>NC_089612.1:2890453-4335680 GCF_039881205.1 Euwallacea similis
CATTAGTCGCACGGTTGGTTTCAAGAAATGAACGGACGCGGTAAAACGTCGTAAAGAGACGGGAGGGACCGCCGACCATTCTTGTAGCAATCGTCCAACTACTGCTACGAAATAGTATACTTATTCCGCGATTTACACGGCACTTGTTTTACACGATTTCGCTTTTCCACGGTTAATAAATTAACTGGTTTCAAAAAAGCGTGTAAAAGCGCAACTGCACTGAAGATGCACTGAAGTTGTACTGATGGCAACAACAGGAGATTACCCGTTTGTCAAATATAAGAGCCCGCCTTTGGGAGCTGGCACAATCCATATATGAAAAATTACGAGTTTAATGTATTTTTGAAGTTGTTTGTATTTTTGTCATGGGGAAAAACGCGACATTGTAAAAATATTTTTAACCTGACATGACTTCCAGTTCCACCCCAAACTAAGCCTTACTTAATTTTTTTAAACAGAAGATGGCGGTTTTTTAGTGAAAATGAGTTTTTTGTTCAAAATAAACACAAGTTTCATGATACAACATAGTACCGATTCTCAACTGCTTTTGATTTATTTTGATTTTTACGACTTTTTCGACATTTGTAGAGCTTTACTAAAACTCAATTATTTGACACAAATTGATGAAGTAAATTTTAAAGTACTGAAAAATTAACACTTTTTATAGACAATTGAAAAATTTTTACAAAATATTTGAAAAAGTTTTTGAAAAAATTATTGAAATTAAAAATTTTTTAATTCAAAAAAAGTAATTTTTTTCACTAGCACCCTACAATTACTTTTGCACCATTTGATTGGTAAGAAAAAAATTAACAAACACGATGTACATCATAAGTATCAAAAATTAATACTTTTTGAGTAAATAAATAAAAACTCTGAACTAATAATAGAAACAATGTACTACATCAATGCACTTTGATCTACTATCATTATTTACACTACTATCATCAATGCACGATCAAGTTGATAATGTTAATTTTGAGTGTATGTTTTGTTTTACTTTTAATTTTAGTCAAAAACGCAATAAAAAAAAGTTTATGTTACTCTAACGATTTAATTAACAATAATTATCAATAAATGTTTGCAATTTACAATAAATCTTCAAAACGTGTATGGAGTTGTAAGAATATGCACGGAAATACGCTAAAGTAGTTGCTTCATTTTCCCTGTTATCAATAGCAGTTTTCTTTTTGACTGCAAAGTTGGTGAATATGCCAAACCGTTCCAGATTTTGAACCAGGCGTCTTATTGTATCCACAGATGGGCGGAGACGCTCTGGATAGCGTTCGATAAATGTTCTTACTGTTTGCACTACGACTGTATGACGTTCTCCGTGAATTAGCATTAAGTTCAAATAATCTTGATTAGAAAAACAAAGTCGAGCCATTTCGCCAGGAGGAACACAAATTATCAATAATTTTACTCAATGAACAACTATGGATTTAAAAAAAACAGAACAACCAATCAAAATAAACATTAAGCAACATGATCGTGTAAAAGTGCGCTGATGTATTTATTACCTATACAGCATAAAGTAGTTTAGAGTTGTTTCAATTTACTCAAAAAATATTCCTTTTTGATATTTAAGATGTATATCGTATTTGTTCATTTTTTTCCCATCAATCGAATGATGCAAAAATAATTGTAAGGTGCTATTTAAAAAAAAAATTACTTGTTTGAATTTAAAAATTATAAATTTCAATAATTTTTTCTAAAATTGTTTCAAATATATTTTTTTAATTCTTCAATTATCTATAAAAAAACATTAATTTTCTAATAATTTAAAATTTACTTTATCAATTTATGTCAAATATGTAATTGAGTTTTAGTAAAGGTCTACAAGTGTCGAAAAAGCCTTAAAAATTTAAATAAATTAAAAACAGTTGAGAATCGGTATTATGTTGTATTATAAAACTTATATTTATTTTCAACAAAAAAACCATTTTCGGTAAAAGAACTGCCATGTTGCATTTAAAAAAATTAAGTAAGGATCAGATTTCGGTATAACTGGAAGTCATATTAGGTTGAAAATATTTTTACAATGTCAGGTTACGAAACAAAAATACATTAAACTTGTAATTTTTCAAATACGGGTTATGTCAGCTCCCCAAGGCGGACCCTGTACACATTTAGGGAAATTTCCGCAGTATTTATATCTGTATTTCACAACAATAAAACTATCTGGTTCATGTATACTATTGCAGAATCATTTTAGCAGCAAAGCTTATACATATTATTGTGCCTTTATATGTATATTTGGAAGATAAGTTTTCAACATTTATAGTTTTTGTAGAATTTTTATAATTGGCGTAAAGTTTTCAAGATTTTAGATTGCTAAAAGATTTTAAAAAATCAAGTGAAAAGAAAAGTTGTTTCTTTAGAAACAAAAATTAAAATATTAGATCTATACAGGGTGAGTCTTAAGTAATGGGACACAGAGCAACGATGGATTTATGACATAAAAATAATGCAATATAGCTAAATTTATGTTATTCCAAAAGTTGATAATAACTGAGATACAGGGTGCCAATTGATATCGAACTTTGTTTGGGTTTGAATTTGTTTACGATTTTTCGAAAACCTCCCCATAAAAGAAAGGAGCATTTGAAAAGGTTATTGAAAGACCTTCCAAACAAGATATAACTTAACCCCCTTCCCATTTAAGATTTTAGTGGTTGTTTCCATCCCCGCTAGATGCAATTTGATAGAAAACCGACTTAAAGAATGCCCCCCTTGAAAATAAAATCGAGATGTTCTTATATATTTATATACATATTTTGTATAATCACCGAAATATCGATGAAGGTTCGTTTTAAATTTGACACACTGTATATGTACATACATATATATTTTTATTTGTATACATATGCACCACTTTTTTTGCTCTTAATGTTATTGATATTGATTTAATAAACGTTATTGTTTGTTAATTAAGTGAATTTATTCGTTTCCGCAGTATTTTGGCGCTGTTGAAATACTTTTAAAAAAGTGTGGGAGCTTTTGCGCCACGCTATATAAAATCCAAAATTGAATCAAAGCATTTTTGCAACTCATTAATTACCAATATCGGTACACGATCGTTCCTAACGGGGGCGCTGCGACCGAAAACAAACAAATGAAGCGAGCAAGAAATCTCAACGTCACAAAACATTTTATGACAGATTCAATGATAGAATTACTAGCTTCCTTAATTTTGCATTGTAGTCATCAGGTTGCATTCGTTTAGGGAGTTCTCAATCTGAATTAATTTGCCAACGCATGTATGCGCATGCTCGCGAGTTCTTTTGTTACTTTGTAACATGGGGTACTTCTCGGGATTGCCCCCGGACCTTGTAACGTAGGAGTTTCCTCGTGACACTTGGAACGTTCTGGAAATTTAAGAGTTTTTTCAACATCTCTCAAAGAAATTTAAACTTAAATTTCAACGTTTCCCACCGTTTCAGACAAACGCCGATGACCAAAACAATATTCCCAACGAAGAATCTTTCACTCACCTATCATCACCCGCAAGTCATTCTTCTTTAACAGACGAAAAACCTTTGGCCATTAATCATGACGTCAACGATAATGTTCCTCCTCCTTCGAAGGAGGAAGTCGTTAAAACTGAGAACAACAGGGAAGAGAAAAAGGAAAAGAACGGTGTTGAAACTGAGCGAGAGGGAGCGTTGATCAGTGATGACGAGTCTGCGGAAAGTGAGGAGGACGAAGTGGACACCATCCAGCTGGAGGGCAGAACGGTGTCATTGGCAGGACAGCAAGTAGGTTTATTTTAATATTTTTTTTTTCATTTGGAATTAAAACTTCCGATGAGGGCGTTGCGAAGCGGAAATAAAGCGAGAGAAGCGCAAGTTTAAAAAATGTCAAATTTACTGTCAGAATTACTCATCGCTTTACATTTCGCTCACTAGAGTCACTTTCTATCTTTGACCTCACCATTAAGGCAGTTTATTTAAAATTATATTAATGCATTATTATTTAAAAAAATGACATTTGGATTTGTTAATACTCATGTGTTATTGTTATCTCGCCTTATAAGTAATAATTGACTTGGAAGCATTTTTTAAATATTCTCTTAAATTAGATCGATAGAGCCAGTGCTGCCAATGTCAGACGGAACAAAGAGGAAATTGCCGCGGACAATGAGAAGGAGGACGAGTTCGGATACACAAACAGTAAGTAATTTTTTTCTCTAGATTTTCCTACAAATCAACCAATATTCTATACTGAAAACAAATTGGGAAAATCCAGATACAAAGACATAAAGTAGGTACGAATTTCAATAAGCCGAATTTGACTGAAATTTGCCAGCAAAGGGATTAAAATGTATCGAATTTCGGCAACAAAATCTGCCCCTAATGGACGGCATTAGCCGCTTTGTTCAGTGTTTATCACAGACACGTTTGCATTTGCGTTTATTTGAAATTAACGTAAGTGGCCCTTTTTTGTGAAACTCGAGCAATCGGTAATATTAATAGTTGAAAACAACGAACGTCAGTAGCCGAACTTCCGCTTTTTGTCCCCGTAATGAAATTGCTTTCGAGCGGGTTTGTGAAGTCGTCGCTAAATGGCATCGATTCGACAACTTCCACACTCACATAATAACAGGAGTTATTAATTAATTTTCCCATTTGCACCCGTCGCTCGAAATCACTCGAAAGGAACCAACTCTCAGTGGAGATGGTATCGGAATGATTGATTTTGTGCCAACGAAGGCTTTATAGGAAGAAATGTTTGAAAGATATTTCAATTTTGAGCTCATTTTGCGGTCAAAGTCCTAGTTGAATTGGATTTCAGTGAAATGCTTCATTTATTTGTTTGGATGTAGTGAAAGCAATCCGAATCCCTTTAGTCCCTCGCCCTTTTGGTGTTCGTTTTCTAAGAAAGAACAGGAACGATCTAAATTCAATTTATTTAATAAATTTCTGATTATTTCGGTAAACGCACGTAAAGTAGTTAAAGTAGTTTCACCAAACTGTCAAAAAAATTGTATTTTAATCGTTTTAGTTTTTCACAGAGCCTCAACTTATTTGAATAAACCTCGGTTTATACAAAAATATCTTCTATAAAAAAACTTAATTATCAGGTGATTTTTGTTGGTGGATCTACCAATTTCTGAGAAAACCACATTATATTTAACAGACTTCGAGTCATATTAATATGCTTACTATCCACCAAATTGTCAAGAAACTGTTGTTTTGTCAAATTCTTATTGAAAAAATATAAATATATTTCTGACAAACTTCGATCGTCTACTCTAACTATACGAAAAAGGGAAGCTTTGACTTAATTTAGTACTCGTTTTGCGGTCAAACTCCTCTTAAAGTCTGAGTGCAATTATCTATATTTGTCTCGCCGAAATCTCAAACTAAGGAAGACCCTTTTGATATAATGAAGCAATCATTAGATCTCTTTAGTCCCTTGCGGTATTACCTTTCCAAGAACTGGAACGACCTAAAGGGTCCCGCCATTCGATCCAATTAACGCATTGACAAATAAATCGTGCCTCGACTGAAGGAAGTTGAGTGAACGCCCCGCCGCACACGGAACTTATTAAACAGATTAAAACCGCATCAAAATTTCTCCCGCCACCTTGTTGCAGGGAAGGGGGGCAAATTAAAACAACCCCGCTGCACAAACAGCACAATCGCCCTCCAAGGGAGAATATTGTAGTGTCAATTTAGGCAAAATTCAATTATTTATTTAAGCCGCGTGCATGTGCAGCAGCGTAAAAAGCATCGAAATGAACTGTTTCAGAATAAAATATTTGACAGTGAGCAGCAGAAAGGGACGAAGGGACGGGGCTATAAATTATTAGAGAGCCCTTATTTGTCTCGATCGATGCTGACACAGTTTCCTGAAAATTCTGTCTTTGTGAATACTCAAATATGTATGATCGGGCGGAAAAAAATCAATTTGGAGTCCCTTTTTCTGACTTTTCCTTAGAGAAACCCAGAGTCTTAGCAACAAAGGGAGTTAATTAGATATATGTCACCGTTGTCGTTTTGGGGGCTTTTGACATCATCCATTATAGTTATTGTATTAAATACCTTGATTTCACTAAGTCATTAAGAAACTTAAGATTTAAGATGGCGCTGCCAAATGATGTAGAAAATAGAATTATTTATATATTGAGACTACCCTGGATTAACCCGATTATGACTATTAACAATCGAGATTCATCTGAAGATTATACCATGATGAATGATACTATAATATTAGATACTAACTCTAAAATGATAATCTTGAAATATCTCCAATGACCTGTGAAGAATATTCATGATAGATAGATTTCGATTAGACTTAAATTCCCAAGGCTACAGTAATTGTTAAAAACGTCTATAAAAATGTTTCTCCCCATTTCTCCGCACCACGAGGAGTTGGAACAGAGCCTTTAGCTCACTAACTTTCTCTAACATTTTGTAAAGACTGATCGTATGGTGGTCGTAACCATAAATTGCCAGTGCTACATCATACTATGTTATAATGGGATCCCCATTATTAAAATTTATCATCCAGAGAAAGCTTTTGAGGAGGCCATTTGAAAAAGTTGTTTGTTTAGACTTTGCAGTCGATTAAGATAATAACGAAATAAAATTCCCCTATAACGCACGGAAAATGGGGCTCGTTTTACGGTCTGTCAGCTCGTGAAATCGGGGAAGATCCAATTAGAAAATCCAAATACCAATAATTTTACGCTTCGAACCAATTGGGATAATTCGAGTTGCAGTTGAGGATTTTATTGCAGAAGCCTCGGGCAATTTGTTTTAATACAAGAGATTCTAGATGGTCTTGACATAGAGAAATGGCTCAATGTGTTTGAAGAAGGTATGAAGTCATTAAGAGAGGAATTTTTAGCGGTGAAAAATGGGCTAATGGAAGAAATAATGTTTAAAATACTTCTGATTATGGCGGTCTCAAGGGATTAAATTTGATGTTATTTTTGGTTACTTCTCAACTGCCGTTTCCTTGATGTATTAAGCGTCTCTGGTTTGTCTGCTTTTCTCCGCCTTAGATCAATTTACTCTTTCATCATTTGGACTAAAATGATTTTTTTCAATATAACTAACAAATCAAAGGACTCGGGATGATTTGCGTATTTTAAAATTTATTTAACATTAATTTGAACTCAATTTTAACTGGTAATTTTTTTATTATCTTCGGCGTTGTGAATTTAAAGTTACTTCGCCATTTTGACCACAATAAAAACAATGACCTTGTAAAATTTACCTCGAATATGCCTGAAAAGAAAAGAAAAACAACTAGCAAACTCCCAATTTCTAGACACAATCGCAGGGATTAGTCGGGGGAGATTGCGCGTTCCATCCCGGTTTTTAGCGCGTTTCGACGTGAATTTCGGTTCAGTTTCAGTCGCGAAAGCGAACACGGGACAGACGTCGCGACGCCGTCCGGGAAGCAAAATGCGGACAAACAATCGGCCTATCGGACGACCTAATTTTTTTTACTAATGCGCCACAAAATTGTTTTTTCGCTGAGGTTAATCGTCGATGTAACACAACCCTCGTTAACAGAGAGAAAGTCCGAAGTTGTAGCACGTGTGTAGTTGTTACTGTGAAGTTGTTTTCGGTAAGGCGATTATAGTTTTTCGTGAAGTTTCTGCGAAGTCTAATTTTCAGCAAACAAATTTTATCGTTTTTCTAACGCGACGAAATGCAGGAAATGGCTTTTAGAAGAAATAAATCGAGAGAGAGCGGGCTTATTTATTTGCTTGGGCTAAAAATAAGTTTATTGTTTTATAACCATTTCGAGTGAGAGATTTGTAAACTATGCCTAACGAGATCATAGTTTCTTAGGCGAAAATTCCGGATTCGTGTGTTTGATCAAGATTCGTGAAATTGCAGATTTGTTTTTTATTCACGGTTTTATTTGGCCATTTAGCAATTGTTGTATTTAATGTGTAAATAAATGCAGGTGAGACCCTTATTTTAGATTAACGGCGCGTTCACCATTTTAGCTAGAAAACGACAAGAAAAATACCTTAAGAAAATAACACGATTTAAACGTATTTGCCTTGGGCTACAAGAGCTTTATTCGCGATAATCGCTTCACACTGACATAGTATGAACAGGGAGCCAATAGGTTATTATTAAAGGCTTTTGATAAATTACATGAGCAAATAATTTCTCAGGATATTTTCGAAAACTTACTTTAATAATGGAGGAACAATTAAAAGAAAAACTTCGTTATATACTTTGCAAGGGAAAACACTTGGATTAAGTTAGATTCCGTCCTTGTATATTCCTTACTGTCAGAATGCTTCATCTGACCGTATGCGATATGTAGACAACCAGAAATAGACTTTAAACCACATGGCGACCATAGAATTTACCTATATTAATTGCGATTTGTCTCTATTTCATTTACAATTTTTCCCAAGAATTTTGGGCATTTTTTTTAATATTCCTTCATCATTTTTCCCCAGCATATTAGGTATACTCCACCATATAAAGGCCGTAACGATGCCTGAGGATCCTTGCCCGTAAAACGAAGATTTTCATTCGGATTTTTAAGATCCGGGTTTTAGTAGAATCCCGTTACCTCGTAACTCGTAACATTTCAGAACTGGGTCGTGAAGATTTTGCCTGTCATAATGGACATAATAATTTTTTATTGAAACTCGTAAAATTTTGCGTTAAAACTATGGAAGTGTAACATATAAAAAACTGTTTTAGACGAATGAGGGCATGGAGTTTTCAAATATAGAAACGTCCTTTTCATTTTTAGTTTGAATCCCGGATTTATTTAGTTATTTTCACAATTCCCTCAATGTGACCCATTTCTCGCAATTTTCAATTCGGTTTTATCGCTGGGTTGAGGATTTTAAAAGTGAACATCTCATTTCGAGTGCAACGCTCCGATGGCCGGCGTAACCCCTTAACCTCTAACATTTCGAATTTGGGTCAGGATTTCACTCATTTCGACCCGTTTCATTGCGGCGTAAAGGACCCCAATCCGGGGAGAGAAAGCAACTTATTATACGGCATCTCCAAGCTATTTTCCTAGTTGGAGTTTAACGAGGAAACCCACTCCCCTAATTTGTAAAATAAATATCTCGGAATGAGGGAGTCGAGAAAAATAACCTTTTCCCGGTTTTTTGTTCGCTCCGGGAATGCGGGGCGGTTGTTGGGCCGATGACGGGCGGGTAATGTGGATAATAAGTGGGAATCTGGTATGGGTTCTGTCAGAAGCATGTGCTCCAGATTTCCCGTATGCAAATCTCAATGATAACTTGCAAGTTTGAGGAGGGAAATTTAGGGACAAAGTGCCGTCTCTTAACCTGTGACATTTCGGGAATTGGGTCAGGAATTATTAGTTGCCCATCTGCAAGTCAAATTCAAAAATCTATGTTGCAAAAATCCTTTGGGGCACTCTCTACAACATGACTAATTTTAATTGCGATCGGATGAAGCTCGGTTCAATTAGCTTGTTAATTAATAATAGTAAGTGAATGCTTATTTTCGTCTGACATGAGTAAACAAAAGTGAATGATCATTTAGATATAACGAACCTCAACTGTTATATGATAAATCCCAAAGGATCCGTTTTGTTTTTCGCTCAGTTTGATTCACCATTGCATACTAAGCAAACAAAATTCCCATATCTAATTCTGGTACGTAATAAAATTGTAACGTTATTACGTTCACAAAAGATAAAGCAGGTTGTGAATAAACGAAATTAGGGCGTTTCTATTCACCCTTTGTCCCAGAGAAAGCGCTTGTAAATGCGCATAATTTTCCACTTACATTTCCCCGAGGAAAAGATTACTTTTTAAATTGCTTCAGAAGAATGTCTGTATTATTTTTTGAATTAATTTGCTGAATTCTCCGCGCCATCCAATCCATTACCGAAGATCCCTTAATACTACTTTAGCTAATACACCGCAGCCATACTCGAAATTCCCAGCACGGAAGTTAATGCGTCCAAACACGCAATGTTTCACGTTTCACTCCCAGAAAACAATGAATTCGTGTGAATCCCCCAATAATGGCTTTTCGTAGAAACCGTATTGTTTCCTTCCGGCATGCGAGAATGAACCGTTAACACCCCTTCAGCTGACAATCAATCAAACGTCTAATATTTAACCTTACGCCTATTTCCATATTTCGCTCAAAAGTCGCCTCCTGAAAAACATAAAAGAGGGTGAAGTTGCCGCCAAGAGATGGAAAATAGGTCAAGTGTAGGCACCCCCAAGCAAGGGACGCAGGCAGTGAAAATGGGTCGTGCAATAAAATGACAAGAAAAGGCAGTTTGTGTTTTATGTTAAGAGTAATGTCATCCATTAGCTTTTTATTTAATTATTTCAAAATTTTCGTTTTTTAAAGTAAAAGAAAGAAAAATTGTTGCGGCGAATACCTTACTCCATACCCTCTTATTAACCCAGCCAAAAAAATGTCAAAATAGCCAGCTATTTTGACATTTAATTCTAAAGTTGTACGTCATCGTGCATGCACGCTGACTTATTTCGCCTTTTAAACGTCATTCAGTAGTTTTTCATGAAATGTTTTTTCTATCTATACAGATATAGGCTTTCGAAATTGATAAACCTATTGAATTAAAAACGTGTCAATATTTTTAGTTCAAGTCACCTTGCTGTTGTTTTTAATTTGTGATGATCCATGGTAGTTGTAATTCTAAAGAGCCTGCCTAAACATTTTGCGCAGGCAATCATGTTTATTTTATGATTCGTTGGAGATGAAGTCGAGTAACTAAGATGGAAGTTTGAAATTGCATGAGAGAGTAAATCATTCATGGAATTGCTCCAAAGGCCCACTTGGAATGGAAGTACTTCCGCAAAGTAAGATTTTGAATCTCATCGAAGTATTGCAGGTTCAAGAAAGTTTTGCAAGTCGACAATGTTGCCAATACCGTTGATTTGAAAAACGGCCTCCTATTAAGTCTTAAATTGCAACAGTGGTTGCAATTTAAGATTTAAAACAATAGTGGGGCTCGAAAACTGGGCTTTTTTTCATTCACCATTTTGTCATAAAGCCTCCTGCTCCTCGATATTTTTATCTCATACTACGCATCCATAAACCCCTAGATGAAATAAATGGTGAATAAACTAGGAGAAAGATCTAAGTGACCCACATTGCAAATGTTAAAGGTTACGAGGTTAACCCTGGATCGTCGGAGCAATGCTCTCGTTAATAAATTTTCACATCGGGCACCCAAGTCTAGTATGTACTTTTAAAATATCAAGCCCAATTATTCATCTCAATAATATATATATATATATATATAATAATTATTATTAATATTCCTGAAATGGCGTGACTGCAGGATATATACGTAAACAAAACCCTCACGTTCGTTGTTGTTTCGTTTAGGTGGCAAATTAGCCCTGGCTTCGGTGTTTATTAGTAAACCGAGTATCTTAAAGCGTGTAATAGGGAAGGATTTGTCGGAGTTAATGGTTAAATTAATATTAATAACCCCCTGTTCTTGGCTGAAGGTTTGATAAGGGAAAATTGAAAACAAATTTTTAAGTTTTATTTTAAGGATGCACCTTGAATTTTAAATGAAAATCGTTAAAAAGAGAATCGAACTATGCCTTCGTGGGAGTACAAAATAAGTGACTCATTGACTCGCGAGTGTAAATTCCCCAACTTCCTCATAAGCAAAACCCAGATGCCGCCGCTGTTCGGGTACCATCATTCGCCCATAATCGGTACCGACGTCTGCAAGTCGGTACCACGGTAGTGCCACCGATTATGTGTCTCGCGCGATCATGGAACTATGGAACCCATAGCGGAGGATCAGGAGACGGAATATGAACTTGGTAAGTCCCGTGCAGGCCACATAAAATCACCATCATTTTTCGGGCTGGGAATCCCTGTTGAAATATTATGTATGTATGTACATGTGTCGTTCCACCGAACGTATCTCTTGATGCGATGATAGTGAACTGAACTTTCGAGGAAACGTTTAATGTAACGCGATGTAATTTTTACTACAATAATGCACTTTTCGTAGTTTTTAGTTCCTCCGAAAACAATTTAAGGTTAATTTTTTTTAATACAAGCATCGATTTTTTTCTAAAATTTGGAAGAGGAATAACTTCTGCGCATCGTAGTTTTTGAAATAACTTGAAAAATGTCTGAGTAACGAGCAAAATTGACTTTCAGTCAAGTAAGCCACGGTGGACGCCATAGTTGCAAATTTTGTTTTAAAAACAATTGCTCAGTAGTTGTCGCAACCTGTCAACTATCGAAGTTGACAGTTGCTAAGCAAAAAAACATATTTAGATGAATAAGTATCTCAAAAGATTTTAAGGGATTTTTGATTAGCGATCTTGATTGATTGATTAGCTATATCGCTGACGTCCAGTACAATATTTCTATATTATTCGTGTGGTTAAAAGAAATTCGAAATAGCATGTTTATGCCAACGTTTTGATCTTTAATGCATCGAAGTCGTAAATTATTTTTTAAAAAATTCTTTAACATTCCTTGTGGTGTATCTCACAGTGAAGTGAAAATTGCCACTCAATTCCCGCTGCTTTGACGTCATGGTTTCTTTTTACATTTTAAAATTTGATTAGGAAATTGCCTACATATTTAAATCAGCAACAGAATTTGAGATTTTCTTACACATTTCCGTTATTCACACGTTTCAAATATTTGCAGATAAAGTGAAAAAGAAGTACGGCAACTTGGGTCACGGCATTCATATGGTGCAACTGGAACGGGGGGCAGCAGGCCTGGGGCTGAGCCTCGCGGGACACCGAGATCGCAGCTGTATGGCGGTTTTCGTATGTGGACTAAATCCGAATGGAGCCGCTTGCAAGACGGGGTTGATACAAATCGGGGACGAAATCTTGGAAGTAAGAAAAAAGCTAATTTGCTAGTAGTAACCAAAAAACACTCTTTATGCCATAAAAAAACATACGAGTAAATAGTGCAAAAGAAAAATTAAATAAAATAATATAAATCCAAAATACTAAACAAAGAATATGTATTTTTATTTTTGACATTATTTAAATTTATTATAATTAATAATATTAAATTTTATTTAATTCATTGGTCTTGTCAGAAAAGTCGCTTTTTAAGTTAGGCGTATTTGGGTACTTCACAGTTTTTGCCTTGCAGTTTATGGGTCCTGTAGCAAAAGTCACTTGTCGAAAATCAGATGTCTTTTTGACTGATTTGTCAGCTGTAACCATAGCAACTGCTCATAATAAGCACCAACTTCAAATTTTTTCGCGTTAGTTTCATATATATGCAGTATCTGAGCATGTCATGACATCATAATTTTCTTTGAAGATCCGTTGTCTTGTTAAATGATCTGTCAGCTGTTATCACAACAACTGCTCATAACAAGCACGATCTTCAATTTTATTTACCTCACTTTTGTATATTTCGCCCGTTTGGGCATCTCATGATGCCATGATTATTTTTGAAAATCAGCTACCTTTTTCAATGATTTATCAACGGTAACCATAGCAACTGCTGATAATAAGCTTTGTGTGCATTGCAATATCATTAGTTTGCCACACGTATCTGACTCAGTGTTACCCTGCAAGTCGGAATTTTTAGTAAACATGCGACATTGTAATTAAAAATGAAGAAAAAAAATGAAAACTCTTAAGCCGTTAAAGAGTCTTCCTCTGCTCGTCGAGCATCTTGCATGAGCAACAACTGAAAAGTTATTAATTTAGCAATTAGTCCGAAACTCTACAATGTTTATGCGCGTATATCAAATGATTTCAAACATCCAAGATAGTTCGCAAGATAAATCGGTGGTGGGCGTGGGCGTATAAACCGTATACCAAAAATCTGCGTGTATACACGTTTTTATTTTTAGTGTTCGCAGCTAAAAGCTTCTACATAGTTTCTATATACAGGACGTTCTTTTTTATTTGGTCGGTTACCGAAGCGCG
This sequence comes from Euwallacea similis, assembly GCF_039881205.1. Classification (NCBI taxonomy): domain Eukaryota; kingdom Metazoa; phylum Arthropoda; class Insecta; order Coleoptera; family Curculionidae; genus Euwallacea; species Euwallacea similis. The sequence continues at coordinate 2,904,351 of NC_089612.1, forward strand.
ACAGAGTTATCGTGCCACACACCCACGATATTTCCACTATTATAGGATTATCACCAAATTATCGCGCAACTGATAACCGGTGTTTTTATTTACTCATACGACCGAGGTACCTCCTCGGCCGTGTCCGCAGTACCGCGCGACCACCTTCGACAAGTGCTCACCTGAGATTTTCTCGCTCGCTTCGTACAAAATATGACTTGAAATTTATGAATTTCCTCCTCAGCTGTGTCAAAGAAAGGTTAGTAGTACTACCACTGCTTTTGCCTTATTCTAGGTGAACGGGGTGGTGCTGCACGGCCGATGTCACCTCAACGCCTCGGCAATCATCAAAGGCCTCACCGGACCAGTTTTTAAAGTCATTCTCCTAAGGTAAGGTACCTACCTATCTACTATAGGACGAGACGATTTTACTACAACTTTTACTCCTTGTTAACCTCGCACCATTAATATTTATTGCCATTCAAGTCCATTATAATTTGTTACATGCATTCATGTGTATGTAACATCAGATTGCGTATCGCGAATCAGTGCGAAAAGTCAAACAAGTTGGATCATAATGTGTAAACATTTTTTACTTATGCGGAAAATGGATTATCAAACGGGATTACGGAGCAGGAAAATCCGAGGGTTTGCGCACAGTGATTATCTCTCATCGTGATATTTTTCTTTCATTTAAAATTAACAAATCTCTAAGGTCGTCCGATGATTATTAATTATTATTATCATCGGTAAAAGGATTTCCTTGTTCTAATTAATATAATTATTTTGTTGCCAGGCATCTGCAACTGAGGTGAGTGGGTCTCGATTAGTAAGTGTGATGGTTGCAGTGTTATGAACTATTCCCTCACTCACTTAACGAAGTTAAAACTATAATCGGTGGATTCTCCTTATTTGCTTCATGTCGCTCATACCACACCTGTGCACTTTCCTTTCGAAATTTATTTGATTTGGGCCCTAGTACAGTTGTACCTACATCTTCATTTTAAACTGCATCACCTGCAGTTATAATAGAAACGATCACAGGTAAACAATGAAATGTACGCCAAAGTCCGAAGTTCTTAAATTACTGTTGGGGGTACAACCATGCAGCCGTAATTGTTGCAGCACTTTTAAACATACCAAAGAAGAGTTTATCAATACGTCCGATGGACATGAGTTGTGTGTGGAGGTAAAGCATTCCATATACAGGGCGTTTCAAATACTATGTGGCACTATTGTTATTTTTGAAAAAGTGAAAAAGTTTGTTTAATTTGCAGTCCACCTATTTTTGCATGTTAAAATTGAGCAGAAAATGTCCTTTTCCCACGATCCCTTACGAAAGTAAGCACAACAAACATACAGAACAAATGCTAACACACGCGTATGCTAGGAGCTAGTTTCAACTTGTTCTTGAACGTTTCACGCCTTCTCCTTCCTTTAATTTTGCTGTGTTCACGTTATTTCAGGTAGAAAAATAGCAATTTTCTCCCTAGTTGTGTAATTAATAATTACGTAGTGTGCTACGTTAATTGATTAGTTAAATTTAGCTCTTATTTTTAAACTCTGGTGCTGAGCTTGGTCCGCAATAATTCCATGATCTTATAAGTACAAAACACTTAAAAAAACAAACATGAAAGTTAGGTTAGGATTATAACATTTTTACGCTGTTGCCAATTGTTTTTTTCTAACGTGTATTGTGAATATGCCTATCACGTCACATTCCAAGATGCAACACTGTTGTCAATTTGCAAATTTGATCACAAATTTCTTTCAATTGTTCAGGCAACGATGCGATTCAATGTTAGATTTCATTATGTTTTAATAAACATTGACTACACAAACAGAAACTGATTAGTTAGAAAAAATAAACCATATTCACGATAAAACCTAGAATGTTTTCTTGACAAAAACTGACCAAAAAGCATCTGAAGTGTTTTGCTTCTTTTCCAAGAATTTTATACATTGTATTTATCCAAGTTGGACATTAAAATCAAAACATTGTTTCATCAATTGACAATTACGAGCTTGGCCAAATATTAATTTTAAATTTTTCGGCTTCATTTGTGCCTGAATATGATTCTAAATAAAGACCCTTAAGCATATAAAAATACTTCTATATTAAAATGTGAGTTCTGTTTATGTTTTTGATGTTCTGTTAATTTTTTACATAATCTACATGATGGTGTCAAGATAAGAATACATTTCTAAGATATAAGAAAATTATGGCAACGTCACACCACTAGTTTCTCAGTTTTGACGTTTAACACTAGCGACACGAGCTTGTTTACGTTTTTTGTTTTCCCCGTTTCTGCTTGTTTCCCAGCTTTTTCTCATGTAAAACACGTTACTTATTTATTTATCCGCATAATTTATTATTCCTGTCCATTTTTTCCCAAAGGTCAACCTTACCGGATGCTCCTGACCTTCCCGTTATGTTAATTCCGCGGCATCTCGTAGTGGGTGAGACCTGTAAAGTTCCTACCTCCATTCAGGCAAAGTTCAAATTTTAGCATATTTGGTTTATTATTTATTCTGTTCTGTTGCCATTAATCTTTCCTTAATAATTGGTGACTATTAAGGAGCCTGTGATGATGTGTTTATAGTCCCCAGGAAAGCAGCACTAATGCTCACGTTCCTGTGCCCTCAAAATTTGTTATTTCGGTACTGAATCCTGCAGCTTTTTGTTTGTGGACAAAAGTGTGAGCATCCGTATTGTTTTAGGCGAAAAGCTGCCATCAATGATATTGCCGTTAAACCCATCACTCAGTTTCCAGTCTCACTGGCAGAGGAGGTAAGTGCTGATTAAGTTTGTAAAATCTTCAAAAAAATACCATTTTGGTCACTTTAATTAAAACTTCATAAAATTGGTTAAAACAGAGCTATAGGTGTAGTACCAGCCAATGTAATAAAATTTCCAGAAATAATTATTGATGTAGGTACCTAATTAAGATAATCATATACCTAAAACATGCTTAAACTTTTCTTGGAAGTGAATTTTCAGTGCAATATTTATTCAAAATTAGATTCAATACAAAGTTTTTAACAGTTCCAATTAGTTTTGAAGTGCAATGACACAGTTTGCTGAGTGTGCAAATCATGAGGATCAATTACCAATTACCACCAGGCAAAAGTGCTCATCCTGATGTAGCTTCTCACTTCCTTATCAAGTCACCAAGATTGGATAATTACACACAATTCACTGAAGGTCGCTTGCTGAATAATGTAAACTATCCACTTTTGTTACAGTTTCAGTCTCCTTCTAAACTCTCCAACTGGGTCTAATTATAACACTGTTTACCCTTTGGTGCAAATCGCCAACCTTAAATATTTAGTTTATATGCGTATGGTGATAAAAATGCTTACAGAACGTTTTTGCATTGTTTTCCAGTGGTTTGGTTTCATTTTGGGGGAGTAAAGTTTTGTTTATGTTTAAGGTTTAAGTTTTTTAATGGCGGACACTGAGAGAGAGGATGTCAAAATTGTATTATATTGTTCAGTTTAAACGAATTCTGGACGTTTATTTGCTGTCGAAGAGAAGAAAAGCTTCACAGGCAAAGGCAAGTGTGAAAACATTCTGAGGATTAGCTTAAAAAGCCCATTTGCTGTGGAGAAATTTCATTTAGATCAAACTATTGTTCTCAATCCCCGCTAAATCAACACTTTTTTTTTTAGACCTCAGTAGAACACTTCAGCTCCAACTACCCCAATGTGCGGAGTGTGTCTATCAAAAAGGTAGGTCCCGAGTGACGATTTTTCTTTAAATGAAAAACTCAAGGTGGGTTCAGTGTGTGGGCCTTTTCTGTAGTATTCTGGCTGTGCTCAATGTGTGGCCGTGTTTCCTATTACAGTAACATTGGTGTGATTTGGCTTCTGACATAGTTTTTCTTTTTCTTTGAAGCAGACAGGTCAGAGTTTGGGTATTATGATAATAGAGGGCAAACATGCCGAAGTGGGCCAGGGCATATTTATATCGGACATCCAGGAAGGCAGTGCCGCCGAGAAGGTACATACAACAGAGTTTCTCGCCAAAAAAAAATCGTATTAGATGTTTTTCAGAGCCAAATTCAGAAAAGAAATTATGTTTTGATATTAATTCTGAAATTGGCTCTAACTTTGGATTTCAGCTCTTAAACCGCATGGCATTTATAGAGTATTTGCTTAAGTTTTACTAGCAGTAATACCAAATTTATTTTTTCTTTTTGCCTCAATGGGTGTTTTTTGTTTTAAAGGCCGGCCTTGAGATTGGAGAAATGATCCTGGCTGTCAATAAAGACTCCCTAGTGGGCTCCAATTATGACACGGTAAGTTGCTTCTCCTCCACGTTTTTCATTATAGTTAAAAAAGCGTCCCCCGTCCCTGAAAAACAAAGCTTTTAATCGTCGCTCAAAGGGATAAAAATAGGGCTCCTTAAGTCCGAAACCCATTAGGCGGACATCAATCAGCGGAAGCGTCGTTAGCAGATTTTTGGGGTATACGTAATTAATGGCCCTGAAAGAGACCTAGTTCCCTTTTATTAGGAAACAAGTCCTTTATTTTCAATTAAACGATTTTTCGCTATAAGAAATCTTGTTGAAAATAATTTCGCCTTTGCTATCAGTTTGTGGCAGATCGAAATTTGAGTTACAGTGTGTTCTAGTTAAAATACAGTTTAGCATCATCGCACTCTCTTTAAGCAGCTATTTAAATCTCCACGTCACTTTCCGCAATCTTTGTTCCACTCACAGGTTGTCGCAATAAGTCGGCTATATTAGTTTGGCAAAAGAGTAACGCCATGTTGTCATTTACGGATACATATTTTATATATAAGCAAATTTCAATTTTTACTTATTAGTTAAACCAAAAAAGAGAATTGATGTTACGCAGTGGGAGAAAATTGTTAGTCCGTTGGACGAAATCCGTTTCCAATTATAAAATACAGAATATGATTGTACGCTGTTGACAACTTTATTTAGAAGATTTTTTTCTGGAGTTTTTAAAAATAATTTTATTTGAAAGTTTCTATCGAATCTCGAAAAATTACCAGAATGCTTTGCTTTTACTCTATCGTTTCTGATAAAATACCCTCTTAAAATAATCATTTTTCAAGTATGATTTTATTTCAACATATTGCGTTCAATACCATTTCACAGATGTTACTTATACATTTTACATAAGAAAATCGTTAGAAATTGGGATACATTGTGCACTGTACACAAATATAAAACTCCGATTAAAAAAAACTTCATTTATTAGTGTTTTCCCCAAGCCAACAGATAAAATTGATAACGGACTTAATTAACCTGATATATTCATTGAAAAACTGAGAGCATCGTTAGTAGTTTTCCATAGCTTTTATCTTAAATATTTCGTACCAAATGGGGGTTAATCTATCTGTGGTAGAAACTAAATATACTGATTAAAATCATATACTTACATAATTTTTATTTCGATTTTCAGGCCGCAAACTTGCTAAAGCGAACCGAAGGATTGGTCAATCTGGTGGTATCCAAACCCGGAAAGAAGGACCAGTCCCGGTCGCTCACCCCCACCCCTTTAACGCAAACCAATAGCGTTGCAGATGGGAAAGCCGGATTGAAAACTCCGACAACTCCATCTAGGCCTACTACACCTGTACCTGGTATGATTTTAAAATTGCCATATTACAGTGATAGTAATTCCCTTTCCTTCTGCCAAAAGTTAGCAGTGGGAGAGGGGACTTTGGAATAGCTAACTACTATAGAACGGTTAGTATATGACATATTCTACTTTTTTTTTCAATTTTAGAGCCCCCCGCAGACCCTCAAACCTGCTCAATTCTACCGGGAAAAGAGACCGTTATTGAAGTGAATACCAATAACGAATCTCTCGGCGTTGCCTTTGTGGGCGGCAAAGATACAATCGTCGGCGGCGCCATAATTTTGACAGAAATCTACAGCAACGGGTCCGCTGATCGGGACGGTCGCCTCCAAGCCGGTGATCAAATAGGCGAAGTGAACGGCGCTTCACTTAAGGATAGTACAAACACCACTGCGTCTCAGGCGCTGAGACAAACACTGCCAAAGGTAAAAAAGACATTGACAAAATTATCAGACTGTTATTAATAGGTTATACGTTAATTAAGTTATACGACTGTTATTAATTGGTTAATACTTTAATATATATATAAATTTCCAGATGAAAATAACTGTATTTAGACCAAGCAACTTAGAATATACTTCGATAGAGGTGGACTTGATCAAGAAGCCGGGCAAAGGTCTGGGATTGAGTCTGATCGGTCGGAAGTGCGGGAAAGGCGTCTACGTAGCCGATGTCATTCCGGGCACCTCAGCGGAGCTGGACGGACGCATCACCAAGGGCGACGTACTGGTGGCCGTGAACGGGGTGAACGTGGAGAACGCTACTGGCGATGAAACGGGGGCCATACTAAAGACTGCGACGGGTAGAGTTTCCTTAAAATTGCATAGGTTTAAGCCGAGTTCGAGCAACCAATAGCCGCCCTAGGCGTTGTAGTTCCGAGTACGTTTCCCTAATTTAAGGCGAGTCTTCACCCGCGAATTGCGTGCGCGCCCCCACGACTGACTAGTCTATTACCATAAACTGAAGAAGACCTCCTTATAACGTTTCAGTGATGGAACGAATATTATGATTGCTTTACTTTGCCCTCGACTAGAGACTACTAGGTGAATTTATTATTAAATAAATGATAAATGTATTATTAGTACTGTGTATTAAGCAATTTAAGATTCTAAAATGTTGATTTTTTTAAATACATAATATTATATTGTTGTTAGTTACGCCGCAAGCTATATGTTCTTAGTTCATTACGACCCAAACTGTGTGACGACTTGATGCTGTGACAGTTTAGAGGACAGTCGAAACTGTCTTCCGGGCACAATTCAAATCGCCACAGTTAAATGATTTTTTAAAGCAAGTGTGATATTCATGTCCTGTACGCCGAAGCGTTACGTTATAACCCCTTCTGTAGATAAATGCCTCGAGGGGAATTATAGAAATAAAAGGATATATGACGAATTGTTGTCTTATTTCAATTTTTTTAAATTTCAGCGTGTTAAAATAAAACCTTACAGTCATTATTACAAAATTCGAAAAATTATCTAAATTTTGATAAAATGGTTATTTCTACTGCGAGCACCACCATAGTCGATTTCAAATCGCCTTAGAAAAAAGCAGCAAAATCTTACAAAAAATTAAAGCCCTTATTAAGCTCTAAGTGTACTAGAGATCAGTCAAGACGCTGCAGCTCGCTGTGATTTTGCCACCAATATTTAGTACCTAACAGCGCCTCAAAGGATCAGCTGCCTTTCAAGTTCGAGTAGCTACGCAAACAATTCCTTAACTATTTTTTCGTTATTTAAGATAAATATTTAATTTTTAATAAGTACTATTACAATAAAACTCTTCAAAATATAAACGAGACATTTAATAAGAATCGGAAAATTATCGACGTTAATATTATAGTCTTCATTTCACAATCACACAACTACTTGAAGATTTTAAATAAAATTGAGAGTCGTATTTCACTAACAACCATTTTCCCCCTCGTCGACCTCTTCCTCATCAAATTCGCCCTCCTCTTCTACAGTGGCCTCTTGGTACTGCTGGTATTCGGATACCAAATCGGTCAGGTTTGATTCGGCCTCTGTAAACTCCATCTCATCCATCCCTTCCCCAGTATACCAATGCAGAAACGCCTTTCTTCGAAACATCGCAGTAAATTGCTCAGAAATCCTCTTGAACAGCTCTTGGATACACGTAGAGTTTCCAATGAATATTGACGACATCTTTAAACCTCTAGGAGGAATATCGCACACTGCAGTTTTAACATTATTGGGAATCCACTCTACAAAATAACTGCTGTTCTTGTTCTGAATATTCAGCATCTGCTCGTCCACCTCCTTCATGGACATTCTGCCTCTGAAAATGGCGGCCACAGTCAGGTATCTGCCATGACGAGGATCGCAAGCAGCCATCATGTTCTTGGCATCAAACATTTGCAGTACTAGTTCTGGAACTGTGAGTGCTCGGTATTGTTGACTACCTCTCGAGGTCAAAGGGGCGAATCCGGGCATGAAAAAGTGCAATCGTGGAAATGGGACCATGTTAACAGCTAATTTTCTGAGGTCAGAATTGAGTTGGCCGGGAAATCGCAGGCATGTTGTCACTCCAGACATTGTAGCCGACACTAAATGATTCAAATCTCCGTAGGTGGGAGTCGTCAGCTTTAGAGTTCTAAAACAGATGTCATACAAGGCCTCGTTGTCTATGCAATAAGTTTCATCGGTGTTTTCTACGAGTTGATGCACTGATAATGTGGCATTATATGGCTCAACTACTGTGTCTGAGACCTTAGGAGAGGGCACTACTGAGAATGTATTCATTATTCTGTCGGGATATTCTTCCCTGATTTTTGAAATTAGTAAAGTACCCAATCCAGATCCAGTGCCTCCTCCCAATGAGTGCGTCAACTGAAAACCTTGCATGCAATCACAGGCTTCAGCTTCTTTCCGCACCACATCCAAAACAGAATCTACCAATTCTGCACCCTCAGTGTAATGCCCTTTGGCCCAATTATTTCCAGCCCCACTTTGTCCGAAAACAAAGTTGTCCGGCCGGAAAATTTGTCCAAATGGGCCAGATCGGACCGAATCCATGGTACCGGGTTCGAGGTCTACGAGCACGGCTCGGGGCACATATTTCCCCCCGGTGGCTTCGTTATAATAAACATTAATTCTTTCCAATTGCAAGTCCGAGTCCCCATGGTAAGTACCGATGGGATCTATGCCGTGCTCATCGGAAATAACTTCCCAAAACTAAAAATTTACCCAACAACAAATTAAAAAGTTGCGCGTTTGGATTACTTATGTTAGATTGTTACTTTGGCGCCGATTTGGTTCCCGCATTGACCAGCTTGAATATGAACGATTTCTCGCATTTTAATCTTTTTAATGTTAATTTTTGAGCAGAGAAAATGACCAAATCTATGCAAATGCAGTTTACTGTCGTTTCCACGTGACGGAAACTTGTTTTGCGCCAGCCGCCTCGGCGATTCAAATGTGCGAAGCTGATTGGTCGATTTGATGCAATTTGGTATTAAGAAGTCTTACGATAGATGGTGGCGATTTTCGATTTTTTTTAGACGTGTGTTCAAAAATAAGCACCAGGGGTAAACTGCGGTTCTGTAGACAGTTTTGAGGCGGTGGAGATGGAGGAAGGTGTTAATGCCACAGATTTATTTGATTTAAGAAAATGGTGTTATGTTGAGTACCAAGGCGCTTGCGCGTCAAGATTTCAAGTCCTAGAGTCGGTCTTGAAAAATTGAGCCAACGCGGTTTTTTAACATATCCCTAACCTCAAATTCCCAAAAGAAAATATTCCAAAAATAATGTGACTGATTTGCCAAAATTTACATTTAACTTATAAAAACCATGACAGAAAAGCTTACAAGCATTTGTACTCTACTTCTAACGTTACTCCATGCGATTAGCGCATCAAAACTCAATGTTCCCCGCGTTTTACTTCCAATTTTCAATGACTTCCAAACCCAGTTTGTCTTGGAAGCCACCGAAGGGGGATGCTATAAATGGTACGTTTTCCTCACTTTTTTCCTGGCAATTACATTACACAAACCACCCCAGGACTACAACAAGATCTGATATTATACAACTGACCTTAATCGACGAGGATCGAGAGATGCAGTGCTCAGCTAAAGTTATTGTGCAAACCGTCACGAAGGAGGCTGCCAGAAACATTGCAGTGGTGCTATCTGAGGAGGTGCACTCCAAGCAAAATTTGAGGTGTGATGTTATTGTCGATGTTATTCATTCATTAGCTATTACAACTACTACTAAGGAGCTTTTTATGGAGGAAGCTCCTGAGGCTTTTGAGGTGAAGGCTTTTGATGATCAAGGTATGTGTTGCAACCGTTGTTATTAGATTGAAGTTCAGACAGTAGTTAATTAATTCAACCTTTCCATGATATTGTATCTCTGCTCCATAGGGAATGAGTTTTCGTCCTTGGAACTAATTGAATTTGAATGGAATATCGTTCCACTGGGTCCCAGCAAAGAGTCAGTAATAAGGTATATAACTTATAGAGACTCACCCTACGAGGTTCCTCTAGGTATTCAGAATCTTGAGGATGAAAATAAGAAGGGTTATTCAATACTGCTTGAAGGCACAAAAAGCGGCTCTGCAAAGGTATAATATTGTTCTAAGTAGAATTCTGTAATTGAAATAATGTTAAAGTTATCTTTTTTGAGTTATTTTTCATTGAACATTTAAAATTTTTGGAATTCAAAATTCTACCTTTCTTCAAATTTTAAGATCTATTTCTTGTTAAATCGTGGTTTAAACTGAAAGAAATTGCCATATTTGGAACATATAATATTACAAACAAGTCAATTCTTCTAACTGATTCAGAGCGTTACGCGACTTCAAATTAATCTTCCCAATTTTGGATATATTTAGTCCTTCAAAAGTGTTCCAAAAAATTTGAATTCAAAATCTGATCTTCTACCTTTATTGAAATTTACAACTCGTGGTTAAGGTGGCTCTTCTGAATTTTCAATGCAGATTTACTCACCACATTGTCAAGTGATGCAACCATGAAATAATGAGAATATGAGGAAACAGGGTCCTTAACCTTATTTCAATTACAAACTTGTACTTTAATACCGTCTTTTTCAAAGCATCAAAAATTCAATTACATTTCCCAGGTAACAGTACGATTACCATATCCCGAATACAAACATGTTGAGACTCACGAGGTTCAATTAATGATTGTTGCTAATCTTCTCATAAGCCCTGCTGAGGTCTATGTAATGCCAGGAGACATTGTACCATTTAAGATCTTTTATGTAAGACATCACTCTCTAAGCCAATTAAAGCTATTATATTATGTATAAGTATTTTCTCCTTAGATCAACAATGGCAGAATGGCCGAAATTGCCATGCCAGATAAACAGTATTATCTGGAAGCTGAGGACACAGCTGTAGCAAGCTCTTACAAGCATTTGGGCAATGTAACTGCATTAAAATTAGGGAAGACTAGGATAGTACTCAGGGATCGCAATGTAGATAAAAATGATCCTCTTTTAAAGCTCCCTGCAGCTACTTTTCATGTGGTGCAGCCTGAGTATATAGTTCTAAATGTTCTCCCACACAAAAATTGGGCAATTTTAGTCGGTCAGCATCATGATGTAATCGCGGAAGTGTACGATAGTCTGGACCACAAACTTTTTCTCGGAGAGTCTGCTCGACTTTATCTAGAAGCCACCCCAGAGTTCTATATCACCTCTCAAAGCTCCAATGGAAGTTGGTTGACTGGATATGGAGTTAAACAGGGAATTGCCACAGTACAAGCTGCATTAAAGACTTCAGCTGATGGGTATATCAAACTGGCCTCTCCAATAACAGCAAGAGCTGATTTAATGATTTATCCAGCGATAACTATTGAGCCTTCAGATGTAATATTGCCTTGGGACCCAATTACCCGCCCCAAATACGACATTGATTTGATCGCGAAAGGGGGCGATGGGAGGTTCTCGTGGTCGAGCAGCGATAATTCCATTGGAGTGGTCAGTCAATCTGGACATGTCAAAACACATTCCAATGGTTTTTTCGAAGTGTCTGCAGTCATGATGCGCAACCACCACAACCGACAGTCTTCAAAATTCATGATTCTTCCACCGTCAAAATTGGAAATAGTGGAATTTGTAATGGAGGCTGAAGTGGGCTCTCCCGTGTATTTGCACATTGCCCTTTATGCCGAAGACGTTCGGCCAGATGGCAGTACCACTTTAGTGCCATTTACACGCTGCCAGGAACTGCCGTTTCAGGTCAAGCAAAGTGACGTCAAGTTTCAACAGAATAAATCAGCGGTGCTGCCGCCAATCGGAATTTCCTGCGGAAATATCGCTATGGTAGGACTGAACGTGGGGACCACCAAAGTGACAGTGTCGTATTTTCAAGATGGTCGCGCCTTGGAGGACGCAGTGACGGTGAGCGCGTTCAAACAGTTGCAGCTCCTGCTGCCAAGGAAGGACATTGTTTTGACAGTTGGCTCCAGTATTAATTTAGTGTATACAGGGGGTAAGCAATACAGATAATCTCCAATTGTATCTTCGCTATAAAGTTAAAAAATATGAAGTGCAGATTTGTCACCAATCATTCAACAATTGCTCTTGATTCTCTTTCAACAGCTACCATATTTTCGGCATCCATTAATTGTCATAATAACTAGGTCATATTGGTTTGACAAAAAGGCATAATATTGCACCAATGTGCAATTACACATTGGTGCAATATCATGCTCTTTTGTCATGGTAATGCACCAATTGTGGCCATTTATGGACAGACAAATTTTGGTTGTAATTTATAAAACGTTTAACCGTTGGGCGTCAGCGTTTTGAGGGTGTTTGGATGCACTGATATGTCGTGCACCACTAATTAATAAAAATATTCAAAATAAATCAAGGGTGCTTTCTTTTTGTTAAATCCTCTAAAATTGAAAGGATTTTTAAACAAGATTTTTGAAAATGTTGGCAGTACAACACAATCCACTCGTAAATTTTGTGGGTAGTTCAGCACTTTGGTGCTTTTTGGACAAAAAAATTTGCACACTTTTCCAAAGTAAATAAAAAATTACATAAAATTTCGTATACAAAACCAGTACATTTAAAAATAGTTTTCGTAATTAAATCAGGAACATATACATTTTGATTTGTTAATATCTTGTATAGATATCCCCTCATTTACTTTTTACCTAGGTCCTCGACCTATCGTAGGCAGAACTAACGAGCACCAAAAGACAGTGGTCAGCGAAAACGAAGCCATTGCTCAAGGCAAGGACATTACCCAATTCCACACAATCCAAGGCGAAGATTTCACAGTAGTGCAAATCCTGTGTCGAAAACTAGGCGAAATCGATGTCAAACTGATGATAACCAACAACCCGGCATCTTCCAATTGTCAAGGACAAACCAGTAGCATCGTCACGCGGGTGGTTTGTGGAAAACCCCGCAGAATTACCCTGCAGCCCGAATTGCAAATTACTGATTCCTCGAATTGCCCCATGGATCTGAGTTCCGGTAACGTCGTAGTGCAAAGCACGAGATTGATCGATATTGATGTCAATGTGTGGGACGATTGCGGGAACCGGTTTCTGAATTTTAGTAGCTTGAATTTGGATTGGAAGGTGTCTCCATTTAAGGCCGGGATTGTTGTTAGTAAAGACGGAATTTTCCAAAAAAATATCTCTGTCGGAAGTGTTCTGATTGCCGATAAAAGCTTTCAGTCTTTCATGCCACGTATCGATGTAGGGGCTTTGGAGGTCAATGTTACTATCCTGGGATATAATAAAGAGGTGTTAAGCAAGAACTCTATTAGTTCTGAGTGGCCAGAATTCCTGGGGCCTGAAGATAAAGATGTAAAGCAGCAGCCAATCAAAGCCTCTTTAGCTTTATATCTAGTGGAAGACACGACATTAAGCGACTTCTCTTTAACCCTCTTTAATCATCCTGGTAACAAAAAGACAGTATCAGTGCTCCAAGGCTCAGGCTTCTTTGAAATCGCCCTTAGCGCTGACGATATCGTCGATGTGACTTACTTGGAAAGCACTAAAGAGCTGGAAGTCACCCCTTTACGATCTGGAGAAGTGGTCATACAACTCCTCGATTTATGCCTGATGTCCAAACCAGCCCAATTGAGAGTCACCGTAGTTTCAATTGGCATTATTCGAGTGGATATGCCTGGTAAAGTTGAAGTCAGCAAGTGCATTCAGTGCAACGTGAAATTATACGATGAAAATGACAATTTAATGGATATCCCTGAACTCAATATGGTAGATCTGAGGCCAGAATTCGAGGACAATATTGCAAATATCCAAAGGGCCGAGCAGAGCCCCAAAGACCCTTGGGGAATGGGCGAAATCCGCTATATAGTAACAGGCGTAGAATTAGGCGATACTAAGTTGATTTTCACTGCTGCAAGCAACGACGAGGATGTCACCAGCGCCCCCATCGATTTGCAAGTTTTCCAGCCTTTGAAACTACACCCCCGCAACGGAACTGTACTGATTGGGGCTTCAATTCAGTTAGTAGTTAAGGGAGGCCCACAACCGGACACTGAGATTATTTTTACAGTAGCCGAAGATAGGATTGCAAGTATGTGGTATTTAGGGATTTTAGGAGTAAGGATAATAAAGGATGAGTTGCAGAAGTGTCTGATAAGGGGATCATCACGGGGTCTACAGCGGGGAAGACTAGGCTCCACGCTAAGGCGATGGGGATGCATCCAACTAGTGGGAAGAGTATGGTGTATTCGGAGGTGAGTGTTTATACAAGTGTTACCAGTTCCAGTTGGAACAAAGGAATTGTGTAAGTGGTAGGACTGCACAAGTTTTAATATACCTCCGACAAAGACCAATGAAGTGCATCGAGGGCTAACAATTAAAGTGGGCGGAGTCAGTTCAACCGGTGTCTCCATTTCGATCTTTAGATTAGTATCGATTTTGCTGCTTTCGTGGCGATAGAAATTTAAAAAAGTCTCAGAACAAAAAGTAGCAATGTAAATAAATGAAAAAAAAGCACACACACAATAACTCTGTGCGTTGAAATGGAAATTTTTTACATTCTTAACCTGCATTGATCGATTTATTTATTTTCTGATATCGTTTTAAACGTTAAACAAATCGTTCCATTCCGTTCATCAATTGACCTCGAACCTACAGCCAGTGTGGCCGGCTCAGTCTTGGGACCACTAAATAGTATAAATAAATATCAACGAATCTAGATTATCATATTCATCCACGACGTATCTAAGTTATGCTAAATTGAAATGTACAATAATTTACAAATAAGTGAAAATTCAAAACTAATTTAACTCATTACTAGAATTTATATATATCAGTAAAATTTCTGAAACGGTGAAAGATCTAGTAACTGGATGTGGACTGACTCCGCCCACTTTGTTGTTCGTCTTTGTCGGGGGAATAATAAAACTTATATGGTCTTTCTCCCACTCGCGTAACTCCTATGTTCCGACTTGAACTGGTGATATCTATATATAATTGGTTAAAAAACAATTATTGCAAAAGCTTGAAGTGTTCATTATTGCATACATGTCAACAAACGCTTTCAGGGGTTCTAAAATTCGCCAATTTTTTTTGACTTTAGGGTGGTACGGGGAATGTTAGCTTTATGTTGAAGATTAGGGATTTTAAAATGTTAGGAAACCAGAAACATACCGAACTATTTGAGATTTTTTGGGCTAATTTTGAAGGGGTTTCTCGATATTATTGTATCTCTATTATTATAAGAACTTAGTACTAGTTGCGGACTAATAGACGCTAAATTATAGCCTCAAATATGTTCTTAAAATTCCCCGAAAATGCCTACACATTTAATTATACGGCTAAGTTTTTTTCAAATCCAGTTGGCCATGTTTTCAAGAAGCAAATAAACAAATGATTAACAGACATTAGTGATAGTGGACAAACAACGTGGTAATGTGAGAACATCATCAAACGTAGTCGTCGATTATTGCAATTTTTATTAACTTTAATGTGTTTTATTTATAAATTGCGACCAATCGAAGAGAAATTTTAATAAGGGACGCGAGAAAAATCTTCTAACGAATTTCTCAAAATCAGGTTACAAAATACTACAAAAAAAACAAAACCCATAGTTGGCCAAAATAGACGAAATAGTCCGTTTAAAGATCGAGTTTGGTAGATCAGTCGTTTGAAGGCTCTTTAGAAGAAATTTTCTCTGCTGTTCAAAGTTATATTCACTTATATGCGCATAAGTAGATGCAACCAGTAACTTCAGTAAGTTCCAAATGCACGAATTTGTGTGGACTTTAATGTTTTTAAATCGTTGCTACTGTGTTAAATATTCGTTGAATTAGGGTCTGGGCTATAATTTTTGTTAACTACACATCGAAATGCTGTTAAAATCATCCAAAATAGTTTTAAAATCGAAACTTTTAGAGTTTTGAAATCGAGTGAGCTAAACTAGAAATATGACAGCTACTGCCAATCACAGACTAACATGTCAGGCAACACAAAGCTGATAGTCACTTGACAGACGCGTCATATTTTGTAATGACGTCATCAAACGTAGGAGTAAATTTTTGCAATTTTTATGATTTTTGCTATTCAATTTCTTTATTTTAAGTGAAGTGCCGTGCATGTTTTCGCATTTTTGGATTTGGGAATAGGGTTCCACTTAAAATCAGGCAGTTGGATTCTAAAGCACTTTTTGAGCCATCCTGTATATTTATGATTATGCCTGTTCTATCCTCCAACCTGTAATTTTTGCATTTAAACTGATCTATTTCTACGAGGTTTTAAAATGTCACATCAAATCTGCGACACTCAGTATTGATTCATACCAGGTTGAAAATATCGAATATTCTTACATACAACGAGGTCTTTACAGGCTTAGAAAAATTAAGATTTTCAAAAAATTGTCTTGAAATCCATCAATAGATACCCTCTCTTTTTTTTCAAAAGGACTCAGTTGAAGTGACAGTGATCGCACTATCAGGAGTAAAAATAGGAGCCCCCTTGACCAGATTCCACGTCGGCGCCACGGTCCCCTTCTGGTGCTTTGGTCTCCCAGATATCTCCCCGATAGTTCTGGGCACAGTCAACGACCCCCCGATCACTTTCAGATGGCTTGTAGACGACAAACTCCTGGTAGATTTAACTGGCGTCTACCACCCTTTAGGTAACTTTATATATCCCCTATAAGGGCCAATATATCAAACTTCTGATAACTATACTGACAAAATAATTTTCATAAAAAGAGCACTACATTCTGAATTTTACCAGAAATTGTCTCTTTTATAAAGTTGCCAACACATTGATTGGCCGTTGACCATTAAATACACGGACATCTAACCGATTCATTGCAGGGATCAACATTGGCCGTGCAGACCGAATTGCTCTGAAACTGACGGGCCTTCAGCCCGGTTTAACTCGGGTCACAATAAACGTGTCCGCACCGGGATTTGTGGTGAATAAACCCAACGTGCAGAGCGTTGTTTTTTCCGCCTTCGTGGACATTGAAATTGTGGACCAATTTTTGCTGACTAAACCAAAACACGTGCAGGAAACTTCACTGCTTATGGCCCCATTTTCGCACATACAATTAGAAACCAACATGGACTTTGTTACTGACGTAATTTACTCGTACGTTTAATCAAAGAAATATAAAAATAATTTGTTAAGATTAACGAAAGTAATAATTGCAGCTTGCCAGGGGAACAGATACCATCGACAGAGCTTTCTGCCGACAAGGCCGTTTATAGTTCTTCGGAGAGAATTGTAACCCTGACTTCAGGAGGATTACTGCAGTCTTATGGCAATTTGGGACATGTTATGCTCATAATTACGTCGGTTGATTCGAATGGGCTAAAGCAACGCCTAAATATTGTTGTGGAGGTACTTAAGTAGTTCTCATTTGTTTATTTTATAACTAAAATAATTCTAGGTAAAACCAATTCAATACATGAGCCTCACAATCCAGGCATATTGGAGGATAAGCTTTAACAATCCTCTAAGAAACGTGCCTTTAGGTACTGATTTTTTGCTTGTAGCTGGCTACCATGATAACGTAGGAAACGTTTTTCATGCAGGGCCCACCAGCTTGAAAGTGCGCACCAGCAGGCATGTTCCTCTTTAGTATTTTACTGCAAATGTCCTAATCTCCCTTATCATTTTTTAGGAGCGACCTAATTAAAGTTCAATCCTTCTCTGAAAACGGTACCATTTGGATAAGCACCAAAAAAGAGGGACATACCATGTTAAAAGTGTGGGCAGATGGAATTCAGAAAACTACAGACTATATTAAAATCCACGTAGAACAGTCTGTAAAACCCGTGTTGGTGAGTATTTAAATAAAGTCGTTTTAACTTGATTGAAATTTAATCATCGCATCATAGGACCACCTCACCATGGGCGATACAGTGTGTCTCTGGTACCCAGTAGTTTCCAAATATAACACCCCGGGGGTGTGGAAGAGCAGCGATCCCAACTTGGTGGAAATAAATCCGGCCCAAGACATCGCCTTTGTGGGCAATAAAGTCGGTACTGTGACGTTAACTCATTCATTCCTGACGTCGGCTCCGATTTATCTGACCATTTTGCCGGTGCACGCTATTGAGTTTTTGCTTCTGCCGAATTTCATACTGACCAATGGCGAGCCGCAGTCGGTGCATCGGTTTGTAATGGTGCTGCAAAGCGAGAAAAGCGTCGGGGTCAAGACTAATAATCTGGTAAATTTTTGCATGTAACTATACTTTAGTACAATCTTTTTGTAGTCTTAAAAATTGTCTTCTCGAGGCAAGTTCACATTGCTCAAAATGGGGAATTATTTCAACTTTCCAATGGTTTCTTATCCATAAAAAAATCCCACATACATATGGTTATCACCGTGTCCGAAATACCAATAGTAGGCATCAACATTAGTACCACCCTGTGCGAGTACTGAATTAAGTGCGATTTGAGAACATCGCAGTCGCTTCCAACAGCTGCTCTTAATCTTCCACGGTCGTCCTTTTCATAATTTGATGCTAAAGGTGGTCACATTTGTTTGACAAAATATCAACTTAACAACAATATCGATTGCCACCTATTGGCTATACTTTAATTTATTCGTCGAAATTCCCAAAAATTGACAAATATTCGAAAGATTAGTGAAATTCTTACAAATACGTAAAATTTTCTGTCTTAAAATTAATAATCAACAATTTTTTTAAAATGAATAAAACTTTGTCTCTGATTTCTTTATATTTCGCCGTGCCTTCATCCTCATTGGTAAATAAATTTTCCAATACGACCGCTACGGTGCTGTTACCACCAACTATATCACTTCGACATTAATGCAATTTAACACTGATTTTTCTCAAAGATTCAAGGCTGGAGATGCAAAGCTGACGTAAGGAAACTAGTTCGTCCTCGAGGCTTCCGATGTTTAATGAAATTCTCCAACGAATCTTTGTCAATCACCGCAAATCAGTTGTTTGACATTTCTAATAGTTGGGTACCCGAAACAGGCGAGTTAAATTAAACATCACCTCTTTAAATTTAATTATTACAATCAAAGTCACCCCGATAGGACAATACGCCTGCAAGTTAATCAACACCAACTTAAACAATTCGGACACTTCAATATTGGACACCAACCTCACTCTTTGGGCTACAACCGAAGACGGAGAAATCACTTCGCCGCTACAAAATATCAAGTTCCTGCCCGCAGTTCACGTGGAGGAGGTACTTTACTTACAGGAAACTGGTAACACTGGAGAGGTGCTGGTTAAAGGGCTACCCGAAGTGCTTGAACAGTTATCGGTGCGATGACGTTACAGGGTTAATTAGAAATTTTTTAAGTTTTTTCATGTAACAGGTTACTTCTGCGGATTCCACCATTCTATTCGTTAGCGATTTGAAATCCACCGATCAATACTATAAGAAATACAAAGTGGAGCTTGTGGATTATCACTGGAGATTGGCAAACATGGAGGATGCCATGGGGATCAATGTGGTGTCGCCCATTACCAAACAAAATATAAAAGTAAATAATGTTTCCCCTAGAGAAAACATTAGTTAATTTGTTGTATTAGGTAATGGTGAAGGTGACTGGAGGCTTCAAAGAGGACCAATGCACCTTCGGACGGTCCCCTATCAGAAATTTCCTGCAAAACTACAAGTACGCCATGGCAATGGCTGTTGCGATGGTGGGGATATTTCTGCTAACGTTCTATTGTAAGCATTTTTCTATGCTTTATTTTCTGTACTCCATTGTGGGCTTTTTAAGACAAGTTGAAGAATTGTAGAAAATCTACTCTTTTAGATGTCATCATTTTACAGAAAATTACATGATGAAATCATTCTGACACTTCAATAATCAAAATGACTACCGTCATTGAATTTTACGAGTATGCCGGAACTAAGCTGTTATTGCGCAATTGCTCAAAAAAATTATTTAAAAGCCGCAAATGGAACAATTTAAAAAATCAAATATCTAACTGCGGTATTCTGACATTTTGAGTGGTAATTTTGATTTTTTTTTCAGTCTACTCGACCTACATGCAACCCGTTGTCAACGTTAACGTAAACCCTACAGGTCGCCCAGGTGTGAGCCCTCCATGCGCAGCGAATAGGTCCCTATTGTTGCAAACTCGTAACCCTCCTAGTCCAATTATGTGCACGTCCGCCAACACCTCCGGGCACAGTCCTACCGGGGGATGCAAATTTAATTGTAGCTGTCGCAGAAATGGTTCCAGTGAGCCCGTTTACGGCGATGCCAGCACTTTCTACACGAATACTCCCGATGTAAGGCGAAATCGAAAGTTTATGTGAAAGAGTACCATTGTGATTTTATACACTGCTGTTTAGTGTAAGAGTTGTTTGTGTATTTTGTTGTGACTTCTCAGGGAAAACGTTTATTTTTGTAAAATGAGAAAAAGGTAATTTTTTTAATACATTTTTGGCCAGTATTACTGGAGTTTGATTAGGTGTTGAGAAAGCCAGTATCATTTTACTTGAAAAACGTATATAGTTGGAAAAGTTCGAGAGATTTAAAGTAAACATGCGATTCAAATTTCAGCCCTTAGTGAACTACAAGGCCAAAAAATGTACAGCCTGAAGGGTTAGGAATAATGTCTGAATTTTTAGATATGGCGGGAATCTCACGTAATCAAGCGAAAGGGCTTTGGTCTTTAAGACATTAAAGGAAAACTCATTAGAGACAAACTACTCCTTTGATTCACTTCAACCTGACTCGACTATCTCTATTAGAAGTAGCATCTCTATTTACTCGTACGTGTTATTAGATAACGAGAATAAGATAAAATAAGCGCTCTATTGGCGTTGCTTTAACCTGATTAGATTAATGTGACATACCCAAATGAACCTCCTATGACAAGTAAACCGTGCGGCTCTAAATTGACTCCTCCCTCCTTAACTTTTTTAGAAATTATTTTTTTAATTCAAAAGCAGTATTAAATGGAGCAAAAAATATTATCATTTGACGTTTAGTTATTTTTTTAAATATTACTTAAGTCACCGTACCGCAAAATAGCCAATTTTTTAAAACTGAAACATGGGTCAAGTGACACCTCAAATTCAAGATCTTTCAAAACTACACTCAATGATTCAACGGTTGGGTTTAAGCTGGGTTTTTGGAATTACGAAGAATGCTCTACTTGTAACTTATAAGTAAATTTCCAGCCGGATTAAAATTTGCCATTTAACACAATAAGTTTGATTTGCACAATTCTATTTTCTAACTAACCTTACAAAAAAAAACTGAAGTATAATATTGAAATAATGCATTCCAACTTTTATGAAAAACTAATCAAAAACTTGAAATGGATTAATCGTAAAGACACATGTCGTCGAACAGTTTAGATGTCAACCAGCGGTTGGGAGAGTAAATGCTTTTGCGATTTTTCATCGGATGGAGGCGTAATGACTCTCGTTCCAAAAATGAGGCTCCTATAAAAGATAACGTAAATCCAGGTGCAAATCAATCTGATCTGAACTCTTGAATACTTCCAATAAAGCCTTGTTTACACGAATTTAGTACTAAGCTCGTGTACGGCTTAACCCAAAACAAATAAACCATCTTTAACTGAAATCGCCATCATAATTCTACTCAAAACAACGATCACAACTCACCTAAAGTAAGACCACAGCCGCCTTTTCGAGACAGCCTCTTCAATACTGCCTTTGAAAAGGTCCCATTCTTGGTGCGGTCATGGGATATTTTAAACTTTTTATTATCGATCAAGGCATAAATGTAAGAACTCGCATTAAGGGTTGTTTGTGGCTTTTTGGACCTGTAAAACACCTCTGTTAAGGCGGCGTCTCGACCACCTTCTATTAAGAAATTAGCATGTCTAAGAGGTTTGCTCCTTTTAGGCTCAACTCGTAAAGGTTTTTCCAAGGGTAGAGTTTCACGATGTTGGCTGGCTTCTATGGATATTTTATTTGTTAGTTTAACACTATGAAATATTAATCTTACCTTCAGGTCTTCTTTTAGACTTGCTCTTTTTCTGTTTATTACTTTCTTCATCAGTCTCCTCCTCATCCCAGGATTCGGGGCTGAAGACCAATTTTTGAGGTACAAATTTATGTTTCAATGCACCGGTCCCTTTGTGTCCTTTACAACTACTTTTTCTTGTTTCTTTTTTATAAAATTCCAAACGAGACGATGATGCGTTAACTTCCCTTCCAGATTCATTCAAATTACTCTTCTGTTTCTTCGTTGGCTGTTCAGTGCTCTTACTACCAGACTTACGTTTCTTGCCTTTTAAACCCATGTTTTTCTTATGATTTAAGTTTTCTATATTTTCATTTACTACAGATAAAACTGAATGGTCTTCAATATCTTTTTGCTCTGCAGTTGTGTTTTTTTTGACTGATTTCAATGAGAAGATGCCTTCTTTAATCTTAGGTTTACGCGGCTTACTCCCAGGAACTACGTAATGAGACTTTCTTTTTCGTCTCTTCTTCATTGTCACCTTATCTTCCTTGACAACCTCATTCTCTTTGCTGATATGGTCAACTTCACTTGGGAATTCATAGCTACCGCTTTCAGCATCTTGTTGGTCATCATTAATGTTTGCAGATTCTCTCTCATTATTATTATTATTGAGACTCTTTTCTTCAAATCTTTCTGGTCTGTTTAAAGTAACTAAATAGACGTTCTCAGCTGAAATATCTGAAGAGCAATTTGTGATTTTGGTCTGCTTCAATGGTGAGGCACTTTCTTTAATTTTAGATTTATTAGGCTTGCTCCCAGGAATTGTGTAACGTGACTTTCTTTTTTGCCTCTTTTTCACTGAGATCTTCTTATTATCTTCATTTATAGCCTCATGCTCTTTGTGGATTCTAGCTTCACTTAAAAATGTTTCACTAGCACTTCCGGTAGTGTTTTGGCCCTCTTTAAAGTGTATCATGCTTGCCTTATTATTACCTTTAAAACTCGTTTTGTTTGATCCTCCTTGTTTGTGAATGGAAATGTTTGAGAGAACTTTAATTGGTGGCACATAGGCATCCAGATCTGAACTGTGTGGAGAGCAACTAGGAGCTTCAAAGTTTACTTTCCAGCTGTCTGTTGATTGTGGGGAAAATCCACTATCACTTTGTGTCATTTTCAGCAAATTGAAACTAACAACTTCATTTATTATTGATTTCACTGAATTGCAACATTTGCCTGACAACAATTACACAATGTAATAATAATAAAGATTGACTATTATAATTAGAAACTTACATTTTTTATGTCCACAAAGAACTGCAAGGATATTATCCTCAATATATTTTAGTCTTTTATATTCTGATTTTGAGGAAGGATTGGGGTCTAAAAATGTGATTAGCAAGATTTGAAAATACACCCACCCACAAAAGTCTTGGTAAAATACAGTACTTCATTAGATGGTGTAAATATTTTTCCTGTATGAAATTAAAACTTAATTTTTATTTAAATAGATGTATTGTATCATCTATGTCTATAGTAATAATATAATAATAATGAAATTCAATAAAAACTCGAACTTACTCAGAAAAAAAAAATTTTGTTGCTAAGAATAAACTGATTAGACAAAAGCCTTAGTACAGGTCCCATGGCCGCTATTATTTGCTAATATAAAGAAAATTAATATTGCGTGGAGCTACCCTTTTTATCAAACGACTTGTAATAAACAATTTGGCATTGACCAAACCAATTTTCTTGTTAGTCATTCAATATTTTTAACCATTCTTCTGAGATAACTCTTTTTAAAACCCGTTTTATTATCAATTATATATTTCCAAATTTGTTTTTCAAAATAAACCCATAAATGGTCTAGTGTTGAGGTCGGACTTTAGGGAAGTGTTTCTAATAGATGAAGACAATTAAAGTTTAGATACTGACGTACCATATAGGCTTTACGCTTAAGAACGTTATCTTGCTGGAAGTAAAAAATTCCTTTCAATCCTAATTTATCTAAATAATAGGTAATTATTTCATCCACCATTAAACTGCCTACATTAGAAATCGATATGCCACCCCAGACCATTAATACATCTTCGCTATGCTCAACAGTTGGAACTGTGTTCTTTGGATTCAATGCATCTCTTGCTTTTCTCCACATTTTTCTATGTCCACCTGGTCTAAAAAGGTTGAACTTATATTTATCTGACCAAAGACTTTTTCCTATAATTCTAGCTCAGCCACCTTGTATTTTTCAGCAAATTAAAGATGCTGCTTTCTGTTAGTCATTTATATAGGATTTCTTTCATGTACTACATTCTTTATATCCTTTTTTATGAAGTGACTGGTGAATTGTTTCTTCTTGAACAGTAGTTTTGAAGTTATGCTGTAATTCTGATGCCAGTTCTAAGATACTTTTCTTTGAATTTTCCTTATTTTCTTTGAAGATATATCATGATTTCATGCTCCATTAATTTTTTTGGGTGCCCACTTTGTGATTTATTCATAATTCTCCTTTGGTATTTGAATCAATTTATCACTTTTTGAATGGTAGACCAACTTCTTTCGATGCTTTTTGAAATTTCCATTCAAGACTTTTCTTCTTTATTTAAATTAATAATTTGTTGCTCATCCTGACTCAGCTCCATTATATCAATGTTTTGTGTGACAAAACAAATACTCCCGACTAAAAATTATTGATTTTCTGTATGTTAATATTGAGAAAATATAACAAAACAGTAAAGAAATGTATTCTTGTTTCCTACATTTATAAATAATTATTTTTTTTAATAAGTTTAAATTTTTGTTTGATTTTATTATTATTGTTAGTATAGATATAGATCATATCATACATTTATTTAAATAAAATTAAGTTTTGATTTCATATGGGGAAAATATATGTATACACGTTTTAACGAAATAATGTACTGTACTAATACTTTTGTGGGTGATTGTATAAGCTTCTTTGGTTTACCATATTTTTGCAAAAATGGCAAATAACATACCTTTCAAAGATATTTCATCAGACAATTCTTCAAAGGGTGTTCTATAGTCTTTTACATTCTCCTTAGGCATTTGCATTGTGGCTGCGTTAGTAGTAAGCAGAATTTTAAGTTGTCGATTATTTTTTATCACTATTAACTTTATAGTTAATAAAATTATCGGTAATATAGGTAACCCTAGGCACTTGGACCACCCACACTGTAGTGACTGCAATGTCTGGCTATAACACTATATCACAACTTCTCACTTAAGATGGATAATTATTCTTCTATTAACAAATTATTTGGGTGAAAAACTCGAATTCTTCAATACACAGAGTGATTGAATACCCTGTTGGTGAGAAGATCTCAATCCAGAATCTGTAAGTTTATACTTTTGTCACCTGCCGACAGTCCAGCACGCAATTCCAAATATCAGTCCCGTAGGAATCTCTTTAACCGAAGAATACTAATTACTATGTTTGAGTCCAATTCCACAATCAGGCTTTCAACAAGTAGAAAAAATTTCTTCACATATAACCGCCAAAATAATCAACAGAAGAAGTGACATTAAAATGTTGTTTTAATTTTAAATGGGGTATGTGTCATTGTCATTTGCCTGCAAACTTCACCAAGATGGCTACCAAGATAGGCGAACATTTATTATAATTGTTACTATAATTATCGCACGGCCGCATGTATCTCTCTAACAGAAAACGGGAACCATTAGTACCTATTATAAAGAATAAATCATTCACTTGTATAGACTTGATGATAGTGAAATAAATAAATTTAAAAATACTTAAATATGTTTATACCATAATGTTTTGATTCGCAGCCATGTCGTAATTTACATTAACCTCAAATTCATGTTTTATAATCTGTTTGCTTTCAGTATGTCGTTTTGTGAATTCAAATATTTTATTTACTAAACTAAAAATAATTGTTTTTCCCTTAAAAATACCCAATTATGGAACCAATAACAAGAGTAGAAGACCAAGACCGGGCCATTACCCACAATTCAATAAAATTCCTGGACCGCCTCACTAATATTCGACGACTCAATATTCCCACATTAAAGTCCCTTTACAGGTTGATAAAATCCAAGTATCTTGCCCGATTTTCTACTACATTTTTTTCAGGACCAAATGTAGGCTAATGGAACTACGCAGGCAGATTTACCTCCCCCAGGTGAAGCCCCACGAAAGATGCCGAAAGTGCTTTATGAATTTTTCCGAGGCAAATACGAAATTTGAGGTTCAGTCAATGAAACTCACAGATTTCGCAAGGAAAGTAGTGGCCAAAGTACAGAAAGGATTGCCTCTGACTGCATATCAGAGAATCTACTACAAGAAGATAAAAAAGAAATATCCAAATGGGTATGGTCAAAAACAGAACAAATTGGTTTTAAGGTGCATCTTTTGTGAGGAAAAGACAGAGGTTTATATGAACAAACCACAACCAAAAAAGACTAAACCTAAAGTTACTCCAAATTTGGTTAATAAGAAAAAATCTAAAAAGAAAGATAAATTCTGCGGGCTCAACCAGAGTGTTGTTTTATTGTCCTCGACTGAAAAAGAACAAAATCAAATCAACTCTCTTACAGTTCCCCCAGATGCCACAAAGGTTTTTAAAGAGGCTCAAGAGAAAACCATAAATACTTCCAGTAGTATGACCAACACAAGGAGTTTTCAGACCTCTAGGTTGCTTCCTAAAGTAAATTTAAGAAGTAAAGCTAAAATCATCAGGAAAAAGAAGAATGAAAATTCTAAGGAAGTGGTTAAACCAACTTTAAAACACGTGATGAAAGCAAATGAAAAGACGCAGAAAAAGAAGTTGAATAGTTTGAGCAATATGCTCAAAAAAGTGAATGAGAACACTGGAAAACCTCAGTCGAAGTTAAAGGCATTTTTGGATAGTTTGTAGTTGTTGAGTTTAAAATTGCCGTTTGTCAATATAATCTACGATTATTTTCTAAAAAATAGTATGTGTTTTAATTGATATTACTTATTATTTAATTTAAATGCTTTAAGTGTCATTCATGTTCAAACGTCACGGGTTCACTTCATGAATAACGCGCAAATATTTAATAAAAGACTACTCAGAAAACGTACTTTTATTATGTAGAAATTGGTACTTACCATAAAACACCTAATGATGAAAAATTTACACTATTTAGTATTTAAAACACACTTAAAGAAGAAAACTCGGTAAATTATTTCTGGCCGATAAAAGAATGATTCGAACGTGGCGGCTTTAGGACCGAGGACTGATTCACTATTGGCCCGAAAGTGGCGCGTTCTCCGATATTCATTTATTTTTCCCGAGCTGTTTTTTCCTTTCTCGTTTCATGAATATCAACTTAGATGTCGCCACTATTGGGTGTGTCAGCAGTTTCTTGACAATTACCTTCAGACGTCATCCACCGAAATATTTTCATTTTTGACCATAAACAAAGACATTCCATATTACTTTTAATTAAAAAGAAAAAATTTTCCACAACCAAACATGTCGATAAATCAAGGTAAGATTTCCGCCTTTTTGTTTGAATATTTCGGTCAAAAATTAATTTTAGAAAATCGTCCAGAGCTCTATGAAGAAGTGAAGCTGTATCACAATGCCAGAGAAAGGGAGAAGTAAGTAAATTCTCGCATCTCCGTAGTTACTTAATAACATACTTGTTTTAATTTGAGGTACGATAACATGGCCGATCTCTACGCCGTAATAAACACTCTACAGCAGCTCGAAAAGGCTTACATAAGGGACTGTGTTACCCCCAAAGAATATACAGGAGCATGTAGCAAACTCCTTGTGCAGTATAAAGCGGCCTTTCGGCAAGTCAAAGGGGATGAATTTCCTACTGTAGATACATTTGTTAAAAAATTCAGGGTAAGTCTATCTTCTGGACATACATGCCACATCTTCTAACAACTTTATAATGACATAATTTTAGCTGGACTGTCCTGCAGCTCTAGAGAGAATAAAAGAAGATCGGCCAATCACTATTAAAGATGATAAGGGCAATACAAGCAAATGCATTGCAGATATTGTTTCACTGTTTATTACCATAATGGACAAGCTACGATTAGATATTAGAGCCATGGATGATTTGCACCCAGAGATTCGCGATTTACTGGATACCATGAATAGATTGAGCATTTTACCCTCTGATTTTGAAGGCAAACAGAAGGTGAGTGAGTGGCTGAGCACATTGAATGCAATGCAGGCCTCTGACGAGCTTTCAGAGGCTCAAGTAAGGCAGTTGTTGTTCGACTTAGAAAGTTCATATGCAAGTTTCAATAAAGTGTTGCATAATTCTTAGAGATTATAGATGAGATTTTATTTATATGTATTTTTAAGGAAGAATAAAATGAATAATTATATGTTATATAATATGACTTTACATTAAAATGATGTTACAAGATTAGTTAATTAAGGAAAGAGTACAAATCAATCCTCTAAAAATTCTCCAGTAGAAAATGCCCTATAATAGACATACTTCCTAATTTCCATTTTAATCCTGTAGAAACCGTTTTGTGAATAATTTCAAAATCTACTCACTCTGTTAATGCATTTTATTCCCTTATATTAATAGGAATTTTGGCCAAAGAAAGCCTAGAATAATCTGACAAAATGCACGTTTTAATGAAATGTTTGCAGATTCAGAAGCGTGATAATAAAACTCAAAATTCATCTACTTCCAACATGGTTTAATAGTTGAGTATTGCAATATATGAGCTACCTACTTTATGCTACCTAAATGACGATGAACTATGTACAAAAAGGCTATTTTTACTTCAATAAATACGGCTAAAATCATAAAGATTATCCCTCGATTTCCTCGACTCGTTTGCAGCAACTCCTGCTTTCAAAATTCAGGCAAACGAGGACGGAACTGAGGGCTCAATTGCTCAGACATACAGAAGAAGAAGAAACGACACAAATGCCGCTTTAAGGCATTTTCTAATTCTCCGTGTATGTAAGAAGTTTCGAGCTAAACTAAAAAACTATAACTCGAATCACACACTATTAAAAGTCTCATTTTTCAAGTTCACTTAAAGCTTGCACGATGGTTCATGTAGCCGCTAAACTGAGAGGGCGTCAGCACCTTCTCTATGGTAATTTTGCGCATTTTAGTACACATGGCTAGTAAGGCTCCGCCGAGCAGACACACAGCTCCACATCCCAAAGCTAGGAGAGCTGCGAACCATCCCGTTTTCAGACAAATGTTATTCGGATCCCCAGTAGAAATTTTATTTGCTGTAATGGCATTGAAAGGTTTTCTATTAATGATGTATTTCACATGTGGACAAATTTACTCTTATAAGAAACATTAGCCTCCTGATCGTTCTCCCCTTCCTGCAGCACTGTTAAAGTGTGAAAGAGGTTCACGTTTTCTGATAATGATGCTGCCGCTTTTACAGGCAAAGTGCTGCTACTGTCGTTGTCGCCCTCAATGATAGACCTCTTCCTCACGTTTTTAACGTTCCTCCAATGGCATGGTTGGGTCTAGAAGATTCCAGTGAATTTCCGGTTTTTCGGGATATGAATAGAAACCTACCGGACATCTGCCATGGCACATCCGAACGTCGCACTCGATATACAGAGCTGGAGAGCCCGTGAATCTAAAAGTTTTCATGTAGGCAAACACTTGGGTTTCAAATACCCCGGATTCGGACCAGGAGCCTCGGAATCGGGAGATGAGTTTGTCGTCCACAGGGCAGCTGCAAATGAAGAAGCAGGTTACATGGCGGGGAGTTGAGTTAATTATCAATTTACCCATATTCGTCTATTAATTGGATTTTCCTGCCGCCTCCGTTGTGGGCGTAGCAGTCGTTTACTACTATGTCGAATCCGTCTGAAAATTGATAATTTTTCTGTATTATTATGTTCGTTTTATAGGTTGATATTCTCGATTATTAGGGAGGTGTGGTAAGTCGAATAAATACACTATGAATTGTAATAAAGGCTCAATCACTACATGGATTGTGCTTAGCTGC
The DNA here is from genome assembly GCF_039881205.1 of Euwallacea similis. Classification (NCBI taxonomy): domain Eukaryota; kingdom Metazoa; phylum Arthropoda; class Insecta; order Coleoptera; family Curculionidae; genus Euwallacea; species Euwallacea similis. Next base: position 2,934,294 of record NC_089612.1, read on the forward strand.
AGCCTCAAGGGCAGGCGTCAGTATTCGTACTTTCATTATTCCCAAATTTCCTTTGTAAGCAACGAGCAATTACACATTACTACTGAAACATCCTCAAAATGAGGAAAGATCTTGATCCGGACGCAAACGGGTGGATTTTCCACTCTTAAACGGAAGTATTTTGTTCTGCGATAATTCGGCCATTATTGTACGACCCTAAAAATCCATTAAAATTTCGGATAGAAGTTGCTTCGTGCGTTACACATAATTTATCTCTTCCCGGCAGGAGCGGACAAACAACAGGACAGATCGGTTCGATGCACGGGGGTCCATGACCTGCTTCTATTAGCAGTAGAAAAAATAATGAAAACGAATGAAGCTTTTGGTGGACAAAACGCGAAATGCAGTAAGTCAATAATTTTAATAATTAAAATTGAAATGTCTTCAAGAATTATTCTTTCTGAGCTTAAAAAGTGGAAATTGTCTTTGAGGAACTGAATTAAAATGATCATTGAGTAAATTGAAAACTATGAAGCAATACACGGGTCGGGATGCGAATTGAGCTCGTTAATACACAAAGTCAGTGGTGTATTAAAATTAAATAGTTAATACACCTGTTTATAAATCATCAACATTTCTACAACAAAAGAGATATTAATCTTTACTTATAAAAAATTATTTTCGATGTGATCGTTAGGAGACGCAAGAACAAATAACAGCCTCAATTCCCAATCTACGATGGCACCAACTCGTGACACTTCCACAAAGATTCAACACCTATCAGCTCGATTGATTACTGATCGGTTAGTATTGCCCGATAGATCGAAGCCCTTTTTTTACTTTACCAAGACTGTACCAAAATCATACCCATGGAAACATCGAAATAAAAATAGAGTATTTGTCCATTTCGATGTTTCCATGGGAATTATCTTCCTGATAAAGTTGCCAGTGCATTGGTTTAATGGCCCTTAAGGAAGAAACAATTGTTTTCTCCCATTGTACTCATTAGCCACCAGAAACGCAATAATTTGCTCCTCTACATATGTTTCCCAGTACATTATTATTGCAAAAAAAACAATGGAATGATGCTGAAACTCCGTTACAAATTTACATCCACTTGCGTTGCGATACGCAGGATGCAGATCACAGTCCGGAGGTCGACCATCTGCAGCAATAAAATGCCAATAATAACGAAAATATTACCTGTATCAAATATGTGTCCAATTATCTTGTCTAATGCCAGGAGTAAATGGTATTAACCGCAATGATGAATCGATTTAAGTGGCATTACCGATAGTTTAATCATCGGTAAGGTAACTAAACTTACCATATTTGCTTCTCATGTAAATGATCAAAGTTAGAGGATCTCCCACTCTTACTGGACCCGTCACTCTGTTTCCAGTCGTTCCATACCCATATCTGATGTCCATGTAGCATTCTGGGGGGGTCAGAGTGAAGACAACGGGACTCCCTGTAGGAACGCTGCAGAGAAACACCGCAATGAGCGTTTAATTGATACATCATAAATCAAACTTACTCCACATTTATAAATGGAAATGTCACAGTTTTCCAAAAGTCGTAACCGTACTCGCAAGTCACTTTAAAGTGCTCATCGTACTCCTCTTCTATCAAAGGGTTGTATTGGACGGTGACCGTGTTCCACATAAAGTTTTTCTGCGTTTAAAATTCCACAATTTCGAACAAAACTGAGCAAAAAGGCTAACTTACAGTTGGCGATTTTCTATTGTCCTCATTATGCGTATTTTTGCCGAGAGTTCCGCATCTGTTCAGCTGGATGTAGAATTCATAATAATCGCGCCCACTTCCGTTGATATACATGCAGTCCGGGTCGTATGCGTAACCTGAAACGGGCATTTATGCATGTTATTACGCGGGAATGTTAAATTATTTATCTTGATATGTAGTTGATGTAAAGAAAACGCGCAAGTTGACCAAAAAGATGAATAGTTTCCTGACAGAATGGTGAATGCAGGGGAAGTGAGGAAAACGTAAAAGAAGTTCACCAAAACTAATTTGCGTAAACTCAGTGATTTTTTTTGATGTCATATAACATATTCTAGTGTATTCCTGACAGAATGGTGAATACATATTTTGTTATAATGAAAACATCAATCAAATCCGAACATCATCGCCCTTGGCTAAATCACGAAAACTGCATTTACTTGACTCATTTCCGCAGATTTTCTGTTAAGTAAACTTGAGCAAAAAGAGCGCTTTTCTTCTAAATTTGCCGTTATAAAGTTCACGTAATCTAGTGTGTTAAACCGCCTTTTTGGCCTTAAAACGTCACTTTGCAAAGTTGTGTTATTACCTGAAGTAAAGTTAGACAAGCGTGCGATACTCGTAATTGTTAGGAACCTATAACGTTCTACACTCGTTACGCTCAAACAGCAAACTTTCGGTGGGACAACTATATTGCTTAACATGATTCCGATTATGGGAAAAGAATATAAATAAAATATCAATAGGGACCATCTGCTCCATAACGATAAATAATGATGCTTAAACATGCCTGATGGTTAAACAACAATGGTTCGTTGAAAAAAAGCTCGTTTAGAGGCACAAAGGGCACGCCATTGCTGCCGGTATGTAGCCTAATCATGGGAAGTACCCGGTGTAACAATGGAAATGGGATTGTTAGCGCTAGGAAAAAATGCCAAAGTGACACAGTTATTTTTCAGATAAGGCCTCATGAGAATTCGGATTATTCCGCTGAACGGTACCCTGAGGAATTTCCTTTTATTGTTTTTACACTAAGGCCAGGGCCTTGTTTTTTGGGGCAAGAAAAATTAAGCACAATTACTATGAGCACTCTATTCACCATTGTAACAAGAAATTGTTTTGGGCAAATTGTAAATAGGATGTTTAGCTAGGCAATTAACTGGTTTCCTAAAGTTGGTGTTTGTCTTAATACTAAATTATTACCTGCAGAGTAAACCAATCCTGCAAAGGTGCCATTAAAACCCACTCGAATTTTCATGTAATCATCCTGACACTCAGCTTCGATATCTGCAAGAAAACTCAGTAAGAGATATTGCTAAACTCTTTAAACATAATAAACTAACTACGAAGAACAGCGTTCCATTCAAAATGACAATAACTTATTAATAAACAGCAGACAGACATGTGAGTTAAATTAACTGGGTGCGATTGATTTTGATCGTTTTGTCATTAGAGTTGTTAAATTGTTCGCAAGGTGTTAGCACGGTGTATAGCTATTGCCCCATAATTAGATATTAGAAACCATTTTCCACTCTTTGTTAAAATAGTAATAAGCAATTCATCAATGATTAATAATTCCAATTTCCCAACGTATTTCATTAATTATTCTAATAAAATTCGCGCCTTATTGATTTCAAGTTTCAATATCGGAAATAACAATTGCCTCACATATCTCGTATTTTTCCTCGCCGCAGTGTCAGTATCGGCGACAGTAAAATCATCGCCTCCGAACGAAAGATAATTAACGATGGTTTAATGCGACGTAACAAGGCGCTTCCTCTTCATTGTTACGTAACTAAATGGCAACGAAAGCAAAGCGAAGAATGACCGCATCATCACGAAGATCAGGGGGTCAGATAAGCGCGTAATATACTGACCCACTTTCGGCCGCTCTCTCGGCACATTCATGATTATAATTATTAATTGCCAAGTTACGTTATGTCGTCCCTTTTTACTAACAAATTAATAATGCAGGTATTTGTTGGGTATGGCATTTTTCAACTGTATGAAATCCGGGAAAATTATATGATGGTATAGATCGCAGCGGGAATGCATAAGAACGGTACAGCAAAACAAAAGTAATCAGTCGGTTCGAGTTAATTCAGGTTAGTTCGAAATTGCGCGATCTTAACTGATCTAGGGGATGAGTTTTACACCACTCTAAATGAAGGGGGAAAAGTTGCAATGTACTGTAAACTGCACATGTCCGCCTGTCCCAGCATTAAATCATATTTAACCCACTTTCATGGCAGCAGCATTCCTATTCAAATAACGTGCACAATGGACACTGTTCGCAAAGCCACAACAAATGCTGCCTAAACTGTTCATCAGGCTCATTAATTAAATCCTGTTAGATTCCGATCGGCTTTTTAACCGTAGAAAAACGCGGAAACTGTTACGATTTCTGTGGAAATAAATATGTTGATATACCGTGACAACATTATTATTTGACCTGGATCTGACTACGTTATCTCACGGGAATTATAACAATCACGGCAAGAAAAGACTTTACTGATGGGTTTGGCCGAAAACCACTAAACCGTGCCAAAACTCTATTTATTTGATAACTGGGATTATTCCTAAATGACCGATGCAAAAGCACGGAAATCGGGTTTGTAGGTTGGTTATCGCTCGCAGATAACGTATAAGTAAACACAATCTGCATTGCTTTTATTTCACCGGTTCTGTTAGTTTTAGAAAGTAATAATTTGAATATCAGCTCAAATGTATATCAGGTTATCAGGTATATCCGAGCGCACCTATGTACCTCCTCATAAGCACCCTGGGAAAATCACCCCAAGGCTTATTGCTGATTGGTCAATAATTAACGTGCAGCTTCTGCAGCTTAGAAAAATTCAAGCGTACACTCGGATCTTCTTATTTACTTACGTTGCACTCTAGTATTATTAAACCGCACTCTGCGATACTCTCTGTCCCATGTATCCAGGGGACTAGGCCAATCTGAGTCTTCGTCCTCTAAAGGGGGCAGAGTTCTAGTCCTAAGGGAGGGGAGTGGCGCGTAATTAGGATTCTCCCCTATGAACACCACCTGTAATTTAAAGATGATATCTTTAAGGTCATTGGTTTTATATAGGTTTTCCGCACATCCTGTCAATCAATCGAAATGAGATGGGTATCTTTCGAGGTCAAGGCCATAATCATCAGTGATTAAAAGCAGAATGTATATGCTAATGTTGGTACGTCAATAATAAATAATGATGATTTTGTATAGAAATCGAAACCACCATGAATTTATGCACTAAATGTGGCCGACCTTCGTCGAGAGATTCTTATTGTATTCCTCCTGCCATTGTTGAGATGATTGACAATTATTATGTAAATTAGGTTTCCGTGTCGTATATAAAAGCGAGATGCGTTCAACTTATTCTTAAAACTAGGTATGTATTGCGATGGGTAATTTGTATTTAATGGGAGCAAGATGGGTTTTTTCTGTTTATTTGGGGTTTTTGCTTTTAAAACCATGACCTGCTCGAAATGAGAATCTTAATGGTTGATTGGCATGGATATGATGTATTAGTCACTAAATATACCCATATCTTTTTACTTAAATACGTTCATAATATGGCCAACTGGAAATAAACTACAACGACCTGAAAAAAAAAATTAGACATTCACCATTTTGTCAATATGCATCCTGAAAAACGGTGAAATATGTTGGTATGATTGAATATGAATTTCGTTTGGCAGAAAAATATTGAACCGCATTTTCAACGAATTAAAATCGCTATTTTATGTTCGGGAAAGTCACTTAAAATTATGTGTATAAAATCATATGTTTAAGAAAAATAATTTGTCATAAAGTCACACGAAGTAGACAAAGCTGGTCGTAAAGTTGCATTTACTTCGGATTTCGAAGGGACTACTTTTAGTCATCAAATTCCTTCAAACTTAAAATAACAAAATTTAACTAAAGCTAAAGTCGATGTTTGGTGCTTAGTGAAAAAGAATTTGAGGTAAGAAAAACAGCTCTGGAGTTGGAGTTAAGATATTTTTATGGACAGCGTATCTTTGAACTTGGTGTCGCCCCTATTAGAAGGGTGTAAGTTGAAGAACATCACCTAATCTATAAAGAACAAATTCCCAAATTCGCTACTATGTCGAAGGCTGTTTTGGTCGTCATGTTAACCTAAAATTCACTACAACAGTAGCATCAGCAACTATGTAAAAAATGAATTTGAAGAGTGATTTGCCTATTTAAATGTATTTGATTCGTCATAGTTACAACTTGAAATGCGTGTGACTTTGTGACGTTGTGTGAGGCAATCACCAGGACAATTTCATCGATTTCTTCGGCGCTATAATGGAAAACGCATTATTTAACCAAATACTCATTATCCCGTCAGTGTCCGGCCTTTCAGTCAGCTTATTGTAATGTTTTGGAATCTTAATGATAAACCGAGGGGATTTACAGTTGTGCCCGTCTAACAACAGAGTGCAGGCCTGATTGTTACAATTATTTCTCGAAACCGCTTGTTAACTTTAGATTAGCTTATTCTACCTCAGAAATTGCGAACAGTACTTTTAATGAAGAACGGCCTTTATTAGCCATTCAAACATCCTAATTGTGTTACCGTAGAGGAGAAGTTCTTGGCGTTTTCGCCCCCGATGATGCCCGGTTGAGATATATCACTTTACCGGTAACCTTATTAGAAACTTTGTTATTAAACTTCGCCTTAATCGAGATATTTTTAATTAATTTCCGTAGATTATCGTTAAATAATTCAATCGGCGACAAGAAGCGGATGTAATTAATGTAGTACCATCGATGCGTCCCGGTGCAAGAGCGCCCGGTGGTCCTTCACGCCGTCAATCGACCTTGTTACTGTATAAGGTGAAATTGACTGTTATTACATAATTAAAACTTACAAATATGTACACCCGAGCAAACATTTTTCGGAGGCTCAATTCAAATATTAACGGAGATACAGCTCTCCAAATTTCTCTAAAAAATTTCGCTGGTTTTCCCACATTTCTCCTGACCTATAAAACTCATTTTGCATTTTCTTTTGTTGGATTGCCGGCATCTTCAGTCCTCACCTGCATCCCTAAAGCAAATGCGTAGAGGAAACTCCCCTCGTTTAAGTGACACAGATCGAAAAGTGATTTTTGAAAAATTACTCATAAAATTTTGGAGAAAATTCGGGCTTGTGTAATTCATGAACGCGCTCCTGATTATTTTGAATATTTGGAAAAATTAACAATTAAATCTGGTTAAAGCCAGAGGTGCAGTACTGCCCTTGATTTCGCAATAAAAAAAGGGAAATTGATTGACAAAGGAACTGTCCGCCGCTGAACTTTTGGATGACACAACTGATTCTTTTGAATATATTAAAAATTGCCCTTTTTTGATTTGGTTAAAAGCAGAAGCGTACTAGCCTAGCTTCCATGTTAATCAGCTACAACAGAAAAGTGATTATCCAAATAAATGAATAATACGTGATTGGAACGGAATGCGCCCTACGCTACTGAGCTTTTTCATGCCATTCTTCCTAATCCATCTGAATAATGGAAGAATTAACGATATGATCTGATAAAAACCAGGGGCATGTAATTAAAGTGATAGTCGAAGGGTAAAATTGGCTTTTATTGCATATTATTTGCACTTACGGAATCGGGTTCGCTGGCGTCTTGACTCAAGGCTTCTCTGGTATGGTTTCCCTGAGCCCCCTCAACGTCAGTCGAGTTATGGGGTTCTATTTCTATAACATTATTGGTACTGCTGCTACTGCTACTGACACTATATTCTACTGAGGTTCTTTGTGAGGTGTTTTCGCATTGAAGAGGCTGGAAAACAGGAATATTACATAGACGTGTTACCGCTGTAAATAAATTGTATATTGCGTTATTTACCTCAAACTTCGTCAAAAGAAGACATATTACCAGCATAAACAAGTTCCGTTTCCTGAAACAAATAGAAACAATGTTATGCAATATCGTCATTAATGAATAATTAGTGGAGGCTTTGGGATTGGTTGGGCGTAGTTCATAAATCGAGAGGTAACACTGACCGATCCATATTCATATGGACATTCTACTCGTGCTCAATTTACTCTCGTTGATTGGTCTATGAATATGCATGATGATGTATTATTTCGCACAGGGAAGCCGGAAAATTTGAAAATCAATAAAATGTATTAATTAGTAATAAGGCTCATTGTAACGTCACTATAAGCTTTTTGGTGAGAATATAACAATCCCCGAATGATCAGTGCATATTTCTAGTCTAAATAGTGGGCGCTCTTAAGAAGAATAATAATATGCTTTTGGTATGAGGTCAGTGGTGTTCGCATAATTTAATGTGACTACAATAGAAGGATTCTTATAAACTTTTAGTATATTAGGTAATGTTCGAAATGTGCTTTTTCCTTAATTGCTACGCCCGTGCTTTATTAGTGGAAGTTTCAATTTGATGTTGTGCAGGGACAAGAAGGAACTAACTTTAGACCAGTGGCGTACGCGAAGCATTTATATGTTAAATTTTTCAAGATATGTGTCAACGTTAAGATACCTCCATCCTAACTACTATTTATTTTTTTATATATTTTTTATTGCAAAAATGGTGTTAACATGGAACAGACTCCCGACAGAATGTCATGTGGATCAGCATCAGATCGGCCGGCGCATCTTTGTGCGTCTTTTAACTAAGAAAAACACACATTTTCATGGCTCAATCTCGATAAAGAAGAATTGAAAATTTCTTAACTCAGGGTATCTTCTGTATTTGCTTTACACACTCCTTCTGATGAAGACAGAGCGAGAGGCGGGAAATTAATATGCAGGTGTTATGCGATTAATAACACACTGAGGCTCTGTTATTCGAACGAAGTAGTTTATTCAGGAATTAGTTTTCCGCCTTCGTCATCCCTCATTGTTAACGGCAAAATAAGTTGCTTTTATTTGAGGACTAAATTACAATAAAATTTCTATGTATCAAAAGAAATTTCCCAATTTGTTTGACCTTTAATTCTCAGTTTTTTTTTGTAACTTCTCAATTCTGCGGTCTCATCAGTTCTGCCTGGACGCACAACTGAATATTTTGTTTCTGCCGTTTTTACTTCAATTAATTTGTTGCTCCAGCAGGTTTTCGGCATTCTAAAAAAGATCAGGTTTTCGGCTCAGTTTCCCGGACTAAACCGTCATGTTAGTTCTCCTCGTTTAAAAACCCGTTAGAATAATCGGCAAATTTAGTTCTTCTCCTCCTGACCTCTGACACGAAATTACCATCGCATTTCAAGGGCTTCTCCAATGATCTTCATCTCTAGATTTCTTCAGACTGATGTAGATTTTAAATGCCTAATGCCCATTACGTTTTTTAGCCTACGCTGATGGTAAACTTGAACCAGTGTAAGAACGTTGGTAGTTCGATGGTGCTCGAAACGAATGCCATTTAGATCAATATTGACCATGTATAATAATCTCTAGATACTTTTCGAGACGCGTTCTCCTTCTGTCCTTAAGTATTTTGCTAATAGACTTTGCATAAAGGTCTGCTGGTACTAAGGTACTTAGGGCCGTTTTTTACCTCGAACTGCGCGATTGTTGCCATCTGCCACTTTCGGTTGGGCTATGCTGTCATTTTTACGCGAATACGGATCCAGCATTACAATAAAAACAACTGCAGGTTGCCATGTTGCCAAACATAATTGTCTAATGAAGTCACGCTTTGCTGCTATATTTGCAGTTTGTTATTAGACTGCGGTAGTGCCAAACGCGCTTTTTTTTGGCAATTATAGGGGCCCAAACGAACGGTTCCTCTACTTTTCTCCTGGACTCTAGAGGTTCGTTATGAGCCTATTCAATTAAAATCTCATAACGAGTCTTCTTTTAACTTCTTGGAGCGGTAAACCGGATTTTTTTTTAGTTATTGTTATGAGGGGTTTGACACTTATTATACTTCGTACACTGTTAGGAGCAACACACTTCTGTGTTTTCTGAGCCGAATATGCGGGCTGCTGTAACATGAAACCTCTAGCAACAGGAACTCAACATAAAACAAGCAAATAATATTAATCAGAACACTTTCAAATACTCCCGTTAGAAGCCAATAAAATTACCATAAACTCTTGATAGAAATTTCCCTTCGGTGCAGAAAAGAGAAGGGCGAATATGTAAATAATATTCACGCACGGTGGCAAGAAAATGATTTGTCGTCCAATAATTTAAACCTCCTACTTTATTACACGAGCTTTTAATAATAACATTCATTATCAGAGGGCATCTCGTTCTATGCGGTTAGCACGCGCATTTAAGAAGTGTTGAAAACGGATGCTGATGCCGCCGCACACTCGTTTTGTATACCTCATGTTATCGTCGTCGATAATCTTCGTGTAATTTTCTTCTTGTTTTTCCCACTTTTTGTTTGTTTGCTCGTTTCAAGCGAATGTAGTTTACTAGGTGAACCCATTCGGTCGATCCGACAGTGGATGGCGATTTGAAGAGAGAGGGAGAGAGAGCAAGCGATAATTGGATCAGAAGAAGAGTTTTTGTTGCTCTACTCTGGTTAATGAGATTTTGATTGGGTGTTATATTATGTTATCGTCATGATCAGGTAAACTGCAAAAAAACAAAAGTAAGGTCTGATTTTAAAGTACCTACGTAGTTTCAGCAAGTTAAAAAAACAATTGAAGACTAATTTCATGCGCCGACATCATTGCTATCTTTGACAAGTTCATTACAAGAAGATGACTGACACCTTAAGAAACAATTGATTGACCATAAGATCAAGATTAATTTGACGTCACTCTATTACTATTTTTGAGCGTTGGCAACGTCGTCATCTTTGAGAGCTTAATCATAGCACAACATCTCAATGAAAAATTACTAATTCAAAATGCTGGAAACAAAGGGATATATGTGACTAGTTTTAAGAATTCATAACTTCGCTTTCTGTCTTTTTCGTCTCCTTTGAATAATACAAAATGTGTTCACCATTTTGTTAAAATTTCTGGAAATTATCCGTAGTAAATTGCGCTAAGCGGAATTTTTTTAATTGGAAAAAAACATTTTCGAAACATTCAATTTTGTATTGTTACCGAGATCCACAATGTGTGAGCCTCGAACTTTAGTTCATCTGTACTTTTGCAATTTCAGAGTAGAAGGCTTAATTTGATTGGAGAAAAAGCAACAAATTTAATCTCCAGAATTAAATAAATTAACAACATAAATTGCATTTATCATTTTATCTACAGTTACAAAATTATGTTTGGAGTTGTGGAAGTTCTTGACCTGAGAATTTAGCATTTGGTAACATCGAATGTCTCACCGTTTGCATTAGAGTTGGTCTTCGAATTTTGGACCATTTATGAAATTTGCAACATCAAAGCAAATGGCATAGGCAAGTCCTTAATTTGACGATTCTAAGCGAGAGAATAACCACTAAATTTAATAACACAGAAATTAAGGAAATCAACCCAATTTATTAAATTTGACATGTTGCTAATGTCAATAACAATATTTACGAAAATTTTGGATATTTTCTAATTGAAAATGTAACACTCGAACAATAAAATCGAATCTCCTGCTAATTGCGAAATTTACACTAGATATAGAGTACAAACCTCGAATATCGGAACATGCGTAATCTTAGCAATTTCATAATAAATATCACTAGAAACGTCTTAGTCTGATACGTCTTGACAAAATAAAAACAATAAAGTTCAATAGCATTAAAATTGAGGAAATTAAAAATAGGTGTTCACCATTTCGTCAACATTTCTAGAAAAAAAAATTAATTAAAATGGGGTAAAGTTGTGCCAGTGATGCGCGAATGTGAACACTTTTTATGGTTATTACGTACCTTAGGGCAGATATCGCATCCATCCTAAAAGGAAAATCGACCCACCAACATGCAAAGTTCCGAAACGAGTTCAGGGCGTCACGAAACACGGCACAAAATAACCCACGCTACCGCAAAAGAACCACGCCAATCATCTCCAGAAAAAAAGTCAAATCTCCGAGTTATGTGTTACGATTAACCAAAATGATCTTTACTGCTGTCCTTACTCTGTCGAGTTTATCACAATGTTTACGGTTTCGACAAAGTAATTTGTTTGAAAGAACGGTTTTTGCCGCGCGAACGAATTAAGTGAATCAGAGAGCGCGAAGAGTGTTTGCAGGAAGAAAACGTGCTTCTTCTTCCACGTCTTCTTCGGGTCGTAATGGCGCTTCTCAGGTCTCAGCCCGATAGATATTCTCTCCCCCACCTTAACCACGTCTTCGATTTTTTTGCCAGAGCTCAGATTAGATCATGAGGTCCAATGGGGTTCGGTCAAGTCTTCGGACGAGGGACAAGGTAAGATTCCCTGGGTATATCGTAAGGTCGCGTCCTTCATTGGTCTGTAATAGTGCTTTATGGTGTCTATTATAATTTTCTAACAAAGAGGATAATCAGTGTAAAGAAGACCGAAGACCCTTTTCTATCCAACTACAAAGTTCAATAGATTCAGAAAATAATACATACATACTTGTATTTTTCTATTTCATCTAAGTTTCAATACCATGGCAACGTCACCTTTGTCACACTGACCGTCACTTTTGCAAATGCTGATTGTCATTTGTGTCCGCGATCATGATTTTTAAAGTGACAATAGAAAAGCGCAACGCTGCCAATATGTGGGAATATTTAAGGAGGAGTAATTGCTGATAAAATTTGTATTTTTTGATCGTCAGGATATGTCTGTATATCTGGAAAAGTAACTCAAAAAACTCCGCCATTTCATAGATATGTAAAGATAGTAAAAATGCTGATGTCGATTCTTTGGGAGCTTTAAAATGATACGTCACAAGCCTTATATTGCGCTTATTCATTTTCGAAAAAAGTCGCACGTGCACAATCGTTTTTTCAATTATTTTCATTAGCCAATTACACACCAAAACATACAATAGATCAATTTCAAGTTTAAGTAGCTTTATTTCGTCGTTTGTGAAGCAGGTAAAAGTGGGTAAGATGGGCTTTAAGAATGACGGAGAGCTTTATTTTCTCACTTACCAGTTGTGCCAAAATGCCATCCGTGCGTCATCTTGCACTAAATAAACTAATTTTATTATTTATAAAGATCGAAAAACGGCAAGCTAGACTATAACCGCCGCCATTCTGTATTATTTAGGAAAATGCTGACCTCATATTTTAGGATTTTAGACTGTTCGTTGGGAGCTATAAAACAAAGCATCATAAGTCCTATTTTTCCCGCTTATCAACGTTTAAAATAATTGCATTCATTCGTCTTCTTACAATTTTTCCTTTATCATTTATTCAACATGCGTAACATTTCCCCAATAACATCCGCCATCTTATTATATTAATTACACCGTTTAAACACCACCATTTTATGTCATTTAAACTTCAAAATGTCACGAATATGCCATTTTGACATAATGCTGGTTCGAATGTCTTCTCTTCCCAAAAAAGTGCATGACGAATATACCAAATCTGTAGCCTAATATACCCATTAACCATGACATGGGTGCATTCTGTCATTTTAGTTCGACCATAATGGGGATTTAATATTTTCCAGGGACAAGCATAAAAATAACGCGGTATTGCGGTATTGCCACTAACAATTTTGAACAAATCAATTTTATCAAATCTGAAATTGTTTAACCGCAATTAGGTTTTTGTCAAAGATTTAAATTTTGTTCTTTGAATCTAATGGCGGGCAGACACTGAAAACGGGTAAAAAATGTGATTGTAAAGGAAAGTTCTAAGATTATAATTCAGTGATAACAGAACTACGATAATGACTCGACTGAAAAAGTCAAAAATACATTAAAACATTGGGTTTAAAGGCGCGCAAAGGGCGTTATATAAAACCTCGATAAAAAAAGGCAACACTGTTTCCTGCCGCTTTTGTTTGGCTATATTTTGGTGCAAACAAATGACGAAAACAGCGATGTCAGTTCTGATTAATGTCCCTAGATAGAAGATTGCCCGACTGAAGGATCCCTGAGACGCCACAATTGTAAATGCCTTTTAAACGAATTTGCTGAAGGTTCTCTCTCTCGGACTGACGAGGATGTGGAAGAAACGCCTCTGTCCTTTTTTCAGATATTGTCATTCAATCCTTCAAGTGACAAAGATAAATGAAAATCGCACCAAGGTGCCACATTTTCTCATGCATAACTTAAATAACGAAACAAATAACTTTATAAACCGTTGATTGATGGACGTAAACAACATTAAACTCGGGCACGTGGAAACATTCCGCGCGTCGAGTTAAAAACCACGCCAACCCTGAAAATATCTCGGAAACAGGTGCAGTATTTTAAGAGTTTTATGGGCTGTATAATGGCGTGTATCGTTCTGATGATGAAACGGCGGATACCGCACTGAAGATGGACGATAAAAGAGGAGCCAAAAGTGTGTTAAGGTTCGCGGTGGCGAAAGAGGAAGTATTATTACTTCTTCCATCCACATCCAAACGAGCGTGATGTGTGTGTTTTTGCCGGCCACCGTGAAATCATTGGGGTTTTGAAATAATACGGTTTAATTAAAGAAAATTGCTTTATTTTCATTCACCAGTAGTTGGTGGTTTGCGCTGTTGGCGGTGGGTGATGCGACTTTTTCGCAATTTTACACCCGCATAAAATCTAAAAAGTCATTAACAATTCTTATTGTAGAACTGAAAAAAACTAAACAATTCAGATAATACAAGTGAAACATATTGGTTCATTTACTTGGTCGAAAGTTGGGTTCAGAATTCCAGAATATACAGGGTGTCCGTTTCTGGAGCTCGACTATGCCAATCTCGGTAACCATGAAAGATATGAGGGCGGTTAAATCGGGGCAAAGTTGTGTCATTTGAAATTCAAAAATATGCTGTTTTAAAATTTGAAGAATTCCTGTCACTTCGGGAGATATTTGAAAAAAACTCAAATTAGAAAAAAACGTTTTCATTTTTCCCTCAGCTTAGTTAATGAGCTAATTCAAAATGATTGACACCTCATTATTGTAAAGTGTTCTCTTCTGCAACGTGGTGATGTCATATTTATGTTTCGAGTTTTAGATTTTCTACCGCCGTCATCCACTTTGTTTTTTCTTATGGATGCCATCTTGGATTTTGACATTTTTGAACTTACCTTTTTTTTAATTCAGTTTACAGCTTAGGGAAACATAAAAAATCCCGTTACTGCAAAAAATGCCTTGGAAATAAAAAAATAAGACACAAATATACAGGGTGTTTCTTAATGGATGGTAAAAAATGAAATGGACGAATCAAGAGCTTACTTTAAAATAAAAATTTCATAGAAAGGTATGTCCTAAATTGCTTCCATTTTGATTTACAGGGTCTTAAAATTTAATTTTTTTCGATTTCCATGAATTTCTCTGTTATATATTTGTAAAGACAATTAACTCAAAATTGGTAATAAGAATCATTTTAACATTACGAACAGACTTTTATCGTGGTCGTTTTCAATATTTTGCATAAGAACATTTTTTATGACATTTTTAGATTTTACTCATTAACTTTATTTAATCCTTTATATCTTTTAACTTTCTTGTCTCTTCAATTTTTTAAGTTAGGAACAATAGTTTAACAGTTTTTAGTTTAAGAGATATTTGCAACAATATCTAACCATATTCGCCTCGACTGACTTAAGGATATGTGAAAATAACAAGCTAGTTAATGCTGCAATTGGGCATAGTAAACTGTGGAACATGGAAAACAAGGAAAAACCGTCAAATTAACATTTCAAATAAAACGAATGCACATTTTACAGCTTCCTATACGTAATAGGTGCATTCACTACCTTGTCATTTTATCGTTGTATTATATTTATCCTTAGGTCAATCGGGGCAAACATGATTAGATATTTTTGCAAATATCTCTTAAACTATTGTTCTTAATTAAAAAAAAAAACTGAAGAGGCAAAAAAGTTAACAAAAGACAAAAGGGTATGAATGAAGTTAATGAATAAAATCTACAAATGTCATAAAAAGAGTTTTGATATAAAATATTGGGAACGACCACGAAGAAAATAATTTCCTGTAGAGAATTTTAAATAATTGTTGTTTCAGTTTGTTCGTACTGCTAAAAGAATTGTTACCATCAATTTTGAGTTAATTGTCTTTACAAATAACAGAGAAATGAATAAAAATTGGAAAAAAAATGTAACTTCAACACCCTGTAAATCAAAATGAAAGCAATTTAGGGTATGTCTTTATATGAAGTTTTTATCTTAAAATAAGCTCATCATTTACCCAGTTCATTTTTTACCATCTATTAAAACGCCCTGTATAAAGAAAATTAAAATAAGTGTTCGAAATGTTCAAGCACAGCTCTATGCGTCTTCTTGAATTTTGCATTGATCTTAAAACGTCCTTTCTTATTTTGATGCTTAACGTTGTGATGATTTACTTTCGCCGATCATTAATATCGCTGGATTATAAATGAGGTAATTCATAGTTCCTCATAAACAATAATTTAATGCGGACAAATCTGGTGAACGTGCCGGCCAACGTATGTCCCATTGTTTAAAATGACCTGACGTAATTGCGAAAAATGTCTTTATTGAACAAAGGTATCAATATTATTTTCAAGGCAATTTTTACAAAAACAGGATTTTTTTACATTTGCACCAAAGTCTACGACTGAATTTTAACATGTGTCACATCATCATAATTAGAAAAAAAAACTGAATTCAAAAATGTGAAAATAGAAGATGGCGTCTATAAGAAAAAGCACAGTTGAAGATATTTTCCGAAAATCGAAATGTCGGATTTCAAATATGGCATTGTCACGTTGTACAAGAGGAAAACTTGTAATAATGAAGTATCAATCACTTTGAATGTCCTCGCTAGATAACCTGACGAAAAAATAAAAACATTTTTCCAAAATTTTAGTTTCTTTCGAATACCTTTGAACGTTATCGTTTCATGTCAATGTTTCACATTTTCAAACATTATATTCTTTAATTAAAAATTACACAACTCTGCCCCTATTTAACTGACCTCGTACATTTATGGTTACCAAAGTTCTCATGGTTGAGAGTCAGAAAAGGACACCCTGTACAGGGTACGATATGTCAGTTGAAGCCGATAATCTACAGTATGACAGTTCTTTTCGGGCCACGCCTTCTTCTATTGGTCGGAAAATATACAGAGTGAGTTTTTTAGATGTTTAGTAAAGGGATATCGAAAACTACCAAAGTTACAAAGTCGGTTAAATAGGAAAAAAATTGCTGTTTAAGGATCCTATTTGAAATCATTCTTTATTTTATGACGCTGTTCATAGTTATTTGTATGACATCTGTGTGACAAAAACTGCGATTTTTTAAATGGGAAACATAGTACCTTATAGCTTCTGTAAAAAAGTAATTTTCTAAACTTTAAAATTATACCAATATGGCCGTATAACCAATTTTCAAAATAGCGAACCCATGGTCGTTTTTTTTTTAATTTAATACCAGAATTGAACATAGGTAATGGTTCATGGAAGATAGTATGGAAACAATTCCTCTTTCTGCAGAAGTCTAAAAATTGATGATGAGATTCACTAATAAAACAAGCAGTTTGTTAGTATCATCAGGACTAGTTATCAATATGGCAAAGATTAGTAAAAATATCCGTGCGCCATTTTATTATTTTTATGGTTACGAATTAATGGTGTTCAGAAATACTCGATAAAGCACCGAAAAACCTCATTGAAAATACAGTGAAAGTCGAATATAACGACGGCGAGGGGACCAAGTGAAATGGGTCGTTATGTCCGGTCGTCGTTACATCAAGACTCGTTTTTTTATGATTAAAGAAACATGAAAAAAACACAAAAATGTATTTAAAAAATTAAAAATCATAACAGATAAATAATTAAAAGCAACTAATTTAATAATATAACATCTAACTGATCTATATTTACGTATGTACGGTAAAAACACGTTATGTACTCAAATATGCTGCTTTTTGCAACGTAAGTTAAAATAAATCAATGAAACATTTTTTTCTATGGAACTGATTTTATTCAGAAACCTTTTTTTGTTGGAATAACTGTATGGCACAAAAGAGTTCAGGGTTCTTACAGCTGGTAGGGCTTCTACAATTGATGATGGCTTAAAATCTTCACCGCCCTCAGAGTCTTCATCACTTTCATCATGAATTTCTTGAATGGTGAGCACTTGCTTGGCAATTTGCTCGCCAGATAAAGCACCGTTTGTTTCCAAGTGAAGGTCAACATTTACAAAATCAGTCTATAATTCATCTGACAATGTAAGGTTTTCTTTTATCATGGCAAGAGCCACATCATCTTCTTTTTCAAAATCATTAACCTTTTTTGCTAGTTGTAAACCTGCATGTCTAAAACAATTAGTGATTGTTTGGGGTAATACCTCGTTCCATGCTTCAGAAATCATTGATATTGCATCTAGAAGATTAATACCGCGCTTTTTGTTTTGCTGATTGTTTTCAATAATATTCATTAGCTGGAGCTTTCTAAAATCAACTTTCATTAATCTTATGATCCGCTGGCCAACTGGCTGCAGAACTAATATGATATTTTGTGGGAGGTATTGAGCGTTAATATTCTCTAAATTTGCCATTTTTGGGTGCGCTGGACAATTGTCTATCAAGAGCAATTTTTTTTCCTTTTTTCTTCAATTCAGTATTCCAGCCTTACACAATTTTTATAAACAAGTCTGACATCATTCAACCTTTTTTTAATAAAAATATAGGACACAGGTAATGACTTAATATCCTTGAAATAGCGAGGGTTTTTTGACTTTCAAATAACAATGAACTTATTTTTTTCTGATCTTCTTATATTGGTAGCAACACAAAGAGTAACTCTTTTCTTGTACATTTTTCCACTTGTGCACTTCTCTCCTTCGAATTTCAATGTTTTGTTCGAAGGGGCATTGTAGAAAAGATTTGTTTTTGGCGCGTTAAAATCTCGTTCTGGTAATTTTTTCAAATTTCTGACCAGACAATTTTAAACTAGCCGCCTGTCACTACAACTGGTACCCTGGCAGCTTCACCACTGATTTTAAGTTAATACTGCAAAGAACAACCCACCTAAAAAAATGTATCACTTTCATTTTGATCCCAACTTTGACAAAAAAACTATGTAGGGTCAATTTTTTTATACAGTGTGTTCTTTAGAAACTTACCAATCCAATAAGTTCAGAACGAAAAGGGATACTGAAGTGCGGTTTGTGGGGATCTCATAAGGGGGAACATTTTTGACAGCAGCAGTGTTAACTTTACGCACACCTCTTCACCCTCAGCCATCCCAAGTTCAGAATCTTAAATGGCACCCTACTTCGATATGTACCTCATATTAAAGGGCACTTAAAATGCATTATTTCGAGGTAAATGATTCTAAAATTGATAAAGTTCTCTTCAAGAAATTTGTGAATAACTAATTGCGACTTTCTAATTGAATTTTTTAATTTCAAACTCAATGCCTTTTCGACAAAAACAGGAAATGTGCTAAAAAAATGCAAACTTAAAAATTAACGTATTAAATGTTCAAGTACTCCCCCATTATTTTCTAAATAAAGATACAATTTTCTTTCGACCTATTCTCGGACTTATCGCTTCTCTTGGAATTTTTCGACGTTCTGCAGTTATTCAATTTTTTAAATCATTAATATCCCGAGAAACCGTTTTGTAAACTACAGATTTAAGGTATATCTAAAGAAAAAAAATTAAGTGGCGTTAAATCAGGACATCTTGCCGGCCGTTCTGTTGCACCTGTCTTGCCAATCCATCATCTCATTAGGCCACTGTTGCACTGATCTTACATAATGGGGTAGTGATCCGTTTTGCTGAAAGTCTATTAGATTTTCTTCCAATACAGAACGGTCATTTTCGTCAATTTGGTTTTCCAATTCTTCAGTAGTAACAGAATCGATAGTATCTTCTAATAAATCAAAATACATTTACCCATTAAGATTTTCATTACAAACTAACGGTCTAATAATACTATCTCTCAAAATGTTTGCCGAAACGTTTATTTTTTGGTATCACTGAATATGACCTTTCCTAAATATTATAGGTGAGGATTTTCATGGTTCCAGTAACAGCAGTTATGTTTATTTACTAAATCATTTAGAAAAAATGTACGTTAATTCAAAAAACTGGTATTCTTAATGAAATTTAGATTATTATCAACCAAATCGGTCATTATCTTATAGTATTTTATTCTACGGTCAGGGTCATCTTCAGCAAGTTTTGTAAAATTTGCAACTTGGAGGGATACAGTTTACGATTTTTTTTATTTTACGAACAAATCTAATAAAATTCAGGTTTCAGTGGACACTTTCCTCAGTGATGTAGTTGACTCAGCTGTAAATTGTTCTAGCACCTCGACCTGAGCAACTTCATCTAACACTCTGTGACTACTTCGTTTTACGTTCACTACAGATCCAGTTAGTTTAAATTTCTCCAATAGCTGATTAACATAACGTGTGAAACATATTTGTCAGGACGTCTCGTATTGAATACCTCGGCAGGTCGCCTAAGAGATTCATGATTCGCACTATAGATGAATACGATTTTGACTCTTTTTTTCTGTGGAATAAAACCATTTTTAATAAATTAACACTTTGATAATATTGGTAAATTATTTATCAGTCACTAAACCGTAATTTCCAAATTCAACTGTATTCTGTTAAAGAATTGTTTTTTTTTATTTATCGAAAACAACTTTATGAATTTTAGAATTATTTACATCAAAATAACGCATTTTAAATGCCCTTTAATATGAGGTACATATCAAAGTAGGGTGCAATTTACGATTCTGAAGTTGTGGTGGCTGAGGGTGAAAGGGTATGTCAATGGTGCTGCTGTCAAAAATGTTCCCTCTCACAAACTTTGAGATTTTTTCACACACTATTTTAGTATCTCTTTTCGTTCTGATCTTATTGGGATGGTAAATTTTTAAATGAACACACTGTATAAATTTCTATGCTATCGATTTTTGGTTGTTGTTTATTATAAATTATAAACATCCTATAAAGACACTAAAAATGATTAACAGCAGTAAAATATGAAAGTGTACGAATTTCACTTTTACTAACTACACACTTGAGAACATTTTTTGTAAATTTTTTCATACATTCTTATGCTTGAGTTTGAAAATCAAGATTTACTTCGGGTTAGTGCAAATCCTGAGCTTTTTCATGTTCACATTGTCTTGCAAGTTAATATTCAAAATTATGGTAAGAGCAGGGATTCCCTTAGCCATTTTGAATTTCGTAGTTAAACTAAGAAAGGGAAAAAACCTTTCAATGAAATAGTGCCCACCATCAGTTTGCTCCGCGGCACTTTTTAAATAATAATTAGAAATTGTGAAAATCGAAGTAATGTATTTAATAAAGCGAAATCGGGGCGCTCAAGGAAATCAAATGAAAGAGATGTTCGGATGCTTTTAAAAAAAGTTAGTTTAAAATCCAAAAAGTGGTCCAAAACTCAGGACACAAAAATGAAAGTACTATCAGGAAAGCGGTGCATAGTGAAATGGTGAGAAAAACATTACGTTCACGTGGCTATCATGGAAGAACACCTCGAAAAAAACCGTTAATATTTATGAGAAATAAGCAAAAAAGACTTGAGTTTGCCCAGGAACATATGAGAACTTTGACTCCTAGAAAACGGTTTTAGTTACCAATGAGTGCGAGTTCAAGATGTGATGAAAAGGAAAAAATATGGAGAAAAGTTGCCCTAAAGCTCGAATCTCATAACTTAGTATCTATCGTTAAACATGGAGGAGGTAGCGTTGTGGTTAGAGGTTCAATATGAGCAGCCGGGGAAGGAAAATTGGTGTTTATTGAATCCATAATGAACAATAGAAAATGTTTGGAAGTATTTCAAGAAAATCTGACACCATCAATTAGAGAGCTACAGCTTGGCCATCGTTGAACTTTCCAATAAGACAACGTCGACGATACGAACGTTGAATATTGTTCGTGAATCCATTCTATACGGGATATTCCAAAAACTCCAGAATCATTTTTGTTCAGTAACGTAATGTTAACTCGTTGATGCCAAAAGACTTCGCTTTTAATGAATTTTTATTAAAGATAACGCAAAAAAAAGAATATTGAAGGTTCAAAATGACGATTCACAACGTGGTTACATAAATTTGTTCTTTGAATCATTGAATCGCCCTTCCCTTGGAAGATGTGCGAATCTTGTTGCACGAAAAGACAGACTGCCATCACTCTTCCCAACAGTTCCTATTTGGTGGATACAGGAGTTTCATACACCAACCACCGGATGTAACCCTTGAGGAAAAAATGAAAGGGGCTTAAATCGGGATTTCGCGCAGGCCACTCTTCTAATCTATCGGCCATAAAAATGTTGGATGATCCTGCATAGTACAAGCAAAATGTTCACGTGCGCCGTCATGTTGGAACTATATTCTATCCCGAATACCCATAGGAACGTGTCTATTGTCCAATACCTCAGGAAGTACGCTTTCCAGATAATTTAGAGAAATGCTATCAGTTTTACAATTCAAACGCAAAAAGTTGTTGCCAAAGAAACGATTGTTGCTGCGATTACGATTGAAATTAATTTTCAACAACATCGAGTTTAGGAGCGTAATCGATAAACTTGTATCAGGAAACCAAAAAAGCGTTTATTTTGTTTGTTTTTATTCTATTTACTTAAATTGAATATCAAAATTTTTTGAAGAAAAATGATTCTGGAGCCAAAACGACACATTTTTAGCTAGGGGTTTCCATGCAAACATTGTTCTCTGCAATGTCTCCTATAACCTCTTTAAGTTTGGCACCTTTTTAGAACACTTTATACAACGTACCTAAACAGTTCTATTTGTCCTCCTCGGTTATCTGACTTGAATCCTGTTGAACATCTATGAGATCACTAGGAAAGAAGAATTAGGAAAATTCGTGTTACCAATAAAGGATAGTTGAAAAACCCATTACAAACTTCTTGGGCAGAAACATCACCACTAGTAACCAAAAATTTAGTATTACTGGTATCAAGACGCCTTCAAGCAGTGCTTGATGCAAAAAAGGAGCCTTAGGAAATATTAATTATTTAAGTCTAAGCTAAATATTGTAAATGAATATTGTATACAGGAAGTTTTCTAAGTACAGTCCGTTACTTCAAGACACAATTTTTTACGGTATTTAAAGAAAAAAGTTCCTGTAAATATGTGGTCGCAAACGCCCAGATACAGGGTGTTGAAAATTGAAAAATATATATTATTATTTGAAATAAATTTGGAACCGTCAGTACAGGGTTCTTAAAATTTTGCAGTTATTGAACGTTGGCAAAGAGCTGTATTTTTAGTATGAAGTCAATTTTTATCTGCCTCCATTGACATAGTTAGATGTGAATCAGTCGATTTTTTCGCCATAAATGTAGAACGCCAATGGATTTTTTAAACATTTTTATTACCTCCGAGATCTCCTAACATTTTACACCAAAAAAGGTCTCGTAAATTTTTTGCATAATACTAATCCACTTTTAGAAAAATGACATGCTTTGATGTTGCGCTGAAACGGATTATTTCTATGATTGTTGCTTGTAGTTGCTGGCCATTTTTCTAAGAATAGGTTAGTATTAGGTAAAAAAATCAAGAAACCTTTTTTGTTTTAAAACGTTAAGAAAGTTCGAAAATAATAAAAATGTTAAAAAAATCTATTGCCGTTTTGTATTTTATGATGAAAACGTCGACTGACTCACGTGCAAAATTGACTTTAAACTAAAAATATACGTTTTTACCAACGTATGATAACTACAACATTTTAAGAATCTAGCATTGGCTGTTCCAAATTTATTTCAAATTGATTTTTTTTTTAATTTCAACACCCTGTATCTCGGAGTCTAAGCGTTTCCGGCCACACGTATATATAGGAGCTTTTCTTCTTTAAACACCACAAGAAATAATATTCTAAAGTTGCGGATCGTACTTGGGAAACACCCTGTATATGCAAATGTGCATGTAACATGTTTGCAGATGTTTGTGATGTCAGAATAAAGGTATTTACACTAATAATAATAATAATAATCAATTTTCATCCTTTTACACAGCGCAAATCATCTAGCGGTACCTAGAGCAGTACCTTTAATTAGCGGATCAAATTTCACGAAGACCGGAGTTGTGCGGTTCATGGGCATATCGTCAAACGGTCCTGATCTAATTTCGTGATTGCACCACTGCATGCGACAAATCACCTTTATTACTTACCAGGTACTTGTGAACTTTAGCAGCTCCCATATGCGGCAGATTCTCAACTGAGTCACTCGAAATAGCTTTGAA
Organism: Euwallacea similis; assembly: GCF_039881205.1. Taxonomy (NCBI): domain Eukaryota; kingdom Metazoa; phylum Arthropoda; class Insecta; order Coleoptera; family Curculionidae; genus Euwallacea; species Euwallacea similis. The sequence continues at coordinate 2,958,263 of NC_089612.1, forward strand.
TCAGGTTAAGGAAATAATTTCCATTGTCCGTTATGTAAAATGTCGTTAACTGCGACCAGTGCCTTGAACTTGCCCTATTCCACCTTTACTAAACGAATTCGCACAGTTCACGGTGTGGATAATTCGACGGATTCCCATGCTAAATTCGATTTTTTCACCTCCGCGTCGTTAATTTTCCTTTATTGTTTTTGTCAACCGGCGGTGATTAAAATCTCGGTTCTTGCGGCCCCTGGCGAAGCCCCATTAAATGCAAATTCGAGGGATTAACACCCATACAGCGAAAATTGATTTTCGAACTGAAGCAGTTGCACGTTCAAAGAGCAATTTTCTCAATGAGAGCGAAGTTAATGATGGCTGCGTGCGTTAATTAATATTCAAAACGTCGGTGAAATATGATCGAGGATTTTAAGTGGATTTCAGTGACGTGCCTCAGAATGAAAATCCAGTGAAAGTACGTACGGAACAAAATGGCTGACCATTTGAAAAGTGTCAGAGTGCTTGACAGATGGGAGCCGCCATTTTCTACGCACTTATGGTGCGCGGTTCCTGAATCCTCAGTGAATTCACAATTATGATCGTGGACGGCGGAAGTTTGGTGACTCCACAAAGAACGTTTGGGCTTTCCTACGAGATCCGTCGGTAATCGGTCTGTTTCGAAGAGCGGAAATCACATATTTTTTTAAATTTCGGTTTTAGAAATCCCTAAATCGCCACGGCCTTTAGTATGTGCCGAAATTAGGACCCAGAAGTAGGCACGTGAAGTGTATGCACGGTATGATCATTTTATCCTGATAACATTTCATTTTGCAATCACTTTTTTGTTTTTAAAGATATCGATATGCGACAAAGGCTGTTCTTTGGGACTTCTTCACAAGTTTTTTGTAAATTTAAAATGAAGTCCCGTAACTGTCAACTTTTGACATTTACTGACGAAAGTTGCATTTTTTAAAATGAAACATCCTGTGTGTTTTTTTTTCATTTTCGTAGTCTAGGTAAAATTCTAAATATATTTTATGTATCGCTTAATATGTCTATCTCTTACCATTAGCTTAGTAGGCTAATTTAAAAATTGAAAATAGCTTTCGTATTGTACGGGTAGCCTCTAATTTAAATGGTCTATTTATGTGTAAAGCAAAAATGCGAATTTTCAATACAAAATAATCAAAGGCTGCTTTGGATTAAACTCAAACCTAAACAAAAGATGGTACGAACAATTGTCAAACAAAAAATATATATAATAATAAATACTTCTAGTTCTAGTTTTAATTGTTCTGAGGTTTATGTATCTTTTACACTGGTGTTTCGTCAATTTTTAATACAAGAAACAAGAGGTATTATTCATATTTTTTTAATGAATAATAAAAGTGCAGCTGCAGCTCGTCTAAATTATATTATATTAGTCAGCTTCCGCGCCAAGTTCCTTCCAAACAAATTTTTAATAGAGTTTATAAGAAGTTTGTCGAAACTGGGTCTCCCAAACGTGCCAAGAAAGTCTCTAATAATTTCTCAGTTTTAAATGAAGCTAATGAAATAAATCAATTTGGGTACTTCGAAGCCCATCCAGCTAGTTCCACAAGGATGGTAATTTAAGAAGTGCGAATTAGTTACAGTTCTGTGTACAAAGTCATAAAAAAAATATAGAACTTTCAAATATCAGTAAATGCAAAAATTCACTGAAGATCGACACCGTCGAAGACATGATTTGTGTGTTTTTAAATCGGTACAATGAAAACAATGATTTCTAGATGAACATATTCTGGACAAACGAAAGTTCGTTTTCTACTAGAAAAGGCTGCCACAACAAACAAAATTGTTGCTGTTTGTCGTAAGATAACTCCAGAATTGTTAATCAAATAAGGCAGTAAGGGATACGAGTCCGTCAACGTTTTGTACGGCATAATAGACAGATACATTTGGGGTCTATTATTTACAGATCAAAAACTAACGGGAAATCTTTATTTATAACTTTTGCAAGACGAAATTACAAACTACATCAACGATTTGCCTCAAGACGTAGTAAATAGCATAATTTGGCAACAAGACGGAACAGCTCCACGTTGTGTTAAGAAGGTAAAAAATGTTTTTAATCTTTAATATCCAGAGTGGATTAGAAATAGGGGAACAACAGCTTGGCCAGTGAAGAGTCCTGATTTAACGATGTTAGGTTTTTTCTTTTGGGCATATATGAAAAGTAAAGTTTACGAAACTACATGCAATGACGTTCACCAATTAAAATTAAGAATAGCAAACGCTGATCAAGAATTCAAACAGAAACTAGAAGTCCTCATTAATTTGGTGGGACATACTATTAAAGCTTATCAAAAATGCATTGAGCAACAGGGTGGTCACTTTTAGCAATTCTTCTAACAAATAGTAGCAGATAATTAATTGTTATTTGCTTTTAAATGTGAATGATTATTTTCATTAATTACACAATAGATGTGTAATAAAAGAATAAGTTTATGATATTGTAAAGAAAAATCATTTCAATACCGTGTTTTAATACTATTACTATTATTTACTGAAGGCAAATCGCTAACTCTAACAAGGTCGTTTAAGGTAGAGCCTACCTGCATAACACGAAAACTATTTTCAACTTTTAAATTGCCATACTAAGTTAACGGTAAGAAATAGACGTACTTAGTGTTATATAAAATATGTTTAGAATTTTCTCTAGAATACGAAAATTAAAAAATATACAGGATGTTTGATTTTAAAAAATGCAAGTTTCCTCAATAAATCTCAAAATTTGACAATTTGGGACCTCATTTTAAATTTACAAAAAACTTGTGAATGAGTCCTAAAGAACAACCTTTTTCACGTATCTTTGGAAACAGAAAAGTTGCTGCAAAATGAAATGTTATCAAGATAAAATTATCACACCGTACAGAAGACGATGCCATTAAGTCGATTTCGACATGAGGATATGTCTCATGAGTTATCATATTATCGCTTGCTTTAAAGACAGGTGAAGAAAAATCTAGAAAATGAAATCTATTACGACTATTTTCACAATATGACAACACTAATCGTAGTTTGACTTCAAACGTCATGCTATCCACTGTTATAATTAGTCGAAAATAAGAGAACGATACCTCGTTGCCATTGTGTCAGAAGAGATTATCTTTAGAATTCAAAGATAAAATTGAAGTCAAACTTTGTATTAGAATTCCGCCGGATATTGTGTAAATATTTAAGAAACAAATTGTCTTAAGCCTCAATGTGGAGGAAATTTTCTAGAGAAAGAAATCTAAAGATGACACTTGCAATATGGCAACATCGATCATGTTTGACAATTAATGTCAAATCATCTGTCGTCTTGATTATTTCCAAACAAAAGAGGTAGAAGCCCGTTGTTTTAGATTGAGCGTCATTTAGTAAAAAACTTTAAAAAACTCCAAAGTTGCAACTTTTACGAGTGCGGGGTTCGCACAGGGGCGAAATAAATCCTCTAATATACATATAAATATGTAAAATAGTATGTATAACAAGTTTTTCACTTTTGATATCAGTTTATGAACGTTTCGCCATATTTCCCCATGTAGCTTTCGATCACGATAAGCTGAAATTAGAAAAAGTCCTAAACATGCACAATATACGCTTACGTAATTGGCAACAATAAAAATGATCAGATGGAATTTAAAATTGTAGCGAATTTGTGAAGTACTGTTTGACCAAGTTTGACTTTGGTCCCTATTTAAAAAAAAAATAAAATTCCTGTAAAGGCTCTTATGAAATTACAGAGGTTTATCTATATGTGACGGATTTACATATTTTCCCTGAAAAGTCGACTAAAGATCGCAATTCCCGCAAGAAAACTCAATTTTTCAGAAATCTCAACTGAAGAATCACAGAGATGCGAGTGAGCTTTTTTACACGTACCTACTCGGCTCGTTCGCGCATTTACACCACTTTTAATAAAATGTCACTTCAGAAATTACGTGAACGGATTCACGTGAATTCGTAAACATTCAGCTGTACTTTCTTTAATTCTATGTGAGATGTAGACGTTTAAGACACGGAATATTAAAAAATGTACAGCAGGTCAAAAAAAGTATTCATACACCCGGGCGAATCTAATTTATTTGCAATTTTCATAACGTAAAAACAATTTAAATCATAAAACTTTAATATATTCATATAAATAAGACATTATTACACAGATTAATGAAAAATGTAATCAAGAAACTGCCTCTTTATAAAAAGAAAATAAATAAAAATGTCTTTAGGTACACCCAAAAAAGTGTTTAAACACTATGAAAACCACTCTGTTATGACCCTAAATAACAATGAAAAATTATTAATATTTGGTGTGATACCCCATACCATCGATCACAGCCTGTAAATGACGATTCATTGATTCAACTGAATTATAGGTAATATTTTCAGGTATTTTAGACCATTAGTCTAAAATAATATTACCAAGTTGCTCTTCTCTCGAAATTTCTCTTTTTCTTATCTGTCTGTCCAAATGTTCCCATGAGTGCTCAATTAGATTGAGATCAGAAGATTGAGGTAGTGTTTTTAAAAAATGAGATATATTATACAGTGTGGAAGTTTTAGATGGAACAGTCCATATAAATGAGATACCGAACATATGCAGTCAAAATCCTCGAACACGTCGATTTTTGTTTTTTCTTGCGGTTTTTTTATGGTAATTTCATGTATACAGGGCAGCCCAAAAATCAGGTACGACCACCGACTTTGATTTTTCAAACGGAAATACCTATTTTTTATTTCATTTTTGAATTGTACGCAAAATTCTAAATGTATTTCGTGTACCATGTCCTATACCTAAATGCAACAGGTCTCGAGAAATTTACGATTGAACATATCAAAAACTAAAACTTTCGATTTCTTATAAAATTTCTTTGGTCCTGAAAAGGACCGATTTAATACAAAATAAAACAACAAGCTACAATTAAATTAAATGTTCAAATTCGATCCCACCTACTTCTTGACAGTAAACAAGGCGATGAATGAACTCCTGTTTGACATTTTGAAGCATTGCTGGGGTAATTGTTCTTATTTCATTACGGATTTTTTCTTTTAAGGCTTCGATAGTTGCTGGTTGGTTAAAGTATACCTTACTCTTAAGATAACTCCATAGAAAGTAATCTAAAGGCGTGAGGTCAGGTGATCGTGCCGGCCATTCAATTACCTCTCGTCTCCCAATCCAGCGTTCGGGAAAAATGTTATTCAAATAAGCCCTAACATTAACGTGATAATGAGAGGGTGCTGTTTTCTTTTAAATCAGTCCGTTTCAGGATCAAAAAAATTTTAAAACAAATCAAAAGTTTTAGTTTTTTATATGTTCAATTGTAAATTTCTCGAAACCTGTTGCGATTAAGTATAAGACATAGTACATGAAACACACTTAGAATTTTGCGAGGATTTCAAAAATGAAATAAAAAATAGGTATTTCCATTTGAAAAACAAAGTTGGTGGTCGTACCTGATTTTTGGGCTACTTTGTATACATGAATTTACTTACCATCAAAAAAACCGTAAGAAAAAATAAATATCAACGTGTCCGAAGATTTTGGCCGCATATGTTCGGCATCTTAGTTATATGGACTGTTCCATCCAAAACTTCCACACGGTATAGTGACCACTCTTAAATTAATTTTGATGAATGCTTGAGATCATTATCCTGTTGAAAGTAAAAATTCTCTTCTAGTCTAAGTTTTTCAGCACTACTTTTTAAATTGATTTCCAGGATATTTTTATACATGAATCTTTCCATGTTTCCCTTAATAAAAGTTAAGTTACTCAGACCATTTGCTGCCATACGGCCCCAGACCATCACGTCTTCACCATCATGTTTTATTGTTGGTTTCAAATTGCGCTTCTTCATATTTCCCCCCGGTTTTCTCCACACTGTCTTGACACAATCAGATCCAAATAAAGTACATCTAATGAAATAATATTTACTTTCATTAGAGAAAATAACTTATTTTCAGAACTCCATGGGTTTTTTTATATGTTCAACAGTGAACGCAACACGTTTCTTTCTGTTCACTTTATTTATCCAGGGTTTCTTGGCTAATCTTGTTCCATGGAATTCCATTTTCCTGATATGGTATCTAATGATCTCTGTATGATTTTTTTATCCGGTTGTCTGTTCTAATTGTAAGGTGAGATAAGGTGCGCTTACATTGGGGGTTCTTTTTAAGTTGCTGTAGAATGAAGCTTTCATTTCGTTGCATTATTTTTCGTCGTCTTCTGGAGCGTCTTAAATTATTGACAGATTCTGTTGATTTGTATTCCTATATGATGTAGTATAACTTATCTCAACACATTCTGCTATTCTTCTATAAGACTTTTCTTCCTGATGATATTTGACTATCTACTTTTTGACACCTTCGCTAATGTCTTTTCCTCTCCGCCCCATAACTATTATTTTTAATTTACTTTCTTCTAAGTTGTGTTTCTTATCGCAAATAAGTGGAATTTGTAAATAGCAAATTTGGCAAAAAGATAAACCAAAACATCAATGTATGAATACTTTTTTGGACATACCTAAAGATTTTTCTTTTCATTTTCCTTGTACAGGGACAGTTTCCTGGTTACATTTTTCATAAATTTGTAATGATGCCTTATTTCTGCAAATGTTTTATGATTCACATGGCTTTTAAGTTACGAAAATTGCAAATAAATCGGATTCGCTCGGGTGTATGAATACTTTTCTACTTACTGTATACTCTTGAAAAATTATCTCTGCCCAGTTTTCAACATAAACGACTTTATTCCATAGAAAGAGGACTGGCAAAAAGCATCTTCTGGTACATTGATGCTAGAATTGCAAAAGGAAGTATTTATATTAATCCCTTTTGTAAGTTAATAAGGAATAATGAGTTTTAATGAATTATCTGTCCTAGTCGGATCTTCCCATAATAATAGTAATACTGATATTCGGTCGAGACTGTCAAAAAGTATCATCATAACATAAGACAATCTGTTGTTTGACAGCGTCGTCGGAGTTACAACTTTTCATTTTTGGCGTTCGATGTGCAACTGCGAGTATCGCTCCATCTTACTCTTGCTAAAGCTCGAAGAAAACTAAAACAAAAACCCCTTTGTGTTTATCGATCATAATACCGATTGCTTTTTGTTTCATTCCGCCATTACGTCAAATTCGCTATTTTAGTTCGTTTGGTCCATTTTTGCTATTCCTAAGGGTTTCTTTGTAATATTTTAAGGATTTATGTTTATTTTCGATAGAGGTGAATTATAGTACAGATGATGGTGAGGCATTTTAAAAGGTAAGTTTTACCAAAGATTTTCACAATAGGAGTTGTTGAAATTTGAAATTCGTAAAGAATGATAATATCTTGCGTGACCGTGGATAAATCGTTTTAGTATCCCATTGATTGTGCTATTGTGTTATATGCAAATCGTTTATATTTCGCGTAGAAAAACTGTCCCGAAAACTTAAAAGAAAACTTGTAAAACATTCCACAATATAGTGACGCTATCAATGTTATCATCCATAAGTTAATAGGAATGTGGCTAGTACCGAGGTCCTCGTAGGTTATGCCATCCAGGAACTTTTAATATAGATTTGACTAGATTTACGTCATCTACTTTAGCACTTTGTATGCGGTTTTAAGAGCTCTTCAAAGGAGAAACCTTATTGCTCACCACTTTAAACCTGACGAGGGCTTTATGGTCGTAACGTAACAACATAATTCCGTATGATTATCCCGGTAGAGTGCCTAACGAACAACCACCAAAGCCCGGCAATTTTGACACCCCATTAGCCGGCGGCTTTTATGGGAGGAGGCCGTGCATTCTCCGATGAAAACGTTAATACGCCTCCGATTTTTCTCCGTCTCTAAGTGCCTCGGCCATTTCTAGTTTAATAACGAGCGTCTTAGAGCAATAATTAAGGTGCGAAATTTACGTTCGTTAGAGTGCAAAATGCAAGTCCGCGCGACTCTTAGAATAAGTGCTAATATGCCATTATTATTGTCCATACTTTATGGGAATTGTTATCGGCGTATTATTATGGACGGGCTTTTAACCTCTTATGAGTGCCATTTGTATCAGAGTAAAAACAATAATTGCCCCTCGGCGCTTTCGTTTGCTTTTAAGGTTTATTTTGCAGTGGCGTGGAAAGCACAATAACAATGCTCTTTCTGACGACTAATAATCAATTTTCCGAGCCATTAGCAGATGTTAACAGGTGTACGTCCTCTTTGATGCGCATTGTAGCACATCCGTAACAGTGGCTCTGAAATTCGGTAGGAAGTCTCTTCGATCAAGCGAAAATAGTCAAGTTTTACAGCTGCTTCCCTGGCACTCAACTGAAAAAAAGGTGGCATTGCAAATTACGATCCCCAGTCAGAATTGCACTTCATTACATTCAGTACGAAAAACTTTTAATGCCGTCAAGGCATAGCTAATCTAATGCCCACTTGAATTAAATTTAAACCTGGCGTGATCCTACAGGTAATACTTTTCAATATAATATAGCACAGATTAATATTGTTCATTAAAAGTTAATGATTTTCTCACGATAGTTTTGTCAGCCTCAAATGCCTATAATGACTTCATAGTAATCGTACCCCTTAAATCTCCAAAAACCTCATCAAGGTTGCTATTATTAATTTAAAGTATCTCGTCACATCGACAAATGGAAATAATCGCGTCTAGTTTGGCGTCTTCGGCTTTAATATCCTGTGACTCAAATAGTGCGGGAGATTCTTCTTTTTAGTTAGCAACTATTGGCATCTTTTCAATGACATACCCTTGTATTTACGGTCTCTTTTCATTAGCCGAGCGGCAGTCTCATTGCTCTTTATAGTTAAGGTTTACGATCGAAAAATGGAAATAAACTTTTTCCATTATACTTTGCCGAGGTGTGATATTAATGGTTTGTGGCAGGTATTTTTAAAACACCTACAGTAATTGTGTTTCTGTGAAATATAGAAGACACTTCAAATTCGATAGGGAGAGGCGTATGAGGCATTTCCAACCATAAGAGGCTCGTCGGATTTAATAGTTTTATATGAGGTTTTTAAGTAAGCAATAAGGCCTTCTGTGTTATAAACCAAATTTGTGACAGTTCAGTAAGATTATGAGAAGGTGAAAGACTAACGAAATTTCCAATTATCCTTTTGCTTGATAACAAGCTTGACGATCGTGAAGCAATTCCGTTCACCATTCTGTCAAGAAATGTTTCGAACACCTTTCGAAACTTCTGAAATGTGAGCTTTTAAAAAAAAAAAAAGAATTAATACAATCTTTTTAGTAATTTCGTAGAAAATAAAGAGTACCTATCCCATAAATAATGCCTTAGACGTTAATATTTTTTACTTAAAATTGCTTTACAAAACTTGGCAACCAAACAAATTTAAAATTTATAGCGGAATTTGTCAATGAGGGAAAATATTATGAGATACATTAAATATATTTCAATTTCCTTTTCATCGGTCCATTTATCAGCTTAATTTATTCAGTGAAATGATCTCCTCCCGATGGTCATTAAGCGCGCTCTTCGCACCTCATGAGCGCTCTGCTCAGGGGGCATTTCAATTTCGAAGAATAGTAAATTTTATGGTGTTTCGGAATCGTTTCACATCAGGCGCGGTTCACACGGCTCGGGCATGACTTTCAGAACTTTTATACACCTCCGGTAAGCATCTATAACGTCTTACTTTAAAAGGGTCATGAAGTTCTAATCAAGCAAATTGTTAATAGATATACACGGACGTAATAAACTTTTCCGGTTCTAAAGTGTTTATTGAACGAGTTCTTGTTTTTGCATAGTCTGTCGGATTTTTTGGGCCAATCGAAATGGTAATGGGAAATAGAATGCTGCGTAAAAATAGATGAAATGAATTAGTTACGTAGAGGCCATCGAATTTAAATGAAGTGTGCATTAGTGGAGGTATTTTAATCGTTTTACAGTTACAGGCCTAAATGTCAGGTTTCTGGAGTAATTGCGTATTTTCTTCAAATTGCGTATCACTTCCGAAGATTCGTGAACACCTCGAAGCAACGCCGGAACATTGAAACTCTACCGCCCCTTTCTGGTAATAGCACTTTAACGCATCTTTCAAAGGCCGCCATGTCATTGCTTCAACTATATACGCACAATAGAAGCTTTTCCACAATCATCACTTAGGTCCATTTTGCAAGCTAATATGGGTCTGATTGAAGTTCTGCTGGGCTGATTGAAGGCCGAAGGACTCACCCATTTCCTCGTCGAGGCTTCTTCCGGGCTCCTATTGTTCCCATCATCGTGCGTTTCATCACGAAGTGCAGGCTCTAATCAAATCGGCGCTTTTCTAGCGTTTTTCGCAATGTTTAGACGCAGCTAGTGCCGGTAATGTGGGCGGCCGCCCCCGGGATGTTAGCCGCCCAAGAACCCCCTGCTAACGGTACGGTAATTGGTAACAGATTAGACGAAATTTCTTCTCGATTATCTACGTGATGGCTAATGGTCAAGAAGTTAATTAAAGATGTTGACGAGTTAAAAAAAATTTAAGAAATTGTGGTAAATTATAATTTCCTGGCAAAATGGTGAATTGATTTTCTTGCTCTATTATGTGATTATAAATAGAGCAAAAGGCAAATACATATGCACGTTGGACTCGTCTGTTGAGTAAAATGTTGTTAGCAGCAAAGCATTGAAATAAAGAATGGAATGTTTTTCTGTACTTGAATTTCATTGAACGATTTTTGCACAATTTTTGATCATTGTGCGTTACATCACGAAATTCAGTCTGTAATAGGAGTATTTCTGGCATTTCTTCCGACATTTAAATGCAGCTAGTGCCGAACGAGACACTGCATATTACTAAGTTTTTGGTGTCTTCTGTTCTTTCGCAAACATTTTCGCAAAAAACCAATGCATGGTTTTTGGTAGTTTCGAAATATGGCAGGTTTTTTGGATGCGTTTTTTCAAAGGCCTGAAATCTAATTTTCTGCAATTAGACGCCCTGTGTATTACTATATTATTGGTTTGCGCTACGCTTGTGCAAGAAATTGCCAGTACACGGAGCTATTCAGGGCTTTAGTAATTTTCAAATGTTGCAGGTTTTTGAGATATTGCATTTTTTCTTCTTTGAATTTCTTTAGATGATTTTTGTTGGACAATTTATGATTATTAATCTCCAATGGATAAAACTTGAATGTACCGTCACTGCCCTCGTCCATTTATTCTAACGCAAGTTTTGAAATAGACGAGCGCGCGAAGTTCCTCCCACAAATGTGCCAGGTCCGTTTCTCAGGCAGAAACTCTTGTCCATTACGAAAATAAGTATTTAATCGGGCCTCTAATTACTTCCTGAAACGGATCCTTTTGTGCCTCAGCTGTGCCATCATTTATTAATTTTACGTTTTAGATATAATTGCCATATAGTTAGGAGAGCACCACGATAAAACCTGTTAGCGTGATTTATATTAAAGGCCGTAGCACCCAGCATAGACAAAGGTCAATTCCAATCGATAGAACTTAAACTTGTGGAAAATTAAAAATTGTTTGTGGTTTTTTTTCATGATGGCTGTAGGTATAGTCAACGGGCTGGAAATTCAACTCCTAACTACCCGTATAAATAAAGTTTCCCGCCGGTCACGGTTGATTTGGCTTGTCCTTCATGGTACCTACCAACTATGGCTACCAATAAAGTACCCTGCCACAGAACAACCGAATATAATCGGCACTCCCGGGCAGTGTGTCGCCGCAACGGTCCAGCAGGTCGCTTCGAGGTACCACCGCATGCAACATCCGAAGATGGTGTACGCTCCACCACGTGATTTACCATTCTCAACACGCCGTGGGAAAAAATTATTGCTCGGGTTCGTGCACCCCCATTGCACCAGAAAAAAAAAAGTCTTATATGCCTCTTCGCTAAAGCCTTGAAGTTCGATCAGTTGGCGCAAAAGCGACACGAAGAATTTTCTCACACACAAAAAGTGTGGAAAATGGCTTACTGACCATCACAATACGCTCTGAATTGTAAGTAGGTATGATGCAAACGGATTTGGTTGAGGGGTTTTATGGAAATGCACCCGCGAAGGAATCTTAATTAAAATTCGCAGAAATCAACCATAAACTATAGCAAAAACCACAACGGTCTCATTAAAGCTCTGTTATATTTCGATGGTTCCCATCTAGGTTTTCGACGAAAACAAGTTTTCAGCTTAGAACCTTCAATCTTTCTTTTGTCAACCGAGAAAATTTTAATTCTAGAAACGCACAATTCTGGTCAAAATCGTGAAAAAATCAATTAATTTGCATGTCATCTTAAACAAGCCACGACGTCTTTATTGCCGATAAAGAGGTAATACACAGATCCTGGGAACTCTGAATCGATTTTACGGCCTCCGATGACTCTGCTTGAAACGATAAAATGGATATAATTTCCTTCTAATTTGTTTCATCATCGGGCCTTAATTATTAATGGATTACGGCAAAGTGCACGCCATAGGGCACAAAAAATCGTTTATAAAGAGCCCCCGTGTGACAAGGTTTGGTGTATAACAATGGTGTACGGTCAGCGAACTGTGAAGGGCTTCCCTTATGTACAAAAAATAAACTTGTTGAACACATTTTTATTGAAATTGCCTTCACCAATAATTATTATTGAGTTGGCATTGGTCAAGTACACGAGAAGAATTTTATGAGTATAAATGTACAAAACCAAGACCTATTTTTTGCTGATGAGCGCTCTGAAGCTCTTATTAAAGGAGCTTTAAAGCGCTCGAGACACACTTATAAAAGTTTCTTCTTATAATAGTATTTTGTACTTAAATTAAACAGTATATACAAAATAGCCTGTCATCAGTCTTAACTAATAATCTACTTAATTATAAGATTCTTCCATATTGCATCCGATTGGATGTAGAGGAGGAGGATTGGCCGAAAACTGGACTTTCCTGCAGTAGAAGTTTGCTTCCAAAAGCTGAACCACCGCTGCTACTCGAAAATAGACTCCTGAAAAACATTTAAAAAAATTAATTTCTGGGTAAAATAAAGACTAAAACTTAAAACAAATTTTTACACTTTTTTGGATTTACGATATAGAAAACTATTTTTAATGTACCAAAAATGAGTCTTATAGAATAGAGATTTCTTCCCTCTGGGTGACTTGCTATGCACGAGCTTCGCATAGCTCCCACTTCTACATACGTTTTATCCGATTTTTGATTACAATTATTATTTTGTTCCATTAAAAAAGGGTAATTGTAGCGAGGTGTTTTATAAATTAATGTCAAATTATTGTATTATTCATCATAACTTTGTGGATCTATTACGTTTAATATCAAGCGCGTCTTTTGTTGCGCTTCCGGTTCTCATTAAACGAAATTGGTTGTTATGGTCGAATTCCTTACTGTGTTTAAGGTTTTCTTTACAACATTTTACAGCTTTATGTTCCTTTTCAGTAGTGTTTGAAAAGATTAATAATTCATATTTCCTATTTAAAAAAAAACGTTAAAAACTTGTATGCAAACTAGTAATTTCGTGAAAATCACAATCTTCCAAATCTAGTAATGTCATCAATGAGGCGCATCTGTCAGTTGTGCAGTATGAATGCAACAGATAGAGATGTATTTATAATAATAGATTAATGGTGTAGACTATGTCGGCAATCAAGATCTATATCAAGGTCAATAATATGAGATAATATCAATAGTGTAGAAAAATGTATGTGTATAATTAATTTTTAAAATGAAATCGAGTAATATTCTGGGCCACGGACGAATTGATGATTTGCACAAATAATTAATTTTTCATTAGGTAATCGAGGCTCCACGTTTTTACCTCCAAATTGTCTGGTTACATTTCAAAAATTTACAAAATCTTGAAAAAAACGCCACAATTTCTCATTAATAAACAAATTAAAACTTAATAAAATACAATGGCAAAGCTTTCTGAGATTTTCTAATTTTTCGGTATTTACCTTGTATAATACTGCATCCCGTTCTGAGATCTCTTTCCGCTGACCAAAGCTCCGGCGGCCACCCCAACGGCCACTAAGAAAATCACCCCCAAAGCGCAGAAAGTGATGGCCATCTTGTCCACCGAGACGCAAAAAGTGCGGTCTCCTGGAATTTTCGGAAACGGATAGCTGTCGAAATCTGCGAAAAATATTATAAAGCATCAAGGGGGAGTTTCCTATATCGTTGTTTATGGGCGCATTTCCATGGTGTAAATCTCCCGAGGCCCGACAAGACAAAGGGCATTATTTGCCGCTTGACTTGTAGCGAAATCTATCAATTTTCATTACTTCACTCCTTTGTTTTTATTTTTTTACGAAGGCGCATCGGATATTAGCCCATAATTTACCCATTACGTGCGCTACAGTTTACAAATTGCAGTTTACACAGTCCACTGCCAACCCGTAATGTGATTTCTGTCACCCTACAAGACGCTGTTTTATTTATCCGCCGCCCTTGAACCGATCCTTGGCTAGTCAACTGTGCGAAGACCACCACAAATAACAAACGATGCCCGCCCATGCCCATCGCATCCAACATAATAATAAACAGAGGTTGGCCCATGAATATGCATATGAAGCAGGAAGAATGAGGCTGCTTGATTGATTCCTGGAAAAATCCGAGGCTGCTCTTAGATGCAATTCTTCTAATCTCTGGGCACTACGTACTTATAGGGCCGTTGTAAATTTGTGCGGCGCATAAAAGTGCGCCGGTACCCCTCAATTACGTAATGCGCCGATCGGACGGCGTGCATTAAAAAAAATGCCGGGAACGCATGATTTCCCGTACAACTATCAATTAAACCGGAATAAATTACTCGCATTGCGGATAACTTGATAATACTGCACTTAACTCTATCTCTACGAGTGGACCTTATTTTTTTTTTGCTTTTACACACGTGATTGATTCGTATGGGCCTTTGTCAATGTCGTGCAAAAATCTATGTTAGAGAGGAGGTTTTGTTCGCCATTTTGTCAATATTTCTATTTCTCGTGAGTGTATAAATTGAGGTATATTAAGAGATAATTAAGGGATGGAGAGACGAGGCGAAGGGGAAGTGATGAAGAGCGGATATGCACTGTCTCACACCTATTTCCTTTTGGAGAGGTATTTGAATTATGGCAATTCTATATCTGAGGCTCACCTTTAGGGCAAGAGCATTTTTCGCAAATTTATTACTCCGACAGAAATAGAATTTCACGATATTTCCAGAAAGAACAAAGAGGTTGATCGTGATAAAATAACGCTCCTTCCGATATATTCTTACCGGCCGATTGTATCTTTTTCCTAAACTCATTTGCATCATCTATTTCTGGGGCTATTACTTCTACGCTGTTGTAGACCTCCAGACGATCCAGAATTTCGCCTTCTTTGTCCGAATTCGATCGTCCAATGCGGTTTTCTGTAGTAGTGCCGTTTCGCGATTCTTCACAGTCGATCTGGAAACACAAAATAAAGACTGTTATAGAGGTAGGAAAATCGACCTCACTCCTTAATAAGCTATAAAATAGCATTTTAAAGAATTTCCTTTCGTAGCAATTTGTTGAAATGTATGAATTATAATAAACTGAAAAAAACTATTAAATTAACGAATATCCTTAAGTTTAGAATTTTTAGCGACTACGCAGAAATAGAAACAGGATGGATGGTGAGATGATAGCGGATGATAAGTTCGTTCACATCAACGGTTGTCAATATTGTAAATTTTCTATGTAGCCTTGATTTGAATGCCCCATCATTGGGTAGATTTTTTTCAATCTGAAAAAAATGATTTATTAGATAGGCTTCTCTCAGGATACCTTCATCAATTTAATCTCAAATTAAATTGAAACTTTAGTTAGAGAAAGGGACATTTTTAAATCAATTATAATTTTTGCTTAATTTCTTAAATTATTTGCTTTATTTTGTGGCTATTTATACTCAATTGCATTTTTATCTATCTGTAATAATAAGTTACAACCACTGACATGGTCGCAAAGCGGATTTGCTTAAAAATTTCCATTTTGTAATTTTATGATTTTGTGCGTAAATGTTGAAAAATCCAAATTTAATCTATATCAATTTTATCTATTATTCTTGTAGAAAATAAGTATTTTATTTGGCGAATATGTTGTTGCAAGTTGTATTCTTAGTAAATTCAGAGAAGCCTCCGTAATTTTTATTGCAGGAAAGTTTCCCATCGCTTTTGTATAAAACATAAAACGTCGACAAATTTTAGGACTCGTCAAATGTTGACGCTCTGTATATCTTGTAAATTTTATTCAACCTCTATGAATCATTCTATAGTGTTTTTAAAGGTTCTTAGTTAAGTATTCAAAAATTAATCAGTTCAGTGTATTTCTGGTTGTCTACCCTACACTCATCCAAGGGAAAGGCGCTAAAATATACAGGACGAATCCTAAATAGGGGTTGTTCTTTCAACACGACATACACCTCAAAAAACTAAGCAAAATCTTTACGTAACATTTTTTTGACACCTCAAAAATAACTGAAATGTGCACATGTGAAAGTTTAATACATTTTGTACAAAATCTAAATCAATTTCTGCACAAAATAATAAATTCGATATAAACGGAAATAATAAGTGCCACAAAAAAATGATCAATTTTTTTAAAAACGTAAACATTTAAGGTTTGTTATTTTTATGTACAGGGTGTTTCAATTTAGAATGTTTTGACAGGAAAAATCTATTTCCTGACTAGATTAAAAAAAACTAATTTAGATGTCAAGGTGTCGATTTTTGAGAAATGTTTAATGTCAAAAACCGTTTCCCGATATCGTCACAGCCCACTAAGATATAGAAGGTTTTTCGATTTTTGGTCATTTTGAAAATCGCCAATAACTTTATTATTTATTAAATTGCGTAAAAACATTATTATAGCATTTATTTCAGAGGAATTTAATGGAATGCTCAATTTTGTTCTGCTGGTCATCGTTTTCCTATAAATCGCCACAACTTTATTTTTTCATATATAAATCATAAGTGGTCATGACTTAACAAAATAGACAATTTTAAACACTTTTCAACAATATAT
Source organism: Euwallacea similis (assembly GCF_039881205.1). Taxonomy (NCBI): domain Eukaryota; kingdom Metazoa; phylum Arthropoda; class Insecta; order Coleoptera; family Curculionidae; genus Euwallacea; species Euwallacea similis. The sequence goes on from NC_089612.1 coordinate 2,975,247, forward strand.
ATGTATAACTTTAATATTTATTATTAAAAACAACGGAAATATAACATATTCATTTTTTTACATAAGTTGGTTTTAAAAATTGCTATCAAAGGTATTGAAATTTGTATGGGTTAATATGGGTTGTTAAAATAATCTTTTTTTAGGTTTCATTGTTGCCTTCTGTCATATGTACATTTTTTGAGCTCAGTTTAAGTACCTATGGTAAGAATATGTTTTAAAATTTACTTCATTTTATTAGAAGGAATTAAAATTATCTTTTTTTTTAGGTCTCAACTCCTTTGAAGGTAATTTTCATAACCAGCTTATGTCAAAAATTCGTTGTATTTCCATCATTTTCGATAATAACTATTAAAGTTATGTATATCATTGAAAAAGGTTTAAAATTGTCTATTTTGTTAAGCCACGAATGGCTTATTTGTAATTGTAATACCACGTATGATTTATATTTAAAAAAATAAAGTTGCAGCAATTTGTAAGAAAACGGTAAACAGTAGAAAAAAAGTGATAAATATTTACTTAAATGTCATCTTTCCGATCACTCTGATTTTTAAATATGTTATTTGTGGAGTGATTCTAAGCAACTTTTCTACACGTCGGACGTGGAAATGCCTCCTTCATATATTTTTTTTAGTTTGAAACTTTTTCCAAATCCAACTGTCTTACGCACTGTGAAGTGAAGAGAGATGCTGGGTGGGGTAACTAAAATGTGGTTTTGATGTATTTTAGTAGTTTTCCAATATCACTAGTATCAAATATTTTTTTGCGCAGGGGCCACGCTAATATTTTATGTAGTTTTCTGATTCGTTCGAATAAAAAATTCCACGCAAAGAGAAATTTGGAGCAAAGGTGGTGGGAAAGAATTTTTTGTATCTGAGTTATTGGGTGTTGTTATATTAATAGAATACAGGAGAACCATTCAGTTATTTTCATGTAGAAGAAATATAAACGTGACCTTAGTGTTATATTATATTATATTTTAGTGTCTCTTTAGGTTCGATTTGGTAAGAATTTATTTCTTTTCTTTTTAGTTTATTTTCATAATTTTTTTTGCGTTACATTTTGGGTTTTTGTTTCATTAAGGAATTTAGATATAGACCTTGCTTACTAACTTTTCCCTTTATATTTTTACCCCGCCAAGCATCCCTCTACACTCCACGGTCCCGTAAGACAGTTAGATTTCGAAAAAGTTTCAAACTATAAAAAATACATGAAGGAGGCATTTCCGCGTCCGACGTATATATAGAAAGGTTGCTTAGAATCACTCCACAAATAACATATTTAAAAATCAGAGCAATCGGGGAAAAACCCGATTACTAAATTACTACATTGACATTAAACGTGTCACAATAATTGAACCCATGACAACTAAATCAGTTTTCTTCTATCTAGTCAGGAAATAGGTTTTCCTATCAAAACACTCCAAATTGAAACACTCTGTACTTTATCTATGACATGTGTTATTTTGACAAACATTAATACTATTAAACTGATAACGACCCATAATCACTCTAATAACGAATTAATTAATATACTGTTGGTACATACTATATGCAGAGTGTTACCATAATACTGCCACAGCTTCGCAGTTGTTACATAATATTATTTTATGCAAGGGTGGATTTAGATTTTATACAGAAAAGAAAAACTTTCATATAAACATATTTCGGTTGTTTTTGAGATTTCGAAAAAGGTTTTGCTTAGTTTTTTGAGATTTATGTCATGTAAAAAGGAAGACCTCTATTTAAGATTCGCCCTGTATAGGGACACGTTTGAAAAATTTTGTGGTTTTGAAAAATTCTATTAATACTCCATTAGTCTGTGTTCGGACTTCTTACATGTTGTAAATCATTGCCCATCTCCCGTTGTAAATCACGGCCAAGGGAAAGAATACCCTTTGTTGGAAAGGAGACACATGGGTCCACTTGTACCGTTTACAAGTGGACAACGGCTAGGAAACATGTGTGCTGCACATGGAGTGCAAATGACCAAGGATCAGGGAGACAGGCAATGGTGATATACAACAAGAGAGCAGAACACCCTTGGCAAGTGATCGAAACGGGCGCACTTGATATCCTTTGGGAATTTTTGTTGTCACTGTCTTAGTTGTTATCTTCGTTACTTGTTAAAATAATTACGTTACAAATCCACCACGACTGAGCAGTTAATTCCTCACGCGTGCGTCATTCACGAACCCCTATTTACCACTGAGCATTACGAGATGATATGAGGATAGTCATCACTAAATCCTACAGTCTGTTAAAATTATGTTTTTATGTTTTTTCCTAACATTCAAAGGAGTTTTTTGCTACAAAGTGGCCTTTACTGTTAATAATGCGTGAGCAATGCACATATTAAACATCCTTATAATATGTAGCTGCCATAATAAGATGACGTCAAGATGGGAGCTAATGTCACACAGTGGGAGGAAATGTCTATTTTATAGGAATATTTTAGGAAAATGATCTATTTTCTCATGTTGTCATTTTTATAGAATAAATCGCGTAAATTTTTATTCACATAACAGGCTTCATATGACCACTGATACTATATCTTTTCACTATTAATATGTTGCAGGAATTTAGCAGGTACACGCTCTTTATACCGCCCGTTTAAGAACTTGCGCATTATACCAACAACAATAATAACAACACTGATAATAAATAACCAGGAACACTATTTTAGTTCTGAGAAGAACAGATTTTTATTACAAAAGTTAATGAGCCAAGAAAACAAGGGTTTAAAATATCGAAAACAACAAAAGTTATCGATAATCAACGCTTTCAGAATATCAACTGTCAGGTCAACCGGGAAACCTTAACAAATTAAGCCGCAATTATGCAACAAAATGGTGTTGAATTTAGACATTCAAATATATCTTTATTCTTCTTTAGCATATTAAATTTATATGACTTGTCATTTTACGTAAGACGACTCTCAATCGTTATATTTTGTGACGTGAATAAAAAGTTACCTGATTTGTACTATAAATTTTCATGGACTATAGTTGAAAGTGTATTGGAATTGTTAAATTATGATTTTAATTAATTTTCCGAACGAAAAAAATTGGAATTTTGACCCACTGTATTCTTCTCGTATTTTGGGGACGTTTTGCATAATACATTTTGTAGCCACTCGAATGAAAACTACGCGTGTTTGAGCATATCTGAGTTAGTAACTTAAGTTTCTTAGGGCAAAATTAATAACATTTATATATATTATTAACAACAAATGTCCTATGAACTTTATCTACAAGCCATTTTCTATGGAAATATTGAAATAGAGTCTTAATTTCCCTTTGGTTTGATTTTTTATTTTTCTAGAAACTTATTTGACCCTTTGGGATTTCTTTAGTTTAATGCCTTTTTATGTTTTCTTCCAAACACAATTTATTCTCTTCACATCAACCACGCTGTTGTTGTTCTTCTCAGAGAACCAAAACTTGTATTATACCTTCTCGCAACTTCCCCTGCAGATCTGCAGCCTGCATTGCAAATGCAATCGATCTCGGTCCGGAAACTTGAAAGCGGCGAACTTAGCCACTGCTTCTTGGTGGCGCATTGAAGCTATGGGCTTAATAGGCCCGAATTTGGGGGTTGGAAGCAGAGCTTCATCTACTGGACACCCCAGCTCGTCTAACAACTTTTGAGAGGAATCGCCGAGACCGTCGTGAGCGGTACAATCGATCAATCTCCAACCGATACCAGCTAAACAAAGAGGAATAGTAATAAATGGACAATTGTTAATAAAAATATATATTTTTTCACCTGGTAATGTGGCTTTCACAGTCAGCAAAACAGTTTCTCCAACCTCAACAATGTCCGCTGGGGCTTGTCCAAAACGTTTCTCTGGGGTGATCTCCATCCAAGCCCTGGCCGCCGCCATTGCCTCCTTTAACTCTTCTTCCAGCTCTCTTTCGTTCAGATCCTTGGACCAACCTTCGTTCATCAATCGGCCTACTCTAGAAACACAAATAAATATCGAAATTTGTTGCGTGCGGCAGATGCCATCATTAATATCGCGTATAACAGTAACTATAACGAGCAATGGCGTAAATAAAAATTCATAATCTAGAACGACCTGTGTACATAACTGTTTACAGCAACTGTAAATGCCTGCAATTAGATTTACCTGTGATTCACTTGCTTTCCTGCCTCAATTTCACCCTTTAGAGCCCTGAATAAGGACTGACTTTTGACCAGAAAGGCATCATCCTGCAGCTCGCAATGAACCATCTTTTCCTGATCCGATATCTGTCTGAGGTGCCTGTCTTGTTGGAGCACCAAAGATACAGAGTAGACCATGCGGACTACGTTATTTTTGCCGGGGGCGGACGATAGACGCACCCCACATCCTGACGTGGGGAGGCTCAATGAAAAACTGTTTGAGAGAGTTCCTACAATACAAATAAAAATAAAATTTTAAAAATTTATATGGCTATTTATATACGAGTATATAACCAAAAATTTTGCATTCCTGTGCGAAATCTCGAGCAAACGCTACGCCCTTGAAGGGGTGAGCTGTTGAGATGGTGATGTTGAGGTTCTGAGAGTCGCAGCTGGTCGTTACTTTGGTGATTATGTTGCTGGAAGTCTTTGGAGGGTACCTGAGGCTAGGGCTAAAGGCGCTATCCGTTGGGATTGCGATAATTATAATGGCGTAAAATATTAGGGGAGATGGCAGTGGAAGTTCCATATTGACATCATTGGTACCTACATGGAAACACTAATTAAACTTACGGTACTTATGTTTAGTTTAGTAGGTTAGTGCGGCTATCAATTTTAAGATTCTGTGGTTGATTATTACTTAATCCGAATGATTCCCCATTACAATAAGTTTCATTGGGTAAGATAAGAGTGTTCTCATAATGATAAATGTAGTTTTCTATTTTATTTTTGTTAATACTTAATTTAACTTTAATTGACAATATTGGAAATTAGTGCATACGCGAACAATTAATAGATGGTTTGTGTGATAAAATGTAGCCATTATTAGAATTAGTAACGATATTATCTGTAGCACACAAACTGTATAGAGCTAAGAAGGACTAGCTATAAGATAAAGTGTTTCTATATAATAACACTGAAAAACGGACTTGGATAGTAGTTTTATTACATAGAGACAATTCATCTTGTAGTTGCTCCTTTAACTTTTTTATACAATTAAACAAAAATGTAGAACATTAGTTTTGATATGTAATCAATACATAACAATTTGCCATGTTTGAGTAGTCCTAAAACCAATAAATTCAAAGACGGGGAAACACGATAAAATAGTAATAATTATGCTTTGTACGAAGTTTGGCGCTCGTTTTAGACTCAGCGATAATATTTATTATACTTAGTGTGTTTCACATACAAATAATGAAGCATTTATACTACTAAAAACATCATTAAAACATCTAAATAATCTAGAAAGTAAGAAAATTGCATTGCGAGTGGTATAAATTACATTCACCATTCTGTTCAGAAACTTACGATCGTGCATCATGTCTTGTGTTTGTTATTGTACTTTTTTTTACTTATTACGTTCATACTTATTTCCTTTTAACCATTTGTATTTTCTACCAGCAAAATTAAGCCTGAAATTTGGGTTAAAAAGCAAAATTCTGGCATGCTATAGGAATTCGATTAGGTGTCTCTTATGATCTGTCACAAGCCTCCGATCCTGAATATAATTGTTGCATTTGTTAAGTATTAGAACTAATTAAATCCGCTTCAATTAAGCAGATTCCCACGTTTACTAACGCGAAAATGCAAGAAATAATTGTCTAATAAGCATATTTTCACTTGAGTGAAACACACGTTTCCGCACTCGAGGCCTTTGTTTCTTTGTGAACGGAACATTAATTCATCTCGCATTTTACAATTTGCATTCTGTCATCAATAAATATTCCTACAAGAAGGTCTTATCGATGTTCTTCATAAACCATGACGGACCTCCAAGTCACACTGAGGAGAGTCGTGCCAAAGTCGGACACAACAGTTCGGTCGAATTACAAATTCAAATTACACAGTGACCCAGAGAGAGAAGCGGGCGAGTGTCGAAGATACACACGTAACGCGGCCTGGCCTTGAATGGTAATGACCTCTTCGGCAACGATTATTGTCTTCGAATTAGACATAGCAGCTGGGATACCGCTATTTGTGCACGAATTACCCGCAGTACTGCCGGGCTTCCTCCTTTCTAACCGAAAGTCATATTTGGTTCTCCAAGAGGATGAAGCAGTTTCGATTTAGGCAACCCAAAATACTACCCGTTAACTTCGTTTCTGATCCTGACCATCTTCAGAGATATTTATCGATCTAGCTGAATCCTCTATTGTTATACAATGTTACATAAACAACTGTTTCTTCATTGTCTAATAATTTCTTCATCCACTTTTAATTTAACAATAAATTAATTGTTTTAAACAAAACAAATATAAATAAAGTGTTCGCACAAAGGAGTGAAAATCGCGGTGAGAAAGGCGACGCCGCGGGTTCGGACAATGGCCCAAAGACACTTGGTTTGAGACAATTGAATATACAAATTAAAGAAAGTTGTTTTTTGTATTAATTATTAAACGTAATAACTGTACGCTGTTGCGGCTGAGTTGGGGTCATAAGTGAGGAGTTTTAATCAAAGATGATGTAAGTTATAATCTTGCATACGGTAAAGATTCGCTTGTTAAAACTGAAGATTTCAAACATGTGCTTTGTCTGTGATTTTTCCTGAAAGCTCTCGTTAAAACTACTGTTTTCTGAATACAAGAATTCCGGTTAATTATACCATTAATTGGCAAGAGAGCATCGATGAATTTTTAGATGAAGAGTTACATCAGAGTATCGAAACAGAAAGTCGGACCATGAGTTACAGCGAACGGTTCCTCCCCACAGTAGAAGAATTGGGGAGTGAAAAGGCCCCTGAGAGTCTAATCGCAAAGTTTCTCTGGCATACTATTGCATCAGAGCTCTGTTCCTGTTTTTATCGAAAAACTTTCTTTCTTAAGAAATATGGTTTAATGAGAAAAATCAGGCAGCGACAGCGGTGCTAGGGGTGTTACCCGACGCTGCCAATAGTAAATTAGATTTTATTATTTATACAGGGTGTTGGATAAAATTGATTTTGAGAAATTTTGATATGACGAATGAAAGTTTCGCTTTTTTTCATTCGCTTTAGTTTACTTTTTCTTGCTCTAGGAATTAGCAATAAATTAATACTGCCATTGGCGTCGATGTCACAAATCTACACTACTACTACACTACAGGGTGTCCCGAAATTAAGTAGCAATAATTTAAGGACTAATTCGACGACCAGATATATTAAGAAAAATTCCTATAAACGTAGGACGGCAAATGGACACTAAGGGCGGTACAGCCCTTTTAAGGGTCACCCCTGAAGATGTTTTCTTTCTAATATTATTGAAACGGTTTGAAATACATTAACAACATTTTGTACGTTTACCAAACATTTTACGTCGAATCCAAAAATCTAAACGAAATTGAAAACAAAATTTCAGAAGTGTTTTCTACAGGGTCGACTTAGGGTATTTTTGGTCCCAGCTTTTTTGCTTGCAATTGTTTTTACGATTTGACTACAGCAGTTGAAAATATAGACTTTTTGCATGAAAAAGGTACTCTTAATTGGCGTTGATAAAATGTACCATTTTCGAATAAAATGGACATTGCTTATTACAATACATGCCATAATCCCTGTTATCTACATACATTTTCAAAAGCAATGTTTGGTAAACGTAGAAAATTTTGTTACTGTATCTTAAACCTTTTGGATAATATTGAGAAAAAACCATCTTCAGGGACAGCCCTTAACAGGGTAGTACCGCCCTTAGTGTCCATTTGTCGCTCTATATTTATAAGAACTTTTCTTAATATTTTTGGTCGTAGAATTGGTCCTTAAATTATTGCTACTTAATTTCGAGACACCCTGTAGATGTAAATGGCTTGTTTCCTAATTAGGCATCACGGTTAAAATTTATTTCTTAAATATTATTTTGGTTCGATTTTTGTAAAAACCATATCAGAATTAACCAAATTTATGAAATTTCATCAACATTTACTTCTATAACAATATTCCGAGTTCCAACGAATAAGAGAGCCATCGGCAACATTGCCAGAAATCTATAAGGTATCGTAAATGGTGGTAGTATTAGTTCAATCTAATTTAAATGTATTGGGTGTATTACACGACGTTGTCGAAGGTCAATTTATTAGGGATTTTTGCTCTAGAGGGAAATTATTTTCTATTCAAATAAGGCATGCCAGCCTGTGTACATGCAGGGTGACTCAAATTGTTTTTGGGAAGTGCCAGTAAACGTTATATTTATTGAAAGAGACATTTTATGTGAGAAAATTAACAACTTCTAAAAATTAAAAATTAACGTAATTTCCAAAAACTGACCAGACTTCCAAGTTGAATTTCGGCGAGAAATAATTTTTTTATTTATATTCAGTTTTATTCAAATTTGAATCGATGAACTTTCCAAAAATTGACTCAAAAATCTTACCTAATTCTTAAATTTAACTAATTTAAATCAATGACAAAAGTGTGACAAAATGCATAATAAAATTGGGATTATGTATATAAAAAATAATATACATGGTGATTCAGAAGCAATTACGCTAACAGACGTAAATGGGTGCATTGTGAGGTGCCTAGATCAATGCTTTGGATGTACGGGGAAACATTGCAAAAAATATGATTTTTCCTCCGAATCAGAGTAATAATTCTTATACAGAGCGTTCTGAAAATGTTCAAGGAATTATTTCGACAGTGCATAATTTTTATAAGTTCTCACACGTTTACGGGAAGTTTATCTTTCATTATTGGCTATTGCAATGAATTTTTAACCGGAAAATTGATGAAATGAGAGATAGTTAAAAGGACAAGTTAAATAATAACTAAGATGACAAATATTGAAGAGACGGACCATTTAGAATGTATAGAAGAGACCCTCTACATTCACCTTCTGGAGTAAAAAACATCTAGAGGGCCCGTAAAAGCGAATGTGTACGTAGAAGCCAGGAAAGACATATAGAATGTCGAATTAATATAGACCAAGAGAGCGGTATTTGGGCTACTGTGTATGGATAGATATTATGCGCAATATCTTATTACCAAGTAGAAACTTCTAAAATGTTTTCCGTTTTAAAGAAAAAGACGGCTTTGGAAACTCCTATGTGGTGGTTCTTCAAAATGGTCTTAAAAACCGCGCTTTTGAACCTCAGAAGCAAATTCCTTATTACTACGATATCGCTTCTTTGTGCGTGGCTTTATCCACAGGAAATTAATGCTCAATTCGCTCTTTAAATTCATTAAAAAAACATGTAAATGATACTTACACCAATGCTCAATTAGATGAATCAAATGATTTACCGGTCAGTGGTACGCATCTTCACACAAACGCAAACCGGGCCAATGCTGCTATAGCGGTTGCGGCAACGTACTGAAGAACCGGCGACGGCGAACGTACGGCGTTAAAGAAAAAATACTGTTCTTACGGGACTTACCCAGTGCCGTATTATGGTAATCTTATTATGTCACTGAAGAATGGTCTTCTTGATCCGACCGTCGCGCCGGAACTAAATCCTCACTTACGGTACAATGTTGCGATTACTGAACTCTTCATCAATTTCCCAATGTGTCAATCATAGAAAAACATTTGTAGCAAAGAAGTTCGTTTATTTATCAAGAAATTTAAACACAAATATAAAAAATCTTAGAAACCTAATATCCCTTAATTGCATAAGCCAAATGCCAGTTTTCAGAGACCTGCAAGGGGCCCTCAATCGACACCCCCTGCTCAGCATCAATAATCCCCAACTGATACTTGGGGAAGCTTCTGGCATCTCTATAATACAACACCTCCATGCAGCGCTCAACTTGAGCTCTCGCCTCAGCTAATGTCATTTGTGGCTTCTTGTCCAAGGCATCCCTCAAAAGAGGGGTGGCAATGTGGGCACCATATCCAGTGCAAATAACCCTGTCAGAGTAAGCAGTGCCTTGTTTGTCCACAGTGCCCAGAAAGGGGTGCCCATCTTGCAGTCCTGCTACTACAAAATTGTTCCAGAGGGGGTCCATTTTGCTTCTGCGATTGTAGAGGATTCTTGTAAGCCAGCAGTAGAGGGATTTGGGTTTTAGGATTAGTCCATCATCCAAGCATTCTTCACTGATACTAAAATTTTTGTTTGGCATTTTCAAGGATGTAGTGCATGGTTTATAGATGTATGTAACATAACAAGGCAAAATAAAGTAAAAAGCTGCATGCTGTGCAGTCTACTTGTGGGCCACTTATGTTACTTACATATAAATCTATAAGCCCAGCTTAAGAAGTGTATTGAGTGCTTACATTTTTTGCTCGACAAAGTCTTTGACATATTGGAAATCGGCGTAATCCCCGCTGGCTCCTAATATAATGTTATTGTTGACTTTGATAATTCTCGCACAGTTGGTGTATCTGGCCAAGGAGCCATAAGAAGCCAAAAGATCCCCTCCAATGACTATTCCTTTATCATAGGCAATAGCCACCAAGGAAGTAGACGTGGTTACTGGAGATCTAAATAGAGATTTTAATGGAAAGGAGACAAATTGAAGATGAAAAGAAAACTTACTGAGAATGTTGTCTGAAATCACCGGGTTGATTTTGCTGTTGCACTTTGGGAAAGTTGTAAAAAGTGCCTGGGGCAGGGCCATTATGCCAAAAAGGAGGTGCAGAAAACATTTCTGATGTTCTAAGGTTTAAAAAAGGTCTGATTTTTATGAAATTGTGTGGAATGACCAGCAAAAGTTAAATTTTGTTTGAAAATCAACAAATCACTGAAACTGACATTTATGTCATTCCAGACAAACATATTCCCCTTGTGTGCTGTATTAGCCGATTTATTGAACGGTCTTAAATGACAACATTGCGCAAGGCGCCGCCATTTTCTATTATATTTTCAAAGTATTTTATAATTTAGTTTGTTCCGGTTCTCTGTTAGTTCTCTCCAAAACTGTATCTAAATGATTACTTTCGAGAATATTCTCAGAAATTATTCGTTCGCTAAATTTATAATATCCTGTAGCATTTGTCATTCCATATTTAGAGTGGTCAATGGATTAAACTGATCCTGGATGTTCCAGAACGATTCTACACATCGAGGACGATAAACGATAGAAGCGCAAATTATATAATAGCATAAAATATTTGCTGAAATAGTGCACACGTGAAACGTCCTATTATATATTATAGAGTACTTATTCTTCTTTTAGCTTTTAGTTCAGATAAAACAAATCCGAAAGTTAAACTGAGAACTCGACCATAAAGGGGCTGTTTCTGAATTTAACCCAAAATGACAAATAGCTTCAGATGTTTTATAAAATTAACCATTATTCTTTGTTACACCAAAAGGTATGATTATGCATTGTTGCCGGTTCTTGTTTTATAGCTTGTTACATGAAGATGGCCATTAATTAGTTAGTACGCAGACGAAAATAAACTCTCTTTGCAGGTTGCAGTAAATTCGAATGTCAAATTTGACACGTTACATTGCGTCATGGGTAGTGAGAGGTTAAAAACGTGAACGTATTTAACTGAAATCATCATTTTTTGCCGAAAGTCTGGTGCAATCCCTTGTTATTTGACGCGATCTTTTAACAACTTAATACTAAATTAATTAAAAATGGTTTTGGATTTGGATTTATTTCGTTCGGACAAGGGCGGCAATCCCGACAAGATCCGGGAAACTCAGAAGAAAAGGTTTAAAGATGTTCGCCTGGTGGATCTTGTTATTGAAAAGGACACCTTATGGAGGCAGTTACGGCATAAGGCAGACAATTGGAACAAGCTGAAAAACACTTGCAGCAAAGTCATTGGCGAGAAGATGAAGAAAAAGGAGGCCCAAGGAAATGCTGAAGAGCCAGTACCTGATGCGGTGATTAAAGAACTGGAGGGACTTGCTGTCGAGACATTGCAATCCCTTACTGTGAATCAGATCAAAAAAGTGAGAACGTTGATAGACGAGGCTGTTGTGGAGAATGACAATTATCTGTTAGTGGCTGAAAAGGAGCGCAATGGTGCCTTGAGGGAGATAGGAAATTTGTTGCATGAATCAGTTCCAGTTGATGATAATGAAGACAATAATAAAGTTGAAAGGACCTTTGGAGATTGTGCTGTGAGGAAAAAGTACTCCCATGTAGATTTAATTTGTATGATTGATGGAGTAGATACTGAGAGAGGCACAGTAGTGTCAGGTAATTATTTTGTAACTTTTTGATGTTTTCAATTTAATATTTATTTCTTGTAGGTGGTCGTGGTTATTACTTAACTGGCCCTGCAGTATTTCTTGAACAGGCCCTAATTCAGCTTTCCTTAAGACTGCTATTAAAGAAATCTTATAAGCCACTATACACTCCATTTTTCATGAGGAAAGAGATCATGCAGGAGGTAGCTCAGTTATCTCAGTTTGATGAAGAACTATACAAAGTTATAGGGAAGAGCAGTGAGAATAGTGAGGACAAAGAAGTGGAAGAAAAGTACCTTATTGCCACCTCTGAGCAGCCCATAGCAGCATTTCATAGAGATGAGTGGATTGCAGAGAATGCATTGCCAATTAAATATGCTGGTTTATCCACTTGTTTCCGTCAAGAAGTGGGGTCACATGGGCGGGACACAAGAGGCATCTTCCGAGTACATCAATTTGAAAAGGTTTTATTTTAATATTCATGAGTTTAGAATTATTTGATTTAAAATTACAATTTAGGTGGAGCAATTCTGCCTGACTTCACCATTTGAGAACAAATCTTGGGAAATGATGGATGAAATGATTGGCAATGCAGAGGAGTTTTGTCAGTCTTTGGGAATTCCTTATAGGATAGTTAATATTGTGTCAGGGGCTCTAAATAATGCAGCTTCAAAGAAGCTGGATTTGGAAGCATGGTTTCCAGGTTCAGGAGCTTTTCGGGAGTTGGTGTCTTGTAGCAACTGTTTGGAGTACCAGGCAAGAAGGCTTTTAGTCAGGTAAATTATTCATTTTCCAATCAATTATGCCATGTTTATAGATAAAGTTTTAGGTATGGCCAAACGAAAAAAATGAATGCAACTACAGATTATGTGCACATGTTGAATGCAACAATGTGCGCCACTACTAGAGTAATTTGTGCCTTGATGGAGGTGCATCAAACTGAGGACGGCATAAAGGTGCCAGAGGTGCTGAAAGATTTCCTCCCTGAAGAGTACATGGACCTTATTCCATTTGTTAAACCTGCTCCTATTGATTTAGAGAAAGAGAATAAGGCCAAGAAAGGGAAAAAGGGCAAGGGACAGGGAGAGGAATAATTTTCTCTTTAATGCATTTTTAATTTAAGCTCTAAGCTGCATTGTTTCTTGTAATTTAACTATTTATTATTAAAATTAAATGATTATGTATTTCAATTATACGGATAATTGTTCTTTTGTTTATTAGTTCAGTAGTGTTCATCGGGCGGCGAAAACAATTTTAATTTTTAAGTTTTATCTGGGAGTGAAAAAACTTTGCAATACTGGTAATCGAAAAATTAGCGGCATGCATGACAATTTTGCGCTAAAAAAATGTTTCTGAATAAATCTATATTAGATTCCGCGGTAGACGTACGATACACTATTGATATGCCACGGCTAAAACTCAAACTGAACAACTTCAACTTTTTTAACTAAAAAATCGAAATTGCTCAATTTGAGCTTCGACTTTTACAAGCTAAAGCTGTATCATATGCGTATTACGGAGCCAAATAAAATTGAAGTCGGAGCACCTCAATCAATTTTCACTTAATTTTTCTGTGCAAAATTGTCATATACGCCACTGATTTTTTTTTTGTGACAAAATTTGTATGGTTTATGATTTTCCAAACACCTTTCATAACTTTCTCACAGGTTTTGTTTATTATGTCGCAATGACGCAAGTTACGTCTTTGCATATACATATGTAGTTATCCATATAGTTGTTTTTTTTAACCATTTATCTTTTTATATAAATTTCAGTCACGTTATAATGAAAAATAAAACAATTTTTTATCAATAATATCCATACATGTAATTTATTTGAGAAACTTTAAAGTGCGAAATTTACAACAGCAGAGACAATACCCACGTAAAACATTAACTAAAGCCGAGAAATATCAACCGCAAATCGGTGCTTATACCAATATTATATCTCCGAATATATACAGCCTGCTATAAAAATCAAATATATGTAAAAAAGGGAAAATCGAGAGTAATGATGCGTATAACAGCCATAAATTAGTTTTCCTTAAACAGCTAATATTAATAAAAATGTAACAGAAATAATATAATAGTAATATAAATCACAAGCGCGCGACTAACTCCGTCTGATTAATTCAAAGATAAACGTTAAAGATGTCGAGAGTTAGGGCCGGTCAAGAATAAGGAGATTTAGGACCGCGTCAATGCAACAAAACCAACAATTAAATACTGTTAAAAATACCATTTTACCAATGTTGAGAGTAACAAAATTGATCCTTCAGTCCACTAACAGACCACATTCTTGGCGGCAATAATTATTAGAGCTTTAAATTCAACATGACACGGGACTAACGCCTGCCATTATGTTTTTGACCCGGCACTTTTCGAACCGTTTGAGCTGGTATGCTCGGCCCTGCTAATGTACAGCTTTAAAAGTTTAATTTTGCTGCCAGTCAAATTTTGGATGTAGGGGGTCAGTCGGTCTTCTCCCACAGCCTTGAACAGAGCTACCATGCAAAATATAGATGATTTTCTTACGGGGCTTTCCACGTGGTCTGTACCCTGAATCAAAAAATTACTACACGTGACATATAGAGGAAATTAAACTGGTACCTTTAGAACTCCCGGCATAATTTGCACGAGATGCTTGGTAGTGATCCTCTGTGGATTGGCCTCGACTAGTTTGGTCAGCATTTTTATGGCACCCAAATTTTCTGGATAGGGACTAGTTTGGATCAGAGGCGCTAAAGTGTAGATTACAGTGTCCACGGAGCATGAGCAGTTTACCATCGCTGCTGCGGTTGTTTCCGCCTCTTTAACCACCTGAAAAGTGACCCATTCTGTAACGAAGTTCTGAACGCTGTAAGGACAAAAACGTCATGTCATCATTTTAACACACAGTTTAGCGAATATTATTACGTTGGAGTGCTCTTCTCAGATTCACCTAATTAGAACAAAGGTAGAAGGTGAATTTGTCGTATATTAAAATCCCCCTTATAACTTCAGTTACTCACCCACAATTGAGAATTCTAAAGTAAGAATATTAATTATTAAATATGAGAAAATTATAAGAAAAACATGAATTTGAATTTAAAAAAAACATATTTCTTCATAATTTGGCGAAGCAAAGAATATTGAACAGTGTTCCTTCTGAGTACAATGCTGCCATTTGTAAAAACAATACGGATAGGTAAAAGGTTGATTAATATGGACATTTCAGTATACTTCAGACAATACCGTTCGAATTGAAAACTAGAATTGCAATATTTCAGGGTACCATAAGATGCCTATCAGTACAAAACCTTCAAAAGACAACTACTGAAGTTGATCAATGGACGTTACTAATAAAGTTATCATAGCTAATACGCACAAGTACCCAATATTTTTAAATAGTACTGGACTCACCTCTCGCCGCTCATCGCTATGCGCGTTCAGCACTCTCAATGTGATCAGTTCCGCGTACTTTTCCCACGTGCTCCTCATACTGGGACTCTGAAAAATCGCGGCCAATATCTTGAGCGCGATCACGCGATTATGCGGATCTTCGGCCTGCAGATGATCGATAAAGATCCGCAGCAACTTCCTGAAATTCTCCGTCACGCCCTGCGTATGCCCCTGCCGGATCAGGTCTAAGATCTGATTCAGCATCACACGCTTCTCGGACAGTGGCGTCGCGTGTCCAATGCAGCACTTTTCGCTCACGTCTCTGATCACCGCATCCGAGTCTTTGATTTCTCCTAAACTGCGACACCCATTTGAATCAGTCTCCGTGACTCCGTTGCTGGCGGTGTAGGGCAAGGACCGCGTGCCGGACCTCGCTGAGTACTGTCTAATGTTCAGATCTTCCATTCGTTCCTCGATGGTGGTGATATCGTTCCGCGCATCGTTTCCCGCAGACATCTGTGATATACCTGAGTCCTGTGACGTAGTATCTCTATCTCTATCTAATTTTGGTCCTGAAAGAAGCAAATTTGCGAGTTCATTCTCAGAGTTTATGGTAGAATTTTATAACTTTCTTTCGTCCAAGTGTTATTACTAACATGTGAGACAAATAGTTACAGAATTATACCACTACATCGACGTAAGAGTGAAAAGAGAATGAAGCCATTAAACGGGTATCAAATCGCAATACTTACTTGACTTACCTAACGTTTCGAAGCTGTAGTTTTGAATTTCCGCGGTGGTGCGTCGAAGACTCTTATACACCTCCTCCTGGTCCCCGAAGGTGGGTGTGCCGGGAGAGGGCGGTTTCGGGCTCCCTGGGATCATGGGGCTGCTCGGAATCATGGGGCTGGTCGGTTCGCTTCCGGTCGACGTTTTTCGCATATGATTATGTACAATATTAGAAGCAATGTCTTGTTGATCCTGCAAACGAGCCTTCATTACCATTACCAAAGTGGAAGATGTACACAATTATAAGCCCCTCTCTTTTTATTGTTGTCGAGAGGGTTAACGAGGATTCCTAACTGGAGAAACAGAACCGTGTAAATTTGTCAACCACCAACTCGGTAGCTTGTGACCACATTTGGGGTCTGCGTGTTTCATCTCATCTCCATTTGTTAAAGTTTGCGTAAATCTATTCTTTACGTTGTTGCTTATGTTGCAACCCCGTAAGGTGAGACGCTCTTACAAACAGCAACATAAAATACATCTATATAACTATGGGGAATTTCAGGAAGTTCGTTGCAATGCTATGTAGTGTTAAATGAATTCAAAGATTAGTGGAATATGCACTTACCTTACACCATCATTTTCATAATTTTTTAATAAGAACACCCAGAAATCACATTCACATCTAGTAAATAGATCACCGAATTAACTCTGCACTATGGAAATTCATAATATTATAATATCATCTTTCACAATTTATTTTTTTTAAGGTTACGATTAATGGGGAAATTGAAATAACATGCCCTTCAAAATCTTCTTTTTAACGCGGTAGCAATCTTTTGAGCTTGGGTAGTGAAGTGGAGTGGGAGCTTTTTGTTTGTGCAACGTTGAGAGCGCATTGTGTACATTGGCGAACAGAAAACTCACGTCTAGTAACATTACAAGTCCATCAGACCGTTCTTTCTTCTGAAGCATTTCACGCATCTCTCATCGCATGGCTGATAGTCCATGGCCCAATTGGTGTAATGATTTATAAAAATAAACAGACTTGTTTATGCGCTATGGTATTCAACAATCTTCTCGTGCACTTCAGATGGTGTTAATGCCAGCCAGTTTTTTGACAAATAACAACTTTTTATCTCTCTTCTTCTTGCGTTGGTACGTTAAGCGTCTTACGATAATTTGCGTATGTAATTCTTCCACTTCCTTCTCTTTTTCAAAAGGTTTTGCTCCCAAGGGCTCGATTTTTATTTGTTTCAAGGAAACAAATCTAGAGCCAATTCTAGAACAAAAATTATTTTTCGGATCACATTTTGAGGACTAGATGCCCTGGAAATGTTTTTTAATTTTCATGAATTCAATTTCCTCCTGAAAGTAAAACAACAGATAGTTATTATAACGAGAATGCCTCTCAGTGGCTGATAAGACTAGAGGCGAATTTGAAACAGAGTGCAGCTCATCTTGAAGAGTGCCAAATATTTACGTTCCTTGGACGATTTATTTATCATGGGATTTTGGTCCTGAAAAACTTTCAGCTCTCATAACGGTTAAGCGGTACCACGCACTCAACATTATTTCATCGACTAAATAAATACTGAGTTTTAGGGCGCAGTCAAGAGTACGAGAGACACCGGGCTTGCTTAAGCCAGAACGCTAGCTAATTAATTTTTATTAATTAACTTAAAATAAGTATAGATAAATATCGGGAGACGAGTGAAGGAAAAATAGGAGTCATGAATGGTGGTAGACACACATACCTTTGGAAGATCCGTAAGCAAAAGCGTGACAGCGGGCGTGTTGCAATTCCACAGCGCCACGACGCAATTTTTGGCCGCCTGCCTGATCTCCATCGACTTGGGGTCTTGGGAGAAGGCGATAAGTTTCTTCAACGCGTGCGGCGCGTTGGGAGGCGCCGCGACTGCTGCCGCAGCGTCCGGCATGTCGCAGAGTGTCGCCAGAAACTTCAGCACGATCGTCTTCGATTTCACGTTAGGCGTTTGCGTAGCGTCCAACAGAAAGCGGTACACGTTCGCGATCACCACGTCCGCACCGAAACTGTTTCGCACCAACTCTAACGTCGCCATCAGTTTCGACATGACCGAGTTCAGAGCTTCACTGCCCACTTTGAGAAACACTCGTTGCAACAGCACGTATACCCAGAATTCCAGATCGTCTTTGTGCAGTTTTATCACCTAAATTTGGGACATAAAATTGCGGTTTCAATACCTCAGGAACATAACTTGCCTCGTGAAGGGTGTCCAAAAACAGCGCCATGCCCTTGGTGTGAGAGTCCGTGAACATTTTCGCGAAGATTTCGGCGAGGTGCTTGAGCTCGCCATCAGTCAGCTTAATTTCTTGCCTCAGATAGTTTTGCAGTGACATGAGGCCATCTCGACGTTCCTGCCAGGTCGTGCTGGCGCAGAGCGCTATGATTTCGGTGATATCCTGTGAAAAAACAATCTGAAGTGACGCGATAAGCTGCGGAATTTTGTGTGAGTTTGTACAAAATTGTAAGATTAAAATGCACTAAATAGACCTGCATTGTTGACTTATGTCTTTAGTAAATTTAAACAATAAACACGCCTTATTAGCTTTATCGTATCAAACTTGTCTCAATGCTGTCTCAAAACTTACTCGACAGGGTTCCCACAAGTCTCTGTTGGCCAGCCTTTGCTGCGACCCGCTCCACGAAAACGACTGATGATATTGATTAAAAATCAATTATGAATGAACTGTGTTAGTTTCCAATACACCAGACCCAAACAGATCTACACTTACATCGCAATGTCGCTTATACGAGTCGCAAGATCTCTCCGAACATATGCTCGACGTTTCCGATTCGTCCGAGTGGTTATCCAAGGATCTAATGGTTTTCCTGGGGCTCCTGAACGGGCTGTCTGACGAGTCGTTCTGTGGTCGCATTATTTGTTTTTTAAGTAATGTAATTGACAGAAAAAATGACACTTACAAGTACATCTGCCAGGGCGTTTTCCGCCTCTCTGCTCTGTTGCAGGATCTTCTGTGCCAGCACCGGTCTCGAGGCGGGACTGAGAGGTGGTCTGTCACTGCCTCGCCGAAACCTAGAAATGCCTGATATCCGATTTGGACTGGTTTCCCTTGAGGTGTCTCTTGATCCTAAAAAAAAACTGCATATTTAATAACATTATAAAGGATACATTTTCCTGTCAGCAACACATTGAAATATCTAAATTACATTAATTTTAATTTGTATATTTTATCTTTGCGTCTAAAATCGAGTTTTGGTACAAATCGATTAACAATTTTTTACTTCAAAAGCAAAATGACAACAAACTACTTCTCATAAGCCCCGGACTTTTGTTTGATTGGGGATAGGCAATGCACGTTACTCAGTGTTGAAGGATTTAATTTATGATATATGAGATTATTGCGATGTTTTATTAACTCCCGCTTTGCTATTTACCCTGACTAGAACGTGGAATCCCCGAGGAAAGTCGTCGAGGCCTGGGAGAATCGTGCTCCGTGGATCGGTTGTATAGATAAGCGAGACGAGAGCTGGGAGATCCTGATCTACTGGTGGCTGCAGGATAGTTAATAATTTAATTTTTCGGCCGTTTTAGTGTTAACATGTTTCGTTAATGTATTCAGAATAATTCATTAATGACCCGTCATACATTAAAGTGGATCGATTATTAATCGCTGTCATTAATGTACATGGTTTTAAAATAAAATATGCCAGTTAATTTTGGTTAAAACAGTAATATTACACTAATTATTAAGGTTATCAAACTGGACTCACGCTGCGATTGCGAGTTCCGGCTGCGCGTCCTACTGATCCTCTCCGGGGAAGCTGTTGCCATATTGTCTGGAACTCTTTTTGGTCGGGCTAAACATAAAAAAACCCATCAAACTTGCCAGCAAAAGAGAAAAAATAACAATAAAAAAGCCCAGCAACATCTTTGAACTGATTATTACCTGGTACTGCTACCTCTCCCTCTGCAAGCAGGCACATGAAAAAGCGAAATGCGTTAGTGAATTAACACTAATAAGTTATGTGGATTATATTAACGAATCAAACATCTTGTATGCTCAAAAATAAAACTCGAAAAAGCATGCATCTATAATAATGAAAGACTGAACCTACGAAGACTAGCGGTGCCGGATTGGATTTTGGTCCTGGCCATTGCAGAATACTGTGCTCGCGCTTTAGCTCGCTGTGCCGCTTGAAGATCTATGGCCGAATTGCTTCTAAATCCTTTTCGATTTGCGCTATCTAGAATCAATTTACCTCTATAAGCTGTTAAAAATCTATAATTTGTGTGAGAATTCAACAATTCATAAGCGTCTAAAATCCACGAAACTCGGTAATTTTAGTCCTACGCTAAAAGTGCTCGCATATTGTATTATTTGCTAGTCATACATACTGTCAGGCCTGGAAAGCACAGGAATCCCGCTACGTTGCCTGTAGCTGCGAGGCAACGAGGGGACCCTGTGCAAAGCGCTGGCGCAAGCCAAATTTTCGGTACTGCCTAATCCAATTGGCGGCATTTGAGAAACGGTCAAGATTAATAACAATAAAATCTACCACTAACAAAGAACAAATTGAAATTCTATATTCTCTTTGGAAAGTAGAATATTTCCCAAAACGAATGACAAAGAGTCCTAACGAAACTCTCAAGCAAACTAAAACAAGCACATCAAATTTGGGAGGACGTTCTACTTCTCAAGATGACAATTTTGCGCTGATTCCTCAGAACGAAATAATAAAAAAATTATTACTAAATATAACGAACTTGTATTAGCAATTACTGGTACTGTACCTGAGGCGCTTTGAACTCCCGATGCTTTGTTGTATCTCGGCGTCTTGAAGCCACTATTTAGATTGTTGTTTGAGGAGCTGGCTGACATGCCATCACCTTGTAAAGCCCGTCGGTAACTCGGCTCTAGAGACTGCAACAGCACCTCGGCTTGTTCGGGGAAGTGGTCACGAAAGCCACGAAACGCTCTGAAAAATATTCGAAGTTGGCTTAACTTGCTCAAAAAAACCGTAAACACTTGAACAGTACTCACTTTCTTGAAGATACTCTCGCCTCTGGATCTGCATCCGCCACACCCTTTTTGATGCAATCCTGCAATTGTGCCACGTGTCTCTCCAGCGGATGAGTCGGCCAATGCGTTAACATCAATTCCACAAATTCGCAGCAAGACCGGCGAATCTCCTTGCTTTTGGATGTAGTAGCATTGACGACTATAATCGGGATCAACCGCGGACTGTGGATATATTTAATGATGAACTTGACCGTCACATCTCCGGAAGTTGCCATGATCTGTTAAAAGAAAGCATTAAAAATAGAGTGACCTACTTTTGATTGAGTGATTGTTCGGTTTTTGTATAACGTAATAGCGTACCTTGGCCGAATTTTGGATTAGTGAAATCAAGTGCTGCATCAGCGTTTCCGCGATTTTCTCGAATCTGCCCTCTAAAGTTTGCGATAGATATGCGATAGTGATGCATGCCTCCCGGACCACTTGAGAACGCAAGTCTTTGACTGAGGCCTGCAGGGCTAGGTCCAAGTTCTTGATGCCTACACAAAACTCGTCGAAATTCGCTGCTCTGGCTATCACCAACGATCGGATTTTTTTCAGCTGCAGCAGAATTTCTTGTTGCCCTTTTATTAATTCAAGTTTTAGGCAACTTACCGCGTCGACCCTCTTATTCCAGTCTTTGCTCGAGTCGGAAATAATGTCTTGGATGCTCTTTAAATGGTCAGTGACGTCTTTATGAGAGAAAATTTGCACTGTGGGCACATCTTCAAATGATCTAACGAATATCTCCTCGTCCACTGCTCCTGCTAAAAATGCGATAGATTTAAACCGGGGAAAACCTAAGAAAAAACTCTCCCTAACCAGAATCCCCATAAGAGAGTAAAGATTAAGGATGATAAAGAAATCATACAATGAAACCAAATAATAAACTTACATGCACTCGATAAGGTAAGTTTTCTGAGCGACCCCACTCTGCTTAAAACTGTTCATGCAGATGAAACGGTGACAGTGAAGAAATTAGTCATATATGAAAAATAAAACAAAATAGAACAGAAATTAGCCCGCGAAGTTAATGAATTTTGATGAATATTTATTTACAAAATGAAAGCGTGATGAAAGAAGAAAGTACAAAATCATTAAAACGTTACCGGAATTAGGATTTATAGGAGTAGATTTCGTTCTAGCTGTGCTGGCACTGGAGGTGGCCCTCTTGAGGCTCGACGAAGGCATTCGCGACATTTTGTCGACCTCGTCGAAATTCACTAAAAAATTCAAATTCAACATCCGCTATCATCGGTATCAAGATCACTTACGATCAATGCTCCTGGCGGCGGAGGGCAGTAACTCTCCACTGCTCTTTACCTCATCAAATCTGGCCGTTAAAGCAGGCCACTTGCCTGGGGGTACCAAATTTCGCTTCTGTATGTCTGCCCTTAACTTCTCACCCACATGCTTGTATAAGTCTACGAGAGTACTAAAAGCAGTATCTCTCACTGATGAGGTAGGATCGGAAAGTAACTTCACAATGTCCGGTATAAATCGGTTTAAGGTGAGCGATTGTGCGCCATGCCTTCAAGGAAAAATGTATATTGTCTTTTATTTATTTATTTACAACATATACAACAAATAAGCTTACAACAGTAAAACTTGTATCAATATTGTTACATTAAGAATAGTTTCAATATTTAAAAACATGAAAATCGACTTCAATCACATTACAAAGCAAGGTCTATGATTAGAAATTGGTTCGTGATCATCGATTCGAGTTGCAAAAAGAAGAGAATCCCTGATGAGCCTATCAATAAGGCGAAGAAGAGGGAGAATTAAAATTGTTGGGGACTCTTTTATTTTAGCGAATCGCGGCTAGTCGAATCGTGGATAAACATTTCTTTCTTTCCTCTTAGAAACCATCGTCAAGGATGAAATGAGTTCTCTAAATATACTTAAGTTCCAAAGTAATGAGTAAATTGAGGAAATAAATAAATATATTTTTGAATTAAAAAGTTTTATTTATATGAGTAATTATCAGCGAGCAGAAAATTCTAGTTAATCCCATGTTACTACCGGAAAATCATACAAACTCGAAATTTTATAAAATACTTGATCGTAAGGATTTTTATGAAAGTTTGGCAACCTAGCGATAATCTGGCCGTATCCTGCGTGACGCAGCTGCTATAAAAAGGCATATAGAAAGATTAACTAAAGACTGTTGCGAGGTTGCCACTCACGACCATTCTTTGGTGACGTGGAAGAATGTTTTACTTTTGTTATAATTTAATCTTGGTGGACGTCATTACAGCATGGCTGCCACGTATCCGCAGGATACCAGGGAGGTCTCTTAAACAGTTGCTCATTTCAGAAAATTTAAATGTGTATTTCTGAAGAACTTTTTTGAGATTGAATGAGAAACAACAATAAGTATGGAAAAATAAAGGAATTTTGAGCTACATCATTAGATCGGGACACCGACTTGAACCAAAGCCGGAAATTAACTAAACTGCTCGAATCTGTCGTTGTACTTAAAACTTAAAAATCTAATGAACGCTAGAAATATCCGGTATGATTTAAAAGAAATAACGAATAAACATAAGAAACTCACTCGTTCAATGTATTCACCAGACACCGCAACACTTCCTCCCGGATTTTGGCATTTTTATGCGTAAAACAAGGCGCGAGTTTCTCGAACAACGTCTGAGGACTGAGGACGTTCCTCTCGAGTAATTTGAGGATGAGCAGTTGCGCCTTCTCCCGCACTGTATCCTTGGAGTCGCCCAATCTGTCAACGATGGCAGGCAAAACCGTCTGCAGGTAGGGCTTGAAATCATGTCCCAGTCGGTCCACTAGGAAAGTGAGAATCTCAATTCCTAGACTGGCCACCTGAAATTCATCAACGAGAACTAGATTTTTTTGTTTATGGAAGATGGTAATTAACGCGCTTGTATTAGGGCATGGTCAAGGTTAGTTCAGGTGGGAAGAGAGAGTGAGCTATTTAAGGTTGAGCAAATTGTTTTCAACGCTTTCCTAATAGGTACATGGAAAAGACTATTTTTAGAGTCTTATATATAGATATACGCATATAGAGACACTTTTTTTATGTTTCCCTGCAACTGCCAGGGGCGCATCCAACACCCTCGGGCGTCGGGTTATTTTGACATTGACAGCATAACCATTCGAGGAGTCAGGGTGATGTTCCTGAGATATGTCAGTAACTTTCTTTTAAGCATTGAACTTTAACATTGTGACGACCAAAACAACTTCCCAACGCATCGAAACATCAAAATTAAGTTTCCCGTGTTATTTCATTGTAAAGGCGCGACGCGCTCCGTTGGATATTCTAATATTATGCAGCAATGAATGTGTCCTTGGCTGTGTTATGATTATGATAATACAACGCTTATGTGTACCTACTTAAAGTTTAAATCACATTAGGTAATTTCTCGACAAATGTGCGCCACTCGGGAATGATCCCCCAGTGTTTTTTGGAGGTGGGAAGTGTAGGACTATTCCTAGTTTTCTATGACAAAACTCGACATGGGTAACCCTAACGTAATTGAATCAGTCCCGAGCCAGTCCTAGCTAAAGATACGGCCGTGGAACGGCACTGACGAAATTAGCTCTGTTAAATGCAATTAAACTCTGGGTGAAAAGAATTCGTCTTATTGATCAAACAGTTCATTGCATCACGAGTTTGTACCAGGACGTTCACAAATATTGACATACCTAATTAGACCTCTTAGGGCCTCTCCCAGTCACAGACACAGCACAAAACCTAATGTAACTTCCAGAAAGCCAGACAGGTACTAAACTATAAATACGGGTCCTCTATTTAGATTCTGGATATTGCGGACGATGAAACTGAGGTGCATTTCTCCTGTGATGTTTAAGAAATTCGCTTAAAATAGCTGTTATTTGAGTCAGATTATTTTTTTCAATCAGGCTCTCACTTTTAGCGAGAAACACGCAATGCATAATAAGTACATGAACACGACCAATTTTACTTCCTAAAGATAGTGTTTTAATACAACTCAGGATTTTTTTTGTAGAAACTGACAACGTCGCCTTACGCCTCACAACCGTAAGCAAGATTGGATGGCCATGTCACCCCCCATGGCGAACCATTAGACCTGCTAGAACTGTTATGTTGCCAAACATAGTTTTCAGCTGTCGCACGCAGATTAAAACCGAACTAACCTGAACCAAAATTGACAAGAATAGTCTGAGAAAATTCTTGTAATTTTCAACCTCCCACTGTACAGCTTTAGTACAACCCATTATTGAATTGAATGTTGCAGAACGTCTATCCTTATTTTGTGGGCAATTAACTGTACCTTACCCGCGAAGTTTATACTCAATTTAATGCAGTAATTATTGACGCTTTAGCATACATGATCGACATTTAATTACTTACGACCTATAAATAAATTCATAAGTAATAAGTCCGTATGGCGCACGACTCCTAATCTAAAAAGATGTCTAGTTCAAAGGGAGTTAAACTCGGCCTTACAACACGTTACATTTACAACTGTGAAAATAAAATGATGATGCCACTCATAAGCGAAAAAATTATATTTAACTTTAAGCGCGTTTGACGTCAATCAGGCAACAATTCAACAAATTAGCTTCAAAAAACCGCTATTATCCAACACTCATCATGTGTTTGTTTATTATCGTAGGGGCATTGGAAAATAAGCCCAGGTATTGAGGCCCTCATCTTGCGGTGGAAGTAGTTTTTCGCGCACTTTTTTTCCCTCTAAAGTCTTACCTTATAATTGCTGTTGTGTGTCCAAGGCACCAGTGAGTCAACAAACTGACCTATGTCTTGGCATGTAATAGAATTGGCTGGTTCTGCCAAAAAGGCCAATAGGTCCTGGCCCAGTTGCTGCCTCAGTCGAGTGTCCGGCTTGTTCAGCAGCAACGCAAAGCCGTCCATGTCCCGTGGACAGGAGTACGCCATGGCGGCTAACTGTTATTATAAAACAATCTTTAGTTTTCATAAGCAAATACCTAAGTGGTGAAATTATTTATACCACCCAGAGCACTGACCTCTGGGGCAAATATTTATAACTCGACTAAAAATAGGAATAAGCATCTGCAAAGCTAAAGACTTTGGGGACAATCGGTGCATATCTTGCAAAAGTGGTTTATTTCCAGGTTGCAGAGAGGAGGTCTATAATTAGAAGATAAAGACATTCATGACAGGCTGGAGTGTGTGAGATTGAACATAGAGCTGTATGTTACCTGTTTATTTTTGAAATGAAACGTGTGAATGCTGAAATTGAAACTCAAAATAACTAAAACAACAAAAAGTTATAAACTCAAGAAATAAATCCAGCCTAATGTTGGATATTTTCAATATGGTTAGAAATATGTATATATACTGGACATCTTTTTTAATGAGAGTATAACCCTCTTCACAGAGAATGCAATGAATATGCTGTAACTGCTTTCCTCACAAGGCACTAACACAATATCCTTTAATCAAATCTTATCAACAATGTTTCTGTCCCATACAGATCCAGCAGAGGTTCTCAATATAAAGATAGGTGAGCACATCATTGGGCCACTTTTTTGAGACAATTAAAGGGACAAAAGTCATTCCAAAATGTCAGTATATTTCAGTATATAAAAAAGGAGACAAACAGGATAGAGGAAACTGTCTCATTTAATTTCACTTCTGCCTTCAATTTTTAAAGGTTTTTAAAAAGATAATAAGATAAGTGTTAATTGATAAAAAAAAGGCATGAAATATTGATTATGTATATATGAATAAAATATTTTGATATATCACATTTCTTTAGTTTTTGTTAGTTATTTTTAAGATGAGTGAGGCCTAGAAGGTGCAATTTTTGACAATTCGTTAATCAAACAAGCAACCTATAAAATGGGTTATGGATAGGTAAATCACTATATTTATTATAAAAACATTACTTCCATTTAGCTCCAACAAGTCATGAATCATTTCGAAGGGAAAAAATCCTCTTTCCAGTGATACCTAAATCAATTATGCTTTATATTGAAAAAAATACAACTTTGTTATAGGTGAAAAGTTAATAACATCTTAATTTTTTTAACATCATACTAATCTTCTAAAAATACTTTAATAATATATTTATGTAACTAACATAATAACTAAATGTGCATGCTGTATCAAAAATGGTCATGACTGACCTTTTCCTTCAGTTTGAAAACAAAAATCAAATGAAAATTTTTAATCTCTCTACTAGATTTTTCTTGAAAAAGATATTAATAGTATTTGTTTTTCTTTATCTTCTATAGTTACTGAAGTTTCCTATGTAATCAAAATTTTCAAAAAGTAGATAATCTCTTTAACCAAATATAACAATTTTGAGGCACAATTTTCTTATCGAGATAGATACCTCATACTTCTTACAGTGAGGTAAATGCTCTTTAAATAAATAAGAACTCACACATTTTCAGATTGAACTCACTATATAAAATCTAAATTTGGACATGTCTCAGAGATAATAGTGATAAATAAACAAACACCAACCAAAATCTCACACTTCATTAAGTAGCTCACTTTACTGCAGATTAAAGATTGCCTTCTGTAAAGCCAAATGGCAATAACTGTTTTTAACTACAATAGAATATTCATTGGTGTATTATGCGGAATTAGGGCCAAACAGGCGAAAGTCATGATGGCGAAATGCCGAGTGGAGGTACAAATAGACAGAAAATGAAAAAAACCTCTTGATACCCATATTAATACATGTCCCTAGAGCTGTTTCAAGGTAAAGTTTGAAACACCCATACGAGGATAAACCGTGGGATAACTTACGTTTTATTCCCCTCAGAGCGTCATTGACGAATATACTACACTTATATATAGATTATACACGGGTTTGTTCTAAATTTCGCTTAATATTTCTTGTAAAAAGATTATTTGACTCAATTTAACACCGTGAGCTACCGATTCCCGTTCGCGGCCATTTTCCCTTTTTTACCCGACTGTCAAAATCGATTTTAATTTGTCAAATTGCCAAATGTCAATGTTAAACGGCTGACCCACAAATCTAAACAGTCCTACTTACTCCGACGAAAATTTAAGAACTGGGTGTTACCGTAAGTCAACCCACAATGACCTGCAACATTTTCCAGAGTTTTACAAACGGCGAAGTAATGAAGGAATATGATAGTTCAACTATGAAGTTAATAACACCCCGCGAAATGTTTTAAGTCACCATTTGAAAACTACTCTTCAGTCTATTACATAATTGTCGCAAATCCTAAAACGTTTTAAAAATTCCCGGTGGAGCAGATCGAATAAATAAAGAGTGACATAGAGCACTTTCTCGGATAATTCATCAAATTTTGAACAAATGTCAGTGTCAATATAAATACTAAACAAAAATCCTAACCTCATTAATTTTCAAACATTTTCTTTTTCAATTGAGCGCTAAAACTAATATATTTATTGTCCAAATTATTTAAAATTCTTACATTAATCTTCTGTAACCAATGGCAAACTCGCATTGGTTTAGATTACCTTGCAAAAGCCAGGATATTCAGCTCATGGGCACCCTAAATGGTGGACAAAGCTTTAGATGGACGAAACTCCAAAAAAATAACAAAGAACATTGGCTGGGCGTTTATTCCGGCAAAGTTTGGTTGCTTCAGCAATCAAATGAAGCAATTTTGTATCAAGTATTTGAGTCTAATGCAAAAACTCAGCGAGAAAGCCATTACAATAGCTTACTTCGTCAATATCTGCATTTGGATATAGATCTGGCAAGCCACTATAAACAATGGGGTGAAAAGGACCTTAACTTCAAAGAGGCAGCTAAACAGTTTTACGGAATTAGGATTTTAAGACAGGAAATTGTTGAAAATATATTCTCATTTATATGCTCACAGAACAACCATATAAGTCGGTAAGTGTATTAGTATCAGAAAATAATCTTTTTTTAACAGGAAGAGTTTTATAGAATTACTAGTATGGTGGAAAAACTTGCAAAATTTTATGGGGATGAAATATGTGAAGTTGAAGGAATTACCCATTATAGTTTTCCTGATGTTGAAAGATTGGCAGGTGCAGAGGTGGAGCAAACGTTACGGGATAATGGGTTTGGATATAGAGCAAAATATATTAGCCAATCAGCAAAGCTTATAACAGATGGAGGTGGGCAAAAGTGGATTGATGAATTGAAACTGCTAGAGTATGAAGAAGCTAAAAAGAAACTGATGATTTTAATGGGAATTGGGGCAAAGGTGGATTTCTTCTTTTCAGAAAACAATTATGTTATTTAAAAAACTTTTAGGTAGCAGATTGCATTTGCCTGATGTCCCTGGGTCACTTGCAGGCAATTCCTGTAGATACACACATTTACCAAATTGCTGCCAAATGGTACCTGCCCAAATTAGCCAAACAGAAAACTGTCACTGAGAAGATTTATAAAGAGATTGGAGACCATTTTCGGGAGTTGTATGGGCCCTTGGCAGGGTGGGCACACACTGTAAGTCTAAGAGAGGAGTTTCTATTTGTTAGTGTTTGTGATTCTTTTCTTTATTTAGGTGTTATTTTGCGCCGATCTGAAAAAGTTTCAGGATGGAAAGGAAGAGGCAAGGCCATGGGTAAAAGAGGTCAACAAATCTAAGAGATTGAAGGTTTAGTTTAAGGCTTTATTTGATTAAAAAATACTTTTTTATAACATAGTTTAGCTTCCCTTTCTGCTCTGCAGTTTTTAAAAAGTTTTAATTCAATTTTGGGAAACACTGTTAAATAGCTAAAAAAAATTACTCAGTCTGATTGTGACCAATCATCATTTTGGACGACTTCTCCATGGAATTGAGGCCTTGGTTTAGCTTTGTTTTTTAATGGAGCAAATCCTCGTTTAGCACGGCTAGTAGTTGCCACAGGATCTTTTTTTTTGGTTGCCTTCTTTGTTGATTCTAAAACTATTGATATTTAAAATGCTATCACAGTGTAAAAAGGCTTTATACCTACCTTTGCCATTCTTTTTAAGCCATATTTCCTTCATGGCCTCAGTAAAGCCTTCAGGTGGAATCAAGTCTGTTAAACATTCCATAGAATGGGACAATCTTTTTACCTTTTTCTTTTGTACTACGTGGTTTATTGGTTTCTCCTCATGGGAAACCTGAAAATGTATGTAGATATACCTTGGTCTATATTGTTTTTAAAACACAAGGACAGAGACAGTGACAACGATGATCGAACTTACTAGTTCATTATCACTGTTGTGGCCTTCAAATATCTTCTTATGCGGTGTTAAGGTCGTTTTTAAAGTGCCCTGTTGGTTTTCTATTAATCTATCAGCAAACTGAATTACAATATTATATTATTACTTGCTAAGGACATGGCTTATTTTAGAGAGAAAATATTTATAATATTTGATACATTTAGCACCAGATTCAATTTTGAGAGGTCTATCATGGCACCATTTCCATTTAATAAAGTGGCAAACAGGAAGGTTTAATCAGGGGAAAAGAGTAAGGGCGAGAATTAAATTTTTGACGCTGTTGATTGATAAAAAAATTTCATAGGACAAAAATTGCATTCTCACTTCCCTTATAAGATATGGCACCTCCAGATACTCTTCAGGAAAAACCATATTCATTTTCTTTGGATTCTGTGATACAGTTCCTGATAACAAAGAAGCAATAATCTGGCTAAACTGGACTTTGGAACAGCGTCCTGTGGACCTGTACTCCTCATGATGGGTTTAGTTTAGCCATCATGAGGCCATCTCAGATTTCACACAAGTTTTACACCTACAAAATTTTAGTCGGTATGGCCTAGTATAAGAAAATCTTAGCAAATCAGCAATCATAGTACTTGTGTTGTGGCCCTATGGACTAAACATGAAATAGACACTACCGTCTGCTATGGCGATCAATATCTTGAACTCTGGTTGAGAAAAGGTATGTAAACATATTTGACATACACACTCACCTTATCTTCAACTAGAGGCTCTTTTTTGGCACGTCCCCGTCTTTTAGGCTTTGGCGCTTCATCTTCCTGTTCAGATGATTCATTTTCCTGAATTTTAGCAGTCTTTGTTCGTGTATTACTTCCCCTTTTCTTTGTAGCGACAACAGAAAAACTTAAACCTGAACTCACAGATCCACCTCCTTCTTTAATCCCTGCAGTAAATATTTTCTTAATGTATTCATAATCTGGTTCTGCATTGAAATTTATAGTTTGTAAATATACCAGCAAGTCTTTCATGGCCTCTAAAATTAATGTTAATTTTTATTTCTCAGTTTTCTACAGAAAAAAGAAACTAACTGGGGTAAGACTTGTTCTTAAAACATGCTGTTAGCATTTTTTCAGGGGTACTCATATGTTCCTCTTTAACTGCCTGCACCACTTTAGGATCTGCAAGATTTTTCTCCCAAGGCAACACACACCCCAACCATTGTAGGATATTATATGATAGTACTTCTACATCACCACGCCTAGTTTGAACTGCAACAAAATTCCCAAAATAAAATTATTATATCAAAAATTGCAATCATTCCATTTATTTACCTCCCTGATGGGCATCTCTGCTTAAAAATTCAATAGTTCCGTCATGGGCTTTTTTAGGATTTGGTTTGAAGTCTTTGGCCATAGTAAACTTTGAAGCAAGCCCATAATCCACAAGATAACAGTGAGCATTTTTCACATCATTCAGCAGTATATTGGCAGCTTTGAGATCTGCATGGACATACCCACATTTGTGGATATATTCTAGTACATCTAGCTAAAGAATTGGATAAGCTAATGTAACAGCGGTTTAATGAATATGAATTTAAAATATACCATTTGTAAGGCTATTTTAAATGTGATGTCCACTGGGAAAATTTTTCCATTTTGTGTATAAAGTTTGAGGAGGTCAGTGTTAAATTTGGCCATAACTAGAAATCTGTATTTTTCTCCATTATAATCATGTGATCCTGACCCATGATATATAGGCATTCCTAATGACTTTAAACCCTTTTCTCCTTTATATGAAGCAACTGCAATAAAAGTTAAATGAAAATTATCAGTTTTGAATTAGAACCAAAAAGATTTTTACCATTAGCTGCTTTAGCAAAACGAACGTAAAAATTAATCTCAACAAATAGAGGACCATTGGAATGTGGTTCCTAGAAACACCAGAAATAAAAATTGAATAATCATTCTTAAAAAAGATTCATAACAGCATTACAATCTTCACTACATAGGGATAGTCATTTCCTTTGGAGCCTTCTTCCTGAACACAATATATTTCCCCAAAGCCCCCTTTCCCAATTGAGTGTCCCAGTCTCCATGTCTTTTTACTGATATCTTTAAGGAGTGTGCCTTTTGGTAGGGGCTCAGCAAATTTATAGCCATTTGCGGCTTTTTTTTTAGGAGGCATTTTCGGCACCTGATTTGTTCCAAAGAATGTTGTGAAGGTTTTAATTGCAGAAAACAGCGAAATTTACCTGATTAAATTTTTTAATCCGGCTTTTACAAAAGCAGTTTAAGGGCGGGAACGTCACCAACAAAAAGATAATGAAAAGGTTAAACAATTCGGAATTTGCAGTATTCCAGAAATCTATGTATATAAATATTAACGAACCAAGAACATGCTAAAATTGATTCTAATTTACTGCAAGAAGTTGTGTTTAAAATGTTTAAAAATGTGGAACCGGAAAACTGGATAACAACAAACTGGACAGTATAATACAGCAATGTCGCTTATTACAAACAAACTTAGTTCGGGTACCTCCGTAAGCAGATGTTTCGTTAGAGGGTTGTTCTCGAATATATCCGAACGCTTTAGTTATCTTCAAATATTCCTCTAAATTGGAGGATCTGACAATGTCGCAATATTTAAACGCGCCGTTAAATGTCATTTAAAATATCGGCATAAGATAAATTCGAGTCATAAAGTAAGAACGGCAATAGCAGTATTCTACAATTCGTACTTCACAGTAGAGCAATTCTTCATAATTTTTGTATTTTTATTATATTCATTTTGATAATATTTATTCTATTACATCCAAACTAAGTTCAGCCTTAAAATACCTCTTGAATTGCAATTATAGGATTCTTCGCTAAAAATGTGATATACAGGGTCAATATATAATTTAAATAAGATCTAAACTTAAAAAATTGGGCGATAATTATCAGACGTTTAAAAATATTAATATTGGCATGTCAGATGGATCGTGCAACTTGAAATGATACTTAATTTAATTAAAATTTTATTCATAGTAATTATATATTTCAATGAATTTGAAATGGAAAGAAGTTAAGTTTAACCCCAATTTCAAATGATTAAGTATTCAAACTCAAAACAGCTTAATTTAAAAATTTGGAATAAATGTGTAAAATGGACGACCATATCATTAGTGATGTTGCCGCATCTCCTAGTTACGCGCTTGTTTAAATGACATTTGAGTTAGTTGTCGTATAGCCATCCTTTTTTAATATTGCCATTTCCCATTTATCTTTATGAATTAGAGTAGGATACACTATACTACTTTTTAAAAGTTATAATTATCTTTTCTTTATTGGCGAGTTTCAAGGAATTTTGACATTTGTGTATTTCATTTTCTGCCCAAGAAAATTGGCTTAACATTTTCAAGAAAATCAGAATGAAAATGCATTTAATTTCAAATGAATTGTACTGAAATTATCGAATTTTATCCATCTAATTTGCTGTGACAACTCGTATTTAAATTCAAAATTGTTTGGGGCCCAGAAGTACGTAGACCGGGGCAATGGCATCCAAGGGGCATCTCAACGACGAGGTGAGTTTTTGCATTTGTTAACTAAACATTCCTTTAAATTGAATGCAAAACCACAAAAAACTATGCCAAGACAAGTTTCCAGTGTATTGCATACCTCATCAATCCAATCTGATCACGTTTAGGGGTTAAATTATTCAATACTGCCACGCCTATTAACGTGCCAACTATTTGTTTACCAGTTGCAGTTCAAGACAATTGTAGTGGGCACTTAAGTTTATTTTTATTGCTAATTGTGATAACAGGAGTATGATAGATTCATAGTGCATCAGGATATTGGATGTTCAACTCAATACTCAAGGTCTTAACTATTATTTTTGTTTCGATAGTGACTCGCCAAGTAGTATACAACTTCAATAAGTTGGATCATCTAACTTATCGAAGTTCTGGTAAGTTTATCAGGAGTAAATTTTGTTTTAAATAGAATATTGGACCAATGACTAACTGTAATTACAAGTTCAGTATGTCAGTAATCATCAGTAATTTGGCTATGAGCCCATTAGAAATCTAGTATTGACCACAGTATCATCATATACTTTTTAGTCTAACCTGCAATAACATTTTATCTTTGCTTTAACTATATACATTTAATATAGATAACTGCAAGTTTCCAATAAAAACAAATTCCAATAAAACCATCATAAAACATTTTAAATCCTCTGCTTCTTGATCAGTTGATCTATGATAAATAATTGGTGTTTATCTACAAAGTAGCAATGGTACATACTTTAGAGTTACTTATATGGCTGTATCTATAGATTTATAAGGAATAATACACTTTGGAAGAGTTACAATGTAGTCATAATATGTTCATTGAATATTAACTTGAAATACATGGCAAGAGATAATAATAAAATAGTAACTGAGACAAAGCTCCCTATATTGAAACACTACCCTTAAATATTTTTCTTTTATTTTGTTTGGGATAATATCTCACACGGTAATAGGAAGTGTTCGCGCGATGGAATTGCACACTATTCTTAGTTAAAGCTAACTAAGAATAACATTCACCCTTTAGTAAGGACTGGGATGAAAATCGTTGTTAACGTTTCTGTAACAAATTTGTTATCATCTTGAAAGTTTAGGAAAAAAATTATTAGAATTAAAGTGTATGGAATGCGAGTATGTAACACATATTAAATACTCTGAAAATTTCTTAACTCATTCACTAAGGAATGACAATTTTTTTGACATGAATCATATCATTTCAAAAGGTTAATTTGTTGTAAATGATTGATTGGTTTGATCCTTGTACCTAATTTAACCTATCTTGTTTAAAACTTTAGTATTTGTGTTAGTGATTTCTTTAAATAGTATTTTTGAGTTGTTTAGTTTGTTTTTATGTCTCTCAGGTTGACATACTGAACTATACTGAATGAGCGTTATGCATTTAATTTTCTTATCATTAAAGGCAAGTTACCATATAAAGGTTTTGCTTTTGGGAGCTGACACAATCCATATATGGAAAATTATAAGTCTAATGTATTTTTCAAGTTTGTATTTTAGTTTTAGGCAAAAAACCTAACATTGTTAAAATATTTTCAACCTGATATGACTTCCGGTTAAACCGGAAACTGACCCTTACTTAATTTTCTTAAATGGAACATGACCGTTTTTTTTGTGACAATGGATTTTTTGTTGAAAATAAACATAAGTTTTATAATACAACATAGTACCAATTCTCAACTGTTTTTGATTCATTTTGATTTTTAAGACTTTTTCGACACTCAGTAGAACTACTAAAATTCCATTATTTACAAAATTATTTGACATTAATGGATGAAGTAAATTTTAAATTACTGGAAAATTAACAAATTTTTATAAACAATTAAAGAATTAAGAAAAATATTTGAAAAAAAATATTGAAATTTAGAATTTTTAAATTCAAAAAAAGTAATTTTTTCCAAATAGTACCCTACAATTATTTCTGCACCATTTGATTGATAGGAAAAAAATGAACAAATACAATATACATCATAAGTATCAAAAATTAATACTTTTTTAGTAAATTGAAAAAAAACTTTTGAAATATTTTTCTTAATTCTTTAATGGTTTATGAAAATTTGTTAATTTTCCAGTAACTTAAAATTTACGTTATCCATTTATGGCAAATAGTTTTGTAAATAAGTTTTAAAGTAAAAAGTAAAGAGTTTTAGTAACACTACAAGTCTCGAAAAAGAGGTAAAAATTAAAATAAATCAAAATTAGTTGAGAATCAGTACGATGTTGTATTATCAAATTTATGTTTATTTTCAACAACAAATTCATTTTTACTAAAAAAACTGCCATGTTCCATTTAAAAAAATGAAGAAAAGATCAGTGTCCGGTTTAACCGGAAGTCATATCAGGTTGAAAATATTTTTACAATTTCAGGTTTTTGTGATAAAATAAAAATACATTAAACTTCTAATTTTCTATATACGTATCGTGTCAGCTCTCGAAGACAAACCTTATATGTCACTTATGAAATTCTCTATTTTTAATGCGATTTTGGTGTTCTTTAATTCCTTTTTTTAAAGATATATAGGTGTCATCAGTATCAAATTTCTCATATTCGTAAGGAATTTTACATATGAAATTTTTTGTATGTTCATTTTAGTTTTGTGCAATCATTTGATTTTGTTTGATATTTCGTGAATGAAGGTTATTTTTTTTGGTTGATTTTAATTAGTTTATCTACAATTATTTTTCATCTAATTCTAAACGTTTCTTTTGGTATACTTGTGATAAGGTTCGAGCTGTTTCTTCTATAGCTCAATTGAAATCAAGC
The DNA here is from genome assembly GCF_039881205.1 of Euwallacea similis. Lineage (NCBI taxonomy): Eukaryota > Metazoa > Arthropoda > Insecta > Coleoptera > Curculionidae > Euwallacea > Euwallacea similis. The sequence goes on from NC_089612.1 coordinate 3,012,107, forward strand.
TTAGGAACATATTTGCACATGACAGAGTAATTTAACCCTTTAAAAGAAACAAGAGATTTAGTCTCGGAGAGGTTTTTGTTGCACAGATTTAACATTATCTTTACTGCTACAATATACTGTTGGAACCTCATTATTAAGTTTATTATGTTGAACAAACTATTTTGAATACGCACAAGTGTAAATTATTTAAAATCAAGTTATTATAATTTTTAAGGATGAATTTATATCTGTGGGATTAGATTCAAATTCTACATATTCTTTGATTTGTGTAAAACACTCTCAATGTCAAGCCCTTGGGAATAGTGCCATGATCTCTACATTTACATAAAGATGCTGAAACTATTTTCAGAGTATAGTAGATTAGTCTGATTTCTAGATGGTTAAAAATAGATCAAATATGAGCACATACTTTTGTTATAAATATGTTCTGTGCGTTTAAGGCGGCTTGTCTAAAACATTAATAAAATCCAAGAGGAACTCTGTTCCTCACAACACTTTAAAACACCAAAGAAACTTGTTCTCCATGAAATATGGAATGTCATGAGGCATAAGGATTTACATATTAACACAATCAATCACATTCAAAATAAAAGAATGAAACCCACTTTTACACTCAAACAAACGAAGTTTCATCTTTAAGATCCCACTGAACATTCACTGAACTGAGCTAATGTTACACTTTTCTCCATGGCACATTCTCACACTGCACCTTAATTATTTCATATTTAAAAATGGAAATCTTATTCTTCGCTTTAACTTGCTATTTGAGTTTATTGCTCATTTTCAACTCCTAGATGTTGCTTTTCTTCACCTCTTCTCTCCCTCGATTCAATTTATTAGTCTCAGAGGTGTCCGGCGTTGATCTTGATTTCACAGCTCTGGAACAAATTACTGTCCCTATTGCTTTTACAATTACGTTGCGAAATGCTGCGATGATGCGCCTTCGCGTTTCAATTTACAAATTTCCTTTTTATTACTTCTTATTACCATTTTTAATATTTACTTACACTATCGGTAAAAAGTGGAGAACCAATTCAAAATTATCAATCACCTTGGAGAAAATGATTTAAAGGCTTAAACGTCCTGTATACAAAATCGATTTCAACTTGTTAACAATATATCCTTTATTTGAATATTTATTTTTCAATATTGTTGCTAACAGAGAAATAATTGATAAATCCGATGCGGCAAAAAGTAGAGAAATATTTATTAATAACCTTTTGATATTTACCATGACTAGTATTTACTTGCGTATCCTTTATTTTTGATCACGTCAATGCATTTAGATCTCATTGACTTGATGAGGTTGTCAATATGTACATTCGGAAGTTATAGAAACCCAGACTTCTTTCAATGGAGAGAACAGTTCGCCTTGATTTTTAAATTTTTTCTGGATGTGATTGGCGCAACTGTCTATCTAACTGATCCCATAGGTTCTCGATGCGGTTCAAATCGGGATTCTGTGCCGGCCATTTCAAAATGCAAATCTCGTTTTCTGCAATCCAACGTTTAACGACCCCAGCAGTATATTTCGAGTTGTTTTCACTTTGAAATGACCAGTGCAAAGTATATTTACCTTCGCAAATGAATACATTTGATTATGCAATATATCCAAATACTGAAATCGATCCATCTGTCCTTTTATTTTAATCAAGGGGCCAACATCACACTCGCGAAAACCCGAAAAACATTCCCACACACGCATAACTTTCCTCCGCCGTGTTTTATTGTTGGTAATATGTATTTAGGGTCTAACCTACACTATTTTGGTCGTCTCACCTACTTCACCCAATATGATTCGAACAAGTTGAACTACCTTTTGTCTGGGAATGACACAGCTCTCCATTTAGAAATATTCCAGTCGAGATGGTCTTTTGGAAATTTAAGTCTGGCGGCTCGGTTTTTGGCGGAAATAAAAGGAAATTTTGTTGGACGTCTTCCATAAAACCCCATATTGCTCAAGGGGTAGCCAATACTACGAACCGAGAACGATATTTCTGGAACTTCTTTCTTCACTATAGTGGAAGAGGCAAATGGATTTGCTACAACGAATCTTTTCATTAGTCTGCCTTCAGCGGGGGTTGTTTTTTTAGGCCTTCCAGTTTTCCTTTTCACTGTTCTACAACGTTTAAAAGATTAAAAAAATATTTATCAACATTGATTGAGATTAAACTGTCTAGGAATTGAAGCCTGCTTCTCACCACTATTGGATTTTTCTATAATTTTTAATTTAATATCCTCAGATAAAGTATGACTGTACGACATTTTCAGTACTACTCTGTACAAAAATTGTAGAGAGTTGTTCGAATAAATTGCAATAACAAAAATGTTTCTCTACTTTTTGTCACATCGATTTTATCAGTTATTTCTCTCTTAGTAAGAAAATCAAAAATAAATATTCATATGCAGGAATATTGATAACAAGTTGAAATTAATTTTGTATACAGGACGATTACGTTTTTAAATCATTTTTTGCAGAGTTATCGATAATTTTGAATTTTTTCTTCACTTTTTGCAGATAATGTATACCAATTTTATTATTTCATGTTTATTGTACCTAGTTTTGCGTAAATACTAAAAATTCCAAATTGCGTCCTATTGCATCAGAAAATAATTTGAATTCTGCAGATGTACAGGAGTTAAACCGTAGAGAAATATGTTCTTACACTTACAGTATCGAACAAAATTAGAGCAACTTTTTAATTTCTCATTTTTTACATATTAAGTGATTTATCGTACATATTTAAAACTATTTATTATAAATTCCCTAAATAATGATCAATTGACTTATATGAGTTTGAGTTTGTCTCAGGTCAAAGTAAATATTGTTTAGAAAAACTTTAATATAACAATTTTCGTGCCGTAAAATTATACCAACTGAAAGATAATTTCTTAAAGAACAAAAATAAGGCTATCAGGACTAATACTTTGTCCAGTATGCCTTATTATTATTTCCTAGCGTCTGTGTGGCATGAAAGAAATGGGATTAATCTTCACCTATTGCATTCCAAGCTGTCTGCACTTCTTCGAACAATCGGTGGCTATTTCTTATTTTTCGGCGACGAATCGTTTTTCCCACGATTTCCCATCTATTTTCTATGGCATTCAAGTCTGGAGACTGAGCCGGCCATTTTAAAATAGGCATACTTTTTGAACGAACCATTCCTTTATAATCTTAGCGGTATGGTTAGGGTCATTATCATGCTGATATATGAACCTAAGTGACGTTTCCCACTCTGTAAAAGGGAACATAACGGTTTTCAAAATATCTAGATATCCATATCTATTCGTAGTCTCTCATACTCATATACTCATACAAAAGACCATTCCATAAGTCAAGTAGCAACTCCAAACCATTATGCTGCCTCCAGTATGCTTTACAATAAATCAATGTTAATGAAACAATTAATGATTTCGATTAATATACAAGGTGTTATTTAAGTACGTGGTCAAACTTCAAGGGGTGGTTCTTTGAGTGATTGTAAGACGAAAAATTTATATAAATATAGGTTCGGAATGCTTCGTTTTCAAGATACACAATGTCAAGTTATTTTTTAATCGTTCATATTTAAAAAAAATTCGTAAATAACAAGAAAACGTAAACTAACATGACATTGAAACTTGGTGACAGATTTTAATGTAGTATAAAGAAATCCTTGAAGCTAGAAATTCTTTGTCTCCTTTTGCTAGTGGTGGACACAGGGGTAACGCCGGAAATTTAAGAAAAATCAAACAAGAAAAACGCTTTATTAAAATTACATTTAAACAAATGGTACGCAACTCTTTTTAGTGAAAAAAAATTTAATAATAAGTAAACACCAAATTTCAACCAAATCCGCTAAAGAATTAAGATTTTTACGAAAAAACGATTGAGACAAAATATGACACCCTGTATCTTGAAAATGAAACATTATCGTACCTATGTTTATATAAACTTTTCGTCTTAGAATCACTCAAAGATTACTCTTTGAAGTTTGGCCACGTACTTAAATAACATCCTGTATATTATACGTAAATAGTGTTATTACAAAGTACTATAAAACTTATTATTAGTTTACAATTTATGAAATAATAACTGTAAAAGGAATATAGGTTTTATTAACGTTATAAAATTAAAACAACTTAATAACTATCCGGGTGAATAAAATGTTATGCAATCATTTTATGTTTTAAAATTAATATTTAGTCCAATATTCCTATTTCTAATAACTTGTTCACACCTATTTGGCATGGAAACAATAAAGTTTTCAATTGTTTAATTATCAATGGAGTTCTAGGCGTTTTCAATTTCTTGAAATAGAATATCAAGGTTGGAGATATTCTTGGTATGATTTTTTTTTCATTAATCTCCCAAAGGTTTTCAATTGAGTTTAGGTCCGGAGACTGGGTTGGCCATTTCAAAACTTGAAGCTTCAATAATTTTTTCAGTGTGATTTGGGTCGTTATCCTCCTGAAAGATCAATTTAAGGAACATTTTCTATTCAATGTAGAGTAACATAATGTTTTTCACTATGTTATGATACACAAATATCTATCCATTTTGCCTCAAATTCTATAAATTGGACCCGTTCCTATAGCGAAGAAACATCCACAAATAACAACATTGCCTAATCCGTCTTTTACTGTGGTACTGACGTATTTTGGATTAAGTCTTTGTCTTTCTGGACAACGTATCCATTGATGTTCCATCACTTCCGCAGACGCAGAACTTGGATTTATCTGAGAACAACACTCTTCTCTATTGTTGTGGGATTCAATCTCGATGATAAGGGGAAAATAGCACTCGAGCATGTCTATTTTTCTTAGAAAGAATTTTTGTTCACATGTTTTCTCCCTTTTAAACCATCCTCAACTAATCGAAGCTGTATTGTTCGAGAGGAATCATTTAGTTTCTCTTTATCTGCCAGTATTTGTTTGGTTGACATTTTTGGATTAGTTTGATTTAGCCTTTTCAGGCGCTTTTTCCGTCGTTTTTCTTGGTCGACCACCACGTTTTAAATTAACCACAACTCCAAGATTTTGAAATCTTTTAACGGTTTTGGATACAACGTTTTTTCTAACACCAAACACTTTGAAATGAATATATGTAATTTTCCACTATTATAGGCATCAATTTTTTTTTAAGTTCAACCAAATAGTGGATACCTGGAGACATAAATACAGATGCTTTCTTGATGTAGGGCCAGGCTAAAATGGATCATTTAATACATTTAAAAATAAGTTGCCCTAATTTTGTCGCAAAAAATATAGTATAGAGGGTTAACCACGCGATCCTTTATTAGAAAATTTTTGATTTCGCACCATCGTACCTCAATGAAATTTGGTTTCAGGCTAGAATCGATCGTTTTGAATCCAAGTAAAATATTTTGAAAATGGCGGCACTTCTAGTTATATCGGAAGTAGCTACCAATTTCGTTATTTTAAACGGAATCCCCTAATTTTTTTTGTCGTTTTTAAATTTCTCGTTAAATTTTAAAGCCAGTTTATGTAAAGTATTTTATGTCTAACATTTACCGTTTCTAAGTTCTACCGGAAAATTTGAAAATTTTGAGAGCTGCAACGTTCCATTAAAATAGGTATTGTGCGCTAACCGCTGCGAATTTTGAAATCAGTGTTCTGGGGCTCAAAGAGGACATAATAAGGTACGTTTTGACCTGCTCAATTTGATAAAAATCTTCCACAGCCCCCAAAACCTGCTTCTGAAGTTGTAGGAGTTCACATCTCAATAACTTGCTTATTTCAAATAGAACATCCTGTCCAGGATGGATCCAGGGAACTTTAATAATATTTGATAGAGATTTTAATTCTAAACTCTAAAATGCTTTAAGGTACAAGGTGTTCCACTTGAAATAAGGAAGTTATTGAGATTTGAAGTCATGCAACTTCGGAGGCAGGTTTTGGGGGTCGTGAAAGATTTTTATCAAATTGAGCAGGTCAAAACGTACCTTATTACGTCCTCTTTGGGCTCGAGAACAGCAATTCCAAAATTCCCAGCGATTAGCACACAATACCAATTTCCATGGGATCTTGCTGAAATGATAAGTTTTAGGCATAAGTCACTTTGCACAAACTGACCTTAAAATTTTACGAAAAATGCAAAAGTTGCAAACAAATTAGGTGGTTGCATTTAAAATAACAAAATTGGTAGCTACTTCCGGTAAAACTGGAAATGCTGGCATTTTGAAAATTTTTTATTTGGATTCAAAATAGTCGATTCTAGGCTGAAACCAAATTTTATCAGGCTACCATGGTGGGAAGTCAAAAATTTACTAACGAACAGGTTGCGTGGCTAACCCCGTATTATGTAAGTATGTTTTTCTATTTTAACAAGTTAAAAAGAACTTTAGACATTCCTAACCGGTAAGAAAAAAATTGTAAAGATCCCTGAAAACAATATGAAACGAAACGATTCTAATTGAAGATACAATTTTAAAAGTTGCTCTAATTTTGCCCGGTACTGCATGTTGGGTCAAGTCTTTTTCCAGAATTTTGATTCGTCGGAAAAAAGAATTATGTGGAGTTCAGCAAAGATCACATGTTGTAAACACTATCCTTGCATCTCGACTTTTTTTTTAAGTAAAAGGTTTTTTTGCTGGACATCTTGCTTGTAAACCGTTTTTGCACATTGGATGTTTCGTTTAAATTGCCCATTGAAGCCAAAATACGATTTGCAGACAGTCTCAGATCTGCTAAGCTGGTGCGCATATGCGTCGACCAGTCTTTTTGTAAGTTTTTCGTAGTTTTTTACTTTGCTTTAAATTCACTTTACAGGGTGTCCCAGAAACATTGGTACAAATTGGTAAAGGGTGAAACAGCGTTGAAAAATAATGCGGTTAAGCTGAACATGCATTATACGAAACTTGCTCCTTTTCGATCTACAGGATGTTAAAACAAACATTTTTTTTGTAATTTATCGATAATTCTTACATTTTGCAAGTTTTTGCGATTAAATCTTGCACCGGGGGGTTTTTGGGTACGATAAATCTATCTAAGATGTCTATTTTTAACTAATGTATAGGTGGCGCCATCTACATCGTACACGTATTTGGAAAACTAACATAACTTTTTAAGTAAACCTCGTAGATTAATTTTTTGTGTAAATTTGGAAAGGTTAGTCACTTTTCCAAAAAAAAAGGTATACTTAAGTAAAGTGCGTATTTATAACGGTTCTCGAGATACATATTTGCAAGTTTACCTTCTAGCGCATATGCCATGAGTTCGCTGATAGCTGAACTGATATAAAAAGAATATTACTAAAGTAAATTTTCAAAACGTTGGCTACTCACATTAATACATTTTTTAAGTCTTAAGCTAAAATTTTGCCTCACCCTGAAAATAGTTTCGTTTTTATTTCTAATCTCGTTTACCCCGTCGTGAATGTTATTTCACAGTTCTCCTCCGCTCTTAGGTACGTTCTTGTATGTTAAAGATTTTAGATGTCCCCAAAAAAAGAAGTCTAGTGAATTTAATTTTTTTTTACTAATAGGAAACTATAGCATATGCAGTGAGAAATGTAGTTAAAAATATCCCGAAAACGGTTACAGATACGCACTGTACTTAAGTATACCTTTTCTTTGGAAAAGAGGCTAACCTTTCCAAATTTATACAAAAAACTAATCTACGAGGTTTGCTTAAAAACTTATGTTAGTTTTCCAAATACGTGTACGGCATAGGTGACGCCACCTATACGTTAGTTAAAGATACACATCTTAGATAAATTTATCGTACTCAAAAACCCCTCTGTGCAAGATTTATCGACAAATTAAAAAAATATAACATCCTGTAGATCGAAAAGGAGCAAGTTTTGTATAAGGCATGTTCAGCTTAACCGTATTATTTTTCAACGCTGTTTCACCCTCTACCAATTTGTACCAACGTTTCTGGGTCACCCTGTATGCTTTGAAATTTAATATTTTTAAATTATTTTTGAAACATTGTCTTTCCCCACACCTAAAGCATCTGTTATCCACTTTTTTTTTCTCGAGGAAAAATCTTCAAAAGACACCCGGCCTGAAGTTTTGGTGGCTGGGTAGTGTGGGACTCGCCGAAGTGCCTACCCACTAAAAAAACCTCGAAATTTCCGTCCAACCTGCAATGACCCGGAACTGCCCCTTGGGGGTAAATCTTCGGAGTCGGCGTGGCGTGGGTTCAGTTTTTTCTGTCCTTATTTGTTCTCCTAATGTAGGTTTCGTCCCCTTTCTTGTTTCTCTTTGAACATCATCGCAGAAATGGCATCGCTGCAGCGGTCCCAATTCCTTCTGGTTTCCAGCATTCTATCGATCGGGGATTCTGATGGTAAGACGTTCACGCACTCGATGAGTTTTCGTCTTTGTGTTTGGCAGGTGGGGCACTGAAAGACACAGTGTTCCGCCGTGTCGTTGACCCCATGGACCCTGAATTCCGGGCTGGTTTTCCTATTCGGTGCTTGAAGCATTTGAGGCTTCCGTGGCCGCTGAGCGCCGGAGTGAAGTAGAAATTCAGACGCCTGTGTCGATGCCAATGTCGAGATCAAGAATTAAACGCTTTGTCGTGTCCATATCAGTTTAAATCACTAGAGATTTAAGGTTTTCTTTTTATGACTTATTTGATGTTGTAACACGTGTTTTTTTACAAAAACATGCGGATTTTAGACTTTTATTGCAAAAAAAAAGTTTTTCTTTCGCTATTTTGTGCTATTTTTGGAGTTTAGCATTTATTTTCAATAGGTAAAGTGTCCTTCGGGACCGTGGAGTGAATTGGGGTGCTGGGTGGGGTAAAACAAAACAAAAAAGAGTTGACCTGAACTAACCTGAACCTAACCTGAACTAACCTAAACTAATTTAATCTAAGCAGGAGGTCTACAACGATATAGGTCTCACTTACCTTATGCTTCCTAAGGACATCTCCCCTTTCTTCCATTTAACTTGAGCGATTCCTCTTACCTTTGACTCTGGCCCTTACTCTTACCCTACCTTACCCTACCTAGCCTTACCTTAGCCCACCCAACACCCCAATTCACTCTACGATCCCGAAGGACATTTTACCTATTGGAAATAAATGCTAAACTCGAAAAATAGCAAAAGAAAAAAATTTTTTTTTTGGAATAGAAGTCTAAAATCCGCATTTTTTTGAAAAGAATCATGTATTAGAACATCAAATAAGTCATTAAAAAAACAACTTAAATCTCTAGTGGCTTAAAGTGATATGTCACCGCTTTATCTACTGACCCTTGTTCTCTAGCTCCGTCCGCCGTATTCGTCACTTCTGTATGGTCATTTTCCTGGCTTATTTTCTGTCCGCATCTTTCACCAATGGCAGGCGGCTGAGGTGCCCTCCTTCCTCCAGGAGCAGGTGGATTGGGGGAATGCTCGCCAGCTTTTGGACTGCTTCGAGGGACACCGTGCGGTACGGACATATGACTCGCGGCAGCACGTTTCTTAGCACACTCAGCTTCATATGTTGGTACTTTTTGACGCTCCGTATTCCACCCTAGAACCTGTTATCGACTTGTGCGATTTGCCGGACTTACAGGTTTTAACCAAGGGGTTATTTAACCTAAGGGTTTAAACAATTTTCTTTAAGATCGATCTACTGGATAATGAACACCACGAAGCATATTCAAATCAAACATCCATTTCGAAACCGACTGAAATTTCAATAATAAAGTACACTTACTATCAAGTTGCTTTAATTTTGTAGATTTTTGGATTTTTTAATATTTTAAATCACTAAAACTAAAAACCCATCGAAAGCAAACAAATAGCACCCTCGAGAATAAAATGCTGTAAATAAAATATAATTATTGTATCTAATATTATTACTTTTTCCGCAATTTTACATAGTTGCTCAAATTTTGTCCGATACTGTATGTAGACTTTGACTCACATTTCAAAGCGAAATCTCATTTCTTGCTTAATTAATTTCGTGGCTGTTTCTGCTCAATCCCATTCAAAAAAGCCATTTGTGCAGTTGGATACTAATATCGATAACTGCTACACTAATATCGATTTTATTAAGACTGATTTGGATGTGGCAATACAAGAGAGATACTCTGGGAAAGGACGACTTTGCTCAAAGGAAGAAGTTAGTAATAAGAAAGCTTTACAGGTGAGACAAAAGAATCTCCCTCAATAGAATATCTTCAATAGAGACACATTCAGTGTTAATTGACAATGAAGAGAGTAGTGAGTAAAACATGGATGATGCTTTAGCACTTGAGGATAGATTGAGATACGGGGGGAGGAGATATGTTAAAGGAAACTTAACCCTTAAACGAATGACCGCATTTTTTTAGAACAATGACCGGCATATAGGATGTTAACAAATTAATTGCTTTATTATTAGAGCCCGAAAATTGCACGATTAATATCGCTTTTATAGGATTTTATGGAAATTTTCAGTAATAACGGGTAATTTACATATGTGAGCATATACACACATATGAATATTTATAATGCCACAACTATGGCGGCATTTGTTCGCTAAGGGTTAAACTGTGCAGCCCCATCGAAATGAAATAAATTGGAATCTGAATTTGAATGCTAATTAACTATCGACACCTTCCCACTCCTTACAGACTAGCTCCTGCCCCTCCAACAATTACCCCAAATGGAATCTGAGCTAAGTACCTTCTTACAAATCATTTTCGAATCAGCTCCCGTGATGTCTCCTTCACTTTCCTAGAACTTGACCCCGCAAAAACTTGAGCTAATCACTCCCCCAATAATAAACCTCACAGCGGAGGTAAAGGGTTTGAACAAGAAGATAAGTAATTTGATCTTTGAAGATGAAGGTCCAGCGGATTGTTCTAGAGCGGAAAAATCGATAGACCACTGTCGGACTGTATTGGAAATGAGAAACAGGGAGAATGTGAAGAAGAGCAACATCCGCAAGTTGAAAGTTAGTGACCTGAACTAACCTGAACTCAGAAAGTAAATTAAAGGCGACAGTGAGATCCCCGTTTTTAAAGGCAAGGAAAGTAAAGCACACGATGAGAATATGCTACGTAGAAACATGTGTAATATTAGAAGTTCAAAGAAGACACGGTGAGATGCTAAAGATGAAACGTTGTTTATTTTGAGTGCAAGAGTGTGTTCACTTCTTTTATTCTGGATATAATTGATTGTGCTGACATGGAAACCTTTGTGCCTAACGATATTCCACTTTCATGGAAAACATGTTTCTTACGTGTTTTAAAGAGTTGAAGGAATGTAGGGCCTCTTAGGTTTTAAATGTCTTAAATTCTTGAGCGTCGCTTAATGTTGGACAGTCTAATCTGATCACTTTAACCCGAACTAACATTTTGCCGCAATTTTAACCATGCCGTTTTATATGCCATAAACGATCGGCGAGTTAATGAATGAAGAATCTTTGGTCAAAAAAAAAAAATAATAATCATAAAAGCATTGACTAGTCCTTGCGATATTTTAACCCGAACCGATTCCGAGGACCTTAAATGTGAAGGCATATCTAATGGAGATCCGGGTATTAAGTTCCAAGAGATAGGAGCTAGCTTTGCCTGGTTTTTGCCATTATTTTTAACAAGTTGGAATGAGATTGGGTGTCGGAATGGTGTGTGGAACGAGATTAGGTGGTCGGAAGCGCTCCGAATACAATTACCAAACCCATATGTAAGTTCTTTATGTCAGAGGATGCTCCTCCCAAAATTCAAACGAAACCGTCATAAAACATCTTAAATCTTTCAGCATCTCTACGGATGTTCCAGTAACACACATAATACGAGTTAACTACATTAAATGATTCACGTTGTTCCTCAATGGAATAAAGACCGCTTGATGGCGGCCGATCTATTGTCGCTCATCCTTGTGACGTAACGAGGGGGCGACAGGAAACGCGAAATGCGTCACCAGCTCGAATTTAAGAAAATTAACGCTCAATTAGTCCCCGGGATCTGATGCGATTTTTCCTCCATTGTGTTGTATCCATATTGATTCTCTATCACTATTCCAACAAAATATAAAATAATTGAATCAAAGCGAAGGTTAAACAGAAGCAAAGGGGTCACAAGGATAACGGTCGTTAGGTATTAGTTACCCTAATTTCCAAGCTTAAATATGAAAGTTTTAAGAGCACGTTATAGTCGTCTCGTCTCGGCGGAGGAAATAAGCCATTACTTTGAATATTTCGAGACATGTTATGAGACATCTGGGGAAATTACAAAAATTAGAACTCTCGGGTAGGTGGCGAAATTTCCGCAGGATAAATTAAGGTATAACGGCATCACTAGTGACTAACACTAGCGGACAAATTTAACTTTATTAGACAGAAATAAGTACGAGTTAGATTTTATCTTTATCCGTTTGCAGTAGCAATATTGATTTCCCTCTGGAGATCTAAAACCACTTTCAAGGTTTGAAATCCTCCCTGATAACAATGAAGTTGGGAGAAACACAATATCGCAGGGTTTTAAGGAGGTTTCCTCCAATCCGCAATCTAATTCATTTTTTGTCTCCCCCGCGGAAAGGTTGAACTGTCTCAACCGCCCACTGAGCGGTTTCACATCTGGTTCGCAGTAGAAAAGAGCTGTTAGTTTCGCAACAAACCAAATTGCCCAAACAAATATGCATTTAACAAACGAGAAGCCCTCATTATATGGTCATTTAACAATAAAGCAGGATAATTGCTTACGTGGACCGCGGCCGAGGGGCCCCAGTCGGTTCCGTGGAGTCGCGACGGCGTTTCGTCCCGATTTTTTTCCCCGCGATTGTCCAGCAGGTGAGGTTGACCAGGACTGGATACGATCATGACCAGCAATGGGAGTGACAACGTAAGTTCTTCACGTTAAGTACGGCCCTGATTTAATGCCCTCTCCATTACGGGATGTCATTAGTGGAGTTGTTTTGGGGGTTGTTTACGATTCAGAACGATTTTTGATGGGCCCCCGCCACTGCAATATCAATCAGTGGCGCCTAGCTGACTAACAGTTTCCATCTAATATGGAGACTGAGTCGGAAGTAGTAACCGTGAGGGTTGGAACGAGGGTGAATGTCCTCGATGACAAGTAACGTTCCGCATTTGTAAACAAATGGATTGTCTCTTAAAAGCATTTTCTTTAGGGAATAAAATCGGAATTTTGGCGTCCACGTTTCGGACCCGTTTCGTTATGGGCTTTGAATGGAAACTAGGGTACAATAAGGTATAGTAATGGACAAGGGTGAATACTCCTGCCGGCGAAGTTTGAATCTTTGCGAAACGTGACCGAAGCAATTAAACCTTATCTGTCAATTCCACCCTCGTTTATCTTTAATTGCTCTCATTCTTGCATTACATGAATTCTCCAGGACTCTCTTTAATGTCGATTTGATTTATGATTTTCTTCAAATTTAATCTAAATTTGTGCTCTTCGGTTCTACGATTTGTTTTTTGAGATTTAACACCTGTTTACGATTTTTTCGAAGGATATCACTTTAAATTTACGCCGCATGTTTAGCCAACGTCCTGTATGTAGTAGCCGCAATATAATATTTCATAGTGAGCGTTTTTACTTACTTAATTTAGCATCTCCCTTATTTATAGTGATAACTTTGATCCTTTTCCATTCGCAATTGCAGTAAGCTTCTTTACCGCATAATATTACGCTAGAGGAGTCTTAAATCTACTTCTGAACGAAGTTACGTTCATATATCTCTTTCCTGGCTTTAAGAGTACTGCAATTTAATTTTCCAAGGAAATTTAAAAGATACATATGTAGGTTTCTGATTTTCCATGTTTTCGCTGATTTGATTTCTAAATTGTTATTAGACACCCACGTACTTGACCTAATAGTCGACATATTGATCAACTATGTCAAAATATTATTAGTGATTCCAGGCACAAATAACCCAATAAACCGTGTGAAAAGCATCCTTCAGGGTGTTCTCAGGACCTTTTTAACTTATTTGCCATAAAGGTTCTTTCACCAACACAATTTTGATTGTACCCCACTAGTCTTTTCAAAGGGGGGAAATTGCCAATTAACCGTTCACAGAGGGTTGAAGGGAACCTTTGAACTTTGCACACCCATGCCGCTTTACGGATTTTTAGCAGCGGAGCCTTCTCCTAATTGCCGGCGCGCGGAAGTTCCCAATTTTCTCAATTTCAAGGACAAACACATTCAACTGAAATTTTTCATGAGGTCTATCAATTACGGCTTAATTCAATTATGAAACAAGTCCCAAGACTTTGATGTGCTCGTGTTCGATATGTTTGGTGAAGGAATGGCGAATCTCCTTGTGGTGCACGGAGGCAGCCTTGGCCCCGTGGTCCCGCCCCTGTCTCCGTGGCTGTTGCGAGGTGGCTTCAGGGATGCCGTGACCTCGATGGCGACGCTGCCGATCAATACTAGGCCGCCGCCCCCGGGTGGCGGCACTCTGCCTCGCCCCGCCGCCGAAACCGACCAGAAATTGCATAATCATCCCTCTGAGCTATTTTCTCGTTGGGTTCTCCTCGTAATAGGTTTTCGCCACTTCCATATTAATGTATTTTTTTGCTAAGAAAAAAGTGATGTTCACGTATATTATGCAGGGTATTTTGGAAGGCAACTATTTATAGGCTTCGCTTTGTATTTTATTAATTATCACGATCGAAACCAATATTATCATAAGTAAATTTTAATTACTTTGGGCCTCTCGATCCCTAACGACTTCCTGACCCGATATAATTGCTTAGAAACCTGCCACTCATTTACAAACTCTAATCTGATTATAGCCGAGTGTAGCTAATATAGCAACGTGACGTAGCGTTTTGCGTCACTTCGAATCGCGAAAAGGCCACCATTCTCCGTTATTTTTAGGCTTATGTATTTTCGTGTATTTTGGAGGCACAAATGGTGTCATATTTGAATAGTGTTCGCCCGGTGAAAATAAAAATGTTCCGGTCAAATTTGGTCAAGGATAATGATATAGAAAAATATCATTTATCGTTGTACTTGTAACAAAATACTAAGTGTCATATCACGCTCAAAAAATAAGAAAAATACGCTGTACATTTTTGTCACCATTTTGTCAATAAAACGTTCAGTCACCTTTGATAGAGCCGGTAAAAACATCCAAAAAGACATTATTTATTATGATTTCAGGTTTTACTAAGATTTGATTACTACTTTTTTGCTGCCTTCCAAACCTTGAAAAAATCCCAAAATTTTAGTCATAAGGATTAGACTTCAACAGCTGTTCGAAGTAAAAGGTTTACGTCCTATAGCTTAGAATTTATAATTATCTAATGCACAATGCATAGCTCAATAATGGTAGCGTTGGGATAGTATCTGTTTCTGAACTTTCTGGAACCACCTCAAACCAGTTTCCCCGTCTGCCGGCACATGTGACGTACTATTTGATAAGCACTCGAACCTAGCAAGCAATGGAAATATGTGCGTATTGAAACCAATTTTAACCGGTTTTCCACTATTGACTTCCGTTTTTGCAAGGCCTCTTGTAAACACACAATATCGTCGACCTCGAACTTGACACTTGCTACTTGTGTCTACATGAGTAGGTTTTCCTTTTTTATTAATATTGTTCGATTGCCCTCGCGTTTCTTTCACTTCACGAATTCGCATGATTCTTCTGTTTGTGCGAATGACATTAATCTAACAACAAATCTGATTAAGCGATTATAGATGCATAACAAACTGGGCGCAGTCTTTTGTGACGTCTAGAGCGTTGAAAATGGGTCCCTATAAATAACCCATAATGGGAACTTTGTAACCTTTGTTATATCGTCGACGTCTCTCATTGCTTTGTGCATCACAAGGTGCATTATTTGAAAACTACTCCGTCATAAAATCGAGCACCGTTTTTTATATCGCGTTGAATAACTAAAATATCGGTACGCAGATTTTTTTCAAAAGCTCCAAGATTATCTACGAAACCGCCATGACGACGACTTTAGACTGGACACACTGTAGCGCAACAAAAATGGTAGTAGTTAGCAGGAGATAAGGACGCGTCCGGAGAATTTTTGGCCAACGATCGTTTTCGTTACAAAGCAGCCTGAAATATCCGGTTTTCCACAATATACACATTTAAATTCATAATTCAAGATTAGCGTAATTGTCATAATAACCCTAATTAATAATAGCAAACAGTCATCACAATTAGGAGTAACACTCGCTGTAAAATGCGGTTGTAAATTTTTTCTCAAATCTGCAGTAAAATTTACACCTTTATGACTGAGGATTTCACCAAGGTAAAGATTGTATTTAACTTTAGTACGATAAACGGATTCTGTCATAGAACTACCAAAACCAGCGATTTGCATACGAATGTGGCTTTGCTAATTCTGTTGTATCGTTACGTTGATTTGATTAAACAATTGTGCTTCAACGCGCTAATGAAAAACAATGGATTGTAACCAATAAAACAATAATAGGTAATTGAGTGTTGATAAACTGGAACTAATCTGTGCCCGGAAATTAAACCTACCGGGACTAGTTTTCTTGGTCAAAAAAACTTTACATTGTAATACAATGTGGTGAATTCATTTTTCCAGAAGTGAATTAATCTACCCACGCGACATTTATTTCTTATGAGAATTATTAAAAGTAAACAACGGGAAAATTTTCCATAGCTTCCTAATCTTCTAAAATAATCTCCGGTCCTCTGGGAAAGTCCTCGACTCCTCAATCGTTACTTCAAAAATTGCCTCGCTAGTTTCTGGCTTTAACAGCAGCCTTTTAATTAAGCTAAAAATGGATGAGGGCATGTTTTTGTCAAGAGTGTTTTCGACATAGCAAAAATGTTGAAAAACGTGTAGATTTTTTCATATAATAATCTAAGATTGAACGGAAAAAATGTTTTGTGAGACTCTGTTTAGGTTTGAAATTTTTAACGTTTACACGGGAATAGGTATAGTTGGGGTATTTAGACGCATACATATTACTATTTGTAACAATCAATTGCAACCGATGCAACGGCCGAAAATAGCAGATCTGCATGCAAACTTCCTTTCGTCATTTTATTACTTTATATTGATTGTATCGATTTGTGCGTAAACGCTAAAAATTCTAGACTTAAATAATTTAATGCGGCAACGCCGCGTTTTGCATTTGTCACAAAAGATGGCCGCCTAACGGGACATTTGTCGTCGTGACGTCATAGGTTCCAAAAGATGAACTTAGAGCCATATTCCTGATGTTTCAGCTCATGAAGTTTTCTTGACGACATGGTGACTAAAAAGTTGTCGTTTTAATTAACATTTCCTTTACCTCTCAATCGAATGCAGTTCTGGCAGGCCACATTTGCCTGAACCAGAAGAATCCCGTCCCTGTCTTAACTGTATCAGTCCGGTTCTCGGTGGTATGTGCCGATTGGCATTGGTGGAGGTGAGCCCGAGCTTTCCATAAGCGAGAAACAGCGTCGACGCCGCCGGAGGCGCCATCAGACACGCGGGATCCGCAGTGTGACGTCAGAGCTCAATAGGCGCCGCGTCAGTGGCGCGTTCGACGCTTTTTCAGTGAGTCCGCGCCCGTCGATCAGTGCGGTTTGTAGTAGCGAAAAGCGGGTTGCCGTCACCATATGCGGTTCTGCATTTAGCACGAATCATCCCCGGATTAATTCATATCTGACGTGACGACGGCCTGCCACCATGGGGGAGGAGGTACGTGCGACAGGCTGTAGCCCCTTAGGCGCTTTCTAGATTTTATGTGTAAATTTGTGGGAACACGGACCTTGGATATCCAGACCCGTCGTGCGGTTGTATCGATCTGGAAACTGGGGCACGGTGTCAATGTGGTAGATTTTTTATTGCCTGCACATGCATTTATTTCTAACTAGTTTTGTGCACATATGGAAAAATTTGTGCCAATAGATTTTCTCGTCTCGGACTTCGAACTGAAAGAAATTTTCTGGAAAAATCTATATCTGCCTTGCGCCCTGCCCGCTGAGGGCATGGCGGTGCAACAAAAGAATAAGTAACCTTGATTGCGAATCGCGAATGCTTCCTTCACATGTGAATGTGAGCGTTCACATAGTTAAATCAATTGCGACTATACGAAAGAAAAAAAATCGGTGTAAAAACAGAGCTGGGTCGTCATGACCTTTTTTCCTTTTAGGGGTAATATCCAGTTATATCTGGTTCAAACCGCTCAGCAGGATAACCGAACTTGACGGATTTAAAGTGCGCCCTATTATCACTGATTTGGCTATTGATTTACCCTTTTCTTGATTGCTAAGACTGTCTAAGTTACGTTTATTTTTATGATTTTTTTGCTTAAATATATTAATAAGTAAAAATTACCGGTCATAAACATAATCTCCCAGGTTTTGGCATAGTTCTTGTGGTAATATTTAGATGTTAGTATCTAGTTGTTTCCTTCTGGGCTAAAAGCATGTAGTTAGTCGATGCCACTTTCAACCACTAACAAGGATTTTTCAGGAAGGTACCTTTTGGTTGCTTAATACTATTCTGAAGGATATTCATTGGACATCTTAAAATTCCTAGTTAGAAAAGTATTTGTGGACTTTCTAACATGAGTAACCTTCTGAATAAGTGACCAGCATCTTCAAAGTTTTATCATGTGTATAGAATGTGATCAACAACACTTTCATTTAAGCTTTCCATATTCATCCACTTAACTTGTGAGGAATTGGGGTAGCAACAAGTAGTACATACTTACATAACAGTGTTGTTAATTGTTTTTTGGAGAATATCTAAATCCCAACAAGGAAATGTAAATTCACTTTGTTTTTAGTTTCAACGCTTCGAATTCATCCCCATCATTATAGCCCATTATTTTATTATTAAGTACTTAATATTATTGTCATTGTCATTTAATCATTTGGCTGCCTTAGTTCCCTGGGACCTGTTCAATATCTTCAGTTACTGAAGGGTTTTTTTTGACTTTGTTTAGAGAGTTCAAAAAGGGAGAACCAAGATGTGAGCTTTGTCAAAACCTTCATATTTTCACACACTAGAGGATATTGAACACACCCCCTACATATCATTACAGTTATTTCAATGATATCAATTCAACTGATAAGTAGACCGTTTGAATCTGCAATTGATTTTTCATCTGTTAAGCTGGATTTGTACACTCGACGTTGGAGTCAGATTTGGCATTGACTTTCACAATAATTCAAATTGTGCAATTTACACAGGGCTCATGAAAATCAGGCATGGGCGGTACAGGATCATGTTTTGATTTTTGAAAAAATATCGAATTTGAAATGAAGAGTTACATTTTTGTGTTTAGATTCAACATGCCTTGTCAATCCAACATTGAATCACCCCAATGCCAAAATCCAAAGTGAAGAATTTACATTGCGCTCTCGAGCTTTGCTACAAATCCAGTGCCGACGTTCGGAGTCGGCGCTAAAGCCAAATCCAACGTCGAATTTACAAATCAACCTTTATTGCTACTCACGACGTGGTCTTTGTCAATTGCAAAAGCCAAATTCCAATTCATTTTAATTTCTCATGTCATCATATGTTGTGCACGTCATAGCATTGAGGACAACTGTCACGACGTTTCCCCTCGAAAGGTTGGTAATAGCTATTTTGCTAGTTTTAGCTGGATTGTGCTTGTTTTGCAGCATGGTCGTTCAGACTCGTACCGAGTAGCCACAGTGCCCAGCAGTTACGACGACAACAAAACGGCAGATGGTCAAGCGAAGGTAATTTTTTTCTTAACTTTAGTGATCAGTAGTATCTCATTAAAGTCGAGAAACAAACACTCAACTCAACCAGATGAAATAATATAACAAGGTACTTATATGTGTCAATAATACTGTAATCTCTTGAGTTTAGATTTTATCAATGTGTATTGCTAAGGTTTAAAGCGCGCTTTTGAGTGCTGTCGATTGGCCGACAATTACATATATGGATATTCCAAGTCCAATCTAAGACCAAAGTGAGAAAAAAAATGAAAAGGAACAAATCAGTGTCAATGTGTGTAATTAAAGATGAACAGTACTCAAATAAGAATTTAAAAAGCCCCAGTGAAAATTAAAACTTAATGTATTGGTAATGGAGTGATTGAAGAAAATTTTCTCTGTCTTGATAAATACACTATGGACACATCGTACACAAATTACGGGCACGAAATAGAGATTTTCTAAGACATGTGGAATAAACTACGAGCACTTAATGGTAGGTGCTTTCGACCAGTCTACAAAGACTACGTACAACACTCGAAAAGTTGGAAATCGAATTATCTTGATTTTTTATTTTCACACTAGTTTCCACAATACAAAGTTATTGATAATTCGGCAAATCTGAGCAATTGAAAGTTAATTAGAAAGCAATTAAATGATAAAATCTGGCAAATTAGAAGTAATTAGTGATCGCTGATTAATTTCGAAAATTAGGAATTATATTCGGATTTCAATATGCATATAGAAAATGGCTTTTAATGAGCGAGCAATTAAATAGTGACGAGATTAAAGATAACGGAAAAAATGGCTTTTTATTAAAGAAAGTTAATTAAATATAAAAGTTATTATAAAAAATGGACGAGACTTAAAAATTGAAAAATTCTGGGAGCCGGGACGAAAATTAAACAGTTTTTTGAATGATTCATTTCGAAAGTGGTGAAACGTACAATTAAGACGCAAAGTGTGCAATTGAGCGGAGCAAAAGTGCTGAAAAATAATTGATTAGGGTAGTAGCAAATTAATTGGAGACTTGACAGCATAACGTTTTTTGGACATGCCAAATTAATAATAACTTACTTAATATTACTAGAATTTAGAAGTCAGTTTAGGGTCAAGCCAACTCTTCAAACTTATTTATCAGAGCCATACAACGATCAGAAAAAAGTAGTTTCATTATCTTGCAAAGTGCATATGTATCACATCGAAATTCCCTACAAAGGAAAAAAATTAGAGGAATATTTTTAAAAATCATGAGATTTGTTATAAAACGGGGTTTTCCTCTATTGCTAAGTTTTTTTAAGTGAGAAGTTACAAATTTTGAAATTCGTACAGTTCAAAATTGCGGAATACTGAACACGGGAATGCGATCAGAATGAAAATCAAAATCGTTAAAAATCAAACTTCAACGTTCTGTTTTTTTTTTAAATTTTTTTAATTAAAAATTAGAATTACAAGACATTATTTCTACTTACACATGAGCGCACGGCAAAGATTTTCCGGACAGAATTATCTGTTACTTTGCAAAATTAGCTTACACAAAGTCCCCATAAGAGAAATTCAACCATTTCGTTCAGCCTTCGGTTTGACCTATTTTATGTTGCCCACTAAAAATTTGGTTCGACTTCAATTCAGTTTATGTCAGTTTGATGGTTTTTTTTCTGAATTATCCGAATTTTTGGGTAATTCATTCGGAAAAAAGTATTTTTCCGGAGAGCCGCCTATAGATGAAGTATCAGATAAAAATGACGTGAATTATTTTTTTCACAAGGAGTTCAAACTGCTTTTTTTCCTTAGTATTGGGTTATGAGGATAAAATAAAAACACACTAATTACTAATGATTTTCTATTTTCTGATATGCGCGGTCCGATCGATTTTAAAAGAGTGTCTTATTATATCAAGACGTAGAAAAAGAATGAATTTATCAAGCATCGCTCCAGACACCCATTCATCGAACCTGTGTGTTTATATATATAATCCTGGAGGGACTAGACCAAACATATCTATTGAAAAATAATTTATGTGTCTGATGGAAGTGATACTTTCATAAATTTTGCCTTATGAAAGAAAGCATTATTCAACACTTAACATAAAATGTTATGCATTACTAAACGTATGGGTTGCACAACGAGGACTCATCTAACTCAAGGGATTTCACCGTGGCCCAATCACAGTTTTATACAATCTTGTAACCTTGTAATTCAAGATCTTAGCAATCCACTTAAATCTAGAAGATTCGTACTGGTGTGCAGCGATTAATGGTTTAGTAGGTTGCTACTTTAAGGCGAAACTGCCTTGTCCCTTAATACTTTTTTATCTATTTAATTTCTCTTTTTATGTTTTTCTCTTTTTTTTACCTTTTTGAAAACATTCAGGGAGGCTTTTAGACTGCCTCTTGGTTTTAGTTGGGCCTCTTTTTTTCTTGTTTGGAATTACTTCATTTCTCTGTTGGTTCCAAAAATATCCAAGTTTTAACGGTACTGTCCTAAGGTTGCTTATCAACAATGGAGCTATTCGACTGCATTCACTTTAACAGGCACCAAATTTAAGCAAAGCGACATCATCAGCTCATTTCGCATAGAGACCTGATGATCATGCGCGTACAACCAGTTTACGCGTGTCTTCCATGATCCTGGAGGAAAGCGTTATGGATCCTGCTCTAGACTGAGGACACATTTATATCGTCCTGGATGTTTATTTCAATCTACGGCGTGTCGGTCAATGGGTAATTCGAAAGGAAACGAAGGCATCATGAAATCTGTTCGTTCGTGAGACAGTTTTATAGAGTCATTCAGGTGTTGATCTCATCGACTCTTTAGGCTCGGACTGAACATCGACCGTCCACAGACAGGATCAGCTATCTCTTCAGTTGAATCCGCCGGAATCTCACTCGCATCTTTTGGATCCGTCTCATGGGGTTCGTTTCGTTCGACCATTTCGTAGTTTTCCTCTACGAACGGTTAAATCAAAGTCCATCGTTGAATTTCGTTGTGTTTTATTGAACAAAAGCCAAGTTTATGGGATCAAAGCTTTATTACGACTGGCTAAAATTAAAAAAACAAACAAAAACGCGTTGGGCAAAAATGAATATAAGCAGAGTATCGATTATCATAGTGCTGGCCCAGCAATCATATAAGGTTGCTGCTAAACTTGCAGTTCGTTAAGAAAATAATATTACGAGAAGAACCTTATCGGTCGGCGTCGGCACAAATTTCAAATATACCTAATATTAATTATAATCCTAATATGAACTTCAGTGATTGCTTCTCCCAGTTTAGTAATGCGGCCCACATCACGGTGGTCAGAAAAAACTTTTTGCAATATGAGGCATCGTTTGGACAATTTCTGGATGTCCGACCCTTGGAAGTTGACGGTACGTTGGCAGGACCTGAGGACATGCTCCATCCTTCTTTGGACACCATCCACCTCCATGGAAATTGTGCCGCCAGAGTAGTCGATCACAGAATATTAATGTTCCTGGCAGCTTTTTTTTTGTTTTGTATCTTGTGGTCCTCCTCTGTTCGTTGAACTCTCTGGAGAATTCGTCGGAATTGTGGCGCTCGTGTTTTGTCAACGTCCTGCACCAAACGTTTCAAAGATCTTCCTTTTCCTTGTACGTGTCCTCTTTCTTTTCATCTTCGAGGACTATTCGTCCTCAGTCTTCGTCCTCTAGACCGTCCTGGAGTTCTTTCGGGACAGGTCCATAAAAGTAGTACTATTCTTAAGAAACTCTAGCTTGTCCTGGTTGAATATCCGTAATAAATTACAAAACTCCTTATCGCTTCGCGAGATTTCAACTAGTAAGAGTGGTTAGGGCTGCTAAAACCACCGGGTTCCTCTTCCCCTTCCATTTGCACCTCTGTCCGGAGGTTGGTTCTCCAGGTTTCTGGGTGCCGGATTACTGTCAGTGGTGTTGAGGGGTTCCTCTATTGAAACAGGATCTTCAAAAATTTGGTTTACCATATATTACCGAAATGGAGCGTTTCTTTGGAATTGATGTTCATTATTTGTCCAGGTTTTGTTTGTTGATTTCCTTAATTCGTTATTGGTAGTCTATTGTGTGAGGGACTCCTATGGTGACTATTCTATAGGAAATTCCATTATTAATTCCATTATTATAGTTTTTTCTATTGGAGATTCTCTGTATTGTTGTGGGAAGTACATGTAGTTTTTATTGTCGTATAATTGGAGATTTCCTCTATAATTGTTGCGAGAGTTATTTATTAATATTGTGGAATTCCAGCGGCTACTGTCTATGATTTGGAAATTCAGTAGTTCAATGTGAATATGATTGTTTTGAGAATTTCCCGGATAAATTCGGCCATTATTGGCGGGTGGGGTTCTCTTCTATTGGAATTTTCCTCATTGTGTATATGTCGATTCTGTTGATCCCTGCAGAAGTGTGCATCTTGACGGTCAATTCCTCGTCTGGAATCGCCATTCAGTGATGTGTGAATGGGCATTCGCTCATTACTGCACAGAAGTTGTGTGCACCTCGCGCATTTGAGTCGATTTGATCTCTTGCAATTCGTTACAATTGTGCATCTTGTGGCGGCGCTTCCCGTGCGTCTTCCATTAGGTCCTATTCAACCTTCAGTGTTCTCTGGACGAACTCATATGAATTAAACTCCAGATTTCGTAAATGCGCGCGCAAAACTAGCTTGAGTAATGGTGTAACGATGTCCACTCATAATTTGGTCGCTTTATCGGGCGCGGGCAATTCTTACATAATACATATATTTGTACTGCAAAAATACGTCAACAGGTTCGTCATCCTGTTTTTCACTATACAGTGTGACGCAGCTCGGGTTGGCGGTTTCTCTTGAGTCAAATCGCCGCAGAAAGCCGAACAAAAAACTGCTCTTTTTGGTTCTCTCGAGACTCCTACTGGGTCTGGAAGGGGCCCGATGGACTGTCTCGGGCGAGGAGAAGCAGAGGTGGACCAGGTACCAGTTGTCAAGCTGAGAGTTGGAAGCGAGTTGTCAAGCTCTTGGTTTAAATCGGTTAAGTTCTCTGCTGGAATCTCGGAAAGCAAAGTTGAATAGATACGTTGCAATCTAGAAAGGGGGGACAAATTGCTCGGGTTCTTGAAAAATATGACACCATTGAATGCAAAGATTAGTTCGCTAGTACTAGAAATCTCAAGTGCTTGAGCAGAAGGACGCAGGTGTTTCAAGATTTTTACTTGGAGTATTATTTTGCATTGACGTAACACAGTTGAGGGCTTGGACTTCAATTCAAGATTCAGAATTTACGCTTCATGTCGGATTTGGCAAAGTGTGTAATTCCGAGATGAAGTACCTACACTAATTACTGTAGCATTTTCTGTCGTCATATCAATAACTCCTAAATCGCGGACTGTACGCGACACCTGATTTCAGTTTAGTACAAAAATTTAAATGTTAATTGAGCGCCGCTAGTATAAAATAAATTAATAACCAATTCTGTTCGTTCAAGACTCATTTTTCTTATTATTAAGTTTGAAAATTGGTACTCATTAGAGCCTCGAAACGCTCATCACAGAAATGCGCACAAAATGGAAATCGAAGGGCGTTAAGACAGTCCTCTCAAAGTCGCTAAAAAATCAAACTTCAACGTTCTGTTTTGGACTTTAAAAGTGAGAAAACTAACGTAATGTCTACGTATGCGAGCCCTCGGCAAGATCTTCCAAATTTTCTTAAGCACAACTATAAGTTTGCTTTAGTGGAGAAATTGACCTAAGCAAATTCCTCGTAACAGAAATTAAACGGCTCAGTCCTCCTATTTTATATAGTCAAACTTTTAGTTCGACTTTAATTCAATCACTCTGCGTATACTGTTTTCTGTCATTTTCGTAACGACCTAAATTCGCATAAACTTTCGTGAATTTTATAATCGAATTGTACTTTCTTAAAGTTACTAGCCAATTTGGGACCCTCTGTAAGTTTTTTCTGTCGTTCTTAGGCACGGAGAAAGGTGCAGAAAAAGCCAAAGAAGACTGGAGACTTAGACGACTTGAAACAAGAATTAGATATCGATTATCATAAGATCACACCTGAAGAATTGTATCAGAGGTTCCAGACACATCCGGAAAATGTAAGTTGATAAATCTTTTGAGAAGATAACTTCTGAATGTTTGTTTTTCTAGGGTCTTAGTCATGCAAAGGCGAAAGAAAACTTGGAACGGGACGGACCTAATGCACTCACCCCGCCCAAAACAACCCCCGAATGGGTGAAATTCTGCAAAAATCTCTTCGGAGGTTTTGCTCTTTTACTGTGGATTGGTGCGATTCTTTGTTTCATAGCTTATGGCATTCAAGCCAGTACCGTGGAAGAACCCGCTGATGATAATCTCTTTCTGGGTATCGTGTTGGCGGCTGTCGTTATCGTCACAGGTATTTGTCATTTAAATTCAATTAAAGGAAAATAATTAAGCCTTCCTTGTTCCGTAGGTATATTTTCGTACTACCAGGAGAGCAAAAGCTCGAAAATCATGGAATCGTTCAAGAACATGGTGCCTCAATTCGCTCTGGTTCTCAGGGAAGGTGAGAAGTTGACTCTGCGTGCCGAAGATTTAGTACTGGGTGACGTTGTTGAGGTCAAGTTCGGCGACCGAATTCCGGCTGACGTTAGGATTATCGAATCGCGTGGATTTAAAGTAGACAACTCCTCGTTGACCGGGGAATCGGAGCCCCAAAGCCGGAGCCCTGAATTCACCCACGAGAATCCCCTGGAAACCAAAAATCTCGCCTTCTTCTCTACTAACGCCGTTGAAGGAACTGCCAAGGGAGTGGTTATCGCTTGCGGCGACAACACTGTAATGGGCCGCATCGCCGGCCTGGCCTCAGGCTTGGACACCGGTGAAACCCCCATTGCCAAGGAAATTCACCATTTCATCCATCTTATCACTGGAGTGGCAGTGTTCCTCGGTGTAACCTTTTTCATTATCGCCTTCATTTTGGGTTATCATTGGCTGGACGCCGTCATCTTCCTCATAGGAATCATCGTCGCTAATGTACCAGAAGGATTGTTGGCCACAGTAACTGTATGCCTCACCCTCACAGCCAAGAGAATGGCCTCGAAGAACTGTTTGGTTAAGAATTTGGAAGCCGTGGAAACCTTAGGGTCAACCAGCACCATCTGCTCAGATAAAACTGGCACTTTGACTCAGAACCGCATGACCGTTGCTCACATGTGGTTCGACAACCAGATCATCGAGGCAGACACCACTGAGGACCAATCTGGGGTGCAGTACGACCGCACCAGTCCCGGCTTTAAAGCTTTGTCACGCATTGCTACTTTGTGTAATAGAGCCGAATTTAAACCTGGTCAAGAAAACGTTCCCGTACTCAAAAGAGAAGTTAATGGAGATGCGTCTGAGGCGGCTCTACTCAAATGCATGGAGTTGGCATTAGGCGACGTTATGTCTATCAGACGCAAGAACAAGAAGGTGTGCGAAATTCCCTTTAATTCGACCAACAAATACCAGGTGTCAATCCACGAGAATGAAGACCCGAATGATCCTCGTCACACTCTGGTAATGAAGGGAGCACCTGAACGTATTCTAGAACGTTGCTCAAGCATCTTCATCTGTGGCAAGGAGAAAGTGCTTGACGAGGAAATGAAAGAGGCATTCAATAACGCTTATTTGGAGCTGGGAGGGTTGGGAGAGCGTGTGCTCGGTTTCTGTGACTTCATGCTACCCACCGACAAATATCCCATTGGTTACAAATTCAATTGCGACGACCCCAATTTTCCCTTGGATGGAATGCGCTTTGTCGGCCTCATGTCCATGATTGACCCCCCGCGTGCTGCAGTACCAGACGCTGTTGCCAAATGCAGGAGTGCCGGTATAAAGGTCATAATGGTGACCGGAGATCATCCTATCACGGCCAAAGCTATTGCCAAGTCTGTAGGCATTATTTCGGAAGGGAATGAGACAGTGGAAGATATCGCCCAGAGACTCAACATCCCGGTGTCCGAGGTAAACCCGAGGGAGGCCAAGGCAGCTGTTGTACACGGTTCGGATTTGAGGGAACTGTCTTCGGAACAATTGGACGAGATATTGAGGTACCACACGGAAATTGTGTTCGCCAGGACGTCGCCGCAGCAGAAACTCATTATCGTGGAGGGGTGTCAAAGGATGGGGGCCATTGTTGCTGTCACCGGTAAGTAGTAGTTGTAAAAAACAAAAAAAAAATTATTGACGATACAAAATGACATATTGGTTAGCTCCGTGTAATATCTGACGACCGAATTGTCAGTGTTACCTTAAGTTTTTCTCTCTCATTCCCATCCCCAATATGACCTTGGTAAAGCAAACGCTGACATTGGCGTTTCACAGCTGATCTGGACTATACTCACATTTTACTGCCTAAATAATAACAGTACA
The DNA here is from genome assembly GCF_039881205.1 of Euwallacea similis. Taxonomy (NCBI): domain Eukaryota; kingdom Metazoa; phylum Arthropoda; class Insecta; order Coleoptera; family Curculionidae; genus Euwallacea; species Euwallacea similis. The sequence continues at coordinate 3,040,044 of NC_089612.1, forward strand.
ACTTACAATAGATATCCTCGCGTTTACAATTTATCACAAATAATTAGATTTTGACAGATCAGGTTCTCAAAATTTGAACTCTTAACATTTACATTAGTTCTTTATGTCTGGAATACAAAGTTCCGGTGAAAATCTAATCACCCAGTATGCATCGTCGCGTGATCTGTCGCATGTCAGTCAATTTGTTCTCACGACTCACCTGTCACTTCTACTTTATAAAATAGAAATTGTCAATGTGAAAACAGTCACGCTTTAGTAATCACTTAACTGAACTCATTACTTTCAAACATCAATGGAATCGTGACCATAAAACACAGATAGTAGCGGAATTGGTTGAATGAATAGTAGTTTATCGCACAACCTTACTCATGGCAACATCACAGCGATAGTTGCCTTAGGTTAGGATGTGAAAAAAAACCACCTTAAACCGGTTTTGTGACAGATTGTTTGGTGTGTAAACACAGGTCCTACGAAAATTCTAAAATATCCCAAACCGATTTTAACCGGTTTCCTTGCATACCTCGGTTATTGACTAATCTCGAGTATAATTATAATTATGAAAACAAAAGTTAATTTTTCAATTTTTGACTTTTGTAATTTAAACAATCTAAATCAGTTTCAAATGGTTGTCAATGCCCTCCGTAAATTGCGCATCTTAGTAAAATTGGCAACAGTCTGGAAGTTGGCGGTAATTTTGAATAGCTTGCCCGATTCGAGTTAGGTGCGGGGGATGTGGAACCGTTTATTTATATATATATAACTCGCTTATTTTTTAGGCGACGGCGTGAACGATTCTCCTGCCCTGAAAAAGGCAGACATCGGCGTCGCCATGGGCATTGCCGGTTCCGACGTGTCCAAACAAGCCGCCGACATGATCCTGCTGGACGACAACTTCGCATCGATCGTGACGGGTGTCGAGGAAGGCCGTTTGATCTTCGACAACTTGAAGAAGTCCATCGCCTACACCCTCACCTCGAACATTCCAGAAATTTCCCCCTTCCTAGCCTTTATTCTGTGCGATATTCCCTTGCCCCTTGGCACCGTCACTATCCTTTGCATCGATCTCGGAACCGACATGGTGAGTCAATTTTCTTGTGCCGATATTTCGGTGGATTCGAGCAGGTTTCTTTCCCCCTTGTCGAATCCACTGTTTGATTCTATATTGTTATGGGGCAGACGCAATAATACACCGTTGTTGTTGAGTCATTTGTGGTGATATTATTGCCTCGCTGTATGATCCGAGGCATCAGATCTCCCATTATAACGTAATGGTCATCACTGTACTCACACGAAATATTGTATGAAAAGGTCCCGGCCATTTCGCTAGCGTACGAAAAAGCGGAATCCGACATAATGAAACGAGCCCCCCGAAATCCGTACGCCGATAAATTAGTAAACGAAAGGTACCAACAATCTAGTCAAATTGACAATAAACGAATTCTCTTATTCATTATTCGCATGTAGACTTTGAGAACAACTATTATTCCGCATAATATTTGCACTTTAGGCTCGGTTCTTTTGCCAATTTTTATTTCTTTTTCCATTAGTTCACTAGTAATAGCAACTAGTAGAAATCTCTTTTCAGACTTAAAATTACTATCAAACGCGCCACCGTTCCCATTCCCTTGGGGCTTTTGGGCCTTTCTGGTGTTTAATTTATCTCCTTATTAGGTGCCCGCCATTTCACTGGCGTATGAAGAAGCTGAGTCGGATATTATGAAGCGGCCTCCCAGGGACCCTATACACGATAAATTAGTCAATGCTAGGTTAAGTGTTTTTTTTTATTTTGAGTGTTTTTAATTGGGTTTTGTGTGGGTTTTCTAACATCTGTAACAATGGGCTTTCAGGCTTATAGCGAGGTGGTCGTACCAAAGGGGGTTTCATGTATTATTCGTTTACTAATCTCATTAAGTTCTGATGCCTGTCTGACTAACAAAGTAGTAGTGATATTTCATAGGAAAACGACACTTGACACACAATTATTACATTCGATACCAGTCCCCTTATCACGTTTAGGATGTCGACCGGATTATCAGTTAGTTACCACCCTTAATGCTGGTTTTAGTTAAACCAGAATGATCATTAGAAGGCGAGTGGAATAGCTCATTTACACTATTATCTATAGCAAACCTTAAAACGCACATAAACTTACGTTCTAACAGAGCGGCAAACTAACTAACTGCAGACCGTTAAAAATACGCACATTATATCGGTCGGGACTCCTTGTACGTATTTCTGACTGCTTCTGAAGATTCGAATTCTGCACTGTTGGAACTAAGCTTAAAATACATCTTCAACAGTCTTGTGGCGAATTCGACCACTCGCACCAGTGCGCACTCTATCGAATGTGGAAATGGTTATTTTAGTGTTACGCCTGATAACACGTCACAAAAATACATATAAGTAGCTTTCGCGCTGGAGCCATTGGCCGAATTCGACATTATTTAAATATTTAATTTTAGGGTTCATGTTATTTTAAATTAGCAGTTCTATTGCGAATAGGGTGAGTCACGATATTTCATAGAATAAATTCAGACGGATAAGTTATCTGCTGATCCTTACTTTTAAGCAACGCCCTGTATATTTTTATTGGTATTATGATATTTAAAGGTCTCTGTGGCAATATTGTACTCATTGGTTTCAGTTTCGTGTTTCAACTGATAAGAGCACCTAACACTAAGCTCACCCCGTATGCCTACATTGAAGAGTTGATCTATGTTAAACCTTAAAAATTGGTTTTAAAACTCAAGAAATTGCGCTCAAATCCTTTAAAAATATGGAATGTGTAACATTTAACTTGGAATATGAAAATATCTCGAATACCAGTCATCCTATAAAGAAATGTTTAGTACAAAACTTGAAGCACTCTGAGGGGAAAATGTATTGGTGCTAAAGTTGATTCCCCCCGTGAGGGCGGCGTGGAGGTTAACTTTTTAATATCAAATGGCATTCTCCATTTTTTTACAGATTCGGAGAATACGCCTAACATAAAAAAAAATTTGTCCGAAACATTTTTTTTCGATTCAAGCTAGAAACAATAATTAACGAAATTCAATTAATATCTTAAATGGCAACCTCCACTTTGAAAACATTTCTATGGGGCAAAAAAATCTATGGTAATAAAATGTGATAAATAAACAATAACGTAAACAAATAAAAAATCTACTTTTAAATATTCTGTTGTTAATACTGCTTCACTGGAGCTTTTAACTGTAGACGATAAAATCGAAATGGTTTTAGTATATGGAGAAACTGGTAGGCATTTAGATAATGTTGTCAGTCTCTTCGCTTAACGTTTTCCAGAAAGATCACAATCTAGGACTTCTTTCTATCGTGTGATTAAACAATTTTATTAATGAAGAGACTGCAAATCAAAAGAAAACAAGTCGCCCAGCTACTGTGTGAAGAGAAAATAATGAAATTGCAGTCCTAAATTCTGTGGCTCTTAATCCCCAAGTGCGCACAAGAGAAATATCAGGATTATCAGGAATTTCTCATATGAGTGTGTGGAGAATGCTGAGGATGGACAAGTTTCATCCTTCATCATTTTTTTTTACACCAAGAGCTCCATGAGGAAGATTTGCAAAATCGTTTAGACTTTTGTAAGTGGGCATCTGGACAGATAAAACGAAATCCATTGTTTTCCAATTTTTTTCCATTCTGTATTATTCTCTAACGAGCCATTGTTCACAAATTATGGACAGTTAATAGGCGGAACATGCATTACTGAAGTGTTGAAAATCCACATTGGTTTCGACAAGTTAAGCACCAGCGTCCTTAGGCCATCAACGTATGATATGGAATTAATGGCAGAAATGTATCGGTTACCACATAATTCAAGGCAACTTGAATGGTAAAATGTACTGGAATATTTTGGAAAATAAACTGCCCATATTACTTCAGGAGTTAAACTTAGAAATGCGTCAGAATATGTGGTTTTAACATGACGGTTGTTCGGCTCTCTATTCTGCAGTGTCACGGAAAGTTCTTAATCGTAATTTTAATGGTCAATGGATCGGCAGATCTGGTCCGGTGAATTGGCCTGCTAGATCTCCAGATTTTACTTCACCGGATTTCTTTTTGTGGAGATATCTCAAAGATAAGGTTTATAAAGAAATACCAACGACACGTAAGGATACGATTCAGCAAATTATAAACGCTTGTGCCAATATTTCAGAAGACACACTTTGTAGATGTGAAGAGTTCTTTAAAACACGGATAAATAAGTGCATTGAAGTTCGGGGATACCATTTTGAACATTTACTTTAAATGGTAGCTATACAAAAAGTCACATTTTCATTAATTTTAAAACAGATATCATCAAACCTTTCGGTAAATCATAAGTGAAAGAGAAATTGAATTCGTTAATTACATTGTTTTCTAGCATGAATCGAAAAAATATTTGAGACAGATTTCTCTTACTTTTAGCCGTATTATCCGAATCTGTAAAAAAATTAGGGTTAGCATTTGAAATAAAAAAGTTAACCTCCACGTTGCCCCCACGGGGGAAATCAACCTTAGCACAAATAAATTTTTCCCTCAAAGTGATTAAAATTTGATATTAAACATTTCTTTATAGGATACCTAGTGTGCGAGATATTTAGATATTCCAGGTTAAATGTTACGCCCTGTATATTCTGGGGCTTCAATGCTTGAATATAAATTACCTCTAACCTGGTTTAAGGCTCAAAAATTCACAGATCGCTGACAGTTGCAAGATAGCGCGACGAGAATTTCCACTTTCAACACTAAACTATCCCATTAACCCTTGTCTGAAATACTTCTAGGCGCACATTAAGGTCCCCAACTACACTTCACGACGATTTTCACGATGAAAAAGCAAATTTTTCTTCGAAAATTAACATTGAAGCACAATGCCTTATGGATTTTTTTCAACTCGTATAGCTTGAGGTAACGTTACATATTATGGGCTTACTGACCAAGGTCTCCTGCATTCTTTAGGTTTTTTTAATTGTTTTTCTTTATACAGGGTGTTGTATTACTTTCCGGAGATTATTTTCCTTACTAATAGATATAGGGTAAAAGTTTAGAGTACATGTCTGTAGATTTTTATGGGACCTGTGCCAAAATTCAATAGTAGAAGTTCAATTTTTCATGTCTTTATGGTGACTCTCCCTGTGTGTAAAAGTGAGACGTATGAATTGACGCTTTTTATACGGCGATTTTAGAGCTCCTCACTCATAAAATTGATTCAATTCTAAAGACACTTTTTAAAACTGCTTTAATTAGTGGTAGTGACTGCCTTAGACATGTTTCTGAGATCCCTTTGTTTAAACATGTCATCGTGTAAAAGTCCTGATTTTCTATTATTACTAACAAGTCGTGTGATAATTTAATCAAACTATCACTTTACATCCCAGCATCCCTCATCCCCGCCATTGCTCTTGTGTGTTCGTGTTAATTTTCGTTTTGAACATGTTCCCTTCATTTTGTTTTCCTTTTTTGACGTACGTCTTTTGGTCGAGTCCAGGTCCCCGCCATATCATTGGCCTACGAGGAAGCAGAGTCTGATATAATGAAGCGAAGGCCTAGAAATCCGTTTAATGATAAACTCGTAAATGAAAGGTAAAAAAGAGTGTTGTGGTGGTCTCTTCTTCCTCCTTTTCTGTGCGTACGAGAAACCCGGTAGCGCTCCGTGGATGAGGATGAGTGATGAGTCGGGAGTTAATTTGGCTGTTTTAATTTGAGAAAAATTGGTCGCAGTTAAAGCACGTGTTAATACACATTTTTTGGACGCTATTCTGAAGCGAATACCAACTTACCGTCACTTATTTTGATCGAAATATGACATAGAAAACCTACTTCTCCCTAAAAGTAATAGAAAGTAGCTACGTTCAGGGGCGAATCTAGAGGTAAGTGGATCAACACCGAGGTGGAGCAATATGTCCGCCCTCGGCTACATTAATAACGTTAACAGATAAGACGTCGTTTAAACAATATCTGACATGTTTTTAGCCACCACCATTTTGGAAGGAAGACATTTTAACATCAGTAACTCATTTTAGAGTCAAATTTTATTTAAAAAAAAAACCATAACGCCATCTAAAAGGCGAAAATAAAAGATAAAATACGGTTATATTCATAACCAATGCAAAGTAGGACACTATTTTAGTTGGAAATGGTGTTCAGAACGTTCCAAATTGCGGCTTGAAAAAGCCATGATTGCAGCCAAAATGGCGAATATGAAGCAAAAATGTATTTTCGTTTGTTTATTTAATATTTTCTTTATGTCTCTCTATCACACGTGTTTTTTTTTTGTTTCTCTTTCTCTCTCACACTTTACTACAGGAAAGTGTGTAGTGGGGAAAAGTGACAGGACCATAATAGAAAATAAATAAAAATGTTCTCTTTATATTAAGTTAGGTCGGTTTGAACTTCACGTAGTGCTTGATTGCGTATTTGGTTGGCGATTAAAACAGTCAAATCATGCCGACCTCGTCCACGAAGCGTCGTAATTGCATCGACTGTCTTGCGACTTGACTTTGCCATTTGCAAATCTGTAGCCATGTGAATAGTACAGAGCAGTCAGATTTGGATTTGGTGCCTTGTGTGCCGAAATGCGACGAACTTCTGCTTTCTACTAACTGATTTCAACCCATTAACATTTGGCTAGCGCAGACCGGTTGCGGCTCACCCTTCACCATGCTTTGAGTAGTGATTAGTTTGCAACATCCTTATCATTGATGCATATGCTTCTATGGTTGTACGTGATCGTGAGGTGTGGTGTAAATATTGCATACTATATTGGAGTGACGATGACGTTCGGTAGTAGGTGTGCATCTGTATACGAGAGCGACCATGGCAAGTATAATGTGAGAATAATTGGTACCATCTCATCATCCTCTCTGTCTCTTTAGTTTGTTTATTTAATTAGAGCCGCGCGTCGGACGGTCCCCACACACGATTCAAACAAACCCAATAATACGATCTAGTGCATGTCTCTTTCCATCTTACTAACTGTATGTTTGGCGGCTCCTGTCGCGCCTTCCTCTATACAGGTGCCCGCTATTTCTTTGGCCTACGAGGCCCCGGAGAGCGACATTATGAAAAGGCAACCGCGAGACCCCTATAGGGACAACCTGGTTAACCGCAGGTGGGTTTGATTGTGCATTTACGCGACAAGAGCCCTTCGGTTCCTGCCAGAATTAACCCCCAATTTGCGAGAGTGCTTAATTCTGGCATCGAGCTAATTCTTGTGATGTAAATGTATCACGTGTAATGGTGTCGTGATGGCCTGGCACCTACACAACCGTTACCTCGGCACTAAATGACAGTCAAAAATCTCTCCTCGAGGCTTTAAGCATGTCACTCGAAGAGTGAGCGATGATGTGCCTTTAGTCGTCTAGAAGTTCTCGTCTTTTATTGATGTGTTTTATTAGCAATGTCAATTGCACAATATGCTTTTGTGTTTGATTCTGGATTGAGGCCCTTCAATGGGCCTTGACACTCCAATTGGCTCGGAAAGGTAAAATTACATACTCCAAAATTAACTCCCAACATTGGTTCCCGAACGATTGAATTTATGAAACGACATATTTCTTGCCATGATTACTCCTGCTTTAGTATAGCGACTACAAGTAGATGTTTGGCTCCTAGAGTAACTCTATATTCACTTATAATGCCGAGGTATAGTTTGTGTAATTTTCGAAGTTTTATAGCATTTGTAGTTCAGTTCTTAGACGGTTCTAGATGATGCCACAGCCGCGGTATGCGTCTCGTCCACGTTCAGTAGATTTTTCTATATTATAGAGGGAATGGAATCTAGATTCTTAGATGTGCTGTAAATTTGAGCATTTTGATGGTGATGCGGTCAAAATGCCCGGTTAGCTAACACTCAACAAGGCGTTGTTGAAAATTGTGGGGAATAAGGGCCGGTTTTGGAATGATTTTTTTCTAATTTGAATCGTTGTGACTGTAAGTATCCGTGAAAATGTCTCTGGAGGCAATGGGTATGTGAAAATGAGATCTTTTTTCTCCAGGTTTGTTGGGAAAAAGTCTGAAATATTAGAAATACAACAACGTCCCACCCGACGTGTGCGCACATTAATTATTTTTCTCCTAAAACCCTGCTGAAAGAAGCACACATTTGGGACACTTGGTCTTCGAAAAATGTTTCAAATACATTTTCAGTTAATAAAGAAGGCAAAGCACTTCGTTGTACCACAGAACCTAAATAGAGGATATCAAAGTTTAAAATCATTTTTTCGATTTTCTAAAATAATTCTGGGAATTAGTTAATATCCTGTTAGTCCAGGCAACGTAGCGCCAAATTAACAGCTGTTCCGGTACTGAATTCACCATGTTTTCTTGAAATGCAGGAATTAAAAAATCATTGACCGTTTTAAAGACTCGATCATAAAAAAAAAAGATCAGTTTACTGGGTAATTTTGATTGTGGATATTTGATATGGCGCTTATTAGAACTGTCCACATTTTTTTTAAATCTGCGCTTAAAATGTTAGGTTTTGACCCATCGTTTTTACCGTCTAATGTAGGAAATGACGCCATTTAATCCAAATCCTGGGTGTTTTGGCACCAGGAAAATTGTAACCCTTATCATTTGGAAACACTGAGTCTATAAGGATAGAGCGACTTTGCCATCTGATAAATTTTTAAGCCTAAAATGTGCAGTGTTTTTTATTCAAATATCGCCGAGGCTTAGTATGCCTGGAATAAAAAATGGAAAAACCCACAAGCCATGAAGATAAAAGAAATAATTTTCATTACCATTCTAACAGACAAAACATACGTTCCACTTAATCCCTCCGATTAAGATTATTTTACTTGCCAAAGCGACGGTTAGTAAACAATTTAGACACCTATCTAGCGCATGTTAGATTATACTGTTCGTTCAGCACCCATAGCTTCGCACCCAACTATTTATCGGGCGCAAAATGCACGCCTTTGGTCCCAGTTCCAGTTGAGCTTGTCACGCAACTCTTCGTTATTCAAACACGTCAAAGCAGAAGTATCGCCCTTTCTGGAGGCCTAACGCAAGTTGATTACGCAGCTTGCGACTCCTCTACCCAGTTTTCTGCGCAGCAGCTGCTGCGCTGACATGAAGTTGTTGTGTGTAATACGTATTACTAATCAGCATAATATAATATCCATGCTTTGCCAGTTTTTGGGTGCTTAAGTGGTGCATGTCAGCTTACTGGTTAGTGTTATTAATTCGACGCATTAAACACCGAAGCTAATATTATATTTTGATATTAGATTGATTTCGATGGCTTACGGTCAGATCGGTATGATTCAGGCAGCCGCCGGCTTCTTCGTCTACTTCGTCATCATGGCCGAGAACGGCTTCCTGCCTTTGAAGCTATTTGGAATCCGTAAGCAATGGGATTCGAAAGCTATTAACGATTTGTCTGATTCCTACGGTCAAGAATGGGTGCGATTTTTATTCTCGAATATGAATTGTATTGTAACATGGATTTACAGACCTACAAGGATAGGAAAGTGTTGGAATACACTTGCCACACCGCCTTCTTCGTGTCGATCGTGATCGTGCAATGGGCGGATCTGATCGTCTGCAAGACCAGGCGTAACTCGATCCTGCACCAGGGAATGAGGAATTGGGCGCTCAATTTCGGGATCGTTTTTGAGACTGCTTTGGCTTGTTTCTTGTCGTACACGCCCGGTATGGACAAGGGCTTGCGCATGTTCCCACTCAAGTAAGTTAATATAGATCTCGCTTAAGTTCGATCCGACTGGAAGTCCAAAAACACAATTCTTTGTTTCAGGTTTGTATGGTGGCTGCCGGCTATTCCCTTCATGCTATCTATCTTCATCTACGACGAGGTGAGAAGGTTCTATTTGCGACGCAACCCCGGGGGCTGGTTGGAGCAGGAGACCTACTATTAAGAGCCTCATCAATCCCCTCAACTGCCACTCCGCCGATCACTTTATTGTTTTCGATGGCAGGAACCTCGTGTCGTAAGATCAGTAAATTATTATCAAAAATTGAAAATACGAGCGGGCTCCTTCCTTTTCACTTCGCCACTCATAGACACGTTAAGGAACGAGCAACCGAGAAAAGCTCCTTCAGCCAACGAAGGAGTTTTTCGTTTCGGTCGGTCGAATACATTATTCAATGATGTCGTTCTCTATCGATTGTTGTACAAATCATGTTGCTATTTCAAGACATTTACTGCTTTTAGCAGTCATATTATGGTATTATTATATAGGAAGAAAGAGGGAATAAGTATTGTGCGGAGCCGATCTTAAACTATTAAAATATTTGTAGGTGATATGGTGACTATAATAAAACGTCTTGCATGCGGGGATCGCCTGCGCACAAACAGTAATTAAGTTTAATTATTATTAACAACAATAAGTTACTATTCATTTTCGAGTTGGTCAGCTGTAGGTACGTACACCTATAATTTCACTGTTGCGTCTCATGTTCGTATAGTCAACAATTCAGCTGTAAAACAAGTTTTTCCGTACATTCCATTTGGGTTTTTTAAGTAAAGCAGTTGCCTTAGTGCTATCAGTCGGCCGTTCGCCGTCAGAGGGCGCGGGTGGGCGTTTTCCTGGTTGCCTGTTACGGACGCACACCTCCTCCCGGTTACATTTAGAAGGTATTATTTAGGCTTTCAACACTTAGGTTAGCTAGGATGTAACTGTGTTGTTGAATCGTATTAACTGTCATTAAATTAAAGAAAAATACGGTCGTGCTCAATACACATGACTATTATCATTAAATAACTGTTTGTCGACGTTTGTTTCGTTTGATTACATTGCCGTTTCGCAGGCAGAGGCCCCGGTCTATGTCAACGAGAAACAGCTTATCCAGGACGATGGTTGTTCAGAATATAAATAAAAAGCACTATTGATCCTCCTTTAGTATACCCAGAAAGACAAAATAATATTTAAGGAGGAATCTCGGAATTTTGGTAAAAATATTCCAAGGCCTTTGTCCGTAGCATTTAGCCCAATAATGAGTGTGTCTCTCTTCGAGTTCCGCGTCGCTTCTTGTGGTGAATTTGGTATAAATTATAAATTAAAAACAGCGTCACCGCTATTAAATAATAAATTGAATAAATATAGACCTGCTTGGAGTAGCGTATTCCTTTCCATAGGCGTAGTGATGTTTAAGCGCGTGCTGGTCCGAGACCAGGTGACCACAGATCATTATCGATTATAATTGTAAATATTTTTTATTAGTAAGTCACTTAGTTAATTTCCCGCTTGAGTTCTTTTCACGTTCATATTTTAGTACATAATGAAGCTGTATAAATTTGGGTTTTAATAAAATGGATGATAGTGTTAAAAAGAATGTGTTTCTATCAGCAAGAAAGGTCCATGCCGCTCTCTCATTATTCACAATCAATCGTCGATAAAATCTACGTAGCCCCTGTCTTTTTGCAGAAAAATTTGTTTGTTAGTACTGCGTAGTTCGACAGCAATAAACTTAAACCAGCACTAACCTCTTTGTGTGAAAGTTCTTCGTTTAATGTATGTTGGGTTGCCTAAAATCCGTGAAAATCAAATTCTGTTGGTCTCAATTAGGAAAATGGCCCGAATAGAAGAATAGAATTCTATGAAATTATGACTGATGAAATTACTACTGAACCTCGCTTAGTTAAAAATATTTGCTTCAGTGACGAGTGTACTTTTTATTTAAATAAATACCTTAATAAACAAAATTACCGTTACTTGAGTGATGAAAATCTACATGTATTTAGAATACATACGCAACACCCTCAGAAAATTAATGTTTGAGTCGGTATATTAGAAGATGCTATTATCAGTCCATTATTTATACAGGAAAATTTAAATGGTGAAGTGAATACTGACATGCTAGATAGATCTATCGAGTCTTTGATAGTTTATGAATTAGAGAATTAGACTGATTTAGAAGGAAATATATTATTATATATACTCAAGAACATGGCGCACCTCCGCATTATGTAGTTCCAGTTAGACAATGGTTAGATAATCACTATCCCAATCAGTGGATTGGAAGAAGTGGACCAAGTAAATGGCCACCTAGATCTTCAGACCTAATGCCACTCGATTTTTTTCTGAGATTACCTAAAATGTGTTGTTTTTAAAACACGACCTTAGTGAATAGAGCAACTTCAGGAAAGAATAATTTAAAAATGCCAATTTCCAGAGAAACGTTTGCAAATGTAGGTTAAGCGTTTGAAGATGGGCTTTTTATTATCTCCAAAATAACGGAAATCATTTTTGGCATTTATTAAATTAACAATGAATAAATTAAATGATAATACTAAATTATCATACTGATATACTTATCATACTGATGATAAACTAGATTTTCGTTAATCAACCTAAAACTTCTTGATTAAATTTGGCTTTATAAAGTATCGTTGAAAAGCATTTTTTAAAAGCTTTAAGACAAAGTATCACAAGTAAGGGGTTGCTGTTTAACATTATTTAGTTGTGGTGGCTGGGGATGAGGGGGTAAGTGAAAATGGATTGGTTGACACATCATTTTGGTTCTCCTTCGATATTATAGAAATTAGTTCGAGGAATTTTTGATATATTTTTTATTCTCTAGATATGGACATTGTAAATTTTCAAATTGTCACCCTGCATATCCGAAAATGCGAGTGAGGAGAAGGGACTTCTCAGAAAACTCTCAAGCGACGCGGAGAGACCACACCAACAAGCACGTCGCGAAAAGGAGTAATTTATAGTAAGAGGATAAACTCTTACATTAACCTGGCCCAGCGTTACTGTAGTGACGAGAGCCTTCGTAATCCACAATGAAAAGAAAACGTTGGGGGTGAGAATGAGGTAATACGTGAGAATGACAATGTAAACATGACACATGATTTCGAGTGATTAGAATGTACAAACTGCGCATGTTTCAATAAAAAAACAACACGTAGGAATACCGCTTAAACTTAAAAGTTAGCGACTTTCGTAACCTCTATTCTTTAACCGTCAAGGATTGTTCTATTTAAAATCACTTTTATCGATTAATGCACAACAAACTTAAAACAAGCATGGAGCTTTCAGAAATATTCATTTTTTAGAAGCTTCCCCGCTTAAGTATAACATAAAAGTCCCCACTTACCTATTTGAGGAGTTCAGCCGGCAGTCCGACGAGATCTTGCAGTTTTAACAAAAAATGCCATCTCGATGGGTTTAATACATTACACGACTTGAATTAAAGTCTGTGCAACCCATTGTGATGAGTTTTTTTCACTTGAAAAACACGAATTTTTGATCGAAAATCGTAAAAACTAAAACGCTTCGCCCGCAATATGACAGTGTGATCCGTAGTGGAAAGTGTTTTATTACACACCTTGTAACAACCACAAAATGTAATTTCAACGACTAAACATTATTAAAGATACTGCTTATAAATCGAAAATATATATTTTCGAAGTCTATCGCTTAATAATTATCACACACTCTGTTTGATATGATGATGTGAGCCAGTAATATTATCGTCGAAGTAACACCTCCCGAAAACATTTAAATATAAAAAAGTACCACCGCAATTAGTTTAACCATTATGCCATGTGCTTTTGGGCCTGTGCAACACTTTAAAACTAATTTTCACTTTGGAAACACGATTTTTTCGCAGAAAATAGTAAAAATCTGTATGACGTCTCCCGTAATTCACGCGACACCTGGCGGATTTTATTAACACCTATGATTTCTTTTGCGTGACATCGCGCGTTTGCAGCGAACATCCAAGGCCGCTTTTTTTTATGAAAAATGCTTATCGAGTGTTAGGGTAAAAACATAGTGAAGCATCGCACCTCGTCGCTCACCTTTCGTTCACCTCGCCGTCTAACGATGGTAAATCAAAGCAATAGAATTATAAACGTGAAAACAAACTGAATTTGTTCACTAAGCCATCGCACCTTGACCCTCACACTGCCATAAAATGAGAAGTAACATATTTTGTTTCCAGTCGCGAGGGAGTTTGGACCTTGTTACGTGATTGGTTCTCTCAACCTCCTGTTCCCTCCATACGACAACAATGCACGTTGCGTTAATCAGCAATACCCCATATTCCTCAAGTAATTATCATATCCGCACTTTAAAGAAAAGTAAATTTGACTCACAAATATTTAGCTCTGCAAAAGTTTTAGTTTACATGTATTTTAGTTCTAGTATCTGCATTTAGTGCCTCAAAGTGAAAATGATACACCTGTATTGAAATTATTGTGACACTACTGTACCTAAAATTGTAAAAGTAATGCATCCTACCTTAAAATGTCATAACGACTTTGTAAGTGAGGGTATTCTTTTTAATCAGAGATTCTGTTTTGCTACCTGAATGTTAATACTAACTTTTCTTCCGCGCTGATGGGCTGCTTATGTAAGCTGGCACACTGTCGTCCTTCGCTTCTTGGTTCAATAACCTGCAAGATGTAATTACATATAGACGGTGTAATTCTTAAATATTCATAATATTGATTAGGATATCCTTTAACTTGTTGATATAAATGAAAGAATTCACCAAATCTAATACGCTGTTGATTGACTGGATGCAGATTCCACCTTCGATCTCCCTTTGCCCCCAATAAGCACATCAAGCTATTTGGCGAGTCACTATCACTATCTAAATCAAACATTTTTACTACCTCTCTATTGGTAAGAAATTAAACAAATGGACTACGATAAACGGCGATGTCAACTTCTTCACTATGTTAATCAGCGACGATGCTTTACTATGTTTTTACTCTTAGATTTTTTATGCTTATTAGTGGACATTGAGAAATATTTTTTCAGGTTTGTTCAGATGTTTTAGAACGTTTTCACGCAAGGACATACTGTCCAAAGGTATAGAAAATTACATAGAATAATACAAAATTTTGATTATTAGTTGTTCCAGAGACAGGAAAGAGGGTTTTTTCTCAGCAATAAAACTCCACTCTTAGCATCATTACATTGAAGTGAACACATTTTTTACATTACTTAACACTTTTTATAAATTACTAACATTATATATACACACGAAATAAGCAGTAATTGCACAATTCTAAAGAGAATTTTGTTTATGAAATATATCTACAAGAGTTCGGTAGCGGGGCGTCTTGATAAGTATTAAAATGGCGGTTCATTAAGTGTATCACAGTTTCGAAAAATTAAGTCAATTTTTTATGAAAATTGTTACTTAAATATCCACTGAAACTTTGCAAATTATTATAAATTTTCACCGCAAACTGTGAGTTTGGCGCGTATAAGACCATTACTTTATCTACAACTACTAATGCCAATCAACGCGATAAAGACAGGAAATAATTTTTATCTAAAACAAGACATTATTAAGAGTCATTTCCTGTGTTATGATACAACCTTGACCCTTCAAGATGGCGGCAATTCAACATGCACACATGACTGGCCATCTTAACACAACTTAAATAATGTATTTATACACTGCCCCTCATTAATCCAACAAATCATAATTAAGCTGCAGATTTCCGTCCTAAATTGCATTGGTGTCCAGGGCGCTTTGTCGGTCATTCCCACTGGCAGGCAATTGGCCGGCTTCCGTACAGGACCTGCAGCAGAACTTGGCGTAGTACCGGTGGTTGCAAAACTCCGCCTTCACGATCAGCTTGCAGTTGGCAAAGAATTGATTGTCAGTGCAGGAAGGATCGATGAACATTCCTTTAGATGCTCACCAAAATTAGAAACTGCATTTAAATTATTACAGGAAAATTACCTTCAATTAGCACGTCCAGAGAGCTCGCAGCTCTCGAGTAAGAGTTGCTTGCTTCGCACTGATATCTACCAGAATCGGATTTTTCCGCGGATGTGATGGTTAAAGTGTGTGTTTCTACAATTTTTAACAGTTCTCAGTATGTCTTTCATAAGCAAAATAGGATTGCTACCTGATATTGCAAACCTTCCTGAAGAATAAAGGAGCACCCCGTCCTTGTACCATTGCACTTGCGGAGGCGGATAACCGTAGACATCGCAGCGAATTTGCACGTTGCTGCCAGTCGGATATTTCTGGTCATTCGTTGTGATATTGGCTCTCACGGGAACTATAAGCAGATCTCTTGTTAAATCAAGTAAAGATTCTTTAAATAAACTGCTCACAAACATAATCAAAACTGCACATTTTTTTATCATTTTTGAAAACTTAAATTTCAAGAACGTCTTGGAGGGTTTAATGAATAAAAAGATTCTGATCAGTTTCTTGAAGTTCGTTAATGAAAAATCATTAACGAATCTTCATCTTGGAAAAAAAATTCAGTAGTACACAGGGTGAAGAGAAATGGTAAGATAAATTATTGTCAATCAAAGAAACTTGGGACTATTTTTATGAGCAGTTAATTAGTGTCGCTAGATATACATGCATAATATATAGGTACAATTGGGTGGTTATCCAGGAACTACCAGGACCAATATCGAAAAACTAGTCACCATTTTGCCACAAATTTCAGTCAACTAATCAAATATTGTCATGTATGTAATTGAAACATGTATTATTCTTATATCAGAAGATCTATTGTGGACCTCAAGACAGGAAATTTCCCAGTCAAATATCGAGGAGCAGTTTTCATAAATCGTTATATCTGTCGTATAATTCACCTTAAGATAAAAATTTTGTAAAAATTAAATTTTTTAAAAATTAAGACGCATAATTATTTATTACTCCTCTGCGATACAAATTGCGTTTACCATTTCGTCTTAAACTTAAGTCTCTTGAATTTGTGACGAAATTGGCAAATCGTCGATTATAAAGAAAATAATGCCATATTAAATAATTTAATTAAAAATAGATCGTTGATAGCTACTACCGGTGCAACCGACAGTGCTATCATTATGAAAATATTTTACGCTATCTACTTTCACATAATTTATTGACGCAATTCCTAGAGGACCACCCTATATATAGTTAAAGCAGCAGTCACAAATCGACTCGAAATTTCAAAGCTTATTGCAAACTATTCTCTTTTGCTTAGAGTAATTTCAATGTGGTCAGAGAACTGAAAATTATTGCAAAATTGCTATACCTATAAACTTTACTTGATACTGTTTGCTTTTGCATTTCGCCTCAATATGTGGTCTAAAATTTGCGCTAATTTATCATTGTGAATTATTTAATATAGATATTAGCATGCACAAAACTACAACAAAATCTATTACCCAAATACACAGAGTCGGGGATATATCCAGCGGCGTTCGGAATAACAGGGAAAATCTCGTTGGTGTCCACCAAATCGGGACTCGGTTCGGTAGAATAAACAGGGGGGATAAATGGTTGGGGTGTAGGTCTATTTACAGGGGGATAATAATCGCGAGTCGTAGGGACTGAAGTGGTAATCCATTCTGACGGATTCACCACGTACTGCAGATACTTGATGTCGGCAGGATTGGTGCTGTAAACCGGTCCTTTAGCCCTGATGGTTACTGACCAGCTGGCCGCCTTGCCCTTGCCGTTGTACGCCTGGCAAGTGTAAACGCCCAAGTTGCGCAACTGCACGGAATGCACCAGCAACGAGTAGTCCTTAGTCACTTCGAATTCGCGGTTTTTAAGTGGGATTAGTTCGTCCTCTTTCCACCAGGTTACGGCGGGCAAGGGCCAACCTAGGGCGTAGCAATTTAGGGTCGCCGGGGAATTAAATGACGTCACAATGTTATTCACTAGCAATTCCGGGTCTTGACTGTTCAAGATGGTCACCTCTCGATCAGAATCCGAATCTAAGGATGGTTGAATGCAGAAGGTTAGTGCTAGTTACGCTACAACGTTATTCTACTATATAAGAAATCAGATGTTATTTTTTAAAGCTATTGAAACATTTTCAATAACAAAGGGCTGATTTTTGAGGGTCCAGCATGATAATCTGTTCAGGCTTAATTGAGGTGAAAATGTTTAATTTAGAATATTTTGGAATAATAACTAACAGATCTTCATGCTTAAACCCAAAAAATGTAACAGCTATTTAAAGGAATGCTTTGTTAACCATACAGCCAACACCAAACAAATTCTAACAAACGAGACCAAACGAATAAAACAAAGGTAGTTACCGCTGACTTCCAGTTTAATTTGATTCTGAATTGGATCTCCAATACTGTTGTTCGCGGTGCAAAGATATATTCCGGCATCTGTTTTATGCAGAGTGACGATCTGAAGCTTCTGATCGAGTCTAATCCTATAGCGCGGCTGTGTGCCATCAATCTAAACCAAGCAAACTCCATTACTAATGACAATTAAAAAATACCTGTAGACCTACAATCAAATTTCCTTTACTCCAGACGATTTTGGGGTTCGGATTGCCGCTCACTGCGCAATTCAGTATGGCCTGATCTCCTATCATAGCTATGACCTCCGGTTCGTAGATTTCCATGTTGATCGTTGGCGGATAATCTTAACGAAATAAAAAATGAAAATTTCCATACAAGCGCGTAAAAGATCACGTACAAACATCCTTTACAGGTGCATTGGTATAGCCGGCCTCAGGGCCATAAGTGACTGGTTCTTGGGGCCTCTGAGGTTCAATACAGATGCTACCGCACTCGGTGGAGCAGCATTTCAGTTGCAGGGTGCAGTCGGCATCTGTTTGGCATTCGTGGTCGCATCTGCCCTCCGGGTTTACTACCGGGAATGGGCACTGACCAGACTTGTTACCTACACAATTCCAATTAAAATTTATTTCCTGATATTTAGAACCTATATATCAATGCCCTGGTAACTTCAGTATGAAGACAATCTCCATGATAATGGAGAAAATGGTCAAATTCTGCCCAAAAAAATTGATAAATTGGCCCTAAGGGTTGGTTCTTCAATATCGTACTTAAACCTCATGTGAAATCACTTATAGTCAATAATCATCAGTCAAAGTGTTTTCATTTGAAATTTGTGAAAATTCCGTTAATGTTTGAAGATTTAATTAATTTTGGAAATACTGTGGCTTTTTGAAAATTCTGTTAATCTTTAAGTCAAATCAAAGCACGACAGAATATTATCAGACTCAGACACTGGTACCTGCCATGGTACTGAATGTGTTGATTACTTACGCTCTCGGCAAACGGCAACAAAGTTGACGTCATCAATTGAAGTCTTGTTTATGTTCAAATCGATGCCGCATTGGGTGCCCTCGGGGCACGCTACGTTGCCACACGGATCCTGGCACCTACACCCATTGCAATCGTTCTCATCTACGTAGGCCTCGATGCCGTAGGGGCAGCGCAGTGTGGTGCATTCGTCGAATTTGGCCTGACACTCTCTAGTACCGACACCGGGTTCCACCACAGCTAAGGAAAATTGCGAATTTGTAGAATTTAAATTATGATGCATCAATGACTTACTCGATGTTCAGCACTGTAAGAGTTCTACGTGATTTGAAAAAACATGCATTTCACGTCAGTAAAAATAAAGGCGTTCAATAAAAATTTTTAAGTAATAATCAACAAATGAAAACGTCAAAATTTGGATAATTCTTGCAATTTAAACATGGCAATGCTGCGCTCATACGCGGATAAAACAGTTAAACGGTGAAATATAAAGTGCTCACAAAATGAACGACGCGCATAGAGTTATAGGAGATTGTCGTTAGGCACTTACACGCCTATTTGTCAAATATTGAACCCCCAAATAAATAACTGCAAGCGATCTACATGAACGAAGAAATGCACAAATTACAATAATGTATAATTTATTTTAAATAAGTCAAATGTAATACGCAAATACTAATAAGATTAATGATATATTGAAAAGGCAAGGGAATCAATTTTAAAGATTTAGTCAGGAAATGTATCAGCTATGGGAATATGGAAGAATCATACGAAGCTATTTCTTTGCAATTCGGCTCGATGTGTCCAAAATATCGGATTCCTGGGGTCTGCTTTAATTGAGACGTACCTTATATACATTTAATTGAACTGTATTGTTGTGAATTCACTTGTACTACCAGTACATGAATGTTAATTTAATTAAAGAAAAAAATATGCGCAAAAAGTACGCAACTCATATTTTAGACGGTGTCAAATCAAGAAGTGTAAAAAAATAAAAGAACTTAACTCCTGGAATCCCATTAAATACTAGAAAAAGATGCGTGACTACATTCACCCTATTTACATAATGGTCGTATTTTTCCCCTATCGCACTATCTTTCAATAGTTATGGGATAATTATGAAACCAAAAACAAAACCAAAAGGTACATTAGATGCAAACATGTTTTCACTTTGTTAAAGATAGGGAACTTATTTTTAGGATTCAACTTTCAAGGTGGATTTTTAACAAGCCAGACATGTTGTAAAAGAGACCAGCCTGAATCGCGAATACTTAAATGTGTAAAAAAATATGCGGTGCTGATTCGCGGTGCGTTGATAGTAGCGCGTGCGTAGTGGTTTTCGAAGCGACACTCTGGGTGTTTAAACAACTTACGAGGTTCGGTGTACGGTAGAAAATCTTTGCAATAATCCAAACACGACTGGAATGATACGAAATTGTTTTGGTTGCCGCCGCAACCGCTATAGATAAACACCTTGCACTCGCCCTGCGTGTTATCGAAGTACCAACGTCTGTGGTTCAGTTCCTGGCAAGAACCTTGATCGGCAGTTTGCTGGCACACCTCTACATATTGCATTTAAAACTCCCCATCTTAAGAGCGTACAAAAAAAAGTAGATTACCTGCAACTGTAGGGCTGGGTTTCGGCTCTTCTGGTTGGCGCCTTCCGCAGTAATGCTCGCACTCCTCTATGGAACTAAATCTGTTACCATTTCCCTGACAACCGCCATAACCGAACTGCTCGCACCTGCCCACATTCCTGTTGAAGTAGTATTTCACGTTGTACTCCTTGCAAGGCCCGGGTTCTTGACCCAAGTTGCAGATATCTAAATATTTCATTAGTCTAATAATTCTCAGGTAAAGAAAAGCTACTGACCTTGTCCTCTATAAGGTCCACATCGTCTCAAACAATCCTCCTCGCTGTAATAGCGATTCCCATTGCCACCGCAACCGCTAAAAATGAACCCTCTACAATCTCCGGTGTTTCTGTCGTAGTAGAAAGCCTGGTATTGATCCGTACAGTTTCCAGGATCTGGATCTTCGTAGCATTGTCTATCGTAGACCGGAGGACTTTGTGTGATAACCGCAGCAGGGGCGGTAGCAGGTAAAGTTCTGGTCATTCCGCAGTATTGCAAACAAAATTTTTCGCTCTCGAAATTGTTGTAATTGCCGCCGCAGCCTCCATAAGTGAAGTTTCTGCATACACTGTTGACCGGGTCATAGAAGTAGTGAGTAGAGTAGTTGCTGCAAGGGCCTGCGTCCGGAGACATTGAACAGATTTCTGTGGGAAAAAAAGAAAGTGTAGTGAAGAAAATTTCAGCTTTGTGTAAACCTGAACGTTTAGTAAAATATTCAGATGTTTACAAACAACTTCATACCGTCTAATGTTGGAGATTTTGATGTGGGTTCTGGAACCTGAGCTGATGGTAACGGCCTCTGCGTCTGATGTGCCTCAGTATAAGATTGCAGTGGTGGTTGAGTTGGTTTCTCTTCCGTCGCGCATTCTTGCCGACACTCCTCTTCTGAGCGGAAGCTATTTCCATTCCCGCCACAACCACCATAATAAAACTGGTTACATCTTTTATATCTCGTGTCCCAGTACCAGCGAGTGACATAATTGCCGCATTCCCCAATATCGGCGGGCAGATGACAAGTTTTAACGGCTAATAGATGTTTAATAATTATGATTATTGTCAGAAAAGTCGAATCACAACATGCACCCGGACAACTCACCGACGTCCTTGGGACAGTTACCCTCGCATGCATCCTTACTGTTGAAATTGTTATTGTTACCGTTACACCCGGTATAATAGAAAGGCAGGCAACGCTGCTGTTGTGCCCCATAATACCATTTAGCCTCGCGATTAGTGCAATTACCCTCCGCCTTCGGAATCGTGCAATAATCTAGCAATAAGTGTAAGTTTTCCCGTTACAGCACCCGATACCCGTTAATACTACTCCAAATCCAATTTTAATGGTTAATGCAACATGCCACACTTACCTCGCTTTTTGCCGGGAGTGGCACATTTCTGTCTACACGCCTCCAAGGAGAGGAAATTGTTGTTGTTGCCTCGACATCCACCATATGCAAACTCTTGGCATTGCCCCGAAGCTTTGTCGAAGAAATATCGCCTGTGTTGCCCTCGGCAAGGGCCTTCGGCCTTGGATTGTTCGCAAGGATCTGCAGTTATATCAGATGTTTGAAATCTTGGGATTTTATTTTTTAGGGGTGATTAACAATTTCATAAGAAGTTGATTGGGCCAAAAACATTATAAAAAATTATTATGCAATAACAGATTTGATTTATTTAAATATTTTTCAATAATCAATTTTTAATATAAATAAATAATTTGTAAGTGATAATGATGACTGCTAACGATTTTGCAAAAAAATGTCCTATCTGGTTAATCAATTTGGTATAAAAAGTATAAAAGGCTCATTTACGACTTCTGCCCAAACTTAGCTTAAAGTCGTTTCACATCTTCTTGATATTATGGTTACCTACCAGCTACATCATCTTTCGAGCACAAATCAGTGCACTCCTCCCTTGTGTCGAATTTGTTGTTATTGCCTAAGCAGCCTCCGTAGATGAATTGTGAGCACTGCCTCGACTGTTTGTCATAGTAAAATTGTAAGAAGTACCCGTCACAGGAACCGTTTACTTTCGGCAAGTTACAGCGTTCTAACAGAGAACATTCAAGTAAAAACGAGAACTAAATAATAGTATAAATTTAAACTGACCTATGCCTTGAGGCTTTACACATACTCCTTCGCACTCCTCTTTGGTTTTAAAGCGATTGTCATTGCCGTCGCAGCCACCGTACCAGAAACGGGAACATCCTCCATATGCCATGTCAAAGAACCATTTCACCGTATAATTTCTGCATGATCCGCGTTCTTTCGGCAATGAACATGCCTCTATACATCACAAAATGCACATTTCCATCGGTCAAATAAAACAAAAATCACCTTGACGATCAACTGGAAGTTCCTCGCAACCTTCAAAATCTTCACCCAGAGCCTTGGACACACCGTCAAGACAACATCCATACTTCGTTATGTCGCAAGTACAGGCTTCTTCATTCGGTCCCTTGGCCGGCGTTTTATCATCGGAACAACAGCCGAACTCGCTGGATCTACAGTCGCAGCCTTGTTGATGGGGTCCTTGAGCGATGCTTACCCCATCTGGGCAACAACCAAACTGGAAAGTGTGGCAAAGACAACCTTCGTAATTGGGGCCACTAGCGGCGGTAATGTCATCAGGACAACAACCGTGCTCGTTATACTGGCAGCCGCAGCCCTCATTATTGTACCCTGAAAATCTTTATAAGTTATAGATACGAAACAGGAAATGATATGTGATAATAAAATAAATTACACCTTTAGCAATTGTAGATTGATCTGGACAACACCCGTAAGGAGACGTTCTGCATTCGCAACCATCCCCATTGGGTCCTCTAGCCGGAGTGATGTCATCTGGGCAACAACCGAAAGGTGAGGTAAGACAACACCCTTCACCCCTATATCCATGTGTAGGAGTCTCCCTATCAGGGCAGCATCCATATGTAGTATTACCGCAAGATAACGCAAGACAACCCTGATACTGCGGCCCTAAAATTTCCCCATTAAACTCCCAATTTTCAACAAATTTAATTAAACCCCTACTTTTCTTAAATATTACAATTTTCACTGAAACACTCAAGTCAAAAATGAGCTGTAGCTATTAAATTTGGAGAG
Organism: Euwallacea similis; assembly: GCF_039881205.1. Taxonomy (NCBI): domain Eukaryota; kingdom Metazoa; phylum Arthropoda; class Insecta; order Coleoptera; family Curculionidae; genus Euwallacea; species Euwallacea similis. The sequence continues at coordinate 3,063,762 of NC_089612.1, forward strand.
ATTAACTTACGAAATTAGTGACATTTTATAATTCAAACCTATTGAAATTCTAGATTTCAAATTTCTAGTTAAACCTTTTTCAGTTGGTTATTTTTGTTGGGAATGGGTTGACCTAACATTTTACCTTGAGCAATAGACCCATCTGGACAGCAGCCGTATGTTGTATTCTTGCACTCCTCGGCAAAAGGCGGTGAAGAGGTTGGCAGATCCGATTTTGAAGATTTTTCTTCCTCTTTTTTAGATTCACAGCCCTTTTGTTTGGGACCTTTGGCTTCTGTATAGATTAAAACTGACTTCAATAAGGCGGCAAAATGTACTACAAACCTGTGACGTTGTCTTTGCAGCAACCCCACTTAGAAGCGGCGCATGGAGGTGGTTTGGGGGGGCAGCCTTCGCCGTCGTTGCTCTCGGCGGGTGTTTTCTTGTCCCAGCAACAACCAAAGAGAGTCTCGTTACAGTGACTTGCGGGACAACCCCTATTTTTAGTACCTGAGGAGTTAAAACTAAGGGTACTATATAATAACACAGGAGATTAAGAAAATGCCATTATAATGACGAAAAGTAGGCAATAAATTCTTTTTCTAGTGAGGTATTCTGTAAATTTTTGTATCCATCAGTTTTTCAGACGTAAGACTTGCAGAATTTCCTTTATTCTCAGAAAATATATTTCCTTCAAGATAGCATTCATATATATTAACACATTCTTTAATATACTATAACAATGTCTTTTTCGGAATTCAACCTATTGTAATAGGTGCAAACACATACATAAATAAATAAAATGTGTTTAAAAACTCCATTCCTTGATCACCTTAAAATGCACAACTCAAAACATAAATGGCAACGTCGCGATTGGCATTTGTGTGCTACAAAAAAGGAGTCTCTTTTAACATAGGTATGGAAAGACCACGTGATATTTCTGTAAAACTTTTAAACCAAGTTGTCACTGTTCCTTTTTTTATTGCCCTTTAAAGGATAAATTAATATCTTATAACCACAAAAACTCTTAATCCATCTCAATTAACAAAAGTGACAACGTACCCAAAGCAGCCGAAACCCCATCGAGACAACACCCATATGTCGACTCTTTGCACGTCTTAGGCGTGGGGCATCCTTTATTAAACGGTCCCTTGGCTGCGTGAATATTGTCCCAGCAACACCCGTAAGTGCTCTTCTTGCACTGCAGTATTTTTTTCCTCTTGCACATCCGCTGCTTTTTCTTGAATATCTCCGTAATATGCGTAGTTTCCCAACCTAAAATTTAAACTTATAAACTGTGAATTTATAAGTATAAAACTCACTAGTTGATTCACTTTCTTCAGTGGTGTAGGAAAATATGTCAAATTCGGTACTCCCGCTGAAATCCGTACTTAATTCCGTTATTGATTCGGAGCTTAGTTCTGTGATTGATTCTGTAGTGGATGCGCTCACTTCAGTAGTGAAGGATTGCTCTACAGTGGGGCCTAAAATGCTAAATACATTAGTAACGCTTTTGGAGATTTCCTCCTCTGCAGAACTACCTCCTGTGGTGGATTCAAAACTGGTTTCAGTGGTTTCTCCGATGGTCGACTCGGTAATTCCAGAACCTGCAGAATTATCCCCCTTAGAACAACAATGATATAAAATACAGAAGAAAACTTACCGATTGTAGTGGCTCCAGACACCTCAGTGATTTCCTCACCTGGAGTCGCCCTAGGCGGTGGGGTGACGTCATTTCCTGGTTCCTCTTTGACGGTTATTTCCGACAAAATTGCCTCAGTGGTACTGACATCCGTTGCCTCCTCAGTAGTGATTTCTGTAGTACTAGTTTGATCCTCATTGGAAGAACTTTCAACCGTCGAACTAGCGGTGGGGGTAAATTCAGTGCTGATAGTTTCAGTTGAGCTGCTCAGTTCAGTAGTACTACTTTCAGAAGTACTGCTCTCAGAAACACTACTCTCGGCAAAAGTACTACTTTCATCAGTACTTTCAGAGGTACTTCCAGAAACACTTTCAGATGTCCCTTTAGATGTGTCTTCGGTAGACAATTCTGCGGACGAAATCCCTCCCTCAGTGGTAATTTCTGCTGAAAATAATTTTTAAATTTCACTTAACATGCACGTCTACACATTCCCAATACCTGCGCACCTACAAGCAATACACTCATTTTCGTTTACATAAGGGATAAGTCGACTATTACAAAGTAGCTTCTCGCACTCATCGAAAACCTCTTGACATTCATGCGACCCTAAAGGCGGTAGACCGCCTGTAATACGCAAGAGAAGTCTCTTGCTTCAAACTTAAGCACATAGATAAACTAACCTGTGGTGGATTCCTCCATAACTGATGGCTGACTTGAAGCTTCAGAAGAATCTTCCCCTTCGGTGGTAATGCCGATACCAGCCATAGTTGAGGCTTCAGATACTAAACTTCCTTCTGGATTGCTGTAGATCAATTCAGTAATAGGGTTATTTTGTTTAATTTAAAGTGTGGTTTTACCTGATATCAGTACTGACTTCGATGACAATTATAGAGGATTCAGTACCAGATCCTTCTTCAGTTACTTCGGAGCTGGGAAATGAGGTAAAGCTGCTATCACCATCTCCAGAGCCCGTGAATGGAGTCTCTTCTACCGTGGTACCATCACTCATCATCGTGTCGTATATTGAGTAAGCACTCTCCAAATCTTCAGTGGTAGTTTCGATGGTCCCCTCTGTCGGCTCAGCTTCTTCTTCCTTTGTTTTTATTTGAATTATGTATATATTAGCGAGATGAAAAGTGAATGATTATGGTACCTTTTCGCCAACATCCACCCATTCTCCATCATCACAGGAATCCGCAAGTATTACTTCATACTCTTCACCCTCTTTATCAGACTCCTCCGCTTGTGGTTCGGTGGTAAATTCAAAGCTCTGAGTCAAGTCAGAGATCCTCGAAGAAGAGATTTCAGTAAATGCAGTCACTTCCTGGCTGACACTCGTGGTTACCTCCGGAGATTCTTCAGTCTCTATTTCAGTAGTTTTAGACTTCTCAAGCAGCTTTAACGGCTTGTCTTTATCCACTGGCAGCACTGCATCTAAACCTCATATTAAACGCTGTGAAAAGAGCTACATTAAAATTACCTTCGGTGCAAGCTTGTTTGTTGCACTCGTCTTGCGAGAAAGCGATTTTATCAGCATCGCAATGGGAAACGTCCACCACCTCATTAGCCTTGATGCAGACTACTTTCTTGAACTTTTCGCCGCCTCCACAGGCTTTAGAACACTATAAAACAACCCTCATAAAAGCTTAATTTCATTTTCTTTTTCTTCGCTGACGTACCTCTCCCCATGGTCCACTAAACCACTCCCCGTCGCACTCTTCCTTCCCGGTGCAATTCTTGATAGTATCAAAGGTCCTATTCAAATCGCACTTGTCATTATCTACTTTCTGGACTCCATCAGTTGTAGACAGACCGCAGAACAGGGTCCGCGTTTGTATGCCCTTGCCACATTTCGCCGAACACTGCGAAAATACTACTGGTGTTATTGATTCAGTTCCATAGAGCAAAAAAAAAGAACTTAGTGAGAGTGTCTCTTAAGACCACTAGATCAAGGTACTGGCCACTTTTAGTTGGATGATAATTCCCATAGAATTTAAAAAATTTACCAATTTTTTTCCTCTTCTTATACTTTGATCTATTGACCTTTAATGTTTTTTATGCAGGTTAAGATGCAACACACCTCGCTCCATTGTGAGGCATACCACAGGTAGTTGCATGAGGCGTTTTGATTACCATCACATTCCCGCACGCTTTCCGGTTTGGTACTTTCCTCGCATAAGTTGTCGTCGTAGATTTGGCCTTCGGCAGTGGCGCAGAAAATTTTTCTCGTTTCATTCGTTAAGCCACAGATGGAGTCGCACTAAAGGAGATTCAGTTTTCATTTCAAGGATTTTTCTAAGAATTTAATATCAGGACTCACTCCACTCCACTCGGACGATATCCAGTCCACGCCCTCACAGGGTCGATTGAAGCAATTCTGCTCTTGGGCGGGTCTTGGTTCAATTGCCTCGCATTGCGTGTCTTCCAACAGCTGAATTTTATCGTTTTCGTCTTTAATAAAACAGCGAACTTGGCGGTACTGCTTGCCATCTCCACATAAATGATCGCACTATAAAAAATGTGTCTAAGTTATTTTAATATTTATATGTATTATTAATGTGCGTACACATTAATTGAATACAATTTGTAAATTTAAAAAAATCATATTACTCTTGAAATTTAGGTTATTTTTTGTTCCAAATTGATGAAATCGAGAATGCGCAGTATGATGTGCAAATACCAATAACAAATTTTTAATCTAAAAATGCTTTCTACTAAAATGTATTATGACCCAGTTCTAACATGCATATTCATGAAATTGAATGCAGTTTTTGAAGTTAAAACGGTCAAATTACTCTTGAAATGTAGGATTTTTTAGTTTGAAATTTAATACGCCACATACTCCGGCATCGTGGTAATCTAAAAATGTTGCAACGCGATTTGTGGTGGGTGACATCTTTAATGAGAGTGAAGACAGTATTTATAAACAAAATGGTGAAGGATATTTCTCTTACTGGCTTCCAAGGATCCAAATGCCATTTCGCGCAAGTTACCCCTTGATTACATTTCTGTTCCAGGGGAGGTTTGGGCCCGTGACACTCTGACTCCACTACCAAGGCTGGATACCCATTGGAAATAATTTGTTGGCACGATACTTCTCGTGTCTGGACTCCACCTAAAAACCACCAAAACACTAAAATATAAGCATTTTTTTGATAAATTTGGCTAAGTTCCCAAAAATCTGTCCATTACTCTGTTGTAATCGCATTAAAGAATTGTAACAGAGTCTCAACAGAAATCTTTAATTGTTAACCTAAGACGCACCTTCCTCTCCGCAGGGCACGGAACAATTTCCCCAAGGATGGGGAACCCACTGAGCTTCGCAAGCAACTTCATTGCACTTTCTGGACGTTTCCGGTTTTCTGGAAGCGTCGCACAAGGTCTCATCCACCGGTTCCAGGGTCTTACGACCCGCACATGACACATTTCTATATTGAATACCGCCTCCACAAGTTGCTGTGCACTGAGTGTACTCATCAAATGTCCAAGCGTAGGTCTCAGATTCGGAACCTGGTTGCACGTTGGTAGGAAGGCTGTATTTGTATTGAACTGGAACTGTGGAGTCTTGGTAGAGCAGCTGTAAATACAAAAAAAGTTAAAGACAAGTAAAACGACGTTAAAAATTACAACTTACCACAATGAAAATGGGTTCATCAATGGGCCCTAGAGTAAAAATCTTATCTGGAGCTGCGAATCCTTGCGGGTATCTGTCGTAATGAAATTTGGTGCCGGCAAAGTCGATGGAACGCGGAAAATCTATCCTCCAGTTGCCGTTTAAGTAGTAGTACCCAGAGGTGTTTCTTATCGCTGAAAATCGTCTTTAAAATTACAAAAACTAATAAGATGCAAGAAACAATCACCTAAATAATTATTTGAGGGCTGCACCTCCTCTACTAAAATATTGGTAGCTCCTGAAGGTATTAGAAGAATATCGTTGTAACCTGAAATTAGTGGTTAGAGACACCGCTTTGCACTCAACACGAACGTCATACCAACTTGCATGTCATTAAGTTCCAAAGTGTTTGAAATGGTGTTGCAAGCGCCACCATCACCTCCGCATATTCGACACTCATCCTCCTTTAAGTTGGAACCCAACATCATGTCACACCCCACTGGCTATGATTATTACCATACACATATAAACTCAAATCTTTCAAATGACCGAAATAATGCATACCTGACATTGTCCGTTTACGCAAACATCTAGGTTTTCGTCATTACAACGAGTACCATCGACGACTTGGGGAGCGTGTCGATAATAAAACCTTTGTCCTTTAGGCATGCAGTTCAATTCGCAGGGGTTCGGACCTTTTGTGTAAGGTACCCATCTGTAATGCGGTTGTTAATTAACTTATTCCTTCGACACCTATTCCTTCACTTGTTGAACGTTGAGATTCAGTGGGAGGTTCGGACAGTTTTTTAGTAAAATTGTATCAATGAGGAAAAAGTCGCATTAGTGAGTGCAAGGCTCTAACAAATTAAATTTAAATTTAGTACCTGTCACATAAAGCGACGGTTAAAGAAAGATGGCGGCTTGAAAAAAGACTGTTGCAAGATTGCCATTTATTGGTTATTGATGCGGAATTTCATTTAAATTTATGAATGCAGGAAATTCAGAATGATACTAGAACATGTATGAAAATATGTTTCCACACAGGGTGGTGAAAATTTCCGTGCTCCCCATTGAAATCTCCGAAAGGATGAAAGTTACAAGTTGGGTTAAATTGAGAAAAAGTTATATATTTTAACTTTCATTAAGAATCCATTTTGAAATTAGTCCCGGTTAATTTAATGAAAATCATTATTTTAATGTGTCTTGTAATCAACAAGTGTTCTGAATTGCTGATAATCGCAAGAACTTACTGGTACTTCACGTTTTCAAATGGGACCTCGTCAAATTCTGAACATTGTTGAGCTCGAAAATCCCCAGTGTCTGGACAATCCTATAAGGAATATCAATCAGTAATCGACCAAATGGATACCCATAATTCTTGAAAATTATAATTTCATAATTTTCCCACCCAATTTCTTACAATTAATTAAATGACCAGATGGTTTTAAAGACAAGTCACATTACTGAAACCAACTAATTATCATCTAACAGAAAACGCTTAATATCATCTAACATTAATCCCAACAGCTTGAAAGGTAATATGGCCTTTAAACAGCATAAACTTAAGATCTCAATCGCAGATGATTTGATGATGAAGAGCCATAAAAATTCCTTGCTTTCTCTCATTTAAGGCTCTTTTACAGGCTGTTTCCTAAACCTACAGCGCAAATTTAAAGGGATACTCTTTGAGTCGACATAAAAAAAGGTCATATAAACAGGCGGAACCCTTCGTTTCCGCAATATAACGTGTTAAAGATTAGAAAAAACTTTTTTCATAATTTTTAGGCCAATTTATCTCAAAATTTCGACGTTTAATAAGAATATGAACATTTAAAAGAATAGTAGGAGAAATTTCAAGGACATGTTTAATAGGCTGATCTATCGGAATTATAAACAAAAACGCAAATACTCAGTAGATTTTGTGAATTTTCTTAATCATTCCAAATAGAGCACTCAAAAATTCAATCTTTTTGTTCCTTGATATGTTTTCCTAACTTGCCACATTTTCGAGTTATTTTTCGAAAACACCAGAATTGTTTTTAATGCTCTTTGTATTTCGGAAATGAAGTGCTTCCGGATATATTTATAGGAGCTTTTTTACATTTACTTAAAGAATGTCCACTCAAATCTGCGCCATATGTTCAGAAAACCACCCTTCATATTGTTACCCAAGCATTGCTCAATATACAGAGTGATTCATTAACAATGGGACAACTGAAAGCTGGAGATACCACACGTCAAATGGTGACGATTTGCGAAAATATGCCTTATCCGAAAGTTGATAATTTCAGATATATACAAAGTGTTGAAAGTTAAAATTAATTTTTTGCCATTATTATCTAGGTTAGACACTTGAAAAATTATAAAGTTATGTTTTTTAGGCGACGAATAAGATATGTTTTGCAATTTCTGTGTTGCTAATAAAGGGCGCCACTTACTGACAATTTTACAGAATTTACAATTAATAACTTTTTACTATGTGTGTCTAATATAAAATTTGATTCAAAATCTGAGAGGAACCATTTTTTCATTAATTATGTATTCTTGTTTCATTTCGATATTTCAATTCGTTTTCGAGAAAAATCTATTAAACGAAAACTATGTTTAAATTTAATAATACGAGATATTAAAAACGAAACAAACCAAGTATATTTTTATTTTTTAGAACACCTAATTCGTCATCTAAACAAACATAACTTTACAAGCTTTCAAGTATATAACCTAGATATTTTCAGAATAATGGTAAAAAAATGAATTAAAATTTTAATTTTTGAACATCCTATACATCCGAAACTATCAACTTTTGGTTAGTGCATTTTTTTTGTCCAAATTGTCATCATTTGCTGTGTACTATTTTCAGCTTTCGATTGTCCCATTGTTGAATGAATCACCCTGTAGATAAGTATTATTGTATATACTCGTAGGTCGAAGTTATTGCTGGTAATTTATGTTATGAATGCTTTCTCCTTATATCAACATCGAATTCCAAAAAGTAATCAAATGTTTATAAAGTTACATAATAATTGCTGAAAGTGTATTAAACGCTCATAAAGACCCCCACAAATCGAAAACTCGGAATAGTTTATTTAGAGAAGGCTGCGTTGTTTTTTCAACGTAGCCAGTGTTTTTTTACACCTCCACTTTTATGAAGCCAGCTTGTGTTAATAAAAAAATTAGCACGGATTTTTAGTTATTTGCATTGTAAAATGTCAGCCAGAGGTTTATTAAAACTAGTATTTTACCCAAAGTAAATCAAAGATCCAGCACTTTTGATGAGTGATTTTCTTAGGTTTTAAGAAGCTTAAGAAAACACTTGTGAACGTTTCATCATGTGCAAAATCTTGGCTTCATTTGGCTACAGTTAAAACAAACATAAATCTTCAAATGAAGTTTAGACTATAGAAGCTCCAGTAATATAGCTTTACAAATAAACATTAATGGACTAATTCCAAATTTTATAGTTTCGGGTAATAAATTACTAAACTAAATCAATCGTACCTGAGTATTGCAGGAAAAATGCCTCCTATCAGGCCCTTGGCACGCATACCCCTCCTGACACTGTCGATATTGTGAGCTAACCCCTCCACCACAGGTCCTGGAACAGGGACTCGGCTGAGACCACTCGAGCCAAAGGCCCTGATCCTCGCCCTCACCTCCTTCGGTCACATAGCTCTCGGGAAGGTATAAATGGGCTCCTTGCTGCCGTTTGAATCGGTCCTTGTAGTGTCTGATTCGCTGCAAAAGAAGTTAATCATGCGGCCCATTATCTCAAAGGTTTTACAGTTAAAAATTGCCTGGCTTTAATCAAGGCCCACGCAGGAGATAATAGCGCCATATGCCCAGACTGGGTTATCGAGTTAAGGCCTGTGTTTAGTGGTGTACCAGGAAATTAAGTTGATGGAGCTTATTAGTTTTTGAAGAGGGGTCACCCAACAGGAAAGCAACTAACACGTGATGCCTGTTTTTCACTTTTTTCAATCTATCAACTGTTTTTGGGGGGGAGAGTCAGCTTCGAAATTTAATTTCTTTGCAAATTATTAGGTGTACAACTTTGCTTCCGCCGTTTTTTTTCCGAATTTCGCGATTTTATTGTAAAAAACTAATTATACCTTTAGGATCCAAAGTATTGTCCATCGCTGGCCACTACTTTCTCCCATCTTTCGGGCAGCATATGAATCCCGTGTTGAAAAAATTGGACATCTTTTGAAGCGATCCACGATTCTATCCAATTTCTTACTTCTTCATAAGACCGGAAGTGTTGGTCAGCTAGCCCATGTGCCATGGATCGAAACAAGTGATAATCAGAAGGAGCTAGGTCAGGAGAATATGGCGGGTGGGGTAGGACTTCCCATTTCAATGTTTCCAAGTATTTCTTGACCACTTGCGCAACATGGGGTCGAGCATTATCGTGCTGCAAAATCACTTTATCATGTCTCTCGTTGTATTGCAGCCGTTTCTGTTTCAATGCTCGGCTCAAACGCATTAATTGGGTTCGATAAAGAGCACCTGTGATTGTTTCAGTTGGTTGTAACAGCTCATAATATATTACGCCGAGTTGATCCCACCAAATACAGAGCATGATTTTGGAACCATGAATAGACGGTTCGGCCGTCGACGTGGAAGCATGGCCGGGATATTCCCAAGTCTTTTTGCGTTTGGGATTATCGTAATGAATCCATTTCTCGTCCCCAGTCACAATACGATGCAGAAATCCCTTCCGTCTTTGCCTTGCAAGCAACTGTTCACAAGCGAACAGACGCCTGTCAATATCTCTTGGTTTCAACTCGTACGGCACCCAATATCCTTGCTTCTGAATCATTCCCATGTCTTTGAGGCGTTTTGAGATTGTTTGTTGAGTCACTCCCAATGATTGTGCCAATTCTTGTTGACTTTGACACGAGTCTTCGTCAAGTAATGCTTCCAAGTTCGCATCTTGGAAAACCTTCTTTCTTCCACCGCTATGTTGGTCTTCGACGTGAAAATCACCGTTCTTGAAGCGCTGAAACCACTCACGACATGTCCTTTCACTAATAGTGGCTTCCCCATAAGTATCTGAGAGCATTCGATGAGCCTCAGCAGCAGATTTCTTCATATTGAAGCAGAAAAGTAAAACCTCCCGCAAATGACGAGAATTTGGCTCGTACACTGACATTTTCAATTGCGAATAACTTTATGATGAAGACACAAATAGACTAATATTTTTATGAGGTTATGTTAACAGGTGCCCAAGGCTCCTGCATGCCCACATGGGGTTATTTATTTCGATCATTACTTACCGCTACATACATCTATTCAAAAACGGCGGAAGCAAAGTTGTACACCTAATAGTTACAACTCCCAGTTAAAGATGGTGCCAGCAGCGTTGGCGCGTATTTAGGTATTTCAAATTTGAAGCGGGCACCGCAAAATAAACAATAATTAATTCCTCCATGTACTTAATCAAGATTTTCTTCAGGTTTAATCAATTTAATATTAATGACATTAAGATTGGTATTCAGTCGTGCTTCAATAATAAAAGAAGCATCAGATTGCATTGAAAACATGACTTAAACGATTTTCTACTTAACTAAACCGCGCTTCAACTTGAGTGGTTGTTGCAATCGCTTTACTACTTGTTTTTACTGTAGTTTTGCTACCGACTCACTGGGCACTAATTTATCAATTGCATCTCGCAAAAGCAAACAATTTATACCCATTACTTATCGAGAATGCAATCTAATAACTGCGGCATTAATCGAATGTTCTTAGTTATTATGAGCAGGAAGGAACAGTATACTTACATGCCTACTTAACGCACTTTGTAAGAATGTGAATAGTATAACTGCCACTATAAGGGGCGACCTGAAATAGAAAAAAAAACAGCTTTAGCAAACTATTCAATTAAACCCACCAGATAAAGAGCTCCCATCTCTACGCCAGGAGCTAATTTTATTAGATCTCCCTAACTGTGCTTTCGCTCCTTTAATTGGGAAAAGCCCCATGCCGGATACAATTAGTGGTGGACACCGTCATAGATCTTTGAGGATAAACATATCGCATTCGAGACTGAAGCATTCATGCCGCCACTTAGATTGCTAAATCAACATGTCCGCTTGATTTGATTTTATTGTGCGCAAATATGCAGGTTGGGCTCGCTAATGAGGCCCGATCAAATGGCAAAAATCGCAATGAAAGAGGAAATATCTTCGAGCTTAACCATGAAACGTTTAATACAGTGGAGCGGAGCTTAAGTAATTGCTTTTGCCAAATTCTTTTTAAGCCATTATCATATTCGGAGCAATTTTCTCACATGCTTCCGAAATTAACCTTTTCAAATGATTAACAACTTGAACGGCCTGTGCCGGGAGACTTTGCGTTTTTAGTAACCCCATAAGAAATAATCTATCGGGGCTAAGTCAGGAGATCTAACAGGCCAAAAGATATTTGAATGTTTATGAGTTATTTGTCGTTGAAAGTATTTTGAAAGTATTCTGTAACAGCTAGCGTACTACGACTTCAGACATCGTCTTATTGAAACCAGATTTGCTGGCGTTCTTGTAAGGTTACATATCCTAACACACTTCACTGTCAAAGAACGATTAAATATTCTAAAAGGGAGAGTGGCTATGAGGCACTAATGGAATGACTTAAAACTAAATAAAGCAAATAATCTTACATAGAGTGGTTCATAACTTGAATTATACAGTCCGCATTGGAAAAAATTAACTTGCCTCGGTGACAAAATATTTATTTTGAAAAAACAATATACTAAAATTAAATTAATATGAATATTCTGAAAGCGTATACTTAAGTTAATGTCTTACTTAGATGTGCTGCTCTTAATAACAATAAATATTTATTGAACTTTACGTGCGATTGAAAGGTCAAAGATTAAATGATGCAGGTAAGAAAAAATGGCGGAAATTGTGTCAATTTAAATTTACGAAGTCGGCATCGATTTAGCAATTGTTTTTTACTTAGTTTGACATTTCAAAGTAATATTTCAATTAGTTAAAGGAAACTATACAGGGTTCGACTTTGGGAGTTGACACCATTTGTGTATGTAAAATTACAATTTAATGTATTTTTGTTTTATAGAAAAAACCTGACATTGTAAAAATATTTTCAATCTAATATAACTTCCGGGTAAACCGGAAACTAAATTTTACTTCATTTTGTAAATGGAACGTGGTAATTTTCTTTAATGAAAATGAATTCTTTGTAGAAAATAAACATAAGTTACATAATACAACGTAGTACCGATTCTCAACTGTTTTTGATTTATTTTGATTTTTACGACTTTATCGACACATGTAGAGTTTGAAAAAGTTTTTGAAAAAAAATTAGTTGATCAGGAACGCAACTGGATAACGTTCGATCAATGTTCTCACAGTTCATATTGCGACTCTATGACATTCTCCGTGAATTAGTATTAAATTCAAATAACCTTGATTAGAAAAATTAAATCGGATTATTTCAGCAGGAGAAACACAAATTATCAATAACTTTACTCAAATGACAGCCATGAATAAACAAAAACAAAATAAACAATCAAAATAAACATTAAGCAATCTGATTGTGTAAAGGTGCACTAATGTATTTATTATCTACATAGTGTAAAGTAGTTTATAGTCTTTTTCCATTTACTAAAAAAGTATTAATTTTTGATACTTATAATGTATATCGTATTTGTTCACTTTTTTCTACTTACCTAAGGGTGCAAAAATAATTGTAGGGCTCTATTTGAAAAAAAAAACTTTTTTAAATTTAAAAATTCTAAATTTTACTTTTACAAAAACTTTCAAATGTTTTTCTTAATCTTTAATTAGTTATATAAAAAATGGTTAATTTTCCAGTAATTTAAAATTTATTTCATTAATTTATGTCAAATAGTTTCGTGATAATTGTTTTTAGAAAAGCATTACAAGTGTCGAAAAAGTCGTAAAAATTGAAATAAATCAAAAACTGTTGAAAATAGGTACTAAACTCATTTTCATTAAAAAAAAAAGTGTCATGTTCCATTAAAAAAAATTAAATAAGGGTCAGTGTCCAGTTTAACTGGAAGGTATTATACCTCAGGTTAAAAATATTTTTACAATGTCAGGTTTTTTCCGCAACACAGAAATACATTAAACTTCTAATTTGCCATAAACGAATTATTAGCTCAATCACCCGATTTAAATCCCCTAGATTATTACCTATGGGGTAAAATGTTAAGTATTATTTATGCCACCGAAATAGATACCGAAGAAGAACTTTTAACACAAATAAATGAAACTGCTAATAATATTAAGGCAATCAGTTTCAAATTTTTCGTGCGTCTTTAAATATTAGGAAACCAGGCAGATGTTGCATTCAAGGGACTGGGAATTTGTTTGAACATTTACTTACATAACTGGTTTAGTTAGTATTCTGTTTAGCCTTATTTTATGTCCCGTAACTATAGTTTAATAAAAATATTTGATAAAGATAACTGACCGATACATAGCAATATTAAACTGTCAAATATTAAGCAACTACCTTTTGTCTCAAAGCCTACTTCGGTGTTTTATTGAAAATAACATGAAATGCATGCAGAACTTTAAATTGCATTTTACACAAAAATGTTGCTAAAGATATTATTCAAAGCACCTTTTTTGAGTAAAAAACTCTAGGTTTACATATTTTTAGCATAGAAATATAAAATTCGCATTCAGTAAAAAAATATGGCTGTTTTGTAACACAACCCGTCTCAATGACAGGCCTACGATTCACAGTTAACTATTTTTATCAGATATTTGGATGGAGCACGTCAAAATTGATCAAAATTTCGTATATTTATGTTAAGTACATTTGGAGTTATTTAGCATAAATAATCTCAGTGGGGCCCCCTTCAAGGGGCCGTACCTCCGTCAGAAGACACTTCAGGACATACATATGTTTATTTATCAATTTGATATTAATTTTACACGTAGATTATGCTATTTAAGGGTTGGTACCCAATTATGGGACACTCGGTATTAAGGCAACACATTGTCCCAAGTCCTCAAAAATTAAGGCTTAACAATAATTACTGTTTTCACCACGCTAACGATGGTTGCTTTAGAACTGTCCAAATGTCACTAAAACGCCCGCCCAGTCGCCAGATTTAAATGTAACTGAAAACTCGTAGTTGACATTAAAAAATAAAGTGCACAACAACCAAATATTTAACAAAAGTCAATTAAAAACAAAAATTATCGAAGCTTGGAGCACCATCATCTTAGAAGACACAAGAAAGTTGGTAGAATCAATGCCTTATAGATGCCTACAGATAGTCCTCAATAACAAAGGAGGACCGACCAAATAATAACATTTTCATATTCATTTCGTTACCCTTGTTAATTTTGTAATTTTGCGTTTTGCATCATTTATGCTGCGACGGTAAAATCGGACATGATTTCATAATTTTTTGTTTTTTAAATGTGACATACCTGAGACAACATATTAATTTATAATATGCTTTTAAAATATTCATATTAATTCTATTTTATTATGTCGTTTTTCCAAAATAAATATTATGCCCCTGGAACAAGTCAGATTCTCTGAATATCGGCCGCATCATTTAAGCTGTGAGTCGCTGTAGTTACGCAAATTATTAACTCTTTGTCTTTCCCTATGAGCAAAACAAATTATCGTTATGCATTAATTACCTATTTAAATTGCGCAATTGTATTAAGCAAAACACAGTAAGAGATAAAAAGTTATCATGTTTTCAATAAACAAGAGATAAATGTGCATTATTGAATAAAAAATATTTCTTGAACAAAATTCGTATTTTTAAGAGAGCTGGCACACGACTCTAAAAATGTGATGTCTGTTTATTTTATTTTAGGTTTAAGATCTTGCAGAACTTTTTATGAAGAATGACTTTTTCCCGTAAAATGAATAATAAAAAAGTTTCCCATATAATTTATGTAGACACACTCTACAATTGGTCCAAATTTCGGCAATTGCACGCGCACGCAGTGACGCAAACGCGTACCTCTTTCAAGTTGGGTGCTCCTGCTATAAATCAGAACAAGTGTGCGCGTATGTCGACCCCAGACAAGGCTGTTCCACTCTACCTATACATACATATTGGTGTGAAATTTGTATGCCAAATTGAGCGTGAAAATCGTGAACAGATATTTGAAAGCTGAAATTAAATTGAAAATTCAACAAATAAACCACAATAGTTTTTATTGGCTTTTCTTTTCTTGTCAAAATGGTGGACATATTTTGCATGCAACAATATCAGAGTGCGACTTAAGGTCATTCGCTGTCGTCTACAAAGCCGTTTTATTCTAAAGTCATCTCTGGGACACCATATAACTGTCGGCATTTACTGACTTTTCAACCAGACAAACCGCAGTCATAAAATACAATCCCAAGAAATGTAATTCTGCTCTCAAAGCAAATCGACTAAATTGCTTTGTTGGTCGTTTAAATTGGCTTTTTAATGGTGCGACATCGCCTATACAAATTCGCCTCTGTTTAGCACCTAATAACAATGCCTTGATCACGTATGGAGAAGTAACAAATTAGGTGAGGAAAAAATTGAAGTGCGAGGTACCTGCGGTAATCCGCGATCCTTTTCACAGGAGAAGAGTGCCGCGAAGAGGTCGTTTGCGTATGCCCCTTTAATGGGCTCGTCCGCACACCTGAGGAAAACTTCCTGATAGGCGAAAAATAAGCACGTTTGTTGCCCTACAAAATACATCGTGGCATCACGGAAATGAAGCTCCAAAATCCATAAACGAATTGCTGCCGTCATTAGTGTTTAACGGAAAATGAACCAATCAATTCTTACAAGTGTTATTCGGTGCCTGACCAGTACCCAACAAATGGCATTACGTCAGGACTTCTAGTGCAACCAACTTAATCCCTTTACCTGCCCAGGTAAACGGTCCGCTTTGCTCGACCAAGTTGTAGTGACGTCACTCACTTTCATGCACTTCTGTTCGCCTGGTCGGCACAACCTCACGTTAAAAGCGAATCCTAATAGGTGGTAATGACCACTTTAAGGGTTACATAATTCTCAGTCGAGGCCAGAGACATGGGCGAACGTGGCAGTCCGACAGATTGTGGATTACTGGTGGTTATGAGGCAGCACGGGTAGAAGCGATTGAAGTGATTAAAAAGGATTAAAAAGGGGTTTCTGTTGGGTTTGGTAATGGTAATGTCAAGAAGGATGGGGGACTGATCACCGCAGGGAAAATAATGATGCAGGGGCTTCAATCCCGGTATTGTTCTCCCCCCTTTAAAGAGAAAAAATGCAAATAAACATCTGGTATAAATAAGTATACCTGTTGCTTCAAGCATTTAACTTTAAGCCTATTGAGATGTTGATTGATTGCCACGACCACTCCACGTCTCTGTTCAACAATCATTATCGCTGCACGTTCAAGTTATATACTTGGCTGCGGATGATTGAGTTTTAATGCCACAAAAAGCGAGACTGGGAACCTTGTTGCGATGAGCGTAAAAAAACAGCTATTTAAATATGAAAAATGACTAAATAAAACTGTTCAAAGTGAGAAAATCCATCGAAAAACCATTAAAAACGTGAAGATTATAGTGGGGCAACAAAATTCCTAGAAATGTTCTTCGGGCAATTGATGAAATTGTGTCTTTAAAAATATTAATATAGGGAAAAAAAGGTAAATTTTATCGGCTAACCAGGTCCAGGGGAGGGTTATGGTCGTCGAGAGGCGACCGGGGAAACCCTACCGGATTTCAGCTGCTGGGGTTCCCTGGTGGGACCTGGCCGGTCGGAATCCCCAGTCAAAGGTCTATGTTTTTTTTTCATTTGCGATTTGATTATTAATTTTTAGAGGTTTCCTAAATTTATTGAACTCAAGGGTCCAAAAAGTCTTGGGCTTTAGCGCGGGATGGGCAAATTTCGATGTTTATCAGGTAAATCTCGGTAACTCTAGGAGATACAGAAAAAGAAACATAGCGATGTCTTTTTTGAGAACAAAGTCTAGTAGACTGACCGAGTGTAGGAAACTTAGATATTTGCCATTTTCAATAAACCCTCGTCATTTGGCTATTTATTCGGTTTGTCACATAAATGGAAGTGCTACTATACCTTTTTTGAATAGATCACGATGATGCCAATATTTTGTGACTTAATTGTTGTGACAATACTTTATGTTACAATATAAAGTTGTATTTTTGGTTGCATACACCAGAACTGTTTTTTATGTTTTGCATACAGCGATATAAATGGCGGCGCTACTCAAATGTCATTAATAAAAGTTAACTTCAATCTTCAGTTAACCTAAATCCAGTTTCAATGCGATACGTATAGCGTTATAGGTACAGTGAATTGTCAAAATTGACAGGTTGTTCGAACAATAGAATTAAACCGAGAACATTTTCTGAAAATAATTTTTTACAACTTTCGAAGATAATAATTTCAACAAGAATGCCTAGCCGAGTTAGATTCTGTTTTCTGCAATAAAATGCCATATCAGTCGAGAATTTCTCGTTGGTATGGAAAATTCAAACGTGGACAGATGAGCCTTATTAATAATGTAATAGCAGATGCGCCAAAAACGGAAGTTTCCCAGGAAAACGTCGATGCTATGCGCAAGCGCATCAAAGAAAATTGACATGTGACATATTGCTAGATTGAGGCATCATTGGAGATTTCAGATACCTCAACTCAAAAAATTTAGCATGTAGAATTTACTGTAAAAAAAATTAGTGCCCCGTTGAATTCCACCATTTATTGACAGAAAAACAGAAAGAAGCTAAGGTCAATTGGTGTCAAAAAACTGTAGACCGCTCCAACGCAAGAAACTCTAAAAACGTATACAGCGTCATCAGTGGTCATGAAGCGTGGATTTACTTATTTGAATCCGAAAATAAACGCTAGTCGTTTGGGTGTTCCAAGGTAAAGAAAAACCAACAAAAGTCGTCCGTTCTCGAAATATGTCCAAAAAGATGGTCGCAACATTTGTCTTAAAAGCAGGCCATGTGCCAACAATTCCCCTGCAAGATTAAAGAACTGTTACTGCCCATTGGTATACAACCATTTATTTGCCAGAAGTCACTGCTGAGCTTAGAAAGGCCAACTCCAAACGACGAATTATCCTCCACCAAGACTAAACAAGTTCGTACACAGCTTGCAAGATAATGAAATTTTTAACACAACAAAAAGTCGAATTGTTAAACCATCTTCCGTACAGTCTCGATCAAAGTTTCAACGATTCCTTTACATTTTCGAAAATCAAGAACGGATTGCGTGATCCAGTCGCCAGAAGACGTGGTTCATGCTTTCAAAAACTTCATTTTGACTGTACCAATAAACAAATGGATTAACTGGCTTCAGAAATGGTTTCAGCGCAAGCAAAAGTACATTGATCTTCGTGGAGAATATTTCGAAAAACAATAAAGTCTTTAAAAGCTATCTACGGTTTTATTCCAGCTCCATATGCAAAACTTAAAAGACAGCCCAGATCCTGTTCGCATCTGCGGGGATTTAGAAAGACATTTTGAACACTCACGTTATTGAATTTATGGGAAATCACTAAGAGAGTCAATAAACTCAACATTCACAAACGTACCATTAATATGGAAACTTCAAATTATATTTAAAAGGCTGCAAACATGATTAAACTTTTGAAGTAGCACCGGTATTTATATATGCAAACTACAATAAGACGCTTAGTGTATTGTATAGGCAACCAATCAAACATAAGACAGTTTCTTGTTAATACATTTACTATAAATATGTCTTGAAAGTAACGAAAAACCGAGGAAAAACAGGAATAATTGCTAAAACCATAACAATTTTTTTAACAACTTTTATTAGATCATAAGAGAAGTTAATAATATAAATTTAAAGAAAATTGCAATACTCAAAATAAAAAAAAAAACACTTTTATAAAAAAAGTACACCAACTCCTTAAACATATAGTTAAGAATGATATATTTAAACAAATAACAATATTAAAAAACAAACAAACAAAACTTAAAATAACTAAAAACGAGTCAGGGTAGCCTTTATTCTTCTCTAGATCCAAACAACGATTTTGTACAGGCTTAATTAGTGTCTGACAACATTTCTTAGAAATAGAGTACCACACCTGCTTAACAACGTCGAATACATTTAGAATATTTTTAATGTTTTCTTGCCCTAAAACCTTTTTTATATCGTTCCATAAATTTTCAATCGAATTAAGATCCAGATTACAGGAAGGCCATTTAAGAAGAGGCACAGAATTCTGATCGAATCAAGCACAAATACTAGCCGTCGTATGCTTCGGATCGTTGCATTGCTGAAATTTCCAAATTACAAGCAAGTTCTCTTCGGCATACGGTAGCATTACAGTCTCCATAATATTTTTATATTGGATCTAATTCATAATCCCTTGAATTTTATGAACAGCCCGGATCAAAAAAAACAACCCCAAATTTGAACCGATCCAACCCCATGTTACACTGTGATTGTGGTGTACTTAGGATTGTATTTGTGATTTGTAGGACGCCGCACATACTGTCCCATCTGATCCTATCCGATTGATTTTTGTTTCATTGGACCAAATAACGTATTCCCATTGGGACAAGGCCCATGCTTTATGGTCCTTAGCAAAGTGTATTCTAGCTGCGCGATTTTTTTTAAATCATAGCTTTTTTACACTCAATTCGTCCATGTAAATTGGCTTCACTCACACGACGCCTGATTGTTCGAACCAATAACACTGAATTTTTCCTTTCACAATTTTTTGGAAAAATTTCTTTTTGGAAATCAACCGCCGTTATCATGAGATTTCGACGATAAAGTCTCACAATTTGTCTATCTGTTTCAGGTTCCGATTTTCGAATCTTCTTTTGAGGTGGTAAGTTTTGCGTAGTTTCTTAAAATTTTTAAAGCACAAAAAAACATTATTTTATTAATTTGCCAAGTTGTGATGTGCAACTTTTTGATTTTTACATCGTTTTCTACATTTAATTAGTGCTCAAAATCTGAATCTTATAAAAACTTTCATAAATTATCACCAATAAATATGCTAATTGTCCAATCAACAGCGTTCTTAATTTAGTATCCGCTCCCTTTCAGTACTTGAAATACACTGACTGATTCAATATTTTCCTAAAATATCGGAATCTCTTAACTTCTTGCAAAATAGAAGGTTCGGGATCCCCACAGATACTTTGAGAACATACATTCTTACAATGTTGTTAGATGTTCTCAACATATTCCAATTTCAGTAAAATAAGTAGGCGCTCTTAATTGAATCGTTTATTTCTGAAACGACCTAAGCGACTTTTCGTCCATTTCGGGTCTTAGGAAAAAATAGACTATTTGAAGCAAGATTTACTGTTTGGCGCAAAAATGGCCCAAATTTATTTACGTGATGCCTCGATATTCAAACCTTCAATAATCCTTAGGAACTGAAAGGACCTAAGTGAGCGACCTTAGGCCTTTTCAGAAACAAACGCAAATTACTTGTGCCACTTGTTTTGATAATAATGCGTAGTAGGCCTTGCGTTGTTAGCATTGTTTACATTTTTCATGAAGACGCAGCGCAGTTTGAGCATTCCTTTGAAATTTTACACAAATGAATAGTTTAGTTTCAACTTCTTAAATCATGTCGAGTGACACTACAGAGAGATCATTTGAATTTCATATCTAGTCAGTTGTGGTTTGTTGAAGAAAAGAACGTGTGTCAATCATCGTTTGTGTTTTTTAAGGCCACAGTAACGTTTGTGTTTAAAATCGATTTCCTGTACCTACCGCAACATGGTGTTCACGGACGAGCAGAAAACATTTATGGTTAAAGCCTATTTTCCTAATGGACATAAAGTTAATGGAGAATGGATTTATGAAGTTCAACCCTGTTTTCGAGAATTTCGCGAAAAATTCCCTGAAGTTGCAGCAACAGATGAACTGAATTTTGCAAATACACTGAAGTATGTTGTAAATTTATTCCGTGAAACCGGCAGCATTCAGGGAAAGTCAGGCAGCAGAAGACAAAAAAAACGAACTCCAGACACATGAAAACCTAAATACTACCTTGAGGAGATTGTCACAGCAGATTGACTTATCTTATTGTACCTGGCAAAATTCTCAAAAAGACCTAAATTTGCTTTCTTTGCAAAGTATTCCAAGAGCCTTTAGATTATGAAACGAGGATAACTTGTTGCGCCTGGTTCAATGAGACTATGAATAATAATCTTCTGGATCTATTATTCTTTAGCGATGAAGCCTGGTTTCATTTGTCGAGATATGTGAACTCTCAAAATATGCGAATGTGGAGTGCAAATAATCCTCACATATTTCAAGAAACTTCATTATATCCCCAAAAAAAATTGAGTTTGGGTTGCTGTCTCTCGAAGACGTTTAATCTAACCAATTTTTGTTAACGAGTGTTACAGCAGAGCGATACCAAAATATGTTGGACGAATTCATTAATCAACTACACTCTGACAAATTACAAGGTTATTTCCAACATGATGGAGCAACAGCTCGTACAACCTTAGATTATTTAAGAAAATATTATGTCAATCATTTAATAAATTCACATACAGAGCATATCTACCTACCTCGGTCCTCAGACCTTACGCTAGGGAGATTACTTCTTGTTCCCAACTTTAAAAGATAATATTTTGGACAACCAGTACACACAATCGAAGATCTTAAGGTACGGATTAGAGCAGAGTGCAAATGTCACCCCAGAAGTTCTCGGTAATTTCTTCGAGAGTATGAAGAGTTGGATAAATTTGTGCATTGAAATGAATGGACATTTTCAGCAGTTCAGTTCATCTGTTGCAACTTCAGGGAGTTTTTCGCGAAATTCTCGAAAACAGAGTTGAACTTCATAAACCCATTGTGAATGTTTCAAACAATTGGACTTTGGAGGTTGTTAAAAAATAGCTTTAATGTTTAATCGAAATCTTGACAATTAAAAGTAAATAAAGCAACATAACCTCACTTGGCTCCTTTATCAAAAATAAATTTTAACGTCATTTTGCGGCATATGATCAAGCTACGACCTACTTTTTATCTTCTATTTCTCTTGTGCAAAATCCCATAGTTGGCTAGATATGAAATTTAAATGATCTCATAGTGGTGGCAGCAACGTCCAAGAATGTGCAGAGATGGAGATGGACGTTACAAGAAGAAGGCAAAAGTGGGTACGTAATGATCTAAAATACTGAAGAAATATAATAAAGAGAGCTCGAATCAGTGGGCTCGCCTACAAAAGTTACAAAGGAAAACAAATAGAAGCAAAAGAAATAGGAGGGCCTTGCAAGTAAGCCACTTAATAATTTTTTTGTCCCACGGCGGCTACCGACCTTGCAGTACCTAAGTAGTAATCTCATTATTATGCGATAGCTACCATATTGTTATTTCGTGACTTTTTTCAGATTTAAAATGCAACATTTTAATAAATTGACACATGATTAACGAGCACTTTTGTTAAAACATTTTTGTGAGATGCAAAATAAAGATGAACAGGATATTTATCTCCAAGGGCTTATTAATCAAAAATCAACTACAAAAGAAAAGAAGAATACTAATACTAATACTAAATCACTACTATACTAAATCAAATAAAAACAGCAGCAGGCTATGATTATTTTATACGTGTAGAGTGTGTGGTACCCCACTAAGTATTCAAACACTTCACAGGATGCTCAGGTTCATTTGATAAGAACAACTCGTTAACCAGATCCAACAAACTTAGAGTGATAAGTTAAGAGTTAGAGTGATAACTCTCAAATACAACCACCTTCCACATCACTCCTCTATTTTCTACTCAGTTCGTTCCTATCTACTCTTTTCCGCTTGCACGGTGGTTCCCCGAAGAAGTAATTCCTCCTGAGGTAATTATTCCCTGCTGCGGTCATTCACGCACCGGTTGCCACAGAGGGCTTAAAAGTTAAGGTCTGTTGTGAAGCCTCTATGAGTGTACATGAACTTACAAGTAAAAAAATAAAGATATTAACATAGCTAATTGGGATGGATCAAACTCTTAGAGCCATGCGAGGCAAGAACGTGAAATATTCAATCCCAGAAAGGGATAATTTATTAATTCAGGAACACATTGACAGTTTCTCTCTAAGGGAAATTCATTATTCCGAAAAAAAATACAAGAACTTGATGGTAGACTAATCGTGAAAATAATATACAGGGTGTTCATTTTCCGACACTTTTGCAGGGTATCTACGTTATTATTACAGTTCGAGGGTTGGGGTCTTCGCAATCCTGTGCCACTTTTTTGTAAAACGAACGATATCGCAAATAGACTTATCATCACTTTCTTGGTTTCTGAAATACAAGGCGAAATTGAAAATTGTGCATTTTCAGGCACCTATTGTAGTTCAGTTATCTTACACGTTATCGACTAGGTAAAACGGAATCTTACACATTTGTTCATGTAGAATCCAGTGGCGTTCTCAGTTTTTCACCAGATTTCCTAATTTTTGAGAAAATTAAAAAGTTGAGATTTCTTATGGGGACATCCTGTATGTTAATTGGTCGTTACATTCTACTCACTAAGAGTTTCCAGAAATATACAGGGTGTATCAGAATCGTTCTGTCAACTGCTTACTGTAGGTTCCTGTGACCGAAATAAGGTATAAAATTTATACAAACAAAGGTCCAATTGGCTTTTAATTTCGAGATACAGGGTATTAAAGTTTAAGAAAAAAATAGTTTTTATTTTTTAACTTCCAATCGGCTCAAAATGTTTTAACCAAATTTCGTACATTTGTTTAGTATATCGGTAGGTATAATTCAAAAAAATTATCAATTTCAATCATTCACCAATGGTGGAGATGTGTGTATTATGTTTCTTTCTTAATTATAAAGAATTGTAACACTCAGTATAATATTTCATTTAAAGTAGCCCATATGCGTTAATGTGTTTAGCAAATTTTTTGTCTCTTCTTAGTTTGTTACAAATTTATTATATATTCCTGGAAAGCTTTTAGTGAGTAGAATGTAACTACCAGTTAATGTACAGGGTGTCTCATTTAAGAAATTTGAATTTTGGTAATTTTTTCAGAAATGGGGACTCCTGGAAAAAAACTGAACACGCCACTGAATTCTACATAAAAAAAAATGTGTAAAATTATGTTTTTACCTAGTCGATAATTTATAAGATAACTAAATTACAATAGATGTCTGAAAACGCACAATTTTCAATTTCGCCCTGTCTTTCAAATACCAAAAGGTAATGAATCTGTTTGCGGCATCGTTCATTTTACAAAAAAGTGGCACAGGTTTACAAAAATCCCGATCTTCGCACCATAATAATAACGAAGATATCCTAGAAAAGTGTCGAAAAATGGGTACCCTATACAATATGTTTAAAACTAAACATTCCCAAATAAAGATTAAGCACAGTTACTATTACAAATAAAAAATAAAAAAAATTTGTCTAAAATTTGGATGGCCGTAGATTGACACATGTATGAAATGTGAGGAGTTAAACCTAAAAATTAAGCATTTCCTTAAAAGATATAGCTAAGGAAAGTGCAGTTGCCGAATTGATGATTTACAAAAAAATTAAGGGAAAAGTTATAAATTTATTCAAAATGTATTAAAATGTTCCACCAAAATGATCAGCAATACCGTTAAATTGGTAGAAAACTGGAAACACATAGTAGAAAAAGAAAAACTATGTCAATAGATGATAGACTAGTACAGAAGGTGACGAAAGTATTTCCTTTCTCAACATCTGTACAAATAAAAATACAAATTGGAGATAACGTGAGCACTTCTACAGTACGGAGGCAATTGGCCAAAGCAAATTTACACGGGAGAAGACCAAGGAAAGTTCCTAAACTAACTGACAAACAGATTTCCAACCGCCTAAAATTTGCAAGAAGCTATACCTCTTAGTCTCCGTTGAGATGGAGGAATATTCTTTGGTCAGATGAATCAAAAAATTGTTCTTTTTGATTTTTTTGGACAGCGACAATATGTAAGACCGCTATAATCTGAATACAACCCAAAGTATACCCTGAAAACTATAAAATATGATGAGCCCTCCAAAATGGTATGGAGTTGTTTTCTGTATTACGATATAGGTCCGATACATCGTATCGAGGGAATCATGGACCAAGTTGTCTATGTCCATATCCTGGAAAATGTAATGTTTCCTTATACCAACGATAATATGCCCATCAGATGGACCTTTATGCAGGATAATGATCTTAAACACACAACCAGAAGGGCAAGGGCATGGCTTGCCGACAATAGGGTTGAAGTTTTGAAGTGGCCTGCTCAATCTCCGGACCTCAACCCTACTGATCATTTCTGGAGAGATGTTAAAAAAGGAGTTTCTACAGCAACACCACCCAATAATGAAAATTTGAAGAAAATTGACCAGGATACTTGGAATGCAATTCTAATTGAGAAGTGCTAACGCTTAGTCGACTCAATGCTGAGGAAATATTTGGTTGTTATTGCCCAAAAAGGGTACAATACAAAGTATTAATATTAGTTTACTTAAATCAGTTGTTTTTTTTTAATTTTAATACTTTCATTTTCATTCTCTCTAACTTTTAAGAAAGGCTGCTATTTATTCAGAACATTTATTTTTGGCAGAAGAAAGTATTAGTAAATATATATTTTTTATTTAAATAAAGGTTTTTTTTATAAGTTGTTTTGCTTTTCCTTGCATAATTAGTAAAGTTTTATGTTTCTTAGAAAAAGCAATAAATTATTGAAATTTGTTCAAAACTAAAGAATTTTCTTAAAAAGTACCTTTACACCGCTATTATTTTACACACGTCTATAAGTGATGTTTATTTTGCATAAAAATGCGATAATTTATAAAATAAACATATCTTTAAAAACATAGAAGTCATAAAGCCGCTTTCAATTATCCACATTAACACTACATGAACAGATTTTAGGATTTTGAAGTTCCAGATTTTCTCTCTAATAGCAAAGTGATTTTTTTTTCTCAAAACACCAAAAATCCACTTAAGCCCTTTGAGAAATAAACGATTCAATTGTACGGCCGCCAACTGTATCGCCCTCCTCAACGCTGTAAAAATTAAGCCGTATTGAAAATGCTTCTCCTACACCAAAATTCGATAAAAATCAGGTGGACATTAGCCCTGAACTTGACCACGTTCAAAACGACCATTAATCAAGGTTATACGACGGGATAATTGTTCGATCAGTATCTATATCTCTTCGGAAAGCGGGTCGGAATTATTCTAATCCCTCCATTATCGATGTGTCAACCCACACGTGCATTTGGGCCTAGTTGTAGACCATACAGGCGCCTGTGGGAGGCCTTTTTATTACCCGTCGACTCTATTAAAATCTCCAAGACACGATTTCAAGACGACAGACGCTTTAAAGTACTCCGTATTTGGTGAGATTTCTCACGGACTCGGTTACTTGAACCTTCATTGAGAATGCGGTCTGGTATCAATTTGTGGCGAGATGAAAGTGAGACTTTATTGCCCCGGTGAGGATGATTCGCGTTTTTTCCCGATAAACCATCAGAATCTTGTTTGCCTGTAATTGCGGGGTTTCGCCGTTGACGAGGATGTTGCTCCTTAATGGCCTTATAGACAGAAAAGATTGAAGTTTAAGGTTCAAAAGCCAGTGGGTGATTATATTGGTAAAAGCATAATGATAGGGCTATTAGAGAGTTTAATAGATTTATATACAATCAGTTGTTATTGTCCATTGTTCTGCGGTATGCAATTGTTGAGGTGGGGCCGTGAAGACGCGAAGAGGAAACGATTGGGCTTTTAGGGCAGTTCATATTTAATTTAATTGGAAATCGGATATTTATCCCTACAGGGGGGCGCATGAAATATTTTTAAATCGATGGGCGCGTCGGCCGCGGGAACCGTCCTAAAGGGGCCAAAAGCCCTTCAAAGGTTAAAATCAAAAATTGCTCAGAAATCACGTGTAAAGCTTTTTAAAGTAGAAATTGTAGATCGATTTAATTTTCTTTATGCAGGGTGTTTCCTAACTACGTGTGGAAAATTTAAGGGCGTGATCCTGGATGCATTTCTAATGGAAAATGTCTAATAAACAAATGTCCGCAAATGCTTCGTTTTCAAAATACAGAGTGTTAAAATATACCAAAAAAAAGATTTCCGTGAATATTTCTAATATGATTCAAATTGGATTTTTGAATTTTAGCACGCGAACGTGTAGTAAAGAGCCCTATTTTTACATGTACTCAGATTTTTTCCATGCGACACTGACGCACGCTTGGGATATCTTTACTACACTATTCACACTCCAAATCTACAACGCTGCGTTTGCTTTTAATTAAAGCCGATTTTTATGTTCTTTGTTTCAAAAAAATATCAAAGAAAATCGCAGGAACGTCTTTATTAATAATCGATCAGTGCAAGATTTATTTATTTCAAAATCAAGAAAAAATTAACTTCATAAAAGAACTGTTGAAAATGACCATCATTACTTATTAATACATTTCTCTTAAGTAAATCTTGCACTGATTATAAACTAGCTGCCACTCTAAACGTTAGTAAATATAACATTTATATTATTTTTTATATCAATAAAAAATCCAATTTGAACCATATTGGAAATATTTAGGGATTTTTTTTTGGTATATTTTAACACCCTGTATTTTGAAAACGAAACATTTGTGAAAATTTGTTTATTAAATATTTTCCACTTGAAATGCATCCAGGATTGCGTCCTTAAATTTTCTACACTCAGTTAGGAAACACCTTGTATAAACATACAAGGTATTATATATACATATAACTTCCACCAATGTGCTGAAAAAAATCTATATTCAACATTTTCCCCATCATTTCCAACATGGATTTAAATTAAACATTTGGGCTGGTATCATTGAACGTTATTTAATAATACCAATTATTCTTCCAAATAGACTAAATGAAAAAGTTTATTTATTATTTTTACAAAATTCTCTTCCTGAGCTCTTTGAAGATCTACCTTTAAATTTAAGATGTGAAATGTGGTTCATGCAAAACGAAGCTGCGCCACGTTTCGTTCGAAGTGTCTGGCAATTTTTGAATTAGCAGTTCCCGGATAGATAGGTAGGACGAAGAAATTACTGTTTTTAACATTGGCCCCCTCGGTCACCAGACTTGAATAAATGTGATTTCTTCCTCTGGGGGACTTTGAAAAAAATGTGTTTATGCTACATCGGTTAGATCGGCAGCAGACTTGTGGAATCGAACAAACATTAAATGCAACAGTTATCCACAATATACAACAAATCATCCACAGTTATTGGACAGTGTAAACTTTAATTTTTAACAAAAAATAAAATTATATGTTAGAGAGAATGGCGGTCATTTTGAACAATTTCTTTATTGTTAAGTTTAGGTTATTGTGTCATAAATTTTTTGTTGGTTATAATTTTTTGCTGTAAACAAAATACTTTTTATTTTCCACTTTAAAACACTCCGAAATTATTTATACAAAATGAGCCAGTTTCTCGAGCCTTTCGTTTAACGTCGGAAAATGTCTCTCAGTGTGAAATTACATAATTAGAAAATCTTCTTCGGTATTTCTCAACACTCCTCCTACAATTACTCTCGCAAAATCCAAATACCAACAACATATTAACCTGCTCACTAAATGAAAATTTTCCAGCCATTTCCGAGCCAAATCGCTCTGCTATACAGCTACATTTAGAATATCTGCATGTCTGCATATGTACTTACATGACTTTGGCAACTGCAACTGTGATTTTATCAAAAATTAAAAGATTTTCGACAAATTTTTGAAAAGAATCGAAGTTTTTGAATTAAATTTGCGATTAAACGGTATTGTCTGTTTGTTCGTTATTTTACAGATAGAAAAATCTCAAATCCTTTAGACCTTACCTTACCATTAATCCAACCCTTATTGAGCATCTATCGATTTCACATTTCTACCAATTAAAGATGTTGATAAGAATAAAACATGTTCCAAATTTGGTTTCATTGTGATGACGCATTACTGAAATACAGAGTGTTTCTGAATAGACAGTAAAAGTTTTAATGGGTGAATCCTGAGCCAAATTTAAAACAAAAAGTTCATATAAAGATATGTTCAAAAATGCTTCGTCTTCGTTCTACAGGGTGTTAAGGAACACTTTTTTTAAATTACTTATTTATTTTTTATCGAAACTTGCTGAAAATTTGTAGAAACTTAAAAGCCAACATCAAAGGTTAATATCTCTTCAACTATTAACCATAGAAAAAAGTATTTAACAAATCGTCACATTTTGAGACGCCCTACGCGCACCTGCTGTGTCAGTTCCGTTACGGCTCACCCTGTATAACTAATGTTACTTATCGTATCATGTAATGGCAGTCTTCACACATCGCTATTATTAACAGAGGAATTGTGAGCATTCTCAGTAGAAATATCACGTATTTCTGTTTGATATAGAGCTGCACTTAGTACATCTACCTACTTCTCTTTCTCTCGTTTGATTTTAGTTATTCCTCTTGAATGTGGCGAATTTCGTGAATCCTCCAATTTAGCAATTCCAACAATTGGAAGCAGGGAGACGTACTACTTTATTTTCGGCACGAGTTTGAGTGGACTCTCTGGAAACTTGTTTTCCCCATTGAGGTCAATTATTTTTTTCAATAAACAAAAATTTATTAGCAGCATCTGAACACTTATTATCACAAATCTCTTGATCAGTTTCGCTATAACTTTCTTTCATTTCTAGAATATCTTCTATCTCCGAGTCCACTTCATCACCACGCAATTCCTCGCCTGACGAGTCGTCCTGCATTAAACGAATAAGACGAGCCTCCTCAGCCTCAAAACTTGCCACTGTCATTAAAACTGTTAGAATGATAAGTTAGTATCATTACCGTGACATACAAACATTTTCTTCCTTTCTGTTGCAGAATGTTGTAGTTAGAAATATTTGAACACCAAGAGGCGCGTCGGTCTCACGCACCAAAAATAGGAAAAATAAAATAACACGTGCACTTTCACTGAATGTTTACAGCATAATAAATTTAAATGGCTAAAATAGCCAGATACTACACAGGAGAAGAAAATACACACAAGTACAGTGGAATTTCCATAACTCGAATTTCAAGAGCCGCTAAAATTCATTCCAGTTAAGGAAACTTCAAGTTAAAGAAAAAATAAAATTTTAATTTTTAAATGAAAGAATAGCAAGAAAATAATGATTTTTCCGTCAAAACAGTTAACGTTATAAAAAATATTCAAGAGACCTTTTTTTACAGAAATATGAAGAATTTAGAAAAATACTTTTAATTAGAAAAACCAGTGATGTATCATATTTTTCGTTTAAAACGTTTAGGATCACATCAATGAGGACCTCACTGGTGAAATGAAAAAATGTTTTTTTCTTGAAAAATGTGTTTCTACACCTATTTTTGGCTCCCCAATTTTCATAAAAACATTTCATGCCGGGAACGATCTTATTAGGAAAAAACTAGAACATTTTTTTATCACTCTGTATTTAAAACAGGAAGCGGAAACAGACACATATTCCTATGAGTTTTTTTAATCATCCACGGATTCACCCTCCAAATTTTTGATGTGCTATTATGAAACACTCTGTATTTACAAAATATCCATTCCTGGATTTCTACCATGAGGATATCGGTAACCATAAAAGGTACGACGAAAACGTCTTTAATTTTTTCTCAGCTCATTTGGCGAAATAATTCAAAACGATTAAGACTTCATCAGTGCAAATTTTCCACTTCTATAATGTGGCGATGTCTTATTTAAAATTCCAGGTTTCCATTTTTGACAATTCTTATCAACTTTGTTTTTTCTTATAGGCGCAATCTTAAATTTTCCATTTTCGAATTCAGCTTTTTTCCAGATGGCGATGTATCACATGTTAAGATTCAGTCCTAGATTTTTCTACAAATGTGAAAAATCCAGTTTTCGCAAAACAACCAAAATGTCAATGTTGAAATCTCCAATCTCGATTTTTTTAAGTTTCATTTCAGTGACCAGTTGCATACAAATACAGTGGAACCTTCAAGGGACTTGGCCTGTCGTTTATTACAGGCGACTGAGGATAAAAGCTGGTTGATTCAAAATTTCTGTTTTAACCATATGCCAAATTATACGCTTTTTGTTGGAGTAAACAGGTACATATACATATATTAAATGAGAAAAAAACGATAAAAATAAAAAAAAACAACAAACATCTAAATACAACTGAAGTTTAGGTAGAAAAGAAGTTCATAATTTGTCTCTGCACTTTATGGTTTTTCAATATTTCTTGAGTTATTTTGTTTTGCAAAAGATCTGTCGCATTTAAAAAGTTCACATTTTCTGGATAAATTATTTATACATAATTTGTTACAATTCTCAAAGCAGAAAGGGTCTCTTGAGCTGTGGAGATTAAAACTTCATCATTCCTGTCAACTTCCTCATCATCACTCGAACCCTCTTCATATTGATCATTGGCAGTTATTTGAACAATGTCGATATCATTGGAAACTTCCAACAACTTTTTCGTCTTCATCAATCATGTCTTATTCATTTAAGTTGATTTCCTCAAAATCACAAATGTGCCGATTTTTGGCCAAATCGCTTAAATCCAATTCTGTTTCTTCCCCGTTGTTTTGTGTCAAAATTATTATTTATATTATAACCCTTGTTTTATATACTTTCAACAATTAACAATGGTGCTGCTGTGAGTGAGTTCCGAGGCAGCTCGCTCACAGCAGCATCTCCTGACTGTTCGTTATAACCGAGGTCAAAGCTCCAAAAAATTATAAATATAGTATGTTATTACTGAGTGCTCATTATATCCGAATTTGTTATAACCGAATAAAAATACATCAGCTTTATAGAAACTTGGACGGGACTTTTCTTTTCGTTCGTTATAACCGCGTGTTCGTTACAGCACGTGTTGTTCGTTACAGCACGTGTTCGTTACAGCATGTGTTCATTAGAGCCGAGTTCTACTGTAATTAAAATTCGGCAACACCGACGTTACCCCGGCAACCGCATATATCACAAACCAACATCAAAACGACAGACAAGAGTCTACCCTGCTCATCAATGGATTGTTACATCGAAACCCCTGTCGATAAACTCTTGGAGTCGGGCAGCCGCGTGGCGGGCCCCGCAGTGGTCCGTTCGAAGATCCCGCGCCCCCCCAATGCGTTCATGTTGTTCGCTAACGATCACCGCAAAGCCCTGGCCTATGTCTACCCCGCCGATTCCAACAAAGAGATCAGCAGACGACTGGGACAGACGTGGAAGAATTTGAGCTTATTGGAGAAGAGCCAGTACTACCAGAAGGCCAAGGAGATCGATTTGGAGCACAAACGCAGGTATCCTGGTTATGTTTATAACCCCAAAGATGCTCGATTAAGGAAGGCTATTCGTACCACACTGAAGAATAGAGCTGCGGGTCCTTCTAGGCAGAGGAATTTGCAGAAAGAATTTTGGGGCGAGGACCCGCATCGATTTGAACCAGCAGTGATCGTGGGCAAGCGGCAGCAACTGTTCGAAACGACGCCTTCGAAAGTTTGTGTAGTACCTTTGGACGTTTTTGGGCAATCTGAAGACGACAAGAAGTTGTTTGAAAAGGAGAAATACATTCTTGTAGCGGCGGAGAGCTACAATGAAGTAGGAAAACTAGAGGAGTGCGACAAGAGCAGCTACCTGCCCATAAGCTCTACGAAGTTTAACCAAGACCCGGAGCTGTTTACGAACAACGTAGAGTACCACAAGGAGTACATCGTCAAGTACTTCAACCAAATCCCCGATTACGAGACCTACAACGTCACGATTGAAGACGGGATCAGTTTCCCCTACGTTACGATACCGCATCTTGTAGTCAAACAGAATTTGTGAAAAAATTCCCATGCACCGAGTTCAGCGTGTTTCCTCTGTTTGTGATATGTCTGAATAAAGCTTAATTAGTTTGGAAGGTCGAAAACCTCATCTGAATTTCGGCAAAAGTGCACGAACAGCGTAAACTGCTTTGCGGCAGGTCGTAATTTTCATTGATAAATTCAGTGTTGTTTACAAGCACGCGAATCGGATTACATAATTTGTTGTCTAGCCACGGCAATTGAAAGTGAATCAAGTCTGTCTGACTCACGTCTAGGCCAAGTCTTTTATCCGTATTTGGAGTTTATTAAGCTCAATAAGAATTTATAGCCTTTTTGTCGTTCAGATCCATTTGATACATTAGATTTTAGCTATTGGCACGACTCGACAGAAAATGTCCTTCACCATTTTATCGAGATAGTATTTTTTTAAAATCAAAATATGTGAAATTCTTAAGTTTGGAATTCTGAGGGCTAGCGCAGAAGTAGGTACAACGACTACGAAGCAAGTAATAAAATTATAAAGTCTAAATTTGCAAGCAGATCTGCTTTGCGTTGTCTCCGTGCTTGCAACTAATTATTGCAAATGTTGCAAATTTCCATTTAGTATTCTTATTACTTACTTCATGAGCGCTGCTCCGATTTGAATGTGAACGCTAAAAATTCGAAACGTCAACTACATATTTCTCGCAAAAAATACATCCTCTGCTCCATAAAAATTCTTGGCAAGTTCTGAATTATATCCCCGGTTACGCTGCTCACTAGGTTGCCTTTAAATAAAGCTCTTAAAACGGTTTCTACCGATATTAACTTTTTGCCTTTTTTGAAACATCTTGCATCAGACAAATATAATAATGAATTAAAGAACGGCACGCTCATCGATTGCTAATCGACGATTTGCCGATGCCCACAGGCTCATCGTCCTCGAATTGAATGTAAAACAATGTTTTATGGTATCAGGCCGTGTATCTCGTATATTGTTTTTGAATAGCGTGTACGCTTAAACCGCGAGCCAGTCTGTAAAAATTTGAAGACTGGTCGGAGGAACAAAAAAAAATTGGTTTAGACGCATTGAAGCGCCGGAAAATTATGTTTTTTTGTCAAAATTTATGCTCAACTCGAAACTAGAGAAAATGTTATTCAATTGTCACAAAACTTTTTTCTTTCGGATCAGAAAACGTCCAGTGTTCAATTAAATGTTGATCGCTCCTTGTACGTCATATAAACGTAAGACATACGGCGATCTTGACCGTACTATCTAAACGCCATTTATCTTGGCATTACGACGAGATTAATTTTTGGCTCTCTCTGTCACGAGGCGATAAAGCAAGACAACACGACAATGGTTTGTAACGTTTGTTTTTTGTTTTCAGCTAAGTGTTAGTAAGAGTTTCTTAAAGCCATTGCGACTTCGATAAATTAACGTTCGTACCAACAAAACCGTAAACCCACTTTACTTCGCTAAGCCACTTCAATCTTAAACATTCAAATTGCTTTCCACCTGACCATCACCGTGCGTCTTTCACTCATCAATATTTAATTTCCCATCTAAAGTCAATTTCCACGAACCGAACCATTAATTTCTTCATACAATCTTCTCTGATAGTAAAACGTTAATTGAGAAACGTATATTACCATTCATTGAAGAAGCCCTAATAATTAATAGCCCAAAAAGGTCCTGCCAGAAGATTCAGTTACTGATATTTTCACTCTTTGTTAACAAGCAGTTGCATTAATTAATAATGGTCGTGCACGCCGAAGAATCGAGCTCGTTAACTTGAGGGGCGTTTAACTTATACGCGCCTTTATAAGTGGTTGAGGTGGCGATAGGTTTGACCACTTTTCCAGCTCTCGATAAAACGTAGATAAACGTAGACATTGTAGACAAATGATGGATGAATTATTCAAACATAAAAACTTCAGTGTAGTAAGCACTCGGCCCGCAACTGGCGTTATTTGGACAAGTCTCATGGCGTAATCACACCAAACGCAATAACCGGAAACAAGAAAAGTGCATCTCTTCTTCTTGGGTTTCACGTTGCAATACCGTTAAAGGTAAAGACACACACAGAACGAAACAAATTATACATCTTTCATTGATACTTATCGCCACGTATATTTTAAAGGCCCAATTTACATATTTGATTGAGAGATGCTTATTCAACTCACGTTGCTGCGGCATTTATGGTATCTTGTCGAAATCATGGGAGCCCGCTAAAGGGGTGATAAACAAAACAGGTTTTTTAATAATCATGTAAAAACTAAAACGGAAGTTTAATTTAAAAAGAAAATTCTTCGCTCCCTGTATAATGTAAAATTTAATGGCCCTCCCCTATAAATTAAAAAAATTGAATGTGCAATTTGTCATAAAGTGGCGCCACCACCCAGTAACTATGACGTCATTCAGACGCAAAATTTGAACCGGAGCAATTTCACTCAATAATTTTTTTAATTATGATGATTATCTCTGAGCAGGTTTTAAATCAGTATAATAACAACTATAAAGTAATGACGTAATAACAGACCCTTGTACTCGACTCCGCAATTTTAAATTAGTCGCGCACATATACGCTTTCAAGGCTCGAAATATGCGTATTTCTTAAGGGGACAACGCCGATGCGCGGAACCCCGTAAAACCGTTCCCAAGGGGCTCTAATCGTAAATGTCACCAAGTTATTACCGAGCTAAGGTCGCTGATGGTATAACTTTTTGCCGCAAATCCATTAGCGAAGCGGCGGTAATTGGGTTTTAATGGATATATGCGTTCATATATTTTCTACTCTCCCAGGGAGAGAAAATGAATTTTGCGTGTCTACCAATTGGAAAAAAATTGTGAACGTTGTGGATCATTATACAGTATCCCAGCTACTGTGTGAAGATAAAAAAATGAAATTGCAGTCCTAACTTCTGTGGCTCTTAATCCCCAAGTGAACACAAGAGAAATATCAGGATGATCAGGAATTTCTCATATGAGCGAGTGGAGAATGCTGAGGATGCATAAGTTTCATTCTTATCATATCTTTTTACACCAATAGCTCCATGAGGAAGATTTGCAAAATCGTTTAGACTTTTGTAAGTGGGCATCTGAACAGATAAAAAGAAATCCATTGTTTTCCATTTTTTTTCTATTCTGTATTATTCTCTAACGAGCCATCGTTTACAAACCATGGACAGTTAATAGGCGGAACATACATTACTGGAGTGTTGAAAGTTCGCATTGGCTTCGACAAGTTAAGCACCAGTGTCCTTGGACCGTCAACGTGTGGTGTGGAATCATTGGCAGTAACTTATCGGTTCCCACATAAGTCAAGGCAACTTAAATTGTGAATTGTACCGGAATATTTAGGAAAATGAATTGCTCATATTACTCCAGGACAAACTTAGAAGTGTGTCAGAATATGTGGTTTTAACTTCACGTTGTCCGGCTCTCTATTTTGCAGTGTCATGGGAAGTTCTTAATCGTAATTTTAACGGTCGATGGATCGGCAGATCAGGCCCGTTGAATTGGCCTGCTAGATCTCCAGATCTTACTTCACCGGATTTCTTTTTGTGGGGATATCTCAAAGATCAGGTTTATAAAGAAATACCAATGACACGTGAGGATATGATTCAGCAAATTATAAACGCTTGTGTCAATATTTCAGGAGACATTTCATAGATATGAAGAGTCCTTTAAAACATTGATACATAAGTGTACTGAAATTCGGGGACACCATTTCGAATATTTACTTTAAATGAAAGCCATGCAAAAATTCACATTTCCATTAAGTTTAAAGCAGATATCATTAAACCTTTCGGTAATTCGTAAGTGAAAGAGAAATTGAATTATGTTAATTGCGGTGTTTTCTAACATGAATCGAAAAAAATATTTCAGACAAATTTTTCTTATTTTTAGCCGTATTATCTGTATCTGTAAAAAAAATAGAGGATGCCATTTGAGATTAAAAAACTTACCCCCTCCCCACCCACACAAAGGACGGAGGGGAAGCAACTTTACCAATACATTTCCCTTTTAGAGTAATTAAAGTTTAATACTAAACATTTCTTTAGAATGCCAAATATTTGAGATATTTTGATATTCCAGGTCAAATGTTACACCCTGTATACAGCGTGCCAGAACGAACCACCCTCGATATTTCGGTCCCTACAGCAAATATATAAATATGCAAATACACGTCGATTTTATTTTCAAGAGGGACGTTTTTTAAATCGGTTTTCTATTAAATTGCATGCACCCTCTAGCAGGGGTGGGAACCATTAAAATCTTAAATGGGAAAAGGGGTTGAGTTATACCTCATTCGAAAGGTCTTTTAATTACCTTTCCAAATGTTCCTATTTTTTTTCTCATTGAAAGGTTTTCAAAAAATCATGTCCAAGCTATAAACAAACTTGCTTACATATCAACTATATTACGGAAAAAATGTTTATTAAAATTTTAAGTGCTTAAAGTGCTATTCGTTATTTTCTATACAGTAATAAAGCCTATATTGTCGCAGTGTACCAATCAGCCATCATATAACCCATTCATAGATTCTTTCTATTCCGAGTACCCTCGAAGGACATACACACCCACCAAAATTTCATTGTCTTGCATCCCATTTGGTCACTTTTTGCCAACGGTGGAATCTGCGGTAATTCAGCAAATAAATACCTGAGGACCTATAATTTTTTGTCGGCGGTTTTACCCGACTCAAAGAGGCGAAACGATGCCCGAGGAGTTTTTGGCTAGTCGGTCAGTACCTCGAGTCAGCCAACCTGTATTTAAAACGTTTAGGGTTCGCTGCTTGATCCCAAGAGAAAACTTATTCTTCACTAGTTTTACAACGTTTAAAGCTCTGAGTGAACTGAAACACAAAACGAAATTAATTAGAATTGTGTATTTAAATTTTCTTAATTGTTTTTGCGGAAAATTAGGATTTGGGTTTCAAAAACCACTGCCACACCGATTCGTTCTATAAGGGGGCAACAATGTGCTTTGCCTCAGTGTATACACAGAGCGCTTATTCTTCAGTCAAGTCTAATTTTGAAATATTATGGTCATGGTTTCTCCTCGAGGACTACCTGTAGTTAAGGCCACAATGCAGCAAAAATTGCTGTGTAACTACAGTTTACCTTTGCCTGTTGTATGCTCGTTATGGACAGGCTTAAGGACACAAAAGACCATCTTCAACTCTGCTTTATAATCCACGTCTCACTTCGATTTTTATCGCACAAAAAATTCCTATTTTAGCACCGATCTTGGGGGTAACATACTCGCTGTGTGGTCCTCTATCTAATGATTTGAGCCCCATCGTCTTTGTTTTAGTCGCGGGCATGTGGGTGGTCCACTGCCAATTTAAACCCCCAAAGTCACACAACACATCAGAGTTTCTTTGTTTCTGTTTAATAAAACCCCGAACATTGTAACTCCAAATCGAATTATACGATTGAAGTCCTTTCGGATGTCTTGTGCCGCGGCTCGTTAGCGGGCAGTGAAAGGACAGGTATCGGTCAGACCTCCGAAGCCATCAAAATTTAATGTGTTTCTCGGTCACAATTAACTTCTAATATGATAACGTCCATGTCGGCGGAGAGGCTTTTACAATACCACATCGTTTATGAAGGGGTTTGGAGGCTCAGAAATACAAATATAGATATGTCTTTTTTAAATAATTAAAAGTATTGAACGTTCGTTATTTGGTTTACAAGTAGTGAACACTGGGCCTCTTGTGGCGTCATAATGGGGATGTGGCAAGTTAGGCTATGACAGGAATTTTAAAAAACCAGGAAGAATGTAGGCAACCAGACAATCAACTCTCGCCACTTTTGACATTTGAATTCTTTATTTTACAACCAAATTAGTTCCACGAAACTGAAAAATCTTCCATGAGAATCACGCATTCCTAATACCTCGTTGTCTAGCCTCCCATCCCATGATTTGTGGCCCTTAAATTCAGGTAGGTATTATTTTTAGAACAAGCTTCTGGTGTCCACTATTCTAGGATATAGCCGCAGCTTCTGGTCTTATTCATCCCTAGATGAGAAGATTAAAGAATATTTATGAAGGGTTTAGAACCCGCGTTATGCCCTTAAGCCTCTAATGTACGTGTTTTCAAAACGCTTAATATTTATATTGTGTAATAAGACTATTCCGTAATATTAAGAATGCTGGGAAGTTAATGCGACCGCGCCATAAGTCTTAAAACTGAAGCGCGGCTTATCTAAATGCGCGCCGGAAGAATTTTAATGGCTTAACATTCCGACACAAAGGGCCAATTTACGTATACGGTCGACTTTAGAGTTGTTTGAGTTTGTAGTTGTCGCCAGTTTACATCAGAGGGTGAGAATTGACGCGCTGAACAGGTGCAGGGGCAATAGAAGATTATAGGCGCCATCGACACCATACACGGTGTGTACGCAACTTTGCTCCACTTTAACCGACCTCGTATCTTTTATGGTTATCAAGAATCCTATGGTTAAGCTCCAGAAACAGGCATACTATAATAAACAATTAAATAATAAATAAATAATTAATTTAAATAAAAAAAACATCCTTTCCATGTGTCGCATAGGAACTTATTGGTCTCCTGCTGCTTAATCACACACTTCAAAGGAATTTCTTTGATAACACTAATTGCCCCTGAGTTACTATTGCAGTAATTAGAAAGGCTCTTATCAGGGTATCACATAAACTAATGCTCCATAAACTCAATCCGGTTTCTAAACCCAAAAGTGAAGACCGCAGCAGCTGTATTAAGGGGCCTCTCTGATGTAATCTTAGACTGCGATGGGCGTGAGATTCAGGTTGATTTATCCTGTGGTTTTAGAAATTTAAATACCCTTCTGATAGATTATTTATAAATACTTCGGACGCTTCTTTAAACGTGCCAAATGTATGTTAAGTAAAAGCAATGTGCTACCCAGATGGGTGTTGGAATTGCTCAAACAATATTGTCCCTTTTTCTTGGAAAGAGGCACTATGCTTGCAAGCAGCACTAATGCCACTTCTCTTTCGTCCCTTATCGTCAATTTAAGCTATTTTTTCGTTAATTTAAGCTTATTATTTCAAATTTACCGTCTCAAACAGTGTGACGGGACTGTGACAGTTATCAGATTTTTGACAAGTGCTGTTAAGGAGAGTTTGTTCAGAAAGCTGAACTAGGTGCCAAGCAATAGTATTGAAAATAACCATGCACTCGCACCATCTTTATTTCTTTACTTTAAAATGTTAAGACTTTTCCCAACCCTCGCAGGAACCGTTTCGGAAAGGTTCGCGAATCTTCCCAATTTATTCATACGGTTCTCGGTTCGCGAATGGGTTCGAACAAACCTTTAATTCTCTATTGTAGATTAAACCAAATTAATGATTGGATTAAATAACGGGATTAAATCAAATTTATGAGCATCGGGCTCTCTACTATAGAACATCTATGTTTAGAAATATGAGTTCGCATATAAGGTGCTATTAAATCCAAAGTTTACCACCCGCATATGTACACAAACCATCATGCATGGGAGTATTGCACTTTTCTGCATACAAACCGCTTTGCTTGATGCAGACGGGCATTTAATGCTTCACGACATTCCTTTGTAAACAAAACTTTGTAACTTTTATACTATTTGAGTCAGCACTAACAATGCCATTGTCTAATGTGTAATACTTTGTAGAAGCAGATTCTTTCATCGGATTTCTTCTCTTCCATTGTTAATGGCCGAACCGTAATGTTTGTACGAGCTGACCTTAAGCGGTCAAGTACCATCTTAACCCAGAAAACATTCCAGCAGGCTAATTTGTAAAGTCAACTTTATGTGCATCAAACGACGTTACATATTTTCGGAGTTCGTGAGTTAATATTTGGTTTTCGACGGCACGGGCCCCAATAGCCGGATACAAATAACCGGCCAAAATCAGCTTCATCCGCAGTAATCAATATTTATTATTACTAAACAATGCAAACGTTGGTTTATCCAACGACTTCCTATGCAATATGCGGCTGCAGGATGTATGTGCTTTTAATATTTATGTAAATAAACAACGAAAACAGCCAAGACTTATCGACGAGTTAAAACTCCTATTCATCTTACACCGAAACGAAATGTAAAGACCGTTAAACATTAAAGCAATTAGTGCAAGAAATGATAGTTTTGCATGAATTTGAAGTTTAAATTACGCGCCTCTAAAAGAAATGTTAATTAGTTTTCGTAAAAATATCATCTGGGTAGGTATTTGTCGTTTTAATGGGGCAATCAAAAAAGATGGAGAATGATTTGAATTTAAAACTGACGAATTTGGAGTGGGAAGATTGGCGGAAAACAATTGAACAACGGACATCATTTGAGGGTCAATAAGAATTGAGGGTCTAGTCACATGAGGATCTGTTGAAAATGGCCGTGCTTACAGGTGTTTCAGAATCGAATTCTTCACGGGGTTCTCTCAGTCTGAGAAATTGTTAAATTGTGAGGAGGTGAGTACCAACTAATCTTAAGATTGTCCGAAATTAGCGGCTAAATGGTGGATATTACAGTGGAACGAAATCATTTTCTAGAATTTGTCCAAAAATTTGGTTAAACGCGTGATTTTTAACAGGCGTTGGGCACTTCTAAAAGCAACGTAACAAGCAAATGCTTAAAAAGTTCATCATAAAATCAAAAACTTCCTTCGCATAATTAAATCGACATTTCCTTCACGGTGTAATAGGCCGAAACGTCGCTCCTTCGAATTTGTATCTGTTCGTTATGGCGACTTCAGATGAGAAATAAATGATCGGTTGTGCCTAGGTCAACCCCTGTAGCTACAACTAAGTAAGATAGTAATACCCGACGATTTGAGTTTGCTTTTTATATTACCGCAGTGGTGTTAAAGTGTAATTTGAAGGATGTAGCTATTTTTTGCTTCGTGAGCAATTGCGATGTATCGGTGGCTTTGGTTTAATCAGAAAGCTCCTGTTGTTCGGATTAAGCTCTTCCCATCTGAGGGCAATTTGACAACAATTACCAACTTGCTCATCTGAACTCGTGGTTACGGTGGTTGTAATAACGGTGAAAGTGTGTTTTTTTCCAAATTCTGCAAACTCGAACTGGCGCGAGTCAACTACAACTGCGGAGAATACCCCCGAGCCTTGCTACACCTCGAGGACTACATCAGCGAGAACTCCGGTCAAGTTTCGCTAAAATTGCAGTTATTAGCTGAGGTACTAAACACCTAAAAAGTCCCTCTTAACTACTATAACGGTTATTAAAACCACAGATTTATGCCCAACTGGACGAACCTGACGGAGTTTTAGGAGTGGAACCTTTATTGCCATGTGAACCCTCGTTGGAGTAGAAACTGCTATCTTTGGAGGTAGCTGGCAAGCTAAATGACGTGGTCGCTATTTATGAACACAAACCCAGGACACTTAAGCTCCAACACATTCGGGTGATTGATTTCACCTTTGATTGTCTTGAATAACCCTAAAATACTTTGCAGGGGCTAATGTAATGCTATTTGGATTTGGACAAGGTAAACACAGCTGTTTATTGCTTAGAAGGAATCTCGAAGTTGCAACCGAAATTCGGGAATATGCTGTTAGATATGCAGGCGGAAGCCCTTAGGTGATTAGACAATTATGATGACTTAGAGACTTTACTCGACAAGTACAAGGATTGTAAAGAGTAGAAGGTGCAAGTCGGCAAGAGTTTAATTTGCATTAAAAAAAGGTATGCCCAACAAAAATCTTCAAAAGGACCCATTTAAGATTTTTCGCAGGA
The DNA here is from genome assembly GCF_039881205.1 of Euwallacea similis. Classification (NCBI taxonomy): domain Eukaryota; kingdom Metazoa; phylum Arthropoda; class Insecta; order Coleoptera; family Curculionidae; genus Euwallacea; species Euwallacea similis. The sequence goes on from NC_089612.1 coordinate 3,106,490, forward strand.
CAAAGAAATGAACTTAAACAGATCCTAAACGAAATAAAAAGATAGCAAGTCGATTGTCTTGGAGCTGCCAGTCTTGAATAAGGAGCTTATCATCACGGTTACAACTACATTAGCCATCTACACCGCTTCACAGAGCTGGCGCAGCTAGAAAAAGCTCTTTTTGACCGCTTTTTGAAGCCCAGTGATTCGAAATATACAGAATCTATCTTGAGCAAACTAAGTAACGAGTAGCAGTTGAGGATTAAAGTGGTTCAGGAGAGAATGCGTATGGTGGAGCCGCTGCTCTGCCTCAGAAGAGTTATCTTAAATTTAAACAAAACCATCGCGTAGTTGAAGCTCTTCAAGCGGTGCCTTTCTTGGATAAATTACTAGGAGAAACGTGACTACAGAGCATTAATATTGCCAGAACTGCAGGGGTGCGACATAGATAATCATAGAAATCATTCTTCAAATTTAATGATATTTCTTTAAGTTTACCAACAACTTTATAGATATGTACGTGATGGATGCAAACAGGTACAATTCCCCGAAACTATTTGTTAAAAAGACGAAACTGGACTGCCAGCGGGAACACGAAGACACAAGGGAGGACAAACTGTATTGACATAGCCAGCAAACGCGAGATCAGCCCGAATCTTGAATAATAATTCAACCAGTTGTTCGTTCGAATAAGACAATAGTCGTTTGAGTGAGACGAAAAGTGTATGAATTAATTCACGAGTAATCCATATGTTGTCCTGATCGACAATAATCTTTCTTTACAAAATCATCCAAAGACGTATCGGTTTTTGTTTTACAAGACAAGACCGTATTTAAATGTGCTTTTCTTTATAATCACAACCAGGTACATATGCATGCCTGTACAATTTATTAGCCAATCTTGGACACTTGATTTATATACCCTTAAGGAGCGCATGTTGAAAATTCAATTACCGATGGCGACTTTGAGTTATAATTGAAATCCCGGTGGTATAAAAAAAATTAGTCCTGACTAGAGGAGGCACTTATCTCGTTACAGTACCCGCTCGCATGGTGTCGGTAATTGTGGTCCGGTTTATGAGGATTTATGTATTTTTTGCACCTCGGCGTGCGCTGAGAGTGTTTAGATTGGACCACCCAGTGAAAATGGTAAATTGGATATTCCCTTTGCTTTGAAGTAGTTTTTTCTTTTAATTTTTAAACATTTCTGTTGTTAAGGCAAGGACAACACGGGAGACTCATGAAGAGTTTTAAGGGAGAGAGGAACTGTTAAACTGTAGTTTTAACATAGTCGCTATGATCACGTTGGAAAACTCACAATTCCCATATTGTTTGCCTCCCAACAGTCATTTTGAATTTGAATTTTGACATGCTTGACTCCGCATACGTAGATTTCTTTATTTCGTCAAAAATTTTAGTTTATGAGTTTTTATTTCGATTTTTTTTTCACAAAGCAGAAACATGAATTTTAAGTAATTCGGAAGAATTTGGCCTGCCTCTTTCTGATAGTCAAAACGCCAATTTTTGCCTGCAATAACTAAGAATCAATGCTAATCAATGGCGGAACACGTGCCATTCAAGTCAAACATCTGAATTTAAAGGATTTTTTAAACACGTGTTCGTCTTCAACTTATTCATAACAATTGAGGCTTTGCTTGCCAGTCCATTAATGAAACGGTGTTCATAAAGCTTTAAACATAAAGAGAGCTCTAGGACATATCCCATCAGGTTCTATAGAGACCTAAGACATTAGATGAGGCCCCGAAGGCTACATCAGGTTGCGTGTAGTTGCTTATAAGGTATGTGCAATTGGATTTGGAATATATTAGATGCATCTTAGGATAGATTAATGTGTTATCGTGTGATGGAAGCTTGTTTTGTAACCAAAATGAGTGATTTACAATTACTCAACGATAGTCGGTTATAACACCCCTATTAAGTTAAGAGAAATTCAAATTCACATTTAATTTTAAGAAACATATTAATTTTCATATTACCTTTGAATTTTATAATTTTTCGAATTGGGTTAACGTACATTCGATTGTGTTAATACAAATAAGCTATTAATCGCGGGCTGTTTATTTGATTAAGATTGATTTAGCCCAGACTGCCCAGTAACACAATTAGAACATCTCTGTTTCTTTGAAAAAAAGGCGAGTTTTATCTTTAAATCGGTCGATTCATTCATCAAGTCTTTTTAAAATTAATGTTTCTAGTTATCTTTAAAATAACTTTTCTATAGGAAAACAAATAACCTTAAGGAAACTCGATTTTCGTGGAGCTATTTACGTTGCTGTATAAACACGTGGAACGTGGCTTCTTTGACTGTACGCACCAACATGAGAGAATTGATTTACTCAGGTGTTAAATGAAAATTGGTAAAATTTTGGCATGACACACCTTCGCTTTTCTGACGACCAAAACACCGATTTTCTCTGTCGTAACAAAGGTTCAATGCTACTGTTTATCCAATAACCAGTGTCGGAACACATCCCATTCAAAATATCGGAGTAGTCAAAAATCTTAATTTAGAGAAATTTTTAAATTAGTAACGAAAATCTCTGGTATGGCTAGCTCTAAGGAAAGGGAAATTCCGTGGGGGTTGTTTGCGTTACTAAATAAACGCATAGAACGTCTCTTTTTCGACTGTACGCACCTACGTGCGAGAACTGATTTATTCTGGCGCTAAATGAGAATTCTATCGTTGAAAAGCAAATTCTGGTGATTTTCGAATATCAACTCTCCAGAAACAAAGAAATCTCGTTAAAACTTTTGAAGTTCCGCCCGAATGGCTTCGCATCGTTTCCTTGCAACAAGCCTGAAAAATTGCATTTAATTTGGTCCTGCGACCTCTTGCTGGGGCCCGTAACAGGCGGAACCACCTGATGTCCGTCCTCTTTGTTAATCTGCACGCAAAGGGTCGAATATAAAACGCCATTTTTCTCATGCAGACGAAATCAAACTCCCCTTGTTCTTCATTTCACGAGACCTCTCAACTTTTGTTCCAACAACAATCGGGCCCCTCGCCTTCAGGTCCTGCTTTGACCGCAGTTTTATATGCGTTTAACTGTATACAAAACCACCAATGAATGAAGATAAATAGTACCAGTGGCACAATTTCTAAGACAAACATGCAAAGAAATAAACGGACCTATACCGGTTATCGCATCAGGTGTACTTATGGGTCAATAAGAGAGTTTGTTTGCGCTTAAGAGAGGTGTCCCAAAAAATACATTAATGGTGACCAGTTTAGTCGAGACTTGGGACTCCTGATGGTATTTTTAATGAGAAATCTGCACTCACCGACTTCGTCGCCCGAACACCAACTCCATTAAAAAAAGTTCGCACTGATACGGGAATGAAAGTTCGCTGGCTCGCGCCAAACGTTGGTACCGCGTCCGGTACCACCGAAAATTACAGCTTCCACGAAGACGGCCGCGGGAAGACTCATCCGATGCTGCTCCGAAAGCTGGACCGTACCCGGTACTCACTACTACGGCGAAGGCCTCAGGCCAATGATACGAAAGGGCTGATTCGGATGTGGGTACGTACGACCATAATGCGGAGGCGGTGCCGGTGGCCTCGACGACCAGGTCCAAGACTTTTATGTAATTTTTTTGAAGATACGGACCGTAGCCTGGCAACATGAACTTTCATGGAAAACATAACAAACATGAAAACGAACGTGTTTAAAGCGCTGTGGAGCGGAGGGAAATAAAGTTATCCAGGGTGTGCTCCAGTGGTGCTTATTCTAGTTCTCCTAGAGCTGCTTCAAGGAGGTTTCTACCTAAGACAAATAACTCGTTTATTGCAAACTAATTTTTCCTTTTCACGAATGATTGTTGATGTGAAATATAAAATGTTGTCGTGACAATCTAGGCTGTTTTTTAACACACATTTATTAATAAATTTTAGGTTTTTTCAGGCGGAAATGATAGTATCCAGATTGAAACGCAGAGGAAGCGCGTTATCGGACCGTTTCCCACTCCTACGACGATCCCGTGTAATAAATAACCAATTCTCGTTATCTAAAATGGCACAATTATATCCTTTATATGTTTATTTGACTATGATAATTCCTTGTGATTCCGAAACGGGTTTCCACGTTATTTGGGTTAACCCGCACGATGATTAAATATTCCACTTTTATTAAACGTTTTTCCATCTTTTCTTATTCACTTATCCAACAAAAGACTATTTTCTCGGATAAGACAGTTTTATTTATATCAACTCTTCTGGTCTATTATCGTCCATTGATGAATATCAATTTATCAATCGTTTTTTGTCACCCTTTTTTAGATCTTTGTTAATGATATGTAGTCACCAAGGGCTCATTGGACGTGATTTTTTAGCTCTTCGAAAACAACGCTCGAACTAATCACTGGAATTCACAAAAAGCCAGGGGCGTTTTGGTCATGTACGAATTTCCAATAGTATTTTACCAATTTGGTAATAACTTTCTTTAAAAAATTGCTAATCTAAAAATACCACTTCTACGCCAATGAGATTTTTTGGTGAAGTAGTTTCAAGAGTGTTTTTGTTTGTTGTGATATTAAAGGTCGGAACTGTTATATAAAACCAGAGACGCACTGGTCAAGCAAAAAATTTCTCATATAATTTTACCGATTTACTCATAATTTTCTTTACAAAATTGAAAGGCCAAAATTACCATTAATGTACTAATAAGATAATAGGTGAAAATAGTAGCTTTAAGTGTGTTTTTATCTTAGGGAATTGGTGGTCAGAGGTAACATAAAGTCAGAGGCGTCCTGATTGTGTAATTATCCCCAAATATAATTATACCAATTAAGTCACAATTTTCTTTAAAAAATTGATAAACCGAATATACTACTACTACACCAATGAAAATATATGTCAAAGTAGCATTGAAAATGTTTTTCACCTTGGGATATTGATAATTAGAAGCAAAAAAAAGTAAAGGCGTACTGCGTTGCGAGACTTTCGTTATTTGCAATGCCTGAAACATCATACATTCATGAAGCCATTTATCTCCACTTCCACGCCAACTTTGCTTCTACAGATAATTTATAATTTTTTAGAGCCGAAATTCAAATCATAGAGAAACCCAATTTTTAATATCCGAAAAACTCCAAATTTTAATATACCACTTCTAGGGGCATCATTTACAAATTTATACAGGGTGTTTCAGAACTATGGGATCAAAGTTCTAGGGATTGTTCAGTGCAACAATAAATGATATCTGAGTATAAGAAGCCGTGTACATAAATGTGTCCCTAAGGCACTATGGCTTTATGATGATTTAAGATAGTTATGTGCAAAAATGTTTTTTTCAAGTTTTAGTACGTTTCATTTTAATTTATTTGTAAAAATGACGCTACGGTAATTTTTCAAAATGTCGTGCTTGAACTTCATTGCATCTCTTTAAACGATGATGGTTTCTGCAAACTTGGCTAAAATTTAATTACTAGTTTTTAATGATTTCAAATGTCTTAGTGATTAGTGCAATCAGGTCTTCCTCTGTTTTCACTGGCGTTTCATAAACCAGAGACTTTATATATCCCCACAAAAAGAAATCTAAAGATGTTAGATCGGGCAACCTAAGAGGCCACGGAGCTGGACCACTTCTGCAGATCGAATGTTGTCCGAGTTGACAAAGTTCAAGGACGATATTTTGAACAATTACTGTAGTGTTATTTTGTATAAACAAATTAAAATAAAACGTACTAAAACTCGATAAAACACATTTCTGCACATAACTGTCTTAAAACATCATAAGGCCGTAGCGCCTTAGGGAAACATTTGTGGTCATGCGTTCTTACACTCAGACGCCTACTATCGTTACACCGAACAATCTTTAGAAGTTTGATCCCATCTGCTAAAACCCTATTCATAATGTTTTTGCTTAAGCGAGAGCTCATACAGAAGTGCAAATTTGAAAGTTATCCATTGACATGTTCACTTCGCCAAAATCTCTGCAACATGAGCAGAAGTTGCGACATATAATTATCATTTTTTTAGTGAGGCCTTTTATGGGTTCTCGTTTATTTTCTATGGTAACTTTCTGAAAGAATATATTAAGAATCCTAAATGACTAATTTACAGACTTATAAACACCCTCGTATTGTTTAAGCCGAACTTTCTACATTTAGCAAAACAAAAATGAAAATATGACAACGTCCTGGAAAGAAAACTGGTTGGCAATTTGTTCCGAAAATTTTAGTTATTAACTATTGTGAAACTTGGAATTGAGCTGCTGTGATGTTTAAATTGTGTAGATTGTCATTTCTTCATCATTATTTAATTTGAGTTAATGATGAACGAAAATCGTGTATAATTATACAAACCAATTTTTCACAATTAAACTGAAAGAACCATGAATTTGAGGACGTTCAATATTTATTTGAAGCTTTAAAATCCACAACATATAATAGAAAATTCTATAGTAATATCATAGGTAAACAACCAGTGATGCACTCTGAATATTGTTTGATGTATGATTATTGCCTAGTATAGACCAATAAATGGTGAAGGAGGTGTATACTACAGTATAACCAAGTAACCCCCAATAAAACATTTCAATTATTGTACTGTTATTTGAAAAATGATGAATAAAAAACATTTAATTTTCCCATCTGTTTATTGATTAAGCTGCGGATATTATGGTGATACACATGTGCAAAACAAGCCAGTAAATTTTCATATATTAAAACATCGTTATTATTGATTCGTACGCATAATGTTTAATAATAATAGTTACACACAATAACGCACTCTTAAATACCCCTCAAAAAAAAATTAATCCAATTGCATTTCTTCATCGTCATCGTCCTTTTTCTTGTCCTCTTTGTTGTCTTTCTTGTCTTCTTTATTGCCTTGAGAAGAATTCGCACCGGTGTTGTTTTTCTCCAACGCCTTGACGAAGTCCTGCATATTCCCCGAGGCGGCCGCCGCTACTGCTTCTGGATTTACCGCCAGTTGCGAAACCACCGGACCTAACTGTCCAGATTCAAGAGCATTCGAAAACTGGGACACTGCCTTAAAAATTATCCCCAGTTCATCACTCTTTGCCCTATCATGGAAGACTTACCTGCTGAAACTGCGGAGACACCAAAGTGGATCTCAGCACGTCTCGAGTATCTCGATCGATTGGTGGTAAATGCTCTTGCAACTGCTGCAGTGCCTCTGGATTATTCATGATGCTTGTAAGTGCCTCATTGGTTAAAGCGGAAGACAAATCTACCGAATCCGTTTGCGGAGGCTGTTGTTGCTGTTGCTGTTGTTGGGCCGAAGAAACTGGGGTGAAGCCCTGCAGAAAATTCTGCAAGTCGGCCAATTGAATCCGACTTGCGTCCGAGGGCGCAGTTAAACGAGCAGTGAGGCGAGTTGGCCTCGGAGCGGCAGGAGTACTCACCTTAAGGGAATTTTTTTTTTATTGGAATGTGTTTTATGGGTGGTTCTCCGACTTACTGGAATTGGAGCAGTTGGGGTAGACTGCTGATTAGCTGGAACGCTCTGAGAAGGGGTACTCCCAGTGGTCGCTGTAGGAGTACTTACTGCAGGGCGATGAGCAATTGCGGCCGGTGTGCTGGTTCGAGCACTGCCCACATGCCTATTAAACACTTACACATAACTCACATTCCTGATTTATTGAAAATTTAAACCTCATTGATCCAAGCAAAGTAGATAAGCCACTCATCTGACCGGGCCCTCCAAACAGCTGCATCAGTTGCGACTGAGACATGCTGCTCAAGAGGGTCTGCAGATCTTGCTCTGGTCGATCCAATGACGATTGGACAGCGCTCGAAGGATTGTTCAATAGCTCGTTTACGCGCTTGCAATTGTCGTCGTCCTTGTCCGTTTTAGGCTCCTAAATGTGCAGAAATTAATGTAAAGAAAGTTCATAATTTAAACAACAGACTTGAAGCCAGAAAAAGAATTTCCTGTTGGAAGACTTGAAACGCAACAAATACACCCGGCCAGTGGTGCATTGCGGCACTTTGACATACTCGCAGTCATCAGGGAAAATAATCAGGTCGTCTTCTACAACTCCTGGAAAGTACGACAAATAAGACATGAAACTAAGGGTATGGAGATGTCATTTACCAGTGGTACGGTCCTGCCAGCAGAAATGCATTAAAGAGTCCTCACTCTGGTAGACATACAATAGGCCCTTGCGTTTGTCAGGACAAACCATGCGACCTAAAGGAAGATAATTAATAAAGGGACCACTATTATCACCACAAGGACAGACCTTTTAAGGTCATTTTTCCAGCTCTGGTTTCCACTAAATGCTTGTTGCCACCAGTGGATCCTGGTCCAGTTGCAGTGTTTCCAAATAATGCACCTCCAGCAGGCATGATTGTTCTGGGCCAAATAAATACTGTTAGAAATTAATCATTTTCAAGCCTGAAACATTACTAATTTGTTAAAAGTGACATATTAACACATTAGATCAGGCATATGATGGTCGTTTGTCATGAAAAATAAATTACTGTTATTTTATATCACTATCAACATTATATCTGAACCCCTGAATTCTTTTTTTCTAGACATTAGGAGTTTTGAGAGAGATAAAATGAGATCAGATGAAGCATATCAGTTTGATTTCAACCAATTCGATTGACTGGCAGTCATCAAAGATCAATCTTGTTGGTTGAAATTCAGCTGATACAGATCAACCCAATCTAGACTACTGATTTCATAAAGGGCTATTGAGGATAGTCGTCCGGGAATCAACCAATGTTTATCACACTATTCACCATGGATTACATATTGTCAACATCAATATTTTGTCACAAGATCGTGCTGTCATTGACAAACAAAGTGAACACAAGTCATTTATATAAATTAGGAACAGTGAGAGACAAAGGACTGAACTCAGCACAAAAGCAGATACTTCAGCAGTCACCCAGAGTTTTGTTGAAGAAGCTCCATTTACAACCAGTCAGTGTGTAACTACCGAGCTATGAAAAAAAAACAGTTCAGTAACATCTCTGGATAATGCAATTTAAGGCTTTTATGAGATCATAGAACACAGAGACACCATTGTTCAAAGCAGTGCAAAGGTGTTCTAGAAGGAAGAACAAAGTATCATTGGAACTTCCATCAAATTGAAATCTGGTCTTCTCAGGGAACATTGATTTGTTGTGATACAGCAAGGAAAGAATTTTTAAACTTATAATTGCATTCGCTTCCATCATTTCTATTTTTAAATTTTGAAATCACAAAAGCTTTCATGAGGCAACCAGAGAAAGCAAGAACTCCATTGGTACCTTAGGGAGGGCTATAAACAGAGATAGTCTACTCGACTATGTTGCTCAATTGTTCTTAAGCAAGCTGAAAACTTTTCGTTTCTCACTTTGCAGTAAAATTAAACGAAAACCCCTTTTTTAAAATCATAAGTCATATACAGTCATAAACATTGTTCTGAAGCTGAAAGTTGATTTCTTTGTTTTAAAATCTATTGAAATATAGAATTTGAACTGTGAGAGTCTGTGAAAATGGTTGCCTGATAGATATATATGTAAAATTTTGTGATAAAAGTGCAATCACGCCTAGAACCCGTGCTGGGGTACTATAGCAGTACTATAGAAACATTATAGCAAAACCTAACGATTGAATCTTTGGATTACCGTTTAGCATAAATTGATACAACCTGTACTCTTACCTTCTTTTGAAAGCGAAATTCACGAAATATGAATAAAAACGTGATACGTGATAATTCGAAAATTTTAGAATGACTATAATTTTTTTAATTTCCCTAACCTTATATCTGCTTTTGTTGTTCTTTGTTCTACTGTCCACATTAAAAAAGGAAAGAGCTAGTAAATTTTGAAGTGCTCCATACATTAATGTGTCTCACTTCTTCTTTTACCAAATAATACCAGGACATGAAACAAAAGATGATCTGTTTGGTTCGCGCTACTTACAAGTTGAAGCAAACGTCATTCAGTATATTAATTCAAAATATTAAATACGGATATTGGCATTGAAAATGTTATTAAGTTTTGATGTCCTTGGTTAGCCCTGTTCTGCTATCGTTTTTCATATTTGCGACGTTTACGGCATTTCGCGGCGTAATGAGGAATTGCAAGATTGCTCTTTAATAATTCTGCTGATAATTCAGAGGTGTCTTGTAACAAAACTTGGTTTCCAATAACTTCCATTTTTTTATTAATACCAATTAAAAGTTAAGAGAACTTTTAATTTTAAATTGAATGCCAGTTACATTTTTATTTTCTTGTCTGAATCTTAACAAAACGCAAATTTCAAAGAGTTCCTAATGTTACGGTGAAAGAAAGAAAATGAAATAAATGAAACATTATTAATAGTTCCATATGCAATTAATTTATGTTTAAATATGAAATAAGCGATTAAAGTCATCCTCAACCCCTCAGGTGGGGAAATACAACAAGGAATAACAATTGAACAGCGCGTATAACATGGAGACCAATAAGAAACGAAGATTTGATCACATGGATAGATGCCAGAAAATGGCTACGAGTTGGGTTTAATCTTGAATAGTTCAGCAAAAATTTCCAGATTTTTTCGCGCTACAATCGCTTTAAGCGTTAAAAAAAGTATGAAAATTAGTGCCCATCTGATCTGAGGTAATAAAAAATAGTTTTTATACATAAAGTTAATTTTGGACCAAAAAAATAACGTCACTAGTTTCTGGCAGTGATAATGTCAGTCACATTCAGGTTCTTCAAATTATTGTTCCTTAATATTAAATTAAACGTGATATGCGTATGTTATGTCTGTATATTGGCACCAACAACTCTCGAGAAAATAGAAAGTTAAATTTTAAATTAATTTGGAAAATGCGCCCTTAGCAGTGTTTTCTAAATTAGAGTAGTCGGAAACGAAGGACGGAGAACCAAAGGAGCGCTGGTTGGAGTAACGTCATCAAATCATACTGCCTTTGCATGGAGTGCTGAAGTCGTGCTCGAATAAAGGCCACCAAGTATAAAATAAAACCACAAACCAATTAAAAAGAAACAAATACGAATATATTTTTATTGTTCATATAGATACAAATAGTACACCAAACATCCAAACTAGTCTTAAGTTTCATTTCACCTTTTTTGTATTTAAAATTATAAATTTGTACTTTTGAAAATAACAACTTTTTGTTTAAATCTCTCGCAAAAATATTTTGCCTTCTTCTTACTCGAAAACCGTTCCCGACAACAGTAAAATGAGCTTATCAATTTAATATTCAGACTTTTAGTCGGTATTATTTACACGCATTTTTTCATCACCATCACTATAGTTTAGTGCGTTACATTCTGCCAAAAAGCAAAACTACACAGTTCATTAACATTTATTTTTTTTGGCAAATAATATATAAAAGAGATCATTAATAACAAGATAAAAGACTAAAAAAGAAGTACAGGAGGCAGTTAAGACAGAAACAGAATAGTACAACGGTTTTTAGATAGAAGTGCGTTAAACGACTTAGGTAAGTATAATAATATGAATATTCGATGGAGTGTTACATACTAAAACTGGTGTTCAAAACGAGGATATGTTTGGACCGTGTAAATTGACATCAATCGTTCCCAAAAACGCATTCCGGTGCCCGTATAAAAAAGATAATAGGAAGAAAGATTAAATTCTCACTTATACGAATCTAAGACTAACATAAGAGTTGCAGCAATTACCAAAAATAGTTTATTATAAATTCTCCATTAGCATGGTCTTCACGTCTGCCTAGAAATACAAAGGCCCCCAAACGTTTCTTATATTATAACTAACACTTATCACATCTTGCTTTATAACGAGCCTTAACGTCCTTATTGACTAAAAGTAACCACTTTCGGTTCTTTTCTAGACACACCACCGCAGATGGCCGTTGGATTTCTAGGGCGGACGGTACAAGTTCTAAAACCACTCTAAAGGTGTAATATCACAATACCCTACATAAGTCAAATAATCACCTGTATAATAATTCTTATTATATGTCTATAATAATAGTGAGATGTGTGGGCTCTGCTGAGAACTTATTTTGGTCTCGATTTGACATGTAATGCGGCTTCGTTTCGACGAATATCATCAGTACTTCTGAAGTGCACTTAATTCAGAGTCGGGCCTTAGGCACAAATTCGTGTCTTTTTACAATAATAAATTACATTAATTACATCGATACAGGCAAGCGGATAACATGTAGTAGTAATATTTTTTAGAGACTTTTAGTGTATCACAATATTCTAGAAAAGCTCTCGGTTACACTGCCTAAAGTTACGTTACGTTTAGGTACCTCGACTGTCCAAGAATTAAATAAATATAATATATATCATTTTCAATAAACTTCCAAACGCAACAATTTTTTTAAATGTAATTTTGTACAAAACAAACAAACATTTGGCGCAGCTCGAAAGCTACGATTCAGACTTTTATCGACAAAACCGTTTTGTGCGAATCACCCCTCTTAAAATCTACTACGGTTAGCCCCTAACTGATGGCCTGTGATGGGTTTCTTCTCGCGGACCTTTAATTTGTGTCGCTTAGACGCAGCAGCAAACGTAATAAATTCAATATTCCAAATGTAATTTATCACAGACGACCCTTTTGAAGAAGAAACTGAAGACAATGCAACGTTTAAGTTGATTTGGTTGTAGTGTGTGCTGTTTATGGTCATGTTTCTAGCTGTAAATTATTTGTGTTTTAATTTTAATTTAATTCGCCGAAAATTTTAATTAAACAATTCAATTTAATTAAATTTGAAAAAAATAAACTCTTAAAATCGTTTTTTTTATAATAAAAAAAACGATTTTGTTTAAAATTCGCAGCCTGTCTAATGGAAACGGAACAATTTGAAATAGAATTTAGATGACTAAATGCGATTTTCAAAATTTGGGCAATAATTCAATTTAAAACCAATGGCGTGACAACAACTTTTAATTATTTTGGAAAAATTATTTTTAGTATTTACCCAGATGTAGAGACAATGAACATAACGTAAAGAGGATGTATGTCGGCTTTGACTCATTCAAAAACCAAATCTCATTTTTTTAATTAATTTCTAAATTATCTGCTCTAATTTGTCACTACTTATTGTATACTCATTTTTCATTTATCTATAATAATGAATTTCAACTAGCGAAATGATTGCAATTTTATCACTTCATATTCATTGTACCTATGCCTGGGTAAATGCTATAAATTCTGAATTTCAACTATTTTACATAGAAGATAAATCTTTTATTCAATTAAATTATAAGTTTAAGCAACTAAATTCATGTCGCTATCCAATTTTTTTAATATTAATAAAACACCTAATTTGGAGTTCTGACATACAGTGGTGGAAAAAAGTATGGACTATTTTCTAAATTTGTATTCATTGCTTTTAGAAATATTTACAATTTCTGAATTATGGTTTAAAATATTCTTTAGTTTATTGGTGTCAAATACACGCTGTTTCGATGTAGCCGCTATCAATTTCTTAATTTTTTTTTATATATTGAAATTTTTTCTTCAAAAAAAAAAAAGAAAGGAATATTTGGTTGGTTTTGATTTATTTAGCTTCAGTTCGCTTCAGATCTGAAGAGATCGCTATAATTTAAATGTATTAGAATACAATTATGGCTAAACACACTTATTTTTCAATTAAGTTTAGACAAAAAGTAGTCGAGCTTTATTAAAGTGGTTGAACGCGATGTGATGTGGCAAGGTCTTTAAATCTTACTCAGAGTGCCGTTTCGAAGATTGTGAAGAAATTTCGTAGTTAGGCTAGTGTTCAAAATCGTCGTCAGAACGTCCCAGAAAAACGACACTCAACGTAGATAAAGCCGTTAGACGAATCTCTCTCAAAGGTTCCCGAAAGACATCAGAAAAAATCACAGGTGAAATCACCACACAATTTAATCTTGAAGTTAATAGTAGAACCATAAGGAATCGCTTAATTGATATAGGACTTCATGGTAGAGTTGCTGTTAAAAAGCCACTGTTGTCGAAGAAGAACATAATGGCTCATCTGAAATTTGCAAAGTTCCACTTGTCATGGACTACGGAAAAATGGAACACTGTTCTTTGGAGTGATGAGAGCAAATTTAACTTGTTTGGTTCTGATGGTAGAATTTATTTAAGACACCCAAAGGGTCAAAGATTGAATATTAAGTACCAAATTCGGACTATGAAACGTGGTGGTGGGAGTATAATGGTCTAGGGGTCTAGGTCGATGCAAGACTGGATCGTTGGTTCATGTAGAAGGAAAAATGGATCGTTATCGATACCGACAAATTTTAGAGAACAATGCCATTTACCAAGAATAAGATGCTACTTCGTTGGATCTTACAACAAGATACCGATCCAAAACATACATGAAAAATTGAAAGGAGTGGTTTTTGACCAAAAATGTAACTGTACTTGAATGGCCCTCGCAGTCTCCCGACCTCAATCCTATTGAGCATCTATGGGAAATATCGGACCGAGGAATTAGATTAAAAAAAAAAGGAAAAACAAAACTTCTTCAAACCATCCAGGAGGAGTGGCAGCAAACGCCCGTGGATACTTCACAGAAACTAATGGATTCTATGTCTAGAAGGTGTCAAGCCGTTATAGAGGCCAAAGGCTTTGCCACAAAATATTTAATTATTTAAGTTTTAATTATTTTTATGAAGAAAAGAAAAATATTCCATGTTCTTTTCCATGTTAATTTGATTTTTCCCTTATAAATATATATAATTATTCGTTGTTAATTAACAATAAGTAAAAAGATATTCCCTACTTTTTTCCACCACAAATGAGGTGCTATCTGTTACAACAGTGTGTGCTGTGATATTAGGCACAAACCTTTGATGTTGTATGAACTGTTACTGTCGATGTGATCCGTTAAAAATTTGGAAAAATAACAAACAGTGAAAATTACCTGTTTAGATAGATTTTCCAGTTACCCTCCGTCATCTTGAAAAAAATCATAGATGTGTGTTTTAGATGTTTAGAAGTCACAGATTTTCTCACACGTTCACATCGTGTATTTCTTACATTTCCAAATTCTTTTTGGATGTCGTTTTCCTACCAGATCAATGGCATTCTTCGTATCATCATCTTTCATCATCAGATAAACGCATTTTTGACGAACGCAACTGGCCATTGGTCTGCAACTGGTCATTGCAGTGACAATTGTTAAAGCCAATCTGTAAAAACAAAAGACCATCGCAGCGTTGCCATCTCGTTGGGCATACGTTGACGTGGCATCTGCTGAAATGGAAGTAAACCCCGAAGAAACATGACCACAAACCACTAAACCCTAATTAATATCGCCGTTGAAGCTCTGCTGCATCAGGATGTCGTTGTCGTCAACCAAACTCTCCCCATTCTCCATCATCGAGAAATCGTCCCCCTCAACGAACCCCGCCATGAAACCGATCCCCCCCGAGGGCGCGTTTTCCCCCCCCTCACCGCTTAACCCCTGATAGACAAACCCTCCGTTGGAATTCAACGGGGTAGACGGATACGATCGAGAACTAGTTTGGAACTGCTGTTTACTGCTACTTTCCGAGGCTAGATCCCGAGGGAACGCGTTAACAGATCTACATTTGTTTACGTCGAAGCCCATGTCCATGCTCTGGGAGCGAGCGGTCGTGCGTACTTTTTGCGTGTATTCCGCGTAGTCAGGATCCGTTGGACAGGTGTTGATGACGTTCATGCCGTACTCGAGCAGTGCGGCGTGATTGTTGCTGGACATGTCCAGGTTGAACGAGTTGTTATTGTCGCACGCGGGACTTTCCAGGGAATCGGGCTCGAACGGGTCCTGTTTCAAGATCTCCTCGGAAATCGTTTGGAGCGATGCGAAAGTGGCCTGCATTTGCGTCACGGGCGCTGACTGAGACCTGGAGAGAAGTTTCTCGTCAAACTCTATTAGAGAAATGTCCAAAAATCGATGTTAAAACATTGAGGTTATTTTCAAAAATTAAAGAAGATTTTCACAAGTTTAGAAAACGTTCAAGACTTCCTTCAATAGAAATTCGCTACTTTTAAATTAGTTAATTCGAATTGGAATCATTGTCTGGCCACGTTGCTGGCCGTTAGCACTGCCAGCGATGTTACCAAGCTACCAACAACATTTTCTCAAAGGCTGTAATTTTAGAGGCTCCAATTTGATGGTTTAAACGTGGAAAAATTAATTGGTCATAAAATTTTGATTTTTTCTCATATATTTATTGCAAATTGGTTTTAATCTATTATAAGGAAATGCCATTGGCTGTGATCCTTCACTCCTAGAAATAATACATTTTATCAAAAACACAAAACTTCAATTACATGATTTATGTACTGTTATTACTAATGCTTAACTCTACATACATTAAAATGGTCAAACGATGCAAAACTGCACTTACACTATTTACGCAGTATCATCACTAATGTCAGATGTGTAGCTGTGTTTAATTCTTCCAGATCCCACATGATGCCATAGTCGTCTTCCCGCATTTCCAACAACTCAGCAGCTTCTTCTTAGCGATCCGCACTGAATCAGCTTTAATCAGTACCACTTCAGTCTGGGGCATTCGCTGGTGCAAAACCGTCTCCAATTCGTCAAGCTGAATGTCCATGATCTCAGTGGACCAGTGAGCTGCCATCGAAGGAGCCTCATCTTTAATGGAGTAAGACATCACGGGAACAGCGCCTTTCACATGAAAATAGTGTTCTGATTTTATGAACTCGTTCTCATCAATTTGCCAGCAGAAATATTTGAGCCTGTTCTTCATGGCAATTATGCCTTCAAATAGCTCAGCGTTTTCCAAGGCAATATCAAGGATCGAGTTTAAATATGATATTCTATTTATGGAAATGGTAAGGTGGGTAACAGTGTAGATCTGGGCGAGTTCAATCATTATACTGTGAGTACTGGCGGGTGGTGGTAGCGCTATTTGTAGCAGAATCAGCTCTTTTACACATGGCAAAAATTTTAGATTGCTCATAATATGGTAATTAGATCCCAGATTGTGAATTTGGAGCGTCGTTAGAGCTGTCAGATCTCTTATACGGCTGCCCTCAAATATATCAAATAACCATGAATTATCTAGTCCTATGTTAAAGCACAAAGATTCCAAAAATTCCAGAGGTATGAAAGGATCCTGAACGCCCGTCGTAACCATGAACATCTTAAGATGCCTGAGCTTCGTCGACTTAAGGAAGCACCGCACATCTTTTACTCTTCCGTTTCTAACAGTAATATCTAAATGGGATATATTCCGGAACCTACTAAAAAACTTCCAGTCCGTTTTGTCATAGCTGACTTCTGCAGATATTTCTTCCAATTTTTCTGAAACCATTTCAGATAAGGTTTCCAGGTGATATAGGCAGCATCCATGTAAACCGATCCTCTTTATCACAGGAAGGTGTTCACACAGTTTTGAGAAACTCTCACTAGGTAAGCGGTAGGGATCCACTATTTCCAAATGCCTCAAGTTTGACCCGAAAAGATACACCGGAATGCAAACATGTTCGGAACAACTGTAGACTCTGATACTTTTCCAAAGTAAATCTGTCCTAATGATCCAGTGCCACAGGCTACACACTTGAGCACAGTTCAACAAATCCTTGAAGTCAAGGTACTTGAAAACGTTGATTAAAGTGTTATATGCGAAGGCATCGTGTGTCGACAGTCGGTGAGCCAGGGTATCCTCCATATCGGAGTTTTGGATCTGATAATTTCGCGTGATCTCGAGATGTACACTGGCAGTACCTCTATAGCATTCAGATAAATTTAACGCATATCTTAGTTTTTTCTAGGGGCCTTATCAACGATACTTTTTTCTGTGTGGCACATACCGCGATGTGCCCATACGAATTTTCTTTGTTTGCGCAAAAAGTCAGTGGCGCGCGAGTCACCAGGCAGTGCAGTGCTGCGTCGAAAGCTACCAATACCAATTCTCGCTCTATTTTGATGTCAATTTTAATATTAATATTTTCAAGTTTTCGTCAGTTTGCTGGTTAAAAAATTGTCAATACACAGAACAACAAATCGATAATTTATAGTTATAGCTAGAATAATGCACGTAATTTAAATAATTAAAAACTTATTAAAATATTTAGGAAAAGAGATATATTTACGTGAACCCGCCGGGTCTGAGGAATTCTTATTCAACTGGAAATGTTGCTTTTGCAACGTTCCCAACGTGTTATCCTAATAGAGGCGAATTTTGCCTCTATTAGGATATCACGACGCAAATAGACGCAAAATTCGCCTCTATTAGGATATCACGTTCACAAAAAAACAAGCGACAAACGCAGGGTTGCCACCTAGTTAAAAATACTACTACCACAATTCAATTCAATTTTCAATTGTAATTTTTTAACTTCCGAGCCTGTCTTCCAACTATTTAAGAAAATTAGTCTTATTTACGCGTGGCGTTATTCTAGATCAAAGCATTTTGAATCCAGCTTACATTTTTTTCGGTGATGCGGCAACGTTGCCAGTTGGACGTTCCTGGGAATGAAAAGCATATCTGTCAAGAGGGGTTTGCCACGTCAGAATTTTGGATTCAACAGAAAACGTTGCCTTTTGTACGTGAAAGTTTGTTTGTGTGAGAATTTTATGTTCGTCTGAAATAACCCACAAAGACGGCGTTATCTCGGTAAAAATACTTGTAATCTTTTAAACTTATTTGATACTTAATTTAAACTTAATAGAAAGCTTAAAATTTTATTTACTTAACACGTTCACTGCCGACGGTATATTTACTGTCTTGCTCTTTAAGCCATACGATTTTTCAAATTTTGGTCCCGGAGACCATTTTTGACATAATGTTATAAACATTATAACTATCTAAAATCTAATAAAATTTTGAAAAAATCACATTTTACAAACTCAGAATAATCAAATTTATAACTCAGTCTTATGAACTGAGTTAGCCTGAGCGACAACTTATCTCTCCCGAGTATTCAAACTTAAACCATACTGCTCTCGGTCTTTTAGACCGATATGGCAGTGAAATGTGTTAAAAATAGGCAGATTTATTTACGTTAACCCTTTGATGGTAACATCCGATTGTCAGGCAGAGGGCTAGTTTTATTGCGTCACCGAATCCACACGAAAATTCGCAGGAATATTTCTAATTAGGCCCGTTCTAGTTTGTTGCTAGCAGGTTTATAACCGCTATTGCGAGCACACGTCTGAAAGGCGAATGTTACTCGTAACGTGTCAACCGATTGTTAATTTTTCTTATTTTTAAAATTTATTTTTTATTATTTATTATTTTTAAATTTTCAAATTTAGTGTAGTTTTTTAATTTTTTTAAACATGTAAAAAATAGAACAAAAAATTGCGTTTAAACAAAGTAGTCGTCGAGTGTTTATTTCATTAAAAACAGTGCGACAAATTAAAACAAATTCTAAATACGTCTGACGACTGAGAGATGGATGTTACGCATAACGCTCAATACCGATTCCGAGACGGATGTTACTTCTAAGCATAAAATAAAGATGTTACTTGCTAAAGGTTAAACTACCGAAGCTAAAAATAACAGGTAAAATAGGGGAAAAAAAACACCTTCAAGTTGAAATAAAAAATTCTTCTGTGTTCGGCAATTTGTTTGAACAAATTATACATGCGGCGTTGCCAGCTTATGGGCAGATTTAGTTACTTCAATTACGAGACCTAGAGTTTCGACTTCAACTGGCGACATAGCATTTGGTTTGTGATAATTCGTTTTTGTACTGGATAGATTGTGCCGAAAAATGTCGGTGAAAATCGAAAACCTTCCAGCGTGAGTTGAAACAAAAATATGCGTGTATTAAAATTAACACCTTTGGCACCTTTTTATTACCAGAGGTACTATTGCTGAACAATTTTGAATTGAAACAAACAGTTTTAAATCCAATGGACAACTGCTTTCTGGGTTCCACAATTTATCGAAAGCTAATGCTGAACGCGACGTTGCCACCTACTTGAAACTGTAGCGGTAAAAAACGAAAAAAAATGCATTAACCTTGAATAGGTTTAAAGATGTTTTAGCCACATATCTTTCAAGATCTTTTACTAGACGGGTTGATATTTAATACGTACTCTTACTGCACTGGCAACGTTGCTGATTAAGGTGACACTTCGATTCTGTCAACATCTAACTTCCATTTTTAAAACTGAATAATAGACGCGATGTTGTCAGCTTAAAGAAAGATGAAGGAAAAATTGAAAAAGAAGAAAAAATGACCGGTGAGGAACCATAGGAAAACGCGCAAATATTCAATTTAATTACATAAAGTTTCTCTTTTACCTCAAATCTGGAGGGAAGAACTGCTGTTGCTGCGTAGAATCCGGTACCCCCTGAGCTGTCGCGTACTCGGGCTTGTAAAGCACTTTACTATTGGCATTCAACAACGTTTGCAGCATGCTCTTGCTGCTGCTCGACCCCAACATGGGGCTCACCGGAGCTGACATGGGCAAATACCCCTTGACTTCCCCCGCGGGAATTTCCAACGGTAAGTCCAATTCCTTCTTCACTTTAACGCTCAAATGTTTGCGCCCCTCTGTCCCCAACATTATCCCCGCATTCTGATGAGCGTTGTTCTTCATTCGAGGCACCGGCGTGTTCCTAGGACTGACAAAGGGACTGGCGCTGGTACTGGAACATTTCGAGTGACTGCCGTTGGGCGAACTCGGCGAAATCGGGGTGAAATTGAAGTTTTTACTTCTGGTGTTGGGACTGGGCGGCACCGAGTCTTCGGGAATGGTAGTTTCGAAGCTGACGCGTCGTCTCGGGTTATTCGAAAGGGAGGGGAGCAGGTTGAACTGTTGGGCCGGCAGAAGATGGGGCAAAGGGCTAGGAAAAGGGGTGGATAGGGCCATGATGGGGTCACTAGAAATTGGCGCACTTTTCTTGTCGGAAATGCCATTTTGCTCCAGTAGTTGCCTCAGGGTGGAGAGTTTGGAATTCTGGTCCAAGTCGGGGGCGGCCATTACCGCCTCCTCATTGGCGTTGAAGTACTTGGACAATTCCTCTTCATGCTGACTCGTGTTCGTTCCTACTTTGAGCAGAGAAAAAATACCACATCGTGCTTTTTCAAGCGGGGACACACCATACCCAAATATTCATCCATGGCGTCTTTCTCCACGTTGCTGACACTGTCGAGTCTCTCTCGGGTGAGGGGAAAATCATCTTCGTCGTCGGCGCAATCGTTTAGGTTACTCACACACTTATTCTCCAAAAGCTTATCTGTAAAAGAAACATTGTCACTATGTAACCATAATTTTTCTTTTCATAAAACCACACACACTAGAAAACTCACCATTAACATTAGTATTCACTTGTTCATCCTGTACTAGCTGAGATCGGGTGTCGGCAAGCGCGGGCGTGGTCGCCGTTACGGCCGCCGCCTGCACAGGCGCGTTGTACGTAGCAATATCACATGGTTGCAGTCTGGGCTGGATCGATTTGTACTTGGCTTTGCCTTTCGGCGATTTGTTGTTGGCTTGCCCGCTGTCTTTCGGCTGCGACAGTCGCAAAATCTCCACCTTGACGGCGGTGGCAGCAGACTTGTCTCCTCGACCGCCACCTACTGTTTGACTGATAAGGAAAGAGCAACAAAATAGTGGAAACAATTTTTACCGGAAAGGGTGGAAGATGGAACATCGGCCGCCAAAGCCGCCGCCGGTTTATGGAAACTGTTAAAATCAGGTAACGCCGTTAGCTGAGTGAACTCTGGTTTATCACAGATAGTTCTGCCCTGAGTCGGACTGACGCTGTTGCTGCCGCAGCTACTGCTGGCGGTGCTACACTCGCCACTGGTCAGGCCGCCGCCTAAATTCGGCTCCTGCGCCAGCACTGAAGAGATGCCGGAGGCGGGCACGCTGTGGGAGCGACACTTTTTGGGACCCGGCTTCGGATCTGGTTTCGTCGACTACAAAAATTTATTTGCTAACTAATAGCGGAATAAGATTTTTTCCATTCAATAGGACTTGAAGACGTGAAATTTTTCTACTGGAAAAAAAAGGGGGAGCGAGAAAGCGAGTGTCAAAATGAATTGCAAGTTTGTAATTTTGGTACCTGTTGACCAACTGAAATGAGTTGTAACTTTAACAAAAGACAGCATTACTGATGCTGACATTATCGAAGAATAAAGTTCCTGTTTTTCTTAGTATGACGAAGATTTCACAGTAGGATCCAAATCTCCAAGTCCTATTCAATTATACAAGAATTACTCAACAACAAAAAACAAAACCACTACAACTTGAAAAAAAAATTACTTGAATCTTCCTCTTGCGCTCCTTGCCCTCGCTCCTTTGCTGGATCTTTTTCTGCAGTTGCAGCTGCATTTCTCGGTGTTTACTCACATTTTTGCCCCCTACATCATCTCCTTCATAGAATTAGTTAGTTGGAATCACTCAAACAAAATTATTTTTACTTTACCTTTAGACTGCGCTTCCAAATTGGCTGATAACTTTACGACTCCATCGCATCCACCCCCGACAAAACAGTTGCGAACCAAATAGTGGGCCAAGGACTGAAGAGACGTGAATTGAACCCCCAATTGCTGCTGTGCCCAATCTTTGATGACTAGCCAAGCGGCGGCCACACTCGATTCGCTTATCGGAGCCTCTGTTGACTATAACATTGAGGTTGTCATCATGTTCAAACTATGGTATTTAGGGACAAATATTCTTTATGTGCTTTTAACTTTATCGACAAGCGGTGGAGCGGGCACCGAAAGAGAAAAATTCAAAGTTAAATAACTGCAGCCTTATTTTCAGCATTTCCCTATTTTCCCGTTTTTTGATAACTTTACAATCCAGAGGATAACATAAACCTGACTAACAATAGCCCAAACATGAAATACTCTGGTAAATATATTGAGGCTAAGTACAATTATGAGTACACGCAAGCCGAGATAAATGGAGGAGAAATTGTGGTAGGTGGAATTAAGTTAATGAAATAACTACCAAAAATTGAATGTTTTTCACAATCTGGTGAATGTTATTTTTCGCTCTTCTTGGTCTATGTCGATCTATATTTTAACATTTACAAAACTAACACAGAAATTAGTGAATTTCTACCATATATAGTTTAACAAATGGCAATCTAATCAGATTATATAAATAATTAATTTCAAAAAGAATCTTATTATAGACAATGAGCAATGCAAAGTGCTTACGGTATTTTTTTTCACAATCTGGTGAACCGTTTTTCTGCAGTCGATTTTCGCCAATTCACGACATTAATATATAATTCTGGAATCGAAGCATTTACCTCAGTGATGAAATTTGGAAGAAATTTTCAACCCCGATATACATCTTTCAGACGGGCAACTGTTAAATACGGCAAAAATAGCCGGGACGATGCCCTTTTTGACGCCACCGGGCCTCTCTCTAATTTGCATAACTTGCATAAACTTAACAGTATATTATCAATTTGACCCTCAGCACTGAAAGATCAATGTTTAGATAATTTTACCTGGAAGATGGGTATTTCATTCCCATGGGAACTATCTATCAGGTTAGTACTTTAATCTACTGGCAAATTTATTGCCTAAGTAATAAATTACCTTACCAAAGGTTTGTCACTTAAATCAGGCAAGACGGGGGGTTCGAGACTAATCCGCCTCCTCAATCCCGAGTAGCAATATTTGGAATTTCCTCTCTGGCCCAATCTTCTTGCTCGTACTTTCGGAAACACCTGCTTCATTACCTTTCCAAAGTCGGCCTGCGATAGGGGTTTGATATTGTTTTTGGCACAATACCGCCTGAAAACATCGAATACATTTTCTCAAAAAAACATCAAATTTTCTGGTAAAACTCCATTCAGATAATACTCTGAAATTTTTGGACGATTATGTAGTATTTACTCTCAATAATTAATGCAGATTCATAAGTGATAAGATAACGCACCAGTTTTATCACCATCACCTTGAACTAGCGGCAATAAAACTTATCAATGCTTGTTTCTAAAAAATGTGTTTGCTGGGGATAAAATAAATATTCGAATGCTGTAACGTTCGATTTTGATACGTTTCGCGGAATAGTTTTAAGTATTCTAATATATGATCAGATTACCTACAATAAAATCGTGAAACTTTAATCTTGAGAGCTCAATAATGCCAATTTAAGTGTACACCGAAAAGTGGGAGATAGCAATTTTGAAGGACGTGTAAAGCTTTGGCAAATTTAGTTAATACCTACTGACCTTGACATTTGATAAGAGAGTACAGTGGAATGTTTTAGAACTGTGCCATCTTTTCTTACCAAGCGAGTCTTTAAAATGTAATAATGTTGTAATAATATTCAGAGGTTGCACAGCAATTGGGCATCTGTTGAGAATATTTTGCGATGAGACGTCATTCTTCGATCTCTTAAAGGACGTCCACTGCGTCTTTTATGATCTTTTTATAGATAAACTATAACTTTGAAAAGGAATCCCTCTTCATTGCAATCGTTCTGTATGGGATGACATGGAGATCAGCATTCGGAACAATTATTTTTTTCTCTATGTGCACACAACCAGTATAACTGTTGAAAATACCAAGATGGTATTGTACGCGAATAATACCATACACAACCATTCATATAACCACCATAAATAGTTCCGATGACCTAGGGGGGTTGACCGAGCTGACAGAGGTCACGAATCGGCGTTTTGCTGACTGGTTTTGCCACAACATATTGTTGCTTAACGTCTGTGAGGCGCGAACGTAAACTAATGTGTAAATTTTTAATGGCATAATGAACACAATTAACATCTTAAAGTTGTGGGAGAAAGGTGCCCTGATAGTCTGAAGAAAGTAGTGTGCCTTTGTCGCGCAGTTGATGAAGCCGTAGCGTGGAAAAGTTTGTGGTCACTGATTCAAACCCGGTCGAGGGTGGGTTGAACTATTATGCCGAGGGTTGAAAAAAAGGATATTTTTTATTTTCAACAAAATATATGTTTTTATTTTTTTATTGTTTAAAACTGTTTATTTTGCTTCAAATATGTTTAATTATGTTATAAAAAAACAAGAATAATCTGTAAGCAATATGTATAACACACGCATCGTGGCATGGTTGTCATGGTTATGTGGAAATCTATCAGTGTGTTTAAGCTGAGCACTTGATTATCTTGTATAGGAGTAGAAAAATAAATTTAATAAATGCTTAGATGCCAGTTTAAGAATATAAAAATTGGTACTGGACCACCTATCAATACATTCTGGAAATTATGGCAACATGAAAAAAATAAATCAGGTATCTTCTCAATGCGGGCTCCGGAATATAGAATGCGAAAGCTTTAAGAAGAACACCTCTTGTCATTGTTTTTCCTCACACATTTTTAAGTCTGCTCTCCTATGTTTTTCCATCAGGTACGTTAAAGTGACCTTGGTATGGGCTACCAAACGAACACAAACATGTTTAGCTTTACCAAAACTTCACAAATTTGATCTTTCCTGCATATTTCTCTAGTGAATTAAGAATGATAACTTACTCATACTCCACGTATACTTCTTTCTTGGGCAAAGAAATATTTTGGTCCTCTTCTAAATGCGTTTTAATCCAAACAATGGTACGACAGATCTCCGACCGGCTGCCCAGCGGATTAAGGGACTGCCTGAAGGGGTCGATGATGTCTGTAATCTCAGCAGGCAGCTTCAGATACAGCAAGTACTTGTCATTCTGGGACAGGGACTTGATTTGGGCCAGGATTAATTGGATCGTTTGTCTCGATTTTTCACTAAGCATAAAGCATGACATTAGCATCACCCAACATCTAAGAGTGTTTGCAGAATTTAAGTAACTTTCTCTATGAAAGCTTTCAGTCTTTATTCATTTTTATTGGTTCTAAAGATTATCTGTACCCATTATTTATATAAGAGTACAGCTCTTAAATCTTTCAAATCTTGAGATAAGATTGAAGGACTATAAAAATAAACAGGCAGGGGATGATAAAATTCTTATTTTGTCATAGAAATGTTTTAAGGTTTAATAAGAAAATTAGAATATAAATTATCTGGGGACTGTTTATTTGAATATTCAAAATCTCCAAAGATCGTTAAAATTCCCGAACACTCATTTTTACTTCAAATAACTGAAATCTATGATCTGGACAATTATAATAAGTAAATGCTATAAGGATTTCAAAGGGCTAACTTGACTCAAGAGGAGGTACTAAAATACAAATAACTAAATTAATCATCAATTCATGCACCTACTTAAAAATCTATTATTATTCTTTCAAGAATTCAACACTCAATGATTCAATTCAAAATCATGTTTTAAAAAATATAGATATGATTAGAAAAGGTAGATGTAAGGCTCAAGGCCATATTGCACTATAATTAGGCAACATATGCCCTATCAATTTCTACAGCTGCCACAGATAAGATGGATTTATGCAGTGCAGATAAAAGATTCAGTTGCAGTTTTATCTGGAGTTTTGTTCAAATATGAATGTTGATTTATGCTTCACTTTAATTAGCTAATCTTGGAAAGAGTTCTTTAAATACTGGCAGGTCAAGGACAGTAAAATAAAAATCAGTTTTGGAGCTCTTTGGAGGGTTTCCCTGAATCACCCTTAATAAAATAGGGATGGTTATGTCACTTTATGGATGAAACTTCTTTGGGCTTCTTTACAATAGGTTTTATCTGAGACTCAATATGTTTTACTGGACCTATCAGGCCTCCCGTTAGCCGGCATATATGTGTGCTAATTGTTTACTTTAAAAAGATACTAATCAGTCCACTTTGGGCTATAAATATCACTGTCAATTAAATGGCTATATACCCACCTAATTGCAACACTGGAAGGACCCTGCTCGTTTTTGATGTGTTGGCCATCGGGGTCCTCTTTGATTCGGGAAGTTTGCAAATCGCCGTCGGTCTCGGTGGCCGATTTGCTGTCGCCGCTGCTCCTCTCCGTGCCCATTCTCACAGATTGTTGGTAGTTGGGCGACCATCGTTCTCGCTCCATCGTCGTCGGCCTCCTCAAAACTAACCTAGTGGATTCCGCAGGAAATCGCCCGGGTTTTGCACACTTTTCCGGTCGAAAATCGCGTGGAAAACCGGGACATTTTATTTTATTGTCAACTCAGATCAGCTGGTCTCCAATGGCCGACGAGACGACGGCAGTCTGCCTGGCTGTTTCTGCTTATCTTCCCCACTACTATTATCGAAAGTCCGATCCTGCTGAGACAAAATGCGCATGTTCCTGTGTGGCGTTGACAGTGACTGCGTGACGTTGCCAACATTGACACTGTTGAATATGTCCACACAAGTATTTTTCTGATTTCAAGTTGACACTGAAACCATTGATTTAGTTACGTCATCAAGATTAATAGCGTCAATTACGCAAACTTTATTTGCATAATTTTGTTTCCGTTTCTTAAATGCGAAACATTTTTCTCGACTCATCAACTACTTGTGCATCACTGTAAATTTGTCACAAATTTGAAAAAATATACAGACTGAGAAGTGTGAAAGGAAATAAAATGTGACGATTTTTTTTGGCAACGGTGTATATAAATTTTTCTTTGCAGTTGAAAGCTGTTGCGACTTTTTTCCAATGGCACATCTCAGTGACATCCCCATCTGGAAACTTGAGCCATCACTATAACAATGTTTCAATTTCAAGGCGTTTAAAACTACGTCAGCTGATCTCATTCAAATAATAAACTGTCAAATAATAATTTGTCCAAGGATTTCCATCAAACAGAAAAAAAATTCTTTTGCCTCAAAAATAATACAAAAAAACAATTTTCCGTCCTACCAAATTATTAGCTAGCAACAGCAATAAGATTTTGCTCCCAATGCCGAATCCCCGTTCAACTTCCCAAGGGTAGGTACCCCCCACAATCAATATCCCTTGACCTGCTCAATGTGACCTTCTTTTTTTCAGTTAAATTACTTCGTTCCTGCTTGAGCGGTTGTGCCCTCCACAAAGTGAGCATGTCACGAAGGTGTCATGTCTTATACAGAATTAGAACATGGGTATCAGGGTCTGCGTAATGCTGCCTACAGACCCGCAGAGTTTTATGTAGGGGCAGTAAGTCTGTTCGATTTTACTACTCCTTTCTTGCTTTTCGATGTTCATGGCCGGCTCGTCTGCTGAGGGGGCCCAGTCGGTCCCTTCGGTGCTTATTGAAGATGTTGACAATCCCTCTATAGCACCTTCCTATTGGCACATGGTACATTATTTTGCTTGTGTTTTGCATTTTTGTTAAAACTCAGGCTCTTAATACCATGTAAGGCTGGATTCATAGTTTCTTTAAGGTATAAAACCTAGGTGTAAAATATATTATTAACATTAACTTGCTGTCAAGTATAAATTCGGAGAAAACAACTGATATGTTTATTCTTCTTATGCCTCAAGGTTAAGTCATTAATGAAACTAAAAAGCCAGCTTAAAGCTTGCACTGATTGAAAGTATGCTCTATATATTTGACACAATCTATTTATTTTTTCTTTTGTTATCTTTGGGTTTAAAGCCTTACATATGTGTAACTAGGGGCTGTGGGAGTAGTGCAATTATACACTATTCTTAGTTGAAAGTAACCACAATAATATTAAGCCATGACTAAGGGCTTGAATGGAAATCCTTGTCAATGTTTCTATCACAAACATGTGATCATCTTTAGAATGTAGGAACTTTTTTTTTTTAACCACAATAAATAACAGAACTAAAGTATATGGATTATGAATATATAAAATACATCTAACACTAAACTCTACATCTCACTCTAAGTGCTATTTGTTGACGTTTAAGTGAATCCCAAGCAGAATAAAAGGAAAAATTGCACTAATTGAGTTCTTGAGTTGAAAGCAATTATTAGTTGCATGATTTTTGGTTTTAGTGGATTAGTTGCATGGCCTACCTACAAGAGTGTTTTTAAACAAAAGTGGCTATACATGTTATGTAAGATACAAAACAATTATTATTATTTAGACAAAAACGGAACGTGTTTTTTCTGTTATCTTATCAAGATATTTAATAAAATTAGCGACTAGTCATAGGAAATTTCAAATTTAATAATATACGCGGACACCTCAACAAGATTACCTTAATCTGCATGCAATAAATCACATCTTATCACATTACTACAACGGTATGATAATTCACTCTCTTTCTATCAGTTCAATAAATTTCTCTGGTCATTGTTCCAACAAACTGTTTCACGCCGAATTTTAAATATTTACCTAAACCTTTATCATATTATTATCAACGCTTTACAGTAGAGTAGTGTAAGCGGCGGCGGCGCAGCCTTGATCGGTTGTTTTATTGAATGTTATAAGTAAGTAAATTACGCGGTTCCAGAAATTCCACTGTTTGTGCATCAGTGGTTCTGCGTGAAAGGCAATTTAGCCGAAAGTGTCATGCGACTGACATTACTCGTCAGCGGCGATTCAGTTCAATTTCGAGTTGTCATTTTTGACATATTAAAAATGAAATAAATTGTTTTGTGTGGGTGTATGTGCCTCCGACATGGATTGGAGATTTCATTTCAAAGACTGGTGGAGGTTGAAGAAGTGGCGGAAGTACCGGAGGGCCAGCGACGTCGAAACCGAGTCTTCGGACTCTTGCTGCGATTGCGATGAGTGCTTCAATATTTATGTAAATATCATAGCTTGTAAATATTGGCAACGTTGCTCCAAAATCTGTTAATTGCTTAATCAGTGTCGGCAAACAACGTTAATAGGCGGATAATCCTGTTACAACAAAATAATAATTACATTCCCAATCAAATATGGCTTAAAGCAAGGACATCTGATAAAGGGGGTTATTTAATGTAAGACATGTTCTTCTGATAGCACGTATTGAAGTTTAGCCATGTTTTATATCGGCAACAGTCCAGAGACGGTCAGTCAGTCAGAGTCATTATTCCAGTTTGGTGACAATTTGGTAACAGATCCTTATTTAGTTTTTTAGGGAATAAGCTGGTTAGTGGACATATAGTATTAGCCATAAAAGATAATATCTAATATTTCCCGCACGTGATTGTATCGTAAATCAACTATAATCAATAAAGTCATGTGTGAAAATTTTAATTAACAAGGGGCACTTTGATTGCGTCAATGTCGTGGGAAGATTATTACTGGGCTTAGGTGTTGCGCGCGAGATCAAAGCTGTCAGGTTTGCTAATTCAAATTTCAATATTTTTCCGTAACTCTTCAACCCAGGAGTGTTTCCCGGGGTTTTCCTAGATTTATTAAATGCCTTGAAATTTTTGGCTTAAAGCCACTCCGTTTAACCAACTCGAACGGCTGGTTACTTAACGTTTATTTTAATTAAATCGTAAATATAATTGTTTAATTGCAACAAGATATTGATGTATTAAAAAATATTTCTATGACGTAATGGACTAAAACAGCGACGCGAGTTTAATCATTATAGCCAACTGCCCGATTCAACCAATCAGACCACCTGGTTTTTCATTTTGAAAGTCTTAATGTTAACATGATTACCTAGGGACAAGAAGATTTAGCAACAGCGCACGGACAAATTAGAAGGATTGAGATGCCGATTGGAAAATGTAATAGTTGTGAGATAAATGAATTTCTATAGAAAAATCACAAAAACGCCATGGCAAACCGCATATGATCAGAACTAAAATGAATCTCATACTTTTAATGTAATTCACGTTCACATCCGTGATTCCAACCAATAGAATATGCGCATTTGAATTCGAATTCTGTTGTTTCGCGCTCCTATCAAGTTTGCTATTGTGCAAAAAATGGCGTCGTGCCGTGCTGGTTGTGAGTTCTCCAATTCATTATTTCCATTTAATTGGTAAATTTCCCCCTAATTAATGTAACCGCCTGTTTAAACGTATAAATAAATAAGTAAATAACTTCATTATTGTTAGTTTTGTGTGTCAGACGTGTATCGCAATTTCTTTAACTTCTTAAGTGAATTGGAAGAGTATGCACGGGGACTGAAATATTTTCTCAATACATGTAGATTAGTTAAATTGATATGGTTCACCCTGTTCCTAAACCGTTAGAATGGGAAGGTCATTTAATGGCCAAATTATTAATATACTATTAACGGTCATATTATTGAAATGTTGAAATAGAGACTTGACATTGGTAAGTTTCTTTGTTTCTATGAAAACTGGCTTGATGTTAAATTTGTACAGTCATAATTTAGCCTTAAGGATCAGATTACTATTGTGCAGTTAATTTTAACATGAAGCTAATTTCCATAGGAACCCAGAAGCTGATTGAGCCTGTTTCGACGTTTCATTGAAAATTAATCTGCCGTTCAAATTGAAAGCACATTAATAATTTTGCTCTAATATCCAGATTTTCAAACTCCTGTAAAGTTTGTGAGCAAGATAATTACCGTCGAAACAACGAAACTATAGCGAAGCATTTATTTATACAGGGTGATTCACGGTCGATGGTAGGTTAGACGTTTCTGGAAGACTGATATCACGATTTTTATGAAAATTTGCATAAGTAGATAAATGAACTTGCCCTATCGACGTAAAATATTTTCAGTCATGCAGCGTTGCCGGTTCTATCAGAAAATACTAGCATCTCCGATATTTTAAATGGAACACCCTGTATATTTTTTCATTTTTGGGTTCTACATTTCATACTAATAACTTCTGCATTTAACTTCCTATACTTATCTCTAGCAGTTTTCGGAATATTATTTAATTTTCTTATTTTTTGTTCAAAGTGAGGCCTTTAATAAAACCTCTGCTATAACGTGATTTGAATTCACAAAGGGACAAAATTTTGAATATAATTTGTGAAAGGTCCATCAATTTATCGCATGTAATTAAGAATGTTCTGTCTTATACAGGGTGGCTCAAAATTAATGGTCTTACGGGTAAACAGTAAAAGTGTCTAAAGTGTGTTTTTTCAAATGAAACCCTCTGTATATTACTAGCCATGCTGAAAGACAATTAAATTTCCTTTAAAATGATGTGGTACATCCCTATACCTAAACCATCACGTTTCGAAAATAAAAGCTGTTTTGTCTTTAAATTGAATTATTTAAAGATATTTGCCAAAGGTGGCTCTGCGACGCCATAATTGTTGAAAACTATGCAATTGTTTGAACAGTTTGACAGGCGGCGTTGTTGTAATTTTTTATTTACGCATTTTTAAGAATAGTGAGTCAAAAACAGTGAGAAAATGCCAGAAAACAGTTATTCAAATGAAGTGTTGATGAAATTATTTATTTTACATGGACAATGTGACCAAATTATAGCAAGGACCTGCAGAAAGTTTAATGAAATGTATCCTGATTTGCAAACAATAAACGAAAGGAAGTTTATAAGAATACAACAAAACTTCATTAACCATGGCTCGAGACTAAAGGCCGAACCTAAATTACCGAAACCTGTAACTGCTGATGAAGAAAATATTGTGAATGTATTAGCTTACTTCTACGCGTATCCACAATCGTCTATTCGCAGTGCCGAAGATGATTTGGGCTTAGCATATGCTTCCATTCAGCGAATCCTCACCAATCATAACATGCACGCTTTCAGTTGAAACCAACAGGTGCGATACTCTTCTAAACTCATATTATCTACACAGTGACTTACTATAGTTCTTAGTATTTCGCGGTACTTAGCAGAATTTAGTGGTTCGTCGTAAATAACGAAATTCAATTTATTATTCTTCAATAAACAAAATACATTAAAACTGAATTTTTCTTGAAATCCTATTTCTTTGGTTACATGTGGATTATGATGAGTCCAAAAGTGCTTATTGTGTCTATTGAAAAAGCCTTCTCGTGAAAATTTGGCTTCGTCTGACCATATTATGTTTTTAAAAAAGTTAGGGTCTTCTTGCTTTTTTACTATCATAGTTTCACAAAAATTGATTCTACGTTGGTAATCATCTGGTTTTAAAGGCTGGACTTTGGCGAACTTAAATGCGTGCATGTTATGATTGGTGAGGATTCGCTGAATGGAAGCATATGCTAAGCCCAAATCATCTTCGGCACTGCGAATAGACGATTGTGGATACGCGTAGAAGTAAGCTAATACATTCACAATATTTTCTTCATCAGCAGTTACAGGTTTCGGTAATTTAGGTTCGGCCTTTAGTCTCGAGCCATGGTTAATGAAGTTTTGTTGTATTCTTATAAACTTCCTTTCGTTTATTGTTTGCAAATCAGGATACATTTCATTAAACTTTCTGCAGGTCCTTGCTATAATTTGGTCACATTGTCCATGTAAAATAAATAATTTCATCAACACTTCATTTGAATAACTGTTTTCTGGCATTTTCTCACTGTTTTTGACTCACTATTCTTAAAAATGCGTAAATAAAAAATTACAACAACGCCGCCTGTCAAACTGTTCAAACAATTGCATAGTTTTCAACAATTATGGCGTCGCAGAGCCACCTTTGGCAAATATCTTTAAATAATTCAATTTAAAGACAAAACAGCTTTTATTTTCGAAACGTGATGGTTTAGGTATAGGGATGTACCACATCATTTTAAAGGAAATTTAATTGTCTTTCAGCATGGCTAGTAATATACAGAGGGTTTCATTTGAAAAAACACACTTTAGACACTTTTACTGTTTACCCGTAAGACCATTAATTTTGAGCCACCCTGTATAAGACAGAACATTCTTAATTACATGCGATAAATTGATGGACCTTTCACAAATTATATTCAAAATTTTGTCCCTTTGTGAATTCAAATCACGTTATAGCAGAGGTTTTATTAAAGGCCTCACTTTGAACAAAAAATAAGAAAATTAAATAATATTCCGAAAACTGCTAGAGATAAGTATAGGAAGTTAAATGCAGAAGTTATTAGTATGAAATGTAGAACCCAAAAATGAAAAAATATACAGGGTGTTCCATTTAAAATATCGGAGATGCTAGTATTTTCTGATAGAACCGGCAACGCTGCATGACTGAAAATATTTTACGTCGATAGGGCAAGTTCATTTATCTACTTATGCAAATTTTCATAAAAATCGTGATATCAGTCTTCCAGAAACGTCTAACCTACCATCGACCGTGAATCACCCGGTATATAATTTCTCAATTCCCGCAGAAATAATGTTTCTTGCAAAATTACCAGGAGTTTGCAAAACCGGTCTTTAGGGCCAAATTACTAATACGGTGTCAACTTTAAGTGCAGGCTAATTTCCGTCGAAGCTTTTAAACAGAGTCTGGATATGGGTCAGTTTCTTGGTTTCTATGAAAATTAGCTTGATGTAACAGTACATTACTAATTTGCCCCTAAACCAACTCTAAGTAGACGGGTTTAGAAAAGCAATAGTATGCCGTGATAATTGAATTCCATGTATAAATATCCAATTATAGTGTGAATAGATCAAAATATTGACAGCTTTGCAAAGAGGATAATTTCCACAGCAACGTTGAAATGAACACAGTATTGGTCATTTTCGTGGTTCCGTCGAAATTATCTACGAAATAAAATTATAGTAACATAAAGTTTGTGTTAAGTTGGAAGTACCCATTGTTCCATTTTACCTATAAATTGTGTGCCCGATAAAGTTACCAATGCTTCAATAATTTGCTCGTCGGATATTTTTACGTTTAGATTGGTTTTACTAACCCATTGTGCTAACCTTGAAAGGAACTCTTTAAGGCCAAATTATTAGCGTATTGGTCCCTTTAGTATTAAGCTACGTTCAATAGAAACAGAATATCACTAATGCCCAGCCTTTATTTTAAAGCTTACCTGCAAATTGGCTGACAGCACGTTAATAGTTTGGCCTTAAGTAATCTCTATCAAGACTGGTCTTGTAATCACTGCAATCAATGAAAAACCCCTTTACAAAACCACTCTTCTTGTCATTCTTAATTGGATAAATAGTAAAATTAGGATTAATCTCATGGAAATGATATTCCAGGGCGATCTGGAACTATGCGACCCCAACAACTCGGCCCTGGACCTCCAAGACATGGACGATGGGGGCAAAGTGGTCATCGTTGGGGTGTGCGCCATGGAAAAGAAAACACAGAGCAAGCCAATGAAGGAGATTTTAACCAGACTGCAAGAGTTCGAATACATTAAAGTCACCGTGTTCCAAGAAGATGTGATTTTACAGAAACCAGTGGAAGAATGGCCGGTTTGTGACTGCCTTATTTCGTTTCATTCCAAGGGATTTCCATTAGACAAAGCCATACAGTATGCGCAATTGCACAATCCCTATGTCATTAATAATTTGCATATGCAGTATGATATTCAAGACAGAAGAAAGGTGTACTCCATATTGGGGGCTGAAGGTATCGAAATCCCTCGGTATGCCGTGTTGGATAGGGACAGTCCCAACCCTAAAGGTAAGTTTTTGGTTTTGGTTGTAGTGGTGTTGATTTGTTTCTGAATGTAGATCATGAACTGGTGGAGTCTGAGGATCATGTAGAAGTCAATGGAGTGGTGTTCAATAAACCGTTTGTTGAGAAACCAGTATCAGCGGAAGATCACAATATTTACATTTATTATCCTACATCTGCGGGAGGTGGCAGCCAAAGGCTCTTTCGAAAGGTTTTTTTATTCCATTTACAACAAAGAGATGGTTATTTTAATGTTTAAACTAGATTGGAAGTCGTAGCAGCGTTTATTCCCCTGAATCTAGAGTCCGCAAAACTGGCAGTTTTATCTATGAAGACTTCATGCCTACCGACGGGACTGACGTGAAAGTGTACACAGTGGGGCCCGATTATGCTCATGCTGAAGCCCGGAAATCACCTGCATTGGACGGAAAAGTGGAGCGGGATAGGGACGGCAAGGAGATCCGCTATCCGGTTATTTTGAGTAATGCTGAGAAATTGATATCACGGAAGGTGTGTTTAGCCTTCAAGCAGGCGGTATGCGGATTCGACCTTCTTAGGGCCAACGGTGAGTTTGGTTTTTCAACATTCTTATTAATTATTGTAATGTCATTATTAGGGAAATCGTTTGTTTGCGACGTCAACGGGTTTAGCTTTGTCAAGAATTCGAACAAATACTACGACGATTCTGCAAAAATATTGGGGAATATGATTCTGCGGGAATTGGCTCCCACTTTGCATATACCGTGGTCGGTGCCATTTCAACTCGACGATCCTCCGATTGTGCCCACCACGTTTGGAAAAATGATGGAGCTGAGATGCGTCACCGCGGTTATACGGCATGGGGACCGGACGCCCAAACAGAAGATGAAAGTCGAAGTGCGGCATCCCAAGTAAGTAGCTTATTCTTATGAAATTTAGCTGTGTTTATAGCTTGAGGTCCATGCCAATTGTTTAAGACAACTCCTATCCTTCATCTTGCGCAAGGTTTAATTTAACGACTTTTTTTACAATTACGCCATTCTCATAGACCTGCCAAAATTTACTTGTAAAACAAACAAAAAATAATCAGAATTTTCCCTTTTAATTTAAATCACAAACCTATCTTACCAGCTGTTCTACTTTCATCACTCCATCCTGCGCGTAGCATAATCTAATATGCCTTGTCAATTGGTTGTTTTCGATTATTTGTTCTTCGTTATTTGTTGTTTACGTTGATTTGCTAAACTTATCTATAAACCAAAAAAAAATCAGAATCTCCCCTTTTAATTTAAATCACAGACCCATCTTACCCTGATTTTCTACTCCCATCGACCTATCCTAAGCAGGGTATGATTCAACGAGAGTCTCTTTACTCAGAGTGGCTCCACCTTACCAGGCTCTAATCCTTACATCGTATCGTATTTCCCCATTTTTAAGGAAGTTTAAAGTTTAAAGCGATTTAACATGAAAGAACAGGGGTGGAGACCTCGTTCTGTTTAGCCTTCAGAGAGGAACATCTATACCCCAAAAGCTTGAGCACCACAGCTTTCATTTTCATCACAAAAGGAGAAAAATGTTTTTAGTAACATCCATTTTCACTGATTAAATGTGAGCTATATGAGTGAGGCATTTCACAAGTGTTTGAAACAAAAAAGTACACAATTATCCCGATTATTATTTTATTTGGTACAATAACCATCTTGGTGTTTACACCAACAAAATATACAACCTACCTTTTGTAAATCACTGATCTAAAAATAAATACGTGATATATAATAATATACGATGTTTCCAGATTTGTTTAAAAGGGAGAATAGTTGCGTATTCGCAAGGGACTAGCATCACGATGTTAACAGATCGAAAATACCGAAATTTTCAAATTTCTTTTTAGTTTTTTCCCGTGTTATGATAAGAAGTAGATGAAAACTAAAACTTCTTTTTCTCCCAAGTTGATATCTTTACCATGTACAAGGTCCACGTGCTCGACATCCTTGATTATTGAAAACACATTATACACAGTTGTGACAGCAAATTTAGACATAATTGCACCCCAGGGCTACTTCAAGTTTTTTGGACCTCCTGGAATACGCAAAACTTCGTTAACTCCCAACAACCAAGTTCAATCGTATAAGATTGTACTTTTTAGAAAGCTCCATTAATCTCCTTCAGAATTGCTAAAAGTCCTCGACTTTGTCACTTTTTAAATGGCAGTGCATTATCTAAAGCTCACCTTTTAGGTTTTTCGAAATATTCGACAAATACGACGGCTTCAAGCATGGCCACGTAAAGTTAAAACGGCCCAAACAACTGCAGGAAATCTTGGACATTGCCAGATCCCTCCTGGCCGAAATTCAGCAACATGAAGCCGAGCCCGAGATTGAGGAAAAACAAGGCAAATTAGAGCAACTCAAAGCCGTTCTAGAAATGTTAGTTTCTTCCTTATTTAATTTGATATTTCTCAATTAATCTATTAAAGGTATGGTCATTTTTCTGGCATTAACCGCAAGGTCCAAATGAAGTACCAGCCGAAAGGACGACCCCGAGGCTCTAGTTCGGACGATGGTACGTTGATGGATTACGTGAATCTAAGTCTGAAGTGTTGAAAAGTGTTTTCAGTAGATAAGCCCGCAGAGCCCTCCCTTGTGCTCATCCTGAAATGGGGCGGAGAACTAACTCCAGCGGGGCGCATTCAAGCCGAGGAGCTTGGTCGTATCTTCCGGTGCATGTACCCGGGAGGACAAGGTAGACATTTTGCCGGTTGGTATTACGCTTCTTTTATCTTTGTTTGACTTTGTGTAGCCCTTGAATTCGCGGCTGCCCGGGCTGTTTAGTCTGCACAGCTCCCGAATAATGTGATTTTTTTTAGTTATTTTCAATGGTACTTATTTGATCTAAGTTGCAGTAGACATCCCTGAAGTTGTTTGTTTTATGTTAAATTGCGTGTTTTGTGTCTGTCTCTGTGTCTCTATATGGCTGGTAGTTATTCCCCTCTACGAAACACTTTCTTCAGAATCGCACTATTAAATTCTCTACTCCTTAAAAAATACTAGGTAAGTTGGGATTTGGCAAAAATGCATCATTTGCGGTCATAGAGAGTTTTCCAGTCATTTCCGCTTTGATCATTTTGCGGTGTTTTAATCACTGAGAAGAAAAAGCCGAGTTATTGCAGGCAAATCAATTTTGGACAGGTTTTAGGTATTGAAAAACACATTTCATAAGGTCAAATTACACAGTTTCCTTTTTCTTTATGCGATTTTTTAAAATGCAAAATATCATTAAAAATTGTGGAAGTCTCAAGCAAATAATATTTGACGCAAAAAAGTTTTTTATGGGTAAACTTTGGGTGCTGCAGGCGAATACGCGGGTGCCCAAGGGTTGGGCCTTCTACGGTTGCATTCAACCTTCCGTCACGACCTGAAAATCTATGCTTCGGATGAAGGACGCGTTCAAATGACGGCTGCAGCTTTTGCCAAGGGTTTGCTGGCCCTCGAGGGCGAACTCACCCCCATCTTAGTCCAAATGGTCAAAAGTGCCAACACCAACGGCTTGCTGGACAACGACTGTGATAGTAGTAAATTTCAAAACATGTAAGTGTTTATGTGGAGAACCATGCATTTTATGTAGAAATCGAAAGTTGATAGTAAATCAAAAAAGTCGTCACCATCTTTGTTTCGTAAGCACTGTAGAAGTAACAATTTATATTTTAAAAAAACTTATACATTTTATTGGAATTTACTGATTGAGTTAGTTAAATAATTTGATGTACTCTTAGGGCTCATAACACATGCCTTTGACAATTTACATGTCATTTTTCTTCTACTTTCTGCCTAAAAATGTGTATAATTTTTTACAGCTTCAATTTTGCTTATAAGTAAAGCTAATGTTTTATGTTATTTAAACTTGTCTAACTTCATTGATGTTAAAATGCATAAGAAGACATCATCTTCATAAAAGTTTTCAATAACCGTTGATTTTTAGGTGTAAAGCGAGATTACACGAACTGATGCAAATCGACCGCGACTTCAGCCAAATCGATCGCGAAAAAATTAACCCCTGCAACTCAGCTAGCATTAACGAGGCCATGGATTTCGTCAAGAATCCGTACAAGTGTTGCAAGCACGTGCACGAATTAATAAAATCCTTAATGGAGATTGTTCAAGTGAAAAAAGAAGATGGTAAGACTAAAGGTTCGTTATTTATGACTTTTATTCACTTTTTCGCGTTTTATATTTTGATTTATAATAACTTTCTTCAATCACAGAGGCCATATTGTATCACGGAGAATCGTGGGATTTGATGTACCGCCGTTGGGGCAAGATCGAGAAGGATTTTTACACGAAGAATAAGACTTTCGATATTAGTAAAATACCGGATATTTACGATTGTATCAAGTACGACTTGCAGCACAATCAGCACACGATTCAGTTCGAGCAAGCCGAAGAACTATATGTGAATGCCAAATATTTAGCAGATATCGTAATTCCTCAGGTAAAAAATCTTGTCTAGTGAAAAATCTTCTTTTATTTAGTTAATATCGTGCTTTTGAAGGAATATGGCCTCACAGCCCAAGAAAAACTGGCCATAGGTCAAGGAATTTGCACCCCTCTACTCAAGAAAATAAAAGCAGATTTGCAACGTAATATCGAAGAAAGCGGCGAAGAGTCAGTAAATCGATTAAATCCCCGTTATTCACACGGAGTTTCCAGTCCTGGAAGACATGTTAGGACACGCCTTTATTTCACCAGCGAGAGTCACATTCACTCTTTAATAACAGTGCTCAGACATGGAGGATTGCTCGATGTATGCGTAAATCTTTTGTCAATAAAATATTTTTAAACGTTGTTTATTATAGGTGGGAAAGGATGAACAATGGCGTAGAGCTATGGAGTACGTCTCCATGGTTTCTGAGCTGAACTACATGTCTCAGATTGTGATAATGCTGTACGAGGATCCTACCAAAGACCCTTGCAGTGAGGAGCGGTTCCATATAGAGCTGCACTTCAGTCCGGGAGTTAACTGTTGTGTACAGAAAAACTTGCCGCCGGGGCCCGGCTTTAGACCACATTCTCGGAACGAGTCGGCCGCTAGCAAAAGCTCTGTGGGTGCACTGTGTGACGTCGTACTTTCTTTATAGACCTTAATTTTTTTTAGAGTGCGAATACCTCTACCACTCCCACTCCCGAAGATAAAAATCATCCAATAATTGAGGAAGGGAAGATATCGGTTATTGAGGAAGAGAAAATCTTGGTGGGTACTCCCAGTATTTTGGAACCAATCCCCAGTGGCGGAGGACTGTCACCCGATGATTTGCCCATTGATAATGGGTGCGAGTATGTATATAGTGCCAGGTTTTCGAGGTTTATAAAGACGACCGCACCGATCCCTATCGGGTGAGCATATATGGGGTATATGTCTTAGATTACTTGCATTGCATGACACACCTTTACAGTCATGTTATCAACTTTCGAAAATTGTGTTACAATTAATGTTGTGGCGGTGAAATTGTTTTTTCCGATAAAAATTAAATCAATTCTTGCATCAGCATAAACTTCCTTAAACCATATCAGATTTCTATATGAAACACTTGAAAGCAACAAATTTGGAAAACTATCAAATTCATTACGATTTACTTGACTTCATGACAATTTGGCAAAGGTGACTTCGTATTTGACTCACTTTTATATAAACTTTTTTATCTTTATGCGCTGTTCCGGACATGGTGTATGTAATTTCAATCAAAGAGGATCTTATTTATTCTCACAGCAATGCTCACACTGTATGTGGTCATGAAGCCTTGCAGCTGGCCAAATGCCTTAACGAGGAACTGGCAAATCAAGCAACCCAAGCTTCTGGTGGCCGGTCTTTGGGCAATCGAGCTGTTAGTCCGGAACCTGAGCCTCGAGCCCGGAGTTATGACCACAAGAGTCCGCAGAAAGGCAAAGGTAACATCAGAGCATTTTTGCGGGCACCGTAGACGTAAAAGTAGCATATTCGAAAGTTCGTTTTGTTGGTATTCTAACGAGCCATTTTAATTTGGGCAGCCGAAAATTTCCATCAGAGTTTGGATGCCGTTAACAGCACAGGTATGCGCAGCGGTCGATGTTCTGCTAATGTGTTTTTTTTTTGAGTTTTGGATGCCATTTAACGTGTTTATTTTTTTGGGTGCTAAACACAAACACTGGACCATCTACTTAATGGAAAAACTTCCATATTTAATGCAACTTGATTTTTCTCTCTCTCTCTTTCTCTCTCTACACAAACATATTGTTGACCTTTGAGCTTGTATAGAGCTTCGCATGGGTAAAGTCAAGTTGCCGCCACTCATCTGTCTGGTAAACCCGTGCGACTGGTGTTACTCCGTAGATTAAAAGAGACGTGTAGCGAGTTCTCCTTCCCCGAGGACCCGGTACACGTCTCTCCGATTGCGCCGCCTCTGTACCATCCCGGGCTTTCTTGCTATACTCGCTTGTTTAGAGTCTGGTTTGTGGAGGATGCATGTGTGGGTTTATGTTGGCTTGAAGGGTGAAATATACGTCAATTTTTCAATGTTGCGTTTGTGGAATATTGTTTTTAAGCAATACTCTTGTAAAGTGTCATATGAGTTTCCGCCATTTTCACACCGTTCGAGACAAATTATCATTTACCCATCAAATTTAAAAATATCCGTATTTTCTGTGAAAACAAATTTTATTTTCGGAATTTTTAGTTGGAAACCATCATTCTGGCAATGTTGCTTTTGTCTTAATTCCATAATGTAGGTATTTAGTATGTTTTTAACTTTACCATGGAGTTCCAGTACATCTTTTTAAATGCATAGACTCGGATTATTCAAAAAAAAAGTTTCATCTGTTGTCAATCCGTCGCTTCTTATTGCAATTAAAACTTTTTTACTCTTCCGTCATTTCATCACTACATAAATTTTCGCGTACGTCACTCACGGTTGATATTTTTCTTTGATTCGTAGGTAAAACTGTGAGGTTCATTTGAGTTCATTTAAATTCAGATATTTTTATTCGCAAAGCGACGACTTATTGTTCTGAATTACGCAACGTTGTCGCTGACATTAGAAAGTTAAAACATTCGTAAATTTTTAAAAGATAAGGTTAACACGCATATTTCACCCTTTAACATGATCATGTAAAAATCTCTAATTGCCGAAACTGAGGGTTTATCATGAGATTTTTACACGTATTTGCAACTTTTATTGTGGGCTGGTGTTGGTAAACTTTTACTTACTTGGTCTTTTTTTTTATTATTTTCTCTTCCCCTATCCCGCTTGTCTCCGTTTTCGGTATTGTAACATTTCTCTCTCGCCGCGTCTTGTCTACAACCGCCTAATCAGACGACGACTCATCCACCACTCCTACTAACTCGAGCCCCGTTGAAGTGCCGAATGCCAATCCACTCGATCGCATACTGCATCACATTAGAAGATACAATTTCGTTTCCTTGAGCGACAAGAATTTGAGTCCCATTTCCGGGTCGTTGGATCTAGAATCGCCTTGCGACTCTCCTCTGACTGTAGATGGTTCTAACGAACAAACAACACCTCTGACGGAGGTCAATTTGGCGTTATTTACTTCTGGGTTGGGCGCCAGGCATTCATGCAGAATTAGCAGCACCAACGAGTTGCCTCTGTCCGAATTGAAATTTACGACAGGTCACTTGAGGCCTCAGGACACTGTAGACAGTCAAATTGATGACGTTTCTTTGGAAGTCAACTGGGAGGGTGACCCTACAGATAAACGTGAAAAGAAGTCTGTTATCCAACATCGTTCTTTTTCCGACCCGAACATACTGGAAAGCGAGTGGATTGGCACTTCTGGTAAAGAGTACCTGCTTCAAAAATACAGCGAAAGCTTGAGCAATGAGTCTGGTGTTCCGTCTTCGGAGTCTTCTTGCATGCTCTGCGTACCTCGCCTCCCCTCTAATCTCCTCGCCTTTTTCTCCTCCCGTCGCTCTCTGTCGCACCCCAATCCTTGTGTGATCGACCCTTGCGTGTCCTATTCAGAGTGCGGGCAAGCCGTCAAACGCCATCGACACAGTATTGCCGGACAGATGAGCTACTTTAAGGTGATGGGACTCAGC
Organism: Euwallacea similis; assembly: GCF_039881205.1. Lineage (NCBI taxonomy): Eukaryota > Metazoa > Arthropoda > Insecta > Coleoptera > Curculionidae > Euwallacea > Euwallacea similis. Next base: position 3,149,709 of record NC_089612.1, read on the forward strand.
TGCGGAATGCCCGGACTGAAAAAACTCATCGCCGGCAGTGCCAACAGTTTGTTCTCAACCGCGGTCATTTCTGGAAGTTCCAGCGCTCCCAATTTGAGAGATATGATACAGAGCACCGCCAGTGCTTCGGGTAAGTCCCTTCGGATAAAAATTAGATAAAATGTGTTGATTCATAAACTGGTGCGTGTGGAAGAATTCAGTCGACGATTTCGCTTAGCTTTAAGTGTCTCTGTCTCTGTATTTTTCAAACGTGTAAATTATCAATTCTCCACAATGCACCAACCATAATAAACCCATTTAAATACATTCTTTTCTCAAGCTATAGAAGGTTTCGGTGGTGTGCCGCCCATTCGACCTTTGGAAACCCTTCATAACGCGCTATCTCTCAGACAAATCGATAGTTTCCTGCATCGCATGACCACCGCTCAGCTCTACAGGACGCCCTCTTCCACTCCCCCTAGATACCCGTCAACGCCATTGCCTACCCCCACGGGTAGTTGTGTCACCGAATATGGAAATTTGCCTGGGAAATCTGAGAGTTTGAAGCTGCAATCTCCCAATAATAGTAAGATGAATTTGGTTGGACTGAAAAAGAGCTGGATGGTTGTGTTTTTTAGGCGTGGGTTGGAGTGGTCCTCCGAGTTTTGTGTCGAGCAGCGGTCCCTCTTCTCCGGGCCTGTCGGACACAAATTCAAAGGAGAGCAGCGAGATGTCCTCCAGTATCGTGAGCGCTGACGGGTATTTAAAAACTGGCCATTAGAGCATATTTGTAGAAAAGAAAGCACTGCTTGAACGCTCTATTCTCTTGTGTATGTAATTCTATATTCGTTGGGCATGGTCGTTGCTATTAGTGCCAGTCGTAAGGTTCTTACGTAATGTTAAAAAGTCAGGTTTTTCTTGCTTCCTGGTGATTTGGAGATACGTAGTTTCTTGAGAGTGTAGAACAAGACGACTTTAGAATAACTTGAAACAGGTTTAGTTTTAAAAATATTTTCTCTCCGTAAATCAACCTAATTTAACGTGATTTTTTGGTCTCATTTGGGGTGTTTGTTCCTGCGGTATCAAATAAAAGCTCGAGTTTTATAATTTAAAACAGTATTTTAATGAAATTTAATCGCGATCTAAGAACAGTGAAAAGGGTCATAAAGGGCGCTCAGGAAGAAATTGAATTTACTTTTAGTTGAGAAATATGCTTCGAAAAAAATAGCGAACATACTAATATTGTATAAAAGATAAACGACAAAACATGATTTTATTGCAAATTTTTGAGAAAAAGGCAAATGTGCTCAGTAAGTGGAAAACATTAAAGAAGTCTTGAAATCAAGGCTTGAATCGCTTTTAGAGCCTTTTCCGACAGAGATTGAAGTGTCTTGCGAATTCTGGACACGAATGGTGGAAGCGCGCAGTAATTGGGAAAGATCGTTGAAATTCCGGAAATTCAAGATTTAACAGGTAAAAAGTCCCCATATCAGTTTAATGAAATGCCTATTTCAACCCTTGCCTGTAGAGTTAGAAGAATTCCATAGTATATTACCATTAGGGTGATTGACTAACTTTAGGCTTAAATTTGCATTATTTTTTGCCACTAAGACGGTATAAAGGTTCTAGTTCTGTCTATATATTGTATTTTTTCTCATTTATTAATTGTCTGTAATGAGCTTTTCTCCTTTTTACTCCTTGATATCATATAGGATATAGTCATCCTATTGTTCCAGTTTTCATTGCTGTGTAGACTTTAAGGACACTAGGTTGTTACTCATTTTCCCTTTACTTATACCCACTAACAAGGCCAAGATACATAAATTGATTTCTTTTTTAGTCTAAACATCGACGATTTTGCTATGATATTCCCTACCACCCTCGGTTTGGACCGCGATTTGGGAGACGTTGGCATGACTTTGGGCGCCTTTGACAAGGACATATCGGGATCTTTGGAATTCTGCGAGTATTACGCTAATCTGCAAAGGCAAAAAGGCAAGTTAACACTTTATAAAACAAATTTTTAAACTGTTTAAAAATTATTATTCGATTACAAAATAGTACTATTTTCTGTGAATATCTCGGTAACCAAGCATACACATAACTCCTTGAAAGTCATTTTTTTGGTATTTTCTCTTCACGATTTTGTTTTCTCATTGCAGCCCTTATAAAATTTAATATATTTAAAGTGACCATTTCACAAATTTGCAGGGAGTGGGGAATTAACTCCAATATCTTGCGGCTCCGAAATGGAATTTAACACCACCGATGCCACTGCTGGTTCTTCCTCGGCCCCGGACTTCGACTTCACATTAACCGAAGATATGGACAAGGACGACGTTGAAATGCTGATGGACAACACCCAAACCCTGACCAGCGCTTCATCTAAATGTCTCATGGACAATTGCAACGCCCTAAGGTCCGGAGGGGCCATTCCTAAGGCAATTTCGCCCTTAACTCCTAATGTCAACGTTTGCAATAACGACCTAGACCCAGGACACCGTCCTAACATCAAAAGAGCTCAGTCTTTGTATAGCAGAAAAACTGATAATGCTGATATGATTGATATTAAAAGCTTGGTCAAGGATTTCAGCAAATTCGATAAAGAAGTGTTAACATCTACGTCTAATCCTAACGTCAACATGGGACACCTAAAGTGGAGCACCAGCAAAGAAAAATTTTTTGATATCGCTAAAGACTTGAAGACTGACAATATAGATCTGGGTAGAAACCTCAATACGATATCCACAAAGAAAACTGAGAAAGACCCTATTTTGAATCCTGGCTCAATATTGGTGAAGGAAACTTATATAGATCCTCCAAAGATTTCCAGGGCATCACGGAGCTTTCACGGTAACTCCAGCAGTAATTTGGATATTACCAACGTTTTGAGGAGAGCCAGTGATGTTCCTTTGTCCTCTAAGAGTGTGAATGAGGCTGAAGAGCAAAGTGGTAATGTGAGGAGGGGCCATGGAGAGCGGAGCAGGCCTCAATTTGTTAGTCAAATGTCGCAGCCATGCGAGGAGACCTTAAGGCATGTGCATAGGAAGACTTCCTTAACCACGGAGTTTGTAAGTTGTTATTGTTAGTAGTATTTGTTTGTTTATGTATCGTTTTCAGGTTTCTAAAAATCCGCGTTTCACTACAACAAAAGTCGATGAAGCAGAGCACGCCGCTTCTGTAGGTATTAATTTAGGTAAAAGTATTGCCACCTCTGAAGGATGTAGGCTTAAAAGGAAAAGTTCTAATCAGTAATATGATAATTTTCTATTTGGATGATAAAATTATTATTGACAATTTGAAGAGGTTTAACGACAGTTATTGTTAGGGATAAAACGTAAAATGTTATTTAATTTATGCAGTAATTCTCTCAAAAAAGTGTATGAAAATCGTAGGTGATTTTTCTTCTTTTTCCATTCCTGCTCTTGTAAGATATGTATGTAGGTAATTGTGTCATCATTCCAAATATTAGAGTTATCATTTTGCCAAATAAAGATTTAATTGATCAAAAATATTGATTTGGCAAATTTTCCCAAAGACGGAAAAAAGTTCCTGTTATGATTTTCGGTAAGGGTTTTCTTTAGGGATTTAAGCGTATAGAAGGTAAAATTTAGACTTTTAGTAAGCCTAGTCTAGCCTTTTATTGACTTATTATGAAACTACTGACAATGCCATTACAAAAATGGGTAATTTACCACTGACAATAATGTAATAGGGAAAGAGGCAAAATATGTCATAACATCTTTTGCCCCTTATCTTGCGTATTTACTAAATCAGTTTGGAACTCTTCTGTTTCGTTTTGGGCGGTATCCATCTTGAAGTTTCTTGCTTTAGGTGAGAAGCTCCCAAAGCTCCTGGATTAAATTCATCAGGGATCTGTTTAAAATTTTTGGGTGTTCATCACCTTTTGAAAAGTCGGGGTTATTGTGTCTCGTCAAAATTTACATTCCTTCATCGTTCAAACTTTACTCTGAAAGCAACCTAATAAATCACGTAAAACCTCGTCACACAAGAAAACTGAACGTGCCCCAGTTGTGCTTTGGTGCTATTCAAATTTTTATATGAAAAAAGTCAGGATGTTTAATTTCTGTTATCATTGGTATACTGTGGGAAGAAACTGGTTGTTTTTTTTAATTGACACGAAAGTTATGAACAAAAATACTAATTTACTTTTAAAAAACTTTAACAAATTAATTACAAAACTTTACAAATACGGTCCCCATCCCACGTACATTTGACACAAATTGTCCACACTCTTTGCCTCGTTAATCAAATAATCCACCTGTCCCTCGATAGACAAACACTGCGACATGGTCCTATTTCTCGTCTTGACTTTGCCCTGTAGTCTCAGCTCTATATTTTTAATATGTTCCAAAGCCTAAAACAAAACATTAAAAAGATCATTAGAAAAAATACACTCAACTTCATTAAAAACCTGCTCATTGACTTTCTCAGAGCTCTGTGCTGAAGCCGGCACGTTTCTAGGCCAAGACACCAAGGGATCATAGACAAATGGGGTTACTATAGACATTAGAGTGGCAGTATTTGACCTGAGAACCCTTAAAGTGAATTCACAGGATTTTCGAAATACTCCTTCAACCCCCAGAGGTCCCATAGCTGCAATCATGTTCTGGGTTAGTCTAAAAGGCACTCTCTCTGGCCACTCAAAGGATTCGCCTGAAATAAAAGATACTTTAAAAATTGGAATATATTCGGGGGAGTATTCAAAATGGCAGTCAAGCTTTACATTACATTTTTCAGTATCACTTTGTACATAGTTAAATTTATTGAAGATTCTCCAAAAATATGCTGAAGAGTCGACCGTCATTTTGTATATTCTCTATAAATAAATATACACGACACCTTTGTTGAACAGACAGTTGAAGTCGACGTGGACAACGTCCCCACAAGTAGAATCCAAGAGAATGTTTTCCCCGTGTCTGTCGCCTAATCCCAACATATACCCCGTAATCGAAATAACTGCAGTGGTTCTGATGTATCCCGTTCTGGCAGTAAACCATGTCTAAAAAACATCAATCAATATTATCCGTGTGCAGGAGTAGCAAACTTGTGAATTCTTCAAATCGAACTGAGGGACATCTACTTCAAAGCAGCTATCTTGAATTCTAGCCTTCTACCTCTCTTTCAATTTACCTGCGCATCCGGAAAAGTTTTCCTAAACCACTCCCCCAGCACTGGAGGATGTCTTTTCAAAAGCACATTAGTAAATACATCCTTCTTCTTCGACAAAGGATCCCTGATGGTGCAGCACACCTCCTTGATCTCTCGCGGCTTCATCCCCAGCCCCCTTTGTTTGTAAATGTTCATCAAAATCGGCCTGAGCCCCACCAAATCGTTCAGCCACTCAATCAGCCCGCACTCCTCATTCAAAGGGGCCACAGAGTAGAGCCTGATATTGAGGCGACGTTGCCGCGCTTCTGCGTCTCTCATCATCAATTGGTTGACTATATCATTAAATTCCATCAAGCGAAAGTCTTTACGCAGATCATCTTTGGGTTTCAGCATGAAAGTATAGCTCTTTCCATCTGAGCCTTTCAGGGAAATTTTCCGAGGTCGTTGCAGGCTGTTTAAGATTGAAATATCGTCTTCGATGCCTACTATATGGGCGTAATGGTTGGGGAAAGGGTTGTGATGCTCTGTGTCCTTGAAGTCGGGGTTAGGCAGAATTAGGGAACGGAACTTGTGTGTGGGCATCATTATTTCGCTGAAGTTCTTGCAGAGCATCCTGAAATCGGGCTATTAATTTTAGGTCTAATTTGAGTATCGAGTCTAGAAACCTAGGTAAAGATCGAACCAAGAAGTTAACCGAAGCGGTATTTACGTCGGAAGGTATTTCCTTATTGCACAGCTCAATGAGCTTCTCGGCGAAACTTGTGAAGTCTTTGATGAGGCGAGAGAGAGGCTCCTGGCGCAGTCTTGGGTCATTGAGGATTTCTGCACAGCGTTTGGCGCGGATCGGATAGCTCGACTATGAAAACATAAACAAATTCAAAAATGCAACATAATGCAGAGACCACCTTAAGACCGCAGTGGAAGAAGAATTGTTACTTACGAAATGAACCTGGTGATACTGAAAACCTAACAATTTTCACAAAAATGCCCGCCACTTTCTACGCCACTGGTTTATGGCAATAAACACTATCGTTTTTCAAATATTTTGTTAAAACAAATTCTCACCTTAATAACCGAGCTAATCATCCACAAACACTGCTGCGGATAGTACTGCACTAACTTCACAATGATGCTCTTTAGCTGTACGTAAACCTCCTTCTGTGGATGTGCAATGCGCGATATTATCTGCGAAAATGACGTGAGGAAAACGAAAGCCGGCAGTTTGCTCAGAAAACTGTCTATTATCTTGGTCATTTTGACGAGCGTGAGCCGTCTTTCGTCCTTCGCGCCGCCACTGGAAACGTCCGCCAACCGCGTCCCATAATCGAACCAGATGGACAAAAGCCTGGGCATCGAATGGTACACGTAGGTAGTACCGTAGTACAAGGAACGTCCAAAATTGTGCACAATGTGCAGCTGAAAGTCGCCAGCTTTCGTGTCTTTATCAGCGTTTGGATAGTTTTGCCAGATGCGGTCCTGGTATTGCGCCAAACACACCTAAAAAGTAATGCTGTTGAGTTAAATTAATAACACACAGAAAACTATAATACGTACTAAGCTTTTTTCCCATTCCTTGAAAACTTCAACTGCGTCTTTATACTGTTGCAAGTTGGTTTCTACGTCTACACTGCATATATCGTTATTATAGTTAGCTATAAGCAGTCGGGCTTCTGCACATAATTTCCTAAAGAAGCAAAAATACTATTTTTTTAATAGCTATTTACAACATAAGCTCAATACAGCACAGAGTTTTTACAGACGACGCGATGTCAGGAACAGAGTCTGGAAAATATGAACCAGTACGGTAACAACACCTAAAAGATGTGTATCGTATATTATTTTATTTGATATTATTATCGCTTAATTTACAAAAAAAATTGTATTTTAGGTCAAAAGAAATAATGTTTCTTGATAATATGGCGAGCGCAAGTTTCCCTGATATTACCATTGTAACGCAATTAGACGTATATTGAATCCTGCCAGTGTCAACTGAATATTGAAACATGCATGCTTTAAACAATGAATTCCTGATTAGAGTTCGGCAAGGTTGCTTAACGACAACATTACAGCAGCAGGTACTGCAATGTTCGTTTCATTAGTCGCACAGCACAGTGTAGCACATAATAAGCATGTCTACGAGTACACTATGAAATAAAACAATGCAGTTAAATTACCTTTGTTCTATGCTAAGGTTAGCAATGGCTTGCTGGGCCTTTTGACTGCCCACAGCGTCGGGGATATAAACATTAAGCCCTCGTTTTAGTGTAATTAAGGCCTCCTCATGTTCTTCCCTCTGCCAGTGCAACTTTGCCTTTTCAATAAATAGTTTCGGGGAATTGTACTTTTCCGCGTCCAGTACGTACGTGTAGGCTTGTTGGTGAATCTAGAGAAATATCATTAGATTTCAAAAATGATTACTATGCTTATTTATGTCGCACCCCTGCAGTTCTGGCAACATTAATGCTCTGCAGCCAAGTTTCCCCTAGTAATTTATCCAAGAAAGGCACCGCCTGTGGAGCTTTCACTTCCGCGATGGTTTTGGTTAAATTTAAGGCAACTCTTCTGAGACAGAGCAGCGGCTCCACCACGCGGACGCTCTCCTGAACCACTTTAATCCTCAACTGCCACTCATTACTCAGTTTACTCAAGATAGATTCTGCGTAGTTCGAATCATTGGGTTTCAAAAAAAGGTCAAAAAGAGCCTTTTCTAGTTGCGCGAGCTCGGTGAGGCGGTGTAAATGGGTAATGTAGCTGTAACCGTGATGATAAGCTCCTTCTTCAAGACTTGCAGCTCCAAAACAATCGACTTGCTGTTTTTTTATTTCGTTTAGGATCTGTTGGAACTCATTTCTTTGTCCTACAAAAAATCTTGATTGAGTCTTTTTAACGATTTTTTTCAAGCATACCTTTTTTAATGCAAATTAAACTCCTGCCAACTTGCACCCCCCACCCTCTACAATCCTCGTATTTGTCGAGTAAAGTCTCTAAGTCGTCATAATTGCCCAATCGCCAAAGAGCCTCCGCCTGCATATCTAGCAGCATATTCCCGAATTCCGGTTGTATATCCAAGGCTCCTTCTGCGCAATAAAGAGCTGTGTTTACTTTGTCCAAATCCAGATAGCATTGGATTAGTCCCTGCAAAGTATTTTAGGGTTATTCGCGATAATCAAGGGTGAAATAAATCACCCGAATGTGTTGGAGCTTAAGCGGCCTAGGCATGTGTTCATAAACAGCGACCGCATCATTTAGCTTGCCAGCTACCTCCAAAGATAGCAGTTTCTGCTCCAATGAGGGTTCACATGGCAATAAAGGTTCCACTCCTAAAACTCCATCAGGTTCATCCAGTTGGGCATAAATCTGTAGTTTTAATAACCGTTATAGTAGTTAAGAGAGACTTTTTAGGTGTTTAGTACCTCAGCTAATAACTGCAAATTTGGTGAAACTTGATCGGGGTTCTCGCTGATGTAGTCCTCGAGGTGCAGCAAGGCTCGGGGGTATTCTCCGCAGTTGTAGTTGCATTGCGCCAGTTCAAGTTTGCAAAATTTGGAGACAAATCTGAGAAATTCATCAATTCAAAGGTAAATTGTTTTTTTCTTTTTCTTTTAAGAAAAATTTTTGAATGAATTCCAGTAACTAATTTTTAGATAATTTCGAAACTAATTTGTAGCTCACCTTTTCACAGTTTGATAATTTCGATCGTTGCTAGCACTCAAGCCTTTATGCCACTGCCATTCTCTCAACCAGCGCTCCAAAAAGTCCAGCAGCACAAACACCACTTTAGTGCATTTAATCTGCTTCTCCTCCTCCGAGGTTACTTCTTTGGCGATGGGCACCATGTCTGGTATAATCAATGGCCTAATCTAAATCCTTATAATTATCTCAACGTTTCGAACTCCGTTTAATCGCTTACATTCAAAAGTGTTGGGTCAGCGGTTCGCTTCACTTTTGAGCTGTTCAGCACTGCTACAAACTCCTTGTAACTCTTCTCTTTGTCATCATTAGCGCCCTCCAATAAAGAGTGCAAGAGAACGTATGGGAGAAAGTGCATGAGAACTCGCTTATCTAGTTTCATACTGGGATAGCAGGTCAGGAGCAACGATCTTTTCTCCAGAGTTAAAGTGTTTATGAGGCTGGAGGTCCAGCTAAAATTTTTTGCGTTAGTTCTTGTTTGAGTTTAAAATAATTATTGGAATTAACTTATAGAGCCACGCTTGGAAACTTGAACCGTCACTACTGCCATAAACAGGACAACGATAGCTAGTGGAGTTTTCCACGCAAATGTATTTAGAAGAAAGGAGAGGGGTCATAACTTCTCTATGGGCCTCCGAGAATTTGTTCCACATAAAGTGCCGAGAGCTGAATTCGTTGGGGGAAATTTCGTAAGTCTTGAGGATTTCTTGAATGGCCAAGGCCACTCGGTCAGTATTCTATATAATCTCAATTCAGTGAAAAATTCATGAATAATAATCATTGTTTCTTCCAATACCCTCGCATTTTTGTCAGTCTGAAAAGCCTTAATTAGCTCAGTCAAGGCGCTTTCGATGAAAGAATTATCGTTGATGAAAAACATGAAACTCTGGCTCTCCTGGGTGTACCTCCTAGGCAAGTGACTGGACTCAATCGCCCCCAACTCTCCGAAAACTTCCCCGCAAGCCAGCTTAAGTGCCACGTCCTTCTCCCGGCATCCCAAAGTGAGATAATCAATGAGCTCCACCAAAGTGCCATCAATTCCATTATAACCCAATACCATCTGATCTAAATCCTCCCGATTCTGCTCCAAACAGCTTTTCACCTGCCGCAAACTCTGCACCCTCACCTCAACCGTATCGTGCTTTAAATACTTCAAATATCTCCGAATTTTCTCTTTAAAACTCAAACCCTCCAGACCTTTTAAATATCTCTTAATTACATTCAAAACAATTGGAGCTATATAGCTGTTATTGTTCACAAAAAATAAATCCACAATAAACTCTTTTAGGTGCTGTTCGTTCTCTACTACAAGATATCGGAAGATTTTATTAACGTCATTCGGGCAGGTCTCGATTAAGGGCAACATCGAGGTGAAAATTGTGGCTAAATGGGGTCCCAAACAATCGATTTCGCAGCTGTGAATAAAGGCGTCCCACACTTTGCAAGTCAAAACGGGATGTTTGAGGTAGTGGCCGGTTTGTAACATAGCAATTATCTTGAATCTTAGGGGCATTATTCTATGGCAGCCCAGGAATTGCAGCAGATCTGCGAGACTAGATAAAATGCCCTCATTTTTGAAATATTGCCCTGTTAGTTCCAGATCAAAATAAAGCAAAAAGGGCAGGAAATAGGGCTGAATGTAGTCTTCTATTGAGGTTTTGTTAGTGTTATTATCCTCTGCGAGTAACAGTTGAAAGGTTGTTAGCACTTTCTGGCGTTTTTCATGGAAGTTTAGGAGAAGTTCGTTTAAAATAACCTGAGAAAAAGATAGAGACAACAAAAATTAGTATTTGTTTTAGAGTCTTACTTTGAAGTTGAGTTTTCTGAGTTTCGGCCCACTAAGATTAGTGGTAGTTTCCAGATAGATTAGGCATTTACGAGACTCGTCCCGGTCGACATTCTCAAGAAATAAATGCAGGAATATGTTGCCATAATTTTTGGTTAGCAGGTCAGCAACTTCGACTTCCATTAAAACGGCCATGTCCTCGATTAATTTGGCTACTTTCGCGTTTTTTGCGGTTTTTGCTACTAGATAGGGAAGCAATTTTGGGGCTTCTTTTGTGATGAAGTCTTTAACTCCATCGAAACCTATTCAAATATAGGTTAAAGCAGATGAATATGTAATTTACAAACAAATATTATGATTAAAATACATTTACAATTTCGTGCAAAAATACCCTTCAAATGATTCCACAATCTTGTATGTTCATTCAAAAAAAGATATGAGATATTCAGCATTTTGCCGATATCCGACTTTAGAGAAATATTATTTAACTTAATTTGACAATAAATAATATAGATTCATCATTTTCACCACAAAATCTTTTAAACTCGCTAACCAGACGAGCGTTTATGCATACAAATATCTAATTTACCATTTTGTCCATTAAAACTCGAAATAAGAAAAACAGATCAAAATATTGGAAATATTATATAAGCTTGATACGGACCATTATGAACAAAAGGTGATCATTAAAAAAAATTGCCATAAGCTGTTTTGCAATTGCTATGGTTGCCATTTGTAAACATCTAACTGGCAGCCCATTAACAGATGAATTTATCTAAAAACATCTCTATATTTTAATGCATACTTTATAGTTTTTATTTAATGATCTACATTCACCATTTCGTGAATAAAACTTTCAGTTGACGAATACTACTTTCAAAAAACCGTCACTACTCTTAGCATTCATCCATCATTTATTTACCTAACATGACAGAAACCTTCACCAAGGACTCCTGCAAGCTGGCACTAACAATGCACTGATTGCTGTAACACAGATGCACTATAACTTCGCATAAAACATCTGAGTTTTGCTTGTACAAAGTCAACAGCCCCGCTTCGTTCCGTTTCGATATTCTTAAACAACGATCCACAGCCACGAAGCTGTATTTGGACGTAGGAACCATGATCAGGTATAAGAATATTTTCATACACTCTAGCTTCAGTTTATCATGGTTCACAAGGGATACCCCAGTTATGGTTTCTAGTAATGTGTCCTGCAAGTCGTACTCCAAGTACTGCAAGGATTTCTTAGTCAGTTTCATCAATACTGCAGTAATAATGTCAAGAACTTGGGCTTTCGCGTCATCTGCAACTGCTGGATTATCCTGTATATTAAAAAGATTATAAAAAATTTAAGTGATGAATTATGTATTACCAATCCATTGCTTATCACCAGCTTTATGACACTCACTAGAGTTTTTCTCACTTGCATTTGCGAGTCTCCACATAGCTGAATCCATATTTTTGTTACATCAGGAGTAAAAAATTTTGACACATGTTGAGACAAGGCTGGCAAGGCCTCTAGTGCCTTTTGCATTAGGTGCTTATTGCCACTTATGAGGTAATTTACAATAGTCTTGAGAATTGTTACTGTAAGTGGAGCCAAATCCACTTGATTTTTTGAGAAAACTATGCACAGCTCTTGGAGAATCAATATCTTTGAACCCTCACACTTCTGACACAAAGTTCTTGTTGTATTTTTAGTGAACACTCTAATAAAGTCGCTATTAGTGCTGCATAACACTAGAGGAATCACTCGAGCTAAGCTCTGCTGAACTTCTTTTGAATTAATTGATAATAAGGGCAAGAAAATGGTATTAATTACTGCATCTTTATTGGAAAATATATATAAAAGTTGAGGAATGCTCTGCACAATCCCACTCAATTCACTAGAGTTTCTTTGTATGCAAACTTTGCTTTGCACCAGATTTAAATGCACTGCTTCAATTAAATTCAAGTGATCCCTATTTAAATTCTTAATCAAACCACTGGATATGGCGTTGAAAAATTCTGATAAAAGTTTAAAGACCTCTTCATGGGTCAGTAAATTGTCTCTTGAAATTGAGCTATATAGAGCATTAATATCAGTTTTAATTTTATTTCTTTCTGTGGTGATTCCATTGTAGTTGTTGGGCATTTGAATGTTAAAACTAAGCAAAGGGCAGGCAATTAAATGGTAAATAATGTCCAGGTTTTTACAGTCTGATAGTTGTAAATGTTGCACTAAAAATCTCAGAAATGTGATTGAAGCAAAGACGCTTTTACATGAAATTTGATGCTTTGCAACAGTAGAGAGCAAATGGGGCATAACAGAACTACCATTAAAAAAGTATAATGAGCACTCAGTTTGTTTAAATTTCTTCAAGAACTCAAGCTTAAGGTCTAGTAAACTCAAACAAATTTCTGAACAAAATAACACTCTTTTTTCAACCTCACACACAGTTTCGGAACAATTTAGACCATCCCAAGATAAATTGAAGCAAGTGCAGAATTGTCTCCAAGTGGAGCTATACTTGAAGGCATCTAATGAGGCCATATGAGGTCTGGCCTCAAAACAATCACAAATCTCATTTAAAATCGTAGTTTTTAAAAAATTAAATATCAGAGAATTATTGGTATTAATCAGGAAATTTACATTTACAACTGGCAAATCCCCCCAGTATGTGTCCACACATAAAATTTGGATTTCTTTTGAAGGCTCACTGTTATCATTCTCTAACAAAAGTTTGATAATATATGCAATAATTCTCTTATGGTTGCCATTTAGATTGCTTGGAAGTTTGCAGTATTCCTCCAAGTATTGAAATAATAAATCTTCAAACATATCTTTATCAAACTTCTTTGGGTTCTTATTATTATAAAAGTCATAGGTAAGTTGCTCAAACAAAGAAGAGAACTCAAGGACTTTCTTAATAGTGCTAAACTTTAGATTGTTAATGTTATAATGCAACCTTTGAAGAACATTAATAAAAACTGCACAAACCTCCAACTCATGACAGCTATGATTTAGCAAATACACCAAATTCCCTAAAGTCTCCTCTATTGTGGAGTTCACACTATTAAAAGTCACGCTTTCAGTTAAAATAAACTGAACAATCTTCAGCAACTTCTTAACAAGCCCTAAAGCAGTATTTTCACTATCAAGCTCAATGCTTGCTCTATTAAGGTTTAACTTCCTTTTCAGCTCATCACTCTTCTTAGGTTCAAACACGTCCAGCTTCACAGAATCGCCACCGTTTCTTAAATACTCACATGAGCTATTAAAACCTTTACAATACTCCTCAATTAAAGATGTATAAACATGCGCCTGAGTTCTTGACAACTGGTCTAAAATGCTTATTTGGGCCACCACAAGGATGTCATTGTCGTTGGAATTAAGAAGATAGAGAAAATGTCCCAAAAGCCAGGTGGTGAAGCAATGGTACTTGTCTACAGTATCTTTGTAAGCCTGAAAAGTAACTCCTGGTTCTTTGGTATAAATAAAGGTTCGGGAGAATTGTTTTGACATGACCATGTTGGCTAAAGTTTGGATGCTGTTTTTGTCAGTGGTCCCGGATTTCAACATTGAATCAACAAGATCATCCAGCATCTTCCATGTGTGGAAGGCCTCTTCGAGGAGAAGAGATGCCATTACAAAGTATTGTTTGATAAGTCTCAAGACGAGTGTGTCTGATTTATCTAAGATATTTAGGTTTGTATGTGATTTAAATTATGTATATGAAAGTTCTTTTTAACTTTAAAGAAATATTATACATATTTTTATATTTATTTACTTTTTTGAAGCGCCAAAATTAAACAGTCTAAAACAATTATCTTTGACATGTGTCATGAAATCTCAGAATATTAAATTGGGTGCTGTGACGTCAGTGTGTATGCGGATATTGAGCTCAAGTCCATGATGCCACATTTATATTTAAGTTACTACATATTTCAAACGTTTAGGATCAAACTAAGATAGATGCAATGTCTCCGCAAATCAATAAAAAACACTCTGCAATTTTGCTAATTAAAGATATTCTTTCGCATTTTCCGCCCTCCATTTCTAATGGAACCACATATTTTGATTTTATTTTATAAGTTAGAATCTACAGTCTTTATAAACATGCCTCAGTGCAAAAATTTAGATAAAATGTTTACTTTATATTATTATATATTTAAATAATTTTTTATTTCCTCATTTATTTATTTCTGTATTATTCCGTCATCCGTCAACGACATAAATTTAAATATTATACATATAATTAATAGAATCTTCATTTTTAAAGTCTTAAAACCATTCAATTGAGGATTTAGGCAGATATTTGATTCCAACTTGGAAATTCCAATGTTCATTAAAAGAACGTGTTGCGCTATAAGCTGCATAAATAAATGGTTATTGCCCGATTTATTCCCCATTTCTCTAATCCATCAACGGCAAAAATCGAAGCAGTAGCCGCTTTTCATTAACTTTTAGATTTAGTTTATAAACTTGTTAATAATACTTACCAATGATTGAATTGAAACTTACTGACAATAGCCGTTCATCCTTCACTAAAGACTTGGACGGAAACTATTGTTATTACGTAAATAATATTAACTTATAGTAGTTGCCTACGTTTAAGCTTTCTTGATGACACGCATTCTTTAATTTTTACCTTTTTTAAGTTGCGCTCCCGACATCTATGGGTCAGTTGGGAAAAACTAACACATTATTGATTTTTGTTTTATTTACGTCATGAAAAAATGGCTGAAAATTACAAAATTTCAAAATACCCGAATTCTGTGTTAAATTCCCAAAATTATCCACTTCTTTTGCGTTTACGTGTATATGGTTAAGGAACGCTAATTGAACACTTAATACTTAGATTAAAATGAATAATTTTCAGTGGTTTAAATTAATTTAAGAACGTTTTTCAAGTAATATATGGGGCGATAAAGAATAGGTAACAATTTATGATAGAAATCAAAAATGAGGTTTTCAAAGTGATTTATTACCTAATTTAAGATCATTTTTATTTATGTACATTTAGCAGGTGATAGCACTCAGTAATATATAACAAACTTTAATACACACATACTGTGTAAGGTAACTGGTATGAATTCATACTACCTATATATGAATAAGTTTTTTTGGAAAGTTTCGGGAGCTTACCCAAGTAATTGCAAAGTTAGGTTACTCACCTGTAGTATGTACAGTTTACAACTTACGTAGCAGAACATTTCAGAGAGGGCATATGATGATTGTAGTAACCCAAGTAACTTTCCGAAAAAACCTTATGCACACTAGGTACATATCGACATCTGAATACTGGAATCTGAGTCACACTGAATCAATGAGGATTTAAGTTTCAGTGCTAAATCAAAGTCAACTTAAGAATCTAAACTTAGTACAAAGACTCAAACAGGTGCTCAAAGTAAACCCAAACATATAGCCAGAGGTTTAACTCATCAGTGTTACCTTATAAAACTAAAAATTACTCTCAAGTAATGCTTCAATTAACTTACACACATTATTATTTATATTATATGTAACATTTTTTGACTAGATGCACACTCGTCTTTGTATTCTGTATGTATACTTTTACCCATAATCTAGACTAGATTTATATCTTTTAAATGACACTTTACTGCAGGCCTATATGTCCAGCAGTTTACGTTTTTCTAACGAATAATAATTTAATAATCTAATATCACATTAAATATACTATAGTTTCATCCATTGATATAATAAGTATTTATATATGGCAAAATAATTCACATTTGAAACTTTAAAGTACCCAAAATGGTGGCAAATGTTATGAACTACAAGGACTTGGGGCCAAATTACTGTGGTGCAAACGGTAAATTTTCATAAGCAGCAATAAGGAATATTTTTAACTTATTAGCAGGAAATTTGTGTTTCTGCTACGAACATCTATTGTCAGTGTTTCAACAATTTGGCCTTAGTCCTGCACCTTTTATTTAATAATAAATGTTGCAGTGAAGGTAGTTGCTGCTTTAAGCTTATTGCCAACTATTTTCCCTGCCCGCACTTTCATAGAAAACCCATTTTTTGCAGTATATGTATAGGAACTACTTTTGATATGTCTTTAGAATACAAAAATAATAAAAAATAAAATAAAATTTCTCTCTTAATAACTAAAATAAGCACAGGAAATGGCTCTATGTATAATATTAAATTATTGAGATCTGCAGCGTGACGTACTGATATAATACATAATACAAATTATTTACATACATTCTGGAATGTACCGTATAAGACTAGAAACTCACGACTAGATTCACTCGTTCGACTAGATGATAATACATAACTATTTACAAAAATAAATGACCAGAAATTTGACTAGATCTACGTGAAAATCTATGACTAGAACCCAATAAAAATGACTAGAATAATTAAACAACTAAACTTATATTAAAGCAAAGATCGATTTATATCACCAAATCATCAGTCTTGGAAACTTACACTTCTTATTTACAGTGGCTACCGACAAAATCCATCATCCACGGCACTGTGGGGTAAAACCGTCCCTCCGAGCCCAATCCGCAGGCGGGGGGCAGTGGCGGGGGCCTCCAGAGGCTGGGGGGAAGACGGGGGATCGGCCTCACGGGCACCAGCCTTTGTCAGTCCATCTGGTGAAGCGTTTGGTGTTTCCGAAGGTAAGCTATCTGCGTTATTAACACAATGAGGCTAGAATTAGTTATTTCATGGACGTTTTTTACCCTTCGAAATCGCTTTCCGCACTCACTGCAAGGGAATTGCTCCCCTGAATCCCCTGAATCGCTGACAATGCCCTCTTCTTGTTTGGGTTCTTTGATGGGTCGCGGTTTGTGCCACCTGCGATGAGAGGCCAAATTGGCGGGGCAGTTGAAGACTTTGTCGCATTCGGGGCAGCGATATTCCACATGGACTATACGCGAACACCTGAAACACCATTTAAAACTAACTAAACACCGTATAAAACAAGGTTGTTTTTGAAATATGAGAAAAATGCATATATCTGGCTGCCTATGATGAGCTCTGTTGAAAGAAAAAGAAGGGAAATATACGAGTTCATATTCATATGTATGTGAATTTACTTTCGTAAAACTAAATTTGATGTTAGTCATAGAAATTATTGATTCCGATCAGCCTTACTTCTCATCGATTCCCCTAACGGGAGTTCAAAATTTATTCTCTTAAAATAGTAATGCACGTACTTATTGAACCCCCCTCGTAGCGATTCCAAGCATGCCATGTGATTGGTTACAGCTCGCCTAAGTTACTTTGTGGGTGACGTATTGTGCATAATGACAGAGCGAGCATTTGGCGAGAACAGGAAGTCACTAAATATTAACAATATGGAACCACATACAATCCATGGCAAAAGTGAAAAGTAACTGCAGTTTTATCTTGTCCCTTTTCATTGGGCCTTAATAAGCTATATTTTCTTTTTTTTAGAGGGTACCGCACCCTTCGAACCGCCTACCTGGTTACTGCGCATCCAATGTTTTATCGCCCTTCACCCGCAAAGTTAACTTGAGCGAGCTGTTAGTGTCACGTTGTTCTTTGAATTCTACGATAGTTGTGGCTTTTAAGACAATTTACAAGATTTTTGGGGTGATCATTGAATGGTCCCTTCTTGGTGTTTTAACCCATTGTGTTTTCAGATATTTGGCGGAGTTTTTGCAAGTCTTGTTTCGGATTATTGCTGGAAAAACTCATAAAAATGAGTGTTGATTGGTTCTTTATTTTGTATAAAGCAATCGATTATATTTAAATTCATTTCATTCGCTTTAAGTTTTTTAAATAGCCCCACAAAAACATTAAACGGGGCAACGTTGACCAAATTTTGACACGTGTCGAAAGCCGTATTATCTAACTTAAACAAAAGCGAAGCGTGACGTTGCCAAACTGACTTTCTCTTCCTTCATCACCGCTTAAAAACTTCTGGTACAAGATGCGAGTTTCATGCGCTTCACATAATAATAATATAATTACTCCATTTAAAAGAACAATTCAACAATTAGATATCAAACTACCCACAATAACAACACTTAAGGGATTTTAGTCACGGTCACGGTTATATGCGGGTCCACCTGTCGGCACGCGCCCCTTATTTGCACGTGCATGGGTATCGCGTGCCCTGTTGCCATAACTAATAACGTACTATAACTACACTGCATTATCGCTTCAATCAATTTCTTGCACGGTCAAGTGCGACGATTGCACGCCCCGTTGGGTACCAATTTCACTCCGAAATTTAGGCCTCACCTGTGCTGAGCCAATCCGAATGCGTCTTCGTAAAGTTCCTTGCAAAGTCTGCACACGTAATCACCGATATGGTTCTCAATTTTAGACAATTCCGCTTTGGCTTCTTCTGTGATTTCTACTACATTGAATGCAGGATCGATGTCGCCTATAAAGATGACCCTTGATAAACATTATAATAGATAGGAATAGTTGTTTAAAACCTACCTTTTCTGACCACCAAATGCTCATCCGGTCTCAGCTCCCTGATGATGGTGCCGGAAACTGGAGAACTGTTGTCTTCATCAAAATTCAACTTTCTGGTAGCCTTGTTCTTTTTGGGCGTAGGAGAGTTAAGCTGAATATTTCCACAATGAGCGATTTGAAAGTTTCTGTAAGAAAATCGAATTCTACCTTGATTTTCTTGGTAGGTACCTCCGGGGTAGGGCTCTGCACCGGCGTTTTGGATTTAGGTGAGGGAGTGCATGGTGGCGTTATGGGTACTTGGTTGGTTTTGACGCTCAGGTCCAAGGGACTGGCCGATGAGGAGGTGGTCAGTTCTAGGGGTTCAGAGTAACGGATGTAATGCTGGAACTGCAGAAAGTTGGCATCTAAATCCAGGCGATCGATTCCCAGGCGCTGTAGAAGGGATTGCTGCTGGTGGTAGAAGTGGGGAGGTCTGCTGTGGGAAAAAATTAAGATTAGCGGTTTATTAAAGCATCATTCTTCGACTTTTCTCATTATAGAGATTGTTTAAGCTCAGTCAATAGAATCCTCGGTTCAAGCACACATAGCACATATTCCTAAGATATATTTAAATCAATGTCAATTCAGTAGAGTTAATTTTGTTTTAATTTGCCTGTGGTTCATTTTCTTCAGGCCTAATTAATGTAAAAAAATTTAACACGATAGTGAAGGATATTTTTTTTGTTTGCTTTAATTCTGCTACTGTTAAATTCCATTGATTTTATTTCAGTTAGATTCATCAATTAAAGTAATTTTCTTTGATATTTGTCGCAATTTAAGCGCAAAAGCAAAATTTCAAAAACACTTTTCTATTTCGACCAATTTCAGCATTTCTAAACTTTTTACGCTGTTGATTTGTAAATAAATCCAACCATGAAGATTTCTCTAGGTTTCTGAAATTTGAAATAATTTTTCTGAAAAAAAAACAAGAGCGTGCTAGATATGAAAGATAAAATTTTAAATAAAATTTTTTGAGAGATTGTGTAAAGTTATGTTTAGAAATTTATAATTAAAAAAAGATGCATTTCTTAATTGAATGTAGATGGAGAATGTAAAACATCTATAGAAATATATAGAAAAAAATATTCAGCTCCCTAGTGGGTGTCCAGTGGCGTTACCAATTTTCTTTATTGTGGAGTATCATTTGTGGCAATTTGTGAAAAACTCTTAAATTGACGTCGCTCGATAGATCTTTTAAAAGTAAGAAACTAAAATACAAAAGATTTTAGTTTATTTCAATGCATTAAGGAACTGTAACAGATTCCCCCAAATGCGAAAAATGTAGATATAAAAATTAGGTGGGTCTTTCGTACTTTTTTGCCCTACTTTGTATATTACGGCGAATCCTTAGATACGGAATGTAGTTTTTGTTATTTATAGCAACTGAAGTTTGCTTCTAGCCCACATAAGTCCAACATAGTTAATTTAAGAATTTGGACAAAATGGTGAAGGAGAATTTCTTTAAATTTGTTTTATTGCTGGTATTATTAATTTTCTATCGGCTAGACTAAAAATAAGTTAATTTTGCTTTGCGATGTTTAGAAGAAAATTTCGAAGATTTGAAAAAATACAAGTTTTATTGAAATGAATTAAAAAAATTAAAATTATAAGAAAATTATAATTTGGGGAATGGAAGTATAGCTTGGTGCTGCATATTTCCAGTACCAACATACAGAGCGGTAACAAAATGAACAAGGATTGCACACCATATTTCCCCTAATGAAGAAGCCCACAAACTCACCACCCTCCAACCGCACTTAACACACAAATCACCCCCTTTCACCCTACCTAAACGTGGCGAATTCCATCTCATGGTGAGGATAGCTCACGCGAGGCATACCCTACACCGGACCGGATTCCACGACCGACTGACTGGCCGCATTTCGCTCAGCGTACCACGAACCCGAACCTCCGGGGGTTTTAAGCCCCCAATAGCGACGCTACTCCGCCTCGAGACGCTAAGGCTCGTGCGCTAGGTGGGGCGAGACGCGGTCGCCTCATTGGTCCGCCGTCCGAAAGCGCCCTTCATTGGCATGAGACGGTTGTAACGGATTTCGGAGATGCCGGCGTCGTGACCGGATTTCGGCGCGCGACAATAGTCAGATGGGAGGGAGCTATAGGAAGGTTATTTCTGTTGTTTGATGGATTTTTAAGACTTGTTCTCAGTCTTAAATTCGAAATAAGTAACCTCCGACCAGCATGGTCGCAATAAACAATTAATCGCAGGAGTGGTCTTGAAAGGCCCGCATAGCACCTGCATGACATCATTTAAGTATATTAGGCATTCATCAGACCTTGACATAGCACTTGCTAATTTCGTAATGCATAATTACTATAAAAACACCCTTCCGGCTTAGATTATCGCCAGGAGCGAAAAAGTAGTAATTCTCCCTGTTTCCTTTAAATGCACACCTAATAAGTGTTCCTATGTCAAGTGAGATTTTTGTTCAGTGTTTCAGGGCTTCAAACTTTGATTTTTATAATTTTCGATAATTAAAGAATTCCGCTCGGACTATACTTGATTAGGTCGCTCCCTCGTGACCTGTAAGTATTGTCGTTGCATCAAATTTAATTTACTGTCATTCTCACTGTCAGTCCACCTTTATACGACTAGGATGATTGAACACGTTTTGTTTTGGTTATATAAAGTCGATCCGAGAGAGACAGAACTATATTGGAACTATTCCGATTGAAAACAAATCTTCCGCTACCATTGTGCCTTCGCCAAATGTGAAGAAAAGATGGAAATTTACAAACAAATCTGGTTTGCAGTCATTTTACTAGTTCTAAGATGTTCACTTTTTTTTCAAATTCCTGGTCATAATTTATCAAATTATCACCAAAGGAACGACGATTTAGTAAGTAGTAAGACAGGAGAAGTGTAATGTTGCCTTTTTAGTGGTCTTAAAATGAACGTAGCCCGTTCAGTTCTGACAACATGAGTTAAAGACCTCCAAAAGCTGTATAAAGCAGTATAAATTGTGTGTATTAAACAATACTATGTTTAATATTGTTATTCTTTCAGAGGCATCTCAAAAATAATGTGATAGTCAAGAGATGTTTTCCCCCTCTATCACATTCCTGCTACCAAAACTAATCAACTGCACCTTTATACACTATAAGGGTGCAAAAGGCCAATATGTGACGTGATCTCAAAGAAGACAGCTCAATTTCCCCCTAAACGACTTTTCCAACCCATTTACTCGATGCCCACATGAATTCCGGAAATATTCCATTAACATTCTTTTTTCTTTCTATATATTGAAGCATTTGCCCTGATTTTCCCTTCAGTACAACTTTCTAGTTATAATAATCAGTGTAACCCATCAGCGGGACGCTTCCATCTCAGCGGGAATCTAAATTTGAATTAGAAAGGGTCATCAATTAAATTCAAGAATTTATTACAAGAGGAATTATGTTGAATACCTCTATACTCATGATTCTATAGTATAATTCTAGTTCATTGACACCTATTTGAGAGTAGACAGGTAAGCAAATAAGTCACGAGCCGGGTGCTCAGGGGGTGTCCCCGTATGGGGTGGAAAACGCGTGCCTGACACCCTTTACCTTTCACCCTGCAAAGGAACAACAAAGAGGCCGACAGCTGCAGCCGAAACCGGTGGTTGTTAGGGGATGAAGCGGCACAATGCACCTCGAAGAAGATAAAAACTCGGGGAATTGCTTCGTATTGATTTCGGATTAATCGGGAATGTCTGTGTGACCCTTGGTGGTATGTTGCGATGGTCATGCGAGGGCTTAACGATGGTAGACTTGAATACATGTAGTTGAAAGATTTAAAATGAATTGGGAATTTTCACGAATTTTTGAATTATTATCGTACAACGTTCAAAATTTACGCTTTTTTATGGCTTTCCAGTTAAAGATACCGAGACTCGTCTAGGGCCATGAGAACATTTAAGGTCTTCATCTATTTGCTAAATACAGTTTTCCTCTCATAATTCGTCATATCGCCCAAAATCAATTTTCAAAATTATGCCCTGAAATTTTCTACATTTTTGCCTTAAACTCATCTAAACTGCCTGTTGGTTTACTCTTTTTTTTATCGTGATACAACAATGCAGACCAAAATAGTGAAAAACTAGATTTCTAGGTAAAATTGCGCAATTTTAGAGAATTTCTATTATAACTTTAATAAGCCTAGAGCGATATTTCTATGGGAAATTCAGGCAACAAATTACCGAGTTGACCGTATCGGATCGGTATCTTCAATTTTTGCGAATAATGTAATTTGGGACTGATTTTTATTGGAAATATCAATATTGTCGACAATGTAAACATTATGTTTATTTGTTATAAGTTTATGGGTTATTATAGACGTGTTCTATTGAAGAAACTTCTCCTTTCAGCTTTTGGCACATTTAACATGAAAGAAAATATACTTATCTGTATAATATAATTATGTTTCTATGAAAACTCTTAAGGAAGAACTTGCAGCCCCTAGCATCGCCCACTCAAGAGAAATTTTTAATAATTTTCAGATGGTTTGGACGGGATTTGGAAACCTTATCAACAAGGACTTAAGCACTCAATTATATGTCACGCTTTCAGATAATAATGAGTAAGTTCGTGTTTTATTTACTTCATTTTGTTTTGCACAATATACCACCCTCAATCGTCACTCATCGGTCTTATTTAGTGACCGTCTTGTGTAGAATTATTTTAACACCACTGAAGATTTGAATAAGGTAGTTGTGGACGTACCTCGACAATCTTCTAAACGGGTAATGTGCCATTGGAAAAAAATATGTACTGAAGAAAAAGGAAGACTGTAAATTTTCATCATCAGGAGGACATTAATCGGACATTCTGAAACTTTCCAATAACTTTCCCTTCTTTTTATTTGATGTCTGTCCGTTTGTTAAAGCTGCTCTTTCTGTCGTTTTTGACGTGGAATCACTCGCCATACTCATAATGGTCATAATTGGGCGCCATCTTGTTTTAGCTCCTAAGCGTTACATTACTGTTTTTGACGTATGTCAATCATCTGTCTTTGTTCATTTCAATTATTTAAATTTGTTTTGACACTATTATATATAGGGTGTTTTCTAAGTACGGTCCGTAACTTCAGGACACAATTTATTATGGTATATAAGAAAAACAACCCTATATACAAGTAACCGAAAACGTTTAGATTCCGAGATAGAGGATGTTGAAAATAAAAAAAAGGCCCAACTTTTTTTAGATTACCGGAAATTAGATATTTAAAAAAAAATTGTTTGATTTCAGTAAGTCGTTCTGGGTGCAAATATGAAAAGCACTTGCTGCAGAATTTCTCTATCTTTTGTTATTTACAAATTTCTATTTCAATTTCGTATGTGCATATTTACACTAATTTAGACAATTTTCTTCAATACTAATGTGTCTTACGTGGAGTGAAAAGGGGTGCTGGGTGGGGTAATTTTCGAGTTTCGTTCAACCGAATTGTTAAGCCTAATATATTATTTCCGAAATTATGATATACCCCGATGCTACGCCTATGCATGTAGCAAGCTGCAGTACTGTTCGCGGCAATGACTAGGTTTTCCCAACCATTATCCTCTGATAAGGGACATTTTATGTCAAGAATTCCTAGTAATATTGTCGGATCTAGAATTTAGGTCTAATTTACGTACCGCTCAGCTGGCATAACCAATAAAGATCCCATCGGCTATTTATCCAAACGTTACGCGTTAACACAATAGATAGTCGGTAAGCCGACAATTACCTTCCAGTAAGGGTACACCTATGAGCGTCGGCCCTCAGTGTTAGTACTTACGGCCTGAAGATTTAGGGACTGTACGATTTTTAATATTGTACTTAGTTTCGTAAACTATGTCACGTTCCTGGTCCCGACTCTGTGACTAGCCCTCCGAGCGTGAATTATCCATTTAATGTTAAGTGCATTTCTTACGTGTACTGACCTTACCGTAAATTGACCCTGTGGAAGATATTTTAAATTTCATAAGAGTGGAGCATGATGATTTTAAGGCGTAACATTAAATTATGGTGGCGATGCACTTTAAAACCTTCTTGTTTTTGTTTTTTTTTTAAATATAAACGCATTTGTGGCTTTCTTAGGTTAGTTCAGGTTAGGATTTTTTGTACTTACTTTTTTATTGCTATAGCTTAAAAAATTTGGGTTTCTTACGTTTGTCTTAGAAATGTTTTTTTTTTTAACACAATAAGATCACATTTTAATTATTCCACCCAGCACCTCCTTTCACTCTACGGCCCCGTAAGACACATTAGTATTGAAGAAAATTTTGTAAATTAGTGTAAATATACACATACGGAATTGAAATAGAAATTTGTAAATAACAAAAGATAGAAAAGTTTCCACAGCAAATGCTTTTCATATTTGCACTCAGGACGACTTACTGAAACCAAACAATTTTTTTTAAATACCTCTTTTTCTATAATCTAAAGTCCAACCAAAGAAAAAAATATTATTGTTTGAAATAAATTTGAAACAGTCAATGCTAGGTTCTTAACGATTTGCAGTTATTGTATGTTGGAAAAGAGTTGAATTTTTAGTGTAAAGTCAATTTTTTTTTAATCTGCCGCCAGTGACATAGTTAGGCGTGGGTCAGTCCCACGCCTAACTATGTCCAAGTTTTCATAGTAAAATGTAGAACGCCAATGGATTTTTTAACATTTTTATTATTTTTGGACTCTCTTAACATTTTGCAACAAAAAAGGTCTCTTGATTTTTTTGCCTAATTAACCTATTATTTAAAAAAATGGCCGACAACTACAAACAGCAATTATAGCAATAACTAATTTCGATACAAAATCAAAGCAGACGTTGAAAATGGTCACCTTCTAATCAAATGCACGATTCCATTCGTTTCATCATTGATTGTTTTACTCTTTTACACTTTGCCAAGCCCTAGATGAAATTTATTTAAGCCATTTCAGCGTTAGTAAAATTATTAATTTTCGAATTTTATTATCTAGTCTATAGTACCTACAGGATGACTATTTGAAAACGAACGACATAGAGTATTTCTCTAACTGTTGGCAATATAGAAATTTGCCAAAACACGTCAAATTAGATATCAAGGGGGTCAACTTTTAAGGTATTTGTTGTATTACATTAAATCCTTTGAGCCCCAGGGTGTCTACCCTTAAAATTTTGAATAGCCCCTAAGTTTATGTCTTTTTGGATATCCTTATGAAATTCTTGATATATATTATTATTTTTTTGTTGGAAAAAAACTTTTTTGTCAAAATTTAAGTAATTTACTTCACAATTCGATGAAACACTTAAAACCGATTCTAATGTGAGTAATGTCTTTAATTTCAAATTGCATACCTATGCAAGTTTTAAAGAGATTTCATTATCATATCGACTTCTTAAGGTAGATGGGATGCTATTTAAAATTTTAAGGGTAAGCACCCTGGGGCTCAGAGTATTGAATGTAATATAACAACAAATATCTCAATAGTTGAACCCCTTGATATCTAATTTAATGTGTTTTGCCAAATTTTCAAATTGTCAACAGTTAGAGAAATATTGTTGTTCGTTTTAAATTGTTACCCTGTATATACCATCTAACGTAACTAAGACAACAAAACGTGCTTACCATACTTATCTTTTATTTTTATTCGGTTGAATTAAATAATTTTTTTCTACAAATAAGTTAGTATTAGGCCAAAAAATCAAGAAACCTTTTTTGTTGTTAAATGTTAGAACAGTCAGAAAATAATAAAAATATTTTAAAAATCCATTGGTGTTGTACATTTTATGGCGAAAACATTGACTGACTCACGCCTAACTACGCCATTGGTAGCAGATAAAAATTGACTTTATACAAAAAATGCAGCTCGTTACCATCACACAATAATTACAAAATTTTAAGAACCTAGTATTGACTATTCCAAATTTATTTCAAATAATAATATAATTTTTTTCATTTTCAACACCCTGTATCTCGGAATTTAAGCGTTTCTGGACACATGTGCATAGAAACTTTTTTTTAATACCGTAAGAAATTCTATCTTGAAGTTACGTACTGTACTTAGGAAAAACCCTGTGTATATATTTCCAATATGGCGATATTACATAAGTAAAGAGAGTTATTCTACTGAAAATCTGTCCATGGCGGGAAAAATAGAAAGAAAATCGGTCAACGTGTTAAATAAAGCGTGACTGTCATTTATGGCTTTAAATGTCTGCCATATTGTCTAAAATTAAAAACATTTTATTGACATTTCTGTCAATATCACGCAAACTATCGTTTGATGCAAAAATATGTAGGGTGTCTCTAAAAGATCTGTACAAAATCCTACCACAGATTTCTGAGGCGGAAACATGACGATTTAACCTAATTTATTTTAGTCCAAAAGTGAACGGTTTTCAAAATAGAGGACATTAAACTGAAAATTAAAAAAAGAGAACCAATTAATTACTTCGTTTGTGATGTTACCATCTGAAGAAAATATCGCATCGAAGGGTTTTTTGAGACGAGAAATCAGAACCCGTTTAAATTTTCGATCAACATTGTAGAAGACGCTGTCAGCACTAGGTGAACTCCCTTTAAAGGGGCATAACTTTTTTATCAACCAGTATAAAATTTATTTATGATTAAATTTGTATTTTCTTACATCTTTTATAAAAAAAGGTATCTTAGTGCAAGTCCCTATGAGTCTTCTCGAGATGTTTGCAGTTTAAAGTTCGCTGAACGTCTTGAAAATTAAAAGTAACATAACATATTTATTCCTGTAGTTGAAACGAAGAAAATTAAAACATTCAATTCATCTTTAATTCTTATTCCTTTTTTTAATCTTCATGCTTTTATTCAGCTATATCAATTTTTTATTATTTATTTTTGCTGCTGTTCTGTACGAATAAATATACAGGGTGTTAGTGAAATAACTTTCATAAATTTAACCAGTGATTAAGAATATCATTTTGAACAAAAAAATTCCTTACAACAGGGGTCGTAAATACAACCATTTCCCTGGAAAATCAAAGAAACATTTTCTGAGAATTGGCAACGTCGCCTCGTATTTATTTCATTTTCACACCTACTTCAGTAGCCACATGAAGTGAGTTTGCTTTTTACGCGTTTTTTTTTTTTGTCTGATAGATTTTACAGTACATATTTAATAAAATGCACTAAATTCATTTAAAAATTGTATGATTCTTATTTTATTATTTTGAAAAGCCATTTACCTTGAAATTATTGTTATCATCTTTAATTACCTTAACATGACACGTTACATATTTTACACCACTCACATTACATTCAAAAACACAAATTTATTATTGTTTTTGGTACATTAAATGTTCTAAATGTTCACCATTTGAGTCCATGCATGCTCTACTCCAGGTACTCCTTGTTGAATTCTTTTGAACAAGGTTTAAAATTTGTTCTTCGGTTTCAGAACCAACTTCTCTCTGTCGACCTCGTGTCCTTGATATAAAGAAACAACACTCCCTGTATCCAGAAGATTTTGGGAAACTCGCACAAATGTTTGTCGAGCTGGAAGTTTTCTTTCTGGATAAGGATTACCGTAAATGCGCCTAACTTCTTCAGAATTTTGTAATGCCTCTACATAGATCAAAAGCATGTCATGATACTCGCGTACAGAATACATTGTCACTTAGGTACTGTTAATAAGTTGGAATAAAATCACTTAAAGCTCGCCCAAATTAACTTTGCGGGTAATCTGTTACGTGTACCGACAGAAGATGCATTCAACGAGACCGAAATCACACTAAAATATTAAAAGTATGGAAGGACATACAGTCCATGACAAATTTGAAAAATAAGGGTGGTTTTTGTCTTGTCCCTTCTTAATGGTCACTAATGACCTCCACATGTCCATGGCGCCAGGCATCTTTGCCCAGGATCATATGTCACATAAAATGGGATAAAGTACAGATGGTTACATAACTCATGTACTATTGAGGTACTAAGTCAATCTGTTTACTGCACATTTCAATGCCTTATCACTTCACCCGCAACGTGGGTGAGCGACCCTCATAAGGGCCGTAAAAAACAACCATAACGAAAATAAACTTCTCTTTCTCGGTAACGTTCAGTGTGGTGTTGCCACTTACGTTTTTTTTACCGCTTAAGTTATTAATTAAGTTTTCAATTGCTTTTAGCAATGTTATTGTTGAATAATTTTAACTTTTTTGTTACATGTCAAACAACCAAAATGTGTCAAGTACATTTTTCCACATTTTATTCAAATTTTTAACCTTATTATAGCTTTTCGGTTACCAACTTTGACATTTTTTTTTTTTTAACTATTAGGTTTTCGACCTCTGTTGTAATGAACTTTTTTGTTCAAAATGATGTTTTTAATCACTGGTTAAATTTACGAAAGTTATTTCACTAACACCCTGTATACTTTAAAGTTATTTTTCAAGACATGCTGCAAACTTTAAACTTCAAATATCTCAAGAGGGAATGCCAGTAGGGACTTGTACCAAGATATCTTTTTTTCATAAAATGTGTAGGAAAACACAAATTTAGTCGTAAATAAATTTTATACCGGCTGATAAAAAAGTTGTAGTACGTTAAAGTACCATATTTTGAAAACCGTCCATTTTTGGACAGGTAAATTAAGTTAAATCGTCATGTGTTCGGCTCAGAAATCTATGGTAGAATTTGATATAAACCTTTTAGTGACACTCTGTATAAATAAATCTTGCAAAAGGGTACATTTGTGTCTTCAGGTAATAATGTAAAATTCCAGTATGGTGTTCGTAAGAAAAAAATTTTACTATATATGAACTCCATCCCGAAATGTCCGAGCCCAAATTTCATCAAAAGCGGATTGACTGTTTTCGCTTTTTTGTCTAATTTGCATGTTTTCACTTTTTTCGAGATATCTTAGGAACCATTCAGGTAAGTATAGTTTCGAGTTGGATTTTTAATGCGATATTTTTTTCCTTATTTAATCGACCGTATAACTGTCCCCCTTACGGACATCCCAACAATGGTGGGCGTCAAAATTGTCATCAAATTAATATACATCTATAGGGTTGCCCATTAAGCGTGCATCGGACGATTACAGCCTTATTTTAGTTTTTTCGAAAATTTTTTTCATAGTTATAGATACGACCTTGTAAGGTACATTCTAAAAATATTTTCATTTATACAGGGTCTGTCAAAAAAAAGATACAACAAAAAATGTTGTGTTTTTAAATGGAACACCCTAATTATTATTGCATTTTTGATTTTTTTGTTCAAGTTGGCTTTATTTTTGTAGATACCTTGTAGAAAGTGTTAAGCAAAGCTTGATATCGTACTAAAATACGGACCTTCTATTTTATTGTGCCAAAAAAAAGTTCCCAAATTCCTTTCCGTTTGTTAACAATTTGCAATTTTGTAAAGATCTATAACTGCCACTTTCAACATTTAATTGCACATATCTTGAAAACTATTAATTCTAAGAATATCAATCTGTTAATAAACTTGTATTAAAATTGAACGCAGAATCCAAAAATGCAATAATAATTAGGGTGTTCCATTTAAAAAAAAACACAATTTTTTGTTGTACTTTTTTTTGACAGACCCTGTATAAATGAATTTTTTTTTAAATGTACCTTATAAAGTCATACATATAACTGAAAAAAACTAAATAAAACTGTAATCGTCCGACGCGCGCTTAGTGAACAACCCTGTATAATCTATGCAGTTTTTCACGTTGAGTTGCCATTTTATTTAAACTAGCAAGCGCCGGCGCATTGTCATTGATGTGCCATTGTTTATTGTAATGACAGTTCTAAGATGGCTGCTGTGGCCATAGCTTGCTTGTCTTCTAAACGGTCATTTCCCTACATAAATCTGTTTGTAATGAGAAAAAAGGGAAGAAAATCGGTCGGCCACCGGTTGAATCACCGATCCCCGACCACGACCCGTAACGGTTTCGCCGGTAAACAATTATTTAGACGGATTCCCCGGCAGATGGCCATTTACACCCTCCATAAATTAAATATCGGGGGAGTTTTGATAGAAGCCCTCCGGGATTTTTTATGCTTTTAATTGCATACCGCGACGGTTATTTATGTAATGGGCCAACTGAGACATACCCTCCTTTTAATTTAATCGGTTTCCGTTATATAGTTTTCCGAATTTGTTCGATTCGTGCCTTATCACTTCCGTCTCAAAAAACCGTCATTATCCGCGTGTTTGTATCGTTTTAATGAACCACCCCCTTGAGGAAATTTAACGAGGTGTCACCGACACCCGAAGAAGAACAGGTGTTAAGTAGCAAGCCCCTGACAAAACACATAATAAGACGTTTAAGACCTTGTCGGGGCTCTTTAGAATTCTGAGCACAAAGGCGCCCCGATTCTTTTATGTCCTTAAGCTGTTTACATCAAGATTAGCTATCACCTGAGAAGGTTCGGAAAACAAGTGTTATTGTGTAAGTCAACACAAGAAACCGCTAATTTGCTTGTCTAGGGGCGTCACTTTCTCAATGAACCATTAAACCAATGCATGTTGTTTTGCGGCCACGCATGGCCAATCAAAAGGCGCCGAAAGTAATTAAATAAGCATTAATTTTGCTGATTAAATTTGCTTAAACGGTTTGCCAGTTTTGCACCAATACACGCGTACGTCCCTTATCTGAATTTCTAATAGAAAAATTTTTGAATGATTAATCGTAGTTTAATG
The DNA here is from genome assembly GCF_039881205.1 of Euwallacea similis. NCBI lineage: Eukaryota > Metazoa > Arthropoda > Insecta > Coleoptera > Curculionidae > Euwallacea > Euwallacea similis. The sequence goes on from NC_089612.1 coordinate 3,181,393, forward strand.
ACGACCGCTCGAACATGTCGGAGCGTGAAATCTGGTTTGGTGCAGACCGCTCACCAGCGTTCTTTGTATGATGACGCCGATTTGACCATATGGCCTCTCGAGACCCACTTAATTACGCCACTCGGATGGCATTGATTCATGAAGCTCTACATAGTGCGGTCCCATGGGATTTCCCTTTAATGATTCGGTTTTTCATGGGAATTCGCACCATCAGTCGCTCGCTAAATGATGCGTTTTTCTTTCGCTCACAAACGCTAGCTCTGTATGTTCAAACTTTATTATTGCGTGCCTATCCTATACTCCTGATGACGCGTTAATCAGAACGATGATTGCTACGACGAAGGCCTTGATTTGGTGTTGTCGTTAGTAGTTGTCGCGACAACTTACCTCACAGCAACAGCAAAGCCATAAAGAAAGTTTTGAAGTCTTGTCAGAGTCATGTCAGAGGAAAGTCTTGCGATTTGCCGAAGTCTTATGATGGATGATGAAGCACTATAGATTTCGACAGGTCGCAAGCAATTTTGACTTTTGCAATGCTATCAATAGTGTCAAAGAACAACGGGTGCTGGCAATAATGTCAGAAATGAAATGTCAAAAAATAATTGTATATAATATTTGACGGCATTGTGTATGCACATTTAAAATTTTGCTTACGTGTCTGAAAGTTATTTTATTTAGTTTAGAAGTTATTTTATTTATTGACATTTTCTGTCCAAAAAAAAATAGACAATACAAACTTAACGCATCTGTGTATGCACGTTTGAATTGTTTTCTTTCTAACTAATTTCTTCTTCTTCTCGACCTCTGATAGAATTCAATAATACCAGAATTGCTGAGCCTTCAATTATTGGTTTCGGGGCGGAAATGTGCGCATATAGAGCATTCAAAAGCACCAGGTGTAATACATAATGGAAACTCTATCGAAGGAAGAACTTTCACCGAAAGGGATAATGCGACTGACTTGTGTTATTATAGCAGCTGATGATAGGAGAGAAGATGAACCTTAAAAACCCGTCCCAGATGTATCAAGAAGTGAAAGTAAGCTCAAGTTAAAGTGTGAGACTAAACTATTAGAAAGAAGCACATGTGACATCATTGAGTATGCACGATGCAAATAACAACAGAATTTTTTGGTTTCGAGAGGACAAATTTGGGGGTTTTCTGCCCACGAGGCTTCGAATTAAAGCAATGCATACATTTTCCGCCCGAGTGAGGCTAAAAAGGCGAAACCCCCCTACATTCCGTACATCCATAGTTCCCGTTATTAGCACTTAGCAACGTGAGTATATATTTTAAAAGTGATCATACACAGGACCGAAATGAGCCCTATAAAATCATTTTTGTGTTCGGAACTGAAATTACCCGTGAGGGCGCTGCGAAATGTAAAAAAAAAACAAGTAACGAGCCATGACCCGTAATTATATGTCATCTTGAGTCGCTTAGCATGTTGCCTACCAGAAGTAGCGTCACTCCACGTCACTTCGTATGCACAGAGGCGAATATTTTTGTCAAAATTTGAATCCGTTCCTGTCTCCAGGTAAGCAAAGAATTACCTTCGGAACTGCAACAACATCAACGAAAATACGTAATCACGGAACGATTGTGTGTGCAGTGGCCCTCGCCAGGTGCGTTCCAAAGAAGGGGCCCCACGCGCCACCGGAGCAGCTGGCGTGGGGTCGCACCCCCTTTTTGGAACACATGCCGTGACGTATGCGCTCGTATGTGTCACCTATATGCGTGCCCATCGGCCACCATTGTCTGCCCCGCAATATGTAAATGAATCTCTTTTGTTAATAGCTCGCAGATTATTTCCTTTGAAGGTTTTTCGGCTGGATTTTTGCTAGTTGAAAGAACGGCAACGCTGGACATTCGATAAAAGAAATTGACAGCTGCGCAAATACGTCATAAAGTATGCCCTCTTTACATTGATTTGTGGAGGCTTTTGCCGTTTCCTATGAACAGGTCTTACAGATAAGAAAGACCCTTCTCTTGCGTAATTTCATTCAAGAAATCAGGTCTTACAAGATTTTAGGGGAGACGATAAAGCAGGTATAATAATAATAGTAGTAGTGGGGTGACAGGTGTTAATAATGTGTGTGAGTCTTGAATTCGCATTCATCTTATCCGCACTGTCCCCTTCTTGACGATACCTGTGAGCTATTAAATCATGAAGCGAAAAATTCGAGAAATGCCTTAAAGCAAATTAGGCGAAGAGGGCGTTCGAGGGCTTAACACAGTTTCCGAAACGGTTTAGCCGACATGAAGAGCTCGTTAGGGGAGGTTTGGTTAATGATTTACTTACTGACTCAATTGGGATGTTTGCATTTTAAACGGTGACTCTTGGTGCTGCGGATTATGCTTTTAAAAATATAATATAAAGATATTAAGAAAAACATGATCAATGATTTTTTTTAATAGATGACGTGAATAACGACGTCACATACCTACAGTGAATCGTTTGAAATATTTTAACATTTTTGAGATGTTAAATAAATAAATAAGTGGTAATGCTTCAGAAGTCTGTGAGATTATTAGCAATAAATAATAAAATATTCACAAGTGCAAACTCGATGCCGTCATGCGTTTTAAATTTGCCAACTTTTTTTGAAAATATTTTCTAATTAATTAGGTTCTGGTCTTCTCTCTCGAAGTATAACTATAATAAACATATTTCATGCATAAACCGGCCACAAATATATAATTTTCCAACATTTATCGCCTCTAATATACACAAACTTTCCGAGTATAATACACTCAAACGATGAATTATTGAGGTCAGCCTCTTGTCTTCCTCATTTTTGCCCTCTTTCCGTGACTGAGACGATTAGAGAGTATAATTCGAATGCAATTCACTTAGGCAAAACGGGGAGACCTTTAATAATCGCCCGCGCCATAAACGTAACTTTCAGTTAAATCCTCCTCCGGAGGCTTGTAATTTCGTTTCCTTTGTTTACCTCGCAATTTTCACTTTTTGTACGAAAATAAACGTATGGTGCATTATATGTGACTCATCAAAATCAGGAATTCTTTAAGGGGTGGTTCACCCTCGGCTTAATAATTCTATTTTCATGCTCCCTTTTTGTTACCTGTGTAGGCACGTGACGCCAAACGCGTGTACCTTTTTAATTTGCATCCAACAAAAGTATCTGGGAAGTAATAAATGTATGCAGGAAAAAAGTATCACTACCTTTGATGACGACATCATACGCCCGGCCTTTTTTGAAGATGGCGTTGCCCACATCTATCTTGTCACTTTTGACGCTTAATAATTATGTGACGTCACTGAGTATGCCCGCAAGTTTTTATTTTTTATTTCCAATGTTTTTCCAATGAAAATTCCCGGAAATCTGTTTATGGAAATTCGATAAAACAGCCGGCGGTTAAACCATGCATTAAAGTATCGAGTTCCTAAAATGTCTGCAGCTATAACATCCATCCCTTCACCGCCGTTTCGTAAATTATAATCATGAATATCAGAGGTAACAATCGGTACTCAAAATATTCGAGTTGAAGTCTGAAATTCGCACTTTTCGTTTAGGAGAATACCAGCATGAAGGGCAATAATCAAAACATATATCGCTGGTTAAAAACTGCGGGTATCAGGGGCGCGTGCACTTCAAGCTAAATAATAACAGACATTTAGTATAGTAGAGAAACTGACGCTGCCTCTGGTTTATTACAAGGGTTTTAGAGTAACCACCTGATGCTACACCGGGGGTCCTAATCATTAGTGGAATAAGGGACGCACTCCAATGAACAAGACAGACATGTGTTAAAATTCGAGCGATATCGAAGACTGTATTATTGAACGATGCGGGCAATATGAGATCAGAAACTTATTGTGCCCTTTCAGATCGAAATCGCTGCTTTATTTATGAGTGGCCAGATGTTTTAATATGAAAACTATAATACTCCATAGGTTTTCATTAAAAAAATACTTCTTTGCTGTAGAGGATATTTTCTTGATTATTTTCTCAGGGAATAATTAAATTCTTAATTGTAACCGCTCAATTTAACACAGACATCTCGGAGAAATATTAAAACTTCAAAGTTTACAATTTATTTGAACTTTATTAATCTGTAAGTATTTGTGGCCTTAAAGGAAAGGGCACATAGATTGTCGTTATAAACTGTTTGTGACAAATTCGTAATATGTTGCGTTAACTTAAGTAGACCCAGAAAAGCGAATAAGCTTGTATTTAATGAGTTTCATCATGACAAGAAAAGGGCGCACACCAGGCAACGTCAAAGGTTTTTGCGTCATTTTTCAAACAGAATTGAAATAAAAATGATGTCATAATAATAACAGAAAAAGCGCCCACAGAGTGACGTCAGAAATTCTGCGCGCCGTCAAACAAGGATGACCAAAATCAGAGCCACCAAAGTTGAAAAGTGACACCCATCGATATTCCTAATGTATATTCGTAGAAAAGACCGCATACACGGTGACGTTATTTGCACAACAAGAATTTCAAATTACCAAGTGTAAAAAATATTTTCTTAAAAGCAAGTCAAAAATTTCATAATAATTGTTGAAGACAAAATGCCGCGAACCCGTATTAATCTAATTGTTGTCATTGTTTGACGTTACAGCTGTCACCTTAACACATCTGTCAGGAGTAACTGCAACCTTGTCGGACTTTACCATTACTGTTCGGTAATACAGGTAAAGCTTCTGTACAAAAACAAATTGCTCGCAGGTATTTGAAGGGCGGATCGGGCTTACGGGGGAATTGGAAAGGACCAATCTGTGATCGGCTTTGCGTCGCCGTTCCTCTGATAGATATTTAATATAATTTATTCATGGGGAGAGTGCAGCGCCGGCAATATGCCACATAAGAGGCTTACGACTACAGACACATTAAAATCGTATCAAATATGCATATCGCTGCCTGCATTTACTTTAGGATTTGCGGACGCCAACGTCGCAAAGCCGAACAGTCACTTAAAACGGGAAACGCTCGCGTACGGGTTTTAAATGAATAAAATAACATCCCCGACAAATGAATGCACTTTTCTTCCGGAAAACCAGCCGTTTGATAAAATATACATAATGCCACGTAAACAGATTTTTCTTCTCGGATTTTTTAAACCTGACGTAGCAACTGCGCATGGTTAAAAATTGACGCGATTATCAGCCACTTTAGTAGTCTGTTATAAAACAAAACAATTAAGCGGTTTTTCCGTCAAAAGAACAAGTTCGCTTTGATTAGTTGAGTTGAAATTGGAAAGTCCGTATGTGGGGTCCATTGTTTTCTTTGTGTCCTACGTTAAAGGTAAATATGGTGGACGTGTGCGTCATTAAAACTAAGGTGGCCATGGCCACAGAGCAAACAACAGACAATCTCCGGCTGTCAGCGGGGGGCATCCGACTTCAGACGGCCGCCAAGGCCTCCCGGAATTTCAGACTTGACCCCAACAAAACTCGACATAATCACTTGTGTGTCGTATGTCAATCGGTTATGTTTCCCTGTGTCAAATACAACGTTTTGATAGAATTCATGAATGGAAAATAAATAATAGCTATTTTTTCTCCTTTATACCAAAATCATGTTCATGCCCCTAAAGTAGCAGGCGGCGTTGTTCAATTTGTGAGGAATTCCAATTTCAATTTGGGGCCTAATGTTGTCAACTTTTCACGCTGAGAAAATCGCAGGTCTTTCCCGAGCCGAACCGCTTTCAGGTGAATTATTTTGTCTGAAATGAGGGCTATTTTTACGCCATGTTACTTTCATTAGACCCCTTCCAGTTGATAACAGACAAAGGAGCAATAAGTAATGATCACAAAAGAGGCAAAATGTTTCATTCATAAAGTGCATTTTTGATGACATGGGCTTGAACATCAATCAGCAGCGCTGAATTGGTTTATTCTTTGGTTGTGTTACTTTAAATCAGTTTTGATTTGACAAGTTTATTGAAAAGCGGCACGTGACGTGGTTCTATTTGTTTTTTGTTGCGGTCGTTACGAAGATATTACGAAATTCATTTGAGTGCGATTTTTGTTTAATTTCTTGGCTCTGTTTAAGTACAGTTTTTGACATGTTGCGTCGTTTCCATAAAAAGGTTGTGACGTCACCGTGTATGCGCCTATGTCGCTATTATTATGAAAATTTCTAGGTGTGATTTTTTCGATTTTAAGTTTAAGCAGTAATTGACTGTAACACTCTGCATGCGTTTTTCCCTCCGCTTGGTTCACAAGAGGGTTTAGGTAGGTGGCGCATTTGGAGTACCACAAAATATAAAGACGTCATCCTGTATGCTCATTTCTGTTCTCTTCCGCGGCTTCCAACCGCAAATGGGTTTAAATAGCCGGTGCAGCGTGCGTAGAGGAATAAATTATTTTTTTAAGTCAATAAGCGATTCCCACACGGCTTCGAAACAATTCTCACGGCCTAGTGAGAAGTCCTCCTCGTTCCCAAGTGAATTCCCTCCCATGGGCAGCTCGAATGTGTATCACTATTATAATTTGAGCTGTTGGGAACGCAGTTCGGCCCGGCTCGTGGCGGGTCACGTGCCTCCCCAGAGATTCCACATCGAGGCAGTTCCCACAGTCCTGAAGGCCCTTTTAGGCCCTCGAGATTATTATTTTTCCGTTATTATAGATGCAAATTTGTCAATTTCGCTCGAAATTGCCTGCAACGGGGTTTAACCCCGAAAATCTGCGCTTCAATTGACCTGAAAATGGAAGTTTTCAAGGGTTATATGCATATAAATGGAGCGTTTAGAGTAATCGATAAATCAGATTTGAAGTTTCGGCTTGTTGCGATGATAATTATCATAATCAGAGAGCAATTGAATAGGGAATTGCCGATAGAGTTTATTGATTTATGTGATCGAATAATCACGCCCGAGCCTTTGCGAATTATTAATGATCACTGAAGAAATGATTGTCCCTATGCGGGCTTCTTTATGTAAAATTAAAATTCCATTTGGCGACATGTACGTGACGACACGATATTGCTGACCTTTTTCTGCATTCACGAAATTATTTAATACGCGATTGTATCAAATTTCGATTGTCCCTCACTGTCCGAAAGTTAATTCTTCCTGACGACATAAGTCGGCGGATAAGCCCATAAGAAAGCCGGCTGCAGGTTTTCCCATTCCTGCTGGCAATTATTAAAAATCCCCCGAGAGTCTGACCGGAAACAGCAGCAGGCGAAACACAATTAAGCTGCTCCTTCCCGTCAGTAGTTTTCTAGTCCTTAAAATTATTTAAGGGAAGAAATAGAGCTTTAACGGAGGAGGGCGCTTTAACATAATACCCGGCCGAAATCTCGCAAGAATAAGATTTTTCCTGTATAAAAGGGCTCCGTCAAAGACGAAAAATATCCACGTTCGTCAACAAAGGCGAGCCCTTAATGCCTCACAAACCTCCATAACCTAATTCCAAATCCGTTTCGAGATGAAGAGGATAAAGTATATCTTTGACGGGACAAATTGGGGGGGACTTGTTGAATAGAAGTGCATGCCTCGAAATGTTCCACCCTGCTCTCTATAGTCGGGATCCAAATTGCATTTTACCTTCTAACGCCCCTCTAAATGCTACTTATGATAAAGTTTCGATTACTTTATTGGACCTTTTTTATGCCTGAAACTAAAAAACTTATATCTCGAAGTTAGTACTTTCAATGACGCATGACGAAGGCGTTGGTGTTATATAATTGCTTGTCACTTGCACTTTTGATGTGTTGCCAAATAATTTAAAGACATGTTTCGATACGCGACGTCAGTCAGTGTGACATATAAGAACTTTTTGCCACTAAATTATTAATTGGAGGTGAAATTTTTTTAACAAAAATAAATCCTTATTATGGTATTAAAAAATCAAAGCTAAATAATGAAAAAAAAAACATCTACAGAGTAACGTCATAGTAACGTTCTCGTAACTCGCCAAAAACGACTCGAACAAGCCTAATAAAATTCAAGAAATCGTACACAGGGTGTTTTATATTAATTACAGACAAACCAGCGCATACCGGGACATCATGTGTGCGTTCTGTCACATTGCTTTTCTTATCTATAGGCGTTCCCATGGAAATTTATGGTTTTACTCCTGTATATGTAATAAAATAATGGATAGTAATAGTGGCTGGTTTTGACATGTGAGTGAGTTTAGAAAACTAACAAATGTCAATCTCAAATTTTTCCACCAGGGGTCTGATTACAAAGGAGCATATGGGAGTAATAATGAAATTTTTGGCAACGCTCGTTGACCAAAAAAATCAATTGTGTTGCCCCCGTATAAATAGCGGACAATGACGGTTGCTGAGTTTGACACATAAGCGCGTTTACAAATCTGACAAATGTCAATGTCAAATTTTTCTGTCAAAGACAAGTTTCTTTGAAATATGTTCGTTCAAAAACAGTACTTTTCGCTGGAGTACATATAAAAATTTGACACGTTCTTGAGAGAAATTTTTCTTTTTCATTGGGTAAAAGTTTTATAAAACGAAAATACTCTTGAGAGGAATTGTTTACTGAATAAATGGCGGCCTGGTCGTTTAGTCTTACTTGTTAATTTTTTTTTTAATTCGTGCAAAAAACGGGACTTTTCTCTAGGGAAGGAAAATAATCTAAGAAATATTTCATAAAACCACTCTTTAAAGCTACTTTATAATGTGCATCAGCTCCAGTTAATTGGCCAACTTTTTAATAATAAAGCGCTCCTGCGGATATTATGAAATTCCTGCTCGACGGAGCGCCTAACAAGTGACCCGACGACTTTAATTGGCAAAAGCGTTGTTTATTGCAATTACTACCAAAGTATTACGACATTGTTTGGAAGCTAAATAGCTGCCATAGACGCTGCTAAATAGCTTAATAGAACGTCCCTATACACAGCCATTTCAGCTTCGCGTTTGTAAACCAATTGAATTGGCAGTTGAATGCCGGTAATTAGGGGGCTCCGGCAGAGAGCGAGGAGAAGAGGTTAATTACTGAGATATTCGAATTATGACAGTATTTAGCAATTTGTTTGCAACTAAATTAATTCCGCCCGGGGCTGTGTTTCAATATTTTATTAAACGAGTCAATTAAGGGGCTTCAGGCGTGCCCAATAGAATTTAGAAAAGTTTATTGGGAACGCGGTTCTGTTTACGGGTTGTCCAAATTGGTCGCGAAACTTAAACGTGGGGCGTCGATTCGGCTACTTCCCATTAAACATCTGACCAGCAACTGATACCGGATGAATTTATCTAAGACACGCCTCGGATATTCCACCGCCTACTTCAAGTTTTTTTAATGATCAGTCTTCGTAATGAGATGTAGTGGAAGATAGGCGTCGGCGTCATGAATGACGCCACACGCAAAGCGTCGCATTCCTTTGGGCTGCGACGCGACGCCCTGTCTGCGGCCAGGAGGGGATTTTTCTAATTTTTACACCCGTCAAGTTTCCCTCAATACTCGGCCGCGATCCGATCCTGGCAACCCTCAACAATCACACGGCCTGGAACTAAACATGAATCAGCAACAAATGCACGCGGAATTACTTACACCCCTCATTCCTGCGGATGTTTTAACACACGAAACACCCTCCTTTCCTGCCCTTGTTTAACGTACTTTTTGTTGCGTGACCTTTCCCTATCCTGACCGTTAAAAACGCCGGATTACTCAAGATTCGTTTGTATTATTCATCGTGAGGGGAGGCCCTACCTATAACTTTAACGATTCAAATTCAACTTTTCTTCCTTGTAGAATACGGTAATGAATCACCAGTTCAGGTACTAAAAAAAATCGCATCGCTTTTGAAGACAACGTAATGCTGTATTGTGTGTTGCCTACTCTTACAGTGTCATGTTTAGCTCATTCGGCCATGTTACCGATTTTTTTCTTATTAAAAATAATTTTTCGTTCGATAAGCTCCTAAAATGCGGTAGTTTTGCATGAGGTATTTCCTTTTAGATTCACTTTTGTAAAGATCCCACGGGGACACAAATCTTGTCAGAGTCACTTTTCGCACTTCGCGTCTAAAATTTCAATTCACATCCAATTTTGCGATTTTCGCCCGACAATGGGGCCCCTAATAGGACAGCCCCATTCGATTCTTGTAATATAAAAGTCCTCTGCGGTTCGGGGAGAATTGCAACTCTTCGCTTTTATCCCGGAAAAAGTGATTTATCGACGATGGAATATGTGTCTATTTCGATCATTTTTGAGCCAAGCAAGATAGAGACAGAATTAGATCAAACAGGAAAGTTTAAAGCCCTGGGGATTTGCCTCTAGGGCTTTAGTCCATCTTCCTATCTATACATCAATAGCATGGAAACCTCAATTAATTTTAATATCTGGGACAAAACTGAAAGTTGGCAACATCGACTCTTGTCTTATTGAACCGCATAGGCAACCTTCGTTACGTTGCAGAGTTACCAATGGTTTTTGTTCTGATATATTTTTTACTCATACAGCTAGTTATTCATTTTCTATAGTGGTTTCTTAGAAGAATATATTAAATACACTAAATGACTAATTTAAGTACCTATAAAACACCCTCGAATGGTTTAGGCAGAGCATTCTTCATTTGACGAATCTTTTATCCGTTTTTTTTTTATCAATGTTTTGTCCGAGGATTTTGGTTCATTCTGTATGCCTAGAAGATAGAAGATAAAAGTAATGCATAGAGTCTGAAATTTGGCAATATCTACTTACATGCATATATTCAAATACATGCAGCAGCACAGGCAACCAGGTTTACAACGGTTAAATAAAGCTATACAGCATTGCCGTTGTTTACTCTGCACCTGATAATTAAAAGACTTAACAGAGAAAAAAATCACATTTAATTTTAATCAAATACAAAGGTATAATAAGATGGTTAATAACTGAATTACAAATATCCTTAAAATAAAGATAAATTTAACGGCCCAGAAGTCCTTCTTCCACGTTTCTTACCCTGGCGAACATCATCTCAATTTTCTCCTCATATCCATTCATCTAGAAGAAGCTTTGCTGCAATCACCCCTACACTTGCTTACAACAAACTCATACCTTAAATAACCCCTTTGTCCTCCTCAAATACATCTTCAGGAACCCTTTATCAGGCAAATAACCACAGACATGAAAATAATCCTTAAAGATACATTTAATCCAAAACCGGAAAAATTTTAGCCCTTCAAGAGAGTGATTTTTCCTATTAGAGTAATGACAAATATCCTCGATTAACATTCCCAGTGCAGGAGTATAAACCAAGTCGTGGGGGTGTTGGTTCAATAAAACTTTCAACGTGTCGTAGACGACACTACTTAATGATGGATTGCAAGCCAATGAGCACAACTTGGAAAACGAGGTCAGAATACTGCTTTCTTTTAAAACAACTAAATCGCTGACGCCCAGCACTTCCCTTAGAAACTCAATAGTCAGTTTCACGATGAATATATCTCTGCATAGTAAAGGTGTTAAATCAATTTTCACTTGATTATGCGGGGTGACAGGTCTTTCCTATCGTAATAAAATTTTCATCATATTGTAAGCCGGCTTATACATACTTACTTGATACTTCAAGATCTTGGTGAGGAGCTCCAGAATGGCCTTAGTAAGTTCATCCCCAGCGTTCACTAGGCAGCTAATAAGATACCGGATCCAGAATTCATAAGTGTTCATGCGGTGCATAAAATCTCTGTCTTTTTTCAGCACTGAGAGTAAGTTGGCAGCTATCTTACACAAATTAGTCAGCGTTTTTTCATCCAACTGTCTTTTCCTCAATATATCATAGAGACTGCTGAACAACTCCAAAGCGTTAGAATGGTTTTGATGCAGCTCCAAAGTACCGAGTTTGAGTAAGAGACTCACAATTGCAATGTTTCCGCTTACACGACTGATTAAATGCGGGATTTCTTGGAATGACGTTCGAGGTTGTAAGTTTTGGATTTCTTTGATCACTCTGTATTTTGTGGATTACATGTCAATGTTTTTTTAAAATAAATAGTACTTACAGTGTTGCTAGAGGATCGTTAGGATCATCAAAAAGAATCTCTACTAGCAAATTTTCAGATTTAGCAGCCAGTAAAGCGTCTTCGAGTTGGGTTATGGTATTGGAGGCATTATCTTGATTTAACCAGAATTTGATTGTATTTTTTTTCACTTCACGGGAGGCTTTGAACAGGATCCAGATGAGTTGTAGGGGGCAATTACTTAGAATTTGGTCGATGCGAGGAGCAATATTGGGCAAAACTGAATACAACAAATCGTCTCCTAATAAGCGTTTCTTCTCGATTTTTTCCGAATCTGTAGCAAACAAAATTGTATTAATAGTACCTAACAATATTGGCAAGTACAGCCATATTGCAAGTGTTTCTTGAATATGAGAAAAACTTACCCAATAATAGAAAAGGATAAACGTAAAACAGCGACTTTAGAACACGAACATTCAACACGTTCGTGTACTTTTTAGAGTAAATTAAACGACTCGTGGCGTCACATATTTCCGCAGTGCTCCACAACATTCTAAAAGACATCAAACGCACTAATAAAGAAATTATGATTTTGTTTCGTTACAAGTCCACCATTGCCTAAAAAATATTCGCAGGAATTATGGAGATTTTAAGACATATGTGACAACATTGTCTAAAATTCATTGGACAGTTGCAGCATCATTAAGCTTGAAGGTGCTCTAATGTAACAATCGAGATCATATCTGTTATATTTCCTATAGATTACAATAAACTAAGTTAACGAAATTAAGAAATAATGCTTGATTTGCAATAGAGATGTTTGTAGTCTTTCCCAGCTAATAACCGTTAAGAAAAGCAATTCGCAGAAGTGTACAAGCTCTGCTCTCTCCATTTTTCTGCATTTAAACAAGGATAACATCTGGAATCGTATTTGGTTTTTCCAATTCATGCAGTTCTTTGACAAAAACACCTCTCTATCAAAAAGATTTTGAACAAGTGAATTAAGGAAAAGAAGTTTATGGCACATAGAAAAAACTGATCAAAAACCTTTTGGATGCTAAGAGGATCCATATGGCGTACCTTACCGCATCAGATTGAAGAAAAATTCGGATGCGTATTCTTTTTTAACTTACCGTTTTGTGAACATCAAGAGATGGCACAAATAGAAGAAGGTTTCGCATGTAACACGAGGCCATTCTTTGATGTTATCGGGTAGATCCTTCACCGCTACTTTAATAGAAATGTCGTCAATGCCGAATTGCTGCTTGATAAAACTAATAAGGACATGGGCTAAAAAATAAGGAAAAACTAAAGTTACGTTATGTTTTTGGTAGTAAACCCAAATTTTCAGGGTTTGTGGTGTTAAACCAAGAAATTGCATATGTCTGGCATAGATTTGAGTAATAAGTACCTAAAAGATGCCTAGCAGCAGGTTCGCTGGTGAGGATTATTAATCTGTCTACCAGTGGCAGTAATTCTCTAAGGAATGCCAGCAATTCGGATTTATACATGGGATTTTGCTCTATTAACTCGTCAGCTTCATTGATAAGAGTAACAGTATTTCGGATGAGTGTTCCCAAAATTTGTCTATCCTCGATTATCTATAAGATAAATACTTTAAGTAGCTGATTTTGACGCTGTTTTAATTTCTTACTAGAGAGTTTTTAAGGATTTTTGTGAAATCATCCATTACCCAGAGGGTGCATAATTCAAAAGTTTTAGTCTCAATTGGGAATCTATAAATCAATAAAACTGAAAATTTTGAATTGAGATAATTACAAATAGTATTACTTCGCTAAGATAACTTCAGCCACTGCATGGAATTCAGCAAGAGCCCCCAAAGTTTTAAAATTATCCAAAATCCTAGACAAAACTTCATCGTATTTGCCATAATCGGTCACAATCCACAACATCTCGATTACGATCTCATGGCTTACATAGGCGCAACTTTTGCAAAACACATCGAGATTCGATATATACAGCAATATTTCGAAGATTTTACTGTATTTCTGCTGCAGAACGTCTTCTAATTTATTGGCAGCTTTCATCCTAAATATTATTAATGTTTACAGAATCTTTAATCCCGACACTCTGATACGAACCCAAACCACATCTCTTTGAGCAGCTCCAACAAATCTAGAACTATGCTTGTTGTGCCGTAAATAGAATTGAAGTTTTGCAGGACTGAAATGGCGAAATTCCACATTAATTTAGTTGCATTGGTGTTTGAATAAAGTAATTCGGTCCTGCTGATTTTCAGCAACGTAGGCAGCAGTTTGCTGAAATATTATAGAGATTAGAGATTCACCTTAGCGCGTAATAAGTAAATTGGCGGTGATGAGATAATAAGAATCTCACCTGACAATGGCCAGTTCTGTAGGGTTTACTCCTGCAAGATCGCCATAACGAAAATTACACACCACTGCATTGGAGGCAGTCATTTTGCCTCCGTAAACGTCCACCATCTCTATCTTTTTATTATCCGCAATTAATTTGCGTTTATTCTAAACGTGTTTTGCTTAGTTTTAATGGATATTTGACACAAACTTGAAAAAATGCTAACAGGTTGTTCAAATCAAAGAAAGATAAAGCAAAATGGCAAATATATGTTGGGGATAACAAAGTTAAGGGAATATGTCAAGCTGGTTGTGTTTATTTCGGCGCAATTAGCAAAGACGTCAGAAACAGCGAATATATATCAAGTTTTCATTGTTTTTCATGATTTTTCCTTTTGAGTTAACTTTACATAATACTACTACACTTAGCATAAAACTTATGATTAAATTAGTGCCGTAAAGAAAATTTCAAGAAAAACTTTCTTATTTATGAGTCTTAATTTTGTGTGAATATAATTTTGATAAAATTTTAAAATTGAGCCCGCGAAGTAGGTGTTGGATATTCATGCTTATAGCGCCACCTATTTGTGAGAAGCTGAAGAACACACTATTCCTTCAGATTTCTTTGTTGGCAAAATTGAATAGTACCCCAAAAAATATTTATTTCACTTGTTACCTGAAGTGGGAGTAAGATGGAAAGATGTTTGGGGTTTTTCCACACTATGCTCAAATATATCAACTTCTCAATTAAAATATAACCTTAAAGTTTGGTGAAAGGCGCCAATTTGTTTTGTGGAGTTAGGTTTTACATTTTCCTTTATTTCACAAGTACACACCACATTTTAAAGCATTTCCTCTACAAAAATAACCTTTCAATATTTTTTCCCATTCATAATATTGCTAGCAAAGTGTTCAGAAATGAATTCGGACTGTGATCAACTCATCCCTCCAAAAGAAAATGACGTTGACCTCTCCAATACCACAAATCAACCCTGCGAAGCCTTAATAGAGCCTTTAGAAATTGAACCGAATGCCGTTTCTAGCTCTCATACTGAGCCATTCGAAGGAACTTCCTCTCTTCATATCACAACCACTTTTGACAAACCTGTCAATTTAGATTCCGAGAAGGAAAATATCTTGGATTCCTCCATCAGAGCTTCATCAGTGAAGAAAAAATCGAGGATAATATTAAATTATAGTGATAGTGAAGGCGAAGAAGAGATGAAAAATGCGCAGGATGGGAGGCAAACTTCTGAGGCTAACGTTTTATCCACAAAGCAAAAATTGATAATGAATGATAGTGATAGTGACTTAGATGATTCTAGGCAAAATGTATTAAGTTTAACAAATGAAAATTCAACTGTCAGGAAAGTGCATAAAAGTAAAGTGTTGTTAGATAGTGAAAGTGATTCCGACGAAATCACAGTGCCTTCTTCACATGATAAAAGTTTTGCCAATCAAACACAAGTGGAGCAAGAGTCTGAGCCTGTGATTTTTATCTTAAACTCCAAAGGGGAAGTTGTGCCTGAAAGTGAATTATTGACAGAGGTAAATTTGCATGATTTTGTATTGCATTTTTTTACATTCTAAGATGATTGTAGAAATCAAGATTGGCAATGTTATGTGATTCTGATTCCGAGAATGATAATCAGGTATTGAGCGAACACTGTGAATCAAATGATGAGTCTTCGAATGAAGAAAAAAGACAGAGCCTCAAAAAGGTGTCAAAAGAAAACAAATCAGAGTTAGAATTTACAGGCAATGATGTACCACATAAGGTAATTGGGTAGTTGCTTTTATACCAGAAAATTTAAGTAAAGTTTATAGACACAAATTTTATGTAAATATCTGCAATTTATAAATTATAGAGGTTAAGATCAAGTTGCAACTATTATATTAATATTGAGTTTTTAAGCTGAGGGCTATGAGGGGTCAAAAGTGGGGAATTTAGCTTTTTTTTGTGTCTTTTCCACCCCTTAATTTTCCTATAAGATGACGCCAAAAGAAGCCGCAGAACAGCGCAAAGTGATTCAATCCGAATCTCAACGCATGGTGCGAGAAAAAGACATTTCCTTGCCCTATCACAAACCTAAACCCCGAAGTCTTCAGGAGTTCCTATCAAGGCGCCCCAGGCTATCTAGAGCTGCAGAAAGCGAGTCCTCACGAGCCCCACCTTCAGTGGCAATTAAAATGTCCAATGAACAACTTGAATTCATATCGTAAGTGAATTTTTTTGAATTTTTATTGGTAATTTTCCAATGGTTTACAGGAAGAAATTGAAAGAACGAGAGAGAGAAGTAAAGGAGTTTTACAAATCTGAGAGTGAGGAGTCAGATAATGATGAGAAGGATAAGGATTATGTTCTTCTAGTAGAGAACAGGGAGAATGAGGTAACAGCTTCAGTTGAAAGTTGTTTGGAAGATGATAAAATAGTGAACTTAGGAATTGAAAATATTTCTGATACAAATCCTGAAGAATCAGCAAATGTTGAACCCACAGAAACTTTGCAACAACAGTTAATAGATTTAACACCAAACTGTGAGCCAGTATCTGAAAACTATGAGTTCAATTTAGAGGACGATAATACTAAAAAAACTCAAACTTGCAACCTTCAAAAAGATGTTAAAGACTCTACTCACACAGATCTAGATAAGGAAATTGAGAATTTCGGAGAAGAATTAACAACATTCAAATCCCAGCTGAAGTTACTAAAACTGGCTAATGACAAACCGACATTGAGCGGAGGTCCTGATGATGTTATTGACCTAAATGAGGGTGTAACCAAGTCAAAAGAGGTTGTTGAGTTGATGGAGCGCTTTGCCAAGCATGCAGCGTCAAAAAAGCACCATCTGCAACACAAAGTAAAGTTGAGGTTAGAGTTTTTGAGTTATATGTTAAATTATTATTTTAGTTATAATTAGTTGTTTTTTAGTGTCATCACAGTGGAGAGTGGAGGTGATATCCTCAAAGAAGAGGTGGCCATGAATGTGGATAGTGATGAGGAAGATGAAAGGATTGAGGAGAAACCAGGGGTAAAGATGCAAAGATTGAGAGGGGAGTTGCAGCGGCAGATGGAGATAAAAAAAGTTGAGATTTGGCAGCAGAAAGCTGCTAATGGAATTAGAGGGGATACTCAAGATGATGCACAGGAGAAAAGTATTCTGGATGATGATTATGAGGAAGAAGAGGAAGAGATGACAGATGAAGAAGAGCTAGAAGATGATCTAGTTGAAGATGATATTGACATGACTGATAAGCCGCAAAAGAAATCTGCCTTTTTGGATGAGGAAGCTGAGGAAAGCAATCAAGAATCCCTTTCAGTTAAGGAAGGATATGAAGAAGAGATTGTTGAAGATGAGGAAGAAATTGAAAATCACAGTAATGACAATGAAAACACAAACATAAAAAAAGAATTAAAAAGAATCATTAAACCTGCGGATGATTCTGATGACGAAGATTTGCTCCATTGCTCACCCGAAGTAGTAAAACCAAACCTGCACTTAGATTCCACAGTTACAGGTAAATAATTAACCAACCAAACTAATAGAAATACAATGCATATTACACTAAGTTCATTTTAGCCGATGAAGACGAAATCCCGCCTCATCAGCCACCACAGCTGCGCACTCCAGTCAGGCCTGAACCCAGTCAAACGAAATCCATTACTGACTTTCTTACCCCAATTTCATTCATTACAAGCATACAAAACCTATCTTCCAAGGTATAATATATCATCAGAAATTACAAGGGAAAGTTCTTTACTATTCGTGGGTTTCAGGGTCACAGAGACGGGTCTGTTGTATCCCCTTTTCGTATGCCATCAGACTTAAAATCCCCAATTAGGGGTGAGCAGAAGTATTTTTTTGCAGAACCAGCAGATGAATCACAGGTTAGTGAGGGGTTTTTAAAAAAATGGAGAATTTTATTAAGAATAGTTTTTGTTTTGGATTGGGGAAAAAATGACGTTATCACTATTAGGTACTTAAAAAATAGGTGGTTATGTAGCTATTAAGCAAAAATTATTACGAGATTAGCACATCATGTACAAATTTGTATTGATGTACTGCTCTGATGCAAGTTGCCCGGATAAAGAGATTTTGTGGAATTAATTACAGAGATTTAATGTTTCCTTCTCCCATATTTAAATCTTGTATAAAAGTTATATAAGTTCGTTAAACTCTCCAAAAATCAGAAATTTTTCAATTGTGACATTTTTTGAAGCATGAAATGAAGTAAAAAATGTTCAAATGACTAAGATCTTTTAGAATTTAAGGAATATCAAATTATTACTCAAATTACGCCGCTAAATTGTTGTAAGTGCAAAAGTAAATTTTAGAATATGAAGGCAAACTGATTTCTTGGAGCATTAAAATGTGTTCAAGCATATTGACCTGTCATGGACACGACTCAAAATTGCACGATTCATTCCTGAATTTTTTGAATTTATTGACGGTCAAAAACTTAATAGAACGTCATAAAAATATTGTCAAAAGTAGTTGAAAGAATCTTAAGTGCTTTTTCTATAGATAAAAAGGATTAAAATCTTCGGCATAAATCTTTTTAGCCAAATTACGTATTGAATTTGAAGTTTAAATTTCGTGTCTATAGCAATTTTCTTCTAACATAATATTTTTATAATGTATGTTTTCAGGACATTCTTCAGCCTCAGACCCAAAACTCCAGTCAAACCTCAAGGGAATCTACAAACATTGAAGTTGAATCCACATACGAAGACACCCCCACCACACAAGACCTCTTAGGCATTTGCTCTGGCCAATTTACTGGAATAACTCAGCCTGAGCCTACAAGCAGCTTTGCGGAGAGCCAGAATGATGAAGTAAAATCTTTAGATGTTGAAGAAATGGTGATCTCGCAGCTGCTCAATGAGGAAGAGCTCGAAAGGTTTAAAAAGAAATTCGAATCACCAATTACTGAACACAGGCCTGTGATGGTACATAATAAGATTGAAACAGCCGAGGTTGTTGGGGGAGGAGTGATTGATTCCGATGACGAGGAAGAGTGTAAGAGGAGGAAAGGGAAAAATCAGAAGAGAATACAATTTTCAGGTTTGTTGTCTTGATTGTGTGGTTATTTTGTATGTAGTTGATTTTAGATGATGAAAGCAGTTCCGAAGAAGAAATAGAGGAAGAAATAGATTTGCAAGATGATATGGACAATGTCGGTTATGATTCGGAGGAAAATGAAATTGATTTAAAAGCTAATGAAGAAGGTAAGTTTTGTTTTAGAAGAAGGACTTTTTGAGAAACAGTTTTTTAGCCCCCAAAGAGAAGTTGAAATTGGCAGATTTCTTGGATGCCGAAGCTGAGCTAAGTGAATCTGAGTGGGGCAGTGAAGATGAGGATGAAAAGGGCTTGGATGAGTTCGAGTTTGAACTGGGCGATGCTGACAATGTTGACGAAAAAAAAATTAAATCAGACTTGGAGAAAATCCATTTGTGAGTTTATTTTTACTGAATTTGACAGTCGCAAAAAAGGATTTTTAAGACGGAGAATGTTGGACGATGACACTCGTGAGGTAAAGCTGTTGCAAGAGCTGCTTTTGGAAGATGGCGAAATGCACGGAGGAGGGCGTCAGCGCCAGTTTAAATGGAAAAATATTGATTTAAACGGTGATCAAACTGAGGAACGGAACGACGAGGACGACGTATATTTGGACGAGGAAGAGAGCGAAGAACAATGGAGGAAACAACGCCACCAAAGAGAGATGTATTTAAAGAAGCAGCAGGAGAAAAGCAGAGGTCAGGATTTACTGCAGAGCAGTCAATTACTGAAAATCGGGCAAAAAGTTCTGCAGCGCAGCTTGAGTCTCAACTCTCAACCCAATGAGAAAAGCGAGACTAGTCCCGATAAAAGCTTGATTTTTGATCTTCAGGTTCAGGAATATATTAGAAGTTAAAAAATAGTTTTGTTAATTTTTTTAATTATTACAGAACAAAAGGGGTTCATTCCTAAACAGAAGCGATCAAGTATTGCAACGCGTGGCTGAATATACCGCTGCAGAAATTCAAGTGGATAGCTCTAAGAAAACCACCAAACACTTCCTGTTCCAAAGCGTTTCCATGTCCGAAGTGACGGTGGGATCTGCAGAGGTAAGATTGCGAAAAAGTTTTTTAAAAGACTATATACACGATTATGAGTGAAAGTAATCTTCCAATTATTTATCAAAACTTTCTATCCTTTACGCTCTTGAGTGAGAGATTGTACAGAGAAGCCTAATTGGAATAGCAATATGTGGTAAAGTGAGTGAAACGTTTTTGAACGAGTAAATGGGTGTTTTGTGAGGAAGCAACACTAATATATACTTTTATGCGCTCTTTCAATAATTTTTATAATTTAATTTGTAGAACAAGAAACGAAAAGCGTTGGATAGCACTCCGAACGTGTTAAAAAAATTGCGGCTAAGCACGAATCTCAGTCCTGCGATAAAAAAGAAATTGGACAAACCCGAGAGATCGAAAAAGCTCTTCGGTTAACCAAGTCGTAAAACTATATGTAAGTAACGTTATTTTTAAAAATTATTATGAAAATTGTTATAAGCGTGAGTGATAGTAATATATTGACTGATTTTCGCATGGAAACATATTTTTACCCCATTTAAACTAAAAAAATTACTCTTTAAACTAAGTTTTATTAAAATATACACTATCAAAAATGGAACAATGCATTTTCAAAATTAATGAAACACAATTCCAATGTAATAATTACTTAATAATAATAATGACGGTGGAAGGGTGGCATTTTACCTTTAACTCAAAGAACTGAAACGTCATGCTTGACAACAATAGTTACAATATTCCTAAATAAATAGAAACAAAATTGGTTAATATTAATTGGTTTGTCCTTCCTTCCCAGTTCGAGCCTATACCCATCACTACAACGGGTAACATCGTTTATTGTACGGTGTGAAAGAACCGATCGACAAATAAAACTAAAAATTAGACTACCCTTAAGTAATAGCAGGTACTAGCACATTAGGCTTAATAACGAATTGGCGTACGCCATGGGTTTCACATTCGGATGCGGCTGAAAACAATCGAAATTTATACTTGAAAAACGATAATTAATTGATAAAAGTTACCACTGCCTCGTAAGTTGTATACTTGGGAGTCATATCTTTGCCGTTTAGAATGATGAAAGCACCTTTATTACCCATGGTATCACTGAAACATAACAATTTAAATTAATAATAGACAAATATTGCCTTCACCATATTTTCAAGAAACATTGTTTACTTTAAACTAACGACTTAAAATATTATATATACCTATAAAGTGTTATATTTGTCGATATTTTTCAGACTCAACTCCCGACGTTACTTCTTCCGAAAAAAATTCGAATTATGACGAGTTACCTACTGGACATGTGACTTAAATATTTTATACTCCTATTCATCAAATCCTATAGCGAACTAAAATATATTACTACGGTACAGGTAATTTTTTCACTTACCAATAATTAGGGGCTGAGAACACAGTGATGCACTTCCCATCATGGGCCACCTCGTACCCATCATTCTTAACTTCGTGACTCCTTATCACATAGTCCAGCTTATTCAGCTCCAGAAACTTGCTAGTGACATCAGGCCCGAATTGACAGCCCACACCCCTTTTGCTAGGTGCCCGCCCATTTTGGGGCTGTGGATCACTCCACAGGAGTTCACACATGGGGCCCTCTTCCGGCGGCTGTCGATTTCTATCTATTTTCTTGATTTCATCCAACGTCACATCATCCCTCGAGAACAACCCTCCATGCATAACCATGACGCGCTTGTTTAGGCAGTGAGCCAATGGTAGCCAGTTGTAAACTTCAGTGAATAATTCCGCCATTTGGACTGTGTATTTGGATTTAACTTCACCATCAAATCCGTACATTTGGTTCATTGTGGCGCTCTCATGGTTACCTAATATAAGAACTCGTCAAACATAAAAAAATGCAAAAATCTTAGTATTACCTCTGGACATGAAAAAGTGATTGGGATAAAGGAGTTTAAAGCCAAATAAGGTAAAAATGCATTCAACAGAAAATGAGCCTCGATCTACAAAGTCTCCATTAAAGAGATATGGATTGGTCTCTGAAGGCAGGCCATTGAGTTCGAAGATGTTCATTAGATCATAGAATTGTCCATGTACATCTCCACAAACAGTAAATTTATCATTATCGCCTATTGTGATGTCTATTAGTGAGGGTTGGCCCATGAAGTAAGTTTTAATATCTAAAAGGATCTATGAAGATTTAGGGTTAATAATATGGCTAAGGTGTGGAATTAATCCACTCACTTTATAGGCAAATTTTCTATGTAATTTTCCTTGATTCTTATACAATTCCATGAGCTCTTTAATGAATTTCAAAGTCACTTTACCCTCTTCAAGTTCGGGGCCCGTATAGTCATTTTCAATTGCTATGAAAAACTAGTTATTTAAATATTTTAATATTTGATTATTGGCTTACTCATTCCATCTAAATTAATACTATTAGCTATGTTTTTCTTATTATCCTCTACTGAGATCGCTTTCTCAAATGCAATTTTCTTCACTATCTTATTGCATTCAACAAATTTGAGCTTTGCATCCTTATCATTTGGTCTCACTTTGGTTACCTTTAATCACAACTCAAAATCCATAAAAAACAAAGATGGACACACTTACATATTCATAGTCTTTAAGAGCATCTTTCCATTTGCCCAAAGACATGTTGGCGGCAGCCCTACGATAATACCCTTTGACATAGTTTTTGTCTAGTGCCACTGCATTGTCAGCGTCCACGAGAGCGTAACCAAAACACTCAATTTTCAAATAGGCAAAACTTCGATTTGCACGGTAGACTGCTGTGTTGGGATTCTTCTCAATTGCTTTGCTGTATAGATCTATGGCAGTATTAAAATCTTGTTCTAGAAAGAAGGAGAAAGTTGCAATAAAATACAATCAAAGATGGTATCTATAGAGGTCTTAATGTGAGATCACCATCAAATGCTATTGGCCGCAAAAATAATTAAAAGGAACATAAGAACCCCTAACTGGGGACCCATCAAAGAACATTTGAAGGAAAAATCACCTACAAAAATGTGTTTGTCAAATTTCTACTTTGGCTTGAATGAATAAATGATGCAATCAACTGCTCTGCAGATGGCTTTAAGTCAGACAGGCTGGTTGATGCATGTGTCTAGGCTACCGCTAGCAAAATGGAAAGACATTTTGCTTTGGTAACTCATGCCACAGTGTCTCAGACTAAATTGTTTGTTATTTGTACATGCAGGTTCAAACTATTGTTTGACCCACACAGAAATGGCAAAATGGATAGGTAGTAGGGTTGACATAGTAAAGTCTAAAGTAGCCTTGAACTGTAAAAGCTTCATCAATATCTTTCCATCAAAAACAACTAAATTAATCTCTTTGGGGTTTTGGAACATGTGAAGTCAAATTGTTCAGCCATAACAAGCTTAAGTAAAGTACCCTATCAGCCTAGACCAATTGTCAGGATCTCTAGATGCATGACATTCTTAATACTGAAATTCATAATTGACTGGATGTTTCTACACTACTAGAAAACTTTCCACGATATGTAGCAGTCTAGAAAATACATAATTGAACCAAATCTCAGGCAAATGACTTTGTCCTTTGGCTTGAACTGTCACCTCTAATGACATCAACATCTTGTGAACCCTGATTGCAGGGGATAGTTTGAAGACAATGAAATATCAAGACATGTGCTGGGAGCATTCTGTAATGTAGCACTTTAGACAAAGAATCTTATTACTTAATGAGATTAAAGAGTTACATCTTAACTGAATTATTAGCGGATGTTAATGTGGGGTCTTAAAGGGGGCTTCTAAAAGGGCCTGTTTTAATAAAATAAACGCTTTACATGTACACAGTTGTTAACAGTGTAAAAAAATCATTTTAAATTAAAGAATGGGTTGCATTAAATTAACGTAAATACTGGAATAATGGGGGATGTATTTGTTTACCAGCAAACTTAATTTAACACTAAAAACCTTCTTCATTAACTTTGAAAACTCACTTTTAAAATACTCATTTGCCTCGTTTTTGTACTTTTCGGCAAGTTCTGCATCTTCAGGGGAAACAACTGGTCGGTCCTTCGTGTTTGTGCTCATGGTTAAAGGGGAAAACTTTCGGATTTTAAGGCTGAAACTGAGATACTAAACGTAATTTAACAAAAATCTGAGTGAACTAAATTGGTGGGTGCATTATTTTTTCCCGAATTTTTGGTAATTTTGACAATTTGACGTTTCCCCCATTTTTCATTTTCGAGGAAATTCCCTGAATTTAGGTTAGGAATATTAGATCTGTTTTGTTGGTAATAAATAGGTTTTCTTTGATAGACAAATTCAGGGTTAATGCAAGAGCAGTGAGAACTTGTTCATTCAGATTAATATTGATGTATCAATGTACACGAACATTATTTTATACGAAGGAAAATGCTGTTTTAACTGACCTAAATTAGAATACGCCAGCCTGCACTACATTTCTAATAGAAAATTGCTGAATATGCTAAAAATTGGTATATTTTGAATGTTTAAATTGCTAAACACGAATTCGTGTACTGATTATAGCGAATTAGAAAATACTCTAGTTCTGACGTTGTAGTATACTGACACTTGACATATTTCAAAAAAACATCATACTTAACCTAAAAAAATCGTAAATGTTTTCATTTAAAACATAATTTGTATGTTTCATCAAGATCTACAGATTTCCATGGGATAAACGTCCTAAAACTAATATTCGCCATGCACTGACTGAAGAAACAATGCTCTCCTGCCAGTTACACAACGGAACAACCATGGCCCGGCCCGAAACTCTTGGAAATCAGTCCCTAATGGAAGCAGGTGAAAGGCCCCTTGAACGCTCGCTTTCTGAACCTGGAGATGTTAAAACTAGCTTCGTGACACGTGAAGGCATGTACCGACTTATGACCCTCAGCGAGTATTCCAGACCAAATCGAGTAACTTATCAGCCACAGGGCCAAACTCCTCCACAAGTGAATGTGTCCCTTGTGAGCCTCGGAGGCGAAGAAGGGGATAGAATTTGTTTTAACCACGGCAGAGAACTATATGTTTATGTTTATAAGGGCATTAAAAAAGCTGCTGACTTGAATAAACCTCTAGAGAAGAAGATTTATAAAGGGACAAATCCAACTTGTCATGCATTTAATGAAGCTTCTGCCAATGGAGACAGTGTTGCTTTGCTTATAGGATTCAGTACTGGACAGATACAATTAATTGATCCAGTTAAAAAAGAACTAAGTAAGCTCTTCAATGAGGAGCGTCTAATAGACAAAAGCAAGGTGACTTGCCTTCAGTGGGTTCCTGGTAGCAAATCCCTGTTCCTAGCGGCTCATGCTTCAGGCCAATTTTATGTTTACAATGAAGAGCTGCCTTGTGGAAGCACCTCTCCTCATTACCAACCATTCAAAGCAGGTGAAAACTTTTCAGTTCATACCTGTAAAACCAAATCCACTAGAAATCCTTTATTTCGCTGGTATCTTGGCACTGGAGCTGCAATAAATCAACTATCATTCAGCCCTGATGGGTTACATTTGGCAGTAGTAACGCAAGATGGGCTTTTGAGAGTGTTTCAATATGACAATATGGAACTGTTGGGCACTGCTCGCAGTTATTTTGGAGGGCTATTGTGTGTTGCCTGGTCAGGGGATGGGAGGTTGATTGCAGTGGGTGGAGAGGATGATTTGGTTACTGTGTATTCAAATGAACAAAAGAGGGTGATTGCTCGAGGACAAGGACATAGATCATGGGTGGCTGCAGTAGCATTTGATTGTCATTTAGAAGGGGAATCATGTTATAGGATCGGTTCAGTGGGGCATGATACTCAGCTGTGCTTGTGGGAATTACCAGAAGATAATTTGGTGCCCCCCAGGTAAGTTTTTTTAATAAATTTAAGGTGTTAAATTTGAAAAAAACATTTTTTTAGACCGCGAGTTAAACGACGTTCTGATCCACTTCAATTGGTAGGGACTCCTGCTTGTCCTCGACTAGATGAGTGTCCCATGTTAGAACCTTTAGTGTGTAAGAAAATTGCCCATGAACGTTTGACTTCCCTGATTTTTCGGCCTGACTGCTTTATAACTTCGTGTCAGGATGGTTATGTTTATACTTGGGCGAGGCCTTCACGACCTAGCAATTCTGTTGCATAATTACTAGCTAATTATTAGCAAAGAGGTCTTTAAATTGTATATTTAATAATAATTGATTAAGTATTATTACAGTTTTTTCACTTTAGCAAATGAAGAAAATAACTGTACTATAAACCACAAATTATCAAGTTTTGATAGTGTTCAAAAGTATCTTCACCTGAACTGAAAATGTCGTTGGTCACATAATGTTATTAAGGTAAAAATAATCAAATCTTCATTTCGTTAGGCAGGAAATTAATTTTTTGGAGGCGAAATCTAATACATGTGTATTTTATCAAAAATGTATTGCGGTAGCGCCATCTAGGTGTGAGTAGCTAAATTGGGCATTTCGTGATAGAAGAAATTTGCCTATATTTAGGAATTAATGTGTTATGTGGTGTAAAGGTGGCGCTACTAGTAAAACATTTTTAAAGATAAATAAAATTTTTCGAAATTATACATTAAAATTACTTGTATATATTGACTGTTTGTTAGTGTAATGATAACATAATGTCTATTCCAGTAACAATATGAATACTACCAGTCCTAGAGTAAACATCTATACTATTGAAGATTCAGAAAATGACATTATTGAAAACCAAACAAAACGATTTCTATCCCAGAAGTTCTAGCAGCGCTAAAAGTGGTCTCACAATGGTTGAAGTAAAATTATATTAGTGTTACTGACAGGCAAAGTTTCCTCAATGTTCAAGACAAGGCAGGAGCTGCTCAGTGGTCACATAAAATAGTTCAAACTAAACTTACGTCTTTTTTTAAATGATTAACATAGCAATAAATATTTAATACAATAATTAATGGTTTATTTTTTGCTTTGATTTTATTACAATGGCAATTTAGAAATACATTTAATTATTTCATTATTTCTTTCGTTCATGTGAAAATACCAGTTTTTTTTGTGTTCACATTAACGCGGAACTACTGTAGTTTTGATTTTGAAATAACTAAAGCTTTCTAGCAGGTATCATTATTTCAACTAGAAAAGTGGGTATTATGCATCTATAAGACTGCACAAGGTTCAATATGCGTCCGACGAAGACCGAAAATCGATACGAATCTAAACATCGATGTGAAGTTGCCGACCGAACTGATTCCTGCACTTTGTTGGTTATTGTCGGAAGCATATTAAACCTTGTGCGGTCCTTCTCCCATTTGCGCAATCCCTATGTTTCCACTTGAATTAGTGATGTCTGTATAAAATATAATAGAATAGTACGATAACTTCACAAATTTGATGTTCAAAAAAGTAGTGGCATACATGACGATTTTGCGTTAACAAATTAAGTGCTTCGACTTCAACGAGATTTGACTCTGCAGTACATATACGATACAGCATTGACATGCAACGGTTAAAATTCGAATCGGACAACTTTGATTTTTGGTCCGAAAAATACTATAGACTATAACATCATGAAAATTTTTAGACAAAAAAGTCAAGTTACTTCAATTTGGAAAATATTTGGTGGCGAAACAAGTAATCCAAACGCCTATTCGAAAACCAAATATTCTCAAAATTGGAACAATTCAACTTTTAATTAATGTTATTTTATATTTGTGCAATATTTTCATCTGCACCACTGGTGTACAAAAATCGAATATTTAAGATGAAATGCACGAATTGGTAGAACTTAATGATAAATTTTGAAGATATTTGGTTTTCGAATAAGCATTTACAGTAGGTGCTTTGGTTTATGTTCATGTTTTTGGGATTAATAAATCTAAGTTGTCGGATTCGAATCGGATTTGAATCATGTATGTTTTAACTGTATCGTACGTCTACTACGAAGTTAAATATCGTTGAAATCGGAACATCTCAATTTTAAATTAATTTTCTTATGCGAAATCTTCATATACGCCAATGGTTATTGGATAAGCAAATTTGCAAAATTGTACTATTTACGTGTTTCACAGACATCGTATTTGCTAAAGCATTACATTAACTAGGTACTCATCTATAATATATTATATATCTGTCTTTTTTTTATCGGTATTAGATTTCTAAGTTAGTACGTGAGCAAATAATACAATACATATGTATTTTAAAATTTATTTGTTCTTCTATTACAAAGAAAATTTTAGATATTAAATTTAATTTCATTCACAGGAGCATTATATTTTCTCTATTACAAGATGCAATGAAAATAGGGTCTGTCTTCATATAAATTATCTATTAAAATTTAGTACGTACAATAAAATTTGATGTGATATGCTATTTTCTTTTATTACAATAATAATTCAAGAAATTTGATTTCCTCTTGTACCTATATCATTATTGTACATCAGTATTTTCTTTTTTTTATGAACGTTCACCAAAACGTCAAACTTTATATTGTAGCGAAGATTTTTGTAAAATTTTCAATTACAAATATTCTATTAACTGTGTATCCACCGAATTGTGAACATGATTCACATTGCGGTGAATACGCAAATGACCAATCAGTTTTTTTTGTTGAACGCTCAGGGCTTTTACTAAGATAGACAACACAAGGATATGTTACTTTTCTATTCACTTTCTACAATACTTAATATAAGAAAATAACTCTTTGTAAAAATAGCTTGCATACATGAAAGATGATGAGTACTTGAAGTTTGCTTATTACAATTATTTCAAATAAGCTCAGAAATGCGAGATTATCATAATATCTTCAAATTTAGCGGTAATAATATTATTGCTGCGAAGACCTTTTGAGCAATGAAAATTGAGCACTAAAACACTCAGGAAATTGAACAGAAAAACAATAATACTGAATTGCCCTCAATATCTAGATTTTCAGATTGGAAGAGTACATAGTAACGCCTAAAAATATCACATACTAAAAAATGAGTTTTCCTCATATACACTTACAAGACATAGAATTAAAAATGACTACAATATTTCTTCAAGCGAAATCCGGGATCACATCCAATGTTTATTGTCTCAGAAACAACGCAGAGATTTGTTGATTTTGTCTGAAAGACGTAAAATTCATGCCTGAAGGATTCCTATAGCAAAACCTTTAAAAACGAAAAATTGCGGTACAAATTAACACATTGTTTCGGACTGCACGTGTAAACTAGATTTGGAATCAGCCTTTTTGACGACGTCTCGTTGTACCGTGGGGAGCCGACTCGAATCGATTATAATCGATGGCCGCTTCAGCGGCCCTCCCGAGGATGAAGTTCCGCTCGATTTCGATTCAATTGAGTCTTGTCGGTCTGTAGACGAACTAGAACTCGAACCTACATATTTCCGTAAAATCATTTAAAAGAAGAACTAAACATTATATACTACTATTATTTAGCGACAAACATCTGCGTCATCAAGAGGAAAAAAGTATGTGCTACCTAGGCCTTGCGTTGAAGGGGAGTCGCTGTCCACCGCTTGCGATCTCTTCAGAGTTTGCTGACGAGCCGGCCATGAACTCACCCTTAAACCTCAAATGGTAAAATTTCAACTAAAATATGTAAAAACAATGATTACCTGATCTCTCTAGTCTCGGCCACCACACTTAATAGTGCAGGACCTTTGCTGCCCCCTTGACCTGAATCTTCCACGTCCAATTCCAGTTCTTCATTGTAGCGCCTCTGAATTAAATTCTCCATAACCATGTAGTCGCTCTCCTCTGCATTGCGCAGGTGTTCCTTTTCAAAATTGATAGCGATTTCTGGGTTGGACATTTCAGAGAGTTGACGTTTGCGAGAACCTGTTAAACGACTCTTTGTTGGTAAGATATTACACTTGCAAGTGGAATTTTTATGAGAGACAAGATGCATTGAGTCTGGATGTCGAAGAAGATTTTCACGCGTAAAATGTATTGTAGAAGGCACTAGGCTCAGTATTGTTTATGTCAAGAATCCACTAACCCTTTGGTACAAATATTTAAATTGAGTTTAAAGCGATGTTTCTCAACCAATCAATTGACAGGACTACTTACGGTTTTCCATATTGATTTATGTTTTGTAAGTTGAATAAACCGTTAAATAGGACTAATTGCCGGATAACCTTTAAGAGTATTTTTGTGGCCTAGCTCATTATATACGTTAACTGCGTTAACTTATCGCGTGAGTTTCTATGCTTTATCTATCGACTAAGCACCGGATAAATCACGAATGAGTTACACGTTCATATATCATATTTAATTCTGTTTTGCTGCGTGTCATTCCCCAATATTCTGCGACCAGGCGACACACAAAAGAATGGCAATCTCACAACAGTCTTTTTTCAAGTCGCCATGTTTGTATCATAAGCGTTTTATATGGGCGTGCCGTCAGAAGGTGAACAGTGAAACCATCAGCTATGTTGTCAAGCATTCATAAAACGCCAAAGAACGTTTGATAAAGTGAACTGAAAGAAATTTAGACTTTTAGGAGTACTGTTGATTGATGTCAGTGTAGGTAATATATAACTTGACGTTCTTAAACTGTTGTGTTTAAATAATTGTAACCATTCAATACATTCACATAATGCTTCCACTAATGCACGAAACATGTGCATTTTCTATTGCATACTAAAGTAGTTTCTATTGACCGGTGCTGTGTACGTAAAATGTGGGAAAAAATATAAAGAGGAAACAGGATACAAAAACAATATGCATAACGCGAATTCCATAAGGGCAATCTCCGTGCAGTGGTATCAAGCACATAGAAACAAACAGCGGCATCGAGTGACGTGCAACAACATCCGCTAATACCGCACTTACTTGGCGGCGACTGCTCAGGCCTGGGCGGACTTAGTAATCCGGGACTTTTGGGCGGACTCAACAGCCCGCAGACCGTCTCCAGTTCATCTGTAATACTCGCGTATTCCGAATGCATGTGCATCAGCAGACTGCCCCGTGCACTGGGCGGGATCACCGTGATCTTAGGCTCCGTAAAAGTGACGCTGCGATCAAAGGAGGGCTGCGTCACCAAAGCGCAAGATGCTGAGGCCGGGATGTCGCTCGTTTCCGGCTCCGATTGAGTTTGCGAGAACTGACGTCGATTCAAAGTTGCTTTACTCGTCGATGACGAGGTGTCCTCTCCTGAATATCACAGGGTTTTACGCATGCTTTCACTCTAAGCCTTTTACCAACTTTATTGAGAGAATAAATGATATGAAGAATATAAAGTAATATGGTCAAGGAGGGCGTTACCTTGTATATCTTTGTGCAGAGATATAGAGGGGAGAAGAAACGATGATTGACAACCATCATGCGATGTCGAATGGTTGATTTACAACGATATGAGACACAAAGATACACACAATAACCTACCTACTCTCCGGAATATGTGGCAGAAAGATAAACTTTTTGGAGTTAGAAAGGTTGTCCGGAAGTCGCATGCTAGCAGCGTTAATAGAAAGGGATTAAGACGTAAAACTACTCATCGTCGAGGCTTAAAATTGGTTCTGTATTCATACGATTTTATTCGGCATGCAATTGCCGGGTTCAGCAGAGTCAACAGTAGTGCAACTGTTGGGGGTTTATATTGAGTGACCACTTTCAAACTGTTGCACAATTATTAACTCTGCTGAATGTGGTCAGTAATAACCTCCTGCTAACCTCTAAAATAACATTAACGGCAGAGCTGTCGGTAGTTAAAATAATTTAACAATTTAGTCATTGAAACATCAACTGATCAAAATCTTGGTAATTTCGCCAAAAGGATAATGTCCATGAAAACAATGAAATAAAGCCAGTGTATTGGCCAGTTTCGTAGATTCCATGGCAATTATCTTTCAAATAAAGTTTACATTGACTGTTTTGGAAAGTAGTATATTGATTTACTGATCCCTAAAATAAGTGAACTGAAACTCGCATCTGAGTGATGTCACTGCAAAACAGATATATTAATAGTAATTCAATTACATCTTTGAGTAGATGCGACAGCACTGATTATTAGCAGAAGACGTTTTTTAACGTTGCAGGAATTTGAATAAAACTCACCTGGCCCACTCTCAGAGCCTCTTCGCGCAGAATCACTATCCCTCCTCTTCTGAGCAGCTCTTGTTCTCAGTATATCTAGACTTAAGGCAGCGATATCATCTGCGGAAATGTCCAAAGAGTTCCGATCGCTGTCGACTGAAGTCTTCGAATCAGAACTCTTAGTCCTCTGACGCAGCAAATTCGACCTACTCCCTAAAAACGTAACAGTTAAAATTATCTTAAATCAGCGAAGAAAAATAATGATTTTTATTTTCAAACGTGCGCTGAACTGAACATAAAAAAAGCTCACCTGAAATGGAGATTACGTCTAGTTGCTCCTTTTTTTCTTGGGCATCTTCGTCTTCAGAGAAACGATACTCGATGTGTTGTCCATTGTCGAATATATAGGCGTCCGGTCTGACTTCGGTCAAAGATCTTACGATGGGTTTGCGTTTGTTTGGGTTTTGGGCTGCTAAAAGATGGCCTATAACCGATGATTCGTCTTCGGAGAATACCTCGGAGCGCTCACTCACGCTTCGTTCTCTCGAATCTTGCGCTATAACATTCAGAAAAAAATTTTAATTTAGCCACACAACTTGCTAGAACATGCAAAAAAAGATGAAAAACTTCAATTTTATTACTTCACATCATTGTACTAAAATTCTAATATACGATCAACAGAAAACTAAATTAAACCATCGGTAAAACAGTAATAGCGTATCAAACTACAATTTATGAGCAATATTAGGATTATAATCAGTAATATATTTGAAATTTGTGCCGATGCCGACCGATAAGGTTCCACCCGTAATCATATTTTCTTTACGAACTGCAAGTTTGGCGGCAGCCTTATATGATTGCTGGGACAGCAGTATGATAATTGATACTCTTCCTATATTTCTTTTAACTCAACACTTTTGTTTTTAGTTAGTCGCAATAAAGCTTTGATCCCATAAACTTGTTTTCTGTTAAAACATTTACAACGAAATCGTACGAAGGACTTTGATTTAACAAGCAATTAATATTTTATTTGTATGTACTCAAGTAATTTCGAATTACCTGACATTGTCTCGTATCATACATAATTCCTCCTACTGTGGGACGTAAACCTTGAAAATCGGTTTTTAAAGGGCCTAGAACCCCTGTGAAGACGTTTTTTTCGCAATATTTTCGAAATGGTTTACCTTAAAATTATAAAATTCGGTATACTTTAATAAGTTGGAATGTGAAATCTTTTTTTATCAATTTTTTATACGTTTTATTATTAAGGATTTATCATTTATTCACAACAAATGTTGAAAACGGCCTCTGTTCACATCAATGCACCCTCTAATTCTTTTCTTCATGGATTTCGATGTCCATGTAATCGTGCATCGGTTTATAAAAACTAATTTTTGTGGAAAATTATTTATCCTAATGAGATGAAATACGAGAACCTTTTTTACTTAAAAATATTTGCGATTCAGTAATTTGATTAAAAAAATTAAGAAACGTTATAAACAAAAAAGTTATTATAGGACAACATTTATATAGGAAACCTTCCGTATATGACGCTCCTGACTAAAATCTGCAATTATTAACCCGAATAAAGTTTTCCCATTCCAACTTATTACAATATATCAAATTTCATAATTTTGAGGTAAACAGTTTCGAAAATATTGCGAAAAAAACATCTTCAGAATTCCCCCTTTAAGAAGCAACTTTTGAGATATGTTTATAAGAACTTTCTTTATTGTTTTAATCTCTAGAATCATCACCCAAAATATGTCGATATTATTTCCGGACACTGTATGTTCGCCAAATGAATTACTGTTTCCCGCAATGGGTAGTATTGACAAGTTGGCGTTAATTCAATTGGATGCCATGATGAAATTACTTTTTCTGCTGCCAAGATATAGTGTTAAACTCCCGTTGTTTTACACACAAAATCACATACTTCTCAGTGATTTCCAATATATTTGAGGTAAAGCAATTATAAACCAAGAACAGACTTTCTTATACATTTATGAGCTGCAAGCTCGCATATTTTATAACAATTGTAGGCTTGAAAAGTTCCCGTATAAAAATATCGTTTTCTTAACCTTCTATCAATGTTTCAACAATACAAAATAAAACGAAGTCTGAGTCAGTTGATTTAAAATTTAAAGAACTAAATTCACTTACCCACTAAAGTGGCCTGCGGCGTCATGGTAATACCCGATTGCTGTTTATGCATAAACTGCTTCATTGTTTCCATTTCATTGGTCAATTCGGTGAGTTGTTCCGTGAACTTCCTACAGCGCACTTCTAAATTCTGTAGCACCGTGGTTTGCATGTTTTCCTTTGTGTGGATATCCTCGACTTTCTAAAATTTTCGATATTTTTTATTTTGCTACATAATTAAAGAAAAATATAATCACTTGAGTCAGATGCTCGATCCGTTCAGTCGTCACTTTAATCCTCTCTTCTGTTGACTGCTGCAATTTATTTTCCTGCTCGGCAAAGTAACCTTCAACGCAGTCCTCTTCAAAATCGTACAACCTTTTTTTAAAACAAATAACTCAACAAATTTCTCAAATTACTCAAGACAATTTACCGCTCCATTTCGTCCCTATCCAAGAACAGCTTTAGCCCGTTATCGTAACTCTCCTCTTTACCCTCCAGCTTCCTGCGTATATATTTGATCAACAGGAACACATGGCAAAATATGATAAAAGGAGGCGGCAATAGGGGCTTTTGCTCGTACTCCATTACGACTGTAAAGCGTTGGAACATCCACACTTGATGGGCGATTGAATTTACCTACGAAAATTCGTTTATTTTAATTTTCTTTTCAGAGAAAATTTAAACGAACCTCGTTAAAGATGTTATTGAAAACCGCTATCAGCAGATTAATGAGAAGGATGTTAGCCACTAACAAATAGACTGACATGATGGCGGGTGAAATCCAGCGTCCGGTGAAGCAGGGTTCTTCACCTTCACCACCACATTCTGGGTCGATTTTGTCCGCGTACACTTCACCGTAAAGCATGAAATATGGCTCCATAAATACCTGTATAAGATGGTTATTGCTTTTAAAATATCACTTTAGGATTGAAGATCTGAAGCATTAAATTATACTACTAACGTCTCTGGCGATTCTCCAATCAGGTGCGGCGTCCGGATTCAAAATGGCCTGTCTGCTCACGCCGAAACTCATCAAAACGATCAATAAAAGCACCACGAAATAGATCATGTTCTTCACCATCTTTCCCATCATGGTCACCAACGGACCCAAGTACTTATTCACGCTTAAAATATTGAGAATTCTCAAGTACCAATAAATGCTGTTGATGCAGTAGAGCACTCTTCCTTCTTCGAATGTGTCGGTTCGGAACCTATATATAAACAGAACTTATAATTTTGCTGATTAGAGAAGATACATCTACCTTAAGGTGAGTGCAATTAAGAACAAAATAACTGCAGCCATGTCGCAAGGGTTCCACATATTCCAACTCCACACGGCCAGTTTCTGGGTAACTCCCACCGGTTCCGAGCTGAACAATTCCCGTATTTTCTCACAGCCAAGGGAACAGATGAATGCTATGGACATCCATTCCTGCCAAGAGGGCATTTCGTGCATTTTCACTAGAATTGTATAGCTGAACAGGAACAGGAAGGCCAGATATGCAATCTGTGACAAATAAGCATGTCTAGTTTAACCATCTACCAGAAAGAACATTTTCTTACAGAATTTGCCCAAAACTTGGTGATCGGTGCAGTAAAGAACTCGTACAATTTTTTCTTGATTCGCAGCTCCCGCTGTTTGGGAGCTTTGTCCGAATAGACGTCCGTGAAAAATATGTGATATTTGCTGTGGTCGTCGTATTCGTGCAAGATTTTGCCATTTTCGTGAACCACGTCTCTGGCCAGAAAATTTTCAGCGAGAAGAGCCTGTAAAATACAAGAAGTGTTAACTCAAAAATTACAAAAAAGATTAAGAGTTTATTCCCCAAAAAGAGAGAAAATTCTATTCAGAAAAATTTCTACATGAATATTAGTTTAATGAATAAACTTGACAAATAAATTTGTAATTTTTTTAAAAATTTATTGTATTATAATCATAATTGGTCTGCTAATTTGAAAGTGATGACATTATTATTGGTAGTCTATATTTGTCTTAAGAATTTCTCTCTTTCGACGATTTTGTGTTTAATTGAAAAATATGTAGTGTAAATAAACTATAATAATTATTGCTAATGTTGGTTTTGTTAAGTTTGGTGTAAATAAGTTTTCATTAAATATGCACATTCACATATAAAGTACACAAAAATACATTTAAAGCGTGTAAAAGAATTGAAATTGTGTTAAAATCTGTATGTAATTCATTGAATCGCTGTATTAAATATTATAACAATACTGAAAGTAATATTTGAGGAAACTTTGAGATTCGTTTCGCCAATGCTTCAAACTTTTGTGAATCCGTCTTCATCGTAAAGTGTACGTAGCCTGTAATGTAATTTGTATCCTTAAGGTTTGTATCAGTAGTGGTCAATTTCTATCAAATTGTACTTTGTATCAACCTGTACTAAAATAAAATACTTGCTAACATTCTCGAGCTTGTTCAATACTTCAATTTTGTTTTCATCTAATATTCTAAAAAAGTGTAATTGACTAGCGAAATTGTAACTATAGACATAAAAGTAACATGTAAGAACATGCACAAATATTCACAACAAAAATACGACACCAAACGTGCTAGGACCCTCTCTACCTTAACACCAGTCGGATTTGGCGGCTTGCTTCTTATACTCAAACTTCTAGTGCGCTTCTAAAACCAACCAAATCTAATTAGACACTCGTGATTATCCCTTTAAAATTATCAGACACTTTCACTTTCATTGATAAAAACATAAAAAATCCATAGTAGCTTGCATAAGAAAAGGTTTAAAGACCAAATTAGATACTAAAGTGTCTGCTTTAAAACCGTTTCTGGTTTCACCACACACGAAGCAAAAATAGGGGGAAACACAGAAGAAACGAAAGTTGCAGGAAAATTAAATATTATCGCAATTGCGATAATTTTTAAATGAAATTGTGCGCATGGCAAGAATTAAATACAAGACCTTTCAAGACTCTACATAATTGTCCTAATAAAATCGACTTTTCAGAGATAATTTGCATAATTTTTGAAAGACCTTGTATTGTAAAACAAAAAATAAAAATGTGTGGCCGTGCATATCGATTGAACAACATAACGCACAGTGTTACGTGCCAATTGTAATGGAAACACTCTTAGGCTCTGCTTACTTTTTTCGTATAAAATTGAATGTAATGTTTTCCTACTGCCTTACTACGCTACAAAAGTCGGGAAACATTAGTCACAAGGTTAAATTAAACGCAAATAGCCTCTAAAAATCCTTACAAAATTTCCCTAAAAAACTCACCTCTCCATCGGGATTCTTCTCCGAATCTGACTTGTCATCATCATCATTTTCCAGCTCCAGATGCTCCTCCGTGGTCTGAGGCATCAGTTGCAGTTCCTCCTTGGACTTAAACTCTAATTTCAGTATGTATGGAGGGAATATCAGCCCCATTATCACCTGAAAACACTAAATAAAGTGACATGGACGATGTTTGAAAATTCCCACCTTGATGTTGGTATTTTTTCTCGTCCTTAAGCCTCCCATCCATAAGTCCGCCAGGATTATTTGGGAACAGGGATGGGCCAGCAATGCTCGATGATTGGCAGCTACTGCCAGACTTAGACACGTTTGACCCGACCAGTTTTGGAGTTCGCAAGTCAACAACTGCTGTGTTTGACTATCGTCTTGTCTATAGCAATAATCCAGAACTTCCAAAGCTAAAATTCAATAGCAATTCAAACATTTTCTTGCGATTAGTAATTAGACGCATTATAATAAAATGTTATTCCAATAAGTTCGTTCGTCATGGAAAGCAATGATGGTGAGGAGTAGGCCAATTGTGAAATGTAGCAAATGTCAAATTTTATTAAGGCCTTTCTAATCTCACTCGTGTCAATTTATATAAAGGAAAAATCTGCTTTCCATGGCAAACCGATATTTTCTTCATAAGTTGGCTTAACATTTTTTTTAAATTCTTTGTATATTTACCGATATTCTCAAACTCCTTGCCGTAAGAACGCAGCTCCTCGTACACCTCAGTTTCCATGTCGTCCTCAGCAGCCTCATGTGCCATGGCCTTGTAGAGCTTGCAAGCCACCAACGCTTTGGCCAAGGCTTCCTCTCCATGTTGCCACATCAACAAGGCCATTTTGTGGCGCTTCATCAGCACAGCCCATATCTGTTGAATTGTTTTAAATTAAAAATACAGATAACTAACAATTTGGTCAATTTTTGCCGATTTTGATTATGAGAGTGACATTTAGAACATGCTCACTCCATTTAGCTGATGGGTTCATCGAAATGAATCACGCTTAGACGATTTTTCTTCATTACTTTTTTTAAATCGATACTTTAAAACAATACGTACCAAAAGCTCGTTGAAAGGATAGTCGAAGAGGCAAGGATTAGCGCTAGAGGGCAAAGCTCCCGCCAAAAGACTCATTGCTCCGAATTGTCTCGCTGAGGCCGCGTTCATTGTCATATTCTGACCCTTATTCATGACCTTGGCGTATATAGGCCGAAACTTTCGTCTTGTGTAAAAAGCTCTAAGGAAATAAATTCTTGAAATTCTCACCCAAACAAAATTTTATACTTCTTATAAAATCACCACTCACCTGTAAGCTCCTCCCATCAGCTTGTTAATGACCAATCCAATATCGTGCAAAGTATATACATATCCCGCGGGTATGTGAGGCCTCACATCTCTCAGGATGTACCTCAAAGTATTACTGGGCCCTTGCTTGGAATTGTAGAGATTTTCTAGGCGCGGTATAGTCAGAAATTTTCTCATGCTGACCCCGTTCTCCAGCAGCAGCTTGACGAAATCGCACCTGTCGTGCTCCAAGGCCTTCATCATAGCGTCTTCTAGGGCCCCATGAGGCCACTCTTGACCGTAGATGAATATCTCCGATCGAGCTATATCTGCTCTATTCCAGGTCAAAGCCAGGCTAAGTTGCTCAGTTGGGGATAAGTGCTGAGACTTAAACAGGGCTGTCAATATCGTTTGGTCCAATTCTTGAGGTTTCTGATCATATTTATCGGCTATTCTATATATTGTTATCTAGGGCAAATTTAACATTATTAAAGATGAACTTATTTAAGAGAATTAAAATTTACTAGATGTTTGTTTTCCACACACATCATCAACTCGCTATAAAGACCATCAGCCAGCTCTGCAGCTACCTCAAATGCCCTCTGTATGGTGGCGATGATGTACTCTTTCATGGTTTTCAGCATAGAACATTCGTATCTGCATCAAAATATCTAAAATAAATAGGATAGAAGGGGTTTTTAGGGGAGACGTACTTGCACATAAAAGCTATGAGATCAGCGGCACGGCCCGAACCATCACAGACTACAACTGGCACCGGGGGGTCGTCAGTGACGTATTCGAGTACGGCTCTAATTGTATTGGTACCGCCCTCTATTACGAGGCAGACAATTGGGATCGGGCTTTGTGTAACTGGAAATATGTGATGAATCAGGAAATTTTATACATAAGATTATATTAGATAGATATACAGGGTGATTTCTAATGAATGCAGAATATGTTTTAATTACGTATTCTAAGCATTTTTAAAATATATTATACTATTAATACTAGTATTATTTTTCTACTTACAAGACAAGCAAACTTTTCGCAAATAATTAGTAATCACCCTGTATAGTATATTAAGAGATACTAAAGTACAGGGGGTGCAGTAATAGAATTTCTGAATCAGTCCCTCTATATGTGTGCAAAATTAGTTACTTAGGATTCCGCTAAGGACGACTGATACAAACACGTGATTTTCTTGGCACCGTGACATGTGTTAATCTTAGTGCTAAAATTCCATTAATTTCGACATTTGTTATATTTTATTCAAACACGAATAAAAAAGAATTGGAAATATTTAATTTTTCTGGACACATTCAAAAATAAATAAAATAATTTCATTATCGCAAAGTAAAAAATACTCCTCTTGAAAAAAGCCAGATTTTGCTGTCATTACCCAGTACCTTAAAAAGATGTTAACACCCTCAGGTTAAAAGTCGATTTTCAGATTCTCTACATACTGTATTTCCCTTCGGCTCCTATTTTCATACTTACATGGATATAATCTCTGCTTGGATATGTATTTTTCTAGTCGTCTTCTCAAGATAATTTCCGCTCCGTACTTGGCTATAGTGCCGTTGTCCACCAACAAAAAATAGGCGTGTCTGTTATTTAACGCCGCCATTTTGGACCTGCATTAAAGCAAAAGCATTAGCAGTACTAATTAACTACTGATGCAAAGTACAACTTTTAAAAACTGCTGCTAAAAAAATGCGAAAAGTTTGGTATTATAATCGACCAATGAATTAAATTAAAACAAAATGGCGAACACTGACAAAAATTTTTAAAAATTAAAAAGTGTGCGGATCATTGATTGGTACGATACGGCATTCTTGCTCACAGTGCATAGATAATAACTCAACACACGGCGCATGAATTTAACTCAATATAAATACACCAGAATGAACGGTATTTTCTCTCATTCATCAATATGATGGTAAAACTGAACTCAAAATCAACGAAGTTCTGAATAAAAACGTAATTTTAATACAGGCTAATTCCAAAATAATAATAATAATAATAAAAACTATTATTCCGTAATTTTTATTATTATTTAAATGACTAATATTTCCGACTCGATATTCTTGATTTGGCAGAAGATTCCTCAGGTGCAAACCCTCACCTTCTCTCGTTCCACACTCTTTCACCTTTCACACGTCAAAATTCTATCAAATTTTCAGTCACTTTCACCATGAAATTCTACAAAATTTCTAGTGATTATCACCTCATTTAGGTTTTTACCCCCATCCCGCAATGCTAATCAGGCAACTATGTGCAATTCAAAATTTGAAGATTTACCCCAAAAGCCTAATTCCAACCTCCACCCTTTACGGACATTTGCTCAAATTCCAGCGACGTTTTCATCATGTCCCCCACAAGAAATTGCCAAAAACCCCTGACTTGATCTACGTACCACAGATCATGAAATGGCTGAAGAATAAATTTAAGTTTAAGTTGTTGAAAAATACGTGGGATCCTGAATTTTCGGAAGGAGCTTTCATTTATGGAACTACCAGGTATGTGGTGCACATACAAATAGCAAACTTTTATTAGTGATAAATAATGAATTTTAGAGCAGTTTGTAAGATAACCGAAATAATCAGCCGAGATCAACCGCAGGATCTGGAGAATTTACTGACTTTTTCGGCTAAATTAAAACTGGTCAACCACATGGCCATCCGTCTGACAGAAGTGCAGAAGGGCATTATCACACTGCAGCCTGATGATATTAAAATACTGGTGCCTTTAGATGTGGCCCTAAACAAGGATGGAAACAAGAAGAACTGTAAGATCTCAATGAACGTTTTAGGATTAAAATGGTAACAAAAATTCTCTTTTAAGATGGGCTTTATGGAATTTTGTTAGGTAATCAGACGCAAAAGCTTTTGAATTTTAAATTATAAAGTTTTTTTTAGCTTTTTTTTTATAAAGGATTGTTTTTACTTTTAGGCACGAAGATTCCAACGCCTTAAAGCTGGTCCTCGTCGCCCTCCAAACTGAATTCCTGCGGGATTATTCCAA
This sequence comes from Euwallacea similis, assembly GCF_039881205.1. Lineage (NCBI taxonomy): Eukaryota > Metazoa > Arthropoda > Insecta > Coleoptera > Curculionidae > Euwallacea > Euwallacea similis. The sequence goes on from NC_089612.1 coordinate 3,223,407, forward strand.
CGGGTATAAAAACTCCGAGTGGACGATAAGCGCATTTGATGTCCTGGAATGCGGCATTCTCGCGCAAAACACCAGTTAAGAAGACGAGTATTTTATTCTAGACAGTTAAAAGTTAAAAATGTGGCATTACTAATTAGATATTTATTCAATACTGAATAGACAGGGTTAGTGATCCAATCCTTAAATCCCGCGTAATCTCCCGTTTATTATGGGAAGTCTTCCTCGAAGTTCGACTTTTCCGCAAAATGTCCCGGTAGAGAGGTCCACTTTGCCATCATCGAGGGTCATAAATAACTCCTTCATTATGTCTCTGAGCTGGAATGCCTCTTATCGAAGTTCGTCGAAATTCTCCGCTGACGATGGTTATTGGATATGACACCGAGCAACAGGCCGAAGCAAATTGTGTTAATTCTCTTTCAATTAATACATTAAGGTTGATGAACCGGTTTTTAAAGCTTTTGGCGAGACCAAGGCCATCTATCGTTGTTGATGATGTCATCACAGATAGTCCATTTCCCGAGCACTTAATCATTTTTTTTTTGGCTTAAATGAAAATACCAAATTTCGGTCTCACAGACATTGTCGAAGCATAACTTTCGGAAACCTCAAGGAAATTCATTCTTCAACTTCGATGAAGCGTGACAAATGTTTCTTGGAGGTCTTTTTCTGGCTTCCTCACATTTATTGTGTCATTACGTTTTATAAATCGGCGGTACAAAAACGGTGCAGTTAGATGTTTAGTAATAATCGCCAATAACACCTTCCGGAGGCACTTATTCCCGAATTGCCCTTGGGGAACTCTTAGAAAGAACCGGCTTTTCTCTTCGTTTTATAAGTCGGCCTCGCATTGAATAGACGGGTTTTTCATTTGTCAGCGTACTCGCACCTTAAGCGAAAGCCCATATTGAATTCCAGGAGCTGGGAAGCATTTTAGATTTATCATGGAGTTTTGCGAGTTATTATCGGATGTTTGATGGATATTAGGGGGCACGTGATGCAGCCGTTTTTGTGAGTTCGCACCAGTTATGGGGAAATACAAAAGAGGAATTTAAATTGAATACTCTGAGTGATGTCGAGTGTCTCCCACCAGATAGCCATCTTGACTTGGAGCTTGACAACTGATATCAGAACAGGGCAAAATGCAAACATACGGAAGTCAGTAATTTTAATATTAAATGTCTGTTACTCGCTTTCTCATTTTAAGCTTGTAATTAAACTTTTTGTGCTTAATTGTAATAAATGTAATGGTAAAATGGCGGATGCGCCCGCAGAAAAAAGACACTACGTGGTCTAAACCGTGGCAGAATGGTAGACGGTGACGAAACTATAACTAGCTTGACGATAAGGAACTAACGTCAATGCGAACTTATAAAATACAAAGAATTCTGAACTGTAACAAAATGGTAAAGGAATGTGAGAATTATAGAACAGTTTTAAACATTTTTCACACCACATTTGCTGATAATTCGATTTTTGGAATTTTAGTCGCGTTATCTCCTGGCAATAAAATCTAATAAAGGTCGTTCGTTGTATTGGAACTCTGCCAATGTGCCATATCCTATTCCATGACCACTGAAAAAGAATTTGGTAATATTTACCTTGGCGATGAGATCGAATGATAGGGCACCTCGGTGTTGTGCCCGATAAGGTCCTGGTTATTCTCCACGATGCCCCACGGCGCGATTCCTAACGTGTTGACTCTGCCCGTTCTCTGGGATCGTTCGAGTAAAAGGGCATCTCCCACATGCCGCGTAACACCTGCAAAAAGCTCAAATTTACGCCTCTCCAAATTAGAATGAAACATAGGAAAAAGAAATGCGACAAGAATAACATTTGAAAATTTAAGTTCCCATTTGGCTCCGAAACGGTGGCGTAAATTCTCGGCGAATTAGCCGATTTGAGACAATGGAGGCGTTATTATATTATTTCATTTCACGTGGGGTCGTTTTACGGCATATTTTATTTGTGATGAGCATAGTGCCCGGGATTTATACTTTTTTTGAATATTTATTCTCTGAATCAATACGAAATTTCAATAATGAGCAACTTGGCGATGTATTATAATATCGGTGATATCCGTGGCAATTGCCGAAAAAACTAATAAAGCCCCTTAACTTCATTTGCTTATTATTATATATAGATTAAATGAAAATGTTCAATTTTAAAATTCGCAAAAGCAAACCTTTCGTGTATCGCAATATGTTTTGCCGCCATCTGTCGCTGACTAATAAACAGGAAAGCTTATATGAATGTTCCCGACGCTGGCTTCTTTACGTCATTCTAAATTTCGAGAAGCAAAAGAGAAGCTACACAGTATGTCGTTTTTGGAGTTTTTGTCCAATAAATACCATAAACGAAACCGTACTTATGGCCTGAGCACGCTGGATAATCTCTGGCTCCCACTGCAGTAAACCAAAAGAAAAGAAACAAAAGAAAAGGAAAAGTAATAATCCTAGGGCAGTAAGGAAGTTCTAATATAATTTTTGGGTTCTAATAAAAATGTTGAGTAAAAGTTACCAAGCGACTTTTATGACCCCGTAGACGAGGCCTTTTTATTTCCTGGTGCAAATTACGCTTTTGGTATCGAAATTGAAAATCCGCATAGCGTTTTACACATTCATTTCATCCACAGATTTGCCCCTGAAATTTAGCTAAAATAACGGCGTTATTTAATGCTTTCATAGAAATATTTTCTGAATATGTTTTTACCAGATCCCTTTAGGGCTCGATTTAGTTCCACACAAATTAAATAACTGTTCAGACTTGAATGATTTTGGCAGCACTTTTTAGCTCAAAAATATAATAAAATATTATACAAATATAATTAAATATATGAAAAAAGCGTAATCCGAATAATATTACAGTCCGTATTTATAGACAACTTAAACAATGATGAACGACACATATCAACAAAAGAAAATAAATTCGATTTTATTGTTCGACATTGAAGAACATAATAAAAAAAATGCATTTGAAATTATTTGCATGTAATTTATTTCTTAAGAAATAATTACCCAAATACGACGAATTTATTGACGAACTTCTACCCCCGGAGGCACGCAATTGGTCAGAACCGAATTGTAACATACAAATGCACCCCGAAATTTAGACATGCATTAACTCGACTAGTGATACTTTTTAACTTAATTATGAGTTATTTTAATGTTAAATTTTCCAACATTTCAAACTATTTCCGCTTATCTAACCCACCCCTTTTACACAAATACGTATATATCGTATATAATGCATGTTCAACGTCCGCATTTAGACATTAATGCGAAAATCTTGAAACATTTTTGACCTTAAATTTGGGCTCCTTTTAATAACTCTAATTGTTGAGATTTGGCCTTTTGTGCTTGCGAAATTTCCTTCGGTCGTAAAATGCGAAATCTCTCAAGTGTGCTAATAAATAAATTCGGGCAGACCAAAACGAGGCAATTTTCTGACTCCGATTAGACGTTAAAGTCAAACTTAATCGTTCGTTAAAAGTACAGAGTGATCATTTAAATTTAATATCTAGTAAGCTGTGGAATTTGTTGAAGAAAAGAACGTACGTCGATTATCGTTTGTGTATATTTGGTTATCTAAGTAACCTACATCATTTGCTAATTTCTCATACCGAAACGCTTTTTCCGGAGACATTTAGCTAATCATTATTTATTATTTTTATTATTTACCATTCGACCTTTGCATTATTTCGTTTTTCTTTCTGTTACTTTATTCATTTTATCCGTTTTATAAATAATTGTTTTTTTTAAGACCACATTATCGTTTGTTTAAATTCGGTTTCTTGTACCTACCGCAACATGGTGTTCACGGACGAGCAGAAAACATTTATGATTGAAGCCTATTTTCGTAATGGACATAAAATTAATAGAGAATGAGTTTATGAAGTTCAACCCTGTTTTCGAGAATTTCGTGAAAAATTCCCTAAAGTTGTAAGAGATGAACTGAACTTAGCAAATACACTGAAGTATGTTGTAAATATATTCCGTGAAACCGGCAGCATTCAGAGAAAGTCAGGCAGCAGAAGACCAAAAAAACGAACTCCAGACACTGTAGAAAATGTAAAACAGATAATGCATGAAAACCCAAATACTTCTTTGAGGAGATTGTCACAGCAGATCAACTTATCTTGTGGCACCTGGTAAAATTCTCAAAAAGAGCTAAATTTATTTCCTTTGCAAAATACAAGTGTTCCAAGAACTTCAGCCTTTAGATTATGAAACGAGGATAACTCATTGCACCTGGCCACAATGAACACATCTTCGGGATCTATCATGTAGCGATAAAGCCTGGTTTCGTTTGTCGGGATATGTGAACTCTCAACATATGCGAATGTGAAGTGCAAATAATCCTAACATATTTCAAAAATCTACATTACATCCGTAAAACATTGGAGTTTGGGTTGCTGTCTCCTGAAGACGTTTAATCGAACCATTTTCTTCAACGAGAGTGTTACAGCAGAGCGTTATTAAAACATATTGGACGAATTCATTAATCAACTACACTCTGACGAATTACAATAGAGTGATTTTCAACGTGATGGAGCAACAGCTCATACAGCTCGTACAACCTTAGATTATTTAAGAAAATATTATGTCAATCATTTAATAAATTCACATACAGAGCATATCTACCCACCTCGGTCCTCAGACTTTACGATAGGGGGATTACTTCTTGTTCCCAACATTAAAAAATAACATTTTTAGAGAACCAGTACACACAATCGAAGACCTTAAGGAACAGATTAAAGCAGAGTGTGCAAATATCACCCTAGAAGTTCTCGACAAAGTCTTCGAGAGTAAGAAGCGTCGGCTAAATTTGTGCATTGAAGTGAAGGAACAATATTTTCAGCTATTTTTTGTGCAATTTATTGTGAATTTTTAAAGTAATTAGACTTGTTTTGTTGAAAAATAGCCTTAATGTTTAATGGAAATTTTCAAAATTAAAAGTAAATAAAGCAACATAACCTCACTCGCCTCCTTTATCAAAAATTAATTTTTGCGGGGAGTGATCAAGCTATGACTTGCTTTTTATCTTCTATTTCTCTTGTGTAAAATTCCACAGCTGACTAGATATGAAATTTAAATCATCACTCTGTATATTTGAGGTACTTTTTAAGAACCAAAAGAAAATTGCATTAAACTCATCTGCAGGGACAATTTCGATTTAAGTTAGATCCAATGAAGGGCAACGAGCCTTAAAATTGCCATTAAGGCTAAGAAGGTTTTCTAATAATGCAATCATTTATATCCGCCCGTTTTCGGTGAAATGAATCCGTAAAAACGATATTTCATAAAGTTATTTTAAAAGTTCAACAAGTGACCTTTAAAAAACAAATTGGCCAACTCGAAACAATGATATTATTTCCTTTATCAAAACATCAACGAGCAACTAGGTGCCGTAATAAAATTACCTCGTGCTCGAACAAAAATGGACAACAAATGAAACAAAAATAGGATAGAAATGCCAGCTGGTCGCCTTGTGTGGCGATTAAAACACAATCGCATTCAACACAGCTAATAATTAACCAAATAAAAGACTTCAGCTCTCATTTAAACGTATTTAAAAGATAACACAGAAATTTCAACTGTTGCACAAAATTTGTTTAAAAATTCGCGTTCTTCATCTGTTTGCAGTAAGTGTAGTTCTTACCAGTGTTGGTCCCTCCGGTAAAGATCCAGGCACCAGTGGAGCGGGCAGCCTTCAACAATCCCTTGCGCAACACCTTCTTAAGCTTGGGCTGAAGCTCAAAGTTGGCCTTGCCCCCTTGGATTGAGATTAGCAACTTGGGGAGCTCCAGGCCCCATTCGCGTGTGATGAGCTGCATAAGGTGGTCGGGTTTGGTGTCGTGGGCCACCCTTATGTACTTAAAAAAAATTACGTTAGAAGTTATTGTTTCAAACAGGCAGTAACACGTGAAATACTCAGGTTAATGCGAATTATTTAAGAGTTTCTACTTCGCTTTAGCGAAAACTCTCGATTCAAGCAAAAATAATTATTAAACTTCCGAACCTTTGATAGCTTAAGCAAATCTTGCATGCTGAGCCTTTTTAAAATTCCTTTTACTGGACATATCTCCAAACAATTTCAAAGTTTATCTTTACATTCGCAAACTTTAGCTCTCCTATTCCACATGAGGGATTTATCTTAAACTAAATTTAATGTAATAAACTCATACTACTGGCAACATTGATTAAACTTGGCTTGAATTGCTGCAGAGTGCAGGAACTCTCCATAAAAGAAAAATTAGAAAAAAGGCAACAATATACCATGCTTTTGTTTAAGAAAACATTTAATAATATACGTCACTAAGGTCTGATGATAGAAAGAGGCAGAACTAGATTTTTTTACAGAAGCGTACTTTGACGTCAGATTGTTTTGGAAAAGACGTTAAAGAGATAGTAAGTACCCAACCTGACTTAATATTCTTATTACAATATACGGTGTTGCCGTTTAATTTACTTGTGCTTTTGACGGATGAGGTCCCCCCTGGAATTCTAGGATTCCATAGGCGTCCGTCGGACGGGCAACGGTGCAGCGGCTCGGGTACCATATCTCTCCCGGGGCCATGGGATTGGGATCGGCGAGGTGTTTGTGTTGTTCCAAAGTGCGTCCGCAACAACATCTGCAAGCGACAGATACGTAAGTTGGAAACTTTGTCATGCATTCCAGCAGAAGACCTTAAATTTCCCCCAAAGGGTTCGCGTAACAGGATAATTGAAATGGGATCAGGATTCAATTTGCATGTACCTCACGCCTGAATAAACGCGATCAAGGGACAGTTGATTAAGTATTAAGAAGTGAATAAAAGCGATTTAGTTTAAGACGATTTAAAATAATTAATTCGTTAAATAATTGCGGAAACCCTGACAGAGTCGCAATGGAAGTTCAGATTTCAATTATTGTCGCTTTATTGTCAAAAAGAAACAACGCCGTCCTTTGGGACCTAAAACTGCCACCGAGGGCGCTGCGAATCATAAACAACCGCTTTCCACAGTGCGAACTTTTATTTTTTATTCGAATCTTTTCCCAGTTAGGAGTGGTGCGTGAAAAACGTTTAATGACTGAAATTTGCGTAATTTAATTACTAAAAGTTGAAGGTAAATTTAAAGCAATTTGCATATTAGACAAATTAAAACATTATTCAAATTTGAGTTAAGAAGTAGCTTTAATTGACCCTTCCTAAAGGAACTAATTTGCATCGTTGTTGAATTTCGCCAAACCCTAATGGTTGTACGTGATGAAATAACGAGTAATCAAAAAAGCTCCGTAATATATCCGGATTTACGTTACTCAAAAATGGATTAAAATGAAATCCCCTTTGCACAAAACTTTGACACGCATAAATATCTGGGAATCAACCCTTTCAAATTGCCGTTGAATATTCGCGGTTGAGCGCTGTTAAAAGTTTTTCAAACAATAAACAAGAGTCAGTATAGAGATATTTTAGGGTTGGTTGGAAAATTTAATTAAACCATCACGTTCGTGCTATTTGTAATCAGCGAGTGTCGTGAACACTAACACAAAACATCCATTCCTTATAAGCAATTTCGATGTTGGTATTTGCCCTTTGTGCCGCAGAAAAAACAAAAGATGAAGCATTTAAAGCCACACACCGAGCTTCGAGTGTCTTATCTTTTATTTATTTTATTAGCATCTCATACATAACTCCTGTTTCTAATAGAAACTCGAGTTTACTCAAAAATAATATCGCTAATGAAAGTTTGCCCCTAGGCGGTGTCTTCAGAGGATTATGGAAATGAAAAGGAAAATTAAAATTTTTAACGTGAAATGAGTTTTTTTTTTGAGTAAATATCTTCACCTCTATTTCAACTTTAAACCAATAATTTCACGCTTCACGTTTTAATCCATCGGGCAGTAGTGTCGCAACACAAATATCCCGGTCTAAGGTAAATTTACGGTGTCATATCAATTACAGCCGATAATACACGCAGATGCAATAACATCCCCTGAAATGCGTTGTTACGTGTTTAAACCTTCATTAAATTTTAATGGGCATATTTGTGGAGGCATTAAATAAACATGTATTTAGCTGTTATTCAAACTTCATTGATTTCGACGTATATTTCCGAATAATGAAAGTGTATCATTTCCTGAAAATTGTACTGAAGCTAACGCTGACAATGCAGTTAAAGATAAATTAATTGACAAATGCGGTCGATCTCAGCTGCCCATACCTAACTTCTCAATTAAACCCTATGCACAGCGCGAAAATTTATAATAACGCCTTTTCGACCTTGACCCTTGATTCATGCTTTGTCACTGAAAACTAATGTAGCAACACCATTGATCATCCTTCCGCCCGAATTGTCACGGTCTCTGGATTTTCGAAGTTATTTTATTGAAAAATAGGCCTTAAGTTGCGCTTTACGGAGAGGTAACGACGGAATTTATAATATTTGGCAAGAAGGATGTGTCGTATACAGCATTTTCATGGTGAATTTTCAGTGTCACTCGTTTATTATGCAACTTTAATCTCAGTAGCAGGGGATGATGTAAAGTCGTCGCAAAGTTGCACCCCAGGGCAATGGGGCTTTGATGTTTAATTAAGTGGGAAATTAGATTATTTTCGAAAATGCGTAGATATCCAAAGGACACTGTGTGGTTTTAAAATGAGAAAAAATGATTACTTAATAGGTTCCACTTGTGGAAAAAATATTTGCCTTAAATTATCGAGAGTATTCGTAGCGTGCGACCGTGGATACTTCTACGAATCAGACAGCATAAAATTATTTAAAACAAAAGTAATGTATTATACCATAGACGATTTCATGCCTTCCATTCCACAAAAGCTTTTTAGCATGAACCAATAGAAATTCTACTCTGCAGTGCCAAAGGCGACTCGATGTTGTTGCACAATTACTTAACATCAAAATTGCTTTCCTTTTTGATATTTTGCTTAACTGTGAGATGAGCCAATTTCTGACTTCACATGGATGTACTAAAAAGATCCTATAACAGCTCGTTCAAACGAGAACAAAACTTAAGAGAAGATACTGTATCTTGAGGTATCGCATCGGGAAAACACGAAAATCCAGCCAACACAGCCTGAAATTGGATCCCCAGTATAGCTTTACCTTTCTAGACACAAACCTTGCATTTTATATCATTTTTTTTCTGCACACGTTCTAACCTGAACACAAACGACCCAAATTCGTAACCAATTAATTTTGAATCTGGCGCATGTTAAAATCTCTTTTCAACATAGACCAATAGGAAATGAGCTCTCCAACGCTAAAGGCCGTTTGATTTATTATTTGCAAAATCTCACAAGCGGGGGCTGCTAGCGTATGTTTTGTTCTTTTCTTGGTTATAAAATTTAATTAAGTTGAATAAAGATAAATATAATATCAAGCTAGAAATGGAGTCAGGAATTTTTAATAATACAAAAAGAACGAGAGTTTTAAGCGGAAGAAGCAAGTCCAACACAGAGACAAATTTGCCTATTTCCTTCTTTGTTAAACGTGATATTACAGAGCAACAAGATAGAGAATTTATTGTTTATCACCTTTCGGCGGGTACCTTCCCCGTATCATAACATTATAACCAGTTTAAATTATATTTCAGTTCTTTCTCTGGTAAAAAGAATTTCACCTATAATTCAATATAATTTCTGAATGAATAACGAACATCTACAACAGAAACTCAAATAATAACCTTTAGGAACTCTATTTTACTAACGAAACAAAATTCTAACAAACTTCCCTATAAAATTTAAAATCTAATGCAAATTACTTATTTTCTATTGTTTCTGGGAAATCCTAGCGCATACAAATCGCTATAAAATAAAGGGCCTTAAAAATTGAATTTACAACTGCTTTGCTTTCATTAAAACTGCGGCACAGATTGCCTTACATTAGCATTTCGATCAGGTATAATCACGCATTCGTTAGTTTATCACAAATACAAAATAAATCAAGTAATCGCATATGCACAAGAGCCTGAAGCCGCGCGACAGAATAATCAATCCCTAGATATGTGCTCAATTTACGAGCCAAAGGGCGCGTAATCAAGCCAATCAACGGACATAGTCTCTTAATTAGGCCTTAAGCGCATTCGGGCTACTAGACAAAATCAAGCCCTGAACCTTTGAGGCATTGTTAACTTTTGTTGCAAGTCATATCCTGTTAATTTACGGGATGTTATGATGTTTTTCCAACTAAAAGTTAAGAAAAACTTCTGACGGTAATACATTTCTGAATAAAATGATGAAGGAAAATTTGTACATTAATGTAGCAGTTTCCCTACGAAAATATACGTACAAACTCGTGTACAAAATTATCAAATAACTTTTATTATCGCTATTATCTAAAAACAACTTGAATTTATTGCAGTAAACTGTAAATTTGACTATTAAATCATAACAACTTTTTGACTTTTCGTTCATATTATGTTAGAAATCTTGAAAGATCATTTGAGAATAAACATAGGACTAAGTTAATTGTCGGGAATTTAAGCGATTGATAGCGTTTAGCATTACTACTTATTACATTGCAGTGACGTTGAAGTTGTACAAATTGCAATTCTACATTATGAAGGATATAAGCAAAAAGAAATTGCACAATGTCTTAAGAGAAGTCAATCTACAGTAACGAAATTTCGTAAAAAAACTCGGTCAAGGGCGCGAAAGGCGTACAACAGCAATTGATGATCGTTTTTTAATCCTTAGTTTTTCTCGAAACCGCAAATTGGCCTCTGTGGACCTCAAAAATGAGCTGTTGAATGTGAGACAAATTAATATTAGTTTGAAAACAGTCTGAAAAATATAAAAAGAAACAGGTTTAAAGGCATGACATCCAGTCAAAATTCCTTTTTTTCTCCAAAATCACAAAAATCGTCAATTGGAATTTTCCAGAACGCATATAGAGTAGAACAACGAGTAGTGCAAGAATATTCTCTTCACGTATACGCCCAGAATTCAATTGCGGAAGTCAGATGAATGAAATCATGTTTACAGACGAGTTGGGGAACAATACGCTAACTGTAATCTTATTTAGATTATCAGCCTTATGCTTTGGGGAGGTACAAGTTGGGAGGGGCGTAACAAACTTGTGGAAGGACGAGAATAGACCCAGAAGAACCCGACCTGATATAGATATATAGACGGCAATTTTTTGTTAAAAATTTGCCTATATTACAAAGACCTAATCTCAAAAAGTTTATGTCTAAAGTTTGAGGGTGTTACGTTGGTTTGTGTTTGTTTTGGAACCGTTTTTAATGAACGCTTTTAGAGATTTTGCGAACAAGGAAAAAATTGGTCATTGATACGTGATTCAATACTTTTATTCGAAAGGTCTTAGTCCATCCAACATAAAGCGAAGTTAGATTTTACTCTGGGGGAATCTGGTCATTCGTTAACAGCTCTAAAATATTGGTTGGCAGAGTTTAAACGCAGTCGTAGGAGCTGCTAAGAAAAACTCTGTAATGATCGACCTAATGAGGTGACCATTCCAGAAATTGCAATGAAAATCCACAAAACTCTACTAAAAGACCGTCGGTTAAAATTGCGCTAGCAGACATGATAGATATTTCAAAAACTACTTAACGTAGCATTTTGACCGAACAATTGGATATGAGAAAGTTGTGCGCAAGATGGGTGCCGCAATTACTCACAATTAAGCAAAAACAGCGCCGTGAGGATGTTCTAAGGGAGTGTTTGGCTAAGTTTCACAGCAATAAATTAGAGTGTTTGCGTCGATTCATAACCATGAATGAAACATGGGTTCTTCATTTCACACCTGAGACGAAAGAGCAGTCAAAACAATGGACTCAAAGGGGAGAATCGGCTCCAAAGAAGGCGAAAACCGTTCCATCTGCAGGAAAGGTGGTAACGTTAGTTTCTTAGGATGCGCATGGGGTTATTTTTATTGACTATCTTTCTAAAGGAAAAATAATAAACGAAAAATATTATACAAATTTATTGCAGCGTTTGAGCGAAGAAATTACGAAAAAACGACCGCATTTGACGAAAAAGAAAGTCTTATTCCATCAAGACAACACACCAGTCTACATTTTCGTCATCGCAATGGCCAAAATAATCAACTTGGTTTCGAACTTTTTCCTCACCTCCTCTATTCGCCAAATTCCTCAGATTATGTTCTATTTCCAAACATAAAAAATGGTTCAGTGGAAAGAGATTTGCCAATAATAAAGAGGTGGAGTTCGAGGTTGATGCTTATTTTGAAATGTTCGGAGCCTGTTACTATAAACAGGGTATAGAATCCATAGAACAGCGTTGGGAAAAGTGCGTTAATCTCCAAGAAAAGGATGAGAAATTATGTAATATTCTCCATTTTTTTTTCCTTAAATGTATGATCGGGTACTTCTAGGATTATCCTCGTAGTTAGAGGAATGACAACGGATAGGTATATCGCTGCCATCCTTCAGGATCATATTTTGCCATACGTCGGCCATATGAGGTATAAAAGATTTGTGTTAATGAACGATAACGCTCGACCACCTGCTACAGTCACAATGGCTAACTACCCGAATGCAGCCATAATTCCATATTGGATTAGCTGCCCTATAGCCCGGATTTAAATCTAATGGAACACATGTGTGATGAGCTAAAGGAGCGCATAAGGAAAATTAATCCTGTTCTAACTATAATAGAAGAGTTCGGTTTGCAGCCCATTATGAATGAAACGCAAATCCTCAAGGATACATTCAACCTCTACTTAGGAGCATGTCGAGAAGAATTGCAGCAATTAAAGCTCAACGAGGAAATACTCGATACTAAGGTGTTTTTTAAATAAGAACACTTACGCTTTTGCTACACTGTAGTAGTTAAGTGTAATGTAAATATTCTCAATTAATGTTATTAAGTTAGGTTTTTTTTCATATCATTCTTCCTGTATAATTTTAATGAACATTTGTGAAATGAACTGGTCTTACTAGTTTAGGTGTTAAATTAACCGATTTCATCAAGAAATGATTCTACATGAAATTACTAAAATTTTTAAATATTCGATAATTTTGTCGATGATCGTAGAATGCACAAATGGAAATACATTTTTATTCAAATTAACGTTTATTTTCTGACATTGAATCCACAAACAGGAAATTTCTTCTTTGACAAATCAACTGTAGTGCACTACCGTGGAAAACTTAGCAAAGCCCCAAATGAAAATCATTGATCACAGTTCGTAGGGAAATCTTTGTAATACATTAAGTAGCACTTGATCTACGACGTGATTAGCCTTTGTTGACGCAACTTATCATAAGATTTTTCCGGTAGATTAAAATTGTGGGAAAAATCGGCGAGCAAACAAACGATTTTTATGTGAAAACATGCATCGAAATTTGCAACGGGAAGTAACATGTTTATTTTCCACCCAACTCGCTTTAATCTCGCTTAAAACATGATTGATATCGTAATTAATTGGAATTTAACCCAAAAAAATAGTAAAAAATGATGTTATTCTAGTGCGAACGTTTTTTGAAAAATAATGTTTTATCAATAAAAATGCGAGCGTGTTTTTCGAGTAATTAATTGCAGGATTCCTAGTTAATAATCGAAATAAATGTAGCTTCCAGCTTAAGTTCGGAAGAAGACAAAGAGCACAATAAAGGAAATATTGCTTTCAAAAATTTTCTGGGTAGAAAAATGACTGCAAAAAAATGCCTCGACCGAAATATACTTCTTCAAGTTAAGCCCTAAAGCACTTAATTGTGTTACGTATTAATCCAATATCGAAATGCTTTTTTATTCACTCTCTAGAAGTTAATTTATGGCGCTTTAGAGGTTTTCTCCTGACATATTTGTCAAATAAACGTTTTCAGACCGATTTATTGAATTGAGTATTGGATTATTGAGTTAACCTGAAGTCTTTGAAATTAGTTCTATAGGCTCCAGGCAATAATTAAACGATAATTCAGAACATGTATTGTTATAGTGACATAAATGCCTACCTATAAGGGTAACTTAGTGCAACAGCAGTCTGTAACGACTTGAAACGCTTGGGTGAATGGCTAGATATAAAGGATTAATACCGAGTATTTCTGACACGAGAAACTCTAATTATTAATACAATAGAAGAAATAGATCGAACATTGTGGAGATTGAAGCCCTGATAGCTTTGTCCATTAACACACTACCACGGTATTTACCACACTTCTCAGTTATTCCTCCTAAACGTTTTAGAGGTGGTACGGTGAAACTGAGAGTTATCTTCTAGTTGTGTCGTGTACTAGGGCAGGTAGTACAACCCTGTTATAGTACTTGCCCAAAACGCACTACATGTTAGAAATCACAATATTAAAGATGGTTTATGGGAACAGTCCCATTTTCGGTAATAAATACTTAATATTGATTACCTTTCGTCTAGGGAGATTGTTTATGTCTGGTTCTTTTTTCTGGCTACATTATGTTTTATTCTTAGGTTCTAAGTACCGTTTACTTCTTTGCATATGATATAGGTATATAGTTAGTCGTCGTCTGTAAGAGGTTACGGAATCACCCCAACCAAGCACTTTATTTCTTATATAATATACTAGTAGTTCATACTATTAACGTGCATCATTCTGGTCACCCACACCCACACATGTATGAATTACTTTTTAACCGACACTACAATGGCATTGTCAAATTTTTCAACTATTCCTAAAGGGTCGTTCGATAGTCTGTATAGCGAGATTAAAGAGTTATTGAACGTTGTTCCATGAATTCCCTATGTAAAACAATCGTTGATCTTATGATGAAGCCTAACCAAAACAATAACAATTGGAAAGCCAAAACATCAATTTTCAACATTTGTAAAGATAATAGAGCCGCAAAGTGCATTGCCAGTGTGTGGCCCCGGGAATAATACTTTCGCTGACACCGTGGAATTATGAATGTGTGCCGGTAGTTAAAGTTTATTTGTCTAAACGTCGACGTTTGTTTTAACTACACCGCTTTTGCTGGCACGTGTTAACTCGATATGCTTACGAGAAAAAGTCCCTTGTTATGATGTGCAACACGTCATTGCCATTGAAATCCTAGTTTTGTAACTTCAGAGGTCCAATTTTCAGAGAACCAATTAAATTATGTAATAAAGGAAATTTTCTCAGAGAAAACTTCAAGGAAAACGTTCTTTAAAATTCTAAAAACTGAATTATACTTTTGCTTCACTCAGTATATTCCTACGATTTAGCGCTTATATCCAAACAAATATTTCTGGTTTATAAATAAGCATCCTCGTCTCCATTCAAAGCTTGAACCACATGTGTGGTTTTTACGAGCTTTCCAATGATATTCATCCCATGCAGTAATTTGTGTATCAATCAGCGAAGCAGCACGCGTTTTTGCGTTTATGAGTGCAGGCCTACGAGATTTATTGCCTCTTAAGTGACTGATAAACGTCTAAATATATAGTCTACACTTTTACGAATATAGAGACATGGAATTCGGCTACATGACATGCCGATATTTCAGTTTTTTTTTGGGAGGATTGCAAAAACGTCGAGGCAATTTTCAAAGAAAACCAAGTGGAAAATCTCAAATGGAGACGTAGCTTAGAAGGACGATGTGCGTCAGGATCTCTTTTAATGGATTTGAAAGTGGAAGAGAGAAACCAAAACTATAGACTTCGACAAATTATCTTTTTATTGCGGCTTCAACGTCTACCAAAGAATTAGCGAAAAGCGCTGCCGGCAACGCTGTTGAATTAAATTCTGCTGAAACAAACGAAAGCATGGTGGATTGCCAATGTTCAATGTATTAAAAGTGTAATGTACCTCAGGTTACGCCCATGCGTTCTCCTCTTACATGGAAATCTAAGGGCAATGTTACAACACAAGTAGAATGTGTATTTATTTAAAAACACAATTTCTTTGTCTGATACGGCTAAATCGTTAAAATGTAATTAACTAAGACCAAAGGTCTCAGTACTGTTTAAGGTTTAAACTACCCTTATCAATGTACTTTAACGAAGTCCATATATGTATCATGTATAAATAAGGGAGGTCTACACGCAGAGAGGAGAACCATTAAAAACGTTCTTAACACGTCTTCTCAAACACTTACACCGAAGGGTCTTTGCTCTTCGCTTCCGCTCTTGTAATATCGAGAAGTAAATAAAGTTTTATATTTTTGACTCGCGTATAGTTATTCCAACCCGGCACACTACAAAGTATAGGACAATCTTGCCAGATTGTCACTTAAATATGTAAAAATGATTACTATAAAAAAATAAGAAAACCCTCACTCTTGATGAATTACATGAACTACTGCAGTAAAAAAATCTCACGGTTGCAGACATACAACTCCAAGAATTAACCTACTTAACTACTGGCCACAATGTTTAACCAAATCCTAATACAACGAATGTAGTCAAGGCAGGTTGCCTTTGCTGCCACCCAACTGCAAATGTAAGGATGTAAATTACGGCTTCATTCCGCATAACGCAAAGATAACGAAATTCTTTTTTTCAAACACTTTTCCTGAGGCGAGATAGTGAAGAAAAAGTCGCAGAATCTATTGTCATATAGCTGCCAGTCTTAAAGGTTATAGGGCTCTTGTTTCCAGGAGTTTGGCACTTTTCTGCGCTCCATTGGACATCGAAATTGTCTGGAAACCGCAGGCAAAAATTTATGGTCTTCTTTTCGTACATTCCAAGGTTATCAAAGTGCCTTGTAAATCGATGTCATGTAATACTGACACGTGAAACGTGGTGTAATATCCAATAAATCGCCTCAAATTTCATCAATATTTAACATTGGGGCTATTTGCATTCGGATGCTTGTGTAAAGTTGCTTTGCATAAGTAAAGCAGAAAAAAACTGTTTTGCTTAGCGGAATTTGAATACACATTTTTATTTTTATTATACCCAGTAAAATGGGATTTACAAAAATCTATATTTAATGGAAATGTAAAGCTAATTGCCCATTAAGCATTTATCGATTTTTATATAAAATAAACGTGTCGTTTACTTCAATGTATGTTCGATTTTTCTTGCCCAGTTTAAAATATGTAGATATGAGTAAAAATGCCACATCTCAACGTATGATGCAATTTGCGAGTTCGTAAATAAACAAGGTTGCTTTCGGATAAAACTAACATACCTCAATAATTGAAAAGACCAGACTTCCAATTTCCCAAATAACACATTACTTAACAAAACAAATCCCCCTTAACAATGGAAAAGGAGATTACAGGAATAAACCCTTTCATTCTGTAAGAAGCAAGAAGGGTCTGAATTGAAGTTTAAGAGGACTTTGAAAAAGGAATTCTTGATTAAAGTTCAAGCAAGAATCAACATGAGCAGCTTAAACAATGTAAAGAAAAACGAATAGTATGTATGTAAATATTGCACACTGTCCGGAGCTCACAAAAACTGTTCTTACAGGCGCAATGGGGCTTGCCTACACAGGCTCCCCACTCCTCACTTACACCATGTTATTGCATCTCTCGTTTATCCCTTAAATCTTTCTAACTAAGTCACAGCTTTAGCTTTAATTTGTAAACTAATTGGATGATGAATCTAGGAGTAGTTAGATTACAATGAAATTGGCGGTACATATGTATAATCCCAAAATATTTACGGGTTGTTTTATACTGAAAATGGGAATTACCCCAGGATTAAAATTGCTTAACTGGAAATCTGTTTGTGACTATGGGATTAGGTTAATAATTTGCGACTTAGGCGAATAAAATAATTAAATTGTTTCTCTTCGTTGGAAATTCATTAAGAATTTCCTATGAAATTTGGTATGATAAATTTGTATTCCTCCTAAAAACTTTTAATACCACAACTCTTTCTAGATAATTACACCGCATTGCCCGATATTTCATTATTTAATCAAGGAAGATCCAACTAAATCCTAAAGCTCTAATTAATAAACTTTTCTTTCCGAAATTTAATGAAAAGAGCGCAAAAAAGGTGCTCACCAGAAACTTTGTTCACCTGAGGAATTTTCTTTTTCAGACACGAAACCTTTGTCTTCTTTGAACTGGAAGGATTGACGAAGCTTTTAAAAAGGCCTCAACAAGTGGTGCACTCCCAACTAAGGCTCGGGGCGAAATTGCCAATTTCCTTTTTGCAAAGCAGAAAGTTTTCGCAGGGAAATGCGAGGGGTGTTTGTGACATAAATGCCGTGATAAAAGGGTGTCTGAAAATTAGACGAGGGCAACAATGAGTTGTAGCGAATCAACCCTCTGAACGGTATTTTGAGTGATATTGAGTTATAAGCCAATGGAAAAGCCAACTTAAAAACTAAGATAAAAATAAAATTGAACTTTTCCCGAGTCAAACCTCGATTTCCCTACAAAGAAGCTGAAATAAGAATCTAAATATATACTACATAACCTGAAGTCTATGCAGATGTAGGCCATTCCGTTATTGTTTATTGCGAACATTGTGACACGTCAGTAAATATTGCTACAAAAAAAATTAAAATATTCGTTACCTTAAATATATTTTTTCTGCTTTTATATTTACCATTAAAACGCAAATTTACATCTTTTCATGATAAAAAAAAAATCAACTGAGCCCTTGCCCCAAAATACCATACATTTTTTAAATAAATCATTTTACAAGATATCCTAAAAGTGAGTAAACATAGCGAAAACTCTTTAATGGTTTTAGTTGAACCAGGAAACACAGGTCTTTTTATCGCTAAAGGCACCAATAAAAAGCGCAGTTACGTGTAAGTAAGCCATTATACAAGGTGCGATAAGCTTTGACGTCGGAGACGTATTCTCGACGCCCTTTGACAGCTAACGCAAATTTAACGAGTACGTTCAACCCCAAACTTTGTGCTTTTTTTACAAGGGATCTTCGAGGATTTACGGTGTTGAAAATTTTCGAGATATTGGAGCATTATTGCAAGTGGTAAAAGTTTAACTTTCGGAGAGCTTAACGTTGAAGAATCAACTGCAAAATGGCTCGACTTTTTGGAAGACTAATTTGTATTCTAAGTTAAGACGGAAGGAGAAAATTAAATTGAATTTCTCTGCAGCACGATAATAAAATAATTAATGCTACGAGAGTGCATTCTATACAGAAATTTCAAGTTACAAAACTGTAAAAACACCGAGCTTAAAACGCATTACTTTGGTACTTTTTGTCAGCCTAAAACTTTAAAACGGTTAGATAGTATACAGGGTGTAACATTTAACTTGGTATATCGAAATACCTTGAATACTAGGCATGTTATAAAGAAATGTTTAGTACCAAACGTTAATCACTCTGAAAAGGAAATTTATTTGTGCTAAAGTTGATTCTCTTCCACCCCCCGTGTGGCCCGGGTGGGGGTTAACTTTTTAATTTCAAATGGCAACCTCCATTTCTTACAGATTCAGACAATAAGGTTAAAAATAAGAAAAAATTGTCTCAAAAATTTTTTTCGATTGATGCTAGAAAATACTGTAATTAACGAAATTCAATTTATTTTTTGCTTATGATTTACCAAAAGGTTTGATATCTGCTTTAGAATTAAAGAAAATGTGAATTGTTGTTGTACATACAGCTATTATTTAAAGTAAATGTTCAAAATGGTGTCCTCGAACTTCAACGCACTAATTTATCCGTATTTTAAAGGACTCTTCTGGTCTACGAAGTGTGTCTTCTGAAATATTGACACAAACGTTTATAATTCGTAGAATCATATCCTCACGTGTCGTTGGTATTTCTTTATAAATCTGATTTTTGAGATAAACCCACAAAAAAAATCCGATGAAGTAAGATCTGGAGATCTAGCAGGCCAATTTACCGGACCAGATCTACCGATCCGTCGACCGTTAAAGTTACAATTAAGAACTTCCCGTGCCACCGCAGAATAGTAAGCCGGACAACCGTCCTGTTGAAACCACATGTTCTAACGCATTTCTAAGTTTAAGTCCTGGAGTAATATGGGCAGTGTATTTTCTAAAATATTGCGATACATTTCACCACTAAAGTTGCCTTCAATTATGTGGGAACCGATAAGTTTACTGCTAAATGATTCCACACCACACGTTGACAGCCCAAGGACACTGGTGTTCAACTTGTCGAAGCCAATGCGGATTTTCAACACTCCATTAATGCATGTTACGCCTATTAACTGTACCATGATTTGCAAACGATAACTAGTCAGAAAATAATACACAACGGAAAAAATTGGACTTTCGTTCTATCTATCCAAATGCTCACTCACAAAAGTCTAAACCATTTTGAAAACCTTCCTCATGGAACTCTTAGTGTTTTTACACTAACATCTTTTTAGATATGATAAGAATGAAACTTGTGGATCTTCAGCATTTTCCACATACTGATATGAGAAATTCCTGATAATCCTAACATTCCTCTTGTGGTCAGTTGGAGATTAAAAGCCACAGCACCTAGGACTGCAATTTCATTATTTTCTCTACACACAGTAGCTGGACGACATCTTTTCTTTTAAGTTACATTTCCTTCATTAATCAATTTTTTAATCACACGATAGAAAGAAATCCGGGATCGTGAGCTTTCAGAAAAACGCTGAGCGTAGAGATTGACAGCATTACCTAAGTGCCTATCAGCTTCTTCATACACCAAAACCATTTCGATTTTCTCTTTTACGGTCAAATACTTCATCGTGAAGCAATATTAACAACAGAATGTTTAAAAGTCGATGTTTTATTTGTTTTTGTTTATTTATCACATTTTATTACTATAGAATTTTTTTGTTTCATAAATTTTTTTTTAAAGTAGAGATTGCCATTTAAGACATAAATTGAATTTCCTTAATTACCGTGTTTTTTAGCATGAATCGAAAAAGATATTTCGGACGGTTTTTTCTTATTTTTAGCTATATTATTGAAATCTGTAAAAAAATGGAGGTTGCTGTTTGAAATTGAAAAGTTAACACCGATCCCGCCTACACGTCGGGTGGAGGAAAATCAATTTTAGCACCAATAGATTTCCATATTAAAGTAATTAACGTTTGATAATTAAACATTTCTTTATAGAATGCTAAATATTCGAGATATTTCGATATTTCAGGTTAAATATTACACATTGTATACAGGTAGATTTCTAAGGGTATTCCGATATTTAAGGAGTTGAATTTCTGAATTTTCCTAGGACGAAAATGTTGTATAAACATATGTCCTAAAATTAGTCGTTTTCGAAATACAAGGTATTATATATTTAGAAAAATAAAATATTTTTCTTCGTATTTTCAAAATGACGCAAAGCATTTTGTTGAAACTATAGGCATATCTACTACAGACAGTAGTCCAAACAGTACATTTCCGTTCTATTTAAAAAAATGCTGTAACCATAGACCAGTAGGGGTTACCATGTTAACCCTTTTATGGGAATGGCGGGTACGCCACTAATATTTTTCACATTGGATACTCTATAATAGTTGTCGGAAATGACCACCATTTGCCATAATACATGCATCTATCCTTTTTCTCATGGACTCTCGAATACATTCAAAAAATATCTATTACTATTGTTTTATGCTATTATTTTCACTATAGATTTTCAACGGGGCACATTTTATTTTTTGCTTAAAAACGACTTATTGTATAAAAAAACAAGAGACATTCATGGTGTATTTTGAATCGGTTATTTAAAAAAATACATTCAATTTGGAAAATTTCAGTGGTATACCCCCCATTTCTCTATAAAAATTAACATGATAACCCCACGCATGTCTGTGGTTACAGCATTCTTTTTAAATAGAAGGAAAACGGACTGTTTGTCTACTGTGTAGGTATACCAACTTTCAATAAAATATATTGCGCCATTTTAAAAATATGAATGAAAATATTTTATTTTTCTTAATATTTAACACCCTGTATCTCGGCAACGACTTATTTTAGAACATACATTTATACAACATTTTAATCTTAGAACAATCCAGAGAATCACCTCCTTAAATATCGGAATACCCTTAGGGACCACCCTGTATAATATAGTACGAGCAACAATGATTGAAGTGTGCCGTTCTATTTTTTTTTTCATTAATTCTCAAGGTCAAGAAGTAAAATGTCCAATGAGCAGGACTTCAATGGCATATTTATTATATTTTCGACTTTCTCGGAGAAATTTGTTTGTTTTCACTTAAAAAAAATTAATTTGTAGGAAAATACAATTTTATTTAATTCTTTTGCAAATCAAATACCAACTTGAAGTTATTCAAATAAGGCTGGATCAAGTTGATTTTTCGTTGTTTACAATCACAAATTATAATTTCAATTTATAATAAATGTTAGAAGTGCTGGCCATTCTGCCAGACACACATCCTGATACGTCTTGTCATACTTTGAAAGATTGCAATTAGCATGGTAGGGGTTATTGCATTACCTGTTTCAATAATGGCTTCTTGCAATTCCTCCAAAGTATGTACAAGATTTTTGTACACAGTATTCTTTAAGTAACCAAACAAAAAATAGTCCAGAGATGTCACATTCGGAGATCTTGCAGGCCATACATTTTCACTAATGACTCTATCTTCATAAAATTGCTTTAGAAATGTTTTAGACGTACAATCAAATATGAGTAAAAAACAATCTGCACGCATATGATCAATAATTGTTGTTTAACAATGGATGAAAGAAGTTTTAATAATCTTTTAACGATAGGTCCCCTATTTTGTTAAGCGGACGTTTTAATTATTGTTGCTTGCACTGTATAATCTCTATAAGTAGTTTTCAAAAATACATAAATATATAGGGCAACAAATATTAAAAAAGTGAATCTCTTGTCCATTGTAAGAAGAAGTGATAAAAAAATACAAATTATGTTAAATATAAACATACAGGGTAACCCATTACAAGAATTTTAGGATTTAAAATAGCGAAATGAAAATCAATTAAAATTTTACATCTTGTTCCTTTTGAGTCCATTATAGTGAATTTGACTCATTCACAAAATCCTCTTTTAAACACATTAAATTCAATTAAATTACCAAAACTATACACTAATTTTTGGAAATAAAATCGGCCAAATGCACGTCTATAAAACTGTTCGATTTGCGCTTCATAAAATTGGCAAAAAACTCAGTAAAGTAGGCCTAAAAACCTCGTAAAACTCGGTATATATTAATGACCATAAACATGGAAAAACGATTAAAAATATACGTAAAATTGCCCCTGGCTTTATTGCCAAACTTTAGTAATTTAATAGACACGTTCCATCTGGTAATATCGTAAATCGTAGGAAACAAGATATTGAACTTCAATGCTAGGGTCCATGTGGTTAGGAAATTAAATATCAGCAAGTGGATTATCCATTTATGGAAGGTATGTAGAATTTTTCTTCCCAAGCCGGAATTTTGTAAAAAATGTTTTGGTGCACTAAAATTCGAAAAGGGCTAACGATAGCTACAGGAACGTTCCTAGCAGAAATAATTCGTACGATATGTAGATTTAAAATATGCAAAAAATACAGGGAGATCAATTTATAAAACTCGACTTTTTCACTGATAAATGGTTAGGAGACAGAAAGTGGAATTTTCAATAAATTCTGTTCAGTTTATTTGACGCCCAGACACTCGAAAACGGCTAAAGATAGCTATAGGAATATGTACGCATCAGAAATAATTCCCTATAGTAAGTATAATCGAAATATTTAAAAATATACAAGGTATTAAATTTAGAAAATGTAACTTTCGGGTCGCCAAAAGCTGAAGAGATTGATATTTAAATTTTTGAGTTAAAAAACTTTTTTTGAGTGCTCTGAAATTCCAAAATGAATAGAAACAGCTATAAGAAAGTGTATATTAGAAATAATGCATGTAATATGTTCGTTTCAAAGTATGTAAAAATATATAGGGAGTGTCACTGAAAGAAATGGAGTTTAGGCTCCCCGAAGGAGCATAATATGGTGATTAACTTAGCTAACTCTTACCTTGATTCGTCCTTAGCAGTTGGTTTGTACCTGCAACACTCCCGTTTGTGAAAAGTTGCCTCGATCCAACTCCTCGCGGGAGCCTGAAAATGAACAGAAATTAAATTTTTTTATCACATTCAAATTTCATAAATGGAAGCTAATTAATGCGTCTGCATGCACATACATATACCTGAACAAATTGTTAAATACGGAATTACGAGGGAAAGTTGATTGGCATTTGACTAAGTTAACGGCTGCTTCAAGTTAAATAATATGTAAAGTTTCGGTGTTCTCCCCAGCAATAACAATAATAATTATTACAGTCGAAACTTCTGGAGATGCAACAGTTAAAACTGGGTCGGAAATTCTATTAATGTTGCTCGAAACTCCCCAACTTAGCGACGACAAATTAGAAAAGTTTCCAAATTGTGTAGGGGAGAGAGATTGAGGCATTGAGTTAGTACGCTACATCACTATACATCAAGGGTTAGTGATGGCCATTTACACCACCCAACTTACTGAACCAAAATCGTTTGCTACAGGCCATAAAAAGGTGGTTAGTGAGTTCACTAGTGATTCAAACAGACGTCGTGGTCGCTGCTGAAATTAACATAAAGTGGCACTTTACTACCTCTGTTCAAGACTGAAAATACCTTCATTTATTGCGGAGATATGTTAGTAAGTTCAACCCAAAATATGTACGCAAAAGTGGCTGAAAAAGCACTAATAAACTACGGAAAACCAAATTTCTACAACCCAAAAACCCCCTGCATGTCTGGACTTACTGCACTAAAATCGTTTGCCACCGGCCACAAAACTGTCTTTAAGGAATTGGCTAATGTGTCGAATACCCCGCGATGTCGCTGAAAACAAGCACTATAACAATAATAACAAAAACAATACGTAAAAATACTGAAAAAAACCAAATAGGTAATAATAATAAAAAATGATGGAAGAAGACTGATGACGTTTAGATTCTTCAAAGCACGAACGTGGAAGAAAATCGTCTTTGCCAAGGCTTCCCTTTATGAGCCTTCTTATTGGTTGACGCTGAAAGTGATTAATAACGGGTGACCAGTTGAACATTTTTACAATTTTAAAGGAAATCCAATATTAATTCAATATTACAATTCAATATTAATATATGTGAAGTTTCCTTTAAAATTGAAAAGTTAGTGTTGTTTTACCATAAAAGGAGCAACACTGAATCTTAAAAAAATATTTTAAGAATGCAGATCACATTTACTACCAATATAAGTACAGTGATTCTGTTAATCGTTTTCGAAAATATGTTTAATGTATCATTAAGTATGAGATACCTTTTATACAGGGAGAAAAATTGTTGAATGTTACGAGGTCTGTTAAATTAGTAAAAGTGGAGCATTTTAATACACATTAAGAATTCACCTTTAAACTAAATTTATCTGCTATGATCTCAAAACATGTAAAATTTTCAATTTTGTCGTCTAAGAAAGTATCCTAGAAATCAACCTAGCAGCAACTTATGTTCGATGTAAATGTAGCCCTACTATGCAAAAATTTGCGTGTTGAGTTAAGCAACTCATTATACACACAGATATGCAGATATAAGTATGTGGCGCCATATTGGTAATTGACTAGGTTTATTCCGCAAACGTTTACAAATCGAATCAAATAATAATTATAAAATAATGTACAGTTTTCTTGACGGTTTTTATCTGATTTCATGAACAACAAACAAACAAATGGGAGATGAGTCAAACCCAAAACAAAATCGGAATTATCTCCGTCCCCTAAGGTATTTTGTCTAAAAATAAAGCAATCTATGCCGAAAGAGATTCAGTTTACGTGAGCCATTTTCAAATGATTTAAGGAAAATCCAATCTTTGTCCTGTTCTCTGAATTTCTAATTTAATCCATTTGCAACTCGGAAATAATTCACTTTTCCCCTACAAAACTATAAGTTCGTTCGTCATTTTGGGACCACCCAAAGGCCCAGTTGAAGTGGGAAGTCGGTCCTTAAAAAACCAACCAGAAGCTACATTTCTCGTCCTTATTTTAGTGATGGTAAAAGTACAGCAGGATATAGAGGTGAGTGGGGGCCCATTAAAGTTTAAAATCTGCAGGGCCTGGCGGCATGTGAGGGAAGCCCGGGTCAATATTGCGGAAAAGCAACTGGTAAACTGTCTAGTCTGAGGGGAATAAAACGACTCGGCAATGCGGGGAAGTTCGATATTAGACAGCGCGACGTGGGAAAATTAAGTTAGTCCAATTTGCAAATATAGAGATTATAATGAGAACTAATTTCCACTGAAAATTGAAAATGGATAAATATGCCGGAGACAAGTGCGCTTTTGATTCGTGAAAGTTTTTTTAAGCGAGAGAAAAATTACACTTTTTAACGCTTGTGACCTGAGAACCAGACAGGAGAAGACTTACTGACAATATCGACAACGTCACTCACCACGAGAGAAAGCTCTGCACCCCCAGTTGTCTACACTATGCAACGTTAAGCTGAAGCATCATCGCTGAACTATAATATTCACCCTGGTTTTCAACGAAACATTGAAGCATTTACTGTGAATACAGCAGAATTGTTGAGAGTCCGAAACGAGGTTTTGAACAATGTCTAAATTCCTCCGTTGTGTATTATTTGCAGGAAATATGTACTTAATTCTCAAAGAAGCTGGAAAATTTCCCTTTGAATGTTTAAATTAAAACTGGTGAAACATGAAAATCGCTTTGTCAGAGAGCGCATTTAAACCCACTAATTTGTCTGCATTAGGTAGATTACACTAGTACTGTAATACAAACACGTGTAGGAATAATAGATTCGCAATTGATATCGGTTGAAAAAATATATACATGTAAATTCTGGATTTAGCTATTATATAACGATATTATTTACTGTTCTACAGGGCAAGGTTGAAGCTAAATTGAAAAGTCGCATGTTTCAGGTAATATTTAATGCTAAAAGTGTTGTGTAGGTCAGAGAAAATTATTAATGGACAATGAAAAATATGGAAATAAATTTCCATACATTTTTCATTAAATCTGATCTTTAATGGCCGTTTTAAGCGTAGCTGATTTTAATGAAAATTAATTAGTTACATCTCCTCCATTGCAGTTACAACAATGATAAATCCTAGCACAAATATAAACCCGCTATATTCGGTGTATATTTATCGTGTTAAAGCGTCTGTATGATTAATTGATGTGCCATGAAATAAATCCTAATTTCAGCTATAAACTTCCCGCATACTTCATCTATTAGAAGACACCTTAGTGTGTCAAAAAAAAAAAAAATGGTGTGATAAATGCATAAAATAGAGGAATTAGCAGCAGCATTGTAAATTCAATGTTAAAGTCAACTTTAATTCCCTTGTTTTTGCATTTTGTTCGTTAAATATCGTACTATTTTTTCCTAATTTCCCAATACCGTTTGGACATTGCCGTATTTCTCTTTGTTTCATTACTACAAAGCACGTTTTCATCATTCTATTTCCTAGCTTCAAAGCGAGTTCAGCCATTTTTGCGTTAAATGTAAATTTGGATGTTCTCAATTCCGGCTTAAAACGACCGCCTTTTTCGCGGTTAAGAAGATCAATGGATTGCTTTTAGCTAACGCGAAAGGTCGTCTTCGGTTTAGGGTCTTACGATGAATAATTGAACAGAGAAGAGAGAGATAAAATACAGTTTTACGTGATTGCATACGTCATAAGTAATTTTGAAAGTCACGAGTGCACTTATTACGGTATGATATGTCACTGAACTAATGAAATAATGTTGTTAAAGTTCCTTTAAGATTTCTTAAGTTGATTACATATTCTATTTGTGCATTAAAGAACAATGAAAAGGTGAATCTTGCCTCCAGGGTGTAGATTGTTGCAGAATACTGGAAACATTTTCCCACGCGGAGGCTTCTGGATATATTGCCTTCCTACGTAGACTAGCAGAGGATTATTATGCGTGATAATGCAAAGGTGAAAGTTCAAATCCGAAGGTGTAAAACTGAGTAGTTGGCTCAATAAACGCCATAAACTCAATCCATTGTTCTTAAGAATTAATAATTAACATTGCACTATACGTATGATAGTCTATGATGATGCTGATTGAGCAACTCGCCAAACCTCATTAGTTTTCCCAGTAATACAGTATTTCAAGCGTTTAAACTCTAATCCTTTTGAGTGCTCTATAGAAGTTGTATTGAGATGCGCTTTAACTCAATGTTTTAGCATAAAAGATGATCCTTCTTGGCTTACTTGGGCATGTGATGGGAAACTTAAGTGATGGAGATTTGAATTTTCCGCTCGGTTAAAATTTTATTACACTCTGCTGCAGAACTTTAAAATATCAGAACTTGGAGTTACTTGGGTACATAAAATCACTGAAGACATTGTTGGGTTCCGATTTGATGCGTATAATATTAAACTCCGATTTATTTTGACAAAACAGGTGACTTTTGAATAATGCATGTAACATGGTGAATATGGCTTGTGCATCAAGGGTTTATCCTAGTCGAATGCGTAACAATTCGAGAATACTCTCTTGGTTTGCGACAATAACTGTCACAAATTAGCAGATGTCAGTAAGTTGGCTGATCTCTTCGTAAATGTGAACTGGGAAGCAAATTGCGAAGTTTCTGACAAGAGGGTGAAGGTGAATAGGAGTATTTTGAGTGACGCCACCAATGTTCAGAACCTAATAAATGGCATAATTTAAAGGACGAGTAACTGCTAAGTGAAAAATACGAACATTTTGTATCAATGTTGTAATCGATAAAAATATGTATTCTAGATGATAAAAGTTTAACGTGTACTGAATAACGTCTATATACGTATTTTAGTTTAAGTGACAACTCAAGTAACAGGTGTGTTTGTAAAGATAATGTAGATTTTTAATCTTTTAAGCTATTTTTTCAAGAACTGTATTTTTTGCAAATTTGAAAAAGTCGTCTTTAACGTATTTCCAAACAAATTCAGAAGTTTACATTCACATATTTTTGATAAAATACAGCATTAAAACCGAGACAATTTTCCAAGCTTTTATGCTCAGATAGTACCTTAAAACTGCTATGTTTGCCACAAGGGATATATTTCCACTTTATTTTCCTCGAGGGATCAGGAAAATGCTCGTAACTTTTCCAATTACATAAACCAATGAATATAAAATTTGGAACCAAATTAGAATCTCATGTATTGCCACAAAACTGAAGTAATACCTGAAGAAAATGCCACCGGTTCCGCTAGATATGCAGAAACAGACAAACTGCACCGTGATTTTCTATTAATATTCTAGTACTGCTTATACCAAATATTCGCATTCTAAATGACGTCATATTCGGAATACTTACTTCGATCCTGAACGAAAATAATTTCGGTATATAAAACATGGCAATTTTCTAAATCGGAGGAAAGAGCTATACCAGCAAGCAATGATTTTATATACTTTTTGATTTATCGTTATTTTACGCGTTCGATTTGGAAATAAGCAGTTATGACAATATCGCAAATTTATACCCTTATCACTTCTGTAACATATATCGTACACAATCAAATATTTTTCTAATTTCATTAAGTTGATCTATAATAACTTTATAGCCCTTGAATTACCGATATTTAACTTTAAAGCTCATGGCAATATCACATATTTACGTACGCGAAACTTTGAAGCAAGATGTCAGATTGCGCTTGTCTACTTTGAATGATAAAACGTGGCACTTTTGAGATTTCATTAACTTCATTTTCAGTAACTCTAAAGCCAATTAGTTATCGAAATTTAATTAAAAAAATTATGGCAACATCGCGTATTTGAGTACCAGAAACCTGAAGCCATATTGCCACATCTAACCAAACTTTTCCCAGAAAAATATTGCCACTATTAGTTTTGTCACAGCTGCCAATTGGTTAAAAAAATCCGATTTCAGCAAATTGTATCCTGACATGGCACTCATTTCCAGTTAGTTTTTCTTAAACTCTAATCGACGTTGTCAGGTTGTACCGCTGTACTTTTAGTTTATTACAACACTGCATATTCACGTTCTTAAATTTAGAAAGATATCACCACTGTACATATCCGCCTGTAATGATCAGTTTTCATATTTTCTTTAATCTCATTCAATTGATTTGCAGCGATTTCAAAAGATGTTCTTGCATAAGGAAGTTCAACAATGCCCGGAAGGATCGGATAATAACGTAATCTAGACGCACCCTAAGAAGCAATGGGGGTAAAGGCGGGACATATCTCCACCTGCAGAGCGGAAGTGCCTTGAAGGGGGGTGAAAAGTCGGATTTTATTTAAAGAAAACGTTTAGCATGCAAATGCGATTGCCGCTGCCACTGTAAGCAGAGGGCGCTGTAGCCGAAATCGAGGAGTGTTGTCTTTAAAATTACGTTTTCTAATTTCTTTTCTCCGCCACTTTATGCATTTAAGATTTTTTTTTTAATGCATCAGCGAATTTGAGGGAAAACAAAGCTATAGGATACTTCGTTCTTTTAAATAAAAAAATTGAATGACCGCCTTTTTCTAGCGACTGCCTCGTGTTCATTTGGACTAGCCTTATGACGTCATCCAGAATGCGACTTATTAAAATTTCCGTCCAAGGATAAAAATCAATGTTTACCTAGCTATTTCCAATGCCTTTCCAATCATCTCGTTTTAAATTCACCCCATTAAGGCCGTATTTGTTTTTAATTTCGACATTGTTTCTATCCGATTTAATCGACCGGATTTGCGTATTTGCGTGATTCCATATACTATTAAAATCTTTCCAATTCAAATAATCCTGTGGCAAAAATAAAACAAAATGGAATTCTAATTACCCCTTGAATACAGTATTGTTAAAACTACTGCATTGCGGGGAATTACTACGAGGTTAATGTGTTACAACTTCCTGTGAAAACAGCATTTTGTATCTATAAATAGCAGCAAACTTTTCACCCTGTGTGTGCAATTGGATTAAGACCAGCAGCACTGTTTAGTACACATCATGTAAATCTAATATTCAAGTCTTTTTAGTTGATAACAAGTCCTGGCACTCTATTACATCGCCAAAGTTTCCTTCGTAGTCAGTTTTAATCCTTTAGGGAAACTGCGTTATCCTTCATGGAAAATAATTAATTTGTTTAAAAGTCGGATTACAAACAACGTGGTTAAGTGGTGACCTTAAGATCTCAAAGAACTATTTGTTGAATGTCCGAAGAGGAAGGAGAGCACTCTGAAAATTAAAGTTGTGTCCGTAATTGGAAAAGTTACGAATGTTTTCTCGATCTCCCTTAGGGAAAATCGATTGGAGACACGTTTGTTTTTATTGGGGACACACCATCAGGGGCAGGCATAGACGATCAGGGGTGTCAGCAACTCATGTTATTGCTTTTAAGTTGTAAAACTGTTAACAGGTGTTTCTTAAATTGAAAAGTTCGTTAGGGAAAATTCCAAAAAATTCCGTAAAAATCATAAGTGTTGGCAACATCGCACAGGTTAACACACCGATTCAATTTTAACAACCCAACGAATGTGCATATTTATTTACTTAAATGTGCGACGTTGCCATTTTACTTTATCAATTTGACAACGTCGGGACGTTTTTCGTTCTACTCGAGCTTTCATTCTAACTTATCGAAATAGTTCCAGCGTTGCCCAATTAAGCACCAAACATCTAAATTGCTCAATCTTGCTTACGGCTTTATTTTCAGTTTCTAGCCATGAAACTTTGAGCTGAAATGACGCACCTCTTCCTTGTGGGGAATCTTATGTTTTCTCCTCCAAATCTGCAAGGGGAGTAAGTCAATATGACTCCCGCTATGCCTGGCAAAGCCGAAACACTCCCCTTTCGTCGTAGTCATCGCGCCATCCGAATTCCCATCGCATTTTAGCCAATCAAACTTACGATTATCGGGTTAATCAGCGGTTTTTGGGGTCACACGCACTTAAACCAACACACACAGCTTGTCGTTTATATAACAGTACCGAATTAATTGGCCAACAATAAGGCTGATGGTTTTTCGGTACTGAAACAATAATGCAGGCGCTGTTTGTTCTGCTAGATATTAAATGGGTTGTACGACGGCGACATCTGATTAATTCGAGATATCAAAGTGGTAGCTGAATAAATTAGGCTGTATTTACTCGACAGGATCTGTTAGTGTTGGTTTGTTTGATTGTTCGGGATTAAGTGGGTAAACACAAGACAAAGAGGAACAGACATTTGAAGAACTACCTACAGAGCAATTAATCAAAATTAGGATTATATTAAACTTGACTATAAAAACTTGAACTATATAACTTGACTATATAAAACTTGGAACAATAAATCGATAAAAAATTTGCATACTGAATGATGTCACTCGTGAATAATATATGACACTGGCAGGGGAAGAGCATGCAATTACGTTAAAAAGGCTCTTGTCTCTTAAGATGTCTGTTAACAGTAACAGTAGCGAGGGGAGCATGAGACATTCTGATTTACATTGCGTCCCGCTTCAACTAACTCTAACTAATCCTCCCTACGAATAATTTGAATGCTGTTTACACCGATTTTAAATTACGAGAACTTCGAGGCAAATTTCGCTAGGCGCTAACCCAAATCTTCAAAAAAAAAACAACAAAGATCCCAATTTCCCATTGCGAGCATTATTTTAAACTTATCTAATATCACAAAAGTGCAATAATCCGGTGAAAATTGGTATTTTTACAAGCTACGTCTTTTTCATCTCTTTAATTGGTTGGGTTCTAATTGTTTCCATTCAAAATCAATAATTATCAAAATTCATCCCACTAAGACTTCATGCAAAAGGATTTTTGGCTAATTTCACACGAATTAAAATGCTTTACTGTGGACTTCTCTGTATTCACTCGACTTTTATTGCCACTAAGTTTAAACTTAGAAAAAAATAATAATAACCCGTGAGCACTAATTTAGATCTAAACATGCAACGCCATTAAAAGCTAATTACGATCATTCGACAGTATTTCTCTTTTAATGGGGAAATTTTCCATTAGAATCCGATAAAGCAAATTCGAAGAAATAAAAAGAAAATTAACCATTATCGAACTAGTGCAATAAACGGCTACTTTCCACGTGTCTGCACTACTATACGGACTTACTTTAGCCCTCGGCTTGTCCAAATACTGATAAGAATGCTGCTGGAAAATAAACCGGATTATTACGAATCAAAAAAGTTGAAAGGAACAAAAATAAACGGGAAAATGATGTAGGTAATTGATCTCTACGAATTAGTATAAATAGTGCCAAAAAAGATGTCAGAAATGACACGGTGTGTGTTTCGTTGCTCTTGGCACACTTGAAGGTATTTATTAAACAAATTCCCAACTAATATAAAGAAACGGTCTAATTCCCGGAATGTAGTGATAGTAACAATATGGCTCCAAAAATAGGACAATAATGTTCTTTTACACCAGGAAAAAATGATTAATTTCTGAAATTGTTCAATAAAAGTACCAAAGGTGGTACTACATCACTTACCGTTTTCACGTGCAACTTTGACTTCTTCATGCTGGCTGCGCGTGATTTCACTGGACAGTACTGTTTCTACCATTGTTTTAGACACCACCATTTAGTTGTGGCTCTGTAAAGAAAAACAACATTAGATTTTCCAAATATTTTGGTACAGTTAACGAGAGCGCGAAGCGTGATGTTTACTCCCTAGATCAGCGTGAAGATCGATCGTTTATAGTGCCGAGTACTTATTAATATTAATTATTATGGATGTTTGTTTATGTTGTCGTGTAAATGGGCTTATCGGTTCGGTTTCCGCGTTTTACTATCGATAATTTGCCAAGTGAAGTTTCGTCGAAATTGGTCTCATTATTAATAGTGATAATTAGTTACTTGGAAAGAAAATTTAAGATTCTGAATGACGCAATAAAAACAAACGCAACGGCACATTTCCCGAAACCAAACAAGGAAATAGAAACATTTTATTGTCGTATGTTCACAAAGCATCACTTTCCTTGTCTAGCACACGTAAAAAAATATTCCGGGGTTGAAACTTGTGTTATAATCGAATTGAACCCTTTTTCCGATTGAGTAGGGAGTGAAGTGTGGAATGTGGCATCATTCCGCGCACTTTCCTCACGTACATATCTTGTCGTTGATGCAGTGATGAAACGATTTATAAAGAAGTTTCAAGAATTGAACTCTTTTATATCTTATGTATCACTGCGTTACTCGGAGGTAGGGAAGCAATCGACCAGTAAGATTGAGTTTGGTCATTGTTAGTGGTTTTAGAACAGAACACATCTATAGCTTTTTTTCATATTGCCTTTCAATTTCCTCCCCAAGTAATCGAGACAGAGACGAACAGCTGGATTACAGAAATACTTAAGGCGTCTTTTAGCCTTAAGTTCTAGCGCATAGGTTTCTGAGCTAGTTAAGTCATCATTCGATGCCGAACGCACCCGTGACCATCCTTAGCAGGCTTCAAGCGTGATTGTGCCAAGAGAATCGCAAAGGGAGTTGCCAAGAACTGAAAAAATGCATAGATTAATGGTTTGTTTCGCCACTTTCTAGGAAAGTTTGGGTGAAAGTAGTTGTGTTTAATTGAATGACGAGAAAAATCGGCGAAAAATAAGGCCAAATGTGTGTCCACTGCAGGTATCTTGCCTGTCGTAGGATACTTGAAATACCTATTTCTTATATTAGCAACTGCTAATATTGACCTAATGGTAGTTTTCATTTATACTATCCATTATCATTTGTGTAAATATCAGGTAGACACAAAAAATGTAAATAATTCTTATCAGGGTTGTGTTACCATAGCGGTCGCTCCGCTAAATGATGCAACAGCCTTGCTGCCGCTGCTGCTTCATGGCCCGTATATCAAAGGCTCTGGCTAATCTATTCCAATTTTCCTCGAATTTTTTAGCCATTAATTTCATAAAAGTTAACACTTCCAAACTACCCTCCCACAAGTTACGAAACACGTCAACAATCATGTCGGGGCTAATGTCGTGTTACTTACTCACTAATTCAATTAACACTGGCCATCATTACTAAATTTTGCCCGGTAGCAAACTTTTATTTGGAATAATTTACAAATAATGTACGATTGTCACTAGTGACGCAGATATAGATGCTTGTTTTGACTAATGTGTGCTAATTAGCACGTGTACTCAGCGATGATCAGTTTATTCGTTTCAGCTGCTAACGTAGTCAATGACTGAGATTTGAAAGTGATTTTTCGGAACACTTTAAGCCGGGATTAGGACTCAGATTAAGTGCTGATGAATAAAATTGATAAGGCTTATCTCGGTTCTTGTAACTGCTGGCTCAAATGGTTATTCAAGAAATGAAATGTGAAAATTACTAATTAATATAATTAGTTAAAAAACCCAAGTTTAGTGGGGAACTTGTGCGGCACTAAAAAAACTGTTGTAAAGCGAATTATTTTCAAGAATTTTGTGTTTCCAGAGATTTTAAAATTCGCAAATTTCTGCATAAATAAATTAAAAATGTGACACACTGACAGTATGAGCTGCGATGCGAATGAACTAAAACTAGAAGCTGTCTATGTATATATTTATGCTCTTTGGGCGCATGCTCGCAAAAATTAATTCAGATATGACGACTCCACTTAAGTGTGGGACATGTTGGAAAGTTTTAGCAAAACGTCGACGGTTTTTAAGTGCATTTTTCCGCTGAGATCAATAAATTTGATCCTATGTTAATGTGGAGTCCTGGAAATACAGTTCAGAGTACTCTTCAAAAGCAACTAAACTGGCGTCAGCGTAAGTTTATACCTCCAAAACTGTTAGGACGAGCTCTATATATAAGCTCAACTTGACAGTTTAGCAAACTAAACGGTTTTTGTTCTGGTTAGACCTTTTTTCATTTTTTTGCCAGGAAAAGGAAGCAATTTGATTTTTAAGTTTGCGAATTGGTAGCTTGAATCTAGAGAGTGAAATCTTCCACCAAAAATGACGTCACAGTAATAGGTATTTATAAACTTCTAGAAGGCAGGTTTGCTCTGAAAGGCCATCGTGACGTCATTCCGAGAACGTTCGATTTACTCTTCCAGTTTGAAGAATCCTAAATCTGATTCAAAGGAAGCGCAGAAATCGTTTCGAAGTGTAACGAATTTTTCGGAAATTCTACAGAGCATCAAAACTGGCATTTGAGCCACAGGTGAGGGTTGAGAGTTGGCAACTTCACGGCAGCCATTAATTTGAATAGTTTTATCGTAACCTTTAGCCTTTGGAAGATTTCAAGATTGTTTTGTTAGGACTGCACTGGTTTCCACAATAGATTACTGGTAATACTGGTTGAGTAATTTCAATACAGTCTACCAAAATTGCCCCGACAAAAGAAATAGCACGCTGCAAAATCTGATTTAGCTTGGGGGCAAAAATCTCCAGTTACTTGCATAACAATAATTAAAGTTTCTTTCTCAGAAACGAAATATTTAAACATCGTTTCCTATTTGTGCATGTATTAGAAGCATTTCTACAAATACGAGCAGTATGATCAAGAAAACTTCATAGTGAAATATATCCCCAACACAAATATAGGTTACCTTTTTCCCACTAATCACATAAAATACTTGTAATTACACCAAAGAAAGAAAAGCATAACAAAATATTAATAAAAGTGCACAAAAGACAGATAAATATTTTAAATAAATAAATATTAATTCATAAAAATAAAATTTTACCTAGGCATTCGACATGAGTACGAAACTTTAACGCCGAGAAGCATACACGAAAGCCACACTTCCGTACGACAAACGCGAAAAACAAAGACGAACTACCGGGGCTTCGGAAAATTTCGTTCGAGCGCAACAAATCCCTTCGGACGCTTTCGGCAATGATGCCGGCGATCCGCTAAGAGGCAATGTTACCACGTTTAGGTCCAAGAACTTCCTTGTTCTTATCGCTCTGCAACAAAACTACTTACACAAATTGATTTAAATTAGAAGAATATTTTAAAAATTGCCTCGTTTTTGAAGATTTTTCAAATCTTCT
Organism: Euwallacea similis; assembly: GCF_039881205.1. Lineage (NCBI taxonomy): Eukaryota > Metazoa > Arthropoda > Insecta > Coleoptera > Curculionidae > Euwallacea > Euwallacea similis. The sequence continues at coordinate 3,260,177 of NC_089612.1, forward strand.
AAATTCTTCAAAATTTCTTGGCACTAATTAAAATAACTTTTTTAATAATTCTTTAACCAAATTTCCAGGAATGCATATAAATTACTACTTATAAAAATTGTAGAATTTTTACTGTTTTTTTCTATCCTAAGTTTTGAAACAACCTTCAACAGGTTATTTCAAAATCAATTTTTTTTCAATTTTTTTTAGCGACCATCGAAAATATCCAATTTTGATTTTACCCAAGTTAAAGGAGAATCTACAATAATCGGCAACTACGCAAATCAGGATATTTGATTTAGATTACTCCATTTGATCAGGGGGGCCTACTCATTCTTTTTTGATCGGGAGAATCAGAAAGAGAAAACAATGTTGCCCAGCTAAAAAACGCTATTCATTTATTATGTTATCCAAGTGATTTTAGAGCGACCTCTCTTAATAGTTACACATAATACGAAAAACTGGCATATTGCTATTGATATAACCTATAAAATTTTTGTTTACTTTTTACAATTTTTTTCAGAATTTCATTAATTAATATTTTTGTTATTTCTACTTTATAGTGCTTATTTAATTTATTTGAATGAACATAAAATAAACTCCACTAAAGAAAAACTAAAATTGCTACATTATATTTTTAAATCTAATTCGTACTGATGAGATTGGTAAGCAGAATTAATTACTTATCATTACCCATTAGTATGATGTTTAATTAAAATATTTTAATCTGAGCATTTTTAAGAATAAAAATATTATATATGTATAAGAAATTATAATAATCATTTTATTTAATTTGTTCTTTAAGTCCCTTAAATATTAGTCAAATTTATGATCTAGAGAAATCAATTATCAAAAATATGACACTTCACAAATTCCTTAAATAATTTAGTGAAATTTTACGACAATAAAATGGTTAAAACTATCCAAAATATGTAAAAGAAAGAGGTGCTCTACAAGCAAATATAGAGTTGCTCGTTAAACTGTTGCCTCAATTGCTGGGATATTTGAAAAAGCACAGGCACTATTCACGTAGTAAAAAAGATACTGAAATGATACACTACAGGTCACTTTATTTACTACCAGTATTATTTAAGGTTTTCCAACTTAGGATCTGGTCTACAACAGCCTCGATGAGCATTTTGTGTATTTGAAGCTTTTGGTAGTAAACCTTGGCATTTTTGTCAAAAATAGGTACCTATAATGATTAACATATACTAAAGTAACTATAGGCCTGTCCTAACAGAGAAATAAATAAATTCCAAATTGATACAATGCATTGTTGCCAAATTAGATAATATGCAAGTTTGCTTTCGAACAACTCCATATAAGCATTCCAAGGTCAGTAACATAGGGGCAATTCCTTAGATGATTTCAACAGAAAACCTTTTGCTCAAGGTATGAGGGGTATTTTGTTAAAAATTACCTATATGTATTGAGATACCATAAGATAATCCTAACAGTGAATAAATTAATATTTAAGATTTGTGTATTTAAATTATACAGAGTGTTCATTTAATCTCCTGAGACTCCTATGAGTTTATTTGAAATATTATAAAAAAATCAATTATGGGAATGTATAGGAGGCTAGCGAAGTTGAAGTTTAAAATTTTGGTAATCCTATAGGGTGTCTCAAAAAATGGAACGTCATGAAGTGTAATAGGAAAACCTGCATTGACGGTCATGTGCCTAAATGTTTAGCTTGTATTATCATGGTTTCAATGTTGTTTGTTTTAGTTTTGGCAGCTCATTACTTTCCTGACTAATTTCTATTAGGCTAATACTTCGATTTTTTACTACTAATAAAGTGATGTCCAGTTTATTTTCTTCTCCTAAGACCCTCTTCTTTCGACCTTTCTTTTCATAATTAACACTTCCTGTCCGTTCAAAGTCCTCTTTTAGACTTTCTAGGCTCCTTACATCAGAATGCTCTCTATTAGGAAACCGTTGTGCGTAAACCCGGGATTCTAATAAACAATTTTTATCACATGAACTAATTACAGAAATCATACTAACAAGTTCTTGTTGAGTATACTTCAGTTTGATGGACAGTTTTAAAATAAACAGATTTCAAAGGCACAAACCATGTTTAAACACTCAAGCACATGGCCATTAATGCAGTTTTACTGAAATAATTAATAATTCCTTTAAATTTAAGACAAATATTTCAAAATTGAATTTCCTTTCTTTCTACATCATAAAAGCACACCATCCTATTTGAAAAAACCAAGAAAATTGAAATTGAGAAGTCGAAAATTAAAGTTATTATTGTAAGTACTCTGTATGTATTTTTGGCTGAATAAATATTCGTGTCTGCTCTTGGGATCTTATGTGAGAGTCCATTCTCAAATTATCAAAATATAACTTAAGCTAACTGCAATATTAATTTTTTATTAGACACTGCAAATGTCTAAAATTTCTTTTAAAAAACCATAGCTTGAAGTAACTACATCCCAGGATAAAAAGTATCTAGGAACTCACACAGGCTCAAGAGAGGATTTCATCATATGAAAAAAATTCAGGTGTCCCATTTAAAAAATTACACTTTGTGACGCCCCGCTTTCTTGAGATACCCTGTAGGGTTGTCACAAATTTTAAAATGCTTCTTCACTAGTCTCCTATACATCCCCATAATTGGTTTTTTATGAAATCGCAAATAAACTCATGAGAGTCCGAGGAACTATTAAATAGACACCCTGTATAAGCTGATCTGCGAAACGTTCCAATTAACGAACCTCATTGACACACTTAGGCATAAATATCTGCATTTTTTACAAATATTGTCCTCCACATTCACCATTTTTGTCCAGAAACAAAACACGACACTTCAATTTATGTGGAAAAAGATTTTAAAATCATTTGAAGCCTCGATTTCAAGGGTACTTTGATCAAAAGTCACGGTTTTCAAAAATTTGACTTGCATAATTGGAAATATGTGTAAACTGAGTGTTTTCCTATAGTGAGAATACTAAAAACCAATGCAAGTAATATAATACAAAGTAACCTAATAGTCAGACACGATATGTAGATACTTAAGAGTATTGAATTAGTCAAGTATTATTTTTCTTTAGATAACAAATTACGAATTAACATAAGAATTATCAGTTTATCACATATTAGTCTTATTTTAATTATACAGTAGCACATTTGTTTACTCAAGATGATATGGTTTTTATATCCCAAGAATAATTGGTAATTTAGGAAACACTTGATACGCCACTGCAAGAGAGCAGGGATCACCTAAACGAAACTCGGCTAAATGCAATCTAAGTCACGAATTTTTAACATTTACTTCGCTGAACTTAGCAATCAACAATGGCGGCTATTGAGGCTTCGAAAACAGCTTTACGACAAGAAATCGCTCTCCGAATTGCCAAACTCACTGTTGAAGAGAAACAACGACAATCCAAAATTGTGTTCGAGAAGGTCAGTAAGTAGATGTTTATGTCGATTTAAGGAAATCCCCTTTCTGACCATGATTCCCTTCTTTTTTTACCTTTTTTATTAAGTCACGAAAAGAATAAAAACCTATTTAATTCCCCTGACTATGGCCTTTAGTATAATTGCGCTATCTGCTTGGATAATGATGCAATAAAAATGATAAAATTCAACTTTTAATGCTCATATTAATGATCTATTGTTAATAACACTTGCAATTCATCTTTAAATTATAGAATCCTAGTCAATGCTTCTCACTATATACAACCACAAACAATGCTTCTATATTATACATTTTTTATAGCTAATAAACTTATCTGCTTTTAAATCCAGCAACCGGATTTCGATCTATTTGAGTACAGCTGATGAGATTGATACTGAACTGATTGTCCGGAAGATTTTCGAGGATGGAAAAAAGTGTTTTATCCCCAGGTAGAATGTTTATTATAATTCTTTTTCAGGAGCAAAAATGCAATTTTCTCTATAGGTACAGCAAGGCCGGAATGCAGATGGTGCGATTGGCATCGATAGAAGATTGGGAAACTTTGCCCTTGACTAAATGGAACATTAAACAACCTTTATTGAAAGAAAAAAGGGAGGATGCTGTTGAAACTGGTTTATAATGATTAACTCTAAAAATCTTTGATTTCCTTAAACAATATTTTTTAGGAGGTCTAGATTTGTTGGTCTGTCCAGGAGTGGCTTTCACTCCTCAAGGGAATCGCCTAGGACACGGAGGGGGTTATTACGATTCCTATTTAAATAAATTAAAACAACTGCAAGAATTCCCCCCTGCAGCCGTCGCTGTGGCCTTCAAAGAGCAAGTCCAGGACTCGATCCCCGTCACCCCTAACGACGTCACCGTGGATGCAGTCTTGTACCCCAAATAAAACAACGGCCGTGTTTCTAATTTATTGCTTGGTCTCTACACATCGGTATACAATCATTAGAACACTGAACAAGGGAAACATGGATAGAAAACTAGCGTCTAAATGATTGTCTTTACAAAGTTCTCTGAGAAAATATATTTTGATGTACACATTTAGTTCGCAAGATTGCCAATAATTAACAATTATTCAATATATCCCCCTATCTATCTTATTAATACAGAGAATAGTTTTTAATGTTTAAAGCTTTACAACCGTTTGTGCGCGGCAATGTTTATTCAATCAATCCGCGACTTTAGTAACGCTAATTAGAATACTGGACAATAATGAAGAATTGATACAACATTCCCTATTCTGTTATCTTAACTAAGACATTAATATTTAACTACATTAGAATAATTAAAAAGGTTTGGAAAAATTGGCGAAAAAGCAACCTGTGGCGCCACTCGATGAAAGATATCAAACGAAGCTTAATGGATACTGTCATAGAGGGCGCCAATGTAAAAATTCATTAATAACATAAATCATGTTTTGGTCAATAATGGTACACTAATGACTTTTCCTGACGATTATTGGCCAGAAAACTTTACTTAACACCTAAACCAATTATTACTAGAAGACTTACGTATATCCGTTTGTTTACTTACAATTAGGCCTTTTCCTACAAATCAATAGACAATATACAATTTAAGCTCTAAAGTTTGGAACATAGAACAACTGTTTACAAAACGTGTAAATTCTCACAGCTCTTCGACTTACTGATGTCGTTCAGACATATTTTCTGCAGAATCTCCTTGGCAAAGTGCAGTCTGAGACTGGTTTTGGACCCCTTCATTTTACTTTTCTCTTTGGTCATCGACTTTTTCTTCTCCAGATTCTCTCGCAAGCGGATCTGTTTCAGAATGCCCACAAGCAGCTCGTCGACGTTGTGCTGGATGCCGCTGGACGTCTCTATGAATTTACAGTCCTTGGCCACTGCCAGACCTTTTCCTTCTGCATGAGAAAATCAAATATTAGAAATAGTCGACTCAAATGTACAGTATACGTAAGGTTGACTGAGCTAATTTAGAGAAAAAGACGGGCAAAGAGATTTCTTTCTCTCACATCGTATGATGTGAAGTACGGAGGAATTTTTTGTAGTAAGAAAAAATACAATTTATGTGAGTTTTACAAGTTTCTATGCAAGCTATTCAGTGAATCTCTACAGCCTGCCCTATGGCTTGACACGGCGATCGGCCGATAAATTTTGCACACATGTGTAACACGGAAACAAAACGAAATATTAAAATGAAATAAAAAATTGAAAAAAAAAAACACAATTCTTTAGTTACAAAATGCAATATTTATGTTTCAATATAATCTCCATTTATATTTATACATTTCTCCCAACGCGTGACAAATTTTGCATTCTGTCACTGTAGAATTTTGGTCGTCTTTCGCGGATTCAAGTGATCACAGCTTCCTTCACCTCATCGTCGGTGGTGTAATGGTTACCCTTAAGATACCTCTTGAGATGAGGAAAGAAGTGGAAGTCACACGGGGCCAAATCCGGAGAATATGGTGGATGCGCAACATAATTAAACTTTAGTTTGTCAAAAGCCTTCCCGGTGAGGTGGCGCATTGTCATGTTGTAGGATTATGGGCATTGTGGTCTTTCGGACGCGACACACTCGTCTTCTAAGGTGTCTTAACATTTCAGTATATCGTTCAGAGTTGACAGTTTTCCCATGTTTGAGATATTCAGTCAGGTAAACGTGCTTGACATCCCAAAACGCCGTCAAAAAAAGTTTCTTCGCCGATGCTTGGGTTTTGAATTTTTTTGGTCTTAGTGAACTGTAATGTCTACAGAGCGTTTCATTTAAGGCGAGACAAGTAATTATTTCAACAACTAATTTTCGAATCAAAAAATATTTCGAGTAAACATTGTTTGTTGCCAAGGGGAGACCTAACGCGCATAATAAAATTTTTATTCAAGAGCATTTGAAGGGCATTTTAAGGTCAACTACATTTTTTTAAAATGAAACACCCATTTTTTTATACATTTTTAATAAACTTAAAAAAATAAGAAACTTCTGTTAAGAAAGTTTTTTCTTAAATCCTTTTTTAAGGGTTAAAACGGGGGGTAAATACGGGTTAAAAAAATAAATTGTGTTTATTTATTTTGCGTTCCAAGTAATGAATGGAAATACTTTGTTTCCATTTACAGTAAGAGTTCAAAAATGTCTGGATGTGGAAGGTTAACATTTTGAACATTTGATGCATTGATGATTCGTTTGATTTGTAAGAAGATTTTGTTATGTGTTATTTTTAGTAAATTATTCATTATTTTTTACAATTTAAAACATATTTTATTTTAAACGGTTTCCTTTAATTTTTGGTAACATTACCGTAAAAAAACATTTTAGAAAAAAACTTTCTTACCAAAAAGTTTCTTAATTTTTTAAGCTCTTTAAAAATCTAAAAAAATTGGATGTTTCATTTTAAAAAAATGCAGTTGACTTTAAAATGCCCTCCAAATGACCTTGAATAAACATTTTATTATGTGCGTTAGGTCTCCCCCTTGACAACAATGTTTATTTGTAACATTTTTTGATTTGAAAATTAGTTTTTGAAATAATCGCTTGTCTAATTTTAAGTGAAACACCCTGTATATTCCAAGCTTTGCATCTTTTCTTCGGGGTGGTAATGATGTACCCAAGCCTCATTTCCAGGGACAATATTGAAAAGGAAAGTATTTTTTTCGTCATGATAACGTTTCAAAAGTTACTGACAACGTTCAAGGCGATGCCACTTGGGTTCCTCTGTCAGTTCGCTCGGTACCCACCGAGCACAGATTTTATGGTAACTCAATTGAGAGATAATATAGCCTACTGGTTCTTTAGATATTCCTAAAGAGACGGCTAATTATTGTTGCGTAATTCGCCGGTCACCTTGAATCAAATTTTCCATCTGCTTTCGATGTTCGTCGTCTGTTGCAGAGACAGGCCGTCTAATCCGAGGTGTACCCACAATTGTCGCCTTGTCAGCATCACATTCGCGCAATTTCAACACCCACCTATGTACAATACTTCTATCAACAGAGTCATCACCGTAAACCGCTTTTAAACGACAAAAAATATCTGTAGGAATAACATTTTCAAGTTAAGAATTCGATGACTTCACGTTGCTTTAACCACATTGACATGTCGGCCGTCCTGGACATCATATTAACGGCTATAAAAAACTAATCCGTGACTGAATTTCAAAGCGATTTCACAACTTTATAAAGGAGGACTTTGGCTGTCACTTAACATCAAGCGCAACTCGATAGTACCTTTCATTTCCGTGTGGCGTGCTAGTGTGCCATATTTATCAGCTGAGGCACGTACTTAAGTACTAAGTAGAACTGACCTTGCCGATCAAACCGCCCCCTCCGCATTTCGCATCATGTGATGTAAGAGAGAGAAATCTCTCTGTCTGTCCTTTTCTCGAATTTAACCCAATTAGCCTTATGCGTACTGCATAGTAAATATGTGTCAAAACTTGTCACCAAAATGACCGGGATTGCTGTGCATAGCGATATGAAGCGCATGAAATAAATAAATTTCCTTATTGTTGTCCACGAGGCTTGTAGGGCACGTGAGTGATAATATGGAAACTTGATTTTATACTGCTACACTTTAAACGGCGAAATTCATTCCCTTCAAGGGCTTGTCAAAATAGCTCCACACATTCAGAGCTCCACTGCAGATGCGGTTGTCATCGTATTTTTATAATTGCTATATTATCTGTTGCTAGTTCTCCAGAAGCGTTATGAAACGATCCATTATCTCTGTCTGAAAATAATTCAGACTTTTTGGGAATTCCTAAATTCAGCAAAAAGTTAGGCCTGAAGGCCGATCATAAACAGGGGCGACCATCTCAGAATGGTTTACAACCTGGAATTCCCCAAGGGATCTTTTATCTTTATTGTTGGCCGGAATTGGGCTTTAGTTTAAAACTCATCTTGTGTTTGCAAGATGCTGGAAATTGGAAAGCAAAATGGAAGACCGACAAAGGTCAGTTTCCATATTGTGTGGAGATAATAAACTAATTAGGCTCACTCCATTGCATCTACAATGCGGCAAGGAAGAGATTGGGTTTACCGTCAATTGGTGTGTTGTCCTTTCATCCTCCTTTGTCGGCTGAGACGGTTACACCCTCCATAGGGATGAAACCGAACCAATGGGAGTGAAGGAACCAGGAGAAATTTCCATCAGGATCTGAACAAGCTGTCTTCATCAATCTGTCATCAAGAACGGACACACAAGAATTATTCACACAAATTCACACTGCGTTCCAGTCTTGCAAACACTACATATTCTAGTTATCAAGGAAATATATTTTAATTAAACAAATCAAAGGTGCATCAATTCAGTTCCTCTCGGCCTGACAAAAACGATAATGGTCCTTCGGTGATACACAAAACGCAGAACCAGCCGCGAAAGCAGATACCATTAAGTTACATCAGTGTCTTGGAGAGGTTGAGTAGCAACCAATCCTGACAATCTCTTTTCCTGCGGGTTCGATTGTACTGGTTCGAAAATCTGCGCCAATCTTGGGTTGTGACGTGAGAAACAAGCAACAGCTCTAGATTAACATATTCAGAACAAGAAAGAAATTGAGAACAGAAAAAAATGCATTACTCTATATGAATGGCATGAACATCAACTCACACCCATCTTCAGTGATCCGGTATTTCACCTTGATTTAACAAATTACGCCACGTACGTGGATAACTTTTCATACAAGATATTATTGAAGAGTGACTAAATCTGTTGCGGAAATGAATTTCTGCAAATACACAAAATCCATAATTCTCTATCTAAAATAGACGCAAAGAGAATAGAATAAACGAAGGCAACTTTCTCTAACTTACTCCTGCAATTTTCGGGCAGAAGTGTTTTTTTGCGCATTTTTACAACCTAAGATTCCGAAAACAAAGCTATTTACCGTTAGCTGTAATGGCCCTTGCCCGTGCTAAATCGGCTTTATTTCCCACAACGATCACGTTCTTGTCTTTGGTATAGCCCTCCTTCCACAAGTAATTGAGGATCTCCTCTGCGGTCCGGAACGAAGACCTCGACGTCACCGAATAGACCACGATGCAGGCGTGCGGCTCGTACGTGCTTAGACAGTTTTCAACCTAAAGGACGTACATTTGAAAAAAACATTTCTAAACTGAGATTTAACACTTACGGACATTTCCGAAGCCGGGTGATCGATGAAGACCATTTCGGATTCCTGTGCGTCAAGTAGGATTGAAACGGTCCTCTCCCCGAACTCGTCATCTAAAATTAAAAGTACGTTTTCCACAAGGCAATCGTGTCTATGAAAAATCAACAAAGCCCCTTGCTTCTACTTATTTTGTGTAAAGCCACAAGTTTCACAGCGATCTAGGCAGGGAGTTTTCGAATGCAATGTTCTCTACAGGGCACTACTACTCGGTACCACACCCAAAGAGAAAAATAGTTATTTTTACCTTTTGGCTTACCTAAGCTTGCGTCATAAGTGTTCATGTACTCGGACGTCATGAACTGCGAGACCAGCGCAGTCTTCCCCACGCCTGCATCGCCCAGAGTCACCACGCGGTATTTGGGTACTTCGTCCACGTCATTCATCGAGTCGAAAGAGTCGGAACCTACACTGTGGTATCCGGAACCGCAACAGGAACCGTCGAAAGGGGAACGTTCTCCCGAAACATTCGATCTAAATGTATCCAGAAATTAAAAAAGCTTCAATAATATGTATGTCTCAAACCTGCTAATTGACCCACCGTAAAATTATCATGATTATTTGAGCTGAAATAGGAAACTTATTACCTGCTGGTAATGGAATTGACGCTGGTATTCGAGCGCGACCTCCTGTTAATGATCGAATCGCCGCAATTAACAACGCCCTTATTAGTGATGCTGAAATGCCTCAATCTATAGAGGTCGTCGCTCAACCTGGGATTAATCGTTTTCTCTGGAAGCGAGCAGACTCTCGGTCTGATATGGTCTGGAACTGCAGAAAACAATACAATTTGAGTAACATAAACCGGAAGTGTTACAATTGAATTTACACACGCCTAACAGCTGCAATTTTCAAACAAGCTTATGATGTTCCTCTAATGTTCGGTCTCATTGAAATTATTGCTCGCTTCATTTATATCACAAATTCAACGGAAATTGACGTAATTAATAAATTAATTATTCCGAGAACTTTTAACAGGCACGGCCTTTTTCCTTTCTTGTGGGCCGTGCCACCTAATTAAACGCTACACACCGTTTATTTAAATAAAGAGAGAGCGGTGGGTTGTGGCACGTCCAGGCGTTTTTTAATTGCTGTTGCAATCTCACAAAAAGGTTTCTTCGCTGAAAATTAATATCTAAACTGATTCTCCTTTAGTCGACATTTAAAACAAATCATTTTAATGCGAAACTAAATGGAGACAGTGCAAAAACCATTCATGATACCGGGAAAATCCTTAATCAAATGCAATAGCGTAAACAATTCTATAGTGCGTTTACCATTTTTAAAGGAAAACCTGCTGCGGCTAACTACACTGACGAACAAAATTATCGCACCACTTATAAATTTTTGTATATACTGGGTGATTCGAGAAGGTGGCTCGCCCTTGTAACTTTTTTGTTTTCAAATTTAGAAAGTTGAAATTTGAAGGGAAGCTATATGAGAATAGAGCCAATTGATTGGTATTAATGACGATTATTTAGCACTTCCGGTTTAACCGGAAATAACCTCAACTTTCGATTTTTAAATATCATACCTTATGCATTTTTTCTTTTTTGGAATCTAGAGATCATTTTTAATCTAACAATATGTCATTTAAAAAAATATTTTTTTTTTGCGGTTTTTTTATGTCGAGCTACGGCACTGAGGTATACGTATAAGACACACTTTTAGGTCACAATTATGGGGAAAAATACTAATTTGTCATTTTATTGATTACTTTTTTATAAGCAATTTAAATACTGAAAGACAGCTACCATATTGCTATTTGAAAAACGGAAGATAAATGGGAAAAACTGTTTTTCGGTAATTAAATTGCTTATAAAAGAAAAAGTACCCAATAAATTTTTCCCCATAATTCTAACCTAAAATTGTGCCTAATACGTATACCTCAGTAGCGTAGCTTGACATGAAAAAAACCCAAAAAATAAATGTTTTTTTAAATGATATATTTTAGACTAAAAATGACCTTTAGATTCCAAAAAAGAAAAAAATCATAAGATATTATATTTAGAAATCGAAAATTGAGATCATTTCCGGTTAAACCGGAAGTACTAGATAAGCGTTATTAATGTCAATCAATCGGCTCTATTCTTATATAGCTTCCCTCCAAATTTCAACTTTCTAAGTTTAAAAATAACAAAGTTACAAGGGCAAGCCACCTTCTTGAATCGCCCGGTATAATTTTTTTCCCAAGTACGCTTGTAAATGTTGCATTTTCGTAAAGAATCAAGTAACACTGTACACTTTCAATTGTTTTTAATCCATTTTGACATTTGTTGAGACACTTGTTTTGCGCCATTTGCAATTTTGCGTCATTACTGTCAACAAGTGTAGTATTGTTTTGGATTTGATTTTGTGTATACGTATTGAAATGGCTCTAACAAAAAATTTAAGGGAATATAACGCAGTCAAAATTGTCACCTTGATGGAAGAAGGGTAAACTCGATGTGAGGTTGCCCTAAGGTTAGGTGTTCATCATACCACCATTGGTCGATGTCTTCAGCGATTTAAGGGAACAGGTTGCCATACTAGATGACCAGGGCAAGGCTGGCCAAGATCCACAAACCAAGTGGACGATCGTTATATACGCTTCCAAGCTTTAAGAAATCGGTTTCTCACCGAAAATGAGATAAAAAATCGATCTCAACATGCCTGAAACATTACGATTTCTTCTAAAACAGTAATATTGAATAAATCCGGGTTGAGTGCAAAACACCCCGCAAAAGGCCCTCTCTTAACCACAGCCCACAAGCAAACTAGGCTTGAGTTTGCTCGAGAACACTTCGATTGGGATTTGAATGACTGGAAGAGAGTTTTGTTTACTGATGAAGTCAGAGTGGGCCTAAAATCTTCCGACGGACGCACTTTTATCTGAAGAAGACCAGGTGAAAGATACAGCTAAGCATGTATGGTTCCCCAAGTGACTTTCCATGATGGCGCAATAATATTTTGGGGAGGCATTTCTTTGGAGGCCCGACGGACCTTGTAGTAGCCCGAGGAAAACCATTATCCTCTTAAAAGTACTACGAAGACATTTTAGAAGAATATGTCGTACCTTTGGCACTTCACCCTAGTGACAAGTTTTTGTTTATAGACGATAATGCCAGATAGCACTGAGCTCTGATAGTGCGCGAATATTTGAACGAAGTTGGCATTCAACGTTTAATGTGGCCGGCGTGCGGTCCTGACTTGAACGTGTTTGGGATTATCTCAAACGACGTATTCGACGACGAGGTATTGCTCCTGACAATTTAGCTCAACTAGAAACCGCGGTTTTTCAAGAATGGCACAACATGCCCCAAGAATTCATCACAAAACTTTTTAATGGAATTCCACGACGTTTGAAGGAAGTTGTTCGAGCTAGAAGCGGGAATACACGATATTGAAACCGTTAAAAATAAGAAATTCGGTTTATTCTCGATTTTTATTATTCGTAAATTTTTAACAAAAAATCTGAAAAACTAAAAAAAACTGAACTAACTTAATGTTACTCAAGTTAACGTAAGAGAGGCGAAATGATTTAATTCCATTACTTATTTTCTCAATAAATAAAATTAATTTTTGTTAGGTATGAGTTTTATTAAAATTCCTTTGAAATTTATAGGTGATATGATAATTTTGTCCATCAGTGTGTAATGAAACGTTTAAAAAAGGCCTTTTTTTTCCTTTTCATCGATCGCGTGATTTTTCGCCGCCATGTTGTAGTGCGAACTGCGGGCTATCGAAATTAATGAAATGTGGAATTTAGCGAATTATGTATAAAACCAACGTCTTTTAGAACTGACAATCAACTTTTATGAGCCTCAATGGGGCTCTAAAAAACATCTAAAAAATGATAATATTCCATTTTTTGACGACAACCTAGGGAATTTATGATACCTACGTAGGTTTACATCGCAAGGTTACCAACTGGTATGAACAAACTACGTTGTTGATTTTTCAAAAATTTTAAGCAATACCTGGTTTTCATGCACAAAACAATTTATTGGGTAATTTTTTTTTAATTAAAAACTGTCGCTTACTGAGATGTCTCCAAGAAGTATTAGAAACACATCAAACCTCATCGATCTTGTCAAGTGTCCCCGTCCACTAATTTGGACGAATAATTGATATTTCTTGTCGTCGAAGGTCGTTAATATGGGAGTTGTTCGAAAAAGTTTGGCAACAGAAAAAAATTAATTATCCATGTTTCCTCTTTTCAGCGGAGAGGTAATGCAGGGCGAACTAATCAATTAAAAACGTACGTTTTTATATTAAAAGCGTAATTGAGCAGATTTTTGTGTTGCATAAGAGCGTGCAAAAAAGGCGATATTTGTTGGAATTTATGAAAAGAAGGCACTCTTGCACATATTGCAGCTATACATCATCTCTTCCGTATCAAAAGAAAACCAATTACCTACTACCTACAAGAATCTATATTCATTACACTATATTCATCATCGGAATAACTCATAACAGTTTGATTGCAAAAATTGAAAACTCTTGCATTTTTCCGCTTCTCCTATTGCATAAGAAATTACATTCCTCTATATATTTAAAACCTTAGCCAGATACATCTCACGGCTCATTGATCCGTATCTCAACCAGAATTTCAATTAAATCGTCAAACTAGAAAATTCTATAAATTCTAAATTGAATTTCATTTCTCACAAGTTTTTCGAGAAAGAGGTCCATTACTCTTTTCTCAGGCGCTATTAATCATCGCCGGAGGGGAAAAAAATCTCGACGGCCCAGAAAGAGAGAACGTCAAAGTTCGCCCACATTGTTCTTTGCAAGAGATAAATTATTAAGTTTAGCCCCTGAGGGGAGGGCGAGGCCCTGTCGGAAGTTGCAGGTAAGTATTATACGTGAGCGCACGTAAACAAGGTAACTTAGAGCTCGTGTTTTATTTAAAAGACGGAAATGTCCTAAGATTAGATAAATTCAAAAAGGACGTCGTTTTAGACACACTAATTGAGAATTTTGCATTTTTTTATAAAAATTCGTAATAATTTGAATAGCTCTATAGCCAGCAATACATGGCAGCGAATTAAAAGTAAATTGAGGGGTTCTGCTCATCAGAAAATGGAGAAATTACTATCTATTATTATAAATATATTAGGGCAAATTTGGAGGTTAAAGATTAGTATTTTCCAGTCAGTTTACTGTTTTTGCCCAATTCTCTCTTTAATTAGAGACGAGATTCTTGAGTTTCTTCAGCGTTTCTTAGATTCTCCTTTAAAAATCGTTTTAAAAACAATTTTTAATATTTTTAGTTTTGATTTGGAGCTTTTCGAGCCATTCAATTTCAGGTTCCTGTCTAAAAATGCTAAAAATCTTACTTTCTTTAGGTGCGATTTTGAGTTTCGTATAGGTCCTCAAAAACGCATGTACTTTTGGCACAATTGTCTCTTCAACTAAGAGATTAACTGTTGATTTCACACAAAAAATAAACACACTTTAAACGATTTCTGACTAACCTGGAAGCTCTAGAAAATTCGAAGTCCTTCTCTGCCTATTCCGGGGATGTTGAAAATTTAATGGCCCCAAACCCTCATTAGAGGCGTTACTGAGCACCGAAGACACAGACTCCCTGGACCCTCTGGAACTTCTCCTGCTCGCTAAATAGGCCAAACCTCCTTTGGAACCTGCATAAAACCGAAATTTTAGGCATGGATTCAACAAAGATTAAGGGGCCTACTTTTCCTAGACCCGGATCTGCTAAGAGCAGTGGTCGTGGTATTGGTCGTATCTTCTGTCATGTCGGTTAAGTCAGAGGTGGACTTGCGGCAGCGGTGGATTTTCGGTTTTTCCGTGGGAGTAGAATTGCTCGAGTCGTTGGGGGAGGGAAGTTGACGTCTTCGACCCCTAAGGAAATGCATTTTTGTCGATAAGATCATAGGTGCCGCTCCAAATGAATAAAACGGGCCTAATTTTAAACGATAAACGGTTTCGTTTCAATAAATGGAAAAGAGCGAAATTGAATTTCGTCTTCAATTCCCTTGGGGTTGATGTTAACTTGAAGAGCATACGCGCGATTCGGCCAAAAAAAAGGTAATTAGGGCCTTATTTGCATTGGAAAATGTTTTTCTGTCCGGTGAAAATTTCGTTTACCCATTCAAAAATAAAGAGCGACAACCTTTAGACTTTTTGAACTTCCAAAATAACTAAAAATTTATAACTTGTGAAATGACGTTTTAAGAGTGGTATCATCGTTTTAATGCTGGTGCACATACCTTTTCTCCTTTAAAGATGAGTGTCTGGAACTTAAACTAGTAGTTTTAGTAGAGCATATTGAAGTTGAGATGGTCTGGGAATCCGAGTCCAATGAGTGATACGGTTTGTTTTCGTTTACATTACGACTGACCTGAAAAAAACTTTTCCAGAATGGTTTCATGTTTCATAACGCCACTCTCAAGCCCAAGTGTGTGTGCTCTATTCTCGGACATTAGAGATTTTTCGTCAGATTCAGCACGTTACCGAGGCAAAGCGGAAAATATTTGAAAATCTGTTTGAGCAGTTTTATATGTCCCATAATGCCTCCCTCAAGCCGTTATGCCCCCAAAAAAATAACTCACTCTATGATGATTTCTCGGCATCCCTGTGCGTTCTATGGGGGAAGCATGCATGGCAAAATGGTCCCTGCAGTCTTCGTCACTTTGAGGACTTTGAGGCCCGAACTGGAAGATCGTGGGAGATTTCGGAGACGAAATAACGTGATTTTGAAGTGAAGGGGAGCGCGGTGATTTTGGGGCTGAAAAAGAAATTCTAAAGATCGCATATACTACATATATGCAGTTTAAGTTAATTTTAACTCACACAACAAAGATTTGATTTTCTCGTTATTGAAGAGCCTGAACATCACTTAAGTGATATTTCACGACATTATTTTGCAGACAGATGGTCAACTACTGATTTGTAAGTGTAATAAAATTTAATTTCCTTAATAAGTATCGATCGAATCGGGCATTCAATATCAATTATATCGTATATTCCCTGTTGGCAAACAGAAAATAATTGAGCATTTTTCAGGCGAATTCAATTACAGCACAGGACTTTATTTTATAACGAACACGTGCGTGATTATTGAATTTTCCAATATACACAAACAACTACTTGATAAACTTATAACGTCTTAAGTTAGGCAACCACTTATGCCGCCACACAATGTCTAAGTTTGCCGCGAAGGCTTTTCGCAATATTGATTTGGAGATTTAGAATGATTCGTCTTTTGAAGAGGAGCTTATTTGCATTTGTATAGCGAATATTATGGGATTTTATTGGGATACACTGTCTGTTCCATTTTCATGCAAATGCCAGTGAAATGAAATGTGACCGACGGAACTTTATTCCTCGACACATTTGACGTATGGGATTTTAATTACAAATAATCAATTAGGGGAAATATTTGATGAATATTTAATAATATTTGGGTAGTTGGGAGCGCAATAATCCCGGGGTTCCTGCATCATCATAAGGCAGAAAGCCATTTTCCAAGAAAATCGCCGAAGATTGGAAAGTCGTGTAGCCGAAAATCTAATATTACCACACACAGACAGCCTTTGATACTGCGCTTTTTGCGTTTACGACCCATAAATATGCTTTGAAAATAAAAGTTGAAAGTTCTTATGAGTAATGGAGAAAAAGGAAAGAGCATTTGGGTGGCATTAACCCTCGACTTCGGTGAAATTTCCCTTTGCGATCAACGACTTTATTGATTTAAACCCCTATTATTTAGTCTCTACATTCTCTCTAAATTAAAATATAAGAGTGATGTAAATGAACCCAATTCAGACAAATTCGACCGTTAAAACGGCCACCCAACAATACAAACAAGTCTCCAGTGACGTTTGGCTAATGTCATAACTTGTCTATTGAGTGCATTTACACCTCTCAGTATTTCACGTCAATGCCCATCAAATTCTTGCCAATATGGTGAACGCACTTTTTCCAAAAAAATATGCATAATTCTCTATATTTCTTAAACCTTTTAAATGTGAATTATGTGTTGTCTCATATTAGTACGTTTTTCTAAACATATACTTGCTAGCACCCAAATGAAATCAGTGCGTGTTTGGTCGTCGGGGAATTTAATATTCTTAGGGCATGTAGCGCCCTAAAAGCATCATATCGCGTCCGTAAATATCTCATTGAATATTTAGAGCGAGGTTTAAAGAAGGACGAAGCAGCGTTACCGCTCATCCCCTTTCCCCCCACCGCGATCCCACCGATGGTTTATGAGATTCCGGAGTTTAAACTTTGCCGCAAAATGGCATTACGTTTATGTATTCCGAAAATAAATAATTGCTGGAAGGAGGAAATTCAGCCTTAAACCAAGAGAAAATGCGTATTGCAAAACAATATTTTATCGGGTTTAGTAATCATAAAGTTGAGGAAAAGTGAGTTTAATTAGGAACTACGTAAATAACGGTTTTATTCGAGAACTTCGCAGCAAGATGGAACTTTATACTTTTGAGGTAAGTTCGTGCAGTCTTCGGTTTAATTACTTGACGCTGAAACTTTCCTTTATGATGTTTATATGCTCTGGAGATGTTTAATAAACATCGAATACACCGTTTTTCAGGAATCAAATTTGGAAATCCGTTTACGATTAGAAAATAAACAAAATACAATAAAGGATTGATGCATTTCCATACCCAACTTGGCCGAGTTTTAACTTTTTGTTGTGTGGGTGACGTAGACAAACTAAACGAACAATGTAAACAATGTGAAAAATATTATGGTAGTTGAAAATAAATAAAAATTGCTATTTTTGAATATAGGAAAAAATATATATTTTAATTTCTATCTCTTATCAATACTGTCCGTCAAATTGTTATTTTACTCTCTCTCTCTCTGACAGTTTCAGGCTCGTCCATTGAAATTCAAATATTCCCTGACAAGAGAGATAAGTTTATATTTCCTTTATGCTGTAATTTTTGTGTGGGATGAGGTGATTCACAGATGAAAGAGACGAACGGTTCCCTTATTGCGATATTAAAACTAAAGGGAATAATAATTCAACTGCCAGTTGTTTTAGATTTTAATAGAACTTGGCGAAAAACTTTCTTGCTGTATGTTCAAGCAAGTTTTTTCTCATTTACTTCCATATGAAAACATCAATTTATTAAATGCAACTTGCACTTTTTCCCATTTTTTACGGAAACTTTTTCCCAGGGCTGTTGATTTGCATTCGCCTGCGTAACTCCCTTTAATTAAGTTTCCGGTAATGCAAAGAAACTTCTTCTATTTCGCCGACATCATTAAAATTATTACCAGATTCTTCCCATCGCAGTCGACCCACTTAATAATAATAAACAAAAAGAATTTTACATCTGTTGAGCGACTTTTATCCACGCCAGTCTAGACAGTTTTGTGGAACAAGAGGGTTTTGTAAGAAAATAGAAAACCTCAGATTTCGTTTATGATCCGCTTTTGCTGAAATATTTTTCATTTGAAGAGGAATAACGACTAAAATGGGTAAGCAAACGTTTCAGAAAGAACAAATCTTTAGATGTAATTTAATTCAACATATAAAGAGTAAAGAAATATCCGGAACAAATCTAGCCGTTCTGGCAACATAGGTGGTGCCGTCTTATTGCAAGCTATCCGTTATTGCTTTGATATTAATGATTATTCTGGACAATATGGTGAATGGGATTTTTATCGAAAAATCCTTTTCTTATGTCCGTATTATACATATGTATACATATACAGAGTTGGTCCGTATATTTAGACAGCGCTTACTGCTTTTATTATTAAAAAAAGAAACACTTTAAATACCATTTGTAGGGTTTATCCTAAATCGCCAGAAAATGTTACATAACACAATAGATGAACATTGCAAAGTTAAAAAGGACACAAAGACGGTAAATTTATAATGGAACGTCCTGTATATTTTATAAAAATTGAATAGACCTTTATTTAATGATTTCAAAAATATATAACATGTTGGCAGTTGGTTTAGCCATTTTCGCGGTATTTGCATTTAAAAATCTGGATTATATTGTTTTTCCAAATCGCAGTTGCCATGAATAAACAAACGAATAAAATAATAAACAACAAAATTATTGATTCGGCTGTCACATTTTTTCATTCCATCCGTAAAATGGGTCATACAGAAGAAGAAAAATTAGAAATAATTCGTTAGTATTACAAAAACAACAATGTTACTCAAGTGCAAACTAACTCTAACTTTTCTTCTTCTGTATAACCCATTTTAGGAGATGTAATGGAGAAAATATGACAGTCGAATAAATAATAATTACCAATGACATTCGGTCCATTTGTTTATTTATAGCAACTGCGATTTGGAAAAACAATATATTACCAACAATATTTTATAAAATATACAGGGTGTTCCGTTATAAATTTACCGACTTTGTGTCGTTTTTTAACTTTGCAATATTCATCTGTTGTGCTATGTAACATTTTCTAGTGGTTTAGACCCTACAACTTTAGTAGTTAAAGTTTTTCTTTTTTTTATAATAAAAGCAGTAAGCGGTGTCTAAATATATGGACCAACCCTGTACATTGAAAACACACACTTGTTTTGATGGCAACCTCGTTAGCTAAGTTTGTTTCGCAAATCTCTTGACACCCAACCTTAAAATAAAGTAAAACTTAAAATCATTTTTAACCCCAATTATGAATACATAAACGGGCAATTTTCAGCATCGAAATGCAAATTTCTTCATCGGCTTTCTTTACCAAGTTTTAAATTAAATCTCTAAAAAATTTCATCTTTCCAACGAGGCTCAAGAAGCGCTTCCAGCGCTGTTTAATTTTGTTCTAATGTATGCAAAAATATGCCTTTGACAGAGTTTTAACTGCAACATAAATTTAATACAATGATTTTATTTTAGACGTCACATAAGATGCTCGTTACTGAAACTCAAGTGTACTTTTATGGACTTCCCATTCCCCCTGGAATTCCATAGAAAACGCCGTCCGATCAAAAAGTTCCGGGAAAGCCATACGGAGAGAATCGCAGTCTATTATATTAACTTCCGAATGCGAAATGAAACTTTGTCCCGCTTCCTTCAAGGAATAAATCAATCTCCAGGAATACGTCTTGTGGGGAATTGCTTTAGGTCAGAGTTCAAGGAAAAAATAACACGAGAAAGAGATTTTTCTAATCAAATTCTGAGAAAAACAAAAGATAACGACAACTACGTAAAATTGCACCCAGCGGCCATATTGAACTTTAACTTTTTCTAACATAGATTCGGCCATTTTTTGTCAAAAATCGAGACAAAATGGCCGCTTGACATTGAGAATTACCATTGTAATTATATTCCGCGAGACATCTCTCGGTCTCGGTAGGACTACTCAAACTTAATTTGGGGGATCCCATGCTGGTCGACTCGTAAGAGTCAAAGTTTCCCCCTCCCTCCCATAGGGGACTGCGATGGGGTGGTGGTGTAGGGGAGGAATAGGAGGACTTCGGTAAATTGACCACTGGTTTGTTGGAAGACCTTAAAAGTGTTTATTTGAATTAGTGGTAAGTGTGAAAAGTAAGTGTGGATACTTACCTTGTAGAACAACTCCGATATATTTTCCTAGGACCGTTGATTTCCATTGTTCTTGAGTTGTTTAAGGACGCGTTACATGTTCTTGTTGAGCCCTGAAAACGAAATTTATTTTGTGCAGATATACATGTCGTTACTTGAATTTTTTTGCTTTTCTTTTCCCCGGTAATTTATGCGACTGAAGTTTTTTAGAAGATGTTCATTGATTTTCCCTGGCATTGTTTATCATTTCTAATACTTTTCCTGGGAAAACTTTCAGGAATTTTTATGCAGTCTTAACTCAGAATCAATCCAAAAAAATTCTTAGGTAATTTGTGAGATTTACGACATTATGTGAGCTTCCAAGGACTTTTTTAAAATTTTCTTTGAAGAAATGTTTAGTCTAAACTAACATTGCAACACTTTTGTAGGAAATTTTCCGCAACCTGATATTGGAGGGATTCTTAGGACTTTTCCTGTTTCGAAATGCATTAAGCTGACTAAAACAAATATTTCCTTTACCTCCGTCGTTTCACATCGAAAGCGAATTTTCGATTGAGCCTCCCCTACCATTATTTATCGAATCACCCGTGAGCAAATTCCAATTTCGCCGGTAATTTTACACAGTAATAAAATCGACGATAGAAAATTCTCTATCGGAAAACAAGTTCGCCCGAACGAACATTTTCTTAGCAAAAAAGTAATAATAAAAATAAAGGCGCACTTTAAAGGAAAAACACGGGAGTTATAGTCTTCAGCCCAACTATGCGCCTAATCTTGAAAGTTATATACTAAGCTGCTAAACTTCACCAAAGTTGATGCAGAACTTCAAGTGATACAAGGACCTTCATTTCGCAATACTGTGGCGTAATTTCCGTGATAAATTGCTTGACCTTGTAATGAAAATTGCTTCAGCCAAATGCTGTAGGCACTCTGCTAGTTTTCCCAAGCATTTATGTACTAATTTTGCTAGAAAAAAATTATTCTCCATTAAAACTTTGCAAAGATTTAGGATCCGTAATAATTATTCTTTTACGAGGGTCGTAAACTAGTGCAGAATTTAATGCACGAGCGTCAAAGTTTTCGCTACGAAAACGTTGTTTTTCCATCGAAATTAATTTCGGAGTAAATTTAACCCTTAAGCCTCGGGGTTTTAATAGTTAATTAAACATAATATCTCATCCCGAAGGGTGCATAAATTACGTATGTTAGTAAACTAATAACCGTATCAGAAATAAATATAACATTGAACTTTTTTCTTGATCAGATGGTGAAGGAACTTATGTTGACAATATGAGGTTTCTTCAGTGCAAATAAGACGTTAAGCGAAAAAATAGTAGAAAACCGTAAAGAAATAATATCAAAGAAATTATTATGACCCAAAGTTTTATGCTCCCAAAGGCAGCTTTACGGAGCAATCTCATCACGTCGTTGTGTAGTGGTAATAAAGGAAATGAAACTCTACTTTTAATGCTTTTAGGGGCCTTTTACGGTTGTAGTGTTAAAGCGGTCGTAATGGTTCTTATTATAAAGTATGTTGTAAATCAAATTTGCAGAGAGAACAACAAAAAATACAAAAAGTAAACCACAACGATATAAACTTGGCTGATAGTCATTAACCCACCTTTACATTAACTAGATTTGTTCCGGAAGCTCTTTGTCAACTAATGGTAAATAAAGGAACAACATTTTTGTTATAAACTTTGCCAACTATCGTGAATTCGCTTTAGCATATTAGTTGCTTAAATTTCGGCTTAACTCTGAAAGGAACAGGAGGAAACACCAGAAAGAGAATAAAATGGAAATTAACTAACGATTCGGGAAAAATAAATTTGCACTATATTAATCAAAACCAATAGCCATGTTCCCTCAATAAAATCATCCGGTTACGCCAATTACCGCCCGAAATAATTGGGTTGCTGAAATTTAATTGATCGCTGAAAACATCATCCTTCGTTAAATTTAATACTTGCACTAAAACTCCCATTAATTAACTACGAATTTATTAACATTCAAACAAAATTGAGTGCATGCCACAATTATTCCTTTGAGTGAACGGACCTACTCTCACGCAAATGCTCTTAAAGCGTGGGCTCTGATCGGTCGGATTTGATAGGAGAAACATATCGGCTTAAGAAAACTCAAATCGGTGCACTCAGATTCACGAAAAACATCCTATTTTAGATCACAGAAATTCTAATATTTCCCGTGATTTTAACGCGACGACAAAACTGATTGGGGAATTAATTAAATGCCCTGTAGTGATGAAAGTACAAAACACGGACGATTTATCAAGAGAAAAAGGCGCAGCTTCGTGGTTTTATTATCATGACAAATGATGTCAATTCAACTGCAAAGCGCTAAATAAATGGCCGATGGTCATTTGCATATGTGTGGCCATTCGTACTGCCTCTAAAATTTGTCTCAAAATGTGCTGAAATTATTAAGTGAGAACTTTTGCAGTGGACTGAAACACCTTTATAAGTTAAGCTCCCAAATCTCCAGTTTCAAGACTTTCATACGTTGAAACCGGCGCATGGGGAAGCTAAAATGTAAATTCTGTGCTTTTGCCTTTTGAAATATTCAAAACTAGGATCATTTCGTCAGTTGGAGATAAGTTCAATTTGTATTGTGCATTCCTAACTAAACAGTTTCTGTAATTCCCTTTGTTTCTTTTATACCTACGGTTCTAATATCGTCACTATAAATCATTGAATCCGAGATCCCTATTATAATAAAGCGCCTCAAGTTTTAGTAGTTTACCTTGAGCAATAAATTCGGTTAATATACACCCTATAAATCTACTACTCCCGGTTTGTGACACGTTTCGGTATTAGTAAAATCTCGGGGGGCGTAATCTGATATACTATATAGTGCGGCTCTAAATCGTCCCCCCTGTTGCCATCCTGGCAAATTATTGTTTTCCGAAAATTCAAAATCGGCATTAAATAGAACAAAAAGAGATAGCGGAGAAACTTCGAAGCAGTAGATCGTGTGCGTTAGAATAAATACGAGCGCAAAACATCGTTCTTTCTGTTTTTTTTTTGAGTTGGCATACCAAATAAAATACTCAGACTATCTTCAAATTCCCAATTATACGGAGTTGGACGGACCAGGATCGGAATAGTTCTGGGACTCAGAGTCCGACTCATCCCAAGGCGTCAAAGAGGTCTAAAAAAAGAGGAAGGCCTAAGGCATCGCCATGCGATACTCCAACACCATCAATGAAACCAGAGAGAAGAACAGCAATCAACCCATTGAACGGTCCAATAAACGATACGCAGTTAAATATGTCCAGCATCGTTCAAAAAAAGCCAACAGGACCGCAAAATCAACAACACCACATTTCCAGCTCACATTTATACGAAATACAACCACTGAAATATCAAGAGTGCAAATGGCAATCGTGTGCGAACACCACAACAAAAAACATAAAGACGTCATCATTAAAACCGATAACGGGTTCTTCCTAAAAAGCAACAACGAGGGGAGCACCATTAACAAACTTCAGTAACTAATTCAAGGAAATATAATTATATCGCGCAAGAAAATTAACATCACACCCCCAAGTAGTGCAAATGGTCAAAATACAAAGCGAACGACTACAAGTCATCATCGTATTCCTATATAGCAAGAGGGATGGAGCTAGAAATTACAGATGAACCATTTCCCGAACAATTAAAAAAACAGGAACTCCAAGTGAGATTCTGTAAAAGAATTACGTCACGGGAAAGAGCGGTACCCACCATGATATTGACACTCGTTATAGGAGAGCTACCAATATATGAAAAAATTATGTCAAGTCGTTCAGTATACTGTTTCGGTAGGTATCATCGTATGGTGAAGAGCAAACTTCCAGCACCCGAACCAGCTCCATATAGCAAATGCAACTTATATGACAACAAAACGAAAGAATGCAAAAGTACCATAAAGTACAGCAAATGCCTGGGACCTCACACCATCAACACCTATAAACCTCCTCTCACTGCCCGCATCACTTGCACGGCATGTAAGCTTAAAGAACATACAGCCTGGAGGGTGAAATGTCTAAGATGACCTACAGTTCCCGTTGAAGGTATTCTGAATGTAAAAATAAAATGTAATAACCAAAAGTTGAAGGAATTACCAGCCAATATTACGCAGAACATAATTCACAAGCATATAATAGTGCACAATTACATCATAAACAAATATAAGGACGTAAACAAGGCAGGGAACATTAATAGGGAGGAACTCATTAAGAAACTACGAAAGAGATTTGTGGAGGACTTTGAAATCGATAAGCGAGAAGCGAGTAGTGTTCTTTGGTAACATTATGTACATTCTAATGTTTGACACACAACAATCGAACAAGAATTCACTAATGGAACCAAAGAAAGGAGTTCAACAAACAATATCGAATATACAGAGCTCGTGATAAAGCTAATATATTCCAACATAAACGGCTTCAAGAACAAAAAACATCTCGTATTCAACTATGTGGAACGAGAAAAGCTGGACGGGTGCATGGTCGTAGGGACAAAGACAAAGACTGATCAAACACCTACTTACAAAGACTGGTAATATAGAACGTGTTCCAGAATGAGGGAGTCGACGCTTAACTACATATTCCTTGGTCAAAAATATATCAATTCATGGTGATATATATAAAATTGTTTCCTTCTGGAGATACAGCCTCTCAAAGTCTCACTTTTTTTGAAAGTTTTGCATATAGGTTTAAAAACGGCCATATGGATTGCAACGAAATTTATTAAATTTCTACGAGCAACTTCCAGAACGTTGGATAGACAGAGACAATGATGTTCTTCTTCAGTGGCCATGTAGATCGCCAGATTTAACTCTCTGCGATTTTTCCATTTGGGGTATGCTAAAATCCCGTGTATATGCTGTTCCTATTCAAAATGAACTCCACCTCAGGAATCGAATTTTGTAAGCAGCTGATGCGATGCGCAAAGATTCAATGATGTTGGGGAGAATGAGATTTAATTTTTTTCGATGCGTGAATCTTCGTATTCGAAAGCGAGGTTGTCATGTTGAGCACTTATTAAATTAATTGTTTATTGAAATGTATGCTTTTATTTCCTTCTAAAGGCTATGCGTTCACCGACATTGTTAACAATAAGCTGAGTTGGTGATGGCGTTCTTGTCAATTACACAACTATGGCATCGCATTCATTGTAGCTTGTTTTCCAGGCAGCGAAATAAAAAATTACATTTTTTTTTTCGTATAATTGAGGCTTCAAATCAAAATTCAATAAGAGATAAAAAAAAGTTGCGTAACAGACCGGGAATTGGATAACAAAAACCAACCGTTTTTATGAGCGAATAAAAAAGTTCTAATGTATTGAGCATTCAACTTTCCAGCAATTGACCACTACCTCTAATGATTTTAGAATAATAACCTCCGTCGAATATGCCTCGAAAAGCAGAAAAATTTAAGCTATATTTCGGTGCAATCCATATAACTGTTTTCGACATATCTACAAAATTTTAAAAAAATGAGACTTTGAGAGGTTGTATTTCTATAAGGAGACAATTTCGTATATGTATAAGTATGTATTTATTAAAACATAGCATCTATAATTTTTATGGGATAACATTCATATAATATTTGGAATCATGAGAGAAAGTCTAGATCAATGTTTCGCCAACTAATCATTAAAAATAAAATACAAGATATCTACTATTTAGGTGCCAGCATAAAACATTTAAAATTCTAAAAAGTTACTTTTTTTAAATAGAACACCCAATATATTTTAAGCCTACCTAACATTACTTTGAAAACCATCAAATTTTATTAAATGTGTCCTATAGTCATCGTTAATAGTTTTCGAGATATTTTAGTTTCAATTAATTATCCACATTTCTTATGGAAACAATAATATTTCAATCAAATAGCCATGAAACATTGTAGTCTAAAATTAAACATCTTTTTAATTAAATTTTTTTAAAACTATTATTAAATCGTAAATCTATAGTTCTATGAGTCGAGAAAAACAGGAATTATATTATAATTATAATATAATATATTAATATTATTTCAATTAGTTCTTTTGAGCCAACGTTCAGACAAATGACCATCCTGTTGGATACATACAGTGTGTGTGTGTTAAGGATTTACCACCTTTATAAATCTTTATTTTTTGGCCGATTTTAACGTTTGTTTTTGTTAATTAGATATTCAAAATGCGCACTTTTCTAGTGGGTACGATGACTCTTCATCCATACTGTTGGCCAACTGCGCGTATTCTTATGGAATTAAAATTAAAAACTACTATTCAGGCTTTTTTTTAGAATAAAGATGAAAGCTATTTTTTCTCACTAAAATGATCTAAAACCCAACTGTACGGATTTTCATTTTTCTGCTATTCAGGGCGTTCGAGAAAATCAATAAAACATGTTTTTTACGCAATCAAATGTTAAAATTCGCAAAAAATTTATTTTAACAATAAAACTGATTAGCGGTTGTTCAAGAAAAAATGTATTACTAGTATTAAGAAGCTTTAAACTGTTTAAATACAAAAAACAACATTTTTACAATAAATTAATGTTCATTTCAATTTAATATAAAATAACAAATTATTAACTGGGACAAAACGGTTTTTTGGGTTAAATATTAGTATTTTCAATTAACCCCCCAAATTCTCTTATACATTTTTCAATACGTCATCGATTATTTCTCAATACGTCAGTTAGTTAATGTTAGTTATGCTACGACAAACTTCTCCAGTCCGCGCACAAAGCTCTTCTCGAATCCGGGATATTGTGGTATAAACTTTATTTTTTATTGTTTTCCAAAGGAAAAAGCCCACGGGCACAATATCCGCAGATCGCGGCGGCCAACGAATAAGCGGACTATTAGCGTTTGGGATAATCATCATTTAACCAATTTCTCACATTAACCGCATTATGAATGAGCGCTCCATCAAGTTGGAAATGTAAACTGTAACGATAATCAAGAGGAAACTCATTAAGTGCGTCACTAAACTCGTTTTGTAGAACTCGCAGAAAACGAGCAACGTTCAAGCTTTCGTTGGAAAAATATGGAACAATAATCTTTTGATTTATAATACTACAGAAAACGTTTACTCTTGAGGAGTATTGCCATTTACGTTCGATTATCCAATTCGGGTGATGATAGCTCCACATTCTACTACTTTGTGCGGACACTGCACCGCTTGTCGTAAAGTGGCTTCATCGGTGTATAAGATGTTTTTTAAAAAGGTCAGATCTTTTTGATACATACTATGCAGCCATATACAAAATTGAATTCTTAGATTTTGGTCCCCAGCTTCAAGTGTGTAAAGAAATTTTGGTTTAAAAGGTTTTTTACACCACTTTTTAAAAAAATATTTCCGTATATGAGTTTTAGAAATGTTTAAATTCCAGCTAGTATCCCTCAGACATAAATGCGGATTAACGTAAAAGTAATTTAAAATTACTTGGTTTGCTCGAGGCTCGCGGTTACGGTGCTGGCTCGGTAGTTTTACAATTGTCCGACGACGATCAAAATATCTGTTAATAGTTGCAACCGCTACATGGATAATATTGCGCTCTGGGTGTTGTTAATTGCATTCTTTTGCTGCTTCACGAAAAGTATCCCTCCTATTACCAACCAATCTTATTATTTCAATTTTTCTTTGCAGTGAATATGACATTTTTCCAACTTTTTGCGTCTGTCAAATTGATGATGTCACGTATCGCAAACCAACAATTAGTACCTGACGGCTGACAGCCAGCAAAATATTTTTTGTTTTCACAGCACACTTAACCTGTGGGAGCAGCATTATTACGTATTGCAGATTGTAAAGAAAAGGGAAGTAAAATAATGAATTCAAATTATCTGTTTAATATTTAAAATATTTTGTCATAATTGAAAGCGTAATAAAGAATAAAGAAAATTACATTGTTTTCCAACAACTTGCATTCTGGAACAAAGAAAATCTCTTAAACCAGTTTTATTGTTAAAATCAATTTTTTGCTAATTTTAAAACTTGTTTACATAAAAAACATGTTTTATTGACTTTCTCGAACATCCTGTATAGCAGAGAAATGAAAATCAATACAGGTAGGTTTTAGGTCATTTTAACTGAAAATCTGCCTTCATCTTTATCCTAAAAAAGCTCTAATAATACTTTTTAAAATTTGATCCCTTAAAAATGCACACTATTGCCCATGAGCATAGGTAAAGTGTCATCGTACCCACTAGACAACTGCGCATTTTGAATATCTAATTAACAAAAAAAAACATCAAAATCGGCCAAAAAATAAAGATGTTACAAAGGTGGTAATTCCTTAACGTGGACACACTGTATATTTAACCTTGTAATAATATTTTCTCATACTCGAGACAACATTGCATGGGTTATTAATCCGCAAACATTTGTGATCCTATTTTGCCCCTCTTTTCGTGTAATTGGCGGTGGAACATATACGTTTTCTTTAATGTAACCTCACGGAAAAAATCAAGTAGGGTAAGGTTGCGCGACCTTGGTGGCCATTCAAGCCTTGGTGACCACGACCTTGGTAGCCATTCATTGGAAGACTTCACGACCAACCAATCTTTGGGGGTACCTCTAGTCCAAGAAGGCACGTACCTCGTGACGATAGTGCGGTCGAACACCATCCTATTGAAACCATATGAGCTCGCGTTCTTATAAATTTATATCTTCGAGTAACTGGGGCGGTTCTTCTGTTAACAAACGAAGATAGCTTTGACCGTTTAAATATTCATTAAAAAAAAAAACAACTGCCCAATTACTTTATTGTGATAAGTACCGCACCAAACATTTACTGACCAGTGGTTCTGGTGGCGGACTTCTATTATCCAAGAGGGATTCTGACATAATACATGACATAACAGAGCATATTATGACGGTTTACGGCGCCACTTCGGAAAATGGCTTCATCTGAAAATATTTTGTTGACTATGAAGAATCGGTTCACCTTCAGTTGGACACTCATTCAACGACAAAAGTTAACACGCTTGTCAAGATCTTCTCCATGTAGCTCTTGTTGTAACTCGACGTGGTAGGAATGATATCTATATTTCCTCGTTGTCCAATTTATTGGTGACTGTGAAATACCGCACATTTGAGCTATTTTACAATTGCTTTCTTTTTTCTGGCATGTGAAGAAAAATTTAGAGTACCGTATTTTTATCGGTTACTTTTCTGTTAGTCATTTTATGTTTTGGATAACGAATGCATCCAGTAGAATTAAACCTTTCCATTAAACTTTGAAAGCTCCGTTCATTAGGTGGGCGTCGCTCAGGATATTTCATTTTATATATACATTCGACAAAAAGAACATTTTTATTCGCTTCGCCTAATATATAAATCATATCTAATTCGTTTGGGATAAAATTAATTTTTACTAATTATGAAACTACATATATTATTATAACATATTAATTATTCGTTAAATGACAAGTTCAGATATACAAGAAATTAAATATAACCATACAGTGCGAAAACGTTTCTTATGATATATCAAGTCACGTTTGATTCATGGCTACTTCATTAAAATACTATTATTTCCATAAGTAGTGTATAGAACTTATTAAAACTATAACACCTCGAAAAGTATTAACACTGGATATAGAATATATTTAATAAAATTTAATTGTTTTTCAAAGTACTTTTAGGCAAGCTTAAAATATATTGGGTGTTTTATTTAAAAAAGTGACTTTTTTTAATTTAAAATGTTTTATGCTGGCACCTGAATAGTAGACACCCTGTGAATTTTATTTTAAATGATTAGTTAGCGAAACATTGGTCTAGCTTTTTACTTTCATGATTCCAAATACGAATGCTACCCCATAAAAATAAAAAATGCTGTGTCAATAAATAAGCACTTGAAAACGAAAATTTTCCGAAAAAAGTCTCGACATCTCCTAAACCATAAAAGATAGGCACATTCAATCATATATAAAAAAGATTTATAATTACGATTAGAAAACAATAGGGCTACTGAAATCCAAAGCGTGTCATTTAAAAAAAATATAACCTTTGAAAGCCACACTTTCATAAGCGACCCTGTAGGTCTTTAAATATTTTTCAAGTGTGCATATTTCATAGCCATATCACGTAAAATATGCAGTTTGAAAATAAATTTTAAGTGGAATTCATTAAGTTACTTTGTAATTTCATTGACTCACCCTGTACAAAGAGAACAAATGAATGAAAGCGTGTAGAGAAATCGAACACAATTTCGGACGAACATAATGGACTAAGATAAAAAAAAAACTAACAAAGTACAAAAAGAAACATCACGGATGCAATCAACCAAACTAGAAAAGAACTACATACTGACAAGAGCAAGGCCGAAACATTTGTCGAGCATTACCAGAGGGCTTTTGCAATGTGCAGAGACGGCAAGTTCGATGTACAAAACTGGATAGTGGTAAATCAATAGTACGACAGCTACTTCGACAATGCATCTAAAAAAAACTGGGTAT
This sequence comes from Euwallacea similis, assembly GCF_039881205.1. Taxonomy (NCBI): domain Eukaryota; kingdom Metazoa; phylum Arthropoda; class Insecta; order Coleoptera; family Curculionidae; genus Euwallacea; species Euwallacea similis. The sequence goes on from NC_089612.1 coordinate 3,291,679, forward strand.
ACGAAAAAATCAGTGACTTAGAGTTTGACGAGGCATTAGATTAACTAAAAAACACTACACCGAGGAAGAACAAGATTAGGGAGGACATTCTGAAAAACGTATCAACTCGCACCCAGAAGTTTACGTTAGATAAATTGAATGATTGCATCAAGGAAAACATAATTCCTCAATCGTGGAAGGACGCCATAATAATTCCAATACCAGAACATGGGACAGACAACTCTGAAGCAGAGCACTATAGACCCATTGCACTATAGTCTGTAATTAATAAACTGTTTGAGTTAATAATGAAAAAATTTAACAGAAAAATAAGTACCACGGTACCATTTTGGGTTTTAACCAAAAAACTCGACGACACACCCACTATTCACGTTGATCAACAAGATACAGACTACCCGCCTACAAAACATCCGATGATCTGTACTACTGTTGAACATAAATAAGGCTTATCACTTTGTATGGCACGTGGGGTTGCTATTTAAGTTATTCTGCGTGGAGGCTTTCAAGTAGATTATGTACATAAAACGAAACTTACAATATGACGGAAAACTCGAAGTACGAATCAACAAGATCCCGTCCTTTCCCTTCTCTTGACAACAAGGCTTACCACTGAGATCTCCGTTATCCCTACAGCTCTATAATGTACAGGGTGAGTCTTTAGTAATGGGACACAGAGCAATGACGAATTTTGACATAAAAATAATGCAATTTAGCTAAATTTGTGTTGTACCAAAAGTTAATAATAACATGCAGAGTATCAATTTTGAAAAATGAAATGACATTTTTTTAATATCTCTGGAACACTTCGAACTAATCACGAAATTTTCTATCTAGAAGTTTTTTACGATGAGAAATTCAAATTTATCGACGATTTCGGTGTATCTTCTAGAGGGCGCCACAATCGATGATGAGGGCCCATTTAAATCGCTTTTTTGTGCTATGGGGTATGTCATTTTGGACTCATAAAATTTTGTTCTCTACTTTCTCTGCGTAAAAAAGTTACTCATTCCGTAAATCCGTCATTGCTCTGTGTTCTATTACTAAAGATTCACCTTGTACGTTGCCACGACGTCAGCAACCACAGGGTATAACATCAAAACGGTTTAGTTAACGGAAATAACTGCAATATGCCGATGACACAGCACTGGTGACGCACGTTAAAACCACAAGTGGAGCGGTGAAGGCGTTACAAATTTTGACAGACAGTACAGCCTTGACCAAAAGTATTTGCCACTTACGTTAAAACTCAATAATTTTAAATTATTTTATATTCGAGATAAAAGGAAAATACCAGTTGATCAAAATAGAAATATTTATTAAAATAAAACATTAAACATTAATATTTAGTAGAAAAACTTTTAACTTTAATAACAGCGGCGATTCTTTTGGGTAAATTTGACACTAAACGTCGGCATTCTTGTGAAGTAATATTATGCCACTCCCGAATCAAAACATTTTTTAGTGATTCCTTTGATGTAATAGAGTGTTCTCTAATTTTGCGCTTCAGCATCGCCCAAAGATGTTCAATGGGGTTGAGGTCCGGTGACTGAGGAGGCCAATCTAGGACCTCAATCCCATCATCCGAGAACCTCTTCATTGTCGTTCGCGATTTGTGACATGGCGCGTTGTCTTGCTGAAAACGAACGCCATTCATGTTGGTGTCACCAAACATTTTATTGAAAGACGGTTCTAGTGCCGTTTCCAGTATTTGAATATATTTTTTTGAATCCATTCGGCCCTCACACATAACGATTTCGCCCACCCCGTATGCAGACATACTACCCCATACCATTATACTTCCTCCTCCGTGTTTTATGGTTGGTACGATACATTCTGGCTTGTATTCTTCGCCTATTCTGCGTCTAACAAAGGTTGCACCCGCGGTACCAAAAACCTTTAAATTATTACAAAAATCATTGAATATTTAAAGAACGACTAATAGGAATTTTACTTGTTCCTCTATTACTATAGTGTAATTGGAATAAATTTAGAATTCACAAAATAAATATACCTCGAAGTTACACTCGTCCGACCACACGATATTTGACCAATCCTCTTCAATGAAATTTTTATGTTAAATACACTACTGCAAGCGTTTTTTTTTACTATTTTCTGACAGCCACGGTTTCTTCCTTGCTTTACAACCTTTGATGAGCCTGGGAATATTGAAGCCGTCTCCTGACTCTTCTGATAGAAACTTTTTTCTCAGCGCCCTCGAATAATTTTACAGCCAGCTAAGAAGATGTGTCTTTCCGATTTTGTAAGGAAGTGCGTACCAATTGCCGATCTTCTCTTGCACTTGTAGTACGTTTTCTTCCACTTTTTTAAAATTTTCATGACTTTTTGATTTTTTATAACGTTTTAATGTATACCTGACAGAATTATGAGGACACTTGACTATTTTTGCGATTTGTGTTTTATTTTTACCTTTCTCAAAAAGTAATTGAATTTTTATACGTTTTGCTAAATCTAATTCTCTCGTTTTTGGCATTTTTGTCAAAAAATAAGAGTTTTCTTTAGAATAAACGACTATAAGCTGATAATTGTTAATCGATGTGCACACTACGAGTGACCGAGTAAAATTCAAGTTTGTTGCTGTAATCGTGTCGCGACTTGTTCTCGCATGTTTATGATGAGATACTTTATTTACGTTATTCAGGTGATCGCACCGATTAACAATAAAATACAAAATAATTGCTTAGAGCCAAAAAAAAATTATATTTCTAAGAATTGAGAGGGGTGGCAAATAATTTTGGCCAAGGCTGTATGTCGTTTCGTTTTGTATGTCGCGTGCAGTAATATAATACATCCGTAGTCAAATAAGGGTCTGCAGATGGATCTGTAGACGTGCGCTGCTGTTTTCGTACTCACTTTCCTGTCTTTGTATGTTAGTATTCGGAAATGTTTAGCTCTTTTAATCATTTCTAATCTCAAGACTTATATGTGTCTGATAAGTTTTAACTTACTGCACAAATTCACGCTTAAGTATTTTATGCACGATCTGGGCTTCGTTATTTGTTCGTCAGCTATAATCGTAGGGGTGTTATGCTTTATTTGGTGGCGGGGTAGCATTAATTGATTTTTGTTCGCGTTTGATTTTAGTCTTCATTTGTAGTCAGATCATTGTACAGCCTTGGCCAAAATTATTTGCCACCCCTCTCAATTCTTAGAAATATAATTTTTTTTTGGCTCTAAGCAATTATTTTGTATTTTATTGTTAATCGGTGCGATCACCTGAATAACGTAAATAAAGTATCTCATCATAAACATGCGAGAACAAGTCGCGACACGATTACAGCAACAAACTTGAATTTTACTCGGTCACTCGTAGTGTGCACATCGATTAACAATTATCAGCTTATAGTCGTTTATTCTAAAGAAAACTCTTATTTTTTGACAAAAATGCCAAAAACGAGAGAATTAGATTTAGCAAAACGTATAAAAATTCAATTACTTTTTGAGAAAGGTAAAAATAAAACACAAATCGCAAAAATAGTCAAGTGTCCTCATAATTCTGTCAGGTATACATTAAAACGTTATAAAAAATCAAAAAGTCATGAAAATTTTAAAAAAGTGGAAGAAAACGTACTACAAGTGCAAGAGAAGATCGGCAATTGGTACGCACTTCCTTACAAAATCGGAAAGACACATCTTCTTAGCTGGCTGTAAAATTATTCGAGGGCGCTGAGAAAAAAGTTTCTATCAGAAGAGTCAGGAGACGGCTTCAATATTCCCAGGCTCATCAAAGGTTGTAAAGCAAGGAAGAAACCGTGGCTGTCAGAAAATAGTAAAAAAAAACGCTTGCAGTAGTGTATTTAACATAAAAATTTCATTGAAGAGGATTGGTCAAATATCGTGTGGTCGGACGAGTGTAACTTCGAGGTATATTTATTTTGTGAATTCTAAATTTATTCCAATTACACTATAGTAATAGAGGAACAAGTAAAATTCCTATTAGTCGTTCTTTAAATATTCAATGATTTTTGTAATAATTTAAAGGTTTTTGGTACCGCGGGTGCAACCTTTGTTAGACGCAGAATAGGCGAAGAATACAAGCCAGAATGTATCGTACCAACCATAAAACACGGAGGAGGAAGTATAATGGTATGGGGTAGTATGTCTGCATACGGGGTGGGCGAAATCGTTATGTGTGAGGGCCGAATGGATTCAAAAAAATATATTCAAATACTGGAAACGGCACTAGAACCGTCTTTCAATAAAATGTTTGGTGACACCAACATGAATGGCGTTCGTTTTCAGCAAGACAACGCGCCATGTCACAAATCGCGAACGACAATGAAGAGGTTCTCGGATGATGGGATTGAGGTCCTAGATTGGCCTCCTCAGTCACCGGACCTCAACCCCATTGAACATCTTTGGGCGATGCTGAAGCGCAAAATTAGAGAACACTCTATTACATCAAAGGAATCACTAAAAAATGTTTTGATTCGGGAGTGGCATAATATTACTTCACAAGAATGCCGACGTTTAGTGTCAAATTTACCCAAAAGAATCGCCGCTGTTATTAAAGTTAAAAGTTTTTCTACTAAATATTAATGTTTAATGTTTTATTTTAATAAATATTTCTATTTTGATCAACTGGTATTTTCCTTTTATCTCGAATATAAAATAATTTAAAATTATTGAGTTTTAACGTAAGTGGCAAATACTTTTGGTCAAGGTTGTATGTATATAAACGGCCAAGCAAATAGTTTTAAGAACAATTACCGGAAAGAGACATCCTAATAATCCTCTACACACTCTCAGCACACAGCTGCTTTAGGAACGAAGTGAAATACCTAGGGTTAAGGATGGACCGGAAAGAATACAACAAAAACGAACGAACTTTGACGAGACCTGGAGAATAGTAAGACCTTTATGTATATATGTATGAGGGGTACAAACAAGTTTCCGCCGTTTGATATCAAAACTTAGGAATTTATTGTGAAAGAACGATGCATTATGTTTTATTGAAAGTATTGTCCATCGCTAGCCACTACTTTTTCTAGCAGCATTCGAATACCACGTCGAAAGAACTCTTCGTCTTTTGGGGCTAGCCATGAATCGACCCAATCTTTGATATCTTCATATGATGTAAAACGCTGCTCAGACAATACATGAACCATTGACTGGAATAAGTGATAGTCGGATGGGACAAAGTCTGGTGAATATGGCGGGTGGGGTAGGGCTTTCCAATTAAGTGTTTCCAAATAGGTTTTGACCGGCACCGCAACATGCGGACGAGCATGTTGCGATCATGTAGGAGAATAATTTTGTCGTGTCTGGACTAGTAACGGGCGCGTTTTTTCTTGAGTGCTCGGCTCAGTCTCATTAATTGTATTCGGTAGAGAGTTCCAGTAATGATTCTGTTCGGTTTGAGCAACTTAATATATATGACACCAAGCTGATCCCAATAAATACACAACATGAGTTTTTTTCCATGAATATGTGATTGACTATCGATGTTGAAGCATGGCCAGGTAGTTCCCATGATTTTTCTTCTTTGGGTTATCGTAATGGGTCCATTTTTCATCGCTAGTGACTATTCGATGCAAAAAAATCCTTTTTTTATGTCTGGCAAGCAGCATTTCACTAATAGAAAATCGGTGTTCAACCTCTCTTGGCTTCAATTCATAAGAAACCCAATTTCCAATACTTTTAAACGATGCGAAATTGCTTGTTGAGTCACTTCTAATGTAAGTGGAAGTTCTTTTTGCGTTTGGGATGAATCTTCCTCCAATATTACTTCCAATTCCGTATCTTCGTACACTTTGGGTCTTCCACGTGAAATTAACCGTTTTTAAATTTGTGAAACCACTCGAGACAACTTCTTTCACTTAAAGCAGCCTCACCATATACTTCTACAAGCAATCGATGCGTCTCAGCTGCAGATTTTTTCAAATTAAAGAAGTAAATTAAAAGTTCCCGCAAATGACGCCTATTCGGCGCAAAACTTGACATTATTGAACGAAACAAATTACCTTATTTTTCTGACTATAAGACGCACCGGACGATAAGGCGCATTTCAAATTTATGAGATGATTTTTAGAAAAATATATTTTAATGGCACTTTCGGATCAAAATATTTATTTATTGTTAACATAACTCCTACTAGCAATGTTCAGTTCATCTTCACTCTCGGTACTATCATTCGTCTCGTTAATATCATCGTTCGTATTGCTTTCATCTAAACTATTATAATCACTCCCTTCAAAAACTGCATCATCTTCAGTACCATCTATTACTTATTCCGCATTTTTTAAATCACTTTATAATCGTCTCTTCTTTCGCAGTTTCCCATGAATTTTTCACCCAGGTACAAACTTCTGAAATTGTTGGTCGTTTCATACGTCCTGCTGCGGTGACATCATGATATGACTTTGCCATCCATTTATTCCACTCTTCTCGCATAAAATTTTCAAATGGTTTATTGATAGAGACATTTAAGGGTTATAATTGACTTGTGAGGTCTCCGAAAATTACTGCTATTTCTGTATTTATTCCTTTTAGAAGCTTCTTGGTTGATTCTGTTGTATGCGCTCTGAATTGATCCCACGCTAACATCGCAGGCTTTTTAAACAATGCACCTGAACGTTTTGTCCATATATTTTCTATCCATAATTTCATTTCTGTCTCATCCATCCAGCCTTTTTCTTGAACGTGAATAATAATGCCACTCGGAATTTCATCTTTTGGTAATGTTTCCCTCTTGAAGATCACTATGGGCGGTAATTTTCTTCCGTCCGCGCAACAAGCTAAAACTACAGTATAGTGAGTTTATTCGTGACTTGTTGTTTCGATCACTATTGATTTGGAGCCTTTTGAATCTACAGTTCGATTTGAAGGAACATCAAAAGTTAGAAGCACCTCATCCACATTCGCAATTTCATTAATCTCGAAATTATATTTCCTTCTCGCTGATATTACAAATCCATGGAATTCTATAATTTTAGATTGGTATTCAGCCGGCATTTTTTGAGCTAATGTGGTTTTTATATGCATACATAACCCATGTCTTTTCATAAATCTAAAGCACCAAGACGGTGATCCGGTAAAATCTAAAATTCCATTAGCAGTTGCCCATCTTTTCGCTTTAAAAATTATCATTTTCGTAGAAACAGATATTCCCATGCTTCGATTATTTGTTACTCAATTTTTCACTTGTACTTTTAATTCTGGCCATTTTTCTAAGCGCAAACGGAATGTTTTCTTATCTTTACTTAGCAGTTTCAATTGCTCACCTTGTTTTCTCCATTCGCGAACCATTTTCGCTGTTGGTGGTGGACCAAAATGTCTTTCTGCTGCTCTGTTTCCATATTGTTTTGCATAATTGATCACATACCTCACGTTAGATGAAAGTCTTTTTTTGTTTTACGCTCATTTTTTCTAATTTTAGAATAAAAATTTAAAAGATTTATAAAAGTAATTCAAATAAATCGTACAAAAGCGCACACGATTACAGGCTAAGCTTAATACTATCTATCGACGATCATAGACAAAGAGCGTAGGTAAATCGGTGATTCCCCCGCTTGTCTTGAGGTGACTTGCGTCATACCTACCTTCAGTGGTGTACCATATTTTTCGGACCATAAGACGTACCTCAAATTTAGAGACGGTTCATTGAAAAAAATATTTTAATGTTCGGACCATCAGAGGCACAAAAAATTTGAGTCCATTTTTCTATGTAAAAAGGTGCGTCTTATAGTCCGAGAAATACGGTATATGATACTGATAAGGAGTTACTAATATTTCAAGGCTAGTTCAGGTTAGTTAGTTGTTACTAGTTGACCAAACTTGCGACAGTATGTTTTACATCTGATAATTTTAAGATAATTTTCTGGTGGGGTCATGTTTTGTCAAACGGCAAAAACTTATTTGTACACCTTTATATGTCACGACCGAAGCACGATTCACGTTAAAGGCACCCTAAACAAACTCTACAAGAACATTGCTCCGAAAGATGGAACAACATAGGCTAAATTATTAGTAATTTCGTTATAACATCTGTTGTATCATTGGGCTGAAAGACCAGGTAAATCAATGGCCTATTCTATTAAGTAAAATAAAGATTGTATATTTATACAGCCTGTCCCACATAAAAATGAACAGCATGGGGATCCCGGAAGCCTTAATAGATACTAAATCGCTTAGATTAGGAAAAAGCGCAGGCAAATTAATAATCTGTTTTATATTGGCTAAATTCCGAATGCCTACGAAAATATCGGGAAAAAACGAATTTGACGATTTTCGTCTTTTACAAATAACTCATATGGTTACAGTTAGAGGAATGAAAGTTTTACATTATTAAGACACTTTTTTGAGAATTTCTTAGCAGTGTTGCCAGTATTCTTGTTGGGTCCTTACTTTTGGAGATAAATTATTATACTTTTGATTTTCATATGGGCGGCATATCGAATATTTGCATTTTGACAATGGTCATAAAATTCCCTTTTCAAGCATATATTAGATTTGGTATTTTTCTCAGAAAATCTATGAGTCATAGCCATTAAAACATTTTTTGACAAGTCGGGTATGATTTTTACTTATAGCAATGGTACATAATAAATAAATGCTATGGAACTATTCAAAATACTTTAAAGTTATAAAACCTTAAATTTCTTTGATGTGTGCATAATTATATTTACTTATGCGTATTCCTGAAATCAATATAAAATAAGAAAAAAATTAATTAAATTAAATTATGTTTTAACAAAAACAATACAGCTAAATTTGGATCGAATAGAAATTTCAAATTATCACAAATGTTCAAATAAACCACCATTATTGTCCAAACGTAAATATGCTGTTTTCACTGTTTCTATAGCATTCATTTATTTATTATGTACCATTGCTATAAGTCAAAATCATAGGCGCCTTATCAAAAAATGTTTTAATAGCTATAACTTGTAGCGTTTCTGAGAAAAATATCAAATGTAATATATGGCTGAAAAGAGAATTTTATGATGATCGTAAAAATAAAAATATTCGGTATTACACCTATATAAAAATCAAAAGTTTAACGATTTAGCTCTGAAAGTAAAGATTTAACAAAAAAGCTAGTAATGTTGCTAAGAAGTTTTCAAAAAAGTGTCTTAATAATGTAAAACTTCAATTGCTCTAACTGTAACCGTATAAGAATTATCTGCAAAAGACGAAAACCACCAAATTCGTTTTTTCCTGGATATATTCGTAAACATTCGGAATCTAACTAGTATAAAAACAGATTATTAATTTGCTTTAAATTATGAAACTTTTTCCTAATTTAAGCGATTTTGTATCTGTTGCCCTTTCCGAGATCCTCATACTGTTCATCCATACGTAGAACAGACTGTATAATACAGAGAACAAAAAATACTATCTTTTGACGTTTATTTATGTGTTTAAATGTTGTTTACGTCACCGATCGGGCGAAGGGGCCGATTTTTTTAAATTGGCACCTTCACCTAAAAAATAAAAAATGGATCAAGTAATACCTCAAATTAAAGGTGTCCCAAAACTACTGAATGACTAACTAACTACTAATATGATTTAAAATCCATCAATGAGTTATTGGGCAAAAGAGCTCTAAATACAAAAGAAAATAACGTAAAAAAAAATTACTACAAATTAAATTTCATAGTACATAAACAATAAAAAATGTTTGTTTGTTAATAGGAAATTACGGATATTATGATAATTAAATAATATAATTTGTAATAATAATAATAATAATAATAAAATTCGTTTTCAATTTTATGCTACCAAACGATCTTTGGTTATATTTATAAACTGTTAGCTAATATTCAAAAGTGCTAATAATTTATTAGTTATGCGAGTATTAGAAGAACAAAGTGAGGCTGCGTATATTTATACTGAAGCTGGTCGAAACTACCATGCTGCCGAAAAGTTGCTCAAGAAAAGATTTTTTTCTTTTTTTATGTTATAATATTATTATTATAATCACTATACAGTATATTAATTATCCTACTATTATTTTATCTCTGATTAAAAAACAAATTTTTTTTGTTTATATACTATAAAACTGAATTTGTATTGCATTTTTTACCCTTATTTTTTTTTACTTATAGTTCTTTTTTTTTAAATAATTGATGGACTTTAAATTGCATTACACCATTAAATGTGGTTTCGAAACATCATCAATTTTAGGTGTCGCTTGACGCATTTGTCAATAAAAAAAAATCGGCTCTTTTACCCTACGGGTGATGTAAACAACATTTAGAAAAAACAAAAATCAAATCATAGTATTTTCTGTCTTATTTACTATTAGTTTTGAATTTTAAGAAAATAATAATTAATTAAAAAGTGAAACGGGAGGTACAATGTAAAGCCGCACTGTATTTTCCAGATATCTACAAACGACAATTTGAAGGATGGAAATGCCTACGAATGAGGCTCTTGATGGAACTTTTACATAACAATAAAGTTAATGAGATTATCAAAGTTAATCGCTGAGGAAAAGGATATAATTAAAGAAATGAATGCAAATGAAGCTATCGAGAATTTAAAAAGTCGGATTTGTTTAATTTATTGTCATTGAATTGTTAAGAAATCTGACTTGAGCTACACACTACTGGTTCTTGAATCGATACGCAAAGCATGAAAAGTTTTTCAAATTATTAAGAAGTCTCCAGTGACTATGTGACCAATATATCGTTGATTCTCAATTATACTGTGAATGAGACTAATCTAGTTCTTATCTAAATGAAATCATTGTATTAGACATCTAATATATTTGGGTTTAATGCACACTTCATAAATCTGAAATTTCTCGTTTCAGGCTCGATTCGATATCGATAAAATTTACGAGGCTTTCGTATATCCTGATATTCCAAAATAGCTAAGACAACGCTTTGAAGAAATAGAACGAATGCAAATTATAATACTTCTGGACATAAAGTATGACTAACTAAATTTTTAAATAATCTGATTAGTTGAGCAATATATGGTCAATGGAAATTAATATAATTTTGAATGGTAAATAATCCCCAAATTAAGCATCATAGAACAATGATGCAATCCCCAATTTCGCTTGAAAAATTCATAAAAACCACGTGGACTAACTTCGATTAATGTGACTACATATAAATAATTAAAGAGCGCCAAATAAAACTTCCCTTCTCCACTCTCACGCTCCTATTGACTACTTGTCATCAACAACTACTGATAAGTTACTTTCAAATTCTCTTCAGTGAAGATTAAAAGTGACATAAAAGAGTCCTATCTCGTTTCGAAATCACGAAAGCTAATCTCCTTAAAAGGAGCCCCTATGCGCCTTCGTGTCGCTTTTAAATTTGAACTCTGATATAATACATCTTGCCGATATTTCCAGAGACACTCGTCTAATTAATAGATACCAATAAGAGACTACTGCGTGTGTTTTACGTCTTGTCACAATTTCGGAGTACACGACCAACATTTGTCCATTGCAAACATGCTCCCAATTCAAGGAAAATGAGAATTTTCTGCGCTATTTACTTTTGCAAATCGAATTGCTTTTAGCTGGATTGCTTTCCTTTGCAACGATTTTTAGCCACAGATATGATATAAAGTTCAACGAGATTGGTCTTAACAATTTGATGAATGTGCTTTTGTCATATTCGATTAATTACTAAAGACAGTTTGCTTGACAGTTGAATGAAATACTGCTTCAGAATTGCTTATACGGCCTCTAAAACATTAGGTTTCACATCTCGCACAATATGTTGCTTTAAGTTAATTGGATTTCCAAGGTATTTCTTTCATCCGACCTTATAAATTTCCTGCAAATGTTGTGATCTATACGAACGTAAATTCTTTTAAGGTTTCCCACAATACACTACATCCCGCTCCTTCTTAAACAAGCAGGTATAAGTCGGATTTATCAAAAGAGAAATCCGGGAACAGGATTATTTTTAAGACTTTAGCTATACATAAGCGAGCAATTCATTTACTTGAACAAGAACTATACAGGGTATTTCAAATTCGACCCTCACCATTGGGATCTCGGAAACTAGAGGAGATACGAAGAAGTTTAAATGGGGGCAAAGTTGCGTAATCTAGCGCTTATCGAATACCATTTTCAAAATTTTAATTTTCCGAGTACTTCCGAAGATATCCGAGAAAAACTAAAAATTGGAGAATCCATTTTTAATTATTTTTTAGTGTTATTTGATAAGGAAGATTAAATCTGTAAGCACATTTTCATTGCCACTTTTTCTCAGCTACACTATGACATATTCAGATTTGCCATCCGACGTTTCGTCTTTCGGCTACCATTATCAACTTTATTTTTTCTTATGAGCGCCATATTGGATTTTTCGACAGAAAAATAGTGCGTTTCTTTCTGATTTCATTGATATAAAACTTCTTATAATTTACTTTTTTAAAAGCCAAAATATTTAAATTAAAAAAAAAATTACATAGTTGGCCTTGACTTCATCGAAAGACTTTCTTTTGTTCGCGTTATATAACAGAACTCCTCAAACGAGATTAGAGCGTGCGCAGATTTCCAATGTAAATGAGCTTCAGAAATGAAGAGAAACGAGATATGTTAAGACTTTATTACAAATTTGACAGGAACAGTACGAAAACAGCTCAAATGTATTTTGAGTTATATCTGGAAAGACAACAGCCGCATAAAACATTATTTAAAACTTTGGATCAACATTTAGCTGAGTTTTGTACCTTTGAAAATTTGTTTCCGTTGTATTTCCATACTTCATTTTAGGTTTTTGGTCTGTTTGGTGCTTTCGAAATGTTCATCCAAAGTTTTAAATAATGTTTTATGCGGCTGTTGTCTTTCCGGATATAACTCAAAATACATTTGAGCTGTTTTCGTACTGTTCCTGTCAAATTTGTAATAAAGTCTTAACATATCTCGTTTCTCTTCATTTCTGAAGCTCATTTTCATTGAAAATCTGCGCACGCTCTAATCTCGTTTGAGGAGTTCTGTCATATAACGCGAACAAAAGAAAATCTTTCGATGGAGTCAAGGCCAACTATGTAATATTTCGACTTTTAAAAAAGCAAATTATAAGAAGTTTTATATCAATGAAATCAGAATGAAACGCACTATTTTTCTGTCGAAAAATCCAATATGGCGCCCATAAGAAAAAATAAAGTTGATAATGGTAGCCGAAAGACGAAACGTCGGATGGCAAATCTGAATATGTCATAGTGTAGCTGAGAAAAAGTGGCAATGAAAATGTGCTTACAGATTTAATCTTCCTTATCAAATAACACTAAAAAATAAATAAAAATGGATTCTCCAATTTTTAGTTTTTCTCGGATATCTTCGGAAGTACTCGGAAAATTAAAATTTTGAAAATGGTATTCGATCAAGCGCTAGATTACGCAACTTTGCCCCCATTTAAACTTCTTCGTATCTCCTCTAGTTTCCGAGATCTCAATGGTGAGGGTCGAATTTGAAATACCCTGTATATAACTAAGAAACATTATAACATGGCGATTGAAACGTGTCGTTTACCCTTCGGCGGGGGTTGATAAACGGAGGGCCAACTTCCTCGGTTTTCTCGGAGAAATGGCGAAAGTTTCAGACCGAAAATCAATTATGCGGATGACCGCGCTCAAACTCAAACTCCATCTGGCCTTCGGCAAAGTGAAATGCAAGAGCCTTAATCCTTCAATTTTTCATGGCGAGGTGTTTATGAATAATGTATAGAAAATTACCGCCGCTGGCAGATTATCGTAAAGTAAATAACGCGGTGCGCGTCTGCACCTCAACGATAAAGCCCTATGGGTGTTGGTGTAGAGTGGTAAGTTTGGCTCTAAAGTCTTTATTAAGCTTTCGTTGCTCGCGTCAGACAAGATCTTCCAGAGAACATGTTTACCGTTTAACACACTCGTGAATTATATTGTAAAACCCTAGTTTGCCGGACATGTTTATTACTACCAGAGGCTGTTTTACTTTCAAGTTAAAATCGGGGTACAGAATGAGACATGCCAAGACATAAAGTAATGTTCTAAGGGTTTAAAAAGGCGAAATTAAATTCCTCTTGTGTGACGGGTAAGTAATATTAAGTTTCAGTATTTTAGTTGAATGAAAAAGTGCTACTAAATCCAGCTGAAGCAGGACAAAGATCTCTTTCGGCTGAATTTGGAAGGAAGGCCGTGTAAAGGAAAATGGCGGCAGAAGTAGTCGATACTAACTGCAAAATGCCTTTCCTTGCGAAAAAAGTTAGTAGGTATTTCTAGTGGTGTCATTGATATTCAGTACTCGTTTGCCTCCAGTAATTCACACAACATCGGAACTTATACATAAGTTATAAGATTATGTATTAATAATGTACTTTTATTTGTCAAGCACGGAGGGACGTGACAACAAAGCAAAGCAAAATCCAAATCTTTTTGTCAGTGCTTTTAGGTGGAGGTTCGATATTTGAGCAAGTGCTCTATTGGAATCCCTTGTTTGCACTTTCGCACAAAAGAACTTTCCGCTGAAAAATCCCTACACAAAAGAAATCCCTAGACAAAGACGATCCCTACGTGATGAATAGCTGGAAGTAATTATTATTATGCAGTTTTTGATAAAAGTATTTTTTGACGGGTAACACGAATAATTCCTCACTATCACGGTAACACACTTGAGCTCCAAATTTATCGCCTTCAGTAAATATGAGGGGAAGAGCGATTTCGCTTTGTCAAACGTATAGATCCACCTTCGTTGACGCAGATGGAAATTAATCTTGGGCGCTGAATTTAGGTAGGAGGAAATAGGGAACCCCATATTTTATCGCAAGTTCAATAACATTCTGTATATCCTAAGGAAAATCCGCATTTTCGTAACAAGAAAACAATCTTCCACCAATTCATATACATGTACACATGGTCACAGGTATTTTATACGAGTACCTACTCTGATAAATTGGAATTTGATTGGTTTGTAAACGCTTTGATGCTGCAGCTTTGAGTTAAAACCTGAGCGAAATTTACTGATCCGAGGGAATTAACAGTTTGCATTTTTCGAGTCCGCGGGCTCAAACATCAATCGATAACATAATTAGAGCAATATTTCATATAATACAACGTGTTATTTATTATTATTAAACAGTTGCCTAATACGGGATGTTTGCTTATCACTTAACTGCAAAAAACAACACCCTAAGGTATTGCAGATAACAGTGGTGACAAGAATATTGTTTTTGCCCACTAGACTGTGACAAACTCGCTTTAATCTGTCTACTTAAAGTCTCTTAGCCCTAATTACCGTAAACCTCAAAGGAAAGCTTAATGACGAAATACCGCACCATTTACAATTAGGGGAAAATTAATGCTCCTATAACATGTCTTCACCGCCGCCCATAATTCCCCTGCCAGGTTAAAGTTTAATGGATCATTAAGGCTCAATTTAATACTCTATTTCCACCACGGTTATTTACTTTTCAACTACATACGTCCTCCGAAATTTATAGAAAAGGTCAACAAGCAAGTGCAAATAAGGAAAAATATTCGCTCACATAAGAGAACTCTCAGTACTCACATGTGAATTGTGTGAGGATGCCAATGAGGAAGTGAAAATTACGTAAGAAGAATATGCGGCTTTAAACGCTCCGCTTTCATTTAAAAGCTCAAATTTCCGGTTTAATTGTGCTGACGAGAGCTGGAAACTCGCTTAACAACCAGAGGATTAATTGCGCTTTTCACCAGTTTTCGCTATACAGATTGGGAACTGAAATGCCACGCTTAATAAGGAAAACGCGTGAAATAGCAATGTTTGAGGCTTTTGGGTTGTTTTTCCAGGGTAAGGGGAAAAAATTGAAAACAATCATAATATTCTACTCTCCGGCCCAATTCGCAAACCTTTGAAATCTGAAAGTGGAAAGTTAAAGGTAAGCGAGATGTGCCCTTTTACCGGCAACAAATAAATGAAAAACATGAAGCTGGAAAAGAACTCAAATTATAATCAAGTTTCCATGGATCAGAAGTAGAAGACAGAAAGGTATTGCCTATCACCCTCTGGTGACTAAAAGAGTTGCGGTACTCCATATTTGTTTGTTTCGCAGTGCCCACAACCCAACTTATCTATGTTCACTTGTTTTTCTTTTGCAAACAAACAAAAGACATCAACAACGATGCCATATAGGTAAAATTAAATTAACCAATCCTGACGGCCTTGTCAGCCATCAGTTTTTCCCTTTAATGCGCATTATAACCTTGTCAGCTACACATCCCGGTTCGTCTTTTGTTCGCAAATACATAACCAGTAGACTATTCAGCGCATCTACTCAACAACTATTTCGCTTCAGGCGGCCTCTGATGCTGTGCAATTTCGTAAATAGGTCGCAGCCGTTGCTATGCTTCGGTTATCTAAACCGAGTTTTTAAAAAACCAGTCCTAAAGCAACTTTTTCACGTGCAAAACGTGCCAAGCTTTAATCTGCGACGTTGCCTAATCATGTATGCAGGGAATCACGAGTTGTCGCTTATGTACAGCAACGTCAGATAAAGCATATTAGTGAAATATCAATGGTTTTGCAAGTAAACAACAACACGTCAATAATCAAACCAGCCCGATACGTAAACCACGCCTTTATAAAAAATACTCTCCTTTCATTGGCTTCAATAATGACAGCGAAAGCTACTTCATAATTTCATTGGTAACGGGGCGGAGTTAAAAGGAAAACAAATAAAATTTAGGATAGATAAATCACATTTAAATCACGCCCCCTATTTACTGACCTGCGTACGGTTAACATTCATTTTTAGAAACAAATGCCAATAATGGCGTTGCCATTTCCTTAGTTTACATAAAAACACTACAATAGGTATCCTCCTTTCCTTTTCCCCTTACACCCAAATTTTTTTTTCGCAATCAAACACCGGCATCAGAATATGACGACGTGCGATTGGTCCATTATATCTTCTTTGCGATTGTTTCGAAGGCGGTGGGCAGGACTTCAGTATAAAATTGAATTAGATTAGTGATAAAACCGCACCCCTCCTTACTCCTACTAATTTTTAAATAAATCGAAGATCATACAGAAACTATTACGATTGGCAACTAACTTCGCTTCTGAATTTTTCTGAAAGATAAGCGTGACTTGAACTAAAACTTTTACTTTTACATGTTCCTAAAGCCCCTTTTTTCTAGTCCAAAACAACTGACATCGTCAATTACTTCAGGTATTTTACATAAGTTTACACAAAGTATGAAAATTCACTACAAACACCGACATAAATCATCGATGAGACCTAGAAGCTGATAAATCCTGCCTATAGAGGGCAATTTTTCTTTTCATTTTCCTGCTTCCAAGACTTCAATCTCCTTTAAAAGAAGGAACAAAAAGTTGAACAAGCCTGGACGTTGATCATTTCCGGACAAATCCAGCTTGTAATTTGCCGGAGCCACACGGATCTTAAATGGGCCCTTTTACTAACATAATTGTTTGCTTGAGGCTATAAAAGGCTTTAGTAATGGATTTGTGAGGATCTTGTGATTAGCTCTTTCGAAGGGTTAATTGTGGAAAATTATCAAGGTTCAGAAATGCAAGAAAAATCATAAAACTCGCTTTAACCCCGCAAAGCAGACGAGGATTATAAAATAGGAACCGGGGTCATCAACCCTTTCGAATCGATTTAAGTGATGATGTCAGCGATTTTTGGGAATGGCAAAAGGGGAGGTATAAACAGACACTTCTAATAAAAAAATATCCTTTTTAAATTCAAAGAAATTTATCCATAAATCTCGGAAGAATCATCAAACGCATTTAGCAAGCTTGAGGAAATTAATTAGGGATCGTAATCTTCAATATCGAGTCCCCTTGTCCGGTTTTCGAGTTAATGGCTTCGGCAAAAAGGTCCAAATTCGCCTTTGAATTTAATTTCCATACTCTATCACCTGAACAAGGGTGATACTAAACATAATGAACGAAGAAAATACAAAGAAAAATATAAAATGAACCTTACCAAGCAAAAAATATATATCATTCGAACGTATTCCGCTATTTACATAAGACCATCAGCGCTGAGCCATTGGCAGCAGCACGAGACCAATCAGCGGCAGATGTTTGTTAAGGACGCTTATGACATCAACTATAAGAACGCTCGAATTTTGACTTCAAGACCGAGAATATAAAAAATTGTTAAATACATGATAGCTTCCTTGCAACCAGTTAAATTTAAATATTATTATTTAATATTTCTAATTTTTTCAGATGATTTTGAAGATCGTATGTAACATAAAAAGGGTAGTAATAAATTGCGGCCATTTCCCTTGTGCGTAGCGATCAATTATCGACTATTGAAGGGTCAATAGGAGGGCATTCACCTTCGGGTATATCTTCTCTCCTTTTCGCTAGAAGTTCGCTTGATATAATAACTATACTGGTACACAGACAGTTCCAATTTCTTTACCAAGCAATGTAGTGGTACAAAAAAATAAACTATTAGAGGTGCCAATAAAACCTCATAAATAGCCCCTTTATTGTTTCCCGTCTCTAATTTTAAACGTTTCACAAATACATACTGTATTTCGAATAATTTTAAACAATTCCCAGAAATAGCTACGTCCTTTAATTAGCTTTTTGGGGTATGAAATATTGTAACATTCACTCGACCGGTTAATTGTATAATCAATAACTGTCTCTGTTTTCATAACAACATTCCAATTACTATTATTATTAAGGTATCTTCCATAAAAGACACATTCCAGTGTAATAAAGACACGTGCCCTACAAAATCTGTATACTTATTTCGAATTACATCCATTTTTTTTCGTTCTCAAAAGACGTTTTATCCGCTTACAAAGCCCATTGTTTCGGCCATATTTTAACTGCTTACATGCATTTTACATGAGTTCTCTTGAGACTCTATTTACATATTACGCCTCCTCCCGACGATCCCGCTGCGCCGTTTCCGTTCTCCATTATGTTCTCCATTATTTCATTTGGAGGACATCATGGGATGTCCTTTGATTTAAACATAGCAATGCCATTTAGGAGTTTTTGATGTAGGTATAAAAATTGTAGTATGACGAGTGAAAAAAAGCAAATGACGCAAAAATCATTGATGAAAATCGTCTGAAACATGGCACGTTGCTCGTCAAATTTCTACAGTTTTCTAAAATCGGGCGCCCCAAATCACACTCTCTGAATACAGGAATTCCATGTTCATCGATTAATTTATGGGAAACCTGATGAAATACACCTCATTATCAAACGATTACATTAGCCGTTCGCTAACAGGAATTTACGACCCACTTAATAATTCGGCACTCTATGTATGTCTATGGGGAAATATGATTGTACCCAAAGGTTAATTAACAGGCGTTTCGAGACGTGTAATGAGAGATGCAGGAGAAATGTTTTGGCAAAATCTACGAAGGAAAGTTATTAAAAGCAGTTAAAAGCACTTAAATAGTGCTTAGAAGTGATTAAAGAAGGCAAGAATCTTGAGCGATACTAGGAAAAACCCGCAGAAGTTAAATATTTTCAAGCAACTTTCTGCGAAGCGGCAACAAGGAAAACATAGCTGAACAACAGCTGTCACAGGCTCAGAAACGTTGTCAGACTTCATTAAATGTGTTCGAGAAACCGGAAAAATCAAACGATTTTCTTTTTCTCGCTTTCCCAACTTTTTGTTAGATGGCAACAAGGCATTATTCTTTTCTCTGCAGGGAAAAGAGTGAGGTATACTTTAACAACAGTCGTGAGAGAAAAGGCATCGTTGCCAAATTTTGTCGAATGTTTCTAAATAGCAAAAAAGAATTTTACATATTCTAACTCGGTAAATTATGATATACTCGTTACGATTAAAGCTTTCCTACTAAAATTATAAATTCCGTTCTTGCAATGCGGGATTCCAAATAAGGCTAATCCGTGTTTGCTCCCCATTTTTACGTAAATCTTAAATATACCTGACCTCATTACCAGTTCCCTCCCCAGTAGACGCAACAGATTAACATTCTAATTAAATAATACATATATTCATTACGCGCGTTGAAATAACGAAATTTAATTAAATCGTGGAACAGGAATAATGCTCGTGCCTTGCTCGGAATACGAGGCAACAAAACCTCCCCTTCGACACAAATGGAAACCTTACGGACAAATTGGCAGTCAAGATTGAGTTTCGACGTTTGTAAGACGTGTAATGAAGCTTCCAGGTGGATTTAAAATAAAATGAAATTTAGAGTATAATTGGTTTTATAGTGGGAAATGGAGAATTAAAATTTTCCTCAGTGCTCAAAAGAAATTGGCCGCAAAAAAGGTCTCAATTCCTACAGTTCCAGATATGGACGAAACGTCTTAATATTTCACTGCGGTGTAAACAGGAATCGATTGAACGATATCTCGTTAGAAAACGGCAGGGGAGCTCAGCTGGAAAGATAATAAAAGGGGGAAATTGTCACGTTTGGGAAGTTTAATTAAAAATGTTGCTGAAGCGATTAAAATGACTTTTAAAGGTAAAAGAAAAATCCGTTCTACAGTGCCGCTCTCACGTAAATACCACGGAAATTTTGGTTATTCGGAATCGGGGTGATACCACCGCTCCGAAAAATGTTCCTAATCGTCTGAATTTCAATAATTGAAAGGTTTAATGCTCAGTTTCAAGGCTTTCTATTGGTTTCATTAGACTTGAAATTTGATAAAACAAAACGAATAAACGAAAATTTCTCACTTACCCTCACTTTCTGAACTCGATCTCTCCTCTCCGGCGTTTCTCAAACTCTCAACTCCGAACTTATCTCACAACTCCCGTCTATCGGCGACTTCAACAAGTTGCGTACTGACTCTTTTCGCGTCTGGTCTGAACATTAATGTCTGTCCCTGTCCCACTCAATTCCCTCTGAGCCTTTAGGGATCTCGTAGTGCAAGAGCTAAAGTCAGAAAACTCTGTATAGTGGTCCATCAATACGGACTTAAAAAAACAACCTTAATGCTATTGATACATGTATATGTGTGTGTGTATACCATATACTTTCCTATTGTTAAATCCGAACGTAAACACACCATGCTATATTGAGAATGAACCCGACCTAGAATCATTAATTATTTGACCTACAATACTAACAATAAACGCCATTTTTCAGCTAACTTTGATGGTTGGTGGTTGTCTGCGAATTGTTTCATTTGTTTTTTTGATCTGTCAGATATACCGTCTGCGAATCAACTAACGATTTACCGAATAATCAAAGTAGGTCTTGGCAAATTTTATTCCTTGGAAGTGAGAAATAAACGACGGATGTTTATGAATTTTTGGAATAATTGGTTGTAATGGGTATATAAAATATGAAGCGCTTTTTGGCGGGTCAATGTGATTACAAGACAATTATATGGTCATTTCCCATAGGAACCCATAACACATGTACCACGTGTATAAACAAAAACCATAACACGCTCCAGAATTCAGCACCTTCAGCATCTTTTTATTATATAAAGTCAGATATTCAGCATAGGATTATTATTATTGTCATAATCATCAGTTAGTCTAGTTGCTAGTACATCGAGTACAAAGTTTTGCCAACAATTGTAATTCTTATTATTATTTTTGAAATAAATAATTTTTTTAAAAAGAAGTTTTCTTGGAATGAAAACTTAACTAGGCCATACAAAAATGATAATATTCTACGATTTGTTTACGTTTCGCAATTCCTTTAGGTGGCTAAATTTCCTATCCATCTCAATAGCATTATTGCTTCTCAAAAAATTACTTCAATGCAAATAACGCCAAAAGTTGAGCAGACAACTATTGCTCTTGAGGGCCATTTGAGCATGAGCAACACTTCAAATACTCCCCTCTTTCTTGATAACGCTGCCGAAACCTACTTGGCAAAAACTTGTTATTTTAACGTGAAATGGACGTATTTAGGATTAATTACGGTCAAAATAACTGTTGTTTTAAGGAATCTAAAGATAAACACTGACTGTTTATTTCCGGAAAAACCTTATCTGATTATTATGGAGCCTAAGTAAAAATCGCCCGAGTTTACAGGGCGACGATCAAAATTGGTCTGAAAACGATAATTTTCCTTGTACCTTCAAATATTAAATTACAGGATCCAATTTCCATAACAAACGTACTGTTAAAAACACCTTAATTCCTGATAATTACAGGAGACAAATTTTTAACCGAAAATTCAAGGAAACAAACTATAAGCCAATAGTTGCCCAGTAAAACAGTGTACTGTAGACAAAATAATAAATAAAAAAAAATAAATAAATAAAAGGAGCAATGGCAGAATATTAGTCCTGGTTCATTACTTCCAAGCCGGTCTAAGCCTACTTGACAGAATTTCATATTTGTGAAAATTATGCATTTTTAATGCTTTTTAGTCACTTTTTGACGAGGAAGTGAAAAATAAGCACAATTATGCAATTATATAAGGCATTTTCGAAATTTAAGACTAAATATCAACTACTTATCTTTCCAAAAAATCTTACTTGACATTATAACCTTAGAAGCCACCTGAGATTACCAGTGAAAGCAGGTTGAAGTTAAAATTTATAGAGAAAACACCTACAGAAATATCAGTCCCATTATTATCCTTTAAATTTTCCAACTATTACACTTGATTTTTGGGCACAAACTCACTAAAAACAATTCAATTATACTGAAGAACTTACGGAACAAATTTAAACAGAAAATTCGCAATAATGGCGTCTCTAACGACTGAAAAAGAGACGTAAATAATCGCCCAGGCAAACAATTCACTCTCAGCAAATATCTGACTAATCAATATTACTTCTGGTTTTATATTTAACGATCGAACTAGAAATTAAAATTAATAATTTATTATGTATTTGTTGGTACTGTGAATTATTGCAAAGAACGCTATTTATTAAGCTTATTGATACTACTTTAAAAAAAAAAACATTTTCAGAATCCATATAAAATTCTGGACAAGAAGGTGAAAACAAGTATTATTATCAACTCTAAAAACGTACACGTTACAAGATTTGTATCCAACTTTTCAAACAATTTCTCATTAAAACGAACCGACTCCAAGCTCTTATACCTTGCGACAAAATACGTACGAAAATACCTGCATGTCTAAAAATACTCACAGTTCTGCCGGATTCTCAATTTCACTCTAAAAACAAGTGTGAACTGAAACCACCTGTTTGAACCCGAATTTAACTTCTACCCTTGGACTATGCCACAGAACCGAGCATCCTCGTGGCGGGAACGCAATCAATAGAGCACGGAGAGGACGATAGACCGCGTGGTCCGAGTTCGAAGGAGGATCTCCTCAACCGGCCCCGCCAATCGCATCAAGCCTGCATTTAACGGCTCTCGTGGCGACGCTACCTGTAACTCCGGATAAAAGCTTTCCAGGCACGACTGCAAACCTTTTACGGAGGCAATTCTCTTTCGACTTTTTACGGTCCGAAAACTGATAAAGACAGGAAAGGAGGCGTAAAGAGGGATGTACTCACAATAATATTTAAATGTAAAACTTTAACGTTCCGTAACTAAAAAAACTAAGTATTTCCTGATACATGTTCATTTGAATTTTTACGACTAAAAATCACGCACAGATTACTGACTTGATTTAACCTCAGATGACAGATTGTTTTTTATTCAGGTTTTTTTAGTACTATATATATATATATATATATACACACACACACGATGTGTGTATATATATATGTATATATACAACACACATCAATATAAAAAAATTAAAACTAAATGACACTTCACAAGACAGCAAATTGATCGTACAACAAGTCTTTGATCTTATAATAATCGTCTGAAATGCAGCCTTCCAGCACTATTTTCTCCGTATCAACCTTTCTCACAGCTACCGTGCCATTGCAGCACCACAAAACTCCCCCCGAAAACTCTGAAGATATGTTGGCTCTGGCCAGAACCTGCTTAAAATCGTAAAGTTTAAGCTCATTTACAAATACAGGCTCATGATTGTCCGCTTCCGAGCACGGTTCCAGGGTTAGAACCCTAGTATCTTCGTCTGGAACTATTTCCATGGCATCGTCGTCCTCTAAACTGGGTCTTTGGGCGTCAGCCTGTGATTCTCGAACAGCAATTTGGGAGCTGATAAAAGCCACTTCAGCATCTCTGGCTTTAAGGAAGTCTAACTGGGAAACTAAGGCATCCGTAAGTCTTACCTAAAAAAGTCACAAAGATTATACACAAAAAAAAACATTATGAATGCAAAAATTTATACTTGATAAATATGTGTCTCACTGGTTGCGTCTACAACTTCACCCCTTTGCGGTGTAAACACTCGAACATTGATGTTTTCCCTGCAGTGTTTGGCAATGATTTCAGTGTTTTCAGGAGTCCCGTGCACCACTATTAATTACCCAACAATTAATTTACCCTTCCATCTAAAAAAAAACTGCTCACCAATGACCCGCCTCGGCCTTAATTGCGAGAGAATCTTCATTAGAGACTCTCCATCCGAGCGACCTTCAAAGTCAATGTACTGCACTTGACAATTCACCTGCACAGTCCTCTCTAAAGCAATACACTTGGAAGGCACCTCTGGAATTTCAACTAAAATCCACTATAATTTACCAATTTAATCTTAAAGATTTTAATAAATTTTTACCAACGTCATCATCTTCCTCTTCCTTTATATCAAGGTTTTCTTTGTTGTCATCAATATCAGGATTTAAGTCTGCTAATTTATAATCCTCAACTCGGACTATTTCCCCATATTCATCACACTGAAATATATGAAATGTAAGTGCAAATATTTAATTATTTTAGGGCTATTATGACACCTTTATTTTCTCCTCTTTAAAAGGGTACATTGGGTGGTGCTTTTTAGTAACCTTAAAGAAACCCCCACTAACTTTTCCCTCCTGCTTAACAACTATATCATGCCTCCCCTTGGATATGATTGACATCTCTATGTCACTGTCTGAGTCTGAGCCACCATCCCTATTTAAAAAAAATTCAATGCTGGCGCTCTACTTTAAAAAAAAACACGTACTCTTTGGCAATCTTCTCAATTTTGGCCCTTTGCTGTCGCGTTTCAAACTCCCGCAATTCAGCTCCTTCTAGTTTGACTCGTCTCTCCACTATTAAATCTATAGTGCGTCCCACCTCATTGTTATCTATTAGATCTCTGGCCAAAGTTCCAGGGGATGTTCTGAAGAAGTATTTGATATATAAATAAATGATAATTTTTATTTTTGTAATGGACGACAAATGTAGAGAGGAAACATAGTAATTATTTTCTGCCAAGAAATTTTTTTCTTAGAAACCCACCTCGTTGTTATAATGACACTGTTATTTGGCTTAGAACACCATTGCAAAAACAATTCTCTGGAATACCCCACCTCCAAATCTGCACTACTTGCTAAAACTACCTTAGGACTCGGCACTTTATTCAATTCCTGTAAAGTGTGACACAAGTTTAAATGTTTGAACTGAAATGGATTGTTCCTGGCTCCCTCAAAGCTGCGCATCAACTTATCACTCATCCATTCTACAAAGCAAAAATCTCTTAAATATTTAATTTCATTAAAATACAAATATTTTTACCTATTTGAGACTTGGCAAATTCAACTACATTATATGCAACATTACTAATAAGGGCCAAAGAGTAGGTTAGTAAGCCTGAATCTTTGTTGCGCCACAATTGATCCAACATATGGGCCAATTCCAGTACTCTACCAGCAGTGTCCACTGCAATCAGCACATTCCCATTGCTTCTTAATGTTTGTAAAATGTTTGCTAAAACACCATAACCCCTATCAGCATTTCAAATAGATTAAACTTGAACTTTACTCATTAATTTCTCATCTCTAGCTCTTCGTCTGGCCTGCTGATAGCTAGCATTAAAAGCGTCAGTGATGAACAAAGAAGGTCTCTGCAGCTTCTCCAATTCACACCCATTCAAATGCCGTTCTTTCTTGTGATTAAACGAGTTTGCATAAATAATATCCTCCTCTCCAGTTTTCATAATTTTCCAAATTGTCCCCCCAATCATGTGACCCGCTGGCAGAGGAGTAACAGTCAATCCATAACCTTTACCCTTAAGGGCAATGCTCTGGTTATATTTTAGCTGAATAATCTTATCAAAAGTAGCATCAACATCATCCAAATTAAACAACATAAAGGCTTTCATGTTGTACTGTGACTGATACAAATCATACATGAACATTTGACCCATTTTGTATACAGGGATGGTTGAATAGATAGGGCAATTGAGGCCCAATTTTCCTACGAGGTAAGGCAGAGCCCCTAAATGTGCAGTATCCGGGTATGATATTAAAACTGCATCTATTTGATGCACATGTCTAATGGCAAAAAGGCTTAATAACTTCATGACAAATAAATCAATAAGTTACCTCTTGACCTCCTTAATAAACTTCATATTAAACTTTTCATCCCAGCCGCAGTCGAGCAGGATTTTAACGTCGTCAATTTGCAGGAGATATGCGGGAGGGGACTCGTCCATAGCCCCTGAGAGAACTTGCAATTTTATAATTGAAGTCATTGTGAAAATGCGTTTATGACTTGTGAATTAGAAAGAATATTTAATTTTCTTAAGAAAGTGTGGGTTTTTGTTAAATTTTAGAGGTTTTAATTGAATTGAATAGTTGAAAACATCCCTTGGGTGCTTTGGAGCTCTTCCTGCCTGAAAAAAACAAATTTGTAAGGTTAATAAGTAAAAAAAAAAAAAAAAAATTCCAAGGTTGTTGTCAATGTATTATTTAGAGTATGGTTGTCTCTTTCTAGTTCGTTACCTGCAAAAAGACAAAAACTTCTCGGCTAATGACCACCAAAATACTTTGACATAATTTTTGGCGACATCTAGTAATGACACTCAGTAACACCACGTGCCGTCCAATGTAACCTTACTTTTTAATAATCGTTTTATTCTTGATGAACTTGATTTTATCATCGAAATAACGTTTTTCATTTAAAAATTGATAAGTACTCCTGAATAGCATAAGTTTTAAATTGACATGGCTTTGGTGGCCAATAAATGGAAACCAGTGCAATTGGAAGGAGCTCTCTTTTCCAATGCTTTAGCAGAAGGGCTCATTGGTATAGAAGAGTGTACCGACTATAGTTCCGGTAATATTGTAACTTCAGAGAAGGTTTGTATTGTCCTTTAAATATTCCTTGCAAATCTTGTTAGACTTCCTAGTTTTAAGAACAATTTTATCATCTCTTTATATTTTTGCAGAAATGTAAAAGGAAAGCTGCTACTACTGCTCTATCCAAAAAAAGAAAAAATAATACACAACCAGTAAATCCAACTGCTAATTCCACTTCAAAATCACTTAAACCTTCCATAAGTGGAAAAACTACAAATTTTCAAGAAAAAACTAATCCTCCCAATTTATATTCTATTGGAGTCTGGGAACAGTTTGCACTGCCCACAACTATAATTCGGGCTTTAGAAGAACAAGGTTTCAACCATCCTACTGAAATACAGTCCCTCACACTGCCCCCTGCAATTTTAGGTAAGTTTAAACTTCACACCAAGCATTACAAGTCCATGATTAAATATAGGAAAAAGGGATATTCTTGGAGCTGCTGAAACTGGAAGTGGCAAAACTTTAGCTTTTGGCCTGCCGATTCTAACTGGTATTGACAAATTACAAAAAAAAAATTCCACTGAGACTATTTTAAGTGACTCAGATGATGAAGAAGATTTAGAGTTAGATGATCAGGGTTTAGGGTGTGTGCAGGCATACAAAATAAAAAAAAAATCAGTTATAAAGCCTTTATATGCCCTGATTTTGACTCCAACAAGAGAGCTTGCCTTGCAAATCACCAATCACTTGACTCTAGCTGCAAAATACACAGGTTTACTTTTATTTCAAGTGCTGATTTAAGCTCATTAAGGTTTATTTGATTAGGTATTAAAATTGCTGTAGTAGTAGGTGGAATGGCAGCAGTGAAGCAAGAGAGACTTTTGAGTAAAAGTCCTGAAATTGTAGTGGCAACCCCTGGGAGGCTTTGGGAGTTGATTCAGCAGGGCAATGAACATTTATCACAAATTAACAATATTAAGTATGTTCATAGGGTCTTTAGTCTTCCTTTTAAACAACTTTTTTGAAGATTTTTAGCCATAGATGAAACAGACAGAATGCTGGAAAGGGGCCACTTCAAGGAGCTGCAAGATCTGCTTGATCGCATTAATTTAGATGAACAGAAAAAAAATCAAAGACAGAACTTTGTTTTCTCAGCTACATTAACTTTAGTCCATGATATTCCTAAATATCTAGTGAATAGGAGTAAAATTAAAGGTCGCAGGTTTAAAGAAATGTCCTCAAAGCAAAAATTGCAAAAAATTGTTACAACATTGGGGGTTACAAATCCAAAAATTGTGGATTTGAGCGAGGGTAAGGGCACCTCAGGCACCCTCACTGAGTGTCGAATTACTTGTTCTATAGAAGAAAAAGACTATTATGTCTACTATTTCCTGAAAAAACATCCAGGGAGAACTTTGATATTTTGCAACTCCATAGGCTGTGTTAAAAGATTAACCAATCTACTGAGTTTACTAGACTGTCAACCGTTGCCATTACATGCTAGTATGCAACAGAGGCAACGCCTGAAAAATTTAGAAAAGTATTTACTAGATAACCAGTAGTAGTTCTAAAGTTTTAAAGATAAATTTCAGGTTTCGAGATGATGAAAATGGCGTGCTTATAGCCACAGATGTGGCGGCCAGAGGTCTAGATATCCCTAAAATCGATCACGTTTTGCACTATCAAATTCCAAGGACCAGTGAGAGTTATGTGCATCGATCAGGGCGTACTGCTAGAGCCTCAAAACTAGGCATTACAGTGCTTATAATGGAGCCCAGTGAATTTAGCAATTATGTGAAGTTGTGCAGAACTTTAGGAAAGAGTATAAAGTATTGTTTTTTCCTTTTAAATGGTTTGTTACTTAGTTTTGATTTTAGGGGAAGATTTACCTATGTTTCCCGTACAGGATCGGTACTTAACTGCAGTGAAACAAAGGGTAAATTTGGCTAGGGATTTGGATAAATTGCAGCTGCAAGTGCGTAAAGCCAATTCTGAAGAGGGGTGGCTGCAGAAGGCTGCTAAAGAAATGGATATTATTGTTGATGAAATGTATGTTTTGTTGCTAATTATTATTGTGTGGTTTCTTATTAAAAGATTTAGGTATAACAGATGCGAGGCTGAAGAGACTAATTCAAAAAAAAAGGCTTCAGAAGTGATTAGGAGACAAATGGCTGCATTATTGGCAACGCCGGTATTTCCCAGTGGATTTGTAGGGAAATTTCCGTTACTACAAAATGAGGAAAACAAGCTACTAAGCAAGGATTCTCGAGAGGAGAGTGCCATAAGTAT
Organism: Euwallacea similis; assembly: GCF_039881205.1. Lineage (NCBI taxonomy): Eukaryota > Metazoa > Arthropoda > Insecta > Coleoptera > Curculionidae > Euwallacea > Euwallacea similis. The sequence continues at coordinate 3,320,930 of NC_089612.1, forward strand.
CATGAAGTCTGCAATGGTGCAAAAAAGTAAAAAAATTAAATTGGACATACCTTTATATAAGCCTAAAAGTAAAGAGAAAATTGAGGATAGTGGGAGAAAGGACGTGGTGATAAAGTTGAATCAAGGATTTAAAGCTCGGGTGAAGGGGAGACGAAATAGATCGGGTAAAAAAAGCCCAAAATAAATTTATGTTAAATATTAAAAATTTTATGTATTCTATCAAAAAAATGTTCAATTATTGTCCTTTACATTTTTAATTATATTTTTAAATCGCTTTTTGTGTATATCAACTGATTGTCTACCCACACCTCCTAATGCTGAGCTTCATGGGAACGTACGAGATCAGATTTACAAATTTAACTTATTTTTAAGTTGATGAAAGGAAATCTTACGCTTTTAAACTTACGAAGGACGTTGAAAAATGACTAGTTGAACTTTTTTGATTAATTGTAAGTAAAAATGATTTCTTAAATATTTCCTTTTAAAAGTATCTTGTAAAAGTAATATTTTTATAGATTGAATTCCATCGTAATATGGATGCCTTGTAATGACGTTAGCGATTTAAGAACTTACAGTCATATAGTGAGAGGAAATGTCTATGCGATAGGACAAAATCCGGTAATTATTTAAAAAATTTGAGAATGTTTTTATACATATTTAATCCATTGTAAGTTTCAAGAAATTGCACAACTAAAACATTTGTACATTGCATAATAAATGAAAATTCTAGGTATAACCTGATCACGAGACGACCATTTTCTGTTGATTACGATTTAGGTTCACCATCGATGAAGGAATACTATAAGAAATATTTTATTTCTTCTGAACTTCATAAATTCAGTGATATAAAAATATAGGTAATTAATGACCTTCCCATGGTCTTTGTGAAGGAATGATCGATAATTACGACTATTTCCCTATTCTATTCATTTCCTTAATTCAAGCCCCAAAGGGGTTATAACTAAATTAATATTATGCCAAGGTCGCTGCAATTTCCCCAACTGAAAAAAAAACCACAAAAATAGATAAAGGAAACACCAGTGACAAATACACTGATAAGTCAACATCTAACATTCCCGGCCTGCATCTGCTTCAATTTGAACTTGGATAACCGCCAACAGGTTTGTATGTATAAATATTTAATACCCTGCCTATTATGTTACCTAAGCTGAATCACATGAGAATTTGATTACAGTTTCAATGCACGTTTATAAAAACATTCTCAACATTTCGTCATTAACACGTGTCAACGTTTCTGGTTAATTAAGACTCATCCTCAGACTTGTATTTACTTCGCCTGAAGGAAAATCCATCATCATTTGCATGACGAGAGCTAAGTAGAAACGCAGGCGTCTAGACCGGTATATTCCAATAACCGCATGCTTCGAAACCTCCATATTTACAGTCACAGTCGGAATTTTGTTCGCAAAGGTCGTCTCAACTATCCTTTGCAGTGCGCGAGAGAAACGCGGCGAAATCGATAAAACTACGATATAATTCCTGAATGAAAATTATTCTAAAACAGCCAATTGGACCATTATCGCAAAGCTCTTAAGTGTCCCATTGTGTTTGAAACCTATTGCCCATCGATCAGGTAAGGAAAATGTGGCTTAAAGGTGTGCATGTGACGATGACATTCGATGATACAAAATGATGGTTTTAGGATTATTGAACAGGCTTTTATACAGTACGGTTTAAGATTTTTTTAAATATTTAATATGTGATGAAACACTAAGAAATTGCCTCTAAACAATAGGTTAGATGAGGTGTATTGAGAGATTCATGACAAATTGGTGAATGTAATTTGTTATTAAAGTTCAACTTAATGCATGTCAGTCATTAATTTACTTAATAACAACAATTAACGAATTTTTTGCATATCATCCGAAGTTTACATCACTTTTCTTAATAACTATAATAGATCCATTAATCATCAAAAGCAGTCAGTTGCTTAATAAGTATAGTGTTTATGACAAGCAAGAATTTCAGAAAATAATTCCTGTACTTCTAATTAAAGGGAATTTTGCAATTTGGCATTATGTAATTGTCAATTAATGCATAATTCTCAATCATAAATAATAGTTATTATTGCACGAATTAGTGGTTTATTCGTGGCCAATTAGAACTGCAATGTGTTGGTTCTGTTCACGTATTACTCATCGGATTCTTTCCAGTCAATCCAAAAACTTTTAGCTTTGTGTGTGAGGAACTCTTAGAGAACTGCATGGACCCATTTATTTTATTGTCTATGTACAATTTTTTAGTTGTTTACGTGAAAATCCTTTACTCCGCCTAAAGCAAGAAAAACAACTTGTTTGCTAGTTTTGTTGGGAAATGACTAATAGCGGAACTAGTGCCTAATTCGCCTTTACAGAGTATATGCAAAAGAGAAACCGATGTATGCGAATGTGATCCCATAAATTATATCGAAACTCGACTTTATAATGCCACCGTTCAAGTATTGACCTCTTCATGCAATTTCTGCAAGTCACTCCTAGTCAAGTTGTTCACTATAATGATTTGTGAAACTGACACCCACAATCCTGAAAATCATTGTCTATGAAGCTGAAATCTCCTTACAAGAAATTAACTGATAAAATACAAACTGTATAATTACTGATTAGAACTTTATCTGCATGTTTGCAATTTTATAAGTGACTTAATTGCTTATAGAATTATTAATTTTGCTGATAAAGTTATTGAAATAAGCCGGATATTTGAATGCACGATGAATTGACTAAAATACTTATGTAAATATACCTATTCAATAGTTTCAGCTAAATAATTATCAATGCAACATAAGAGCCTCTTATATTACATAGATAATGAGTCCTTATTTATGTTTATGACCCCCAAACTCTTATGTAACTCTTAAAAATCAGGAATGTTTTAAATTTACACTTGACAACCTTCCATTCGCAGTTTCCAGAGATTTAGCAACGTCTGGCAACAGGGCCGGTAGTTTCATTACCGGCTGCATAACATCACGCCCATATGCAACGTTCATGGCGACGTAACAAAAGACTTTTGCGTAATTGCCATTTTTTGTGTGTCGCTTGGAGGTGGGAAATTCGAAGCTCCTCGGAAAAAAAGTTACATTTTCTGAAAAAAACGCGCCAAAACCAGGAATTTATCATAGTTAGATATCAATAATTATTTAAATTGTTACCTATAGATATCAATAGGTATAATAGCCAGGAATGGGTTTCTTTTAAACTTAATTATTACATTTATTACGTAGCGAAACTCACAATGTTACAATAATGTGAGCATATTTCCGGCGCTGAGATACCAAACTTCTAATCGCCATAAATCATCATTACTCGTTAGTTGTTTGTCAAAGAGGAATTCCAGTGGGAAAATTTTAGGGATCAAAGGTCGGCGAAGATTAGTTTTTGGTTAAGGTTGATTTTTCGATGTAACATTTTCGTTTTTATAACCAAAATTTTCAGGACATCACTTTCCTGTAAACATGTTTACTCGGTTATTTTCGATTAAAAAATCGTCCACAAACCCCTGGTTTGATTACACAAATAGGTGGAGGATGATAGGTTCGTGGCTCACGCCTTCAAGCGAACGATAATTGATTTTTCCCGATTAACCAAGCTTCAAACTAATCAAGATTAACTAGCACAAAGTTGTCACATCATCGTTACCACACAAACGATCGAACAACTAAATCGTTATCTAAATTCAGCAAAATGTTCCTTCAATTGAACTTTTTTCAGCAGTTTTCTTCGAAAAAACGTGCGCCATTGTTGTTAATACTCTCACAAATGCTTACGCATGAACTTTTTTAGTTTAGATCTCGAAAATAGGTCCAAGGCCGTGAGGGATTTTCGCTGTCTCAGCCACCTGTAGCTGCTGCGTGCTAAGTTAAGGCAGTTGTAGTCAATAATTCAGAGTGTTACGTCCGAAATTGGACGTGATAAATTTCCATATTCATTCGCTTTCCTCACTTCCTTTAAGGGGTATTACACACTATAGTAAGTAATTGAGTTGAAAGATATTTAGGTCCAACTGGGGGGTAATCAGTAAATAATAATAATTCGTGTGGAACCGGTTTTTTACACTCAGTAGAAGAAAACTACCATCAACTTAAAAAAAGGTTAAAGCAAGTTTTACGGAAAATAAAATCCCTCTACCAGTACGTCCATTAATCATTTTTTAATAATAAATTTGTTCCTGTTGAAGGTCGTCATTGTATGGATTTTATGATTAAAACTTATCGACAATTTCCCATTATTAAAAGTGTCCCTTTGAAAGTTTGTAGCACGCTGTAACTATGGTAAAGTCGGTCAATGCATTTCTATAATAGCGGTGAAACCAAATCCCCATGTTCGTTTAACAAAAAAAGTCAAGCAAATGCGGAATATGTCCTAAAATTCTGAGGAGAAATAACATCTCGACGTCTTTAAAATTATCCTTAAAGTTCAAGGTATACTACAGCTTGAGTTGTAATTAATCATCAATTGATATACAACTAGCCCTGAAATGACTATCGGATATATCGGGTGATTCAAAAAGGTGGCTCGCCCTTATAAATTTTTTGTTTTTAAACTTGGAAAGTTGAAAAGAGGGAAGCTATGTGGGAATAGAACCGATTGACTGACATTAATCACGTTTATCTAGCACATCCGATTTAACCGGAAATGATCTCAACTTTCGATTTTTAAATGTAATGCTCTATAAATTTACTTAAAAATAGATCATTGAAAAAAATGTTTGTTTTTTTTCATGTCAAGCTACGCCACTGAGATATACGTATTAAGGATAATTTTGGGTTACAATTATGGGGAAAAATGCTAATTTATCATTTTATTGAGTACTTTTTCTTTTATAAGCAATTTAAATACCGAAGCTACCATATCGCCATTTAAAAAACGGAAGATAAATGGGAAAAACTGTTTTTCGGTTAAATTGCTTATAAAAGAAAAAGTACTCAATAAAATGACAAATTAGTATTTTTCCCTATAATTCTGACCTAAAATTGTGGCTAATTCATATACCTCAGTGGCGTAGCTTGACACGAAAAAAGCCACAGAATTGTTTTCTTTTAATTATATTTTTTTACACTAAAAATGACCTCTAGATTCCAAAAAAGAAAAATTTATAGAGCATTACATTTAAAAATCGAACGTTAAGGTCATTTCCGGTTAAACCGGAAGTGCTTGATAAATATTATTAATGCCAATAAATCGGTTCTATTCTTATATAGCCTCCCTGTAAATTTCAACTTTCTAAGTTTAAAAACAAAAAAATTATAAAGGCGAGCCACCTTCTTGAATCATCCAGTACATGAATACATTCTACATTGTGGAACATCGCCTGAAACAGACATAGTATAGATTATTGTTGCCAGGGTTACCTGCAATTACATCTAAAATCATAAACGATACTTGTGTATGAGCAATTCATTTACGTTTTTAAAGGCAACAGCGTGTATAAGTGAAAAATATACTAACTTTGGGAACAACTCCATGGTGCAACAATGTTCCTTTTTTTTATTAGAGAGTAAAAATGTCGTTTTCGGGTTCAACGGGCGGAACAAACCGTCAATTTTCTGATCTGATCTGAGACCCACCTTAAAAACTTCAATTTTTAATTAACAAGTCAATATTTTAAAGAGATTTTAATGGACACAAACTTAAAGCAAAAAATCCTAACCTGACAAGATGGTGAACTTAATTTAATGCACCGTTTTTGCTGCAACCACATAATAACTTCATACTTTATTCCGTTACAGGACGAGTTTAACAACCATGAAGACCAACGTGGAAAAAATGGAGGACGACTCAATAATTTACAAAGAGGTCATCGTTGTTGGCACGTAAAATCATTATAGTAAACCAATTTTTCCTCATCAAAAACAATCTCTTATAGGAAATGGCCCGTCAGGTATAATAGTATCCTTAATGCTAAGTGGCCGCTTGCCTTACTTCGTTTCTCAAGAACACCCAGACGAAATGCTCAGCGCTCGACTCAAAACACTAAAATCTCCTTGTCTCATTACTCAAGATTTGGCCTTCTTGGCTCAAGGGTTGGAGGGCAGGAGTACCAACCCTGTGTCTCTACTGATGGATGCTTTGTTGCATCCTTGTGCGGATTTAGGCCTCGATTTGCAACCTTTAGTCGAGTTTAAACCTGCAGGAAAAGAGGTTATTTTTAAAGATACTTATCATTAACTTACTTTAATGAATTATTCTACATCAGATTGACCACTTGGTGTTAGGTCGAGGTCCTCCTGGAGGCTCCTGGCACCGTATAGACCCAGACGTCCTAACTCTGTCTCTGGGTTCCTGGATGTCTCTTCCAGAAAAGCCTTTCCCGTCCAGCTCAGCAAATGAGAAAAGAGCTTTTAGCCGTGATGTAGCTTCATATTACGAAAACTACGCGAAAGAAATGCAGTTGACAAAATACTTTGAAAATGATACTGTAGTGACGTCTGTGATAAGATTGGGGAGCAACGAAAGGGAACTTATGACTTTGGGCGAGGAAGAAGTGTTAAAAAAGAGGAATATGTGGGTGAAAAAGCTGGATAAAAACGTAGCGGAGAGAGTGAAAGACTATTTTATGCCCCTGAAAGAGGACCAAGAAAATCGTTGTTTCGTCACCACTGCCTTGAATTGTCTACTCGCAAGGTATCCGCGGAGGACCCGGGCATGCAAGAGGCGAAGCCATCAGGCCAAATCCGAATCCATCATCATCCCCAAACATGAAAGGAAGAAACCTTGTTCTTGTTGTGGTGACACAGATTTTAACAACAAATCACCCAAACCACATCTTTTCCATTCCCACAGCTTCGACACATTCTCTAAACCCACAGTGCCTTTCTACTGCAGACTCAACTCCACACCATCACTACACTCCAATTCCTCTGAATCCTCCAACTGGCTCATTGAATCAATTAATAGTGAGACGAATACAATCACCAAATACACCTGCAAATACCTAGTTTTAGCTTGTGGTAGCTATGACTCTCCAAACAGATTGGACGTTTTCGGAAAGGGGGAGGACCCTGAGTGGTTGATCCACGATTTGAGGAAGTTAGAGAGTCGGCTGGATGAGAAATTAGCTAAGAGCGAAGGAGAAATGGACCCCGTTTTGGTGGTGGGGGCAGGATTGAGTGCTGCCGATGCTGTCATGGCTGTGAGATCGAGAAATGTTCCAGTGGTGCATGTTTTTAGGGGAAGGTCTGCTGAGTTTACGAAGCAGCTGCCTGAGAATATGTATCCTGAATATCACAAGGTAAATTACGGTTTTGTCAAATAGCCACTGTTAAAATTACAGGATGATAATAAATAACTTCCTTGGGAACAGAGTTATTGAAATGCCGGTAAATTTATCAAGAACATATACCAGGTATACCGGTATGAAATGAGCGTCAGGATATAAATATCTCGATATAGGGCATTTGTTGTAAACAAACCTTTTTTTTTTGTTTGCTTGGTTGGTATACAAACTGACAAACATATTTAGTACAAATCAAGTCCTTGAACAAATAACACTATATTATTTCATTGTGCCAAAAATGTCGAATTTTGTACCACAAAATGATGATTTGCGGAAAGCATTAATTTTTTGCTTTCATTTGAAGAAAAGTGCTGCAGAGTCGCATCGCATGTTTGTCGAGGCATATGGTGATTATGCTTTATCAGAAGCAACATGCAAAAGATGGTTTCAACGATTCAGAAATAACAATTTTGATATGCAAAATGTAGAACGTGGCAGACCACCAAAAAAGTTTGAAGACGCCGAACTGTAATCAATATTGGATGAAGATGACACTTTAAGTCAAAAGCAAATGGCAGAAATGTTAAATGTTGCACAACAAACAATTTCTGATCGTTTAAAAGCTATGGGAAAGATCCAAAACTGTGGAAAATGGGTGCCGCACGAATTAAATGAAAGACAGATGGAGAACCGAAAAAACACCAGTGAAATTTTGCTTCAAAGGCACGAAAGAAAATCAGTTTTGCATCGAATTGTTACCGGAGATGAAAAATGGATTTATTTTCAAAATCCTAAACGGAAAAAATCATGGGTTGATCCGGGACAACCATCAACATCGACTGCAAAACCTGATCGATTCGGCAAGAAGGCAATGCTGTGTGTTTGGTGGGATCAGAAAGGTGTGGTGCACCACGAGCTTTTAGAACCTGGTGAAACCGTTAATACTGTTCGCTACCGACAACAATTGATTAATTTAAACAATGCGTTGATCGAAAAACGATCAGAATGGACCAGAAGACACGGGAAGGTAATTTTGCTCCATGACAACGCACCTTCGCACAAAGCAACACCGGTTCAGGATAGCATCAAAACACTTGGCTGGGAGTTGCTACCCCATCCGCCGTATTCACCAGACTTGGCTCCTTCGGACTACCATTTGTTTTCATTGATGGGACACGCATTGGCTGAGCAGCACTTCGATTCCTATGAAGAAGTAGAAAATTGGGTGTCTAATTGGTTTGATGCCAAAGAGGCACATTTCTATTGACGTGAAATCCATAAATTGCCAGAAAGGTGGTCAAAATGTGTAGAAAACAATGGTCAATATTTTGAATAAATTTTATTTTTCTTTCCTTGTTAAAATTGGTGTTTTATTTTCACAAAATAGCGCTCATTTCATACCGGTAGACCTGGTACATACCTATTCAATGGAATTAATTGGCGGCTTTAACAAGAACTTTATGCGTCTGCCAGTTTTGTAACTTCTCCTTAAGTCGCGTTTCTCAAACCTTGGGTAATTTTGCCAGCAAGACAATTTTACGAGAAAATCGAACCAGAGCACTGTTGGGGTTATCCATTGTCATGGAAATGATCTTGCATCATGCAAATATTGACAGAAATGAAGACAATTCTGTGAATAATAATTTGGCTGGCCCGCTAGATAAATATGATGTTCCATTCCCAGCGACCAATCAGATCTCTCCAATTGAAAAATCGCGCTTCTTTTTCCAGGTACGTCAAATGATGAACGATGGTGGTTCTACCTACCCCCTCTATGCGGCCTACCCAGAACACTCCCTCACCGATTTCGATCCCGAATCTCAAGTGGTTGTCCTCACCGCTAAGAACGGTGACGTGGTCAAGGTGAAAATCTCCTTCGCCGCCGTCCTCATCGGATCCAGGCCCAACCTCTCCTTCATGCCTCCAGGCGCTAAGTTAGGGGTGTTTCCCGACAAAGATATCGATTCCAAAAGCAACCCCGTAGATATCAACCCATTGACGCACGAGGTGAACGGTCATGAGGGATTGTTTGCGGTGGGGCCTTTGGCGGGGGATAATTTCGTGAGATACATATCTGGAGGAGCTGTGGCTGTCGTGGCGGAATTGTATAGGAAGAAAGGTTTGGTTGAAGGGTAGTTTCTACATTACAGTGGAGTGGAGTGGGGTAATGTACAATAGTGTAATTACAGGTTTTGTACATTATAGTGGATTTTATATGCACTTACTTTCCAAATGTAGATTATTAAACGGTATAGTATATACACGATTTTTTTAACGCTGGCCTTGTGATATTCATGTTCTTGTTCAATTAGGACGGGAATTAACCCATTTAACCTTATTTAATTAGTTAACAAGTCTAGAATTCATACTTTCTAGTTACCATAGGTCGGTCACATTGGAACTATAAGTACTTCGAAAGTTTCCACCCTGCGACCCCATAGTACCTATATAGGGTGAAGTTTAAATAATTATTTTAACAATTTTAACGACCAATAATGATTATTATTGTCAAGAATTGCAGTTTAAAAAATCTAAGGATTCAGCGCCGATGTATACAGGGTTTTTTCTGTAAACGATTGCACGTTTTGTACGTTTAATTTAGGCCTTGTCTGAGATAAAACGAAAACTGCTCAATTTGTTGTTAATAAAAAGTTAATGATGAACAGTGTACAGGGTTATTTATTCAACCCGTTCATTAAAAGTTGACTAGGATCAAACCGTCATACGAATTTGAAAATTTGAAATTATGTTAGTTTCGACATGTACTATTTTTTAAAAATATTTTCAACTTCCTGTCACTTCCGGTTTAACCGGAAATAGCTGTCAACTTGCTTATTTCAAATAGGACCCCTAGTATATTATTTTACTTTTAGGTTCTACGTAATATTTGAGATGCATTTTTTGTTTAATGCCCTATACTTAGCCCTTACCGTTTTTGAGATATTTGACCTTGAATTAAAATGTATCTCTGTGAAGAGTAAAAATTTACCAGAATGAATATGTACTACTAGTTTCACGTAAAACTTAATTATTTCGAAAATGGTTTGGAATCGGTGTAGGTAATCCTAATATGGTTCGATAGAGAATTATATTATCTACTTGATAGTGTTTAAAGATATAGGGTATCACATTGAAAAAAAACTCCTGCGATTTCAAAAATGTGAATGGTAGGAGTTGAATTTTGGACATTCTGTATAATACCAAACCATATAAATAGCAAAAGTGTAAACTTAAGACTATGTATTAACATTCTGCAAAATATGAAGATTATGTCTTCAATAAATGCGGAGATGTAAAATTTTGAAATTGGTCATTACAGAGGCACTTTTCAATTCAATGTCAAATATTTCAAAAACGGTAAGGGCTGAGTATAGGACTTTATACAGAAAATGTGTTTCAAATATTACATAGAATCTAAAAATAAAATAATATACTGGGGGTTCCATTTGAAATAAGCAAGTTGACAACTATTTTCGGTTAAACCGGAAGTGACAAGAAGTTGAAAATATTTTTAAAAATAGTACCCGCCGAAGTTAACTTAACTTCAAATTTTCAAATTCATATCGCTTTTAGCTTCTAGCAAACTTTTAATGAATAGGTTAGGCGAATAACCCTGTATACAGGCTGGGTTCTTTGTGAGACATAGTACCTTATGTCTGATTGAGTTAAATTTAAACCAGTTGCAGTGCTGGAACTATTTTACTATCTATGTAATTTATTAATAGATTTAAATGCCTTAATGTTTCCTACTTGTTACTTTATTTGTTGGCAAGCGCAGATCTTCTAGTAGTGATTCGTAGATCTTTAACTCCTTTCACGTGATCAGGTTAGTCTAAACTAACTTACCTATTGTACAGTATATCGAATTGAAACTTGTACACCTTAAAATTTTCTAATATTTTATTTTTTTCTATTAGTTAAAGATTTGTTAAAATTTTTCTGTTTGTATTTCGGGAAGAATGGTAAAAAATTTTTTTTTCATTTAAAGAAAAATGCTTGAGAATACATTTCATGCGAACAAGTTAAATGTCTTTATTTTTAGTAATCAAACCAAGCTCGAACACTAAAATAAGATGAAAATATAAATTTCAACAAATAGGAATTAGTATTTAGCTGACAATCTCTTGTTACCAATTATATCTGGTAAACGGCATCGTGTGCATGTGTAATTTTTGCCCACTCTTCCTGAAGAACTAGTTTTAATTGGTTTTGTTAAAAATTTCATAATTCCTAATTCCAGCCTTTAAGTGGTACCATAAACGTTCAATCACATTGAGGTTGGGACTTTGTAGAGGTGTTTCCATAACATCGGGGCAGTTATACAGGGTGTCCCTGAAAGGACTACACAATGTTTGACCAAAAATTCCTTATCCGAAAATAAGGCGTTTTAGGCAAACTTCCCTATTTCCGATGTTGCTTCGTTTTGCTGCTAAAGGGCGCCAAAGTTCTCAAACATCGTTTTTTCGAAATAATTGCTGAACTTTTAATATCGATTTTCAGTAATTTTGGACTAAAAGTTGCACTTGTTAGGCTCTTCTGATGTCCCAATCTTCTAAAGATGTAAATTATTATACTTGTAATTTATTAAAACTTCACTGTATTGTAATAAAATAAATTTGGAATTATACAGGATGTAACATTTAACTTGTGACATCGCAATATCTCGAATAATAAACGCTCTACGAAAAAAATTTCTATTATGAAAGTTTAATTATTCCGCGGGGGAAATACATTGATACTAAAATTAGTGCCCCTCTGTCTCTCCTTGTGGGGGGACGGGGGGTAACTTTGATTTCTCAAATGGCATCCCTTACTTTTTATCGCAGATTCGAATTCTACGGCAAAAAACACGTAGAATTTGTCTGAAACATTTTTTCCGATTCACGATAGATGGCGCTGTAATGAACGAACTTTTCTTTTCTTTTTGCTTGTGATTTACCGGAATGTTTGGTGAAATCTGCTTTTAAAAAAAACCTTATTCCCACGCGTTGTTGGGGATAAATAAAAATAACACATTTTTATTTGTTTAAATTTTTGGTTTAAATGTATAAAAAAAATAAATAACTTGAAGAAACAACTAATTGCAACAACTTGTGCGTATGAGAAATGCTTGTGCCGAAATTCCAGCAGACGCACTTCTCGGTTGTGCTTGATCGTTCGAAATGCGAATTAATAAGTGCCTTAAAACTGAAGACCATCATTTTGAGCACTTACTTTTAAAAATAACTGCAAAAAGTTTTTTGATTTTAATTTTAAAACAGATTTCACCAAACATTCCGGTAAATCATAAGTGAAAGAAAAATAAAATATCGTTGATTATAGCGCCATCTATCGTGAATCGAAAAAAATGTTTCAGATCACTTCTACGTGTTTTTTGCCGTAGAACTCGAATTTGCAATAAAAGGTAGGGGATGCCATTTAAGAACTCAAAGTTACTCCCCATCTCCCCACAAGTAGGTGCAGAGGGGCACTAATTTAAGCATCAATGTATTTCCCCCGCGGAATAATTAAACTTTCATAATAAACATTTTTTTCGTAGAGCGTTTATTAATCAACATATTGCGATGTCTTAAGTTAAATGTTACACCCTATAGAATCGAATCAAAACATATTTATTAGCTAAGAATTCGTGGTGTGCGAGTTTTAAGACTGACTAGCAGAAAATTATAAAATCTATTGTTTTGCCAGAAAATATTTTATTGCAAAAATTTCTGTTAAAAACTTATCGTCCTTGACCATTCTCCGCGAAATATACAGAAAAAAAAAGATTTTTAATTAACAGAACAAAATTAAACACAGTGAGATCTCTCATAAGCGGACACCGTTGATTCCAGTTTTTTGGGCGCTTGTGGAACGTGTCCACTCGTGAGAAAGATGGAAATAAAAATCAAAAATAATACTTTTTTTATGGTTTTAAATAACTAAATTAAAATAAACTTTAATTCAACATAACAGCTTACTTAGAGTTAAAAAAATCTGAAATCTTTGATTGTTTCATCGTTCTCCGTTTTTCCTTAAGAAAACAACTTTGAAAATGGGATTCCACGTTTTTAAGATTTTGAAATGCCATAAAATCTTCCTGTGCAAATATTTTTAAGTCTTCAATCACTTTCAGGGCTTCACTATAAGATTTTATTGAAGAAATTTCAGTGAATATAATTTCTTCCTCATCATTTTCTTGCATATTTTGCTCACGTTCTTCTGAAAGTTCATAATCGATATCGCATTGTTCTATAGAAATTGTTTCGTCTAAGTTTGCATATTCTGACGATCCACAGTGCTACAGACTTCTTTATAATTTCTTATGAAACTCGCCAAAAGTGGCAAAGACATGTAGTCTTCTTGTGCATATTCTTCTTCAAGGGCAGGCAAAGAACCTTCATTTTCTTAAATCCAGCTTTAGCAAAACAATTTTTGATAGTGGCTTGAGAAACGTTATTCCAAGCCGTATGTATAAAATACTAAGCTTCCAGAATATTTATAGATTTAGCCAATTCTGAAGCAGATAAAGCAGCCGCTACTTTAGTTAAAATATGTTTTCAAATTAAGTCTCGACAGAAGAATTTTACATTTTTAATTATACCTTGGTCTAAAGGCTGGCACACCGAGGTACAATTGGGTGGTAAAAAACATATTTTTATGTTTTCTAAATTGAGGTCCGGAGGATGTGAAGCGGCATTATCCAGAAATAAAAGTATTTTTCTATTCTAGATCCTCATTCTTCTGTCTATATCTAAAAGCCATTTCTTCATTATATCACGGGTCATCCATTCTTAAGAATTTGACTTCCACGTAGCTGGTAAATTTTTGATAGGAACATTTTTTAAGTGCGCGTGGACGGGCAGCTTTTCTGATGACCAACAACTTTTCGTTTTCTCCAGTTATATTAGCATAGAATAAAATAGTGAGTCTCTTTTTCGACATTTTATTACCGACACATTTTTCAGATTTAAGTGCCATTGTTCTGCCTGGTAATGCTCGGAAATATAAACCACTTTCATCTGCATTGTAAATGTCTTGCGGTCTACATCCCAGAAAAAGAGACGGCAGCTTTTGTAAACATTCACTGACACCTTGTGGATTAACATTTGCTGACTCGCCAGATATGGATTTAAAACTTATAACGTATGTCCCAAAAGTTTTGGCACAAAATACTTTATTATTTCTTTATAAATTGGGATATAAATTTACCCGATATTATAACGTGAAATAGTCAACAACACTTTAACTAAAAATATTTATAGCTTACATTAAGTGGAGTGGTCCGTGCTCCTCGATGATTCGCAGTCTTCTTCGTACGTATCCCATTAAGACTTGTACGGTTTCCCCGTTTATTTCTCTAAATTTTTTATAGATCTTACGGCTTAAGTGTGTCACATCTTCTGCTTGCCATCCTTTATCATAAACTTTTCTAGCTAAAATTGCCCAAAAGTCTTAAATTGAACGAGCCTGCGGAAGATTAGAATTACCGTTCTTTGGTAAAAATGGTACATCGTGAGTATTTAGCCAATTTTGACTTTCTCTTGCATGGTGACAGGAAGCCAAATCAGGCCAAAACGTTATATCATGATGGGCATGGGTTTCTCGAATAAATGCAACTAATTTTGTCAAACAGTTGTGAATATAACTTTGAGCATTCAGCGCTTCACCTCTTACTCGTCCCACAAAAGGCCTTGAAATCCCTTGGATGGAAATCGCGCACCAAACTAATTTGGCTTTTTCTTTGTATTTAACTTCTGGTCGATATTGTCTGTATGTTGATAACTAACTAGTTGATATTACTTGTGTACAAACCATAATTTCCATGAATCTCCGAATTGCTTAGAGTAAAGTACTTTTCATCATCCATAATAACGATTTTGTTGTTTCAAAAATGAGTTCACTTTAATGTTCGGCAACATCGAGGTATTCTAGCTAATCGGTTTGTAGTATATTTTGGACGTTTAGTTCTTTTACGATATTTCAAATCATTTTTTGAGAGTTCCCTTGAAACGGTATTTTTAGACTCACCATAACGGCGGGATAATTCCCTAACTGACAGTCCAACTTCATTTTTGGCATTTGTGATTAGCTGGTTTAATCTAGGTTGCGTTAAAATCCTCCCGCTTTTAGGAAGATTTAAACATGGTACAACTTGCTCACAATCGACTCTTGTACGATAAATGATCCTACGTGAAATATTTTCGTTTCTAGACACTCGGAAAATTTCAGGCTTCGGCATCCTCCCAACTAAATTATAAATACTTTTGCGAAGATCTAATTTGAATGACATTTTCAACTGGTTAATCTGTGACATTTAACTGTCAAAGGAAAAATGAGTTGACGAGTCATTTTTGTTTCCACAGCCATCTTAGTATTTTAATAATTTCGCTTATTTTTATTCGTATTATTTCCTTTTGCGCCAAAACTTTTGGAACATTAGTTCAGGTTAGTTCAGGTTTACATACGTTGTTGTGCCTTTTTCTCCATTTTTACTAGCCAGCAATTAGAAGCACTGGATTGTGCGTATTTTAACCTGCAGGCTATTTCTCTAGCTTTAGTTTTTATCAATGGTCCTGATATTGGAACGTTCTGGCTTCTATTCGATATAATCAATATAGGCACTCCTTATCAATTTTCTATGGAACATTTTTTAATTTGTTAAGTTTTTGCTCTAAACTATCACCAGATTGCCACATTTTACGAAATTTCTCTTTTTCTTGTAAAATTTCTGCTGTCTGGAATTTTCCTATTTTAAACCTTAAGAAATACTTTAAACACAAAAAAAATGTCTTGAGCCAGGTTTTTGTTATTAACTTACTCCTCTACTAATTTTCGTATAGACAAATTCTCCTTTTCAATAATATTTATAAGTTCTATTTTTCTTTTAAAGTCATAAACCGTTTTTTAGGAGGTGTCATGTTGCATTTCGCTTCTTGCGCGTCACGTGTATTAAGAACCAAATAAAGGGGAAGCCCCGACATTCACCTTTGCGGCAAATAACGTAACTAACATCATAATATTTATTTTATTTTTGGTCGGTGTTCAGAGTTTTATGTCCGCTTGTGGGGGGTTTTTTGTCACTGCGGGGAAAATTTTTATGTCCGTGTCCGTCCAATAGAAGTGTCCGCTCATGGAAGGCTCTTTTACATAGAAATAGGATTTGTACCTTGCGGTTTCAAAGAAATTGTACGGTTAAGGGAAGTGTCTGCTTGTGAGGAGTGTCCGCAAAGAGAGGTTTCCCTGTATTAAAAACTTTTAAGGTGTACGAATTTTAATATGATCTATTGTAGCTTTTTAAACGCAATGCTTAGAGATTACACGTTTAGATTTGATTAGTTATAAGATATTTGTTATTGTTAACTATTCTTCGATTATTTTGTACTGTCAATAGTTTATTTTTTATATACCTACTTATTGTAGTTAAAGTAATAATGTAAAAATGCATGTCAATGTAAAAAAATCGTTATTTGTAACAATTGTTTTGTGTCGAAACACCTCTTGGAATATCTTACGATGTTTATTATTGATTATTCCAAATAAATATACATACACTTTAGACTAATTTTGGGAATTCTTTTTGTTCAGTAGGTATTACAGTTTTTTAAATTCTAATTGCCCGGCCACACATCCACCACTGTTTTATGAGCATTAAAATTACTTGATACAAACTAATACATCTTAAGGTATGAATCGGGTAAGAAAAACACATAGAGTTCATCACAAAGATTTGATGCGAATTTCAAAGATTTGTTGCATTTTTGTCTAGAGGAAAGGAAACAGAATTTTACAATAATGTTCGAAGAAACATCTAGGAATTTAATTTTTTTATACAGGATGTTTCATAATAAGTCTACCAGCTGTGTACTGAAGATTTTTGTGACACAAACAAGAAAAATGTTCTTACGAACAATGGGATCGTTTTTACTTTCTGCCTGAAATACGAGATTATAAAAATTATTATTTTTTTAGTTTTTCCTAATAAGTCTGTTCCGGCATTAAATATTTTTATGAAAATTCGGGAGCGTAAAGGTGTAGAGAAACATCTTTTAAGGGACAACAATGTTCTTAATTTCACCAGTGGCATTCCCATTGATGTGACCATTAACATTTTAAACGAAAAATATGATACGCCACTGGTTAAAAAAAATTCTGAATGCTTCATATTTCTATGAAAAAAAAGGTATCTTGAATATTTTCCATAACGTTACGCATTTTCATAAAAAAAACACTACTTGTTAACTAATATTAAAACTACAAGACTAACTTAGGTACATTACGTTACCTATAAAATAATTAAATAATAAATGTTCAAAATGCCCTCCACCTGCTAGAATGCATGCCTCGACCTTTTTTCGCATATTATCGCCCACTATTTATAAAATTCCTGGTATACTTTTTAATGTGTGAATGAACGAATGAATTATGCGATGTCTCAGTTGTAGATTGTTGCGTTCCATTTATTTCCATGAAAACGGTTAATGTAAAAAATATTCAAAATACCTTTTTTTCACAGAAATATGAAAATGTTTAAAAAAACTAGTGACGTATCACATATTTCGATTAAAATGTTTAGGACCACATCAATGGTAACAACAGTGGTGAAATTAACATTTTTCCGCTTGCAAGATGTGTCTGTAGACCTAGTTTACGCTTCCCAATGTTCATAAAAAAATTTGATACCAGAACGGACTTGTTGAAAGCTAAAAAAAAAATTATTTTTTTATCACACTCTATTTCAGATAGGAAACAAAAACGGACACATGTTCGTACGGATTTTATTTCAGTCGCAGGAATCTACTCCAGTAAGCAGTTGGTAGACTTATTCTGAAACACCCTGTATTGTTATTTTAATAGGTTTTGAATGTACGCATATAGCATGATCATGAGCACATACCCACGAAATAATATTTAAAGGAATCAACGTAAATATTATGTAATTAAATTTATGAAGTACGTGACTCAGACTGAAGAGGAATACAAATCATGCGATGATTCACTAGACGTACGTGGTGCCCTTAAAAGAGTATTGATCGAATATGCAGTATTTGTCATGCATTACCGAAGGAAATGTAAATGAAAATCCTTATTGGAACCAATTTACGTGTTTTCTATGTTAACAAGTTGTAGCTGAAGAATTTTGAAGTGGATGAATGCACTTCGAGCTGACTCTCAGATAGTCGCTGATTTAACCGCTCAATCTTGAAAGTATAGAAAAACGACCTCATGAGATGTTTTCCTACTTTTAAACGCAATAAAACACAAATTTTAATGTATAAAAAAATTTAATTTCGATCTTAAAAGCTTTGAAGTGTAAAAAACTGGCAATCAATCAATGAGAAGCTTAAAATATTACAATGTTGCCAAAACAAAATCACCAACGGGCGAGGGAATTAAAAACAGCAGTTAATTAAAAAAAAATTCGCATGTGTTGTGGCTTTAAGCAGTGTTTCAATGCCTATTTCCCTGAACACAAAATACGCAAAAACAAACATTAAATTACTAATTAAATACAAAAAAAACTTAGCAGAACGAACTCAGTCTCATGAAATAATTTTTAGGGAGGGAATGTCCGAAAGTGTCAAACAAACATGCGAAAAAAAAATGACAAATAATTATTTGTAACTTAAACAGAATTTCGATTTAAAAAAATCGGGATTTTGTTTAAATTTAAAATAATAAATCACAATTTAGAAAAATTGTGATTTGAAAAAATTTAAGAAGTGAATGAAAATTTCATTCACTTAATTTTTTTATTAAAAAGTGCGAATTTAATTTTCGTCAACTTCCTGTTCCTGATCTTCGTCAAATTCCGCGTCTTCGTCGGCGGTGGCTTCCTGGTATTGTTGGTATTCGGACACCAAGTCGTTCATGTTAGATTCAGCTTCAGTGAATTCCATTTCGTCCATACCTGAATACGTTTAAATAAATATTATTTAGCTAAGAAAACCAACATATTTAGTAAATTATAGATTACATGCAAATCAATGTATGTAAACCTAAAATTCATATAAACGTCGGTTTAGATTACATTTTTAAATCGAACGTGCAGTCCAGTAATGCCTCGAACATGAAATTCTGACTTTCCAATCAAAATGGCATTCTATTATGATGAATCTTGTAAAAATAACGCCCACTTTTCTAAATTTTGCCCTACGACACTTTAGTCTAACTGCTTAGTATTTGAACCAACATGCATAAAAAAATAAACGCTATGAAAGCACATTACGTTTAAATTTTTGCTGCATCTTAAATCATCTAACAGCGAAGTTACAACTTACCTTCACCAGTATACCAATGTAAGAAAGCCTTCCTCCTGAACATAGCAGTGAACTGTTCGGAGATGCGCTTGAACAATTCCTGGATGGCGGTGGAGTTTCCAATGAAAGTGGCAGACATCTTCAAACCTCTGGGAGGAATGTCACACACGGCAGTCTTAACATTGTTGGGGATCCATTCGACGAAATAGCTGCTGTTCTTGTTCTGGATGTTCAACATTTGCTCATCAACCTCTTTCATCGACATTCTGCCTCTGAAGACTGCGGCGACGGTAAGGTAACGTCCGTGTCGGGGATCGCAAGCGGCCATCATGTTCTTGGCGTCGAACATTTGCTGGGTAAGTTCGGGAACTGTTAGGGCTCTGTACTGTTGGCTGCCACGTGATGTCAGAGGGGCAAATCCGGGCATAAAGAAGTGGAGACGTGGGAACGGAACCATGTTGACTGCGAGTTTACGTAAGTCGGCATTTAATTGACCCGGGAACCTCAGACAGGTGGTTACTCCAGACATGGTTAATGAAACTAAATGATTCAAATCTCCATAGGTTGGGGTAGTAAGTTTCAAAGTTCTGAAGCAGATATCATAGAGAGCCTCGTTGTCGATACAGTAAGTCTCATCTGTGTTTTCAACAAGTTGGTGCACGGATAGAGTGGCGTTATACGGTTCCACTACTGTGTCGGATACTTTGGGCGAGGGGACTACAGAGTATGTGTTCATAATCCTGTCGGGGTACTCCTCTCTTATTTTGGAAATTAATAGAGTTCCCATACCGGAACCAGTACCACCTCCAAGAGAGTGTGTCAGTTGGAATCCCTGCAGACAATCGCAGGATTCCGCTTCTTTGCGGACGACGTCCAAGACTGAGTCGACCAATTCGGCACCCTCCGTGTAGTGACCTTTGGCCCAGTTGTTACCAGCACCGCTCTGTCCGAAGACAAAGTTGTCGGGTCTGAAAATCTGTCCGAAGGGGCCGGACCGGACAGAGTCCATGGTGCCGGGCTCCAGGTCGACCAAGATGGCACGGGGTACGTATTTGCCTCCAGAGGCTTCATTGTAGTATACATTTATTCTCTCGAGTTGCAAGTCGGAGTCGCCGTGGTAGGCGCCAGTGGGGTCGATACCGTGTTCATCAGAGATGATTTCCCAGAACTGAAAGAAAATAAAAAAGTTATACAAAGATATAGTGAAGAAGAGAAAATAAAGAAGTATTTGGTAGAAATTGACATGAACTACTAGTTTGAAAAGCCAATAACACATTTTCTATTTATTTTATTGAAAAAAATCATTTTACAATACTACAATCTCGCATTAATTATTGTATTTTTTAATGTTATTTTGGTACCCAAAAAGCTTCCTGTGTCTCAATGAAAGGATTTTACATTCGGAAAATCAAAAATAAATTCCGTTCAAGAAACGTACCTCATCCGATGTTGAAACAGAAGCCAATTTCGAACGCAGTTTTCAAGAACAATCAACAGCTCCTATATTATACTGGTAAATGTGAAATACCTTGCAACTACGTTCCAAGTCGAAAATTGTTTTGCATCGTTTTGCATTAATGTTACAAATCAGATTCTTCATTTCAACTTATAATTTTGCGAAGTTGATCTTAGTATATTTCTA
Organism: Euwallacea similis; assembly: GCF_039881205.1. Lineage (NCBI taxonomy): Eukaryota > Metazoa > Arthropoda > Insecta > Coleoptera > Curculionidae > Euwallacea > Euwallacea similis. Next base: position 3,342,044 of record NC_089612.1, read on the forward strand.
AGTATTCAATCGATTTTTCCTCCGCCTTTACTATAACTAGAAATTACAAGTAGTGCAGTCATTGAAGCTTTGAATTACTAATTTTGGATAGTGACCTCAAAGTGTTTTTTTTGAATTGTTTATATGCGAATTTTCTAATAAGAAGCCACATAACAGACTTTTTAATTTAATTCTTAAATTATACCATGACATGGAAATTCAACCAAAAACAATGTTGCCAAACGAAGTAAAATAGTCTAAATAAATAATATAAATAATTAAAAATCCAACGTATGTCAACCGTTAAATTTATTGATTTAACAACGAACGTCTCGAAAAAAGTGCGTGCATTCAACCATAGTTTTGTTCCCCCAGGCACAGTTGGGTTGGATGACGTCAGCCAGCGACAAAACAAGGGCTAGAAGCTCAATACGAGTATATTAAGTTCCACTGCAGGACAAAACCCCGCCCTTCAAAGAGTTTTGTCGCCAGGCAGACAAGCAAAGGTGTGGCTCCAATCGATAAGTCTCTTTCCGGCCGAGTCTATTGATCTCCGCCACTTAAAACATCCCAATTTATTATTAGACCCACACGCTCAACTATGGAATCCTACACATGGCTTGTACCTACAAGGCCAAGATAGACAGCTGAAAAGTTGCCGCGCCTATCACAGTATGGATACACCACCATGAAATTAATGTGTAGTTGAGCGCAAATTCAGGTAAAGGTCTCTTGCAAATTTGTTTGTGATTCAAGTCACTGCTATATATAGACAAGCAGTTGCGTCACCAATTAACGACATCCCGTTTATGGTTAAGCGAGTGCAGGATTGAGTAAGTGTAGTCTGCCCACTGTAAAATAGATCATTGCAAACTGGTTTATTTCAATGGCTGCAAGAAAAAAAACTTGAGAAATCCCTCTACGACTTAAATTCGATTTGCTCTAGATAAGGATAACTACAAATTCTTGGAATTAATAAAGTGAAATGTAGCACGAATTGGATCATTGTTATTTCTAGAATTCATTCATATTATTTATTATTGGGTTCGACTTGACATGCGATGAAATGCAGACACGAGTGAAACTTCTTGACAACACTACTGAATCTATTACTTTCTATTCCATTTTCCCAGCTTTTATCTCTAATAATAACGATTATTAAAGGTGAAGTAATCACGATATCACTAATGACAAAGTAAAAGATGACTTCAGGCTAGCTAATCTAAAATTGACGGAAAACACATCATCTCAAGAAGGCAACCTTTCCAATCTACTGTTATCTCATCATAAATTTTATTTCTCCATTTTATAAAGCAAGAATGTATTTTTAGAAAAACGTAAATAGATGTAGAGCAGAAAAACCTCAGGTTAAAATTAACTGTCACAACGGTCCATCAGCCTCTACGTGGAAACATGATGGGAAGTGCCTTATGAAACCTTCTTGTTGTAGTGGATTTTTTACGAGAGGATGTTGAACTTTGCAATCGCCACCGCACAAGGCCAAGGAAGAAATCGTTGGACTGGAGAAAATGGAATGGATGCGCTTCGGTGGCACTGAATGCTGTTTTGTAACGGAAATTGGCCATCAACATGGGCACAATAATATGTCCAATTTCATTGGATGATGTCCACTTTTACCAGTCAATGAATGATACAGTTATAGTATGGGGGGCTCCAGTTACAACAGGTATTAATTATTATTATTATTTAATCTTCTGGGCAATTCGAAAATCTAATAAAATACTGGCTGTGCCATTTGAAATAACAAAGTTGTGTTCATTTACACATACATCTGGCAACCAACATTTTAATTGAATAGATCAAACTCCATTACATGGGTATCCAAAATTTCAGATTTCTAGCTATATTACAACCCCGTGAACTTTTAATAGGACACTCACCGTGAATGACCCTGTATAGAATGTGCAAGTAGCAGTGCGTAAGTAGCTCAATAATGATTACATTGACCAGCGAAAAATAACATTATTGAAAGTGTTACTCTACATTGATTACCTCAATAACGGTAACGTATTTCATTTTTTACTCAGGTCGACAACAAGGCGCCCTTCCATAGGTTAAGAGATAACAGATGTGCTAAAGGGCGATTGGACAATGTTGTCAAACGACTCACTAATTTTGCCGGTAGATTCTCGATTAGAAACATTTTACGGAAATAACAGAAACGTTTTATAACTTGGTTCCGATTGGCTCAAAAGGGGAAAAATTTCAAATGTAAAAAATGGTACCAAGGAAAAAACCCCAGTCACAAATATTGACAAATAGCTCATTGGTAATTATGCAAAATTAGTGTTAATATGATAAGGAAAACCTTATGAGGATATTATACAATACAACAACGACGAATTAAGAATGTTTTATTATCTAAAGTTGGTTCAGAGCAAAAGAAAAAACGAATCTTTACACACAAAGAGTTTTATCTGCACACGTATGCAACAGGGCTGCATACCTATGATGTAAAATTTAGAACAAAAGGAGGAAAACCGCAAAAGGTATATTTCGGAACGTTGCCAAACTGACACAAGTGTAATGGGAAAAAATTAAATCCCCTAATAAAAATGCACAAATATTAAAACAATAAACTCTCTTTAAAATTTCACATTAAAATCGATTCACCCAAATTCAATCAGGTTTCAAATAACAATTAAGGCCCTCCTGGCTTGCGTATTGATCGTCACGTTATCCCCGTCGGCCAATAGAATTAGAAGTATTCAAAATTAGACCAATGAAAAGCAGGCGCTGTACGTTTACTGACGCCAAGAAACCGTTAACTTCCACCGGCTCGAATCGTGTATGTGGCCGACGTTATCAGAACGGCTAATAGGTTTTAACAGAAATTTTAAGTCGGGCGTGCCGGCTCGCGAAAAATACCATTTTTTTATATAAAAATTTTAATTTCTGGTAAGAAAAATTATAAGGGAGACAATTTCTTAATGCAAAACTAGCTCAGTTGGCTGTGGATTGAGGTCATCGTCTCGACAATGGCGGTTGGGCGAAGTGGCTTCGATTTTCCGACAAAATTCGATAATTTCACACCAAAAACTACACACTTACCTTAGCTCCAATCTGGTTTCCGCACTGACCGGCTTGGATGTGCACGATTTCCCTCATTTTGTATATAAAATATATAAATGTACAAACTAACTAGAAAACACAAACGTTAGAGCCAATGACTTTCTTGTAAATGCAAAATGGCCGCCGCCGGGGCACATTTATATACCGGCTCCCCACCTGCGCAGAAGGCAGCACCGGCCGGCGGATCTCGCTTGATTCGGGTTTGCATCTACGGTTTAAAAAGTAGGGCGGTGCTGTTTATGCCAATCCGATTCTTTTAGGTAATTATTACTGATGAATAATTAGTTTTACACCTTCTAATGATTTGTCATCAGTAACAAATATAGGCAAATGAGAGTATGAGCGACAAATTTGTCGACTATTGCCCCAATATACAGATGAACACGGAGCAATTGCGTGTGACCTCTGCGATTAACGAATTATTTGTGTTATAGACCAAGTTTAATTAAGATGATCTAATTTAATTAGTTTTTCTTTTTAGTTAATTTAGTGGGAAGACGTAAACATCTTCTTTTTATCTGTACTTTCTGTAACAATTATTACAGAGATTAGATTAGATTATAGAGAAATTCATGTACTACACCTCTGCTTCCTCTCAATTCATTGTCATGTTGACCAGCTGCGGTTAAAAAGTCTGATATGAATTTTAGCTATTATTTCCACATGACCTATAGCAGGTATCGTTAATCTACAGACCATCCCCGCACAACTCGATAAAGTAAGAGAAAAATCCTGTTTCCATTTTCAAGATAGTACCTATTGTGGTTTAATGTGAGAGATCGTCAGGCAAATTTGCTAAATAAAACAATTTATTGGGAAGTTTTTGGTGGAGAACAAACGAGCTGCTAGCAACGTAGCTCTGCAGCTCAGCAATTAGAAGTTCACTCTCTTTGAATAATTATTCAAAATTGCCTCTTTTCTTTAATTTCCTAAGCAATTCTGCAGATATCCCCTTATATGGCTTTCCGCAGGGATTCAAATTATTCACATAAACACGCAGTCTGTAGGTAGTAGGTGTCACTACCCACGCAAGTAACAATACACTTAGAAATACTCCTTCACGGGTACAAAAACATTAATGCAAACTGGCTAGCGTGTTTCCTATTCTTCACCGTTAATCGAGGACATATTTGCACTCCTTGAAGCTATTATGCATGCTTAATTCCCAGTTTTAATAATTATATGCTTATATGAGAGAATTTGTAGAACAAAGTACTGTTATTTAATATATGAGCAATTTTGGGAAACAACATGTATAGATTTTACACGAATGCATTTCGCGAGGATTTCTTAACCGCAGAAGCCAAACAAGTAAACAGTGCTAAAAGAAGACGCAATTCCATGGCGTCCATTCATTTTACACCCATATGATGGTATTGCGTGAGTTCGAGCTCACGTGAAAGTGCACGGTACTCGTAATAATCGAAAATAACTGGCCGAGTGGCAGTACCGTACTTCAGGCACCACATTAAGGCTGTATGGGCACTTGCACGATCACTGCATAGAAAATTTAAATTAAACTATTATGTTGTTTGTCAGTAAATATTATTCACCAGTTTGTCGAGAAAAATAAATGATTTTCAATTTAGGATAAAGTTCAAAATCCCAATAAAATACCAGTTTTTACATATAATAATTCGGTGAAACGTAGGACGAAAATTTATTGATTTATTGTCAGGGTCCCTGGTAGCTGTATAAGCCGTACCTGTCCGGACCGATAAATTAGAAGTTATCCCGACCATATGGTCAACCCACATTTCGAGATTAAAAACACTTTCAGATGCCTTATTTGGCGATGCCGACGCCCGGCATCCTTCGCTGAGGTCATTCCGGCGTCGGCTGGTTCCCATATATTGTCAAGTATTCTTTTCACGATGGTAATATGGGGAAGTTATATAAAGTACATCCACAATAAACCGTTATTAAAAGTGTTTTTCTTCTCTCATAGTGATGATGAGGCTTATAGAAAACCCGTAGATTTCCACTAGTTACGTTTGTTTGGCAAGTGATATTAAAACCAAAGCTGAACATACTCGAGAAAAAACAGCTCAAAACTGGGCTCTCAATGCCTTTGGTTTAGTTTATGAGATTTTTGTCTTTACTTGTAGCTTTACTAATTGTTTGATCTTCTGTTTACTAGCTCGATTTTCTCCTTCCTATTTTCAGCTAAACTTCTTTTGGTTTGCCTAAGTTTTCAGAATTTATTCTTTACATGCATTTTACTTCTCTCATTAAATACATTTTTATTCCTTATTTGAATTCAGCTTCGTATCGTAAAGTAAGACTAAAGGTTAAATTATTAATAGGTAATGTCATCAAATTTACAAACTAATTGCCACAAGAACGTTGAAATACTCTCGATTTCTATTAGTCAGCTCTAACAGAGATCAATAACCTTGCATTATATCTGAAACACGACTAATTTTACAGACGTTTAAATAACGCAGATTGTCAATTTTTCCACATTCCTATTTTTAATAGGTGACAGTTAAATAAAACCCAATAATCATCAATGCTCAAATCGTTTCATTTCCTGACTTTAGATACATCGCTAAAGGTCAACTTAAATTTGTACGTCAGAATTTTTTTTCCTTTAAACTAAAATTAATAGAATGGCCTTCAGGCTCACGTTGTAAGCTCCATTATCGCGTTCACTATGTCATTTTGATTGTTCTTGAGTGCCTTTATAGCCTTCGGCTTACTGACATTTGCCTGTGACATAACCAACTCCACATCCTTTTCCTCCACCCCTGTTTCGTCCACGTCCTCGTCCTCATCAGACTCTTCAGCAATGGGAGCCACTGAGGTTGTAGTAGTGCCAGCAGCACCATCACCCGCAGGATTAACCTTTAAAAATATTATTGAAACTTTCAATTTACACTTAAAAAAACTCAAATACCTCTTTGAATTTCTCAGCAGCAGCCACTTGGGCCTGTTGAGATAAATCTTCGATCTTGGCCTCTCCAAAAACAATGTAAGTGTCACTAACAGGGTTTTTATAGACATCAGGTTTGTTAATGACAAAGAGGATGTTTTTGGATTTGCGAATTGTCACTCTGTTCACTCCTTGAACCTACAATGTACTATTTACAAACTGCAGAAAACTTATAAATATGACTTACAGGCTTTAAACCAAGCTTGGACATAATCTTTCTGGCTTTTTTCTCTCCTCGGGACTGCTTGGCCTTTGAGACCATGTCAATGGGCAGGCCTGTTACAGAAGATCCTGTAAAGGCTGCAGCATTAGCATTGGCTGCTCCCGCATCTTCCAACTCAGGAATTTCTTCATCAGAGTCACTGTCTTAAATTAAAAAAAAAAAAAAAACAATTCAAGGTTTTTTAAAAGGAATTTTAAACTTACCAGTTGAGGACTCAGCACTCTGTTCTGGCTTTTCAGGCTTTGGCTCCACAGGAGCAGATTTGTCCACTTCAGTTAGTTCAGGCATTTTTAAAGTGTTTCGGACTACAAGAATGATTGAATTAGCTCTAATATAGAGAGCAAATTTGAAGGCTATTTTGTTACTGTTGGTAACTTCAGACTGCCAAGAATTGTATCATGAATCGTTGAGATTTCTAATGATGTAATATTTGCGAAACCTTGGTTTGAAGTCATCATGTAAATTGAGAAAAGTTAAAATATTATATTTGCACTAAATAGCAATATGAATTCTATATAATGGAAGGTTGTGGTGGGGAACTATCGATGGTTTTCTAGTTGTTGAATGAGATATAAAATAGAAAATACTGTTTATAGTGTGAAGGAAATAGTTGTTCGGGCGTAATCTCGACGTTAAAATACCGAAAATAATTGAGATGGATTAAATAAAATGAAAAATTAAAATTACCTGATGAAATTCGATGAAATCGGCAGACTTTTTTGTTGATTCACAAATTCGAGAAAGAGGGTGTATAAATTGGAAAAGAAAGGATATAGAAAATAATGGCCGAAACTAGCTTGTGATTGGTTGAATGCTTTGATTTGAAATATGACACCTGCGCAATATATAAAAATGAGCGAATTGCTTGCGTGCTGAGACCATAGACCAGCAGCTGATTCCCATGCAGTATTGCCAGATTGGTTGATTTCTCAGCAACAATAAAAAACATTAATTAATAAACTTAACAGTTAAAGATGGAATTTGGTTCAGAATCATCATTTTTCCATTATCGTAATAGTCATAGGGAAATTTCATCTAAAATGCCATCCTTGGTAGCTAGAATTGCTTTACAATTAACAGGTAATCTACAAAGGAATATTTTTAGGGTTCTTGCTAGAAGAGTAATGTTCTGAAGCAGGTGTGCTGGCTTTCCATCGTACCAGTTACGTAAGTAATTTCCTGAGTACTCTTCCTTTAGATTCGTGGAACATTTAATGTAACCTGGTTATTATATCCAAAAGTGTTTTTGATCTTGAAACGTGCGTTAACCAAATTTTGGGTTAAAGATGTCTGAAAGTGTAACGAAAATCCTGATCTCTAATGGACAAACAAAATTGCACCACTGCAGTTCAGCTGACAGCGAGTGGTTTACAAGGAAACTGAAGATTATGTCAAGTCAATGGCAAGAGGCACTCCTAACCTAATTTTTGAGTGGAGAAAATTATTCTCTGGGACTACTGTAGTGTTGGCTGATTCTTATATATTGCTAAGTATTCTTTTCGCATTGGTAATGCAGAAAAGTTACATATGTAAGCACTTATTATTATAACGGGTCCGCCTAAATGTAAGGCCCTCTAAGTTTTTGTTTAACAGGTTTCATAGTGGGGGAATCTGAGAAATTGGTTAAATTGGGGATTGATAACACCACACTTGTTATAGTTTTTTAAAGATTTTTTTTGGGAATATAATTTTTCTCATGCATTGAAAATTTCAGCTTTTGCTTTCTATTGTATGATTGTGAAAATGGTGTAAAAATGAAGTAAAAGTTAAATTACGAAAGGAAGTTGATGGTTTATTAATGGGTAAAATATCCTGACAAACTTAACCTTTTTGCACTCTCTTTAGAATATTTCATATTAAATACATTTATGCAAAACCAATATTAAATTATTATTTTTGCTTCTTCTTATAGCAATGATGATGTAGAATCTTATAAGATTGAGCCTTCAAGAGCTGCAAATTTTATATAGTTTCTTTTGCCTAGCTATACCAAAGCCAAAGATGTACCAGGAAAAATGACCGAAAACTGGGCTTTCAACATCTTTTTTTACTTTACTTAACTTTAGTTTATAAGAGCTCTATTTGTTCACTTACAGATCTACTAGCTTATACTCAATTCTCAATCATGCCTACTAGCTCAGTTTTCTTGATGATTTTTCCTTTTTTTTCTCATATTTTGTTTACAGTCCAATTATGTTGCTTTCAGAACTCGTTCCTTACAATACAAATCCTTACTAATTACTTTATTCTTTCTCTAATTATTAGTGTCTGTTTCACTTATTTTAATTCAACTTAGCGAATTAAAACAATTAAATTATTGACTGGTAATGTGCCTTTTGATTTTATCTCAAGTTAATTGCGATAGAAATTTTGAAACAGGGAGATTTTTGGTTTCTGTGGAGATAAGTTTAAAGTTTAAGTTAGCGGCATATATAATAATTTGATCCTAAAACCCTAGTTGTGATTCTCAGAATTTTCACGTCAGAGTAGCGAAAATTATTTCCACCACCATATTGTCTAGAATGAGGGGGGGAAATAAATTGCGGTTCTCACCCTTGTAGATGATATAACATCCAACTTAAGTATGTTTTATGTCGTCTTAATATGAAGAAGCAGGAACCAAAAATCCTGTACTTTGCCTGAAATATGATAAATTTTACAAATATTTAAATAATGACACATTCGCCATTTAGCCAATTTTCTATTTTTAATAAGTAACAATTAAACTCAATAAACATTAGCGCTCAAATCATTTTTATTATTTACTGACTTTAAGTATATCACCAAAGGCCAACTTAATTTAGTATATTAGAAATTTTTTCCTTGAAACTAAAATCAACAAAACCTTCTGCAGGCTTACATTGTAAGCTCCATTATCGCATTCACTATATCGTTTTGATTGTTCTTGAGTGCCTTTATAGCCTTCGGCTTACTGACGTTGGCCTGCGACATAACCAGCTCCACATCCTTTTCCTCCACTCCCGTTTCGTCCACATCTTCGTCCTCGTCGGACTCTTCAGCGATGGGAGCTACCGAAGTTGTCGTAGTGCCCGCAGCACCATCACCCGCATGTATAAAAACATCATTAAAACTTTTAATTTATCCTTAAAAAACAATTCAAATACCTCCTTCAATTTCTCAGCAGCAGCTACCTGGGCTTGTTGAGACAAGTCTTCAATCTTGGCCTCTCCAAAGACAATGTAAGTGTCACTAATGGGGTTCTTGTAAACATCAGGTTTGTTAATGACAAAAAGGATGTTTTTGGACTTGCGAATTGTCACTCTGTTGACTCCTTGAATCTATAACTTATCATTTACAAACTGCAGAAAACTAGCAAATATGATTTACAGGCTTTAAACCAAGTTTGGACATTATCTTTCTGGCTTTTTTCTCTCCTCGGGACTGCTTAGCCTTTGACACCATATCAATGGGCAGGCCTGTTATAGAAGCCCCTGGGAAGGTTGCCGCAGTAGCATTTGCTGCTCCTGCATCCTCTAACTCAGGAATTTCCTCATCGGAGTCGCTGTCTTAAATAAATAAATTTAAAAAAAACGTTTAAAAGTTTTTTAACAGGAATTTTATACATACCAGTTGAAGACTCAGCACTCTGACTTGGCTTTTCAGGCTTCGATTCCATAGGGACAGATTTGTTCATTTCAGTTAGTTCAGGCATTTTTTACACTGAAGCAATATTAATAAAATTTTGAGGGGGGGGGGGGGGGGGGGGGGTGCATAAGTATAAAAGGATTGATAGTGGCTAAATGACATAAAAAGTGAAAAATATGGTTAGCTGTATGAAGAAAATAGTTATACAGACCTGATTTCTTTGTTAAAATCCGGAACAATTAAGAAGGATTAAATAAAACAGAAAATTAAAACTGCCTTGTGAGATCGACGGATTTTTTTTGTTGATTGACAAATTCAAGCAAGAGGGTGTATATATTAGAAAAGGAAGCGTATAGAAAATAATGGTCGATCATCGCTCGTGATTGGTTGAAAGTCTAAGATTTAGAAATATGATTGTTTTGTTCATGCAAATGGTAAAACCTATCATCGACTATAAAGATTTTGCGCAATACAAAATATTAACGAATTGCTTACCTACAGGAACACAGCTCATCTGATTCTAATACAGTTTTGCCAGATTTTTTATTTTCCATTGCAAAGGCACAATAACAAGTCAAAAACATTGACTCACAAACCTAAAAAGTGTGGAGAAAATTTGCTTTAGAATTATTTTTCTGCGAAAAAACATACATAAAGTCACCTTTTTAATTTATAATTTGAAAATTACAAAACTAGTTCTTAAAATTTGGCAACATTCCTCCAGTGACATTCCAACACAAATGACGTTGCCAGCCGTTCGGTTGTGTACGTGTTTTTCAAAGATTTTTCTACCAATTTTCAGACACCCTTAAATCAAAAGAAACACCGCCCCATCCCAATGGAGGGCTCACTTTTAGTAAGTGCACACCCCTATTTAACTACTTTTATCATGGAACGCGATAACCAAACTTCAGGAACCCATGCTGTACACCGTAAAGGGAATCGCAATTTTGGATAGCGATGGTAACCGGATTTTGGCAAAATATTACGACAAGAACATATTTCCCACATCAAAGGAGCAAAAGGGCTTTGAAAAAAACCTTTTCAACAAGACCCACAGAGCCAATGCCGAAATTATTATGCTGGATGGGCTTACTTGCGTGTACAAAAGTAATGTTGATTTGTTCTTTTATGTCATGGGGAGTTCAAATGAAAATGAGGTAGTCTTCAATATGTTTTGATTTAAAACTGTTGCAAGAGTTATATTAATTACTTCTAGTTGATTTTAATGAGCGTGTTAAACTGCCTATATGACTCAGTAAGCCAAATTCTAAGAAAAAACGTAGAGAAGCGAGCTGTTTTAGAAGCTTTAGATATAGTGATGTTGGCCATGGATGAAATCTGCGATGGGGGCATTATAATTGATGCAGACTCTTCTTCAGTTGTGTCAAGAGTTGCATTGAGAAGCGATGACATTCCTATAGGAGAGCAAACAGTTGCTCAGGTAACCAATGCCATACACTCACTATTTTGGTGAATGACTGATTTTTCTACTGCAAGCAGTATTACCTAGTTTTGTAGCTTTAAAGGGGTTGTTCACTAATATAGAGATGTTGTTTATAGGTCTTTCAAACTGCAAAAGAACAGCTCAAATGGTCCTTGCTTAAGTAAGTTTTTTATTCAAAAAGTTCCATTTACATATAATTATAATAAACACGTTTTTTTTTTTAAAATAATGTGCCAGTGATGTTTTTTAGTATAATTTGTCTAACACTCTCAAATACTTTTCTGATGTTATTCGTATCCGTGGCCACAGTAAAGTGCACATGCACATCTCTAGGTGGTAATTCTTCATCTATATTGTATCCAGGCACAAATCCTATATTCTCAATCTTGACTGGAGCAGAGGTGATGGTCTGCAACAAGGAGGTTTAAATTATTTTATTGAAATTGAACAGTCTATATATTACTAAAACTTTGTGCCTCATAAATAGCTTGGCTTTAACATATTCATCCTTCCCATCCCATTCTTCCTTTTTGTCTGGAACGTAGTTAGCGTATTCGGGAAAATATGACTCCATTTTGCGATGTTGCTCCAGGATTTTTTTCTTCAGGAGATCTTGCTTGTTAAGGAAAACAATAAGCCCGGCCTCCCTCACAAATCTGTATGTTGAAAGTAAATTATAAAATGTGTTCTACTGTCAATTTTTAAGCATTTACTTGCTTCTATGGATGTCATTGAGGAGGTCAAAAGCTTCTTGCAGACGATTCTTCGTCGGGTCTTCCCTGAGATTTTGGTCAAAGTCGCTGGCGCTTATCAAGAATAAAATCGCCTGTATGCCGTCAAATACCTGAATCCATCTTTTGCGATGCCCTGAAATGCAAAAAATTAATACACTTTTCCTGTTAAGTGGTATACACTCACCTCTTTGCCCCCCAACATCGTACATCCAAAAATGTGCTTTGCCGCCCTCTAACTTGGATAAAGGCACTTCAAATTCGATTTTTGAAATACTTTTAGTTTCCACGCGACAGAAGAGAATATCCTTACTGTCTGGGATGTAGTCAGATTGTTTTATTTCGTCGATTTTGTTCAGGAAGCTTCACGAAGTTTTGGTTTTTGATATGAAGGAGTTGTGTTTTGTTCAATACTTACTGCTCAGCGCTGTCTATCAGTTGAAATTCGTTTGAGCGTTGGAAAGTTTCTTTGACTCCTTCGTCTGCCCAAGCGGTCTTGACGTGATCAAAGTATTCCTATATAATAAAAAATCGTTCAATAAGTTAGTTTTAAGACGGATTTATTTTTTACTTCAGTGTATTCTTTAGGTTCCTTTGTTCCAAGATTCAAAATGTACTCAACTGAGTTTCTAGTTTCTTCGAGTTTTACTTGAGTAGGAGGATTGATTTTATCCATGTTATATAAAATATCATAGATTGACTCATGTATATTTTGTTTAATGTTGGGAATTCGCTTTCTTCGATCTCTGAAATATAATTAAAAATTATTGTGTAAAACTCTCATATTGAACAGACTTACTCATCAGAAAACCCGTTAATATGCAGTATCCTCATCTGCTTGATAATGGTGGTTTTTCCTGACTCCCCAGTGCCCAAAAGCAGGATTTTCTTGGTGTCAACGAATACTTCGGTGTACTTCCTAGCCCTATCTTCGTCTGGAGTTAATTCTCGACGACGGCAACATAGAGCCATAATGCGTGTTTTAAAATTAAATCGCTGTTATTTTTGTTAACTTTATAGTGGCTTGTTGAAGGATTAAAAATGATTATAAGTGTATTAATAAAAGTTACTTGATCAGAAGTAATTTAATCTTATCAAAGCAGGAGATTAGTAATTTGATTTTTGATCCAAATATGGAGCTTAAAAAGTGTATTGGTGAGAAGTTTAAAATTCTGGTCATAGTATATTTATCGATAAGGAAAAGGACCACCTTGGGGAAAGTAAACGGAGATTTCTCTCACGTTCAAGTACCACAAAAATGGAATCACCACAATCAAAGAAACATGGCTAATATTAGCAACACTAAAAGTTTCCTTCCCTCATACGAATGAAGTTGAGTAAACTGCTGTTTGATTTATAATATTTTCCAAGAAAGTCTCCGTATGAAAATGTTAATTGTATAAATAATATTTCGTTTAACGGGCAAAAAGAAAGCAATCAATTACAGAAGAAAAGTAAACTTACATTGCGAAAATATAGAAATAATTGTGAAATGTATAAGGAGCTCATCGTGCTATTAGGGGAAGCATGATTGTTATGAATTTAAAATTATGTGCCAAAAGAATTTTAAAATGTTTACGCCTGGTTGTTTAGACGTTTAACAGATTTTGATTTCACGGATAATAATAAAACTAGGGCAAATCTAAAGGACAAACATTCATTTGCATTAAAAATATTAATAGTTTCAAATTGCGCGTAACTTTGCATTGTATTCTATTTTAAACTTTCTTAATTTTAGTACAAAACAGTCTTTACATTGTACAAGTGATCAGATTTAGATATGGAAATTACGCTATAACACTAATGGGTGATTATGAAAATGTTTCTTTCTGAAAATTCTTGTTATTAATTGCTTTTGATTTACTGGCTTTGCTTGATTATTATAATAGTGATAATAGAGATACAAATTTTAAGCCAAATTGTCATTCAGGTAGTATTGGTTCAATCAAAGGTGTTCGCCTTTTCATCAAGAATCAGTGATTGAATTCTTGTTAATCTTACGATAATGTAATCAATATTTTTTCATTGACATCTACATAAAGTGAAAACAAAAAATATCTGGAAATTTTGCTACATACATTGAATGAACAAAGTGATTTACATATATATAACAAAAAAAACTGCTTTAAATCCTTGAAATTCGCATGGACGTTATCTCGGGTAAAAACATTACTTCTAATTCTTATCTATCGAAAAAAAATACAAAAATAGACGGAAGACACGTTTATTATCGTCACTTTAAGATACATAATTAATATATATAATGATACAACTTTCTAATAGAGAAACTATTTAAATATCGTAACATTGAATAAACATTTTATTAGTAAATCTATATAAAGATATAAAAACGATTATATTTTTGTGTTAAAAAACGGAGGGAACTACAGTGAAAATATTAAATTTCTAACTTATATTTTTCCTAGCTAAACAATTTCACAGCATTAAAGCCAAATACAGCATCCACAGTTCAAAAACCCCCACCCAAAATATCACTACTATATATACACCCAGTAGATACATCGCCATTACGCAATTTATTTGTCTACAACTGCTTATCCATGCCAAAATGCATAATTTTCCTGAAAAGCGCCGGTCCGTTCCAGAGTCCATTCATCATTAAAGTCCAGTAAATAGTGGGAATTATATCCTTCTTCAAAAGAAACATCGACAATCGCTCCTTGTCCTGACTGAAGGGAAACGTTTCCAAGGGATTCAAATTATAATCAAATTCGGCTAATATGCACTTGTCATAACTGGTTACTAAAGGACAAGAGGCGTAACCGTCGTAGGTCAAAGGCAGGTCTTTTTGACCCTGCATTACAGCTTGCAAGTTTTTGAAAACGACTTGAGTTTGGGCGGCTGCAATAGACTTATTTTCAAAAGGATTTATGGAGATGTAAATGAATTACCTGCTGCAGCTGCAGTTTTAGAGTTGGGAGAAGAGCTGCAGTCACCCAAAGCAAACACGTTGGGGAATCTCACATGCTGCATTGTTGCCTTGTCTACTTCTACGAAACCTGCAGGATTTGTTAAATCTTTGTTGTTGTTTATTGCACTGATAGTGGACATTGGTGGAGAGACATGTAGCATTGAAAACTTAAGAAAAATTGTTAAAAGACTCATTAAAAACATTTCAGTTAACCCTTACTGGTAGAGTGTTTTTCTGCTCAGGTTTATCTAGGTTTTCGAAAATGGCTTCTTTTTTATCCCCATTAACAGAGATCAAGTTTGTTCGATTATTTACTATAATATGCCTCTCTTGGCAAAGCTTCATTAAGGCGTCAGCATACTTTTTCACTCCAAATATAACGGGTAATGAAGTGTTATACATGACTTTAACATTGTCACGTTTTTTCTCCTTGAAAAGCATATCAACAATAAGAGTACATATTAAACTGTGATTCAAGAGATTAATAATTGTTTTTTAAATATTTTTTATTGCTCAATATTCTTAGTACAAGATAAGATTGATTAAGTAGAATGCAAGTATTGGAAATTCTCAATAAAAATAACTTTACCTTCCTTAGATAGTCATCAGTGAGATAACAAATTTTTTGAGGGGCCCCAGGACATTTAATTGGGGAATTTGGGAAAGTAAAAATTGCATTTCCAGACTCCAATTTTTGCAGAATTGGAAACACCTTTTCTGCATACTTTGGAGAATATATAGAACACACCCCTGAATTTTCATCCTCCAGGGCTTCCACTAAACCTGGAATCTTTAAATTGGCCATCACCATAAATTTTTATCAACTCCTTTCTTTCAAACCTTCTCATATCGTTGAACAATCCCTGTGGCCACTATCAAATAATCATACCCAATTTCATCTCCTTTCTTTGCCCTAACAAGGTTCTTTTTCAAATCAAATTCAACAGCTTCATCTTTGAGCCAAGTACAATTTTTTGGTAACACATCTCCCTCGTTTTTCCTAGCGTCTTTGATTTTTTTTATTCCTCCCCCCACAAGAGTAAAGAGGGGTTGATAATAGTGGTCATTGCTGGGTTCTAATACTATTAGATCAGTTTTTTTGAGACTTCTTGAGAGTTTGGCAGCAACAGCACACCCTCCGGTGCCCCCCCCTACTACTAATACCTTGCAGCTGTGTTAAAGGTGAGTTAGGTCTGGTTTTGCGGGTAGAAATGGAATTACCTGTATTTGTCTTTAAGACTGCTGGACGCGGAAATATTTCGGTTTAGCAAAATTGGAAAAAGTTTTGGTGATAACGTTTTGCAACGTTGGGAAAACATCTTTTGTTTCGTTTCTTGAGACGAGATTGTGCTATGAAATATGTTTATTTTAAAGTATTGGGAATTTTCGTCACTTCCTCTTATACGTTAACGGGAAAATGAATTAAAAAACTAATATTGCCAAATGTTTAATTACTTTAAAAAGTCAAAATGACACAATTCACAAGCAATCAAATTCAAACTCTTTCACTTGAAAATTAATCATAATTTTAGAAACAGGCGATGGAAAAGGAAATCTGGCGACGTCGAGACAAGGCGGTTTGCAGTCATTTAGCATATTTATTATCACTATAGAATCTTTTAACTTCAATAAAATTGATATATCATTGAAGGGTCACATTTAATGTGCAGACAGTGAAAAACTTGCTCATTAAAGACTTGAAAATCGAAATCCAGTTTATTAATCGCTGTTGTTTTTTTAATTCCAAAGGGGAATTTTTGAAATTAGATAATCTGAAACCGGCAAAAGTAAAATCTAAACTACACATAACGAACATTACTTCCTCACTCGTATATTGTACTGTATAGCTTGAGCTGAAACTCGTGGCTATGCATGTGGTAAAGACAATCTAGCTTTCTTCAGTGAAATAAGTTCGCTTTAACATAGTCATGCTGCTGGACTAGAATCTGCACTTGCGATTGACGTAATAAGTAAAAAAACCCAATTCTTCTTTGACAAACGTCACAGTAACCTAATAACCTCACTCTTATTGGATTTTGGCGCCAAACTTACTGTTTACCATAATTCCGGAAAATCTTGTTTTCTACGATTTGTTTAATTAACATTTACAATTGTTCTCTAAAAATAAGTAAAACGCACCAGGACTCAAAATGACAGACTCCCATGAGCAAGACATACGTGAGGCTCAAAGCCAATATCAAGATTTCCTGGATGACGCAGTAAGTTCTTTTCGCAAACCACAATTAGTCCTACAAAACTCTCTTTGAAATACCAGGAAGATCAAGGCAAATACACGACGTTGATAAAGGAAATGATAGATGATAAGAGCCGGAGACTGGTGATTAATGTAAATGATTTAAGGAGAAAAAACCCCCAAAGGGCAGCAGCCCTGTTGAACAATGCGTTTGAAGAGCAACTGGCCTTCCAAAGGGCTCTAAGGGAGATTGTCAACCAGATCAATTATGAATATGCAAAAGAGTGTGAAGAATTGTTTATTGCCCTTGAGGGCAGTTTCGGTAATAAGCATCTTACCCCTAGAACATTGACTTCTCGATATTTGGGTAATTTGATTTGTGTTGAAGGAATTGTCAGCAAATGTAAGTTACATTTATTATTATTATACATGTTAGTATGCATATATAAATATATGACACAATTAGGTTCTTTGGTTTACCCCAAATTGGTTAGAAGTGTCCACTTTTGTCCAGCAACAAAAAAGTTCATGGAACGCAAATACACTGATTTGACATCCCTAGAGGCAGTCCCTTCATCGGCCATTTACCCCACTAAAGTAAGGTTCATTGTTAATATTGGAAATCACTCAAATAGTTGGAAAAATGTATAGGACGATGAGGGTAATACCCTGGAAACGGAGTTTGGGCTTTGCCAATACAAAGACCATCAAACCATTTCCATTCAAGAGATGCCAGAAAAGGCGCCTGCAGGGCAGCTGCCTCGAGTGGTAGATATAATTTGTGATAATGATTTGGTGGATGTCTGCAAGCCTGGGGACAGGGTGCAAGTGGTGGGGAATTTCCGTTGTTTACCAAACCATCAAGGGGCATTTACCAATGGTGTCTTCAGGTTTGTTTTAAATAATGCTCTATTCCTTAATACATTAAGTGCTATTCAGAACAATAGTGATTGCAAATAATATAAAACAACTGAGCAAGGAAACTACTCCTTTGATATCCAGAGAGGATGTGCAGAGGTGCAAGCAGTTGGCGAAAACCAATAAAAATATATTCAATTTGTTATCCAAGTCTTTGGCTCCTTCGATTCATGGTCATGAATATGTGAAGAAGGCCATATTATGCCTTTTGCTAGGTAAGTTTTAGTGCTATGTAAAATGTTTTTGGTTAACATTAGATATATAGGTGGGGTGGAGAAAAACCTCCCCAATGGCACACGCCTTAGAGGGGACATAAATATCCTCCTAATTGGCGACCCTAGTGTTGCTAAATCCCAACTTTTGCGCTACGTGTTGCACACAGCCCCACGTGCCATCCCTACCACTGGCAGGGGTTCTTCAGGAGTGGGTTTAACTGCCGCCGTTACTGTGGATCAGGAGAGTGGGGAGAGACGATTGGAGGCGGGCGCTATGGTTCTCGCCGACAGGGGCGTGGTGTGCATTGATGAATTTGATAAAATGAGTGATATAGATAGAACTGCTATTCATGAGGTTATGGAGCAGGGCAGAGTCACTATTGCGAAAGCAGGCATTCATGCCAGTTTAAATGCTCGGTGTTCAGTATTAGCAGCAGCCAATCCAGTATATGGAAAGTATGACCAATACAAAACCCCAATGGAAAACATAGGTCTACAAGACTCTCTACTATCTCGGTTCGATCTTTTGTTCGTCATGTTGGATACTGTGAATGAATTTACAGATTTAGAAATATCTGACCATGTAGTTCGAATGCACATGTACAGAAATCCATTGGAGCAAGATGGAGAGGTACTTCCAATGGGTTCAGCAGTGGATATTTTCAGCACAACAAACCCAGACGAAGACGAATTGAGACAGGTGCCCGTTTACGAGAAATATGATGCGCTGTTGCATGGCAATAGCCGCAAGAGAACTGACAAAATATTAAGCGTGGATTTTATGAGAAAGTATATTCATTTTGTGAAGATTTTGAAGCCACAATTAACCGATGAAGCCTCAGAAATCATCGCTGAGGAATATTCAAGGTTGAGATCAGAAGAGGCTTTGGAAAATGATGTTGCAAGGGTGAGTTTGTATTTGAAGCTTATAAATTCTCACCATTTTGTTGGCTCGAGTCAAATAGGGTTATTTGAAATTAGGTGGCCCAATTTGATTGAGTCACCTAATTTATTCAATTAACTGTTAATTTAGCAACCCATTTGTGTTCAGTAAAGCTCTAGAACTTGTTTAGAATTAAAATTTTCAAATATCTTAATACCATGAGGCAAAGTTCCAAAAAAATGCTTGAGGATAATCGCTATAAAAATTTGTTAAATTAATATCTAATGAACAAAAAAAGATAAGTGTTATATTAAACTAAATAGTTCTGTTTGAAATAATTTACTGATATTGTCCTTCGCAATTATGAATTT
Source organism: Euwallacea similis (assembly GCF_039881205.1). Lineage (NCBI taxonomy): Eukaryota > Metazoa > Arthropoda > Insecta > Coleoptera > Curculionidae > Euwallacea > Euwallacea similis. The sequence goes on from NC_089612.1 coordinate 3,361,571, forward strand.
CTTTTCACTGCATAGCATTTACCAATATTCTCTGACACCTTTACACAAGAATGAAGGTTTTATGCAAACTACAAGGGACGTTTTAAATGCGTATTTTTTGGGAAAAACTCGACGTACATTAGAACCTTCAATAGCTTTGATAGAAAGTAATATTTGTAACAACCGCTTTGAAACACTTAATAAAGAGTACCCTCCATTAAGATAGTCAAAATGCCCTTTGATATAAATGGAAAACCTAACTGAATGGGCATATAAGTACATAATGCCAATCAGTTGCGTCATATTGAAAAATGCAAAAAACTAAATATTTTTGGTATTTTTTCAATACCGAATTAAGCATTTCTGCTTTTTTAGACATTTGATGCTTTTTTTATATATCCATTCGTGAATAGAATATTTTTTAATTCTATATATTTCGTAGTCATATTAAAACCATTTTTATAAGTAATAAAAAACCGTTTAATTTAAATCGGGGAAAGCAAATAAAATACGATAAATAGACACTATTGGATTATAAAAAATGTATCAAATGCCAAAAAAAAAACAAATGCTTAATTCGGCATTAAAAAAAATGTAAAAAGATTGATAGTTTTTTGCATTTTTTAATATGGCGCAACCTAAAAAGCGGCCCATTTTATATAAACTTAGATTTGCCATGAAAATGACCATCATTAGAGGAAAAAACTGGACCTGCAGCCCCTTCTAAACAAAAAGTTATTCCATTTTAAAATTAAAAAATCGTTTTTAGGTTAGAATTAGCAGGGAAAAAACGAAAAAAATGTGGCGAATGTGCGAGGGTTTCCTATATATGTGTGATTTTTTAAGATTTTTTGAAAAACCAGTTTTCAAGTTAAAAATTATAATTGAGAAGATGGCGGTTTAAGGGTTTTTTTGGTCTAGGGGGTGAGAGTAAGGGTATTTTGCACAACTGATTAGTATTAGAGGGTTATAACTTATGTACTTATATGCCCATTCAGTTAGATTTTCAATTTAGATCAAAGGGTATTTTGACTGTCTTTACGAGGGGCACTCTTTAGTTTGCTGAAGTAGCATTGAATTTGCCCTCGTAGGTTTTGTTAACTGAACAATTTGAGTAAGCAATTAGACATACACAAAATATGGTAATATCGAAGCTTTTTCTCTTCACACGTTTTAAGATTTGGTTTTTAACTAAGTGTAGATGTTCGCACAAATAAAAAAATCTTGTAATATAACCTTTAATTTGAAATTTGCAACATATTTTCCACCATTTCACATGATATAGATTGACTTGTCTTGTTATTTGCATCTCTCTTTTTGCACTCAGACGCAACCGGTGACGGCTCGTACTCTCGAAACAATGATCCGTCTTTCGACTGCCCACGCCAAAGCCCGAATCTCCCGCCTTGTGACCGCAGAAGACGCTCATGTTGCAATCGAACTAATCCAATACGCCTATTTCAAGAAGGTCCTGGAAAAGGAGAAGAAAAGGCGAAGAAGAGGCAGCCAATCGGAGAGTGACGAGGACGACGACGATAATGATAACCCTAAACCGAAGAGAAGCAGACAAACCAATGGGGCAGAGTCTGAAGAAGAAATTGCGTCAACTCAAAGCTCCACTAGGAGTAGGAGAGGAGCCTTAAATGGCACTGCAGACATGGAGGTGGCCACTGAGTCGCCTTCTAGGGTCAATGGACATGCACAGGACTCAAATGCTATGGAGGTGGATGAGGTGCCACGGGAAATTTCTCAGGACAGGTTTGGTCTAGTTCCGTGGTCTTGAAGACTTAATAATAATTATTGAAAATTTAAGATTGGCGACATTTAGAACCTTACTAAATAGGGCCTTCCAGGAGAACAGGACTCAGGCTTTGAGTTTGGTAAGAGTCGAGGAATTTGTGAACAAAGAGAATAGTACTCCCTATACGCAAGGAGAAATTAAGGCTGCTATCGAGAAGATGTCTGAGGAGAATCAGGTAATGATGGCCGATGGAATTTTGTTTATTATTTAATTTTGTTTTAAGTTTTAATGTAAATTAAGTAAAAATCGTGTGTCTTTTTTAATTGTTTTATCTCTAATAAAATTAAGGGCAAATAACTAGACAAGACACAATGTTTAAATCTTATAAGTCTAATGAATTTAAAACAATCTCATTGTCCTAAAAATAAGCTCTTTTAAAGAAAACAATAAATATACTACTTTAAATTCAAAGTTACTTAACACCTAGGACTGGTTGGACCCTAATAGTTATAGAGTGTTATAACAGACGTACTTAAACAGTTAAATAATTAGTCTTCAACAAAAGACAAAAAATACTTCTCCGCGATCACATTTTTATATTATGGCGAAGGGGACCTACACTTGTGGACAAAAGTTTGGAAACTCCGCTAGATATTTTGGTAGTTGGTAATTATTAATTTAATATCTTGAAAATGTTGCAAGTAACTGTTTTTAAAATACTCTTTGATTAGTTATTAGGTTGGAAAGTAATTTCGTTTTTCCCAACAGAGAACCTACAGTAGTGAAAAAATGTAGAACAACTTTTGAAAAATTAATATACAGGGTGTATCCCAAGTACGGTACGTAACTTCGGGAGTGTATTTTGTCGTTAAAATAAAGGTAATTTTGTTATACATATAAACTATATCCCAAAAATGCTTCGTTACGAAAATACAGGGTGTGAAAATTTCATTCAAAAATTACGTGATAAACGTGGTAGTGGCCAGTGTTCTTTTCCAATTGTTGACATTTTACTAGTCTACTATATGGTGGTTCATAACTTATCTATAAAATTTTAGGGGTAGGTGTGTCATGAAAAACTAAGTCGATGTTGTAAGAACATTTTTTGGAAAATCTTTTTAAAAAATTTTAAAGTTTAACTATTGTATAATTGGACGACTATAAGGTTCCCGTCTTTCTGCAGAATCCCTTTTAGGTTCATAAACTTTGCGTATAATTTATAGTTGGGTCTCCCAGGTGTCAATGGTTGGGAGCTGAAGACATGGGTGATCCGACTTAAGGGTACTTTCGTTTCACCCGAAATAAAAAAAGCGAACTTAATGTGTAAGTAATTTTGGAAGAACACTTAAGTCGGATTACCCATGTCTTCAGCTCCCAATCATTGACACGTGGGAGGCCCAACTATAAATTATACGTAAGGTGGATAAACTTAAGAGATTCTGCAGAAAAATGTAAATATTACAGTTGTCCAGTTATACAATGGTTAAATTTCAACAATTTTTTCCGTGGAAATTTTAAGAATTTTCCAAAAAAATGTTCTTACAAAATCGACTTAGTTTTTCATGACACACCTACCCCTAAAATGTTATAGATAAGTTGTGAATCTCTCTGTATATAGATCACTTTTTTTTTAAACTGCTGAAAAAAAGATAAATGTGAAGATGAGTATTCAATACGAGGCGAAAAGGCTCATTCGTGAAGAAAACAGGACATTTATTCACAACAAAATCATTTGGGCGCTAATGGGTTAACCTATGCCGTATACTCATTAGAGTTTACAAAAATTAAAATATCAAAAATACTATAGATCAACATCGTTGATTGGTCTTCCAGACCACACTTTTGCATTTCCCATATACAGTGCAACAGGAAAGTATGCATACCCTCCTCGACAATAGTTTACTTCACATAAGGGATCAAAATTAAAAAAAAAATCTTTTAACAAAATGATTTATGACTAAATTTATATTAAATTTTAACTTCAACGAAACATAAAATAAATCCTTATTTTAATAAAAATAGCAAAACGCCTAATTTCAACTCAAAAAAGTATGCGAGTTATGTTATCAAATTCCTTGTATATGGGTTAGATAAGTTCATCTAAAACGAACCCATATAATAAGAGTTCCCCCACTCCAATATGGGACATTATACCTTGCTTAAGTTGCAGTTTATTGAATATAAAATAGAGAGCACATCCCGACAAAGTATCTTTTTGCTTTCGTAAGTTAATCGTAGCAATTAGGATATTTGGTGTTGTAATCTCTATTTTAATAGAAGTTTTTTTAAATAAAGTTACTTAATTCCAAAACATAACTTGCGCATGAATACTACCTACTTATGTTTAGTAATAGATCTCTGACATCTGACAGGTGACTGCCAGTTAACTTTTGTTTTCTGTGTTAGTTGTGATCTGACCATCATTGGAATAGGTCGTTCACTAGTCAAACATTCTAATTTTTAAGCATAGCGCCAAAAACTAAAGAGATTTGCACTGAATTACGTGAGCAAATCGTCAGGCTGAGAGATGAGGGAAATTCTCTCAACGCTATTGCCCAAATTGTTGGACGGGCTAAATCTAGTGTACAGCGAGTATTAGCAAACTTCTCAACAACAAATTCATTCAAAAGTAGACCTACCAGGTACACAAGTATAAAATGCGGATTTGAAAAACCGATCGCGCATCAATGCAAAAAATAGGATAAAGATTGTTTCTTATGATTTTCTTTTTTATCCATCAACAAGTGGCCACCACGCCTATATGTTACATTGAGAAAGTGTTTGCATAGCAGCGTTGTACTGCGTCCAATATGTCGAATTTTGTGCCAAATAAAGAGCATTCGCGGACAGTATTAATTTTTTGTTTTCATTTGAAGAAAACTGCTGCTAAAGCATACCGATTACTTCGAGACGCTTCTGGTGAACATGCTCCATCGCAAGATACGTGTGAACGATAGTTCCGGCGTTTCAGAAGTGGCGATTTTAATGTTGCAGACAAGAAACACGGGAAACCGCTAAAAAAGTACGAAGATGCAGGGTTGCAGGCACTGTTGGACGAATACGATGCACAAACACAAAAACAACTTGCAGAGCAATTAAGTGTTAGTCAACAAGTTGTTTCCATTCGCCTACGAGAGATGGGAAAGATTCAGAAGGTCAGTAGATGGGTACCACATGAGTCGAATGAGAGGCAAATGGAAAGACGCAAAAATACATATGAAATTTTGCTCGAAAGATACAAAAAGAAAGTCTTTTTTGCATCGTATCGTTACTGGTGACGAAGAGTGGATTTACTTTGTAAATCCCAAGCGCAAAAAGTCATGAGTAGATCCAAATGCACCGTCCACATCAACAAGACCGAATCGCTTTGGCAGGAAAACGATGCTTTGTGCGTGGTAGGACCAGAAGGGAGTGGTCCATTATGAGCTGTCAGAGCCTGGTGAAATAGTTAATACTGAGCGTTACCGACAACAAATGATGGACTTGAATCAAGCTTTGAGTGAAAGACGACTAGAATATCAAGAACGGCACCACAAGGTGATATTGCTTGATAATGCACCATCGCACACTGCAAAACTGGTGAAGGAAACGATCGGGACGTTTCATTAGGAAGTACTGTCGCATGCGGCTTATTCACTCGACTTAGCGCCATCCGATTACTACTTATTTGCATCGATGGGACACGCTTTTGCAGAGCAGCACTTCACTTCTTACAAAACAGTACGAAAATGGCCCAATGAATGGTTTGCCTCAAAAGGACAACAGTTCTTTTGGCGTGGCATCCACAAATTGCCAGAGAGGAGGGAAAATGTAGAAGTAGCGATGGGAAATATTTTGAATAAAATATTTTTTGTAATTATTGCGTAACTAAGCTATACTTTTAATTAAAAAATTCCGGTTTCATATTTACATACAGTTACTCACAAAATTGACCGTACATAATGCGAATATTCATAATTTTGTGAAATATACACACTCCTATAATTTTTTTTTTCAAAACCTATATTTGTGCAATTATGTAAGTATAGCATATGATGTTTTACAAAAAAATTAATAAAAAAACACTGTCAATCTAAAAATACTAAATAATAAACAATAATACACTTACAATGTAGGCACAAAATTAACCGTACACGATGTTTTTCATCTATAGCTTGGCTGTAAATATTCATCAAAACAACTTTTTTTGCAACATCTTTCAAGACTAGGAAGTCTTCTTTAAACAAATTCAGCTGGGTGAGCTATTGTGTTAATGTGACAGAAATGGCAAACCAAAGAGTGCAAACCGATATCGCGACGCGTAAATTAATATTAAAATTCTATGCTACAGGGAAAACAATGCGTGAAACAGGAAGGACACATTCCACAGTACAGTGGATAATAAACAAATACCGTTATCAAGGATTGGTACAAGACAAGCCTGGAAGAGGACGAAAAAAGTTGCTTTCCCATCAGGATGAACGATTCATTGTACGAGAACTAAAGATTAACCCAAAGAAAAGCGTACCTAAATTAACTAAAGAACTATCCCAGAGAATCAGCAAATCTGTTTCAACTGAAACTGTAAGAGGGGTTCTCAGAGAAAGTGGATTTAATGGCAGAATAGCACGTAAGAAACCTTTCATATCGAAAATTAATAGACAGAAACGACTTGATTTTGCAAAAAAATACCTAGAGAAGCCTCTAGAGTTTTGGAATACCGTCATTTTCACAGATGAAACGAAAATCAATTTATTTGGATCGGATGGAAGACAAATCGTATGGAGGAAACGAAATACACAACTGCAGGAAAAGAATATTGTGAAAACAGTGAAACATGGAGGAGGATCATTAATGTTATGGGGTGCTATGGGAGCGAATGGTACCGGTAACCTACATCAAATTACTGGAATAATGGACAAAAATATGTATCTCGATATTTTAAAAGCCAATTTGCGACCATCCGCTGAAAAATTGAACATGCCCAGAGTTTTTTATTTCCAGCAAGACAATGACCCCAAGCATACTGCCGGCATTGTCAAGCTTTGGTTAATACATAATGTACCGACGATTATTAAATCCTCCACCGCAATCGCCAGATCTCAATCCAATCGAGAATTTGTGGCAAATTTTAAAAAATGAAGTACAAAATTGCAACTGTAGCAGCTTAGAAGAATTTAGAAAAGTAGTCTTTAATGCATGGGAAAACATTTCTTCGGATGTGACCAGAAAGTTGGTAGAATCCATGGCGCGTCGCTTGAAAGCAGTAATTGAGGCGAAGGGGGGTGCCACCAAGTATTAATAACTAGTAATAGTTTTTTTTTTTAAATTTATGCAAATAATTTAATATTTAATATACACATTTACTTTTGTACGGTTAATTTTGTGTCTACATTTTGCGTTATTGTTGTTTATCTATTTAAAATTTTTGAATTTACACTATTTTTGTTAAATTTTCGTAGCGTATTATATATGTTATACTCGTTTGCAATAAATATTGGTTTTTAAAAAACATCAAAATGTCTAGGGATATTTATGTATTACAAATTTATGAATTTGCGAATTATGTACGGTCAATTTTGTGAGTAACTGTACCTGGTATACCTTTTATCGTTCTTCCAAATTTACCATCTTTTTTTCGGACAAGAAATCCGCATTTCATACTTGTACACCTGGTAGAAACGGCCGTCCAACGAAAATAACTCCTCGCGTTAAGCATTATATTCAACGTTTAGTCACAAATAATCCCAAAACAACTGCAGTAGAAATTCAAAATACATTGAAAAATAATCACCCAGAAACGGTACGGGCTGTTCTTCGCAATAGAAGTTTTCATAATAGAGTGCCCAGGAAAAAACCATTCATAATCGATATCAACAGAAAAAAGCGGCTGACTTTGCACGTCAACATATTGATAAAACCAATAATTTTTGGAGTTCCATCATATTTAGTTTGGCTGTGATGGGAAATAAAAAGTATGGAGAAAGGCAAAAGAAGAGCTAAACCCAAAAAATATCATTCCAACCATAAAACATGGGGGAGTGTCGGTGATGGTTTGAGGCTGTATGTCTGCAGCTGGGTTTGGTATTTGTAGATACAACAATGGATCGCTTTGTCTATTTGAATATATTGAAAAACAATTTGAAGCAGTCCGCAAAAAAATTGGGCCTTTCTGGCGGGTGATGCTTTCAACAGGACAACGATCCAAAACATATATCCGCTATTGTAAAGGAATGGTTAATATACATGTTATGCCAACGCTCACATTTTACTAGACGCTGAATAGGATATTCGGCGTATCGATTTTATGGTTTATGTTATTTTTTCCGATTACGAATCGGATCGCGGGAAGACAGAATTGATTCGGTATTCTTTGCGACCAGACACCTGGTACTATTTTTCCCTCATTAAAAGCTCTTTACCGAACCGTGAGTTTCAATTTTTAAAAACCTACCGAAAATTAAAAACCTACACCCAACATAACTTACATATAACGTACCTAAACAGTTTCATTCTCCACCCCAGTCTCCAGACTTAAACCTCATTGAACATTTATGGGATGAATTGGAGCGCGGCATTCGAAAAAGGAGGATACACAACAAAAAAGATTCGATGGACGCTTTATCTCAAGAATGGACTCAGATTTCTTCTGAAATGACGAAAAAACTAGTTTTTTCTATGAATAATAGACTAAACGCAGTTCTTGAGTCCAAAGTAGGACCTACAAATTATTAGTTATTTTTACTTTTCGTGGCGAGTGGTTTGGTACGCATACTTTTTTGGGTTGCAATTAAGCGTTAGGTTAATTTTATTAAAATAAGGATAAACTTTATGTTTTATTGAATAAAAATATTTCGTTGTTTAATTATGGATCATTTTCTCAAAAGATTTTTTTTTTCCTATTTCGATCGCATAGGCCAAATAGGCTATTTCCGAGAGGGGTATGCATACATTTCTGTTCCACTGTACATATAAATCTTTAGCGCGGGACATACTGGCTTTGTCACACCACAAAATAGGACAGCCAGTAGTGAGACACGGCATGTATGTCACACGGTCCAAAGATGAAAATTAGGCGTGGCACGCGCATTATACCTCATGGCGCTTAAGGTGTTAACAGATCCCTAAAAGTTCTTCGCACATAGTAGCCTTGAATGCTGCGATTACGCCTTGATCAAGGGGTTGCAAAAGTGAAGCGGTGTCAGGCGGTGAAAACATCATCTCATCATTTGAGTGATCCAATTTTATGGACTGGGGGATGTCCTGGAGCATTATCAATTAACAGAAAAAATTTAAAAAGTACGTCTTTAGCTTTTAAATAAGTCCGCGTTTACGAAATGAAACGCTTTTTGAACCAATCGTTAAAGATTTCTGCGGTAACCCATGCTTTGTTGTTAGCCCTCCAAAACACTGGCAAATCGTTCTTGTCTTTGTCTTTTAAAGCTCGAGGATTTAACGATTTGTACACGGGTAAAGACTTGATCGTGTGGCCAGTAACATTGGCACAAAGTAACAGGGTGGGCCTGTCTTTGGCAGCTTTAAACCCAGGTGCGCTTCTTCCACTTTTTGATATGAATGTTCTTGACGGCGTTCTGTTCCAAAATAAACCAGTTTCATCAGCATTAAACACTTGTTCTGGCAGATATCCTCTTTCCTTTAAAAAAACGCCTGAAATCGGCAGGGAAACTGTTGGTTGCAACGTGGTCAGATGAAGCTGATTCACCCACAAGTTTAACATTGTGAAGGGAAAAACGACTTTTATCATTTTCAGACCAGCCTTTGCTCGTGAGAAATGATGGATTATTACTGTTTTCATCTAAAAATTGTTTAAAATGTTCGTAGAGGTGCTTAGCTTTTTCTCGGATGATGAGAGAACTTAGAGAAACGTGTTTTCTTATTTGATCTTCGATCCATATACAGTGGACCGCATTAATATTCGGACACTATGGTAGTTAAGCATATGGTGCTTTTAAACTAAGCTATTTGTGAAATTAATAAATCCCGTGTTTTATATTAGGTGTTGGGATTAATTCATAGCGTTTTACAAAAAACTGCGTAGATAGTACAGTACACCTAATTCTCTTTTTACACGAGTTAAAGATTTTTTAAAAATCCCTTTTTACACGAATTGTTTTGTTTTAACACGATTTTCAATTATGAATTTTCTTAATGAATTTTTATGATGGATTTTTTTTATGTTTCTATGAATTTCTTCATTCTCACTCCTCAGAAATATGCATTGTAACTTCGCGTTATATTTTTCACAATTCTGTTAGATTTTGTCTATTATATGCAATCAAATAAATATAGTGTATGTTTAAAGGAGCCCTGAAGTAATCAAAATTACCTACTTTAGGAACAGTAAACACGATTAAAAAATATGTTGCAGGATCTTACTGAAACGCAAAATTAAATTCACTAATGTAAAAACTACGTTTCGATAAATAACCATAAACACAATAAAAATTAATTATGGCTCCTAGGAACCAAACTGTTAGTGCCAAAATACCCTTTAAACACAATAATTAACATTCTCGTCGGCATGATCATCTCTTAGATGTCGCTGGGGGTCGGTTTGGTACGAACGGTCGGTTTGGGAACCTTCTCCCCTATATGAATGGGATTCCCCTAATTATGCATAAAGTAAAGACGTAATGTGTTTTTTACGCAATATAGTTTGATTTTGAGAGTTGAAAAGCAAAGACGTTTAATTGTTGTGAATATTTAAAAAGTTATAAGTAAAATAAAGTTAGTGCTCGTATAGAATTATTAACTTAATAATAGGTAAGTTTTATGTAATTGTCAAATTTTTGCATTATTAATATGAAATACAGTTAAACTTCAGTAAGTCGAACTTTGATAACTGAATCAAATTCACTGGATTTAGCACCAAGGTTGTAAATTATGTATAATTTTTACTCGATAACTCGAACTTCTATTACTTAAACATCTTGATAAGTCAAACGTAATATTTGGTGCCAGCTTCGATAAATCGAATTTTCCAAGGAAATCCCCTAACTGCCTGTCTTTTAGCCGCTTCCATCGATTCCTTCTTGTGCGCTTCAGTTAAGTTAATTAGCTGAATTTGCATGCATGTTAACGTTTTTTGTTACAAAATATTAGGTGTACAACTTTGCTTCCGCCGTTTTTGAATAGATGTATGTAGCGGTAAGTAATGATCGAAATAAATAACCCCATGTGGGCATGCAGGAGCCTTGGGCACCTGTTAACATAACCTCATAAAAATATTAGTCTATTTGTGTCTTCATCATAAAGTTATTCGCAATTGAAAATGTCAGTGTACGAGCCAAATTCTCGTCATTTGCGGGAGGTTTTACTTTTCTGCTTCAATATGAAGAAATCTGCTGCTGAGGCTCATCGAATGCTCTCAGATACTTATGGGGAAGCCACTATTAGTGAAAGGACATGTCGTGAGTGGTTTCAGCGCTTCAAGAACGGTGATTTTCACGTCGAAGACCAACATAGCGGTGGAAGAAAGAAGGTTTTCCAAGATGCGAACTTGGAAGCATTACTTGACGAAGACTCGTGTCAAAGTCAACAAGAATTGGCACAATCATTGGGAGTGACTCAACAAACAATCTCAAAACGCCTCAAAGACATGGGAATGATTCAGAAGCAAGGATATTGGGTGCCGTACGAGTTGAAACCAAGAGATATTGACAGGCGTCTGTTCGCTTGTGAACAGTTGCTTGCAAGGCAAAGACGGAAGGGATTTCTGCATCGTATTGTGACTGGGGACGAGAAATGGATTCATTACGATAATCCCAAACGCAAAAAGACTTGGGAATATCCCGGCCATGCTTCCACGTCGACGGCCGAACCGTCTATTCATGGTTCCAAAATCATGCTCTGTATTTGGTGGGATCAACTCGGCGTAATATATTATGAGCTGTTACAACCAACTGAAACAATCACAGGTGCTCTTTATCGAACCCAATTAATGCGTTTGAGCCGAGCATTGAAAAAGAAACGGCTGCAATACAACGAGAGACATGATAAAGTGATTTTGCAGCACGATAATGCTCGACCCCATGTTGCGCAAGTGGTCAAGAAATACTTGGAAACATTGAAATGGGAAGTCCTACCCCACCCGCCATATTCTCCTGACCTAGCTCCTTCTGATTATCACTTGTTTCGATCCATGGCACATGGGCTAGCTGACCAACACTTCCGGTCTTATGAAGAAGTAAGAAATTGGATAGAATCGTGGATCGCTTCAAAAGATGTCCAATTTTTTCAACACGGGATTCGTATGCTGCCCGAAAGATGGGAGAAAGTAGTGGCCAGCGATGGACAATACTTTGGATCCTAAAGGTATAATTAGTTTTTTACAATAAAATCGCGAAATTCGGAAAAAAAACGGCGGAAACAAAGTTGTACACCTAATAGTAAATATTTTCTTGTTTTATAGTTCTGGCAAACTTTTATTTTTAGTAAAATATCAACGAAACGCGTTTTAAAAACTTTATCTACTGATGAGAAATTTAGACTCACAAAAGAAGTGGAAAGTGGCTCACGAAAGAAAGATGTAGCTGCTAAGTACGAGGTTCCGGCAAGTACAGTGTCTACCATTTTAAAAAATAAACAAACAATTATTATCGCGTTCGAAAGTGGCGTAAGTGGCAGTTCCAAGAGGCTTAAAAAACCTACGTACGAGGATGTGGACAAAGCAGTTTTAGAATGGTTTAAATCGGCAAGAAGGCAGAACTTACCTATATCCGGGGGGTTAATTAAAGAAAAAGCTTTGGAATTTAGTCGAAAATTAGGACAACCCAATTTCAAGGCATGCCAGGGTGGGGGGGGAGGGTATTTAGCATTAATTCATATAAATTATGTAATGTACCTATCTTATGAATTAGGATAAATTAACTGACATTCGAGCTTATTTGTATTTCTCATGAAGAATTGTATTTGTTCTGTACTAACTCGGCCTTTGGCCCAACCAATAATACTAACTTAACCTTGACCTCACAGATAAAGTAATTAAGCCAAAGTCCGGAGTTTTCCAATAGACATTGCATAGTAATTAGTTTTGTAATCACCCCTCTATTTGATTAGATATATACATAAATACAGCTTGGGGGTAAAAACAGGGGACTTCCCAATAGAACCTCGACCAGAATAGTTGATTATAGTAGTGACTAGTAGAACCAACGCGTTTTTGTTGTCAAAACCTATCTCCCTGCATCGGGGTACATAACAATTACATAGTGCTTAAATTTTTTTTCCCTTTTTTAAGATGTAACATTTCTGTTGGATTTCTGATACAAGTGTTCACGTCCAAAATTCAATAGTCTTTATGTTCTGAAATTTATTGTCTGTAAGAGTCAAGTTTGTTCAATTTATGACTCCTTTTCTTATAACAGAAGAAAGAAGAAAGTATGGGTTTTTGGGTCTTTTGTTTCTTGAAGTTAGTATTTTCACCCATGTAAAGACCAGATGACCAGGACAATAAATCAAGAGAATGGTTGCAGTGTTTGACCCTTTTAATACTGATGGGTGGTAAAAGTGTGAGTCTTTAGAAGTCAGTTCGTTACAGATCTTTTGACCGTTAACACGTGCCTTCTGACTGTAATAAAGAAATTAGAGTTCTAACAGAAACGATCTGTCTTAGATTCTTTTATTTCTATACCCCATAATCTCACAATTTCTCATAAATAGGCTTGTGGAGAGAGCAATGACGTGAGTGACGAGGACTGTACGAAATGGAAACGTGATGTTTTGCCACATTTATTGGGAGGTTATCGACCACGAGATGTACTTAACGCAGATGAGACTGGCTTATTTTTTAAATATCTCCCAGATAACAACCTGAACTAACTTTTAAAAATCAAAAGTGTCATGGAGGAACACACAGTAAACAGAGAGTTACATTGATGATTGCCACAAACATGGATGGATCAGAAAAATTGAAATTGCTCTTGATAGGAAAAAATAATCAACCCCGCTGTTTTCGACGTGTAAAATGGTTACCTGTCGAGTATAAAGCAAACTCAAAGACGTGAGTTATATCGCTCCACGTACCGTTCCCATATATGCAAACCGCTGACAGTACAGAATACATCGCCAGCCACAGTTCCCATACACGGCAGAAGAGTCATAACCGCGGTGGATAGTTTTAAGTTAGTCTAAGTTGAACGTTGTAACGGGCAGAAGTATTGTAACCTTAGTAAAATAAAATCTTTTTTAAAAGGCCTTTCGTCGATCGTGATTGTTAAATGGCGCAGTCGGTAGGATTTTTGGGAGCCTCAGTGCGAATCGCTACGTACTGAACATTTTTCGAATCATCGATTAACCAAAAAGAATCTACAAAACCGGTACTTGTGATTAACGGACAGAAGTGAATTTCCAATCATCGAAAATCCACCTCTATCGAAGAGCTGTCGGCAGACCACAAGGAACCGATAAAATTCTGGTTGCTGAGACACCATTGCTGAGCAACGCAAGGAAACCATCAGAGAGAATATCTGAAACGGTACCTTATAGGATGATCAAGATTGGTCTGTTGATACTGTAAGTGAATTTTGATTCTGCATGTTCGAAATCGAAAACATAATTGAGGAGATATCGAATCTCAGTTTAGAAACCCCAGTACCTTTAATTGACTTTGTCTCAAATAATAATTCAAATACCCCCATCGGTGAAGAACTTGGAATAACAGATACCATGGCCCAGTTTAAACCCGAATATTTAAATTGCGTTCCGAACTTTGATGGAAACCCAAACGATTTAAATAGGTATTTAACGATATGCAAATCTTTAATCGACAATTTGTACGATTCAAAAAATCCAGCAAATTTTGAGAACACCTACCTAATCAATTCTCTAATTGGCAAACTAACTGGTAACGCGAAACTAGTAGTTAACATTCAAAATGTAGATAGTTGGGACGATTTAAAGGAAGTCTTACAACGCAACTTTGCTGACCAAAGAGACGAGACTTGCTTAAATCGTGACTTAGTTTTAATGAAACAACAATCGCATGAAAACCCATCAGAATTCTACGATCGAATACTACATATTCTGAATTTGTTGTGTTCATACGTTGATTCACACGAAGTTTTAGTACAAGCTAGAACCTTGAAGAGGAACCTATATAACGATTTGGCTTTGAAAACGTTCCTGTCCGGACTCAAAGAACCATTGGGTACCACAATTAGATGTATGAGGCCCGTCAATTTAGCACAAGCCCTACAATTTGTCACCCAGGAAAACAGCACCCATTATTTTCAAAACCAAAGAGTAACCGATCACATGTTTCAACAACCCCAAATCAATAAATCAAGACCAATTCAATTCAAGACGTTCCCGAACACCCAGAATTCTCACAGAATGTTCCGAACACCCTTTCGACCACAACCGATGAACCCAGGAATGAATTTCAACAGACAATGCCTCCAATACTACCAAGAACAATTTATCCCCTATCAGGACGGAACCATCGAACCTCAGGAATTCAATTTTCAAGAAGAAAACAGCCCCTCAACTTCAATTGAAATAGAAGAAATTGAGCTGTCCCGTACTCCACGAAACCAGGAGGAAAATTTTTCAGAAGTGCCTCCCAACGCAAGGAAAAAATAAAACCCACGATAATAGACCTAAATCTGTCAAGTCCAAGCAGACTCTACTACATAATCCTCCCCGAAACTAAACAAAAAATCTTAGTAGATTCTGGTTCCACCCGTTCCTTCATGAACCCCGAGATGATAAGGAAACTCTACCCTAAACGTATCACGGACGACCCATTCATAGTTACAACCGTATTTCAAAAATCATCACATCAACACAGTGCGACAATACGAGCCTCTAAAATATTCAATCTCCCCAAAAACACCGATCTTAAATTTTACCTTTTCAAATTTCATGAGGTATTCGATGGACTCATAGGAATCGATAATTTAAAAATACTCCAAGCCAACATTGACTTTGCAAATGATTGTCTTCTCACGCCATTTGCCTGTATCAAATTGCATTTTCATGAGACGCAACCCGAAGCAAATTACATCACGATATCGCCTCAAGTCGAACAGGTAATTAAGATAAGAACATCCGTTGATAACGGCGATGTTATATACCATACCAAAAAATGCAAGGTTGCGAGATTCCAGAGAGCTTGTCTACAGCCAAGAATGGTTTTGCTTTAGCTACAATATTAAATAACACATGCGACTCTGTGGAGTTAGACCTTCCCCACGCTATTAAAGTAGAAAAATTTGACCACGCGACGCTTGAGGAGATAAACCTTAACCACATCGGAGACATAGACGAGGAGCATGAATTAGACCTTTCCAGATTCCGCACAGAGCATCTTAATGAAGAAGAATATTACCAACTCTCGAAATTAACCAAAGAATACTCCGACATATTTTATAATGAGAATGAACCCCTAACATTTACCAGCAAGATAAAGCACCGCATTAAAACCTCAGACGAGATACCGGTTTACTGCAAATCATATAGGTGCCCGTTTATACATAGACAGGAGGTGGAGAAACAAATGAAGAAAATGCTTGACCAAAAGGTCATCAGACCCAGCCATTCACCATGGAGTGCCCCCATTTGGGTAGTTCCAAAAAAGGAGGACGCGTCAGGAATCAAAAAATGGAGAGTTGTCGTCGATTTAAGAGGAGTAAACGCCAAGACGTTGGACGACAAATACCCGTTGCCAAATATTACTGACCTGCTAGAAAAACTAGGTGTCAGTACTTCACCACACTAGACCTGGCCAGCGGATTCCACCAGATACAAATGCATGAGGATGACATAGAGAAAACCGCTTTTAGCACAGAAAATGGCCATTACGAGTTTCTACGCATGCCTTTCGGATTAAAAAATGCTCCTGCAACCTTTCAAAGGGTGATGGATAACATCCTCCGAGGTCTGCAAAACGAAAAGTGCTTAGTATACTTAGACGACATCATAGTGTTTTCGACTTCCCTACAGGAACACCTAGAAAGACTAAAAAACGTATTTGAAAGATTGCGAGAATCCGGCTTCAAGATACAGCTCGACAAATCAGAGTTTCTTCAAAAAGAAGTGGCTTACTTAGGGCACATAGTTACGCGTGAGGGAGTCAAACCGAACCCCGACAAGATAGAAGCAATAAGGAAATTCCCTATCCCTATGACAACAAAACAAATCAAAGGATTCCTAGGTCTCTTAGGATATTATCGAAGATTTATAAGAGACTTTGCCAAAATTACAAAACCGCTCACAAAATGTCTGAAGAAAGGAGCGAAAATTGAACACGACAAAGAATTCGTTTCTTGCTACGAACTATGCAAAACACTTTTGATAAACGAGCCTATTTTACAATACCCTGACTTTTCTCGACCCTTCAATCTAACTACGGACGCGAGCAACGTCGTCCTTGGAGCTATCCTATCGCAAGGACCCATAGGACGCGATTTGCCTGTAGCATACGCATCCAGAACGTTGAACGATTCGGAGAAAAACTACTCAACAACAGAAAAAGAGTTGCTAGCCATCGTGTGGGCCACCAAATACTTTCGCCCATATATTTTTGGCAGAAAAATCAATCTGGTCACGGACCACAAGCCTTTACAGTGGCTTTTCTCGCTAAAGGACGCGAACTCGAGCCTTACGAGATGGCGGATTAAACTAGAAGAATACGACTACAAAGTAATATACAAGAAAGGAAAAGCAAACACCAACGCCGACGCCCTGTCAAGAATCGAGATACACACGAAGGAAACAACCGATGACTTCTCGCTAACGAAGTACATGGAAGAGTTTAACAGTCAGCTACAAAAGGAAGCCGAAGCGCCGCCATCAAAGGACCAGGAAACCCTAGGCCAAATGTCCACTACCGCTTAAGTAGACGAAAACGAAATCACGACCATTGACCCGTCGATACGCAACCCCGAACCGAGCGATGACAATGCAACTATACACACAAATAGGAGTGAAGACCCAATTGTCGGTATTCCTATAACAGACACCGCAGTTAACTACGGAGCAAACCAAGCCATTATCTCCTCAGTCCTACACTCACCAGCCAAGACAAACATTCAAGTCCTTTTTGGAGGAAAACGACGATTCCACGTCCAACTTTCGAAGGACAACTTCGAGGAAGATGCCCAGAAGTTTGTTATGCAATTCATCGTCCCGTATAAGCATCACCACCTGTATTTCGAAGACCCGGAGATATACGAACCCTTTTGCGAAGCAGTAAGAAGAACCTTCAAATGGCCATGTTTAAAGATGAAACGATGCCTCAGGAAACTGTTGGACGTAATCGACAAAAACGACATCCCCGAAATCATTCAGAAATACCACGAATCAAAATCAAATCACCGAGGAATAGACGAAACATGGGAGAGAGTGAAGCAGAAATGTTACTGGCCTAACCAAAAGAACTCCATTCAAACATACATTAACAACTGTCAAACATGTCAGAAAAGCAAGTACGAACGTCACCCAGCTCACGTGGAAATGAACCTGACACCAACACCTTCACGCCCCTTTGAGACCGTCCACCTAGACACGCTAACCCTTGAGAACACGAAGTTCTTGACAATAATTGATGCCTTTTCCAAGTACGCGCAAGCCTACCCCTTAGCGAACCTTTCGGCAACAGAAATCGTCGATAAGCTGCTCATGTTCTTTTCTCACCACCAAATCCCACTCCTAGTAATAACGGACAACGGAGTCGAATTCAAAAATACAACGGTCATCGAACTCATGACCCTGCATAAGATAAAAGTACATTTCTGCTCACCCAACCATCCAAAGTCAAACGGAATGGTAGAGCGACTACATTCAACACTACAAGAACATGTACGCCTATTAAACCACCAGGATTTCACGAAAAACACAATTTCGCAAAAAATGATCTATGCAATTTTAGCCTATAATGATTCGATTCACTCTGCGACAAGGGTGAAACCTACGGATATCATAACCGGTCATACCTCGTCCGAAGACCCCTTCGATCTAAAATTAGACCAAATGCTGCTAACAGAATACGTCAACGTACACGAAGAAAAAACCCGATTACTTTACGCGGACATCAATCAGAAACTTTCCAAAGATAAAGAAAGACTAGTAGCAAAGGTCAAGGAAAACCGTGAGTCCCCTGAAGAATTTAAAACTCAACAAGAGGTCTACAGTCAGGGACAAAATTGTGGGTACGGCGCAAAAACAGAATTAAATTGTTTAAAAAGTAAAAAATGCATGTTGTTTGGGATGAAGTAATTATGGTGGAGGAATTATTATAGACCGACAAAGAGGTTGTTTACTTTATGTCGCTATCCCAATTTGCCAATTTCGCACAACTGATGAAACATCCAAATAATGCACGTGTGAGTGCGGTCATAATTGTGGGTACGGTATCAGTTTATAGGCAAGCGTCGACGAACGCTGGTATGAGACGGTAGTTGTAAGGTGTAATATTTATTTATTTACTTATCCCTTCATTTATCCAGTTATTTAGCAAAGACATGGCTCCGAGAAAAGAATTTAGTTTAGATATCAGACAAAGAGTTGTTGAAGATAGAGAAACTGGTCTAAGTTATGGCGAAGTGGCGAAAAAATATAAAATATCGAAGAACGCAGTGGTCAGAATGTGTAAAAAGTTTAAAGATACAAAAACACTTGAAAACAGACCAGGGCGTGGTAGAAAAAGGAAGACATCAGTAAGGGACGATCTACGGATAGTACGAGAAATTAAAAAAAAACCTGATCTGTCCGCGCGCGAAGTGCGGGAAGCCGTTAATTTGAATGTATCACTTAAAACAATTCGTAGGAGAATTGTCGAAACGGGAAGAGGTAGCTTTTTGGCACGTAAGAAACCATTTATTAGCCAAAGAAACAAACAAAGAAGATTGCAATTTGCACAAAAATATTTAGCAAAGCCAATAGCCTTCTGGAAGTCGGCTATTTGGACAGATGAAAGCAAATTTGAACTGTTTGGGCACAAAAAAAAGGAAAAGAGTATGGAGAAAAGCAGGCGAGGCATACAAAGAAGGCATGGTTCAAAGTACGGTGAAACATGGAGGAGGCAATATTTTAGTATGGGGATGTTGGCAGTTATGGTGGCGTTGGTAATCTTGTAAAAATTGACGGCACAATGACAGGAGCCTCATACGTAAACATCGTACGAGATAATTTGCAAGTTTCAGCGGAAAAAATGGGGCTTGGGGATTTCATTTTACAACAAGATAATGACCCCAAGCACACATCTAAAATTGCAAAAGCATATTTTGCAGAAGCAGAAGTCCAATGTCTTGAGTGGCCTGCTCAAAGTCCGGATTTAAATCCAATAGAGAATTTGTGGTCATTGCTCGATGAAAACATAACACGAACAAACGTTACAAACAAGACATCACTGTACAACCAATTATTAGTAGCCTGGAACAACATCGACCAAATATTTATTGAAAAACTAATAGACAGTATTCCCCGTCGGCTTCAAACTGTTGTGGATGCAAAAGGAGGATGGACCAAATATTAATTCTATTTAATTAATAAAGTTTTGTAACTTGCATATTAGAAATTAAACAATTAATTTACTGTACCCATAATTTTGTCTCTCCTATTCAGTCAATCTATAAAAAATTCTGTCCTGTAAAAGCAACTTGTGGCACTATATATAGATATTTTATGCATTATAGTATATTATTAGGTGTATACCTATGACTCCGCGTTTTTATTTCTAGTTCTATTTTCTTTGAAAAAATATTTTTTTATTTAAGGAATTTTATTTCATTTTTTGCTCCGTATTACCAGCTTTCTATTTATATATGATAATTGCTATATGACCTTTTAAAACTTTTCAATTAAGGTTTAAATATGTCCAATTTTGTGCCGAATAAACATCATTTGCGGGAAGCTTTGCTCTTCCTTTTCCATCTTAAGAAAAACGCCACTGCCGCTCACCAAATGCTCGTTGAGGCTTATGGCAATGGTGCTGCGTCTATAAGAACTTGCCAACAATGGTTTCAGCGCTTCAAATCAGGTGATTTCGACCTCAACGACAAGGAGCATGGTAAGCCATCGAAAAAATTTGAAGACGAAGAACTGCAGGCTTTGTTGGACGAAGACGCCGCGCAAACGCAAGAACAGCTCGCATCTTCCCTTAACGTCACGCAGAAAACGCTTTCGGTTCGTCTTCACGCTATGGGAAAAATTCAGAAGGAAGGAAAATGGATGCCTTATGAATTGACGGAAAGGAACAAAGAGCAACGAAAAACGACGTGTGAGATCTTGCTTGAACGTTTTCAAAGAAAGTCTTTTCTACATCGTATCGTGACCGGAGATGAAAAATGGCTTTACTTCGACAATCCAAAGAGGAAAAAATCATGGGTAAGCCCGGGTGAGCCAACAACTTCAACCGCAAAGCCAAATATCCACGGGAAGAAGGTATTGCTCTGCATTTGGTGGGACCAGCGCAGCGTACTCTATCACGAGCTTCTCCAATCTGGCGAAACAGTCACTGCCAATCGTTACGTCCAACAACTAGTGCAGTTGCGTAATCAACTCGCAGTAAAGAGGCCAGAATGGGCGGATCGACACGACAAAGTCATACTGCTTCATGACAACGCAAGGCCTCATGTCGCTCAACCAATCAAGAACACCTTGAAGGATTTCAAATGGGAAGTCTTACCGCACCCGCCATACTCGCCAGATATCGCCCCGTCGGATTATCACCTTTTCCGTTCAATGGCTCACGGTTTGCCAGAGCAGCGCTTCCAGAATCGCCAAGAAGTCCAAAAATGGCTTGATGAATGGATCGCTTCAAAACTGACGAATTTTTTTTACGATGGAATCCATAAACTGCCTAATCTCTGGGAAAATGTTGTCATTAACGATGGAAATTATTTTTAATAAACATTGGTAATAAATTTATACAGTTTCAAGCAGTTGAAAATGCGTAAAAAAACGCGGAGTCATAGGTACACACCTAGATACCACAACTATTTTTTGCGCAAATTAATATTTCCTAAGTCTTTGTAATTTTTGAGAAAAATAACATTAACCAAAAATGTTTACATGGTACCCACAATTTTGTCCCCGACTGTATATAAAAACCCACGCTAGGCAAAAACTAGCTGATAAGTTCAGAGGTCCGGAAAAAATAAAAAGGGTCAACAAACAAAAGGAAACAATAGAAACCAAGTCACACCCTAAAATCCATATGGACAATCTGAAACGTCCATTCCGACACAAATATAGCTTTGACTAAAGTCAACGTATTGCTTTTCAGCCTCGCAACGAGCGTTGCCACAGACAAGGATCGAATTACTCTTAAGCAACTGGACGATAACCCGGGAATGCTACCCCTCAAACTAGGTCAAGCAAAACTCACAACACAAACCCATAAATTAATACACTACTACGACCTAAATACCATCGTGGAAGAGACAAACAAGCTACACCTCCAATCTCAAAACGTTTCAACCTCCATGCTATCGCGAACAGACTACTACGAGCATTGCACCAACTATCTCAAAGTGCTAAACTTAACGCAAAACCGAGTAGAAAGGAAGATTGAACAAATAATTCCTAGGAACCCAAGAGTTAAAAGAGGTTTAATTAACCTAGCAGGTTCCGTTTTCAAAGCAATCACGGGAAACTTAGATGCCGAGGACGGACAACGATACGAAGCACTCATTAATGAGCTGCGACAAAATCAGAACAAATTAGCAAACAGTATTCACAAACAAAATTCAATTTCATTAAGCGTAATCAACAAGTTTAACCAAACAATAACTCAGTTAAATAATAACGTGAAAACCATGGAAATCCAAATTAAGCAAATAGAATACATGTTCAAGAAACAGCCAACAGAGGAAATTTGTATTTCATCAAAGATGTCTTAATTCAAATCATAAACTTATACAAAATATTAGGTCGTGTAGTATGAAATGAGTAGATTCTCGAAATGCCACATTCAACTGCGAATAACTTCACTCTAAATCTATATTTGGACTTGACTTTTTTATGTGGAAAAGGCACATTCTTCCTCTTTCGATCAGAGTTTAAAGTGTTAAAAATTATTGAAAACTTTTATTTTTACAAAAATTTTTGTGCAGCCATGCAAAATAGTGAAATTCGTGTGTTAATGAAATATGAGTTCCACCGTGGAACCACAACAGCTCAGACGGCTCGCAATATTAATGATGTGTTTGGTACTGAAGTCACTTCACAGCAAACAGTATCTCGTTGGTTCATGAAATTTCGTTCTGGCAATTTTGACCTAACAAATGAACCACGTGGACGACCTGGAACTCAAGTGGATAACGATTATCTGAAAGTGTGGAAGCGTGGTGGAAGCGAATCCACGTCAAAGTGCAAGCGAATTATCGTTAATATTCAGTTCAGTCAGTCAGTCCAAAAAAACAATATTGACTCATTTGGCTGAAATTGGTAAGGTGAAAAAGCTGGACAAGTGGGTACCGCATGAGTTGAGCGACATACAGAAAGAACGACGTCTCGAAGCTTGTTCTTTGTTGTGCCGGTATAATAACGATCCATTTTTGAATCGGATTGTTACTTGTGATGAGAAATGGATCCTATATGACAATACCAGACGTTCATCGCAGTGGTTGGATCAAGATGAACCATCAAAACATTGTGCGAAAAAAAATCTTCATTAAAAGAAGCTTATGGTGTCCGTTTGGTGGTCCAACGCAGGTGTCATCCATCACAGCTTCATGAAACCTGGTGAATCGATTACGGCTGATGTCTACTGCCGACAACTGACCGAAATGATGAGGCAACTGACGCCAGCCAAGCAGCCAAGATTAGTCAATCGAAGCGCACCGCTATTGTTGCACGACAACGCTCGGCCACACACCGCACAAGTCACCTTGGCCAAGCTACAGGAGTTGGAACTGGAAACTCTTCATCATCCGCCGTATTCACCCGACTTAGCACCCACTGATTACCACTTCTTTCAAAATTTGGATAACTTCTTGGTAAGGAAAACATTCAACTCCGACGAGGCTGTCAAAGCTGCCTTCCAAGAGTTTATCGACTCCCGGCCTGCAGGCTTTTGCAGCAGGGGAATCAATGAACTTCCCGTTAAATGGCAGAAGTGTATTGATAATGGTGGTGCATATTTCGATTGACAATAAAAACATTTCATATGAAAAAAAAAATGACTAAAGTTTCAATTCAATTCTACTCATTTCATACTACACGACCTTAGTAGACCCAATGTTGCAAGACATCGAAACCTCTATCTCATTCGCTAGATTAGGAATTTTCCACCCTAGTATAATGCGAACCAAAGACCTATTTTCTGAACTAAGAACCCTAGAACTCACACTACCATCCGATAACCTACCTCTCCCAATACCCTTAGAGAACACTCTTGAGTATGAGAGGGTAATAAGTGTCGAAAGCTTTGTTTTGAAAGGAAAAATAACCTCTCTATTAAACGTTCCAATAACTAATCCTAGTAGTTTCGACTATTATCACCTTTATTCAATACCAATTGGACGACGGAGTCAATTCAAGGCAGTCATACCCCGCGGTAAATACCTACTCATGAATCAAAACCACTACACGTATCCTGAGGAGCCATGCAAGAAGATGACACCCAAACTATTCATCTGCAACCCAGGAACCCTAGAGAACGCAGACAGCCCTTGTGAAGTCGGACTATTGAGCTCGCCAGAACTTAGCACGCATTGCCCACAAATAAAAATCACCATTACACTGTGATAACTAACCAGCTAGACTCGTCCAACAAATGGATTTTGATATTCCCCACTGACAGAACCATTAAACTAAAATTTGGGGGACAGGAAGAATACAAGAAAGTAACAGGAAGTCTCCTAGCCACAGTGCCAGAGGGATGCCAAATCGAAGGAAACCAATTGCGGATTACCAACGAGAATTCGATAACGAGTACCGACGAACCAGTCATGTTTCCAAATCTCGATGACCAACCACCAAATTCCCTACACCTAAATTTCACTTTCCACTTTCAAGAAGTCAAGCTAGACGAGCTACACGAACTTAAGAACGAGATCCGAGAAAACCAACCCCAGTCGGAGTACAGCAAAATTTCGACCTTCCCAAGCCTATGGACAATTTTAATACATGTGTTAATTTTCATAAGTATAGGATACGTCGTCTTCAAAAAACTTCGAGGAAGACGAAGCCAACCAGAAGGACCAGAGGACGAAGCCGTCAACCCCTGCCTCAACTTACCCCACAGCCAGGGAAGCTCGATCTGAGAAGGGAGGAGTTATATCGCACCACGTACCGTTCCCATATATGTGTAATGTACCTATCTTATGAATTAGGATAAATTAACTGATATTCGAGCTTATTTGTATTTCTCATGAAGAATTGTATTTGTTCTGTACTAACTCGGCCTTTGGCCCAACCAATAAAACTAACGTAACCTTGGCCCCACAGATAAAGTAATTAAGCCAAGGTCCGGAGTTTTCCAATAGACATTGCATAGTAATTAGTTTTGTAATCACCCCTCTATTTGATTAGATATATACATAAATACAGCTTGGGGGTAAAAACAGGGGACTTCCCAATAGAACCTCGACCAGAATAGTTGATTATAGTAGTGACTAGTAGAACCAACGCGTTTTTGTTGTCAAAACCTATCTCCCTGCATCGGGGTACATAACAAATACATTAAAAAAAGTAGAATTATTTGTTGTAAATTTAATTATTTAAAGTATGAAGTAGAGAACCTTAATTTCCAAATAAAGCAGTTTTTGTGTTTTCTTCTAACTTTCCTTAATATTTTCTTTAATATACGACAGACCGACGTCAAATTACTTGTAGATAGTTCTTAAAAGTGTTCAAAGAACGTGTTGTATTTACAATTTCAATAATCTCAACTGGAAGAAAAATGTTCTACTTGAAGCTGCAAGCGCATAGGTGACGCTATTTTTTGCTCACATCTGTATGTCCGCTAACGGGTTGGGAACACTAACTTTTATAAATGGCACCGTAAATGCCGTTAAACATCACGATATCCTCCAAAACTCGTTACTACCGAGTATTAATAAACTATATCCCACGACTGACTGCACATTTCAGCAGGATGGCGCATCATGTCATACAGCAAAATCCACCAAAAAATGGTTTGGAGAACATAATGTAAAGGTTTTGTCGCATCCTGCCAGCAGTCCAGACCTGAATGTTATCGAAACGCTCTGCCGTAAAATGAAACAGCAATTGAGAAATCATCCTCAGCGAACGGTCCCAGAATTACGTGCGAAACTTTAAGAAATATGGAACAGTTTCACACCCGAGTTTTGCCGTTCTCTTGTAAATTCTATGCCTGCTAGAGTTCGTGCTGTTTTAAAAGCTAAAGGCGATGTGACTGGTTACTAAATTTCATTTTCTTGGTGTAAAGATTACTTGTCCCAACATACAGTCGTATTTGCGCGGTATTTTTACTTAAAAAAGGTATACCTTAATCAAGTCGCCAACTGCAATCATTTTCGAGAGAAACACTTGTAAAGTAAATGGAAAGGAACGTAATTTTCTAAATTTTTATTTTTTAATATTAAAAATAACATTAAAAAATTACTTAAATAACTGTTCAAAATGCCCACCATTTACACGCACACAAAAATTAATGCCACGAATAAAATTAAATTGTATTCTTTGCATTACTTCGTCATTGCCCCGAAGATCATGTACTGCATTTTGAATTCGTTGCCGAAGTTCTTCTTGAGTAGTAACAGGTGTTCGGTACACCACGGACAGTTACCGTTTTTGCCTTTTTTTATGGCTAAAAATTGATTTTTACATTTCAACTTTGCCACCCTGTAGCCCGGTTATTATCAACTTTTAGACTAAGGCAAATGTGGTTAAATCGTTTTATTTTGATCTCAGCTACCTATGGTAGAGCGTTGTAGAGACCTTTTAGAGACACCCTGTATATTCACGAGAGTGGTACTCGCGCCAATCGAGGAACGAACCTCCTAACCCGAACAATTATTCTGAATTGATTTTACCAAACATACCTATATACCATATGTTACAGTTTTCCTGACAATTAAGTTTTTAATATTTTTTAATATCATCGTTCTTTTCTATAATTAAAGACCCGTGTCGATAATATTAATACTTTTGTCTCTGTAAAATTACATGTTACTCTTATGTTTGTAATAATATGTATATTTTCCATATTAGAGTTTTAAATTTTAGTTTGTATCAGAATAAAGTTAAAAGTTGAAGGTATAATGTAGCATTATCTGTATGATACATATTCTTTTTATTTATGAGATATAAGGTTCTATTTCAAAAAATATATACTGTACCAATACTTTTGTATACCACTGTACCTAAATTGTAAAAAATTAAAAAACAAACTTGTTTTTTTTTAATTTTGAGATAAAATGGATACACCAATGAAAGAATATATTGAAATTCATCAGTTTAACAAAATGAATTTCCTGGTAAGGGTACAATCTAACCAGCAAGAGTATTATGCGAATTTAAAAATCTTACAAGATGTGCTATTATTTACGCCTTAAGACGAAACAATACTCATTTTTGGATTGCGACAAACTGATATGGAAGGATTTGCTGAAATAAACACAAGAGGAATACAATTCAATTTGAGGTTTGGAAAACCGCCCATAAGAATATTTTTTAATAATTCAAGGGACCGATTAAGAGGCATTAAAAAGATAAGATCCCTCATGGGGTAAGTAACATTCTAACCTAATTTTAATCTTTAATATACAGTACAACCCGCTTAATACGAGTACCCAAGGGATAGATAAATTTGTTCGCTATAACTGATTGCTCGCTGTATTGAGTCCATTGTATTTCCAATGTACATGCATGTATATGTATTGAATAGAGAGCATATTTTGAACAATACTTTCTTGTTTTATAACATAAAATGATATGTCTATCATATATCATCATTTAACCTTTAATAAAGTATTAAAGAATAAAATGTGTTAAGTTTTTGCTTAAAACTTTTAACATGCACTAATCAACAGGTCACAATTACAATATTCCTTTGTGTGACTACTTCGAATATGAATTGAAAAATGAAATTAAAAAGTGAATGCAATTCTAGGATTTGCTGAATTCTTAAAAAACAACAATATAAGTTTAAAGGCGTCGAAATTTCTTTTGGTTACCAAACTTGTTGGTTATATCTAAATATTTATACATATGTCTATTTTTTCATATTAGGACTTAGAAATGTGCTCCTTCTAAACGACATCTTACCTCGTTATAAGCAAACGCAAATACATGTGTTTATATGGAACTTTTGAGGGGACTTTATAAATTGGACGTTATAACCGTGATCTTGTATTAAACGAGTTCTACTGTAGTTACTTTTACTTTACAAGTACCTATTTATAATAAATAGTTAAAATGAAAATTGAAAGTGTCTTACTGATCTTTAGCTGCGATTTGGTCTGCTAAATGTAGTGGTTAGGTATTTTTATTAATTCTTTTGAATGCAACCTGTGTTTTGCAGTTTATATTGTGTTGTGTAATGAATAATTGTATGTTTTTCAGCGACGAATCTACGTCAGGATCGGATTCAGATGAAGACACTTATATACCATTCATTCATTCTTCCACACATTCATCTATCAGATCTATCAGACGGCCCCTTACACCTTCTATCTTATTTTAAATCTTAAATGTTGTCTTTGTACTTTTGAGTAGTTTAACCCTAGAATACTAATACTCATAAAATTTACGACGCCCAATTATTTTCTCTCAAATTTGGCAACAACAGAAAATTTTGTAGATATGGGTTTGCCAGTAGCTTCCTCATTTTTGCTGTACTAAACGTTGGTCGATACGCTTCAATTAAATTTAAAAAAATAAAATTAAACTTTGTGAATCACCCATCTCGTCGTAAATATTACGACGCTTTAGTGTTATCGTCTTGTCAGCAATAAGACAAACAGGAGAATTGTTTCGATCATATGAAATTACGTTTCTTACGGTTCTACACTGCGTGACATAGAAAAGAGAACACCCCGTAAAAATGGTTTAATTTAAATAATTTTTGGTATGCATGTTTGTTTATATGTATAGCAGAAACGATCAAAATTTCACTCATATTTATCTACGTATTTACGAGTTATTCGGAATTTTAGGTTTTTTTTAAATATAAAAATTGCAGTAAAATATCAACAATACAACTGGAAAATAACATTTATTGGAGTGTAGTGTGCTTAGAAACTGCGTAGAGATATGCCTAGAACCAGAATAGAGCGAAATTTTCATCAATTGAGCGAGTTTGAGAGGGGTCGAATAGAGGGTCTACGAGAGGCTGGTCTGTCATTTAGGGAAATCGCCACTAGATTGAACCGTAGTGTAAACACTATAGTGAGATGCTGTCAGGGATGGTTCGAAGAAGGGCAAACAGGCAGAAGAACAGGTACTGAACGACCTCGAAGAACTACAGAACGCCAAGATCGCCGACTCCGAATTATGGCCCTAAGAGATAGGTTCGTCTCGTCGAGGACGCTGGCGGATCAGTGGTTCGCTGAGTATGGAAGGCCCATTGGGATACGAACCATTTATCGCCGCATAAGAAGTTTTGGATTGATTTCCTACCGTCCCTATCTCGTGTTACCCCTCACCTTAAATCATCGTCAAAATCGACTATAGTGGTGCCAAGAACGGATACATTGGACTCTGGAATGGGATAATATCGTGTTTAGTGACGAATCCAGATTCTGTTTCGGTATGCATGATGGTCGGGCAAGAATACGAAGGAGACGAGGTGAAAGATGGGATCCTCAGTTTGCAATACAGAGGCATGTCTATCAGACTGTTGGGGTAATGGTTTGGGGTGCCATTGCATATGGTAGCAGGTCACCTTTAGTTTTCGTCAGAGGCAGTATGACAGCCCAGCGATACATCCAAGAAGTCCTGGAACCTCATCTTGTGCCTTATCTGGAAACTCTTGTTGATCCAGTTTTCCAACAAGACAATGCACGACCACATGTGGCTAGAGTGACTATGGACTTCTTCCAACAAAATGCAGTCAATTTGCTACCTTGGCCACCTCGATCTCCAGACCTCTCGCCGATCGAACATGTATGGGATATTATAGGTAGAAGGTTGCATAATTTACCCCATCCCCCGCAAACCCTAGCGATGCTGTGTCATGCTGTCCAGTTAGCCTGGAATGAGATCTCCCAAGAGGACATCAATCACCTCATTAGATCCATGCCTAGACATGTACAGGAATGTATAAGACACCGCAGAGGACCGACAAATTATTAAATTTTTTTTAGTTTTTAACAATTAAATTTGTTCAACTTTTTAATGAAGTATTTGTTTTGGCGTAAACAACATGCATACCAAAAATTATTTAAATCAAATCATTTTTACGGGGTGTTCTCTTTTCTATGTCACGCAGTGTAGTTGCAATATAAATAATAGAGTAAAGCTAAGCTTTTTTTTAAATTTTGTATATTGCAAAATGTCAAATAAGCCACTTACTCCATTGCAAATGCAGCAAGAAATAGAAAGGATTATGAATGGAGAAGATGACTACAATGAACCATACGAAGATAGTGGAAGTGATTGGGAGGAAGACCACTTAGAGAAGGAATTGCTGCACTCTGACAGCAGTTTAGATGAATCTGACGTAATTGAGGAAGAATATCTCGTTCCAATAGAAGAACCTCAAAATGAAGCTTCATCGTCATCATCAGACTATCAACCTTTAGCAAAATTACGTAGAAAAGATTCTAATATTGTTTTCCCCAAAAAAGTAAGTTTAAAAGGTAAGAATGGTCATAAGTGGACATCTAAACAGCCAATTTTGTCAAAAAGAGTCAGTTCAAGGAACATTATTCATTTTATACCGGGCAACAAAGGCGAATCTCGTAACTGTTCTTCTATAAAGGAATGCTTTTTGCATTTCTTCCATGATAATATCCTTGAAATAATTATTCGTCACACCAACGAAGAGATTGTCAGACAGAGTTCCAAATACGCTACCAGTTCCGCGACTGTGACAACATTTGCAAAGATGAGTTACTAGCCTTACTTGGAATACTGATTTTTTCTGCGGCCAAAAAAGACAATCATCTAAATACTAAACACATGTTTGAAGGGACGGTTTCGGGAACTTTCTATCGTGCCTGTATGAGTAGAGAACGTTTTGCGTTTCTAGTAAACTGTCTCAGATTTGACGATAAAATTACCAGAGAGGAACGAAAGAAAAGCGACTCTTTCACTCATATTCATCAGATATGGAATATGCTTATGGAGATATGCAGAAGCTCCCATACTCCAGCATCTTATTTGACGATAGATGAACAACTGTTAGGATTCAGAGGAAGGTGTCCATTTCGAATGTATACAGGGTGAGTCTTAAGTAATGGGACACAGAGCAACGATGGATTTATGACATAAAAATAATGCAATATAGCTAAATTTATGTTATTCCAAAAGTTGATAATAACTGAGATACAGGGTGCCAAAGTTGAAAAATGAAATCAAATTTTCTTTAATATCTCTGGAACAGTTCGGGCTAATTTCACAAAATTTCCTATATAGGGGTTTTTGGAGATGGTCAATTCAAATTTATCGACGATTTCGGAGTAACTTCTAGATTGTGCCACAATCGACAATTAGGAGTCATTTAAACCATTTAAACTTTTTTGTGCCACGGTGTATGTCATTTGGACTCATTAAAATTTGTTCCCCTACCTTTTCTAGTTAAAAAAGTTATACTTTATTGGTGTCGCTAGGAGCAACGGTTTTCGAGAAATTCAATTAAATAACTTAAATTCCCATTTTTTTCTACTTGTTGACATGTAACAACATAATTTTTTTGTATTGTTAAAAAAGCACAAAGATAATATGAAAACAATTTAATACCGTAGTTGGTCTTCTATTGACATATTTATTTAAGTTCCAAACGAATATTTTAACAATAACAAAAAAAATTACGACGTTACTTTATCTTAGTAGTCTATGATATAACATATGAAAACAAAGATATGTCAAACAAAAATTCAGTTTCACTGCATTGTGTTTGTAAAGTATACAAATAAATTTACAATGTGCCTCTGAATTTAAAGCAAGTAATGTTTTTTATGCAAGATGGTGCACCCGCACATTTTTCCCGTCCAGTAAGGGATTTCTTAAGTACACGTTTTGCCAATCGTTGTATAGGACGTGGATTTGAAATACCCTGGCCCCCACGGAGCCCCGACTTCAATCCTATGGACTTTTGTGTATGGGGTTACATGAAATCTTCGGTTTACCAAAATACAATAAATACACCTAAAGAATTATTAAACAAAATTCAAAATGCAGCCACATTATTTCGGAATGAACAATTGCTATTTAAAATAAAGAGGTCGTTCTGTAAAAGAATTGCAAAATGTATCCAAGTAAATGGTGGACACGTCGAACATTTATTGTCAAAGGAAGATATGTTTAATTTTTAATTTTTTGTTATTGTTAAAATATTCGTTTGGAACTTAAATAAATATGTCAATAGAAGACCAACTACGGTATTAAATTGTTTTCATATTATCTTTGTGCTTTTTTAACAATACAAAAAAATTATGTTGTTACATGTCAACAAGTAGAAAAAAATGGGAATTTAAGTTATTTAATTGAATTTCTCGAAAACCGTTGCTCCTAGCGACACCAATAAAGTATAACTTTTTTAACTAGAAAAGGTAGGGGAACAAATTTTAATGAGTCCAAATGACATACACCGTGGCACAAAAAAGTTTAAATGGTTTAAATGACTCCTAATTGTCGATTGTGGCACAATCTAGAAGTTACTCCGAAATCGTCGATAAATTTGAATTGACCATCTCCAAAAATCCCTATATAGGAAATTTTGTGAAATTAGCCCGAACTGTTCCAGAGATATTAAAGAAAATTTGATTTCATTTTTCAACTTTGGCACCCTGTATCTCAGTTATTATCAACTTTTGGAATAACATAAATTTAGCTATATTGCATTATTTTTATGTCATAAATCCATCGTTGCTCTGTGTCCCATTACTTAAGACTCACCCTGTATACCCAACAAGCCATCAAAGTACGGCATCAAGATAGTCACGTTATGCGATTCGTCATCGAAATATATGATTGATGCCAATCCATACTTGGGAAAAAGCACCAATACTGGTGGTCTGCCTCTTGCTAATTTTTATGTGAAAGAATTAACAAAATCGATCCATGGTAGTAATCGTAATATTACCATGGATAACTGGTTTACGTCAGTTCCTCTGGCGGATGAACTTCTGGAACAGACGTATAAATTAACAATTATAGGGACTCTTAGAAAAAATAAAAAAGAAATTCCACCAGAACTACTGAACACTGACAATAGACCACGAGGAACATCCATGTTTTGCTTTGATAAAAACAAAACATTAGTTTCTTATTTACCAAAACCTAATAAAATAGTGATGTTACTTTCTACAATGCATGAAGGTGCCACAATTAGTGAAAATGGAAAACCGGACATAATTATAAATTATAATGAAACAAAGGCGGGAGTAGATACTTTCAATCAGTTATGCAGTAATATGAACTGCTCCAGAAAGACACGAAGATGGCCACTTTGTGTTTTTTATGGAATGATTAACATAGCTACTATCAACTCATTTGTGATATACTGTGATAATTCATACAAAGCTAATAACAAACCAGTTTCTCGATTCCAGTATATGTTTGAATTGGGAAAAATTCTTGCTGAACCATGGATGCGTCAAAGATTAGATACACTGGCCCGCAATAGTCTTGGTACCCTTCTATCAAACGTATATTATTGCCTATTTCTTTTTAACAACTAGTATAATTTTTATTTACACTTTACATATTAATTCATACACTTCTGCTACATTAAATAATATAACTAATTAAAGATATAATTATCGGCATGTTAAGAAAAAAATACATTTTCGTCCGGCGGGCAAAATACAACCTCGCAAAAGTCTTGGTACGCGTAAAAGTATGTTTATGTTTATTTTTATTTTTGATGATATTGCAAAAAAAAAGAAAGAACAGCCAAGATAGGTCTAAATATGTACATAGTATATTGAAATCAAATTTGTTATCAGTTTAAGTTTACTTCTGTTAACTTTAAAATGGCACGAACGGAATTAAATATTAGCGAACGCAAAATTGCAATAAATTTGCATAAAGAAGGAAAATCCTATACTGAACTTGGAAATATTTTGAAAAGAAGTAAATCCACAATTCAAAAAGTTATTAATCGACATAATACTGAAGGAAGAATTCAAAATAAAGTTCGAACGGGCCGCCCACGGAAGTTAACGCAACGAGAGGAAAGATGGATACTCATGGAAGTGAAAAAGAATCCCAAACAAAGTGCTCCAAAAATTGCTGCTGAGTTGCAGCAACAATATGGAAAGATAGTGCATGAAGATACAATTCGTCGAGTATTACATCGAGGTGGTTTTAAAAGTTGTACTCCTCGCAAGAAGCCATATGTTAGTAAGCAGAATAGGTTGAAGAGATTGAAATTTGCTCAGGAGTACAAAAATTCTTCTCCTGACTTCTGGGATAAAGTGATTTGGTCAGACGAAAGTCGATTTAATGTTTTTGGATCTGATGGATGCATAAAAGTGTGGCGAAAGTCAAATACGGCATTGAGTCCAAGGAACACTATTAACCCATTAGCGCCCAGCGATCTATTTATAGATCACCAGATAAATGATGCTGAATCGTCAACTTCGGAAGCAAACACTCTCTTTTATGGTAGGGTAATATTAGGATAAGCTATAAACCCTTCATTTATTCTTTTATTTAGATTCTGTGACCCTAGGCATTCAGTTAATTTCAGCGCTCTTTTTAAGGTTTTTTTTATACACTGCGTATCAACTTATATCATTGTATATATTGGAACCCTGATAAGGTATGTTGATTATATTTTAGATTATTGTTTATAAAGGTTAAATCATACATATTATATAAAAATTTCTTCAATTTTTTTTCTATCTTGTAGTTTAGAGAAAGGTTTTGCACAATGATCTATAAATAGATCGCTGGTCTTTCATGACTATATTTCTCTAATTTCTGCTGGTCAATAATTTTTGCCAAAGTAATAACAAATATCATAATAACCAATATTATTTTGATAATAGTTAAAATATTCATCATAATATAATTATTTAACATATTATTCATAATTATTTAATTTAAATTTTTACTAATATTTACTAATGATACCATAAATTTACATAGAAGTAAAAATGACCACAAACCCGGTGTTTAAAAAATTGCAAGACGCTGTAGATTACTTCTATTCGGAAGAAATAGAAGGTGACATATTAGCACTCCCACCCGACGTCGACGAACTCACGGATGAAGAAGTATTAGATGACGAAACTACTGGAATTCCTATCGTTACCGACATTGCTGGTTATGTCGAAGTACAGCACAATGAAAGGGAAAACAACAGCGATGAAGAGGATAACTTACCATTGTCACTTCTAGTTCCTAAAAAGAAAATGAAAGGAGAAAAGTTTCAGAAGCCCATCACCAATTGGATCAAAGCAAACCCTGAATATAATGCCGATCCAGTCAAATATAATTGTCGTGGAATTGAAGATAATCTAAAAGGCGCATTGCATCAGGCATCACCATTGGAAATTTTTGAAAATTTTTTTGACGATGGTATCTATGATCTCATCTGGAATGAAACAATCCGATATGCCACTACCCAAAAAAACAAGCAAGGATGGTCAATTCGAAAGGAGGATATAAAAATATTTATTGGTTTTCTCATATTCAGCGGCTACCACACGTTGCCGTCTGAAAGAGACTATTGGTCTGATGAAGATGACTTGGGCCAATCCATTGTCAAAAATGCGTTGAGCAGGAATGCTTATTTGGAAATTAAGTCCCTTATTCACTTTGCTGATAATACAAAAGCTCTGGACAATAGAACTGACAAATATTTTAAAATAAGACCCCTGATGGAAAAAATGCAAACAAATTTTAAAAAGTTTGGAGTTTTCCAGGAAAACCTGTCAATTGATGAGATGATGGTGAGGTATTATGGTCGGCACTCTATGAAGCAGTTTATTAGAACTAAACCAATTCGATTTGGATATAAACTGTGGGCATTATGCGGTGAAGATGGGTACTGCTTCTCTTTTTCACCGTACGCTGGAAAAGAAGACAATCAGTCCAATGCACCTCTAGGAACCCGAGTAATCCTATCCATGTTGTCAGTGGTGAAAAATCCAAAATGCTACTGCATTTACTTTGACAATTTTTTTAGCAGTCATGCTTTATTTGTAAGGCTAAAAGAAATGAAATTTAGGGCCACAGGCACCATTAGAGAAAATCGAACTGCCCGCTGTCCTGTTCAGCCTACGAAAGAACTGGAAAGACTGCCACGTGGATCATATGATTTCAGATTTGATACCGAAAACAAAATATTAGTTGTCAAGTGGAATGACAATAAATGTGTGTCAATCGCCTCAAATTTTGACACCATAACTCCCATGGCTACCGTAACTTGGTGGAATGGGCAAAACTAAACCTCGAATGCCAATTCAACAACCCCGAATTATTTTTAACTATAACCAGTACATGGGAGGGGTCGATCACCACGATTGGCTATTAGAGAAGTATTCTATTGCCATTCGTGGTAAAAAATGGTACTGGTGTTTATTCACGCGAATTATTGACATGGCAGTGATAAATTCTTTTCTATTGTATAGAAGAGTAAATGGGAAGAATTCGATCACGCTAAAAGACTTTAGACGAGAAATTGCGATTTCATACTTAAAGTTGGGCCATGGACGAAGTGTTATGAAAGGCAGACCATTGAGCTTGCCTTCGACATCAAAAACTTATGTTCCAGATAATGTTAGGCTCGACGAAGTCGGCCATTTTCTGGAGAAGCGAAAAAATCAAAAGAGGTGTCAATATCCTTCGTGCAAAAGTCGTCCTTTAACATTTTGCAACAAATGTAATATTACCCTTTGTACAGGTTGTTTTGTCAAATATCATAAGAAAAAATAAACAAAACTCTTTATCTCCATTTAGCGTCTGTGCTCCATATGCCCAGCGATCTATTTATAGATCAGCAATTTCCAAAAAAACTAAAATAAAAAAATTTTAACAAATATTTTTTTTAGATAAATGTCGACCAATAAAATTCAAAAATAATATTTGTTTTTTAGTTTTCGAAAAAAAATTAATTTGGGCGTTAATGGGTTAAAACCGTGAAACATGGAGGTGGCGGTGTCATGGTTTGGGGTTGTATGTCAGCAGCTGGAGTCGGTAATATTTATATAATAGAGGGAATCATGGATCATAAAGTGTATCTCAACATTTTAAAGACAAATTTAAAGCAAAGTGCCCAAAAGTTAGGGCTTGCTGAGGATGTTTACTTCCAGCAAGACAACGACCCCAAACATAAGGCATACAATGTACGTCAATGGCTCATATATAATACCCCTCATTTGTTGGAAACACCTCCTCAGAGTCCAGACTTAAACCCGATTGAACATTTATGGAGTGTTTTAGAGTCTAAAATTCGTCAGCACCATATTCAAAATAAAGAATGTCTAAAACGGATTATTCTGGAGGAATGGTCTAAGATAACCGCTGATGTAACAAAAAAACTTGTTCATTCAATGCCAAATAGGCTATTACAAGTTATTTAAAGAATAGAAATTAAAGGGGTACCCAACAGGGTACTAATAATTATATGTACCATAAATATAACTTTACTCTGTTATAGGTACCAAGACTTTTGCGAGGTTGTATTTTGCCCGCCGGACGAAAATGTATTTTTTTCTTAACATGCCGATAATTATATCTTTAATTAGTTATATTATTTAATGTAGCAGAAGTGTATGAATTAATATGTAAAGTGTAAATAAAAATTATACTAGTTGTTAAAAAGAAATAGGCAATAATATACGTTTGATAGAAGGGTACCAAGACTATTGCGGGCCAGTGTATATACATGAAAATAAAACGCTCTAGCTTGTATTGATATCTAGTGCTGTGTTTCATTGACACCCATTTTCCTATGAAAATCAAATAAAAATAAACATAAAGTGGGCATTTTGTGTTAGAAACAAATCCAAATAAAGCCATATTGTATTGAACGTGCCAACATCTTAACGCTAAAATCACGGGGAGAAGAGAAATTTCAGCATCCATCCGAAGTTTAGTGGTTAAATTGCGAAATGAAAAAAAATCCTTCGGAGAAATAGCTACTGTCGTAGGTTTACCTCGAAGTACTGTCCAAACCATAGTTAGGAACTATGAAAATCGGGGAACTATTCTTAATATAATAAATAATAAAGCAAGATCAGGACGCCCAAAGAAACTAAGTAAAAGAGATATTCGAGTGCTCATACGAAAAATTAGTTCAGAACCCCAATCAAGTGCCCCAAAGCTCGCAGCAGCTATCGAAAGTACCACCGGGAAAATCGTGCATAGTGAAACGGTGAGACGAGTATTACATTCACATGGCTATCATGGAAGAATTCCGAGAAAAAAACCATTCATATCCGAGGCAAATAGGAAGAAAAGACTGGAGTTCGCCAATGGACATTTAAACAAGGATTTAGACTTTTGGGAAACAGTTTTATTTACGAATGAGAGTAAGTTCAATATTTTCGGATGTGATGGTAAGGACAAAGTGTGGCGAAAAGTGAGCCAAGAACTGAACCCTAAAAATTTGGTGCCAACGATAAAACATGGAGGGGGCAGCGTAATGGTTTGGGGCTCAATGGCGGCGGCTGGGGTAGGAAAATTGGTTTTTATTGAAGGCACAATAAACCACAGACATTATCTGAATATACTTCAAGGCAATTTGATTCCGTCAGTAAGACAACTGGGGCTTGGCGATCGATGGATTTTCCAACAGGATAATGATCCCAAGCATACAGCTATAGTTGTGCGAGAATGGATTTTATATAATGTCCCAAAACAACTGAATTCACCACCTCAATCGCCGGACTTGAACCCTATCGAGCACCTGTGGGATGAGTTGGAGAGAAGAATAAGAAAATTCAATATTAGCAATAGAGAATCGTTAAAGACAGCGTTAGAAACATCCTGGTCAGAAATAACGCGAAACCTGGTCTTTTCAATGCCAAGACGTCTTAAAGCAGTCCTTGATGTTAATGGTGGACCCACGAATTATAAGCCAAAAAATATTAATTATTATTGATAATAAATATAAATGTATGTAGACTTTTGTGGAGTATATACAGTCAAACTTCAATAAGTCGAATTTTGATAACTCGAATCAAATTCACTGCATTTAGCACCAAGGTTGTAAATTATGTATAATTTTTACTCGATAACTCGAACTTCTATTACTCGAATATCTTGATAAGTCAAACGTAATATTTGGCGCCAGCTTCGATAAATCGAATTTTCCAAGGGAATCCCCTAATTGCCTGTCTTTTAGCCGTTCCCATCGATACCTTCTTACGCGCTTTAGTTAAGTTAATGAGCCGAACTTGCATGCATGTTAACGTTTTTTGTTACAAAATAGTAAATATTTTCTTGTTTTATAGTTCTGGCAAACTTTTATTTTTAGTAAAATATCAACGAAACGCGTTTTAAAAACTTTATCTACTGATGAGAAATTTAGACTCACAAAAGAAGTGGAAAGTGGCTCACGAAAGAAAGATGTAGCTGCTAAGTACGAGGTTCCGGCAAGTACAGTGTCTACCATTTTAAAAAATAAACAAACAATTATTATCGCGTTCGAAAGTGGCGTAAGTGGCAGTTCCAAGAGGCTTAAAAAACCTACGTACGAGGATGTGGACAAAGCAGTTTTAGAATGGTTTAAATCGGCAAGAAGGCAGAACTTACCTATATCCGGGGGGTTAATTAAAGAAAAAGCTTTGGAATTTAATCGAAAATTAGGACAACCCAATTTCAAGGCATGCCAGGGAGGGGGGGGGGGGTATTTAGCATTAATTCATATAAATTACATAGTGCTTAAATTTTTTTTCCCTTTTTTAAGGTGTGACATTTGTCATAAGAAGGCTTGTGGAGAGAGCAATGATGTGAGTGACGAGGACTGTACGAAATGGAAACGCGATGTTTTGCCACATTTATTGGAAGGTTATCAACCACGAGATGTACTTAACGCAGATGAGACTGGCTTATTTTTTAAATGTCTTCGAGATAACAACCTGAACTAACTTTTAAAAATCAAAAGTGTCATGGAGGAAAACAATAAACAGAGAGTTACATTGATGATTGCCACAAACATGGATGGATCAGAAAAATTGAAATTGCTCTTGATAGGAAAAAGTAATCGACCTCGCTCTTTTCGAGGTGTAAAATGGTTACTTGTTGAGTATCAAGCAAACTCAAAGGCGTGGATGACAGGAGCAATTTTTGAAGAGTGGTTGTTAAATTTGGACAACCAATTTGGAAACATGAAAAGAAAAATAATTCTTTTTATCAATAACTGTCCAGCCCATCCCAAAGACATTCAACAAAGGTTAAAATTTATCAAACTTGCTTTTTTTCCGCCTAATATGACATCAAAATTGCAACCCCTTGATCAAGGTATCATACAAAATGTGAAGTGTCATTATCGACGCAGAATTTTGAGAAAAACAATCAAATGTTTGGAAGAGAATAAAACAATTAATATAACATTAACGGACTGCGTTGATGAGGTGAACAGTGCTTGGAATACCGATGTCAGGCCCGAGATCATTTCAAATTGTTTCAAAAAAGCGGGATTTGGTCAATACTCCGAGTGGGAAAATGAAGATGAAATTCCTTTGATTTTCATTAGTGAACGATTGAAAGAAAGAAGAGAAGAAGAAATTCAGTTGCAAATGGAATATGAAGCTTGGGAAAATCTTAAAGGTAAAGAAGGTGTTACCTTTAATGATTATGTCAACGTCGACGATGATATTGTTACTTCGGAGTTTCCCACAAATGAAGACATTATCGAGTTCTGCAGATCCGAATCTGAACCGCCTGACAATAAAGATGACAGCGACAGTGATGTAGAGAACACTTTAGAAGATAATCTGCCGCAACCACCCTCAAACACGTTGGTTGCAAATTCGATAAGTGTTTTGCGTTCGTTTTTAAAAACTAACGAACATACAACAAACTCGTTGTATAACGGTTTGAATGACATTGAAGCTTTTTTTGAAAATCAAATTAAGAAACCTTCTCGTCAGTCACAAATAACTGAATTTTTTAAATTAACATAAAAACTACCACACTACCACTGGAATAAAACATACAAACATAAATTGTACTTTACTTGATAAGTCGAAGTCTCGATAACTCGAATTTTGTTTGTGGCTAGACGTAATTTGAGTTATCGAAGTTCGACTGTATTTTTAGTTTTTAATTATATTTCGAACAAGGAGGGTTGTATATTGATTTAATTGTTATAATATTGTATTGTGAATTAAATGCTATAATTACATAATTAAACGAAGAATGTAAACTTTTTCATTTACGAGTTATACTAAAATTTATAGGTGTATGTAGACTTTTGTGACTGACTGTATACACGAATCAATAGGCTTAAGAGTAGTCGTTAAGTTCTCTGTGTTGCAACTCCAACTTTTGTAATTCTTACTTGAATAATTTTTTTTAAACCCGAATTACCAAAAAGTTAATAAAATTCTACTGTCCGAAATGTTGATTTTGAGAACCAAGTTCTACAACAGTTTAAAAATAACCCGAAAACGAGGGATCGTGCCACTACCCATGCGATGAATACAAGCCACACATCTGTATGGAGGGTATTAAAGGAATACCAGGAGCATCCGTTTCACATTCAAAAAGTGCAATCGTTAGTTCCTACTGATTATCCCAACAGAGTTCAATTTGCCGAATGGTACCTTAATAAAATTAACAAGGAATCGAGATTTCATAGGAGTGTATTATGGACAGGCAAGGCATGCTTTACAAGAGATACACACAATAGTCACATTTGAGGCGAAGAAAATCCTCACACCATTCATAGACTACATCATCAATGGAAGTTTTCTGTTACTATTTGGGCTGAGATTGTTGACTATTATGTAGTGGGAACACATTTACTGTCTGCACGGTTAAATGGTCATGTGTAGAATTTTTCTGGAACATACTTTACCAGAATTTTTTGAAAATGTCTCCCCTTAACATTTGAAGAAATATTGTTTTCCAGCATACTTTGGATTAAATTGCCGAAATTATCTAAATGCACAATAGATAGATCAGAAGAGGTGAGCCGATTTCTTGGCCTGCGCGTTCACCAGATATACAGTCGTGGACAAAAGTTTGGAAACCCTACATAATTTGTTTTTAATTCTGATAACGTCCTTATATGTAGATTTTAATTTATATATACGCAAAGATGGTTCAAAGATGTAAATAAACACGTAGTATAAAAATATAAAAAATGAAGCCGGTACCAGTAACAAAAAAATGTTATTTATTGTTGGACAAAAGTTTGGAAACGGAGGTTTTTTGTTGGTTTATCTGCAAATTCCACAAATATGCTTCAGTTTCTGTATGTCTTTTTAACAGTATACTTAATTCTAAAAATGGCTAAAAACAAACAAATTTCGGTAGCCATCTGGGAACAAATTGTTACAATGAAAAACGCGGGTCACTCTTACGCTAAGATTTCCGAGATATTGAACATCTCAAAAGGGGCAGTTTCCAAAATTATTAAGAAAAAAGAACAGTGCGGTTCCGTCACCGATCATCCTCGCCCTGGACGTCCACGTTCTACCAATAAAAGACTCGATAGACGAATTAAAACGGTTGCACAAGCAGATCCTTCTAAGACCGCCGCGGACATTCATAAAGAATTAGTGCTTGCAAACATCAAAAACGTTTCGATAAAGACTGTACAACGACGTGTACGTGATATGGGATTGTTTAGACGTAAACCTGTGAAGAAACCACTAATTTAAAAAAAAATCGAAAAGTCCGCATTAGTTTTGCACATGAAAATATTTCAAAATCAAATGTTCAATGGGGTGCTGTGCTATTTAGTGATGAAAGCAAGTTTAACTTATTCGGA
The DNA here is from genome assembly GCF_039881205.1 of Euwallacea similis. NCBI lineage: Eukaryota > Metazoa > Arthropoda > Insecta > Coleoptera > Curculionidae > Euwallacea > Euwallacea similis. The sequence goes on from NC_089612.1 coordinate 3,404,284, forward strand.
AACGACAGTAAAGGCTATGTGAGACGTCCAATTGGCAAGAGATACGATAAGAGGTACCAAACTCCTACCGTAAAACACGGAGAAGGCAACATTATGGCGTGGGGGTGCTTCTCACGGTCTGGTGTGGGTCCGCTTGTTCGAATAACGGACAAGATGGACCGATTTCTATATAAAAACATATTAAACGATCACATGTTACCTTACGCTGAAGATAATATGCCTCTGAGGTGGTTGTTTCAGCAGGACAACGACCCCAAACACTTCAAAATTTGTCAAGAACTGGTTTGAAATGAAAAACGTCAATGTCATGAAGTGGCCATCCCAATCACCCGATTTAAACCCAATCGAATACCTTTGGGATCACTTGGAAAGGCAAATTAGGAATCATAAAATAAGCAACAAAGACGATTTATGGAGAGTGTTAAAGTTAGAATGGGAAAATATCCCGGTGACAATTTGTGAAAAATTAGTAGATTCAATGAACCGTAGATGTGCAGCAGTGATTCAATCGCACGCAACGAAATATTGAAACATAAACTTAAAAATCCTGTATTTTTGAATAATCGAATAAATAATTAATAGTTTCCAAACTTTTGTCCAACAATAAGTAACATTTTTTTGTTACTGGTACCGGCTTCATTTTTTATATTTTTATACTACGTGTTTATTTACATCTTTGAACCATCTTTGCGTATATATAAATTAAAATCTACATATAAGGACGTTATCAGAATTAAAAACAAATTATGTAGGGTTTCCAAACTTTTGTCCACGACAGTAGCTTTAATTGATTTTTGTATTTGAAGTCACATTAAATCACTAGTTTATGAGATACCTGTTAGTACGAAAAAAGAGTTAGTGGCATAAGTTGTTCTGGTATTTGATGATACTCGTAAACGTCCGCAGTTATTTCAAAGAATTCGACAGTCGATTACACATCGTTATAATTTGTGTATCGAAAATGGTGGTCGTAACTCCGAACAATTTTTACAGAGTTTGATGCAGTATTATTTCTAATAAAATGTCCCTTAACTTAACTACACTTTATTTCATTTTATTTTCATACCTAAAAATTTCCAGGCACTAGTTTATTATTAAAAAATATTTATTTAAGTGCCCTCTATCATTTCTGAAAATTAGGAACAGTTATTCTATGACACCCTGTAGATAATTTGTCCAGTTGTAAAATACGGTCGGTGATTAAATTTTTAAACAGAAACAATATTCAACCGGTGGATATTTTCCGGCAAATTTGTGATGTTTATAGCGAAAATTCAATAAGTAAAAGAATAAGATGGTGCCAGCAGTTGAACCAAGGGAAAATAAACGTACACGATGAAGAACGAAGCGGGAGGCGTCCTTAGCGTTTAGAATTTGGTTCAATAAACGAATGAAAAAACTCTTGAAAACAGAAGGTTTACAATTTCGGAATTAGATTAGATGGATTTTCCACAAATTTCAAGGTCTCTCTTGCACAAAATTGTGAGAGAAAAATTGCATTACGACAAACTGTGAGCAAAATTAATATCAAAAATGCTTATTGACGAATTCTTGAACCATATTGTTGGCGATGAAACCTGAAATTGCTTATGTCACACCAAAGAGCGAGCAGTAATCGACACAGCGGCGATATAGTGGATCTCCAAAACCAAAGAACTTCAAACAGGCGTCCAACCAGAAAGTCATGTGTACAGTGTTTTGAAATAGGCATGGCATTTTGCTCATCTATTTCATAGAATAAAGAAAAACCAATATACGCATTTGTGCTATACTAGAAAGTCTACGAAAGGCCATAAAAAATAAGCGACCAGATCTCGTTACTTCCGGAATTGTTTTGTTACATGATAATGTACGACCGTACACAACTTGTGAAGAAATTTAAATGGCAAATTTTTGATTATCCACCCCACAGCCCCGATCTCGCACCCAGTGATTATCGTCTTTTTCTCCACTTAAAACAATTCTTAATAGGTCGTCGATACCACGCTGATGATAAAGTAAAACCATTGATTATGGGCTGAATGAATAGGTTGGGCGCCAATTTCCGAGATAGTGGTATACAAAATATCGTTACACGCTATGATAAATGTCTGAATCTAAATGGCAATTATGTTGAGAAGTAGTTTAAGATACATTTAAGCAAATTTCGATAAGGAAATTAACATGAAAAATATCTTGTAGTTGTTTTGACAAATCGGAACTTATTTATGGGCACGCCTCGTATGCTAGACGACTTAAGAATACAAGATTTCATTCAAGATACCACATTCCCACTATAAACCATGAGGCCGGTAACGTGACGATTTGGGGGGTATTCTTAATCCATGGTGTCAAACCATTAATTCCAACTGATGGAAGAATAAATGGTATTACATATTATAAAATTTTGCAAAACACCCTCTTACGACATGGTATGGCTAAACTTGGCCCGTCTTGGATTTTTCAACATGATAACGACCCCAAGCACACATTTCTAGTTGTCGAAAAGTGGCTACATTCAAAAAAATTAATGTTTTAAAGTTTCTAGCGCAGTCCCCGGATTTGAATCCAATCGAACATTTGTGGAATGAAGTTGGACAAAGGGCTGATAACAAAAAACAGAAAAATAAAACGGAAATGTTTGAGGTTTTAGAAAAAAGAGTGGTTAAGCATTCCACAACCACTATTACGAATTTAATCAAATAAATGCCAAGAAAGTGTGCAGCAGTTATTGCAACTGGAGGCATGGACACCATGTATTGAAATATTAACTAATTATTACTTGATAACTTATGTTTATTGTTAAATTATTTTGTTGATTGGTTAATTTTTGTTCACTTATTTTCAAAAGTAGCATCATCTGTGTAATTAAACTGATATATGTTTTCTTTGAAATTTTTATTTTTATTTGTCTAACCATCCTGTTGAATGTTAAAATGAATTTAAGTAAAAAATATTTATTATTATATTACTTAATTATCTGACAGGGTACTTTTGATCACCACTGTATGTATTTTAATTCATTTTTTGTAGGGTTTTCAAATTTTTATTGTGCGCTAAGAATGACATTTTTTATTTTCTTAAATATTTTTTACCAATAAACAAACTTATAATAGTTTGTGTTATATTTTCTCATTTTTAACTAATCAATGGATGTTTTAAAAACATTTACTTGTTAACAGTCTTAATAGTAATGTAAAAAAAAGGTAGGAAAAGTAATTAAAGAAATAATTACCAATTACCAAAATACCTACAGGGGTTAATTTTTGTCCACAAAGGTATTTCTTTTGTTGAACACTTGATGCTTCCCCACATTAAATAGAAAGACGTGGGAGGAATTACAAGAGGAAGTTACGAACTAAATTAATAAATAAATAGATAAAATGCTTGTTCAATGACGTAGTGGGCAAATTATTGATGTGACATTTTCAAGTCTGATACAGCAAATAGTCTTTTAGAAGTTTTGGCAAGGGGAGCGAGGAAACTGCATTTTTTTTTATGTGAAACAAAATGGCGTCCCGGCAGGCAGCTTGTAAGTTCGGAACTAAAATCACTAGGTTCACAAAAAAAACACTCTTAGAAATATTAAAAACTCACCCTGATATAATTGAATAATCCTGACTTTTTTTGTTGTTCCATATACATCCACAACAACATGCAAGGGAGCTTCTTTATATGGTATTGTTCTAACACAAGCCCCCATGTCTTCTCCATTGATGATATAGTGCATCTCTGCCTCTTTCTCATCAGTGGGAATATACATCACTCCAATTCGGGAGCCTACAAAAAAACCTTCAGAAATCATTTCATTGATGCCTTTTATTAATATTTACCCATATCTGTGGGCAGGATGTCCTCTAAAGCTCTTGGAGGCTTTAATAAGCTAACAGGCACAGTGCCTCGGCAAGTCATGACAGTGGAACTTTGTTTACTAACTCTCTTTCCCCCATATCGAATGTATTTTTTTCCATTTTCATAATCATACTCCAATACATTGTTATGGGCATGGGCCTTGCTGATGCCAAATATCCACGAAGTACCAATGTCAGCTAAATCTACTTGACACTTGCAGATCAAATTTCTGGACATTAAAGGCACTTACCAGGCAAAGCATACTGGGGTATCGACCCATTTTTATACATCCTCAAAGGGTCTAACTGCGTTAACCCAAGTCTCATGTGCCCACTCCATCCAGATTCATTTTGTTCAATCTCGACAAGGAATATCTCCCCAGGTTGTAAGGGTTTTTCGCTAAATGTTACAGCGTTAGCAAAGGACTTTTTGCGATATGCCACAGTGTCATCGTCAGAGAGCACTATGTATTCGCCGTGGTACGGATGAAACCTAGTGATGTGCGGGTTTCGCTCCGTTGTAGTGGCCGATAAGGGAGTCATAGAAGTGGATTGGGTTGTTTGAGGGGCGTAAATCATTGTTTTGGGTAACCTGGACTGACCGAGTTAAAGAGGTTTTAGTTTTGAGCTTAGGTGCTGTAATTACTGCATTTAATTAGGAATTAAAGGGGGAATTGTAAGGAGTTTAATTGAAAATGAAAATAAACAACAAGCGGAAGTGTCACTGTCATTATTGACGGTTAATATCTGCAACGTTATTATTAGAAGTTATAAAACCATAATGGCAACTATGCAATTTTAAAGATAGTGGTCATACTACTATAATATATATATATATATATAATAACGTCAAAAAGGAACTAAGACATGCGGTGTTATTTTCATTTGTTTACTTAAACGTCTTCGTAGAAACAACAAAAAACCTAAGTTATAATACAAATAAAATGGTGCGCATTTTGAGCATTTGCTATGAAATTTTTGTAATAAAATGCTTTGAATTAAAAATAGTATCTATTAATAAAATTGCAAATGTCTTTTAAACAGTTGGCTTTAGCGACATTTAACAGGTATACCTTGTTTAAGCAGAAAAGATAGGGTAAAAGATTTTTCTACTCGAAATTGACATACACTGTGACAGAAAAAAGTTTTGACGGTTTAAAAGTGTCCTAATGGTCACTTGTGGCGCCCTCTAGAAGATACATCAAAATCGTTTAGAAATTTGAATTTCTCATTCCAAAAAACCCCCGGATACAAAATTTCGTGAAATTAGTTTGAAGAAATCAAAAGATATTAAAAAAAATCTGATTTCCTTTTTCAACTTTGACACCCTGTAGCTCCGTTATTATCGTAGTATCTTTTTGTACTAAGGCAAATCTAGTTAAATCGACTTATTATGAGTTGTACTATATCTTATAGAGCGTTGTACACGGAGTATCCGGACACCCTGTATATACATAATTTTAAATTAAGAATATTTTAATACCACAATTCACTGATTTAAAACTTCAAGCCTTGAAAAAAACTCCTTTGTAGCTTCCGATATTAATTTTACTTCAATTAAACGATTACAAAATAAATACTCGATTTAACATCACATCTTAATTAATACTACCTTCCAATTCAATTTTGCTTACTAAGAGACATTTGCATCATTTTTTTCATTAAATTATCGCTGCGCGCATTGGCTTCCTTTAATTTCTCCTCAACTGTTCCCAAATATTCAGCGCAAGCCTTGTTGAGAGGCTCCAACTCAATGGCTTTTTTTAACGCCCCTTGTGCCTTCTCAAAATCCTTTTCACCAGCATAGGCCACTCCTATTTTATACAAAGCCTTCACATTATTACTATTAAAAGTTAAAGCTTTTTGACACAGTGGTATTACTAAGTCATAGAGTTTTGCTCGAAAGTAACATGAGGCCAAATTGTTATAGAGTCTTTCCTTAAAACCATTGATATCTGCTACTTTAACTCCATCTATGGTTTTTGGGATGGGCTCTACAGCGATGGGAATGGAGTTTATTAGTTTCAAGGCTTTGGTGAATTTGTGTGCAGCTTCATAATGATTTTTCTCAGAGAAATATTTGCTGCCCCGATTGTTGTGTTTTTGAGCCAAGTCATAGCGCTTCCTAGCATCCCATTCATAGATGTATCCGTCAAACTTCAAATCTATTAGTTCAATAACTGCACAGATTTGCTCTAACCCTAAGTTTAAAGTAAATGTAGCACGCTCATTTAAGCGCATAGTACATATACAAATATCTAAAAGCCTCCCTACATCTCCATCATTCTCTCCTATGATTAATGGAGTATCATTGAAAAGCTCTAAATCAGGAGGGCAGTCTGTAAACTTTAATTTAACTTCACTGTTTTCAAAAGGCTTTATCCCAAATGGACTCGGCTGCAGCACCTTTTTATAGATTTTATCATCTGGAGAAATCCACTCCATCACTACTAACATCTGCTTTCGTTCGTCGGCCAATTCAACAAGTTCAAAGTGATGTGGTAGTAATCGCGCGCGATTTTATCACTTGTAGCTATAGGGCTAGCCAGGCTAAGTTTACAGTCACTATAATACTGTCCTGTTGAAGTATTAGTAGTCAGTAGGGCGTGCAGGATGCTCTGACAACCTTGTTTTGGAGTCTTAACTACCAGCAATCTTATTGGTTTTTGTATGGCAAAGAGCCAAGGGTTTGCTAATGCTGGAAAGTGTCTGTAAATGGGGGTTTCCACGTTGCCTGGATTAACTGCATTTACTATGATGTTTGAGCCTAGAAAGATGCAAGAAAATCCTGAGATTTTAAAGAATCAGTTAAAGATCACTACTAACCTTTAACTGATGGTAGCTTGGCAAATTCCCGTGTAAAGAGCAGCAAAGCCAACTTAGATACTCCATAAGCCACATAAGGCAGTTGCTTCTTTTCTTGACAAGTAGTTGCAACCTTTAAATCATACACATTAACTCTCCTATGAGCTTCCGAAACAACATTAATGACACGGGCTTGAAGGTGTCGTTGAAAAAGTGGGAGCAGGCAGTGAGTGAGCACAAAGGGGCCTAAATAATTAGTCTGAAAGGTAGTTTCAAAGCCATCTGCAGTGAGGCCAAAGGGATGATAAAACACTCCTGCACAGTTTACTAAAGCATAAACTGCCCTAAACTGTTCACTGACATTTAAGACAAATTTTCGAATAGAACTCAATGAGCACAGATCCAAATGTTTTACAAAAATCTTTGCTTTTGGGTTGCTTACTTCACGTAAAATATCTGATTTTGCTTCACAGCCTTTTTTGATGTCTCTGCATGCCAGAATTAGTATTGCTCCTGCAGAGTGGGAACTAATGCTACAGAAGCAAAAACTATAAATAAGGCAGTACCTTTTTTTGCAAGTTCCACAGCTAATGCCTTGCCTATGCCCGAATTTGCTCCAGTAATAATTACTACACGCTTAGTTAAGAGAGCAGAGCACCTACAGACACCTCCAGAGAAATACTTTCTGGAACAAAAGGGACTTGGTTTGATGATATTTCTTCGGTGCGGGCACTTACATCAAGCCATAGACGGCTGAACCTATAGCAATACAGCCAGTGATGTATTTCCACAACTGGCGCATGTTTTTGTAAGAATAAATTTTAAAAATTTTGTGCAAAAAGAGTACCTAAAACTTGAGAAGCAATTGGTAACTGGGGTTACACTGAAAATTAATGCTAGAAACCGGGAGGTTTATGTGATCTGTTTTGATTTGTTAAACTTATATTTATGTCTATTAAAGCAAGGTAAAGCAGCAAGCATAATTATTGAAAAGGTAAATCTTTAGACAAACGGTGTGTTATTGTTTACATTGTTTTCAAAGAAATTATCAGCTGATTGCCAAAATTGACAATCATAACTCAACACCAACTCAATTTTTTTTGTTTCAAGCTGCGGTAAGAAATACGGCAACACCGTGTTAAGGTGCTTATCAGCCAGTTTCTACCCATTTTTGGAACATTTAATTAGAAGGATGATCGTCAATAAAGTCAAATCAAGCTTTTAAATTTTACTCTACAATTAAGTAAAAAAAAAAAAAAATCAAGGCACATTTAACGGCAAAATTATGAAAATTTCATTCCCCCAAACGAATATATTAATCCCTATTAGTACACACGCGTATCGAGGTTTTGCCCATAACGACAATTAGCCCATCGTCCTGTAGATCTTTAAGTGCGTCTTCGTACTGCTCCCTAGTAATCATCTAAAAGTTCCAAAAAATAATAAATTAAATCCCACCATTACACTACATTTCTCTCACCAATTGAGAGGAGCCTTTCAATTCTTCCAACAATTTCTGATAATTTATTGTGGGCACTTTTCCCTTGGTATCAATTAACTTCTTTAACGCTTGAGCCAGCTCAATTCGTCTCTTACGGGCAGTACTACTCAGACCTGTAGTCAGAATACCTACATCTATTTTCCCTGAAAGAGGATCCGTGGCTGATTGCTTCAGAGCTTCTCTATGAAGCCTAATAAAACCTTATTTTTGAACACTTTAAAGAAAAATATGCAAAAAATATCACCTCCAGGCTTCCTCAACGTCCTCAACTTCCACGCTTTGACTGAAACGCACTTTGGCATGCGCCTCAGAGAGACGAATTAAAGACTCGAGCTGTCTAGGGTAAGCTGAAATTTGGCCTCTGCCTGAGCCAACTTTACGCATGTCGACATAGGCCTGGATGAGTTTCTGTGAAGCTTCTTCACTCAATTTGGGGTGTATGTGCTCTTTCGCATATGAGATGTAGTCTCTCAAAATTGACATGTTCTATTAGATATAATGAGTATTTATGAATACATCTATTGTGGATTGACTCACTAAAATCTCGTCATCCTCTTCCTGCCAAGACTTGTAGTACAGAGACACCAAATGTCTGGCAAGTCTGCGGTCAAACAGCTCGTTCTGCGGGTCCAATAGCAGGAAAATCAAGTCAAACCGTGACAATAAGGTGTGTGGCAACTGAACGTTTTCAATAATAGTTTTGTTCTTATTCCACTGAGACTCCCCCGGATTGGCTGCTGCCAAAATGGACGTTCTAGCATTCAATTGGCAAATAATCCCCGCCTTTGCAATACTCAAAGTCTGCTGTTCCATAACTTCATGCAAAACACTCCTGGTGGAATCGTTCATCTTATCAAACTCGTCGATACAGCAAATCCCATTGTCGGAGAGCACTAAAGCCCCAGTTTGCAAGACCAATTGGCGAGTTTCCGGGTCTTTTGTGACGTACGCAGTTAAGCCTACAGCTGAAGAGCCTTTGCCTGAAGTGTACTGACTACGTGGTACTAGATTGTAGACGTATTGTAATAGTTGAGATTTGGAGGTCCCTGAAATGCATATTTATTCTAGAACTGGGAAATAGTTTTGGGAGATGAGGTTTTACCAGGATCTCCGCATAACAAAATGTTAATTTCGGACCGAAAATTGGTTCTGCCGGAGATAGTAAAAGTCTTCTTGGTGCCCCCAAAAAGCTGCAAAAGAATTCCCTTTTTTACGTCCTCGTTCTCGTAGATAGAGGGTGCAATTGCTCGGGCTAGTCTGTTGTAAATGTCGGGTTTTTGGGCCAGGATATTGAGCAGTTCGATGCGTTCTGGGGGGAAACGATGATCCTTTCTGTTCGTCAGAAAAATTCACATTAATTGAGTTAAAAAATTCTTTGGAGAGCAAAAACGGACATTTAATAAAGTTACAAACATGGAGAAATTTAAGGGTAAGTTTCAAAAATGGTAAAGCAAATCAACAACTTCCGTTCTATCACATAAAAAAATCTAGAGGTTTTCCCATAAAAAAAGAGAGATTTCCTCCCATTGTGTGATATTAGTCATCTTGACAACTCCTTAAGATAGCCACAACGATGTTACAAGTAATTTTCCATAAGTACGTATGAAAATGTATTTTTTCTTAAAAAAAACTATCCGGAAATTAACGCGAAGCGATGTAGGAAAGTGCTTTATGACAATTAGCGATATAATTGATATACTAACTTTAGTTTAATAGAACCTTAATGTCTACAAACATTCTTGATCTTGCCTCCAATATCTTAATTTGTTAATTGAATGCTGATCGGTCGCAGGTAACCAGACATATATAAACCTAGATTTTGTCTAAATTTCTCATCAAAAAAACTGAGTAGTATCCAGAAAGTCATAATATTTTTGATTTTGGACGAAAGCACGAATAATTCACACATTTGAAAAACACAATTTATCCTTACCCATCTTCCTCCTCATACAGCCTCTTCTGATCCACTTTCCTAAAGTGCAAAACATCAATGTGAGTTTTATAAACTGCCTTTAAATTCCTCTGTCTTGGATTAACCTGAAGGGACTGCGCCCTATAAATTCCTAAAAACTCATTTTTTAAAGCCTTGAAAATAAATATTAAGCCCTTACTAACCAGTAATAGTGACACGATCCCCAGGTTGTACTGCATCCACTAAATCGTTGTGTGCAAAAAGGACCACGGTGTGAGGCGTTTGCCCCGCTGGCATATCATCTAAAAAATATCCTTATGAAAAGACAAAAATTCTCTATTTTAATACAACAAATACCTGGAGATTCTTGCAATTTGACCATTTGTTTGTCTGTAAATTGAGACCTGTTATGCACCATTGTGAAACAATGATTAGTGTTGCAGCTGGAGCATAGTGTGGGTTCAGTAATGCGTCCTCGATCAATTTCCACAGCAGTGGTAAATTGACAGACAATGCACTTGAAAAATGCCTCCCGCATTTCTGGCATAATATTTGAGGTTCTTATAACCATTCCAGAAATTGTAATCAACTGATCGATATCTAAAAATCACCAGTAAAAACAACTTTAAAAAGCCCAAAAAAAACACGTGCCTTCAGGATTTAATGCTCGCATATTCTTCGTTTTCTCTGCATTAAAAGGACGCACCTGAATTTGGTGCTCTAATACTGCAGCTGGGTATCTTTCATAAAACATTTCATTTACAGTCATATCAAAAGTAGGAATCACCTCCTGGGGGTAGCATATCAGCTGCCTGTACAAACTCGAGTCAAATGTCTCAATGTGAATACAATTTACATTCAAAAATGGTTCTTCCAATGTGTGAATCTAAGAAAATTTAATTCCAACAATCTTTTACAAATAAAAAAATTAACTCACCTCCTCCAATTTTTGCAAATACAATGGCTCATTCAAATTCATATCATCAGTCCTCTCATCTTCCTCAGCATTGGTATCAATAAACCTCAAAATAAACTGCTTGAATTTCTCCTTACATTCTGCAACAGATACATTGGTCCCCCAAATAACTAAATGTGGAGCTGTAGAGTCCGTCTCACTCCCCTCCACAATAGTATCCAATGCCACTTCATTGCCAACATTAACCTGTCTCAATCGTTTATCTGATCTAACATCTGGCCTCATTCTTATAGGTGTTCCCCTAATGCCTGATCGTGGAGTTCTAACAGATCCCAATGAACTTGGAGTTCCATAATTTAATGGAGAACTCAAATCAATTTCACTCATTGCCAGTCCAGTTCCTGGACTTGTAGGGGCTAAACTATGAGCAGGTGATGCAGGGATCTCCTGGTCTATCCCTTCCATAGCCACTTTATGCTGGCCATAACGTAATGGGGTATCTACTGAGGATGTCACACTTTTTGCCGGGGTGGTTTTTTTAGGGGTTTTAGAAGGCGTCTCAGGAATTACTTCCCTTGCAGGGCTTTGAGAGGCATGATGAGGGGTACCAGAACCTTTAACGATTAATGAGTTATAGACTGACTAAAGGGGGGTTTAAGCCTCACTTACCAGTCGAACGAGGGGTTCTGGAGCCGTCAGTGGTAGCAGTACTAGGGCGTCTTCTAGGTGTACGAACCCCTTCGCGTCGAGGGGTACGAGAACCGTCTGAAGTTGGAGACGGCATAGTTGGGAAGACAGAGATTTAATTGCCTCGAAAAATGGGATATTTACTAGTTGGGGAAGTGTTTGAGCAAATTAAGGTATGCAGGAATCGAGGAAGTAACACAAATATCTCGTCAAACAAAATTTGACCGGAATTTAGCGGGAAATTTTTCTGACAAGAACAGTGAAAACTAACCTTACTTTTTTCGAATATGTTGTCTCTTTTTAATATTTTGAAGAATTCAAACAATAAGGATAAAATTTCCATCAGCTAAATGCTATATTAGAAAGACAAAGAAGCGACTATTTTGATTATCTTTGTGTATGCAAATCATAAATGTTAATTTATTTTAAAGGTAATAAAAATGTCAAGCATTCTACAGAATATTCAATTTATTTATGATGCTCTTGCAAGTTAAAATAATTATTTTCTGTGCATTGACCGATAAATAACAAAAAAATTTGAAGTTGCGGTATCCCAAGACTTCATAATAAATTTTTAAATAAAAAAATATTATTTCATATTTTGGAAAAAGGCAATGTAGGTAGTAGTGCTATTGGCCGCCATATTCAAGTCAATTTTTATAAAACATATATTTAAAAATTATAAGAATCAAGGACAAAAAATAACTTTATAATCCTAAATAATAAATAACCTCCCAAATAAAGAGAAGTATGCGTGGACTTATGAATAATTTCTAATAATAAGTTTCCCAATTAAACTTTTATGCAGAATGTATTTTTTAAAAACATTCAACTTGATAAAAAAAATTAAACATTGTTTGTTGGTTTTTTTCAACTTTACATCATAGGACTATGATTTCTCCAAAAAGTTCTCATTTAGCTCATTATGAAACAATATTTCGGTTAATGTCACCTTGTATAAGTACAATTAGATAATACTTTACTCTGCACCATTGCCAATTTGCATTCTAAGACTTGTTATTTAGAGCGAGTTAAAAAAATTGGTAGTTATTTTGACAGTGATAGTGACAACATTGACACAAACAAAGCGAAAAAAGGGCCTCAATTTGTTTAACAACAATTATTTATAACTACTTAATATCTGCTTATTTGTTATTATCCCATTTTATTAAATGCAAAATCCCTTTTGCAATGTCTCACAATGTTAATTCCACTTGCGAAAGTCCCGTCGAGACCTACAAGTGTTCTCAGTGCAACTTTTACACTAATCATGAGTACTATCTGGAGCAACACAATTTGACTCATGGTTTACAAAGTATAATTGAACAACAGAAGCAAAACCTCCAGTTCAGCCCCCCAGAACAGGCTTTCACAAAAATTCAATCTCAAATGGAGAATCACATTATGGGAGAACAGTTGCTAAAGCCCTTTGATTGTGCCGAGTGTGACTTCAAAACTGACCATGAGCAGTTCTATAGGCAGCATTTGCTCTTGCACAATTCTCATTACAATCTGTCATATGCCTCTTACAAACATGTAGGAGATTTTAGTAGCTATGGGAAATCTGAAATCAGTTCAACAACTGATTTATTAAATGCTCGTATTGACCCCTCTGGACTAGAACTGGCATTGAAGCCTCATGATATTAATAACAGTTTCAAGCCAGTTTTAATTAAATGTCAATCTGTTAGTGAGGTGTTTAAATGTGCAGTGGAGATGTGTACTTATGAGACTTCCAGTGAGGATGATTTGAAGGAACACAAATTAATTCATGAAACACAGAGCTGTAGTGATGTCTTCAGGTAAGATTTAAAGCATTGCAAGTTTAGAATATTGTTGAATGGTGTTGTATTAGGTGTTTAAGTTGCGAGTTCCAAACCAGTGAAGAAAGCGAGATGAAGCAACACATTAAAATTACTCACGAGAAAATTGATGATGGCCTCAAATTAATCGAAAATGTCAAAGAGATTTTCAGGTAAATTAACAAATGAGTTTTAAATTATTAATTATATGAGAAATGGGATTTTAGGTGTAATAATTGTGATTATGAAACAAACCTTAAAGCATTTCTAAAACGTCATATGTTGGTTCATACTGTTAAAATTGAAGTTAAAGATGAACTTATAGAAAAATACCGTTGCTCACAATGCAGTTTTGACACTGAGCATGAAAAATTCTTGAAAAGACATGAACAAAGTCATGAAGAATTAAAGCACTTTAAGTGTCAGAAGTGCAACTTTCAGACCCTTTACAAACAAATATTTTTAAAGCACCTGAAGGCTCATGGTAATAAAACCTGGAAAAAGAATGAACTGAGAAAAAGTATAAAATGTAAAGAATGCTCTTATAAGACTCTGTCAAAGGAGCTCTTGGAGGTACACCGAAAAATTGAGCATATAAAGAAGGATGTGAAAGAGGCAGACTTGAGTTTGTTTAGTTGTAAATATTGTAAATATCAAACAAATTGGGAACCCTGCTTGAAGAGACATATTGATAGGGAGCATCCAGATGGGAAAGTGGTAAAAGTTAAAAAGGATAAGGAAGAAGAGGTTGAGGTAAGTTTGAGGCTCTTTTTTATTTTTAAGGTGAGAAGGAAAATATATTTCAGGTGAAAGAGGAAGAGGAGCGAGAGTCTCCAAAACCAGACCTATTTCGATGTCACGATTGTGATTTTTCAAGCAAAAGCAAGCAGTATTTGATTCTACATTTGAAAAGGTCTCATATCAAGACCGAACAACTGGAAAGACCTAAAAGGACTAGGGGTGAAAAGAGCAAAACAAAGAATGAACCAAAAGACACAAAATTGTACAATTGTAAATTCAGAAATTGCACATTCCAAACCAGCATCAAGAGTAATTACGTGCACCACTTAAGGAAGCACCAAAGCCAAAACCCACAACGAATCATGTTTCATTTTTGTGAGCTTTGCGATTTCATTGCAAAAACTGAGGAGAATTTGGAGGAGCATGAGAGACGAAAGCATTTAAACCAGTCCAGGTAAGTTTAATCATTAAGGGCGAAGTCGAACACCAGCAGCAGTGCAACATTATAACCGATTTTTTTGAGTGATTGTGACTTTTGATAAGATGATAGACAAGCACTGGTGGAGGTGCCCGAATGCGCTCTAAATAAACAAAACTTATAGTGAGTAAATAATTGAAATTAAAGGCCGGTGTACGCTTGTAATCAATGCGACTTTAAGACAGTCTTCAAATACAGCCTAAAAACACATTCAATCAAGCACAAGGTGTATTCTTGCGATGTGTGCGAAATGGAGATTGAGTCTGCCTACGCACTAGTTAAACACAGAAAAACGCACCAAATAAACCCAAAAAATCGCATTTATTTGTGTGACGTATGTGGATTTCAAAGTAAAAATGATAGATCATTGAAAATGCACAAGAAAACCCATAATCCCGAGTTTAAATGTCCAGATTGTCCATTCCAGACGCATAGCAAGGTATAAAAGCAAATTATATTTTAGAATAGAAGTTAATCTTTGGTTTTTAAGGTGAATTTCCAGAACCACTGTATTAATCACAAAAGCGCAGATGAAGTAACAATGTTCCCATGTCCTCACTGCTCATACCAATCAAGGCTTAAGCGCAATTTGGCCTGGCATATGAAGAGACATGCTGATCCGAGTAAAGCCCAAATTTTCAAATGTCCTTCCTGTGAATATCAGACCTTCACCAACGCCCAACTAAAATCCCATTTGATGGTTCACAAGAGTAAAGAGGAGGTGATAATGTTGAAGTGCGATTTCTGTACTTTTGAGACCAAACGCAAATCTAACATGGTCCAGCACCGACTTAGGCATTTAAAGGACTCTCCTGACGTTCCCTTGCTCTCGTGCCCTGATTGCAACTATACAACAGTAGCCAAAAGGCACTTAAACAAGCATCGTAAAACCCATGATGTGAATCCAGATAAAATGTTCCAATGCACATATTGTTCATATAAAATTCACAGAAAAATTTATCTGATGCGGCATATGGAGAGTCACAAGACTTTGGAGACTTTTGGGAATGATCAATGGGGTGGGCAAAGATACACTTTTCCTCCACAGCCCCATATTCCGATAACAGGAGTCACTGTGGTGCCCAATTTAGGACAGAATTTGCAAAATCACAATTTGTTGTAAAGGGCAGCAGTTGTACAAAGTGTAAATATAACAAAAGGAACAATATTATAGATCTAATGTTTATTGTCCAATGCAATATTTAAGTACTAAAATATTTTATACACTTATATCAAGCAAATACACTTTTTTCTAATAATAAAACTTTCACTCCTTACCATGCTCACTATAGGCCTCCCTAACAGTCTCAGCAGTCTTTTTTATAGCTCGACTTGTCTTAAATCCTCTCTTCGCTTTAACACTTTTCCTTGTCATACTTTCCAATTGAGCTTTCAACAACGACATTGCTTCAGTGTTCTTGGGCATTATGATGTCCCTTATGTTCCTAGCATTCACATAAAAGTTAGTTAAGGCCTTTTGATTCCCTACAATTATTAAGGGCTTGGTACAGATCACCTTTATAGAAATAGTGATCCAATACCTCTCATATCATAAAACACCACATCTTCCATTTCAACATTCATGAAACCGTCAACTTTAGTAATTTGTCCAGTTACACAGCATTCATTTCTGAGATCTACTGTGGTGTAGCGGTTTTCGAGGCTCTTAACTAAACCACTGAGACTCTTGTGGAACAAGGATTTTTCTCTCCTAGTGGCATTTCTTGTATCCACTAAAGCCATTCTGTTGCATTTAGCCGATTAGAGTATTTAAGTTAAAATTTTCAGAAAATTGATTCCAAAATAGCTAATATATGCAAGAAACCCAACCCTACTTTTTAAGGTTGATGTGTTATTCATATGATTCATATAGATTCAAGCTTGAAAAGGGTGTTCACTTCTAATCACATATAGCAAAAAGAGATGAAAATAGAACTGACGTCGTAACTAGATCTAATCATTCTTTTTGCCAATGGTTGAAATTGTGACCTTCAAACTGAAACACGTGGGAAGAATTCAGCATTGCCAAGTCGCCAGAATTTCTTTACATTACTCTAATGGGCTTCCATTTTTCTATTAATTTGATGTCACTGAAAATTCAAACTAATGCATGAAAACACAAACAGTTTTCATGTCGTCTTTTCACTATTTGCAGAGATTATTTTTGAAACGAAAAACTATATGATAACAACCAAATTTTGGGTCCTTCTAGTGAGAGGTGACTCTTTTGTATGAGACCGGTGGAGTATTACATTTGGCAACACGTCCGTTAACATCATTAAACAATTGAAAGTTTTCAATTTATTTCTTTTTTGCCTCTAAATTAATGTTAAATGATAAAAAGATATACAACATTGTAACTTGCTCAAATTTTAGGTTAAACTCTGTTTGTTTTTACTCTCCCTTCACAATAAATCAAAGTAAATTCTAACAGGCAACTTTTAGTGTAGAAAATTCGAAAACAGCAGTAGTTTCATAGTATGAATTTTGCGGTAAAAGGCGTACTACCATCCCTACTAAAACCATATACTTCGAAACAAGTTTTAAAAGCTACTAAAAATCTTTGTAAGTATGTTATCGTTCATTTAGGACAATAAACCCTTTCCAATAAACCCAATAACCCTTTCACTACCAAGTTTATTTTTGCGTTGTACCTTCTGTGAGTCAAAAAATAAAAGGATGTTCTAATTTATTGATGAGAAAAGACCGGATATTTACCTATAATGCCCAAAAATCAATTAAACTTCACACAAGTAATGTCTACGATTCGTATTATTAAATTCTAAACTTCACATATCCATTCCAAAGGATACTTTTCTCTTCCGATTTTGTTGGAGTCAACTACAGAACATTTTTGGTCGTCATTTGTGTCAAGTTTGATTAAATTCGGATAATCCTAGATATCGAGTCAATTAGTTTTTCTCAGGTCAATAAATTAGGTAGTCCTGAAAATACATGCATGCAAGTTTGTCCTGTACTGCAATGAACTGCAGTCAATGTTTGTTGTGTTATAATGCTTATCTGTTGGATACTGTCGGATACACGTTTTCTTTTTTTAACTCATTACCAATAATTAGCAGTTTATGTAATTTACAACAGACGTTCATTAAGAAAACTTCACAGTATGTGAAGCGTAAATATCTGAGAAATAGATAACAGTTGAAGAATTAAGTCAAGGCACGCCCTTTAATGTTTCAACGCCCACTGGAGTTTTTTAAAATAATTTTAAAGTTTGTAATGGGACCAACCTTTAGCCAACACAAGTGATTCATTTGTTTCCCGCACCACGTAGAAATTCGGTCGCCAACAAATGAAATCCTGCGACGCCAGATTCAATATTTATTAATGGTCGCAACTACCTATTCCCACAGCAATAGTAAGCAAAAATGCGCTTATCAAAGGAGTATTTAATAGTCTGTCTCGTTTTATCTCACGTGTGGAAATGCTTCGACAACAAAGAGAAAATCGCCGGGTGTGCCTGAACTTTATTTGTCCACGTCATTAAACATTGATAACAAAACAAACATAACCTCTCAAGTGATGAATTTGAGATTTTCGCATATTTGTATTTTTACTACGTTTTAAGCAGATTTTCTCTCTCAAATAAGCAATTTTTTTGACTTTCGGTGTCCCTTTATCCGTTTAAAAAATCTTAATATTAGAGAAATTGATCATAAATATACCTATAAAACTCCATTAATTAAAAATAATATTTTTATAGTATTCCCCCCAAGAACAATCTGTACCGTTCCAGCAAGTTTGCTAATCCCCCCATTTATCACCAAAATGTCCGAAACAGTGGACAAGTCCCAGTATGTACTCCCAATGGACCAGCCTTTTGTACAACTTCAAATTGAGTCGGCATTCCAAAGATTATCAGACCAGGAAAAGCTTTATGCTCATTACATTAGCAAAGCTTCATGGGCGGGAGGCCTGATTACATTTTTACAGACCAGCCCTGAATCAGGGCCCCTTTTTGTGCTTTTACATAAGCTGTTTTCGAGACAAAGTCCTCAAGAATTTTCAGATAATGCCATCAAAGCAGGGTTCTCAGAAGAGGAAGTTAAAGCCTTATATATTTATGCAGGAGGTGTGTTTGGAAATGCTGGAAATTACAAGGTAAGGAATTTACAGTGGTTTGTTTATAAGTAGTCAATCCAAACAAGAGGGAGCACCAGAGTTATATACAAGCAAGAACTTAGCCCTATGTAATACACATATCTCAGTTACTCCTTACTCTCTTACATTCTCCCACTCAAGCATGTCAAGGATAAATGTTATTTGATCCTCTCTCAAGACTTCCTAGATCTGCCATGGCTGTTTGTTAAGCAAAATTTATTTAGGGATTTGGTGATAAGAAAATTGTTCCACATATTAAACAAGACCGATTGGAAAAATTGCTTGTGATTAGCAAAAATTGGGAAGAAATTCAGTTGCTATGGGATGATATTAAAGAGTCTATTTTTGATTTGCAACCTGGAAAAACTTGTCTGGGGTGAGATTAAAGCTGAACATTTAAACTGAGTTGCAACTTAACCTTAATTCACTTAAGCTAAAACCTTTCAAAATTTTGATACCCAAAAGAAATGCATTTTTATCACAATAACCACCAACTACAATTTTCTTTTAAATGTCTGTGAAACTATCATGACAATACCAGGGGTATTCTTTGAATACTATATTTGAAAAATGAAGTAGTTCTAGACAGGTTTTATAGGAACCTTTTTCTCATTTTGAACCAATGCATAGGCCCTTAAATTTGTATTGTATATTTATGAAACACCAAAATTGCAACCATTTTCTTAAAAATAAGACGGTCTCCACATAGCTGGTTTTTTTTGGCAATGAAAATATGATAGTCAGGTTTAAAAGAACTGAGCTTAAGCTACGATTCAGTAATTTAATTTTCAAGAGTTGTTTTTCAAGGAGAAATTACAGGTACAATCCTCAAGGCGTAACCACTTATTTATCAAAAAATATCACTCCTGAGGACACTACTAAAGTGCAAAACTGGCTTAAAACAAAGAAATTTGAATGCTACAACAGCAGGCTCTTTAAGACTGAGCAAAACGGAAAGGTGAGTTATCTTTTTCTTGTCAATTTTATCAAGTGATACTTCTGATTAATCTGCAGATAAACTATGAAATTCGCCTCGCATCTGAAAGCAAGAAATCCCCAGAAGTTTTCAATGAGGAAGATGTAACTTACAGCATAACCTACGCAGATTATTCCCCATTGATGGGGTTGGTCGCAAACAACCTTGAAAAGGCGATTCCATATGCTGCAAATGATGTTGAGAAATATATGCTAAAAAGTTATATTTCTTCATTTAGAAGCGGGTCTTTAGATGATCATAAGGCTGGTAAGTTGTGAGTTATGGCTGGATATTTGCCGTTATAAGAATGCTTTGTTTAAGGGTCTAGATATTGGATTCAGGACAAAGGACCTGCAGTGGAGACTTATATAGGTTTCATTGAAACTTATAGAGATCCTGCAGGGGTGCGAGCTGAGTTTGAAGGTTTTGTAGCGATTGTATGTTTCTTTTTTTCTGAAAAAAATAGATCTTGTAATTAAATATTATTGTTAGGTAAACAGAGAAATGTCAACAAAATTTACCACTTTAGTGAAGAATGCTGAGAGCTTCTTGAAACTTTTGCCATGGACTAAAGAGTTCGAAAAAGACGCATTTTTGAAACCCGATTTTACCTCTTTAGACATCCTCACTTTTGCTGGTAGCGGCATTCCCTCCGGAATAAACATCCCGAATTGTAATGTGGTTTTATTTTCTTGCCAGTAATGCTGATGTTGTAAAATTTAGATGATGATATCAGGCAGACTGAAGGGTTCAAAAACGTTTCTTTGGGGAATGTTATTCCTGCCAATTTTCAGCAATCCCAGACACCATTTTTGACTAAGGAAGATGCGGATTTGCTACAGAAATGGAGAGTATGTGCCTTTGAATTGCAAGTACGTTTCTGGGTGTTTGCGCATGTGTTTTTGGTCATATTTTAAGTTTTAGGTAGGATTGCACGAGTTATTAGGACATGGTTCAGGAAAATTGTTTCGCCGAGAGGCCGATGGAAGTGCCAATTATGCTTCATCTCTCATTGATCCTTTCACAGGTTTGTATTGATACAATAATTGAAGAAATGCTGATAAACTTCTTTTTTAGGACAACCCCCATCCTCATGGTATGAACCAGGAGATACCTATGACTCTCTATTTGGCCCTCTAAGCTCCTCATATGAGGAGTGCAGAGCTGAGGCTGTAGGCCTCTATCTCAGTCTCGAACCTAAGGTAATATTTACTCAATTTAATAATCATACCATTTTACTCAGATTTTGTATTCCAGGTACTGAAGATATTTGGTCATGAAGGGGAACAGGCTGAATTAATAACTTACGTCAATTGGTTATCACTAGTTTTGGGAGGAGCTGGTAGAGCTCTTGAGATGTGGGAACCAGAAAGAGGTTGGCTGCAAGCCCATGCTCAAGTGAATAACGAACAATGCCTCTTATAATTTCACATTTTACTTTTCTCCCTTTTTCAGGCAAGATATGTTATCTCCAGAGTCCTTATCCAAGCAGGTGTAGTCAAAGTAACGCAACCTAGTGGAGGTGATCTCTTGATTACACTAGACCGTTCGGCAATTCATGGTGCGGGCCGTTGCGCCATCGGCAATTTCCTCTTGCAGCTACAAGTGTACAAAGCGACGGGCAACGTTGAGGCCGCCAAGAAACTTTATAATATTTATTCGGAGGTCAAGGAGCCGTGGCTCAGTTGGAGGTCCATTATTCTGGCTAAGAAGCAGCCAAGGAAGATATTTGTACAAGCCAATACTGCAGTAGATGGGGAAAAAGTCACACTGAAGGAGTATGAAGCATCTGTTCAAGGGTTGATTCAATCTTGGACGGAGAGGTTTGACGATCCAGAAAATATCTACAAAGCGCTGCTGGAACTGACCAAGGCGGATAAAGAACACTTTTAATTTTATGAAGATCTTTTAAAATTCTATATATTATATTGAATGACTACTTCTTACCGATTTTACAATAATTATTCATGTCCCGATTTAGTGCCTCTGAAATATAGTTTATTCTGCTTTTTATATGATTGTGGCGAAAGGATCTTTTTAAGTAATAAATTTAACTATTTCTCAGTCCCAGTCTTTTATAGTAATTAACACCTCCATAACCAGATGTTAGTTGAATAACCTATTTGGTTTACAACATCGTCATAAAACTGATTTTTTAGCCACAGATGTGGATTCGAGCCACTCCACTTTTTGTGTTAAGTAGGAAAATCGCATCTATATCATCATTTTTAACGCGATAAAAAAATCGTCGATACAAACAGCAATCATTTGAATAATTTTATCGTTTTCACCTTTGGTAAAAGTGTGGAAATAATCCTATAAACACTAGACAAAACTAATTTTTTGAAGTCGTGTGACGATAAGATTACCTTCTAAGTAATACTTTACTCGAAAGTGTCTATACAGTAGAACTTGGCTGTAACGAACGCTCGGTTATAATATACCATATTTGTTATTTTTGGAGCTTTGAGCTCGGTTATAACGAACTATCCGGAGATGCTGCCTCGAAGTTCGCTCACAGCAACATCATTGTACATTGTTGAACAGAATAAAACAAGGGTTATAATTTAAATAATGATTTTAACACAAAATGGAAAAGAAACAAAATTGGATTTAAGCGAATGGACCAAAAATCACCACACTTCTGATTTTGAGGGAATTAAGCGAATATGACATGATTGATGATTAATGTGAAAGTTGCTGAACTTTCCAATGATATCGACATTGTTCAAATATTTGCCAATGATCAATATGAAAAGGGTTCGAGTGATGAGGAGGAAGTTGACGGGAATGATGAAGTTTTAATCTCAGCTCAAGAGGCCCTTTTTGCTTTGAAGAACGTAACAAACTATGTACAGATAACTTATCCAAAAAATTAAAACTTTTAAATGCGACAGATCTTTTGCAAAACAAAATAATTCTAGAGATATTGAAAAACCGCAAGTGCAAAGTCAAATTATGAACTTCTTTTCTATCTAAACTTCGATTTTATTTAAGATTTTTGTTGTATTTTAAAATATTTGTTTTTTTTTTCAATTTTTATTGTTCTTTTCTCTCATTTAATATATACTTATTTACTACAACGAAAAATTGTATAATTTGGCATATTGTGAAAATAGAAATTTTGTATGAACCAGTTTTTATCCTCAGTCGCCTCTAACGAACAACAGGTCAAGACCCTTGAAGGTTCGTACTAGTCAATTTCTACTGTATAATATGTTTCAGTTTTTTTAAAACATGGCTAATTTTCAATATATCTGTGTTTTCTACCTAGATTTAGGATATTTAACAAAAATATAGAGTGGATCTTAGAGCCACCATAAAAATGACGTGTTTCATTATTGTGAGAAGTTCTTTTGAATCTTTCTACATCCGTACTGATTGCTTTCATTATACAGAGCGTCAAAGTATTTTTTTGAAATTTTGGTATCTTATAGAGCGTTAAAAACGGTTCTAAAATCTCACAAAACAAGCATATTTAAATGAAACGTTGGTTACATTTTTCTGAATATGCATAATTTGCTAATTAAATGGGATTTACAAAAGAAACAATTTTTAAAAATAAAGTTCAAAATCAGAGTTCGTCTCAAATAATCTTAAATTTGGCTTCAATGCAACACAAAAGGCTAAGGAATTTGCTCATCATGGGAAAAACGCGATTAACTATTTATAAAGTTTATACAGGGTGTTACAGAATGTTGTGAGGAAAATTTAAGGACGGATTGTACATCTACAAATATGAGAAAAAGCTCATATAAACATGGGTCCGGAAATGCTCCGTTTTCATGATACGGGATGTCTCAACTTCTCCATTTTTAATAGTTTATTTTAAATCTATCGAAAACCCGTTGAGATATTGAGATGAGTTTCGGTACACGGAAATGTATCATTAAAGGTCACATTTACATGTGCAAAACTGTTTTCTTGAGCACTTACATCAGTGGCGTTCGTGCCGGTTCATCAATGAAATTAGGAAAAAAAGCTATTTAATGCGTCCATAGCCAACTATGATTACCATTTAAAAAAACATAAGTTCACGTCATATCTGAAAAATCAAGGTCATTCTGAAAATATGCTTAACACCATTGAATTCTATGCAAAAACATCTGTAAAAAGAAACTTATTTCATTGATCTAAATTTAATAGATCTTGAGACATTTTAGTTTAAATATTTAGGTAATTTTCAGTTTTTTTCAAATATTTCAGAAAAATTACGTAATTTGTCAAATTGGAAACCGGCATCGCATTACATATGGAATTCTGCCCATATAACTGATTTTTTATTTCTTCAAATAAAAAAGTTACCCATACTGAGAGATAGATTATGGTCACCCTGTATAGTAGTGACCAATACCAGACAAGTGTTTTTATTTCTGCATCGGGGTACATTACAAAAGAATAAAATTAGGTTTGGACCGAATCGACGCCTTTCCTTAGCATACCAAATATACGTTAACACGTGATAACCGTAATAATAGGGAGTTTCTCAAATATACGACACCAAATTCGGAAGATATGCTTTGGGACAAAGTAAGAGAAAGGACATTTTTCAGAATAACTCCCATCTTTGAAATACAGTGTGCTTATTACAACTGGTTTGATTTCATTTATTTGCATTTTTCAATGCATGTCTTAGGTAGATTTAGAGATGTGCAGAAGTTTAAATTTTAATTTTAAACTCGAAAACAAAACGAGACATGAACAAATATCAATGGACAGAAGAGTTCAATTGGCTCTGGGGGAAATAAAACTTCTCGTAAATAGCATCGCTTCCTTCAACTATACCTCTGTAAGCTAGCCAAACTTTCACCAGAATAGTTTGGTTCTAAGGAATTCAGAAAATGCTACTTTCCAAAGAAATTCAAAATCAAAAACCACTAAATACACAAAGGAACCATTTATTTAACAACTTGTCTTAAAAAAAAAGTTACATTCACTTCCTTAATATCCTCCTCGAAGACGGAGCACCAAATGAAGAGTAGACTCTTTCTGGATATTGTAGTCGGAGAGGGTTCGCCCATCTTCAAGCTGTTTTCCGGCAAAAATGAGACGTTGTTGGTCTGGGGGAATTCCTTCCTTGTCCTGAATTTTAGCTTTAACATTTTCAATAGTGTCGGAGGGTTCAACTTCAAGAGTGATGGTCTTTCCAGTCAGCGTTTTAACAAAAATTTGCATGCCACCTCTCAGCCTGAGCACCAAATGAAGAGTTGACTCTTTTTGTATGTTGTAGTCAGACAGTGTTCTTCCATCTTCCAATTGCTTACCGGCAAAGATCAACCTCTGCTGGTCTGGGGGAATTCCTTCTTTGTCTTGGATTTTTGCCTTAACATTTTCGATGGTGTCACTTGGCTCAACTTCAAGAGTAATGGTTTTGCCCGTCAAAGTTTTGACGAAGATCTGCATGCCTCCTCTTAATCTCAACACCAGGTGAAGGGTAGATTCTTTCTGGATATTGTAGTCCGACAGGGTACGACCGTCTTCTAGCTGTTTGCCGGCGAAGATGAGACGCTGCTGATCTGGAGGGATACCCTCTTTGTCCTGAATCTTGGCTTTCACATTTTCAATAGTGTCAGAAGGCTCAACTTCCAAGGCGATGGTTTTTCCAGTAAGCGTCTTAACGAAAATCTGCATCCCTCCTCTTAATCTCAACACCAAGTGAAGAGTGGATTCTTTCTGAATGTTGTAATCAGACAAAGTACGTCCATCTTCCAACTGCTTTCCGGCGAAAATCAATCTCTGCTGGTCTGGAGGAATTCCTTCTTTATCTTGGATCTTGGCTTTAACATTTTCGATGGTGTCAGAAGGTTCGACTTCCAATGTGATGGTTTTGCCGGTTAAAGTTTTTACGAAGATCTGCATCCCTCCTCTTAATCTCAACACCAAGTGAAGAGTGGATTCTTTCTGAATGTTGTAATCAGACAAAGTACGTCCATCCTCCAACTGCTTTCCGGCGAAAATCAACCTCTGCTGGTCAGGGGGGATTCCTTCCTTGTCCTGGATCTTTGCTTTGACATTTTCTATTGTATCAGAAGGTTCGACTTCCAAAGTGATGGTTTTGCCCGTCAAGGTCTTTACGAAAATCTGCATGCCTCCTCTCAATCTCAGCACCAAGTGAAGAGTAGATTCTTTTTGAATGTTGTAGTCAGACAGTGTCCTTCCATCTTCCAATTGCTTTCCGGCAAAAATCAACCTCTGCTGGTCTGGGGGAATTCCTTCCTTGTCCTGAATCTTCGCTTTCACATTTTCAATAGTGTCACTTGGCTCAACCTCAAGAGTGATGGTTTTGCCAGTCAAAGTCTTGACGAAAATCTGCATGCCTCCTCTCAATCTCAGCACCAAGTGAAGAGTCGATTCTTTTTGGATGTTGTAGTCAGACAGTGTCCTTCCATCTTCCAATTGCTTTCCGGCAAAAATTAACCTCTGCTGGTCTGGGGGAATTCCTTCCTTGTCCTGAATCTTGGCTTTTACATTTTCAATGGTGTCTGAAGGCTCGACTTCCAAAGTAATGGTTTTACCAGTAAGAGTTTTAACGAAAATCTGCATCCCCCCTCTTAATCTCAATACCAAGTGGAGGGTGGATTCCTTTTGGATATTGTAGTCAGACAGGGTACGTCCATCCTCCAACTGCTTTCCTGCGAAAATCAATCTCTGCTGGTCTGGGGGAATTCCTTCCTTGTCCTGAATCTTGGCTTTTACATTTTCAATGGTGTCTGAAGGCTCGACTTCCAAAGTAATGGTTTTGCCAGTAAGAGTTTTAACGAAAATCTGCATTCCCCCTCTCAATCTCAACACCAAGTGAAGGGTGGATTCCTTCTGGATATTGTAGTCAGACAGGGTACGACCGTCTTCTAGCTGTTTGCCGGCGAAAATTAACCTCTGCTGGTCTGGTGGGATACCTTCCTTATCTTGGATCTTGGCTTTAACATTTTCAATGGTGTCTGAAGGCTCGACTTCCAAGGTGATGGTTTTGCCGGTTAAGGTTTTTACGAAGATCTGCATCCCTCCTCTTAATCTCAACACCAAGTGAAGAGTGGATTCTTTCTGAATGTTGTAATCAGACAAAGTGCGTCCATCCTCCAACTGCTTTCCGGCGAAAATCAACCTCTGCTGGTCTGGGGGAATTCCTTCCTTATCTTGGATCTTGGCTTTCACATTTTCAATGGTGTCTGAAGGCTCGACTTCCAAGGTGATGGTTTTGCCGGTTAAGGTTTTTACGAAGATCTGCATCCCTCCTCTCAATCTCAGCACCAAATGAAGAGTCGATTCTTTTTGGATGTTGTAGTCAGACAGTGTCCTTCCATCTTCCAATTGCTTTCCGGCAAAGATCAACCTCTGCTGGTCTGGGGGAATTCCTTCCTTGTCCTGAATCTTAGCTTTAACATTTTCAATAGTGTCACTTGGCTCAACCTCAAGGGTGATGGTTTTGCCAGTCAAAGTCTTGACGAAAATCTGCATGCCTCCTCTCAATCTCAACACGAGGTGGAGGGTGGATTCCTTCTGAATGTTGTAGTCAGACAGGGTACGTCCATCCTCCAATTGCTTTCCGGCGAAAATTAATCTCTGCTGGTCTGGGGGAATTCCTTCCTTATCTTGGATCTTGGCTTTAACATTTTCAATGGTGTCACTTGGCTCAACTTCAAGGGTGATGGTTTTGCCAGTCAAAGTTTTGACGAAGATCTGCATTCCTCCTCGCAATCTCAACACCAGGTGAAGGGTAGATTCCTTCTGGATATTGTAATCAGACAGGGTGCGACCGTCTTCCAGCTGTTTGCCGGCAAAGATGAGACGCTGCTGGTCTGGTGGGATGCCCTCCTTGTCCTGAATCTTCGCTTTCACATTTTCAATAGTGTCACTTGGCTCAACCTCAAGAGTGATTGTTTTGCCAGTTAAAGTCTTGACGAAAATCTGCATGCCTCCTCTCAATCTCAGCACCAAGTGAAGAGTAGATTCTTTTTGAATGTTGTAGTCGGACAAAGTACGTCCATCCTCCAACTGCTTTCCTGCGAAAATCAATCTCTGCTGGTCTGGGGGAATTCCTTCCTTGTCCTGAATCTTGGCTTTTACATTTTCAATGGTGTCTGAAGGCTCGACTTCCAAAGTAATGGTTTTACCAGTAAGAGTTTTAACGAAAATCTGCATCCCCCCTCTCAATCTCAACACCAAGTGAAGGGTGGATTCCTTCTGGATATTGTAGTCAGACAGGGTACGACCGTCTTCCAGCTGTTTGCCGGCAAAGATGAGACGCTGCTGGTCTGGTGGGATGCCCTCCTTGTCCTGAATCTTCGCTTTCACATTTTCGATGGTGTCACTTGGCTCAACTTCAAGGGTGATGGTTTTGCCTGTCAAAGTTTTGACGAAAATCTGCATTCCTCCCCTCAATCTCAATACCAAGTGGAGGGTGGACTCCTTTTGAATATTGTAGTCGGACAAAGTACGTCCATCCTCCAACTGCTTTCCTGCGAAAATCAATCTCTGCTGGTCTGGGGGAATTCCTTCCTTGTCCTGAATCTTGGCTTTTACATTTTCAATGGTGTCTGAAGGCTCGACTTCCAAAGTAATGGTTTTGCCAGTAAGAGTTTTAACGAAAATCTGCATCCCCCCTCTCAATCTCAACACCAAGTGAAGGGTTGATTCCTTCTGGATATTGTAGTCAGACAGAGTACGACCGTCTTCTAGCTGTTTGCCGGCGAAAATTAACCTCTGCTGGTCTGGTGGGATACCTTCCTTATCTTGGATCTTGGCTTTAACATTTTCAATGGTGTCACTTGGCTCAACCTCAAGAGTAATGGTCTTGCCAGTCAAAGTTTTTACGAAGATCTGCATACCTCCTCTCAATCTCAATACCAAGTGGAGGGTGGACTCCTTTTGAATGTTGTAGTCAGAAAGGGTACGACCGTCTTCCAGCTGTTTTCCAGCAAAGATAAGACGCTGCTGGTCTGGTGGGATACCTTCCTTGTCCTGGATTTTAGCCTTCACATTTTCAATAGTGTCAGAAGGTTCGACTTCAAGGGTGATGGTTTTTCCTGTCAAAGTCTTTACAAAGATTTGCATTCCTCCCCTTAATCTCAACACTAGGTGAAGAGTGGATTCCTTTTGAATGTTATAGTCAGAAAGGGTACGACCGTCTTCCAGCTGTTTTCCAGCAAAGATGAGACGCTGTTGGTCTGGTGGGATGCCCTCCTTGTCCTGGATCTTCGCTTTCACATTTTCAATAGTGTCAGAAGGCTCGACTTCCAAGGTGATGGTTTTACCCGTCAAGGTCTTTACGAAGATCTGCATTCTGGAAAGAAACGTATGTTTAGAATAAAAATCATAAATCACAAATCATAATTATGTTTGCTACGTTTCTCTATTAATTTCATTGTAAACATGATTCATTCCCCGTTTTGTGAAATAACAGAATTTCGACAGCTCATGATAATGAGAAACAATGTTGTACACTTTTTAGCAAATTAGGGCTAAATTGATAATATGCTGTTAACTTTAACTGAAAGCTAACTTTTTTTTCTTGTAGAAATACATTGAATGTTGAGACAAGTCTTTCTAATTGTTTTTTTTTCAATTTTTTTCATTATTTTCTTAACTTCGTTGGTGCTTGGTAACAGTTTTATTGGAGTTAGTGCTTTCAACCCATTGTTAACCTATTACTTTATGTTTTTTCCTCAAGTACAGATTTTTGCAGTTGGCTGATCAGTGTCAACAACTTTAGCATCTATAACATTAGGAATATAAAATATATAAATTTTTCTTGCATGTCTCTCATTTGATGTAATTATTGTGATGTTCATTTTTCTTTTAAGATTTTCAATCTTGGTTTTCTCCAAGTCATCATTAGGTGTTAATGGCTTTTCCCAGTCCCACTATTCATCTAAGCACAGCTTTCAGTCTTGCAATCTCTATTTTTCGTTTATCAAAGATTACCTTATCTTGAGTAGGTATTATTTTTAAGCTGTGGGATATATGTTTAGCTATATATTTACTCTAATTTGACGTGTTTGAAAACAACTTTTAATTTTACAATTATGGGGGTGGTTATTTTTCCTGAGTAGTCCTTGTGTAGGGTTGAGTCAGGTGCAGGGTCAAAAAAAGAAGATCCGTTACATATTTCCACTGGTGTTCCATTTTTCCTTTGTAGTGCTTTTACAATGACTTTTACTTTCAAACATTTATGGACATTTCAAGTTAATTTAGAAGAACTATCTAATAAATAAGTCTAAAACATCTCTGCACTGCAGTAGTTTCTAAAGAATTCAAAAGTTTTGTTTAAGAGGTTTAATTATCAGCAAACAGAAGTCTGATCTAAGCCCAAAAATACAAACACAATTTTATTTCTAAATAAAAATAATAGGTTGTTGTAAATGTTAATAAAAAAAAATAGATAGTCAGTGGCAAAATTGAGTACACACAAAGTTTTAAAGTTTTTCCAGGAGTAAAAAATATACATACAGAAACCCTATGTAAAAATTACAAATGCAGTGGAATGTTCATTAGTGTAACAGACAATGAGATCTATAAAAACATTTACAACTAGAGACAAGATAGGGTTTGTGGAATCATAAGACTACATAAAATACGGCACAAACGTGAGTACACAGTCTGTGTAATAAAGATCAGTTAAAGCTAAGTAATCTGCAGCAAAAAGGTAATTCATATAGCTTATAAATTGTTTTGCTGCTAATATAATAACCGATAGGTTAGGACATAGCAATACATAACTTAACTCATAAAAAAACTGAAATATCGGAAGATCTAAGCAAACTTATCTTAATCTTAAGTCAAGAAGATAAAATCTCTTCAGTAAATTGGAAATACAATAAAAAGACATTATAAAAACGTTAAAAAAAAAAAATTGTTACAAGTATAAAGTTGCTGGTATTGTGTGCAATAAATTTCATTCTGGACGTCCATGGAAATGAACACCTTTTGATATATGTGAAATAACGAAAACGCTTAAAAAAGATCCTAGAATCAGTGTAGTGCAATTAGCTGGAGATATGTCACAATGGAAGAGGACTCTCATAAATACTAGTACTGTTGACAAACACTCAACTTACAATGTACAACATTTACATAGTGGTATACCCCATAGAAAACCAACTATTAGTGCTAAAAATCAAGCTTACAGTACTTTGCAAAAAATGTTTATCAGAGCCATAGAAATTTTGGAATATCATTCACTTTAAGGATTAAAGCACATATGAATATTTGATTTTAAAAAAAGAGGTAAAACCTATAGTCAACAAAAAATTCTGAGTTGAATCCCAAAAATCTTTTAAACATCACCAAACAGGGGGGGAATACTTTTATTTAATGTTTATATATTTTTCCTTGTGATTTAGTTTTTGTTAACTTCATTTTTCTTTCAGTTTTTGGGTTGTATATCAGACTCACTGCTGCTGCTGACTGTATATTAAATGTAGGTAGATAGTTATTGCAATTTTCAAAAACTTTCAATAGTTGTCAATTATCATTCTATCTATAGCTATAAAAAGTATAATTGATACAGCTGTAAATAGTACTATCTACATTTGCAACTATTGACACGTCACTTTCAATAACATTCTCGTAAGTTCTTGATCGTCATATAAACGTTTCTATCGTGATGACGTCAGTACTAGAGTCTGAACAATAGCCATAGTTCCAGTCACAGTTTTGTTTGTTGGCATTAAATCAATTTTACTGACGAGGACGTTTACTAACAAAAAAAACCCATACATATATTTAAATATTATACAAATACAGGCTTCCTTTATTACCGAGATTTCAATGGGAAACCAGTGGCAGATCACATTTTAAAAGTATTAATTTTGTTGTAGCCTTGCTACGAGGATCCATGTCGCCATCTTGTCCACACCCAGTGTGATTGCACCATTACAACGCAAAAAATGTTATAATTGAACGAATTTGAAACGTAGTAACACAGATTTTTTACTTAATAATTTGAAACTTACTTTTTCTTTATTTGCGAAGCCCTATAACACCTGAATCGGCTTTAAAACACTAGAAATAATTTGTTGCAGAACAATCAAATGGTTCCTAGGAAACCCTTACTAGCAACGACTTCTCGATTGAAAATGATGTTCACCTTATTGTTCAAATATCACTAACACAAAATCACTACTTTAAAACTGCTGCACTCTTTGTCGATGTATGTTTCAATGCGAAACTCCTCAGTTGAATGTCTTTTAACGGCGCAAAGCGAACAAGGAGCTAATTTTATACATTGACATTCCCCCACTCCAAACCATTCTAAAATAATCTCGATACCAAAATACTCTTTGTTTAGTAACTACGATTAAATTAAAACGTAGATGATTATCAATAGATTTAGATACTTATTGATAAAGAAAAAAATAAATGTATTAATAATTTGATGATAATTTTTGAAGAGTTGCAATAATAAAGTACGAGATTAATTCAAGTATATCTAGTAATGTTTTCTTTATCTGGGGAAATATTGGTCACCCTGATAAAAAGTTGACCTTCAGTATAGCTGTCAGATAACAGCTGAATTGATTGGCAGCTGTGCTGTCACGTAAAGCCAAAAGTAGCAAAATGATAGAAAACTGGAAGAGTAATCTGTAATAAAGAATATGAAATTTCCATCAAATGAAATTTTAAATTTAGTAAATCAATATTCTGCAATTTTTAAATATATAATTATCTATGTAAAATACATGAAGAAGAATAATCTCAACTAAACAGTACACAACCACTCATTTGACGATAAGGGACGGTTAAAATGAATATTTTGAAGTTAAACCAACTATTTATTTACTTAATAAAATATAATTTCTATCCTAACTGAGGAAAAAGTATTCTTAGGTTTGACAACATCGCAAAGTCTTTGTTGTTTATTAAACCTCCAGACGACACGTATTGATCAGCTGATTTGTGTTTAGGTTTTAAGTCCGTAATTTATTGTGGACAAATAGACATTAACTTTCGATTGATTTGTTGAATTTCTCCATTCAAAATGAACAGAACGAGAAACCAAGTACCTTATGTTGGAAAATATCTTAGAAACATACTGCGAACTTTACATAATGAGTTAAAATGTAAGGGAAGTCATAGATAACGAGAATTTTAATGAGAAAAATTGAAAAAAAAATCGCGACTATGATTTATACTATCGATTTTCGTACCTACCTAATCATATAATTAGTTTGAAATTTCCCTAAAAGTTGTACAAAATTGTCAGTATTCTCATCGTTCGCTCAAGTTTCTGCTTAGTTGAAATGGTATCTATATAAAAAAAATTCTAGTTTTTCTTCAAATACCTTTTACTCTTCATTTAAGTGCTTCATACGTTTTTATTATTTACCATACACATTTTTAAAATATGAATTTAAGACGTTTTAAAAACATTTCTCTAGATAACCTTCGGAATATTCTAGAACAATTTGCGTTTCAGCAATTCCAAAAAATTAGATTAAGTCGGTGCCAAGTTCATTTATTCAAGCGATCGCAGATGCAGTTCAAACGCCTCTTAAAATTCTAAGCAAATACTTATGATACAAATCCATTGTGCTGTGCTTTATTTATTGTTATCAATATTGCAGTTAAATAGGACGTCGTTTGTGTGGGAGGGAGTTTAAAGTTGGAAATTTCGTGGTATAATGAGGTTAAAAATAGACTTCCAGTGAATGTTATTATTAAAGAAAATAATATATTCATTTTCCACTTTCGGGTGATTTGCCCCATTAAGGCACAATTATTTTTTATTTTTTACACGCAATAACAGACAATAGATATCAACTAGAAGATACTAATAACACCTATGTATAAGAAAATAAATAATCTATTTTATACAAAAATATGTATAATATATTTCAGTAACAACTAGAGAAGGCAAGTGCGGTTATACCTACATAATATCCATATAGATGACCATTTTTAGACGATTAATTTGTGTTTGAAACACAAATAAACAACAAATTTGCGTCGTCTAAATATCATTGATACAACTATAATAACCTTAGAATCTTCCCATATACTTTCGATGCCTCCGCAAATAGTAATTTCCCTTTGTTTCAATTCCTTACGTTATAAATAGTATAAAGTATAAATAGAGTTCTTAACATTAATAAGCATGACGTAGTGAGCAAAATTAAAACAAGTTTCGTCCCTGTTCACGTGCAAATAAAATAGTTAACGATTTACATGTGTATTGGCAGACTAAAGCGTTAATTAATAAAACTACTTTTGGCTTTGAATAGTACATAAAACGCCCGCTCGAATATTGAGTAATTCCAATAACAAATATGAAAACATCCCCTTTTAATACAGGCCCCCGAAGGGCGGCCAAAACACTGCGCATAATTAGTAATTATAAAAATGTTGTTTTAATAACTATAAAGGAACAACTATTAAGGCATTAAACTAAAACTAGGAGAGCCCAAAGAGTTTCATGGCGTTAAAGGAAGTGGCCAAAGCGACTTCCTCCGGCTTCTTATTCATAAATGCCGCAATCATTTCAACGATCGCTGGCAAAGAACAGGGTTCGTTTCTTTGGAAAGTGCAATATCGATGTAAAAAGGTCATAGACCTGTTTGTAAGAAATAAAAAAAACTCATTTACATTAGAACATAACAGTTAAACCTGAAACTCACCTCTCTGTAAGACCTTCTTTAACATGTGTAGGTAACTTTGAGGCCCTAGTATTAGGGTACATAAATGGGGCATCAGTCTCGACTAATAATTTATCAAGAGGGATCAAATTGTCCACTAGCAATTTCCTAACACCACTGTCTGACTTGTCTTTACACAAGTAACCTGAAATTCTTCATGTAAAATCCAAAATTCCCAATCCTTCAAATTACCTGTTAATCCTATGTAATATCCTTTACTTAAATAAGCAAGGGCATTTTCAAAGCTGCCAGTAAAGCAATGGATAACCACAGGTGGTAAATTATTAGAGTACCTATCCAGTATTTCGTTTAGTTCGTTAAAAGCGTCTCGTTCGTGGATAAATAGAGGTTTACTGTGCTCAATTGCTAGTTTAATCTTCAACAAAATATGCTTCAAGTTATTTGTGTGTGTATTATAAAGAAGAACTTACATGTTTCTCAAAAACAGCTTTCTGGTCCTCTGGCTCAGAAAAATTCCTGTTATAATCCAAACCACATTCACCAATAGCAACACATTCTGGATTCTGCACTATCCTCTTTAATTCCTCCCAAGATTGATCATCATAGGATTTTGCATCATGAGGATGAATGCCTGAATGGTTTATTCTTTATGTTTATAATATCAATATGATTTGAACATTATAAGTATACCTGCAGTAGAGTAGAGGGTACCAGGATATATACGAGTCAGTCTTAAAGCTTCTTTGCTACCTTTTACTGACATTCCAGTTACCATAATTTTCTGTACACCTACATATGGTTTATTGAAATGTAAGTTAAGAGATAAAATTTAATAAGTCACCTGAGTCCTTGGCCCTTTGGATTACACTGTCCAAGTCCCTGCTGTACTTCTTGTTAGTCAAATTGGCACCCACGTCGATTAAAATGTAATTCTCGTAACATTTCTCCATAGCTGCTGCTTTGATTAAATCGTCGGTAAGTGTGTCTATGCTCGGAGTGGCCATTTCGTAGGATTTTATTAAAACTAATTAAATCTTGGTACTGGAAGATGGTAAGCACAGATATAACCTATAATATTTATTTACCCAACGTTGACATTTGTCAATTTGGTAGTTACATGATTGTAGCCAAAAAAATTCAATAAACCAAATGTTGTCTCTTTTTAGCTAAAGACATTTATGGTGAAAAAACAAGGGCAGCTTATAATCATAAGTCAATAATTTGGATTGGCGGATGAAATAAGAATTTGAATTTGTAATATATGTGGCTGTGTAAAGAGAGATAAATATATCTAAACTACCACATAAGCAAAAGAGACAATTAATATTTTGCAAGTGTTTTCGTTCTTCTTGAAATAGGAGGATAAGTGAGGTTATATTAGTGAACGGTTTATTTTGCTGTAATGTCAATTAATTTAAGTATCTATATTTTGAAGAAGTTTTAAGTGAAATTCAAACTATGGACCACTCTGTTAATTGTACCCTCTCAGCCATAGACATCAACTCAATTACACAAGCACTAATGAACGGTACTGGGCCACAATTATACGTAAACTTGACAAATACGCCTGCAAATTTTCAAAAAGAAACTACCAGTAAGAGAGCTCCAACATATAAAACTTTCAGCCAAAAACGAATTTCAAATCATGCAAATGCTTCTGCTCCTTATAGTCACAAGCAAACTCAAAATTATAGTCAATCGCACCCTCGACAAATTCAAGACTGTTCCAACCAAGTACACCCTAATTCCTCTCCAAAAAACAAGCTAACAGGCAGTAATCGAAATATCAGTATTCTAAAAAAAATTTCTACCACATCTCTAATTAAAATTCAGTTTAATTCTGATACACGTCTCCAACATATACTGAAAGAAATTTTGTGTTTGACGAGAGAAGCTGATGTAGTCAGTGATCTTATGATAAATAATGATATTGCTGATATGAAGAAGCAGCACAATTTGTTCTTGGACCCAGAAGTAAGATGATTTATTGTCTGCAATAGTTGCTTCAAATTGAAATTCATTTCAGGATGATAGCCTTAGCATAAGCTCTTCTGGTTCCGATTCAGAATTAAACGAAGAGCTACCAGAGGAAATGCAATTTTTTGGAACTGGTGGTATGGAAGAAAGTTCTGCTGATTTTGAAAATCCATTAACAGACTCAGACTCAGAAAAGTAATTTTATAAAAATAAATTTAAAAAAAGTAACAGGACTTTGGTTTTTAATAAATAACATTGTAGGACTGAGACTGCAGATGAAGGTTCTTCAGAGTCTACACAGGAAACTGAATTAAAAGTGAGAAATTGGGCTCCAGGAAATGTGCAAAATAATGACAGTGCTGGTGTACAATTTAAATTGGAGCCTGATGAACTAATAATTGAAGAAAAAGCATTTGATGTTGATCTACAAAATGGGCAAAGGAAATTGCGTGAAGTTCCTGAAAGGTATATGCTTCTACAAGATCGTTATAGATTTTAATATTTCTCTGAACACACATTGAGCACATGGTAAACAGAA
Organism: Euwallacea similis; assembly: GCF_039881205.1. Taxonomy (NCBI): domain Eukaryota; kingdom Metazoa; phylum Arthropoda; class Insecta; order Coleoptera; family Curculionidae; genus Euwallacea; species Euwallacea similis. The sequence continues at coordinate 3,441,157 of NC_089612.1, forward strand.
AAGGAGTTTCTATGCAGTCACAAATGTGTTTGTCAACAAGTTCACAAATCTTCATTTGGCAAATGATTTGTAGATTTTTCCAAGACATTAAAGGGAATGCACACTAATCCATTTGAATCTATGTGTGCTACAAATATGTTCCCTATTTATCATTGAATTTGTCTGCTCCTTGTTATAATATTTATATATTTTTATTATTTTTAATTAGTTAAAACAATTTTAAAATGGAAAAATATTAATTTTATAATTACAGTTCTGAAGTTTAACAATTTATAATAATGTATATCTGATTGCCTACTGAAGATCTAATGTGCTCCCATCTTTATTTTTGACTTTCATGGCTGCTGCTTTCATAATGCTTTTCAGCATCACCTGTACCATCCAATCTGACATTACAACTCTTGCAATAATACCACATGGTGTCTACCTCCAGTGGAGCCTAAATAATATGCACAGTGAGATTGACAATAAATATAATCATTGTTAAAACCTTTTCTAACAATTGTTCCTTGCTCCAAGCACCAAATTTCTTAATGTGGGTTTTTCCATTCAAATGGTTTGGAACAAAATGAGATTCTTGCAGGACAACATTGCATAGAGTGCAAATAATATAGCCTTTATTTTTAATTAAATTGAATATTTTCCTATCGATTCCTAAAGAATGAGAAGAACTAACATGGAAGTATATTAAGAGATTCTGAATTACCCATTTTTATTAAATTATACCTCATCATTGCTAATTCTCTATGGGGAAAGTCTTGCACATGTTGGTCCTTTTCAGATCTTGAGTAAATGTCTAAATCACATACAAAACATTTGATAATTTCTTCAGACTCAGGAGATGCCATGTATGGTCTACAATAAAGTATAGTTTCACTATAATTGTTTATATAATTAAATTGAATTCTTACTCTTTAAGCAATGGTGGAACTTTAAATAAGTCATTGGTAGTGGCGGTGTGCGTATTATTATTATCCATTTTCAAATTATTGTTATTTTCAAGTTGGGAAGAGTTTTGGGTTGATTTGGGTTGAAATGATGTTTTAACTTGCCCCAACAAACTATAAAGAGAAAAATATCTAGAAAAATCTGAGATTTTTGATTATAAAAAATTACCCAAACAATTTCAGTTTATCTCTCTTCACCCTATCTATTTTTGGTACAACAAAAAATACATTTGCAGGATATCCACTTATATAGACAATAATAAAATAACGGACATCAAGACTGAGAAAGATGAGGATGTTTCGACCGTTCCCAGAAATCACTATAATGATCATGAAGAGGACATAAAAGTAAATTTCGCAGCCTCGTGTAAGGACGTACATTGGAGTGCTCATCAGACACCTCAACAACCACTGTCTTTAACTAATGTAGGAACTGAGAAGAATACCGAAAGGTAAGTACGTAAATAAGGTTATTGGGGCATTATAAGTCGATAATCAATAGTTACTAATACATTGAAGAATTCGGTGCAAAAACTGGTTAACTCCAATTTTTGCCAAATTTCAATTCAATTATGTTTTTTTATTATGTGTTAAGTTATGAAAAAAGCTTTGATGCAAAGTCAGTCAAATCCAAACGGCTTTAGCTGAGATATAGAACTTGAAAAGATGACACAGGAAAATTTTGAAGCGAAAATCAGTAATCTTTCGGAGATTACCGTTTTTTTCCCACCGAAAATAGAGATTGTGTACACCCCTTCATAAAATGTTTTCGTCTAATTACCACTGCGAATGTTAAAATGGATATGGGTACGAAAACGTTTTTTGAACAAAGATATGCACTTTATACATGTGCTTATCTACTCTGATTTCTGTTGAGTGTGTATTGGTTTGTTCATACCAACGCCACACCTAATTACTAAACATCTGAAAAATGAACAATTCTAGTGAATTGAGTGAGTCAAGTGAAGAACATCCATTTGCTGACTCAAGTAGTGACCATATTCTATCAGATCCTGATACTCCAGGACCCCGTTGTAGCATAAAGAATTTTTTTCTCGCCGAAACAATGAATGAAAAACGGACAACCTCAGCTAAGGATAAGCAAGGACCAGAAAAGAAAAAAGGTAAAAAAAAGAATTAAAAACGTACAAGTTTCTGGAAAAGAAATGCGCATAATTAAAGCAAAAGAAGCCAGACATGAAGAACATATTAATTTGACAAATAATAAAGATTCGAAGAAAACTACAGGGCCTAAATGTAGCTGCAAATTAAAATGTTTTACAAAAATTAGTGATACACAAAAACAGAAAATTCTTGAGCAGTTTTATGATATTGGTGACAAAGATGATCAGGATATCTATTTGAGTAGATTAATCACGGCTTCGAGTGTGCAGCGTAAGCGACCAACTACAGGAGACTGAAGAGAAAAATGCAGTTCTTTTCAGTATAAGGTAACAGTACATTTTTGTTAGTACACTTTTTTTTAATCATGTTTTTTTTTAATTCAAGACACGCACCGGGGCTGAAAGAATTAAAATTTGCAAAACGGCTTTCTGTTCTTTGCATGCAATCACAAAACATCGAGTGTCAAAAATAGCAAAAAATTTAGCTGACGGTCACATTATTGTAATATAAGTACTGTTTTACAGTGTTATGAGTTACAGTTCAGTTTTCCATTACATCTTAAACACCATAGTTATCAGATACCCTGTATATTATTAATGTACTGTCAAAGAATATTTCTTAAGTTAAATAAATAAATCCCAAATTGTACTTTGATTTCAGAGTGCAAGCAGTATTCAACCAACCCATCTCATTCATTCATTTTCATTTACCAATTAATTGAAAAAGTTGTATAGAATCACTAATTTTATCCACCATTTTATCAAGAACAAGAATCCACTTTTCATTTACATCCATAGGATAATAATTATAAATAATTATTTTCTCCTTTCATGTACTGAACGTCTCGAAAAAATATTGTTGACCTATTTTTGTACAAAACCCTTCAATTACTCTTCGTTTCATAGATCTGGAAAGCATCAAATCTTCTGGAGATAAAAAAAATTGCAATGATTCTGCTCAAAAAATGGTTGTACGAAGGTGAAAATTTCTGACATTAATTCATTAATAATTATTTCCGCATCCGAAGCTCTGTTCTATTGTATATGAAAACATATGAGGGGAATTACATTTTTAGACGAGTGTAGGTTATCAAAAAAATAATTCTCACTCTCATATTTTCCCATAGACTAGCTTCAGAGGTTAATTTTGGTATTAATTAATTGTTAATATATTGAAGTATATGATAAAATTGTATTATTATTAACGAAATATAACAAGTTAAGAATTAACCGAAATATTGTGATTTATTTACATAGTTTACGTACTATATGGAACTAATCCACAGGTTTTATTGGGTAGGATGATGCCACATTGATGGGTCTGAAATGACATTACTAACAGTTTCTACGAAAAATAATTAAATAAATGAAAGAAAAACTAACCAAAAACTAAACAATGGACTTTTGAATGTTTTGCTTCACGAAACCAGTTATTTTAATGTTAATTATTGTGTGTTATTAATAAAGTTAATACTTGGGAACTTATCGAAAAAAAGGAATGCGTAAAGATCTTTATACAACTGCTGATAAATAAAAAGTCTCTAAACACAAGAAGTGTTTCTTAAGGAATCATGACTTTCTAGCGCCCTTTTTAAGTGAATTTGAATGAAATTTGAAATCTAAAAGTGTAGTGTTGCTTTGATAAGCTTAACAATTGAATATTCCCCATGGCTGAAGAAGTCTTATTAACATGCCCTCAATTGCATGTTAAATTAGTAAGATGTGATAACCTTATTGCCCAGAACTTGGCAAGCAAATTAAGAGCAGTCACTCGAGAACTAAGACAAAACCAACCCAGAGACGATAAAGTAGGAAAGCAGGGTTATGCTTGCATAAAAAATGCTGAAAAAGTCGATAGGCAGACCAAATCACTTTATGACATCAATTTAAAAGAGGAAGTGTTGGAAAATGATACTCAAGATCAAGTATCCGTAAATAACCAAGACAATTTAAGACTTATACCTTCAATTCAAATAAAAGCAGAACCTAGCATTAGCCCCCTAAAACCAAATGGTAAATCCAAGCAGCAATCTTTGTATAATTCTTTTAAACCTACAGTCAAAAGAAAACAAATCCCACCATATCTTGATAATTCAAAAGCTGGCAGATCCCTGCCTTCTTCAGCCAACCATGCTGCAAGCTCCCTTAGTGGAAAACTATTAAATTTTAAATTAAGAACTAACACTAAGCTTCAGCAAACACTCATGGAAATTTTACATTTAAAGAGAGATTATAATTCAATTAGTAATGCTATGGTGCAAGATGAAGTAAAAGCAATGAGGTGGAAGCACAGTTTAGCATTATATCAAGAATCAGAGGTACGTATGTTTTTTTGGTTTTCATAACCTTTTTTGTTTCTTCAATTTATACTTATTTTGATAGAAGGAAAAAAAAGTTATTATTCCTTTTTTGGACAAAATGACTGAGTTAAGTTTCTCCTTAAATTCTTCTAAACAGGAGTTCATTTCAGGATAATATTGTAATGGTAGACTCTGATTCAAATACTTCTGATGATATGTGGAAATATGTTATATGTAATGGCACAGACAGTTATGCCAGCTCAGAACCAGTCATGAAGTGGTCTTGGAAAGTTATTGAACCTGAAGACTTATCAGAAGAGCCTGAAGTTGCAAAAGAGAGCCCTAAGACAGTTATGGAACCTCAAACAGCTTGTGAATGTAAATCTCAAAGGTTTGTACACATTTTTTATTCTTTTAATTGGCCCTAATTCTTTTTATTTTTATTTCTATAAATTCATTTCAAATTGTAGTTTTGAGGATACTAACACTGATGATGATGGATCTTCTATAACCACACAATCTGAAGTTGAACCACTTCCAACTATTTCAGAATCTAGGTAGGTAATGTCTTAAAACAATTTTGAGCTATGTATTTTTTTTTTTTGTAGTATGAGCAGTCTCCTCAATATTGATGGAATTACAATCGAAGTGGATCCAGTGTTTCCTGAATGCCCTCTATGTGCTGAAATCTCAGAATCCTTAGGACAACTTATAACACATATAGAATTATTTCATGAAAAGAAAGTCACTTCAGTAGGAACTGATAATTCTTCTCAGGTATCCTCAACAAAGGAAACTTTTTTAAAACAGAATCCAAAAATTAACCAACATAATAAGCCTTGTAATAAGGGTATTATTCCTGAAAATAAAGATAATCAATCACAGCACAGGGCCTCAAAGAAAAATTTCAATGCATTACATCATCTTACACGTTACGTAAATACTTATACTAATACTAAAAAGGATTTACTTCAAAGGTCCTCTTTTAATCGGGAAAATATTCCAAATACATTAGATATTGAAAAAAGGACTATGAAAGTATGTAAAAAAGAGACTGAAGTGATTGTGTTAGACAGTGATAGTGACTGAATAAATAATATTTTATGTTGTGCTCGTATTTTATTATTATATTATGAAAATTTTTATATATTTTTTTATTTCCTGGGAAATAAAACTCAAAAAAGTAAACCTTAAGCGATATTTTATTTAATCAAATATTGGCCCTTAAAATGATCACAGCCTTGGATGCAGGCGAGGTCTGTATTGTGCACCTTAGTGCTAATAAAGCCCCATACCTGATTTACAAAATAAACGTACTAAAACTTCTTTCCCTCTTATTATTTGGCAGCAGTCAAAACCTTCCTCGATATCCTCATTAGTCCCGAGACAGGATCTCTTCCAAAATATTTAACTTGAAGTTCCTGCCCTATTTCCAAACCTAAAGCTGACGGATGCCCTATCTAAATACCACACAATGTAATCTTTTTAACTAAATAAATCAGAGTTTAAACGCACTTTTCTGTTATCCAACTGTGAATTGTGCAGCAAGGCCGGAGGCATTCCTGGATATAACGTAACCATAACTCCAATATCCCTGAGCTGAAACCAGCAAAATACGAAAAAGTTATCTCACAACTAAATTTTGCGTAAATTTAACTGTGCGACACCTGTTAAATGTTAACCTCAATGGTAGAAAAATTAAATTAAAAAATAAAGTACAGATAGTCGGTTGGGTGCATATTTTTTAGATGCCCAAATTCACAATTAGAGAGGTGATGGCTATTTATATTTATGGCATGTTTATATTTAAAGTAGAAGTGTTTTTTGGTGCATAAACCTGCTGGTCAACAGTTTATAATAATTTAATTGATACATTACCTCGACTATCGTTGCTTTATAAATCTCTCCAAACTCTAACTCTGGCACTCTCTCGCTGCTCAAATGTCTTTCTATAATTTCCTTGGCTTCGTCCATAGCAGCTTGATTAGGAGCAAAAATCTGGAAAGTTGTGTCTTCAAGTTGCGAAACTTGCACTCCAGTTTGAGCAAAAAGTTTCTTCATATTGAGTCCTCCCACACCCAATAATTTTGCTCTTTTATGAGGCTCTACTTCCAGCTTCTCCACCGCTGGCCAATTTTCTTTTTTCCCACTCCGCGGCTTATCTATGCACTGATGCATTATCTGCAATATCTTCTTTTTGGCATCTGACGCTTTCTGCAATGCTTCCATGACGATTTTCAAAGGCAACCCCGGTATTTTAATGTCAGCCTGTAGCGCCGTAAAGCCCTTAGGAGTCCCTGCAACTAAGCCAAAGATTGAAATAAAACCTTAAAACATTTTGGGCAAATCACTTTTAAAATCCAGGTCACCCATGTAGTCCTCAATGCCAAGGATGTCCGTGAGGATTTTATAGTCCTCGATTGTGTTTTTTTCTTTGTCATACCGTGTAACAAGGCCGATGGCCACACCCGCAGCGGGAGAACACACAGGTACACCTGCATCCATAAGGGCCAGGCTGCCACCGCATACACTCGCCATTGAGCTTGAACCTTTAAACATAAAAATACCTCAATAATTCTTAAAAGCCCAAGTTCAAGGAAGTGGCAACAGTCCTAGGTGTGTTAGGTGAACTATTGGTAATCTGTTTTGGAGATAACAGCACACTATACTGATTTAAAATTAGCTGAAATACTTTCATCTCTATAACAGTTTTCTTAGGTTCCAAAGCCAATAATAGATTTGTAAATTGTTCCCTTACTCAAGCCCTTAATAAAGGAGAATGTCATTCACAACTAGTCATAATTGAGTACAATTCCATCACTCCAATAATCTTTACTAGCTTAGCGTTAGTTAGTAATGTTGCTAACTAACGTGGAGGGCATTGTTGCCAAACTATGAAAACTTATTTTAAATTAGTTATGTACTTACCATTTGACTCTAATACCTCAGAAGTAAGTCTAATGGTAAAAGGAAAATCGCTGGGAATTATAGGAAATAGACTTTTTTCAGCTAAAGCTCCATGCCCCATTTCTCGTCTGCCTATCGGCCCCATTCTACCCGTTTCTTTAGTGGCAAAAGGTGGAAATTCATAGTGCAAGAAAAAGTTTTTTTCTTTAACACCACTAGAAAAATATCATTATAACTGAAGTAAAACTTTTCATGTGAACCTTACCTAGTGACAACACTTAAAGGATCAAGCCTCATAGCGCTCTCATGTGAATCTAAAGTTACAGTGCACAGAACTTGAGTTTGCCCCCTAGTGAACACTGCAGATCCATGTAGAGGCTTATACAAATCAACTTCACATGATATATTGCGCAATTCATCAAGATTTCTTCCATCACACCTTAACTCCTTGTCAAAGATCAGGTCTCTAAATATTTGCTTTACTACTTTGCTATAGCCCTCTCCTATCAGATTAGAGTCCACATCCGGAAATGAAGATCTGATTTTCTCTAATGCGTTTGTACGTACTTCATTTAACGCCAAATCCCTTCCTATTTTATCTAGAGAAAAATTTTGCAAAATCTCTTTAACCCTCATTTCAGAGAGCGATCTTAAAGCTTCGGAAATTTCTTTACTCAACATTATCGCAGGTTCAATAACCCTCTTTGGCTTACCAAACTGCTTCTGTAAGGCCTCAATTTCATTAATCACATTCTGAGCCTCTTTGGTGCCTGTTTTAATGGCTTTTTGCAAGTCAGTAAGGAGAATGTTATCTGCATTCCCTTCAAGCATTACTACCATATTTCTTTTACCAGCAGTAACTATTAAATTGAGCCTGGAGATGTTCAACTCCTTTCTAGTGGGGTTTATTATTAATTCGTCATTGATCATGCCTACACGCACTGCGCCTACAGGACCATTCCAAGGAATATCACTAAGGGAGAGGGCAGCAGAAGCAGCATTTATTGAAATTATATCAGGGTTATTAATGCCATCGACTGCAAGCATGCCACAAACAACCTAAAAAAAGAGGTCTAAAGTTGTGGTAATCCTAATAGAGAAGCATTATAAACTAGATTGAAAAAGACTAAGATATTAGAAGTTTAGCAGCTTAAGGAATATATGCAGTAAGTTTTTTTGTAAATAATGACTCATGTAGCCTCCTTTGAAAATACCTGGGTTTCATAGCAATAATTATCCAAAAATAATGGTCGCACACTCCTATCAATAAGCCTTGAAGTCAATATCTCTCTCTCAGTGGGGCCTAATTCTCGCCTAAAATAATTTGTGGGAATTCGGCCTGCAGCTGCCGATTTTTGCCTGTAATCCACGACTAATGGCAGAAAGTTGCTGGGGCTTGGTTTGGTTTTAGATACCACTGTTACAATCACTGCAGTGTCTCCTATGGAGCCTACCACGCACCCATCTGCGAGTCGGGCATATTTACCTGAGGAGAGCACTAAGTTCCTCCTAATCGTCGTTAATTCGGGTTTAAAACTGATTCGTTTGTTGTATAGAAGTTATCTTACCCATTGGAGAAATTTACAGTAGCTCGAGGGGTTTTGGATGTGTTATTGAGATATCTTCGAGGGCACCTTAGACGTGTTTTGTGGATCTGCAACGGTTTTACGTGGGCTATCCATCGGAAAAAAGGCATTTTTATCATAAAACGTTAGTTTGAAAACGTTCAAGTTTTGATCGTATCACATAACCACAAAATTCGGCCCCATTGGCGGCGTTTTAAGGAAATGGTGAATGGCAACGATGGCAACATTGGTTGGTATACTCTGCAGGTTTGCGTATGCTCTGACATCACTCATTTTCATTCAACCGCAATGAAATAACATAATCTTGCTATTTTATTTATTCGGAAAATTGATCTTTCTTTAGTCGTGTTTAATAGAAAAGGATAATAATATTTTTATTGGATAAGTGGTTTCAATTGTCATTTTGACTTTGAAAGGTTTTTTATCTTGAGTGTTTTTAAATTCACGTTCTTGCAGGTTTTTAATTTAAAAAGAAACTAAAAATGTTTATGCTTGGTAACGTATTTTTGCTCCATTCTCAACAATGACTTTATTGAACATCTTTTCCTTGGATGACGTCCATGAGGAGAATGTGCTAGCCACTTTATCCCAAGGACAACATTTGATAGGGCGGGGAACTCTTTTAAAGGTTTATCTAAGATGCTTAAATGCACTATTTCCATATCTACTCTGCTTTGTTTACAGATATCTGATAAAAGAGTATCTCGCAATCATGCAGTAATTCATGTAGCTCTTGATAAAATAACTCTAACTTCGGTAAGATTTGCTCAGTATTCTGAAATATTTCTACACAAGTAGTTTTTTCTTAACATAGATACACCTCAACCCATGCTTCTTCAGGGCCAAGAATGGCAAAAATGTGACAGTACTAACTAAAGATCAAGAAAGCGAATTAAATGATGGAGATCAATTTGCACTATTGCCAGATTATTGGTTTAAAGTTAAAAAGGTTCATGAGTGTGAAAATTTTGCCCCAGTTAATGGTAAAAGGATCCATGAAGAAGTAGAAGAGGGAAACGGCTGTGAGGAAGAAGAACCAATAAAAAAGGCCAGGTTTGCAGTTGGAAAAGCCCAAGTCATCACTGAACCATCCTTTGAAGCTGAGAAAGATGAAGAAATTTCTCATGCATCACAGCAACCAGTCGAACAAAACATCACAGAAACAACTTTAAATTTACCACAGCAATTTGAAGAAAAATTTGAAATTTCTTTTTCACCACAGCAGTTGGACAACACAGCCCTTATAGGGGACATAATGGAGGCACAACCCACAGAAAACAACCTCAATGAGGTGAAAGTTGAGCTGCTTGAATCCAATGTTGAGTTTGAAAGTGGACCTAGTGGTAACGGAACCACTCAACAACAGCTGAGGAGGGAGAGATGTTGGTATGGACATAAGTGTTTCAGGTATGTTTAGTTTATAAATATTGTCTCAAGAACTAACTAGGATCTGTAGGAAAAATCCCAATCACTGTGATACATTCAGTCATCCAAGAGATCAGGACTATGATTCAGATGCAGAAGATGACCGTCCAAATTGTCCCTATGGCATAGCATGCTACAGGAAAAATTCTGATCACAGGAAGGAATACAAACACAGTGCTAAGCCAGCAAAAAAAAAAACAAGTAATGTGGATATTTATGTTAATTGGGGATGTTCTTTTTGTCCTCACTGTATGAGGAAGATGGGGGGTGATGAGCAAAAATCGGATTATTATTGTCATAGGAAGGATTAATTTGAGTGGAAGCTCATTTCATTCAGGGGTAAGTTCAATATCCTCATGATTCCCATTTTTTAAAGGATGGTTTTGGCACTAACTTAAAAAAACTTGAAATCTGAGAATATAGAATACACCCCAAGTAAATGAAGTGCCAGCATTGATAAATAGTTCAAATGAGCACTCAAATGCTTGAAGTTTATTGCCACAGATACCTTTATTTCACAATTACCAAATATCCTTCTAGAAACAGACAGCAGTTCAATTAATAAATATTTCAAAGAGGACACAAATGCTTTAGGTTGTATATCACAGATACCTTTATTTCACAATTTTTTAAAATGTTGTAAAAGAAATGCATCTTAGGTTAAACTTTAATGTAAAGAAGTAATAAAGGTGACTGTGTGCCTTACCTCAACTTTAGAGTTAGTTTTATATGTAATATATTAAAAAATTTAACTGATTTGTAATGTATTTTATTTGAGATTAACAAAGAGTATTAAGTAATAAGATGGGGTGAGATTAGCAAGAAGTTTTCAAGGTAAGTTGTAATACATACAGGGTTGGTCATTGAACTGAGGCTCTCGTTTTCAATTGATTATTATAAACTATTATATTTTTGAATTATTATATTATAAACAAATAGATCCTGAGAAGAAAGTTTTATGATTGTAGACAAATTGATTTTTTCTAATAGTTTGACTTATAGTGTGCTGGGTGAAAAAGAACATATGTAAGTCAAGTACGTTTGTTTTTAATGGAGAGACCTACTTTTTAATTAAGTTAATCGTGCATTCCTCCACGTAGTTTCATTTTGAGCCATCCTGTATAGTTTAAAGAACCAGTAAAATTAGTTTGTCGACAATCACAAAACTTATATGAAACATTTCCTCAAACTCCATTTAAATATCAGTGCTGTTTTATTGACTATCCCTGTATAATATAGCTTAACTTAATGTTGTTAGATTAAGCGTAATGTCTTGTAAATACCCTTTAGAACTTCTTCTAAAATAATTTCAATAATTAACGTCTCAATCAGAGAATTTTTTTAGAGCCTCAACAATCCCCTGCTAAGAGAAAACGCCCTCAAAAACAGTCAAATCCTTATGAGAGTGAAGATGATGATTATGACTATGATGATCCCTTTCTCAATGATGACTCCAGTGATGACTATCTGCCTACAGACTCAGATAGCAGTGAAGAAGACACGGATGATTTGCAGGATCTAGATGTAGAATATCAGGAAAGAAAGCGGATGCTTAGGGAGGCCAAAAAGTTTACCAAAAAGAAATGAAGCATTTAAGTGTCCCCTTGGAATTTATTTAGTATTTACAGTCTGCACTAAGTTCTTAAAACAATAATCACCTGGACCTACAGCTAAATCAGTTATAATGGAAACACAGTAACTTGCAAAATTCTGAAAAGTACAAGACTAAAAAAATGCTATTTAATTCCATGTAATGTGTGATTATTTTAATACAGAAACCGAGAAACTCTGGTGTTGATTTGTTGGTACTCCATATATCAAATATCTTCCTCCTGGTGTTCTTGCAGTTCATCTTCAGTAACAGCGACTTCATTCGAAACTTCAATATTTTCACCATTAATAACCACATTTGTTTCAGTTATTGATTTCATTAGAACACCTCCATCTGAGTCAACAATATCAGAGTTATTTGGCGTCATCACTTGCAAATTATCTTGTTCATTACTTTGCTCCTCTTTAGCTTCTTCAATACCACCATTGATTTCATTTACAAAAGTCACTTGTTCCACATTTGCCTCAGTCACAACAGCAATTTCTTCTTCATCTTTCTTTTCCTGTGGTTCTTCAGGCTCAGGAGATGGAGACTTCTCCTTGGTTTCTTCTTCGTCATCATCCATTTCGCTGTCACTGCCTCGTCTGTTATGTCTGTCACTGGATTTTTCCACTTTTGATTCCACAGTATTAGTTTTGGGTTCGAAATTCCGTTTCATACGGTCCTCAATGTGGCTCAATTCTTCTGCCACTGCCTGCTTTCTTTTCTCAATGTGCTCATCAATTTCAACTTTAGATTTTTCCAGCAATTCATTTGTTTGTTCATTCATTTTTCTGGGGAGATAAAGAATTTGTGGTTTTGCTTTAGTGGTGATGAAGTGAGCCCTAAGTTTCTGTGACTGTTCCCAAGCTGCATACTCTTTCATCCTTAACATCTTCAGCTCGATCATCTTAATTTCCTGCTGTTTCCTCTTTCTGTTCAAAAACAACTCTTGTCTCTCCTTCTTAATTTCTGCCTTCTCTTGCTGCTCATGCTCCTCAATTTTTCTTTCAATTTGAGTCCGCTTCTCCTCTCTCTTTTTAAGCTTACATTCTTCCTGCTGGAACCTTTGCAAAGTTCCCAGTAAAGCCCCAAACATCCTCCGATTCCTTGCTTTGAATTTCTCATCCTTATTCTGTTTATCCAACATTTCCTGACGGCTGGGAATTTCTTTGGGGGCTGCAATTACCTTACTGATAAGCCCCTTTGAAGGGGGTGCAATTGGCTCATCTGGAACTTTATCAGAAAGACGGTCAAAAACAGAAATAGCGTTGGGGTTCCTGCGTTTGGGGGCATCATTCCTTCGATCACTCCCTTCAAATCTGCCAAACTTGTTGAAGGGCTGACGCCCGTTTTTCTCGTCAAGAGGTCGTTTGAGGCCTGGCCGAGGCGGTAGTTCACTAGGATCTCGTCCTATGAGGCGTTTTATGTTCTCATCTACACCTTTGAGGCTGCTTTTAGCCTCCTCCAGTTCACTCTGAAGGTGGCTAAAAGTCTTTAGGATTTCGGTTCCCATTGTTGGTTGAGAGGAGAGGACTGAGTTAATAAATTAATGGAAAAATGTGAGAATATTAATGGATATTATTAAATTTAATTATTAAATAAATGTGTAGCAACAACTTTCATGCATTTCCATTTAGGAAAGAATGGAGAGATAGAGAGAGAAAACCGGCGAAAAAACTGAGAAAACCTAATAATACTTGTCAACTGTCACCGAAGAAGTTAGTAAATTCAGAACATCAATACAGTTCAGAATAATGGTGTCCTTCTCTATGACATGAAGACTACTGATATGGAGGTTCTTATGATACTGTAAGGTAAATTAAACTTGGCAACACTTCAATTTAAATTTTGTTTACGTTTAAAGACTTGCTATAACTATTTTATTTATTGATATTTTTTTATTGCAATTTACAATCGCTTTTATTTATACCTTATTTTTCACGTTTCCTGTAATTTTAACGTTAAAAACCTTATTATGCCCCCAACTGACACAGAAGCCAAACTAACAGATTATAGAGCCAGAAAAGAACGCGAAAAATTGATAATCCACTATAAAACGAGAGTAGCGACATTATTTTCAAAGTTCACCAGAAAGCCCCAAAAAACCCAGGTAAGACCTCTTTTACTCAACTGGCCATTATTTGTGCAAAATCTGCTTGAAATCAAGGACCCAGTAGACCAAGAGAAACTCTCATCACTGTCATCAACTGACTCCAACTCAGATATTGAGCATGACTCCCTACTTATTGAAAAGCCAACACCTCTCTCCGTTTACGATTATGTGCTCTATGTGCTGGTTTTTTTGCTTTGGATTACAATATATGCTATTTTTATTAAGCTCCAATTTGGTATGGTATATCTCATCATATCAGCTTTGGTAGGAATGTATTTGAATACTAGGACAGGCCCCAAACAGAAAGATGAAGTGAGTGCTTATTCGGTTTTTAATGAAAATTGCAAAAAAATTGATGGAACTTTAGATGGTGAGCAAATGACCAAACAAATGTTGTATGGGCAGTTTGCTAGATAAGGCTTAAAACATTTATACTTCTCTGTGATATTGTACATGATGGGACAACAGAAATATATAATTTATTGCTTCAGTTGATGGTGTATTAAGACCGAATAATTATCCTTTTCCCGACATTATTGCATATTTCATATATCAAAAACACGTAATCATGATAAGCAACAATCAATACTTTCGCTACTATCTTATTTCATGTAGTAAGAATAAGATGTCAAGGAAATTTCCCCCATACGTACCTTGAAACCCGTGGTGAAAGTACGTTGTACGAATTCTAGAAACGTGTGTCTGCAACAAGCGAATACACTTTCAATGATACAACGGACGCGTTTCGTTTAGTTCACAATTTTCGTTGTGTATATAATATGGCTGAAAATCAGTCGGTACTGGCAGGAAAAATGAGTGAATTCGGAGTGTTATCAATTAACAATCCCCAGTTTGCCACCTATTTAATTGTGAGCTCCCTGTTGGTTTTAAAAATGTGCGGTCTCATATTACTCACCATTTTCCAGAGGTACAAAAATAAGGTCCGTAAAAAAAACCTAATATGGGCAAAGAGTGAATTTTTAATGCTGTAGGTTTTTATCAGCGAAGAGGACATGAAGATGCGCCCTGGGGCCACCACTGAAGCGCATCCTGATGTAGAAAGAGTCAGAAGGTATTCAGCAGGAATTTCTAAGAAATTCATCAGTAAAATTATTCTGTTTTTAGGGCTTTTCAAAACGATTTGGAGAACATCCCTGCTTTTCTCTTTATGGCCCTGGTATATCTGTTCATAGAAGTTCCTGACTGGGTGGTGCATTTCCTCTTCTACCTTTTCCTGATAGCTAGAACCCTCCATTCCATAGTGTATGCGATTTACGTGGTTCCCCAACCAGCTAGAGCGATTTGCTTCATGCTGGGTTTAGCGATTAACGGGTACTTAAGTTTTCACGTGTTGATTTATGGCTTCGTAACTGGGTACTTGGGTAAAAGGATATAGTGAGGGTGAAGAAAGGATAAGCTAGAGAACAAGAAAAGTAGTTGCAGAAATTATCCCCATGGATAATTAGATTTAACTTGTTTAGTGCAAATTTTACAGTGCGTTAAATCGTTTTAACTGTTTAATCGACTATAACTTGCTACGCTTTGATTTATAGATTTCACTGAATGGGAAAAGGTATATATAATTCTGTAATTATATTTCTCCTTGTGGGTGCACAGAAAAATAATTGAATCAATTATTTCGAAGATCACTCTGTAATTTTAGCATCTGCGTTAACCAAATATACATACGTACTAAATAATAAGGTTTCAGTTTTCTATTTTAAAATAAATTACGTAATAATGTAGCATCTGTGACCTTAGCTGAATTTTCTCAAGGAATGGCGTGTCACAATATGAAATTGATCCCTTAATGAATTTTTGATTGTCGATGGCATAACAAGGAATTTTTTGTTAGAAAAATTATGATTCTGCAGGAGACGGATGTAATTAACAACACTTAGGCATGACGCCAATAACGAGAGGGGCATTAATTACCTTATTACCGGTTTTTCAAGTATAGATATACTTGGATAGTTGTTCGTGCAGGTAAACATTTGCAATTTATTGGGACAAGTATTTCATGAAGGTATATACAAGGTTAGCAACTCGTCATAAATAAATTAATTATTTGTTGTAACCAACGAAAGAGTAAAAAAAATTTTAATTGAGATGAACGAATCTTCGCATGAAAAACAGAAAATAGCTTGGTTTATTTCCACCGCTTTTTTATAGTCAAAAGGCAAAATTAGAACTATTGACAATCTAGTGAGTGAATTTTTTCCATATAC
The DNA here is from genome assembly GCF_039881205.1 of Euwallacea similis. Lineage (NCBI taxonomy): Eukaryota > Metazoa > Arthropoda > Insecta > Coleoptera > Curculionidae > Euwallacea > Euwallacea similis. The sequence continues at coordinate 3,457,381 of NC_089612.1, forward strand.
AAAATGTTTCCAAAAAGGTGGAGAATATATCGAAATGGAAAACATTGCACTTACGCTTATAAATCATTTTCCTACAAATTACCCTTAGGGAAATACAGGTCTTTAAAATTTGATAGTGAAAATGGTATTTTTTAAATAACTTTTGTTTTAGCTGGTGAAATTTAATTAATTTATTTCAGAGTAATAAATTGATTTTTAACAATTTTAACGCAAAAATGTTTATTTTGGTATCTAGGTGATAAAGAAAAAAATACACACAAAATTCCATTACTTTTGTAAAATACGCCCTTTGACAAAATGATGTTTTTCTGGAAAACGGTTTAGTTTTCGTACATTAACCACGAGTACCTTTTTTCTTAAGTGAGCCAAAAATGTAATAAACCACATAAGGGTTAAAAAACCCAAGACCTTAAAAGTTTAGAGATGAAGAAGTTGAGGGTCATTCTGAAAATCTACAAAGAAGTGTTAGATCCTGTATTACTAACCTTGGTATGATACTTTTTTTTAACTTTAAATAACTATATTCATCAATAATACACTTATAATTCAATATAGAAACTATCTCTTAAGGAGACAACTATCTATTTTGTTCGCAAATTAACTTCTTACGTTAGATGTGAAATAAGTTTTCCCATTGCATCGCTTATTTTTCTGAGGAAGTCAGTTCAAAGGTTTAGTCCCCTTGAATCATCTAGATGTGAATTTGGACAGCAAGAGTCTGGACGCCTCTTCGTTGTTGTGTGATTTTAGCCGATTGTTGTGGGAATCTGCGTGTTTTTTAATGCTGGCCATAACCATTTCAATACCAAGATCTCGATGGTGGTCCGTTGTTCGGACGTATTTGGGGGGTGTTAACAATGCCACACAGTATTTTATTTTAGAGGATTTGAATCTTATCGACATGATTATTTTCGGCACATCCTCACTGTTGGATACCGTACATCCAAATTAACTGTAGCAACTTGTTTATATAAAAGTATTTTGTTGTTGGTTCCCAACTGAGAGTGCCTTCCAAGAAACCAATACATTTTTTGAGATTTGATGTTGAGTTCCTCAACTTTTTTCTTCATGTCTTCTTTTCAGTGGAGCTTGTCATCAAAATTTATGCCAAGGTTTTAGAAGGCCAGGATTTATGCCAATTTAGCTGTGTCGGCAGGCTTTAATCGTCCGTCACTGATGGAGATTGTTCTTTCGTCCATTCTCTTGTTTATAAAGTTTATGTACGTGTATTTGCCTTCTTTGAGTTTGGTCCACCATTTCTTGGTCTAGTTGATGACTTTGTTTACAGCTTGATGAAGTATCTCTGTTGATTCTTCAAGTGTATTTTCGATTGCTATTAATGCAATATCATCCGCAAAGTTGCTAGAGTAGTGTTAAACATTTTTGGTATTTCATTGGTGTATAACAGGTAGAATACTGGTCCTAGTACGCTTCTCTGCGGGACTCCAGCGCAAATATCTTTTAACTCGGAGTAAGCGTCTTCTTGTCGGATACGAAATTTACGGTTAATTAAATACGATTTGATTAGTACATAGAAATTTTTTTGTAGAATTGAATCTAGTTTGTGCAGCATGTCTTTATGCCCAACACGGTCAGAAGTCTGCAAGATATCCAAGAAAATTGCAGAACAAACTTTTTTTCCGTCAAGTGATTTTTAAATATCAGTAATTTTATGAACTTGATCGAATGTTGAGTGCTTCCTTCGAAATCCAAATTGATGCATTGGCACCAAGTGGAGTTTGTCGATGATTTGTTTGAGACATTTTTGGAATAGTTTAGACATGATCGGCAACAGTGCAATTGGTCGATATGATTCTGCTTCACGATGGTCTTTTCCAGGTTTGGGCAGCATTATCTCTGAGACTTTCCAGGAGTCAGGAACGTACTTCAATCAAAATGATGCGTTTATTAGGGTGGTTAGTTTAACTAGTTCGGTATGATACATGAATGGCCCAAAATTAATTAAATTTCAACTAGAAAAAAAGTTATTTAAAAAATACCATTTCGTTATCAAATTTTGAAGAGCTGTATTTTCGTAAGAGTAAGTTTTTGGAAAACAATTTATAAGCTTAAGTATAATCTTTTAACAAGATTTTTTCATTTCTGGGTTATTGCCCATATTTTTGAAAACACTCCATACAATTTATTTCATAGATGGCGCCTCGTGAATCGTATTGTTAACCTCAAGAAAGATTCTCAACAAGTGGTAAATAACATTTTCATTGAAACTCGTTTGATTGTTATATAAAATATGTATGTATCTAAGGGGCTACAGTCTCCAAATCCTAGAATAACACTGCTTTTAGACTTAGATACAAATACATTATAATAATAATAATAAATAGCACAAAGAATGATTACTAAAAAAATAAAATATATCGTATTAAACCGGATTTCCTGAAATATACTGCAACACATCAACAGCAGTGACAACCCCCAGAGGTTTCACAATCTCAGGTCCTGTAAAATCAACTCTAATAGCAATAAGTCACTTTTAGCTTCCTAGAAAACTCACCCTCCTTATCCAGGATAAGAACATAAGGTTCTTTTTCGAGAACGCTGGAAACCAGCCCTAAAGAAGCATCACTGTATAATTTGGGATAAACTCGAACCACAACATTCTCTAATGTATCACTGGGTTTCACGGATTTTGACATGAGATTGGAGAGGATTTTCTGAAGCGTCACCATTCCGATAATTCCCCTAAAAAGCGGATTATTCGAGCTGTAAGCGTAGGAATTATTTTACCCATTCGATTCCACTACAGGTATTTGGTCAACCCCCAATTTCTTCATCAAAAGAATGGAACGTTCGCATGTCGTTCCAATAAGGGCGGTTTGCAAGGGTTGAAGATTCAGTTTGGAAACTTTTTTATCCCACCACCTAAACGTTTTTTAAATTTACTAATATGAATTTATCCAGACTAGCGCTTTTACCAATGATTTTTAGTGTTTTCACACGGCATAAACCCACGGGCCTGCATCCACTCGTCAGTAATAAACTTCGTAATATAATTCCTAATACCGTCGGGCAGAATTACCACCACATTTTGTCCCTCTTTCAAGTCTTTGGCAGCATGCAAAGCTGCCACCATATTGGCTCCACTGCTAGTCCCTAAAATTTCCAATTATTATCCAAAAATTCTCCAGGAATAAAACTAAATTACCGCATAGTAAGCCCTCTTCCCTAATCAGTCTTCGAGCCATGGGCAATGCGTCTCTGTCAAGGGTTTTAACCCATACGTCGATTACAGATCTGTCAAGGATTGTAGGCACAAAATCATAGCCTAAATCATAGAAACATCATACAATTTTATTACTTCAGAAAATCGAGTTTACCAATCCCTTCTACTTCATAAAATGTAACATCAGTCTTATTAAGATTCTCTGGAAGGGCTAGAATTGAACCCTCAGGGTCGGCCCCTACAATTTTCGTGTGCGGAGATATTTCCTTAAATTTGCGTCCGATTCCACAAATTGTACCCCCCGTACCTGTCCCCACAACCTTGAAGTATAGAAGTACAATAATTTGCTGTTATTTAATAATTGTATAAAAAACCTTACAATCATGTCTACTTTTCCCTCAAATTGATCAAAAATTTCCTCCGCCGTGGTGTCATAGTGAGCTAAAGGATTTCCAGGATTCGAATACTTTAAGAATAAACTGTAATTAACAATGATCATCAGGGAGTTTCAATCCTTACTTGATCTAATATGATAGAATTGGGGATTTCCTTGTGCAGTTTGTGAGTTACCCCAAACAAACCATCATGAGCAAATGAGTCTAAGTTAACAGGAACTCGCACTATTTCAGTCCCAAGGACTTGCAAAGTGGACACTTTTTCATTTGACATTTTCTCAGACATCACAATAATGCACCTGTAACCTTTCACTGCTGCTGCGAGGGCCAGACCTATCCCTGTATTTCCTGACGAAGGTTCAATGATTGTATAACCACTATTAGGCTTTAAAAGGCCTTGTTTTTCCGCATCCTCAATCATCCGGAAGCCTATTCGGTCCTTCACTGAACCTCCAGGGTTGAAATATTCACATTTTACATCTAGAAGGTTTTTAATTCAGTTTTTGATTTCTTTCTCAAAATTCTCAATATGAGAAGAAACTTACAAATGTTGGCCTTAATTTGAAAGCTCTGGGGAATTTTGTTTAGTTTCACTATAGGGGTGTTTCCTATTGCCTTCAAGACATCAGGTAACACCTTGGTTTTGCACTTCCTGGAATATTAATCAGTATATTAGTTTTCCACAGAAAAACTTATCTAATAAGGCCAAGTGAGTGATGTAATTGTAATTGTAATCTCAGTAAATATTATGCTAAATGATGATAAAAAAAATTGATGTTTATTATACAGATTTGAGAGATTTGCTAATATTCTTATTTTTATCACATGTATTGTGTAGTTTTTAACATGAAAAAATAAAGTTAAGGCCATAATACAATAACTAATAAGTTGGGTAATAAACCTGAAGTCACTACTGGAAAGTATAATTTAATCTAAAGGCATTAAATTGTATGTTGGTGTTCTGGTTTATTTAAAGGGGATTATGATAGATTTAATGAGATTTTGCTTGTTTAGCATTTAAAGGTAGCTAAGAAAACTTTAAATTTAACAGGTGCTTTCTTACCATTCATCTGTGGTATGTGGATTAACTTGTTCCTTGTCGTTAATCCTATTCCAGGTGCATTTTGACTTATGGTTCGGAGGGGCAATAACATCATTTATAGGAGAGTGGTAAATGGGCACCACTTCAACTTTCCTGCGCTTGGGACACTGGGCGCCATTTTTTCCAACGTTTCCATCTACGGCGCTCATGTTTCTAGTTTGAAGTGATTTTTACTTACACGTTTTGTGACAAGATGCGTATTTAAATTGCAAATTTTGGAGGAAAGATGAATAAAAGTTCAAAAGGTTTTTTAAGGGTATTTATGGTTGGTTATGGTTACTTACCTTTGATAATAATGGAAGTATGTCTCGGATGGAGAAAGGCTTTAAAACCAATGCTGAAATCGGTGTAAAACCAGATTATTGCACGTTTAAAAGCGAAATGGGAGCAATTAAAAAAAGTAAAAATCAAACAAACGAGGCACGGTTGCCAAATCTGCTGTATGGAGAGTTCACTTTTTACTTGAAACAATTCATTACAAAAGCAATGAGTGTTTTACAATAATTAATAGTAAAATGTAATACAAACAATTCGTTTCAAACGTAGATTACATATATTTTAAAATTGTTAGGTCGATTTTTTACATATTCATAAAAGCATTCCTTGTCCTTATGTACTTATCACTTTTATGAGCTAGAGAGAAATATCTTTAGAATTTCCTGAGATTTCCAAGTTTTACGATAGCCTAGCAACATTGCAGAAGCTTTTTTTTTTTTTCATATGGACTGATCTTGGTTTCTCTGCTGGGCTTGCTGATGACGTGTCATACTGATCAGGTTCCTTAACACTTTACTTCATTGCAATAGGTTAGAATGAGATACGAAATTTCGTAGTTTAACCATTTGTTGAATCAGTTAAACTATGTTGTTTTCTTACTCTAATTGTACGCATTAAAAGCAGATAAGAAATCATTTTGTCTAATCTCCAATGTCATATCTTTTAATCAGCTGGTCATTTACATGAAGCTATTTTCCGACTACTTACAAAAATTTCGCGGTGGTTTCGAACGTTTTTCTAAAAATTTTTTCTGTGTGCGACTACTTTTTTATGCCTTTTCTGCTCCATTTTGAATCTCGAAACCACGATGTCCATGAACAGACACATGCATCCTCGAAACATCTATAAATCACCCCCGAACTTCAAGGAACTGGCCCTGGAGTTTCCGGAATTCAAGCCCTATGTAAAGTTGGACTTTTCCGGTAAAGTAAATTTCAACTTTAAAGATGCCGACGCCCTCCGAGTTCTGTGCTGCACGCTTCTGAAAAAAAACTTTGGTTTGACTGTTAACCTTCCCAAAAACAAACTTGTTCCCACCATCCCTTTACGCCTCAACTACATCTTGTGGATTGAAGATTTATTGGATTTCTTGCAGAAGTCTGATAAAGTTAAGGGCATCGATATTGGAACTGGAGCTTCATGTGTATATCCATTGTTGGCAGCCAAGAAGAATGGGTGGTCAATGGTTGCCACTGAGACAGACCCAACAAGCTTTGAATATGCCCAAAATAATGTTAACAATAACAATCTGCAAAATCTTGTAACTGTTGTAAAAGTGCCTGGTGACAGCCTTTTAAATGATGCTATTAATGGACAGGATTTCGATTTTTGTATGTGTAATCCTCCTTTCTTTGCTAGCACACAAGAGCTACACCCCTTCTTCAAGGCTCGCTCGGCAAGTCGCCCCCATCCGAAAAATGCTTTTGTAGCCACTACAACTGAGGTAGTGGTCAAAGGAGGTGAAGTGGAATTCATCCAAAAAATGATCAATGAAAGCAAATCATTGAAAACCAAAGTAAAGCTTTATACAAGTATGGTGGGCCAAAAGAGTCATTTGCCAGCCTTAAAAAAGAGTTTAAGACAGGCAGGAGTTGGCAGCTTTAAGGAGACTGAGTTCTGTCAAGGTAATACCACAAGATGGGGGCTGGCCTGGACTTTTTTGGAGTGTAATCTGCAGAAAGCTCCAGATATGGTGAAGCTGGCAACAAAACCTTTAAAATCACATGTCCCACTCTTTTTTGAGGTGCCTGATTTGGAAAATCAACCTGAACATGTGGCAAAAGTCACCGATGCCTTCCTGTTAATGTTCAAAAATCTAGAAATGACTTTTGAAGCTGTCGGCAGGAATAAATTGCATCCAAGATACTTTGTGAGTGCTTATTCAAACACTTGGTCAAACCAGAGAAAGAAACGCAGGGAGAATATGAGGAAGACCCCAGAGGTAGGCATGGAAAACAATAATGTTGTTGAAGAGGAGAAAACGTCTCCCAGAAAAAGGAATTTAGAAGAGTTGCTGTGCGAATCTACTGCAAAAAAATTAAGGCTCAGCACTGAGTCGGAGACCAGTGAAAGCTCAGTTTTTTACAAGTTTATGGTTGCAGTTAATTGTTCAAGTAATAACATTGTGGTGGAACTGAACACAGTGGATGAAATGGGGAATCGGGAGTATTTGCATCAAATAATGCAGTATGTTAAGAACAATTTTGCTAAAGCAATAAATGAGGTTCACTGTTTATTAGTGCTTTATTGTAGAATGGGAAAAAGGGGAGATATTAAGAAACATTTTCATAAAAAATCTTTATAGTTATAACAGAAATATTCTAATAAACTAAAATTACACAAGTTTTTCCTGTAGGTTTGGAACTTTTAAAGTTTAGGAGAAGTAAATACCATGAATTTGAAGTAATAAAATTATAAAATGGAAATTAGCAAGCAGATCTATTTTCAGCCATTCCACTTGTTGCAATTCATTTTTATAAATAGATAGAAAATGAAATTGAGCATAAATAGCTACAAAATAAAGCAGATTATTGAAGAAATTATGATTATGAAAAAATTAGATTTGGTTTGGAACATGAACCAGTGCCATCATGTGGAGATTAACTCCCATTTTGTCTTGCAAAAAATATATCATCTATTCAATTAAGTTTTCCTTCATGAGAGGGCTGTGAAATTGAATTAAAAACCAGGCTTTAACAAAGAGAAAATATTTTACATTTGTCTTAACCATAGTGATAAAGTTTTACATTTTTCAGGTGTTTACTTATTGCCATCAGCGCTAGTTCCTGCTGCTGACTCATCCTCCAGTAGCTTCTGCAGACTGACCCCCTCAAACTTTGATGGATCAATGTTATTGGAAGCATGCGCCAAGAACAACTCCTTCAGGAAACTCAATTCTTTGGTAAGAGTCTTCACTTTTTCCTCCAATATGGAGTTTTCATTGCGAAGCTTGCTCACCCGGCTCACAGTCTCCTGCGTCTTTTGCTTTGACTTCACCCTACTTCTTTTAACGGCCTAAATAGGATTCATTGCTAACAGTTTCCTGTTCAGGGTCACAGCTATTACCAAATTGTTTCGATCCCTCCTCTTACGGTACTCATCGGAGTCCTCTCCGGATTCAGGGCCCTCTTTTTTGACTCGACCTCTCCTGGGCATCCCTCGAGCCTGTAAGCGACCAGTTTGTATCTGGAGAGTGGTAATATCACGGAATTTGCAGGACTTTCTTCAGAGAAGACTGCAAAAATTGGAATTTGTTGCAAAAACTTTTTTGGTCAAAATATCAACAATATGTTTGTCAATGTCAAGTGCCGACCTTGACGAAATGTCAAGATTATTTTAAATGGAAATTTCGTTTTCTAATTGAGAGTATTTGGAGTAACAGACCATGAGTTATCTTCTTTTGTTTTGTACGGTTAGACTAGGATGAGGCTTAATATTGGAATCTTTTTGCACTGAATGATTTGTGGCATCTTTGTCTTTCTTATTGGGTTTATGTATCCGAGGAAGAGTCTATTTTAATTTAAATACGTTGTTTTTCTTTAAAAATTTGCATAATTGCGCTGTTGTCAGTGTTGCTGTTAATGTTTTTCTTTTCAAGCAACAATCATGTACATCTTACACACGTATACAGTTTTATGATTGAAATGTTTAATTAATTTGGTTATTTTTCTATTTTTGTGTTACTATAAATGATAACCATGTTATCGTTATTGTATAAATCCACGTACGTGTTCGTAGTGTTCTATTATGCCATAGTTCCATTAGGATTCATAACCAAGTAAGTGTTGGTAAGTCATGTTTTCCTTTAAATTACAATGTTTGTTTTACTTTTTTAACTGTAAATCTGTGTGTTAAACACTATGAACAATATCAAAAAAGTTCACCTAACTTCGTGTTTTTCTAAAGTAAATAATTTTTCGGGAATTCTGTAAGTTTAAGGCTTGTTCATTGAGGTATTGTCTTGTTAACATAGGCCTCAAATAAGCAAAGCAGTGTACATAGGAGTATATGTATGTTTAAAAGTAATATAAGTTTAGTATTAGGAGCACATTAAAAAAATATTAAAAAGCCTTAAAAAAACAAACATTTTAAAAATGGACAATACAACTGACATAAGGAATAAATATAAGTTAACAGAATAAATTATATTTCTTAAGCTGCTTGAGGATGTATAAATTAACATTTTTGAGTATTATGAAATCTCTGAAATTAAGTACTAGACTTGTGTAAATTTCAAGGTAAATGATGGAATTAGTTTGTTTATTTTTCAAGCTAAATTAGTGAATAAAGAAACTCATTATTACTAAATATTTACATTACATGAATTTCAATTAAATAATCAAAAATCCCATGATTTTTCACTTGAAACAATAAAATTAAGGAAAATAAATAGAGAACTAACATACACCCATAACATTGTTAACAATTGCTGTTACATGCACTGAAATTATCATCCCTGTTAAAGTAAACTTTAATATCACTCTCCAATAGTCTCACTGTACTAATAACACACATATCACAATAAATGAGGGGAAGCTACTTTTCTCCACAAAGCGAGCACTGAACTAAATATAGGTATAAACTGATAAGCTTATCAACCCAATTGATTTAATAAGCCCTTGTCACCAAGTGCTTAGATTGAGAAATGTGTGGCTAAATTTGAATACAGGGTTGGAATACCTTTAATTCATTATTATTTGAAATGTTTTATGCAACATTGCATCCTAGAAGAATTCAAGAATCTTTCTGGAAAACTTACATTAAAGATTTGTACATGAAGTGAGCATTGGGCTTACCTAGAAAGCTTCTTGAAGCGTTTGACAAACCTGTAATCAAAGATATTTTCAGTTTGTAGTTGTAGTGTTTAGGTAAGTCATAGCCCGGTCCTTAAGCAAAGAACATTTGACTCACTGGAATTAATCCTTATATAACCCTATAATAATAGTAATAGTAATAATCTGGAGTGTTAAATTTGTTTTTAATGCTCCATTATTAGCTTTATGAATAATCGCTATAGGCCGCGAAAGGTATTTGTTTAATAGCTGTGATAAGAGTAAAATATGCAAAAATAATCTCTAAACACTTAGTTGTTCATAAAGTAGCTGCTTCTGTGCCTTTGTGTATAGCCACGTAAACGCATTGGGTAAGCTACAAACTATCATTGCTGCTGCTTTAAATTACAAAAAATATGTCTTAAAATACATAGAGGTGATCCCTTAGGTGGTGGGTGTCAGAGTCTGATGAAAAAATGAAGGGAAATAGCACTATTTTGGTGACTGGAGGTGCCGGATACGTGGGGTCGCATACTGTAGTAGAACTGCTTAAGAATAACTACACGGTCATTGCTATAGGTCAGTATGAAATATTCGGATTATCGATTTTGAATTGTGTATTTAAAAAAAATTCTAGACAATTTGGTGAATTGCTTTGCCCACGAGAACGAAAAGCCCGAAGCTTTGAAACGAGTAGAAGCAATCACCGGAGAAAAACTTACTTTTTACAACGTGGATATACGCAACAGAGAAGCTTTAGATAAAATATTTAAATCTGTAAGTCTGAAGTTTTAATTATTGGCATGTCTTATACTCTTTTGCAGCATAAAATCGATTCGGTGATCCACTTTGCCGCCCTTAAAGCCGTGGGGGAGTCCGTTAAAATCCCTTTAACATACTACCAAAATAACGTTGGAGGTTCTGCCGCTTTATTTGAGGTAATGACTAACAACGGAGTCAAAAAGTTGGTGTTCTCTTCTTCCGCCACTGTATATGGCAACCCGCAATTTCTACCCATTACCGAAGACCACCCCACTGGGCAGAGTTGTACCAATCCTTATGGAAAAACCAAGTACTTTGTCGAGGAAATGTTGAAGGATTTGTGTACCAGCGATCCAGTAAGTTTAGGTACTTATTTTGCAGCGAAAGAAATAATTTTAAAATGTATCTCAAGTGGTTTCTATTACTTAGAACTGCTAGAAATAATTTCAATTATTGTAGGAATGGAAAGTGATCCTTCTGAGGTATTTTAACCCAGTAGGCGCCCATGAATCGGGGCAAATTGGCGAGGACCCCTCAGGAATACCCAATAATTTGATGCCGTACATTTCACAGGTAAGATTCAAAGATCTTAGGACTACATGCTTCAATTTGTAAAGTGATGTTGCACTTGAACTGATAAAAAGTAATCATGACATATTAAATAACCTAAATTATACTTAATTGTTTACGTGTTTAATGGCTTGAATAGAAGTTTCATAACTTGATTTTTTATCCGGATAAATAAATCAAAATGTGAACAAATTGCAGGTAGCAGTAGGACGAAGGGATAAGATGCAGGTATTCGGTAGCGATTACCCTACCCATGATGGCACAGGAGTCAGGGATTATATTCATATCACCGATTTGGCTATCGGTCATTTGAAAGCTTTAGAGAAGATGCTGGAGGCTTCTTTCAATTCCTGGAAGGCCTACAATCTTGGAACAGGTGATTTGCGATCCAAATTTGACTAGGGAAATGTAGTTTGCGAGCGTTTAGAAATCACAGATTGCGTCGCATGTAAAATAAGGCTGACTCAAAAAATCATCGCTAGTAGTCATTAACTTTATCTAACTAATTAACAACAAACTTTTTTCCTCGGTTCAGAGTTGGCATTTTAACCTTTGGATGTTTTCAGGCCGAGGTTACTCTGTATTAGACGTTATTAAAGCTTTTGAGAAAGCATCGGGGAAACAGGTAAAATATGACGTAGTTGGGCGTAGAGGAGGAGACATTGCTGAGTGCTACGCGGACGCTTCTTTAGCTAAAAGAGAGCTAAATTGGACCGCTTCCAGGGACATCTATGTCATGTGCAAGGACACTTGGAATTGGCAGCAAAAGAACCCCAAAGGTTTTCAAAGCCCTTAGAAAATTGCTTTCGATTATTGCTCAAAGATCAGGGAATTACATGTACCTATACACTATAAATAGGTAATAATGTCTGGAATAGTTTTTCTAACTTGTTTTTCCTTACTCGTACTTTCTTTGCGATGACTTTACCTTGTCGCGAAGATGGTAAAAGTAATACATAAATACTTAGTAGGTAAGAAGCAACGTGCGCTAGGCAAGAAAAGCTTTCAATATTATAACTTAAAGTCTAATGAGAAAGAATAGGAAATAAACTTGCCGTTGCACTTAGTGCGGTATTATTTAAGATAATCAACGTGGGTACTTAATAGTATTTTATTGTGATCGTATTTATTGCATTTATTTTCTGAAGGTGCTATTTACTATTTTATTTGTATGTTATACTACTTATTGCATTGTAGTCATCGAGATTGTGTTATAATTTATAAAATGGCGAAGGCACGGATTTAGTGCCTCAAAATGGCTGCCAAAAGCTAGTCGCGTCTGTCTAACATATTAGAAAACGTTATAAGAAAACAAAGAAAGTCAAAGAAAACGGCCGTTTTGTGTAGCATTTTATATGGTGAATTCGCCAATAATTTTAGCTATTTATTCTATTTTGATCTTAAGATAATTCTTTTCTTTGTTGAGAAATATACAGTGGAACGCGTTTGAAATTAGTAAAAATTGCGTTTTAGTAACTGTTTATAAAAATTATTAAATTATTTGAAAATCCCAATTTTCAGCGCAGAAATGTACTAAATGTAGTAATAACAGGAATAAAATGGCGTTTCGAACGCCTCGACATTGCTACAGCTTGTCTGGCACGGAACAAAAATGAATTTGTATTGCTTTGTACAGGTTGTGTCGTTTGAGAATTGGTAATGGTGCTGATGGGGCGATTAGTAGTAGGATTCAGTTTAGGGCAAGTGCTGAGCAAATTATGTAAAATTCTTCAAAAAACATTAGCATTTTCTTCAGTTTATCTTTTTTTCAGATTCACTTTCTTTTTTGACAAGGAATTTTCATGTGGAAATTTGATTTTCGTAAAATCAGAGACGTGCATAACAATTTTTACTAAAAAAAGTCAAAATTAAATACTTTTGATTTCACAGATATTTGACTATGCAGTACATCTCACGAGACTAGTGATATGAAGAAGTGCATGTTTCCACGCTATAGCCAAACCGAGTGCAATGATGCCGACTTGTTTTTAAATTTTCATTTTACTATATTTTTATTCGCTATTCTAACAATACGCAGGAGAGAAAATTACAATCGGGTCCGCTTATAACGAGCACGCTGGTACCAAAAAAATATGTCCTCTATATGCAATTTTTACCAGGGTCGGTTACAACGAGTGTGTTCGTTGTAAACTGTAAGGTTGAATACAATATATAGCATTATACCGAGTGTAACATTTAACTTGAGACATAGTAATATCTCGAATAATAAGTGCTCTACCAAAAAAATGTCTATTATGAAAGTTTAATTATTCCGTGGGAGGAATATATTGATGCTAAAATTAGTGCCCCTCTTTTATTAACGGTTTAAGGGCGCTGGTGCTCAATTTGTCAAAACCAATGGGAATTTTCAACACTAATGCATGTTCTACCTATTAACTCTCTATAATTTGTAAACGATGACTCGTCAGAGAATAATACACAATGAAAAAAATGGAATTTCATTCTATCTGTGTCTGCTCACTCTCAAAAGTATAAACGATTTTGTAATTCTTTCCCATGGAGCTCTTGATGTAAAATGATACGATAAGGATGAAACTTTTGCATCCTCAGTATTTTCCACATATCATATGAGAAATTCCTGATATTTCTCTTGTACTCACTTGGGGATTAAATGCCACAGTACCTAAAGCTGCAATTTGATTGTTTTTCCACACACAGTAGCTGGGCGACTTTTTTTTTGATTTACAGTCCCTTCATTAATAAGTTTTTTAATCACACAATAGAAAGGAGACCGGGATCGTGACCTTTTAGGAAACCGCTAAGCGTAGAAACTGACAGCATTATCTAGATGCCAACCTCCCTCTCCATACATTCAAACCATTTCAATTATCTCTTGTATGGTCAAATATTCCATCGTGAGGCAGTATTCACAACAGAATGTTTAAAAAAAAATGTTTTATTTGTTTACATTATTGTTTATTTGCCCCATTTTATTACTATAGAATTTTTTTTTAATGAAAGTTGCCATTTAAAATATGAATTGAATTTCGTTAATTACAGTGTTCTCTAGCATGAATTAAAAAAATATTTGAAACAAATGTTTCTTATTTTCAGTCATATTATCCGAAACTGTAAAAAAACAGGGATGGCCATTTGAAATTAAAAAGTTAACCCCCACCACACCTACACGGGGTGTGGAGGGGAATGAACTTTAACACCAATACGTTTCCCCCTTAGAGTGATTAAAATTTGATACTAAACATTTCTTTATAGAATGCCTAGTATTCGAGATATTTAAATATTCCACACTGTATATAATATTCCTTTTGCCAAAAAAATCTACAAAACTACAAAATTAAAATTGGAAACGATACATTTTTGTTTCGCGCTCCCTTTGCCCTAAGTCGATTTTCGTAAATAATTTTTATTAACTTTCAATTGAACCCACAAAAACAACTTATTTACATTTTATTCAAATCATAGTTCTACATTCAAACGTCCTCTTCAGGTTCTTTTCGTTTAACGTATTTCGGCGGCCTACACTCTGGGTATTTTTGGGTCAAAAAGCTGCGAATTTCCCCGTATTCTGCGATTAAATTCTTCTTAACTTCAGGTAAATTCCGCATTTTTTCCTGGTTCCAGACGTACTTGTAGTGATCCCTCAGCTTTGTATAGAATGGGGGATATTTCCGCTTTTTTAGCACAACTTTTCCTTTTTTTTTTTAAATTAATCATTATTACTCTTGAGCAAAATCATAGAAAAAACTTACCTCCAAAGCAGTACTGATTGAATTCAAGAATTTCATCTTTGGGAATTTCCTCACGTTTGCGGCACTGGGTAGGAGAAGCAATAACTTTTGGAAAATAATTGTTTTCCTTGCAAATCTGTACCAAATGTAAACCCTTTTCTTCTGCAATCTCCGCAGGAGATTTCTATTAGAACAGCCAAACCTCATTTTCCAATATTACTTTGTCCCAAACATATTTACCTGCTTAATGAGTCCCAAAAAGAAGGCCTTCATTACATGGTTCAAATTTCTGGCACCCTCAACTTTGGCATGTAGATCCTTTATCCCAATAACCTCACAGATGGTTTTTATAGCTCTATGACATCTTAATCCATATCCTTCAGGTTTTTGCCATACATAGATTTTTGTGGCACCAAACTGTGTGAAAAAATTGTGGCACACTAAAATAATCGTTTTGACTAATAATGACCTATAGAATTTTGATTATTAAATACCTACCTGTATGATTGTTAAATAATTTAATATGCATTAGCTTTTGAACTGATCTGTTCTTTGCTTTACGCAAAGCAGTTTTACCTTCTAGAGCTTTGCCCATGGCAAATCCTGCTAAACCCTGTTTATTGCCTGTGACAACCAAAGCAGACAACCTCCTTTTTCTACCAAAATTACCTTTCATAATAACTATGTTTTTAAACTCCAATACCCGACAGTCAAAGCCTTTAAAATCCTCTAAAAATATTGCATAAAAGTAAATCTTTTCAGAATATAAACTTGCATAGACTACCTTCCCCTACAGGATCAGGAGGCCCCAGGCTTCTGCCTGGCATCTTTGTACCTGACCACCCTCTTTCTAAAGAGCTTAATTTGAAGCCCTTTTGGGCACCCATGGTGTTTCGTAATTGGGCTAATTTTTGCTCACGCTCTGGATCTTCTGGCAATTGAACTCGAGTAACCAGTTCTTTACCTCGGATTATGGGTGCTGACAATCCTGGCCATACTATATTGGCCTTTCCTGTAATATTAATTGAATAAACAAGAGAAATTGATTTCTGTAGCCCTGGCTGGCTAAAACTATCAACTATTACTTACCAACCCCTATAATTTGCCCCTTGTTCAAGTCCTTAATGTTTTTCTTTGAGACCCTTTTTCCCCTTCCTCTTTTCTTTCCTGCATTACTTACCGATGTTATACTATTCCATAAGTGATTGGCAGGATCTGAAACATTGAAATTCCATATGTAATCATTTAAAAGTAACACCTAAGGAGGCGAATCAAAAGTTTTTTGAGGGTGATTATTGGGACTTCCCTTACATCTATTGAAAAAGTTGGTGTTGAGAGCGGATGAGGTTGTTAGAAGCCGAGCATATGAAACATTGTTTTGTATGTAATTTAAAAGGGGCGAAGACGCATGTCTTCCTATTGTTAATTTATTAAATATTCTCGTTAGATCTAAGACTTGTTTAGCCATTTTTGTATTGAAAACTATTAAGGTTAAGTTTAAAACAATTTTAATAATAGTGTTTAATTAACAATACTAGAAATGCGGCAACATTGCTGGTAGTTCGAGAGTTTGTCATTCTAATAGGATTTCAATTTAAATTTTTGAAAGATTTCTTTTGTATTAGGTTATAAATGATGGTTTTCAAATTTTCTACACATATATATATAAGATCGTGCATCGAAAAATTACCACTAAGGTTTTTTTTCATGTAAACGAATAAATAAAAATATTCTCTGACTCTGAAACCAAGTGAAGTAAAGAAAATTAAAGTATGACGATTAATACGAGAGTTACAGAAAAAGTACTGTACACATTTATAATTACACAAAAATGTATAGCGAGTCTCAAAAAAATTTGGTATTTCTAAATTATGTTTTTTTATTCTATTAAATAATCTATTTTTTACTAAATTAAATTTAAGATTTCCCTTGTGTCACCTGTTAGTAGTGCGATATCTGTAAATACTTATTTCTTTGAAGCGCTTTTACTAATATTTTTAACGGATTCGCAATGACAAATAATGTTTTCTTTTTAGTAGCATACAGTTGCATAAACTGTGCACACGCTATAATAAAATGTATTAAATAACATAAAACAGTAAAAAGCGCTCTCGATTCATCATAATGCAGTGTTGCTAGTTTTTTTCTAGTTTTACAACTTTAGTGCATCACAGGTGTGAGTGTCTTTTAATACTACATTACAGAACTGATATAAATGTCTTTACCTTGAATTAGCATTCAAAAAAATCAAATATCCGTTATTGTGTGTGAAAACCAGATTATTTTTTTCTAAGTTATTAATTTACAACCTATATAACTATAAAATGCAGAAAACATGCAACATCTGCAGTTCTATTGTGATTATAACACGGAACCAGCGAACATCAATCAACTCACTGGGTTTGAAACAGTATTTCGATATGGTGGTACCCCGCAAACTCCGAAATGGTACTTTTATTCCCCTTATTTACATACAAATTAACGCTTTAGATTAGCGGCAGCGGCGCAATAGTAGGCCGCAGGTACTGTGGTGGATACCGGAGGCAATATAGTGGGTACTGCCGCGCTCTCCACGGTCTTGTGAACACCTGAACAGGTGAACTCGCGTATTGCCTCGATGATCGCTCAGTGTCGAGACCAACATGGCCACGGAATAAACCATTTCGAGGCGGAAAAATCTGCTTTTTCCATCGCTCGATAAGCCGTTATAACAGGGCCATTTCCACGAGTTTCCGCGGAAGATTCGGGGATTTCTCGCGAATATTACTCGCGAGCGATTGGTGAGTGGCGTTTTTGGTCCCTTGTGTGGTTATCTCGTCGTGTAAGTGTGGAGTTTTGTTTGAAGGGTATTCCAGGCATTTAATAGGTAGAGAAGAGTTTTTTTTAGTTGATGATCATCATCCTTGTGGCATTGAAATGAGGGCGTCATTAAGTTCGTCATAACTGTGATCATAGTGTGACTTAATTAAATATGTTCCTATTTAAGGCTGAGACAAGGTCGTGGTCTAATCGCTCATCGATGTCCCGGAGAGTAAAACAGGTGTTTGGGAGACCGCTTCAAAGTGGTCATTTGAGCTGTTTTTTGCGTAGAGATAATTACCAGATAGATCACCATAAAAGCGATTAATAATAAACGCAGGAGAAGGCCTACGGCGTGGGAGACAGACATAAAATAATGTCATTACGGAGATTCTCGCAACGGGCGTGAAAGTCGCAAACAACTCATTAACTTCCTAGAAAAGAACCATGGGAAAGTCTTTTTAGTCGATTTTAATTTACAAAAATAGCAATGTACATGTATGGATGTCCCTGGTTATTATTGCGATGTAACGAAGTAAAAGTCCCATGATTGATAATTCAGAAAAATTAGAGAGTCTGTATTTAAGTCTGTTCTGGCTAATAAGAATAAGGTATTTCACTTTCCTAAGCCAATAGTCTCTTTGGAGTTGGTCAGCGCTCGGCCATGACCTATTGCTTCTCAAGGCAATCATTTTTATTCATATCACTGATCGTGGTCCATTAAAGGCGGTTAATTTCTAACAGCAGCTGTTTAGGCCTTCAGTTTCTTTTCCATCCAAATACAGGCGCACAACACAATGGGTTTAGCAATAAGACACCGGAAAATTGTTCTGTTTGCCTTTAGCGATGAGAATTAACGTCTGTAGCGGATATGACACCATTTTTGCCATTAGTTTATTGCATAAATGTCTGGAGATAATGACGCTGCTTCGAGCCACATACAGGATTATAGGAACAGAATAGAGTAGCGTTATTAATTCTCCTTAAGTACCAGTGGAATCTATAAAACGTATAAAATAGCTCGAGGCTTCCAACATTCTCGGTAGGTACCGCGTACAAGTTTCTCCGGTTTAGAGGTACCATTCCGAAGTCAACATCAATAGTTTATTCGCATTTTGCCGACATTATTTACTTCCTGGCGATTATTCAAAGCAAATCATCATATGGCGAAAAGGAAAAACATCTTCAAACTTAGTGAAAAATACGTCAGTTTGGCAATGCTCTCAACCTCGCGTTCATATTAGAAAATTACGAAATTACTACGTTAATATCGAGTCATTAAGTTCTTCACTAGATAATTTTGTCTTACTAATAAATATTTAGCGAAAAATCCCGATTGAGTTGCAAGTTCAATTAATTTGCACCTTCTCGCTTTAAATTAAATTCGACATATACATGATAACTATTAGCTCAACAAAATCGGAAAATAACAATATAATACTAAACTGAAAACGATTTCAAATTTTAATTCTCCATGGAAACCTGGTAGCGCGAATTATAAAGTCGATAACTTCCATCCTACTTTCTTGATATTTATTAAGGTGGGACAAACACAATTCGTCTTCGTCCAGGGGGGCGGGAGCACTGCTTCTTCCGCTTCAACCCTTTGTTCAAATTAGTTTGATAATGCTGTCAACTTCCCACTCACATTTAAAAACGACCATATTGTTATGTTTATATGGGATCATGAAGTCCTTCACAAGTTAATTTCGCCTTACTGAAGACCATTTGGCGAAAAATCCCGCTTTGAATTTCAAGCCCAATTAATGCACACCCTCTAAATCCAACTTGAATATTATTAACCCAACGACATCGGAGAACACTGAATTGAAAACGATCTCAAATTTCAATACCCCATGGAAACGTAATAAAGCAAATTATAATGTCAGTCATTTCCATCACACTTCGGTGACATTCATTAGAGCGAGACAAACACAACCCTTTTTCTTCCAGAGAGGTGGCAGCACCGCTCCTTCCGCGTCTGTCCATTATTCGAATCGACTTCCGGTTTGATTCCCGCTCAGAAAAATGCTCCAAAGCAGCTACAAGGCGATGTACCGGCCCAATTTCTACGAAAGTACGTGTTTGCGGTGCAACGAGACTGTGTATCAAGTAGATCGCGTCGGCCCTTTGAAGGATTTCACCTTTTTCCACAGTGGTTGTTTCAAATGCGCGGTGTGCGGGACGAAACTCACCCTCAAAACGTACTACAATAACCAGCATAGGCAGGAGGACAAGGAGGTGTATTGTAGTGGACACGTGCCGAAGATCGGACCGGGACACTTGGACGGGTCTTCCGTGGGGATTCGCAGTGCGCTGAACGTGCCCAAATCGTCCAATTTCGTCAACGAGCAAATCAGGGGCCCGGGGAGAAGCGGAATTGAAAACGAAGGTTAGTAAGCATGTAAAAAGTAAGCATGTCAAGTGTATATGAGCTAAATCCTCTATACAACATTATTATTACATTACACAGCAATAAAGGTCATAATTGTGTAATTCAAATTAAAGTCTTGTTAAAGTTTGACAAACTCGCTTTTCGATTCTACGTAACTGCCCCCAATGTGCCTGCAAGACAGAAAGAGAAGATCGTTTTCACGTGGTATACAGGGTGTTTCCTAACTACGTGTAAAGAATTTAAGGACATAATCTTCGATTGATTTTAAGTAAGAAGTGTCTAATAAACATGCCCGTACATGCTTTGTTTCCAATATACAGGGTGTTGAAATATAACAAGAAAAAACGGTTTTATTCAATATTTCCAAAATGACTCAATGGTTGTGGCAGCAGCAAAAAAAAAACAATAAACAAGTTAGTAAACAATAATACATACTAAAACTACTATGGTCATTTTCAGCAATTCTTATAATTAATCATTAAAGCATTCCCCCAAAAAATTATGTTTTCTTTAAAAACGAGTGCCCTTATCAAAAAAGAACAAGATAAGTAGAACAAGTGTAAATATTGGGCTTTTTACTACATAATTGTATGCTAAAATTGAAACACCCAAATTGAGTCATTTTGGAAATATCCGATAAAACCGTTTTTTCTTGTTACATTTCAACACCCTGTGTATTGGAAACAAAGCATTTGCGGACATATGTTTATTAGACAATTCTTACTTAAAATCAATCGAAGATTACGTCCTTAAATTCTTTACACGTAGTTAGGAAACGCCCCGTATATGCAGAAAAATTTAATTTTTCGTCACAGACATGATAATTTGTGATAAAAAGAATCATGAGTGTCAAAATGTGTGAAGTGAGAGAGAAAGCTACAGTTTGACAGTCGGCGTCATGTATATGTGCAAGAGAGATGACAATTGTAAGGTGAGTTTTATGACGTTGTTGCGATAAAAATATGTAAAATCGTTCATAAAGTGAAATTATTACTCTCTTTTTGGGGCGTACTTTCAATTTAAATATAAGAAGAAAGGTGGGCGCGTATTAATCAGGAAGCGATAAAATCAGACCACATATTATTCATAATCGTACGGTAATAATAATAATGATTTAAGGCCTTTGGTTTAAATATTTGACCAGCCGATTGAATAATCATTAGAAAGCTTAATAATTGAAAAATCGTCATTACTATCTTATAAGGATCGCAGATTTATGCAATTGTTAATTTCCTTCTTGGTGTAATTCGCTGATTAATTTTGTATAGATAACATATCCCCTGAACTTGTGCTATATGTAATTCTCACTTTTAGCGATTATACGCAAATCAAACATGTCTCATGTGCGCACCCACTTTTGTCACGAATTAACTAAAATAGTAGTACACATGTAATTCTAAATGCACACATGTAATTGGTCGCAAAAAACCTTTAGTTACCGTTTGGGTAAAGTCAAGGCTAGCGCATTTAATTCCCATTACTAGTAGATACGAATTTTTAGCGTTAAACTGGCACATAAACGGAAGGCCGTTATTCGTTTATAATATTCATTACAGACTTGTGCAATGAACGAGAAACAATTTCAAATTTTTGCAAAACTAATTAGATTGCGACTTTGTAGCCCCTTAAGTGTAGATACATTTAAACGGTTGCTAAATAAATTAAATAACAATAATAATAATAATAATAATAATAACATCTTGATGACGCACAGATCTGGAAGTAACGTTTGCCGCACGGCCTTTTCTCGTAGATGGTGTCAGACAACCTTGTTTTGCGACAATTGACGGAAATGTTTTATTAACAATAGAGGTGAAAAACAAAGGCAAAAAAGAGGTATTCAATGACTCTGTAAAAAAGCAATTTTCATCACTCTTTACTAAAGCCATAAACATGGTTTTTATCTCTAGAGAAAATGTTCTTTAAATTAAAGTTTCGTTTTTAGAGATGAACGTTTGACAGAGGCGGGCGAACGCAGTTCGTCGTTCATGGGACTAATGTTGGAAGTTGATTGTTGATTGTTTTATCGATTTTGTGTATGTTTGGCTGCCTATAATAAAGTCATGCACCGTTGAAGCAGAGCGCGTGTGAATGCGATTGGCGGTGTTAATAATACTTACATTATTTAATACTTTAATTACATTTTGTATTATGCATGGCAGAAGAAAACGTGCAGTGTTTCACTCGCCAAAAATAATTTTCTGCAATTCGAGAATATTATCAAACTGTTTTGTCAGTCACAGAAAACGCTTCTCTTGGATATTCGTTGAACCATTTAGTATTAACGTGATGCGCTCGAGGAAAAATTTATTATATCTTTTTATGTATGTTGAATATTCTGGTATGTTTGTTTACGTTTGCATGTTTGCAATCAAATTGCGAAACCTTCTATTCATGGCATCTTTAGCTATACAAGGTGTTCTGTGACGTATCTGCCATAGGTTAAGAGTGTGGTGCTGAAGCAATTTTAAGTAAAAAATGTCCAATGAATATTTGTCCTAAAATCAATCGGGGTCCATATCACTTTAGGTCAACTCACACGAATGTTTTTTTTTTTTGTTCAGGACGCTTCCTCATCGCCGTTAGAAGTCATCTAGGTGAGAAAAAATCGAATTTTTACAAAAAATTTCTTGAAAAAATTACTCGAAAAATTTAATTTCACACTAATTTCAATACTTTTTCTCAATACTAAAGTGTCTTACGGGACCATGGAGTGAAAAAAGGTGCTGGGTGGGGTATAACCAGAATATCGAACCTAACCTAAAATAATACAATTCGTAAAAACCTTTAAAATCCACTTCTCGACCTTAAAGTAGAAATGAAAACAACGTTTTGGTTTATAAGAACCAAACCTTTATTTATTGTTATACTTCCATTACACTTACCTTACTTTTCCTTATCTTATTTTATTAGCGTGGCCCTTGCGCAAGAAAAATATTGGATACAAGTAGTGTTACCCTTTGGAAACTTCTAAAAATACATCAAAACCCCGTTTTAGCTGCCCTACCCAGCACCCCTTTTCGCTCCACAGTCCCGTAAGACACTTTAGTATTGAGAAAAAGTATTGAAATTAGTATAAAATTAAATTTTCCGAGTAATTTTTTGAAAAAATTCGATTTTTCCTCACCTACATGACTTCTAATGGTTATAAGGAAGCGTCCTGAACAAAAAAAAACATTTGTCTAAGTTGACCTAAAGTGATATGTCACCATCAATCGTAACCGAGTGACGAGCATGTTAGGTTTTTTAAGTGCTTCATAAGGTATAATCCCACTGAATTGGGTGCTGTTGTTTGGCTAGCGCCATCACCAGACTTATCTCCTCAATTATTTTTTTTGGAGATAGCTGAAAAATCTATGCCAGATACGTCACGACACCCTGTATAAAAAGTCCATTTTTAAAAGTGAGGAAATCTAAGACTAGTACAGCTACAAGAATAAAGTGATTGTAATAAGCGATATTAAATTTTTTACTAGTGAAATAGTGATTGTATATTTGTAGAGTTAATAAACAATGTTTACTGTAAAAGCGAGTATACTGAAATCACTTAAACCCTTAAGTCGCAACAATACCCTCCGACGTCAGGGATTCTATATTGGCGCTGACATGAAATAATCCAAACTAGTCTTGGAATGTAAAAGCATCCTAGAAATTCTCTCCAGGAAAACTATAAAATATTGACCTGCTTTGTGTTCTGGGGCACGTATAGGTCCCAGATTTGCAATAAGAAGGCTAGGCATTTGGCTAGGCATTATTTCAATCAAAACATACTAAAATTCAATTAATAGCAGCTCATTTAGAATTATGGCAAGTAGTAACTGAAACATATGCAAAAATTTATTGTTAGGCTTTGTGGATGTGGATAGATTGCAGATACGTTTGAAGATGAATGGCCAATATATCAATTAATAAAAAGAAAAAAATATCACTAACTTTTTTAAATCTAAATATCTCTCGATGTTTTGTACTTTTCAGAAGCCATGAATGACGTAATCGAGTATACACCTTTGGAATTTCGATAAGCGAAGTCTTATTAAAACGCATTTTTGTATAACTTTTATAGTTTACTTTAACAATTAAACCGCTTGAAAATATTTTCTGACGCGAGTTTATTGCAAGCAAGCCTAATGCAATTGGCATTGCTTGTTGCTTATCGCAGGAGGAGAGCAAGAAGATTAATGCTTCTAGGTCAAAATTAGTTTTGACTAAACTAAAAAAGCGAATTAAAATGTAATTTTTCAGCCCTCCAGGTGCGGACGCATTTAAACGGCAACTCACACCATCAGCCGCACTCGCCCCCTTACGGGGAAAGAGCGAGCTACAGCCCCACTACCTACACAGATGGGGCATCCCCTACTGCAGGCTACCAATATGGCCGCTTTGACGCCAGCGCTCTCCATATCGCCCACGCCCTTAAGCAAACCGAGCTGCAAAAAAGCTACAAAATGCACAGGGAAAAGCCTATAGATGCCTACCTGGTGAGTTGAGCTTAAGACTGGAAGTCTTAAGTTTTATTCTTATGAATAAATTATTATTTGCATTAACAATTGTTACTGTTCGCTTATAGTGCAGTTATGTTTTATCATGGTGTTGGAAGGAATTTTTCAGCCATGTTATATTTTGGGTATACTACATCATAAGGTGTGTCAATTTCGTGCGCATTCCTACTGACATCACCGTCCTGATTTCCAATCTAAGATCCGAGGTTTAATTTCACTTTTTATGTTTTCTCATAATGTTCGTTCCAACCTTGAGATGAAGACTGCGCGGAGACGCTTCCTGAGGCCATATTGGTGCCGCCTCTGATAAGTATCTCTACAACAATGGTATCTTCATAGAAAATCTGCGGGTAAAGCCCGATGGACCTTGGTACCAATGCGTCTTAAGAAGAGAGTCTTCGTCAATCACTTTTATACGCCACTTCCATATGAATCAGTGAAATCTCGTTAGTTATTGCGAGGCCCGGGTAAAGCCGGAAGCAAAAAACCACTTTTCTCTTCTATTGAAGAGTCGATTTTGCACCTTAACGTAAACTTCCTTGTCGTCGAAGAAAGCGGTCGTTCCTGCCGCCTTTTTTTGGGGCGAGTTTTGCGCATTTTCTATTTTCTACTCTATAACGGCAACCGATCGAAATTAAAACGGATACAACCACAATTAATTCGGCATAATAATAAGGTATTAAGCTATTCTTCTCCACGCACCAAAAACCCATTCCGCGGAAAATAAAATCTAATTAAGGTAATGGAGTGAGCGGACTAACTGTACTGCCATACTGAGGCTTTTTGAAATTCAAATTTTGCATGCATATTCTCTTTAACTCTTTTTTTGTGTTATGATTTCTAATATTGTCACGCGAATCAGAAAAATCGTTCCTCGAGTACCGCCCCCATATGCATCGCATACAGCCACGCAGGGTGTTACCACGCAATTACTCATTTTTCCTAACTTACAAGAAAATCCTGAGCTCACAGGAATTTTTAGTCTCTTATCATAAAATAGGTAATTTCTTTACTGTCACCGTTACTGCGAATTTGCAACGCAATCAGAACAGAACTCGGCGTGACTCCTTGGAATAATTTGCTTTTGATCTCTTTCATTTCAAACTGATTTGCGTGGAATGCTCATGTACTTAGACGGGATTTTTGCCCATTATGTGTTCTTTACATCGGAAATTAAACATCGGTTCTTGTTCTCTATTAATCACCTTTAAAAAATGCTACTTATGTTTGTTCCTCGACCAAAGAAATCAGAGTTATTTGAAATGGAATGTAATTATTCAATCAGTAACTAATAGATCTGAAAAAGCCATTTCATTCAATCAAATATTTTTTTGTTCTTAAAAAATCTAACTTTGCCCCGCCTCATTCACCATAAATCATTCATCCTAATTACTCATTATCATCAAACAGCGCAGGTCTTATGCAAAATAGAAAGTGGATATTGCAATTTAGGCGTTTTAATCCGATTTAGCCGCTTTAATCGGCGTTTCAAGACCTTTGTGGAGACATAATTGAACGCGTCAGATCTCCAATTTCATCGCTTTACGAATTTCTTTTTTCAAATTATCGGTCACATATTCTTTATTAATGAATCAACCTAGAAAGAATTTTACGCGTAACACTTCTAGATTATTTCAGGTTATTTCTGTCATCAGGTTGAAAAAAACAATAATCTTGATGACGTATAAATTTAGAGGAAACAGTGGGAGAAAGCATCAATTTTTCAGCGACAAAATTATGTTTTTTATTGTTGGATTTATCAGAAAGTTTAGGAAATTTGTATTTAGTGATGTATCTGCGGTAACTCGGTGCACTAAACAAATAAATTTAAAACAATTTGTTTTTATTTATGGAATTGCATTGCTCGGAAATTTGCTTCAATTTTTTGCCAACCAGTTACATCATTGGCTTGGAGAGCGTGGTGTAACGTGAATTTTCCACGACAATCCTGGAAATTTACAATTTAACTCGAGAATAATCAGAAGCGCACTTGATGCCAGTTTCAAGAAATCAATTTTGCAAGAAAATTAACCACATTGTTGTAACAAGTTTGGAAACTCAATATCAACATCTCCCTAAACTGGCCACGCCACTGTGTAAGATGAAGAAATAATTGCGAGATAGCGTAATTTACTTTAGAAGACTGTTTTATTATTATCGCAAATCTTAGATGTAAAATAGGTAAATATCAAACATAGTGGGAGGAAATACGAATTATGTTTAATTCAAAATCGAATGAGCACCTTTTTCTTAATTTCGGTACAGTTGGAACGAAATGTTTCCCTCTCCTCTATATCCATCAATTAAGCAGAGACAAGAATGCATCAATAAGATCCTCAAACACTACTACTGATCCAAAACCACCATAGAATTACCTGTGCGACGCAATATTGCTGTGTTATGACCGTAAGCCAATATACCACGCAAACGACGCATACCAAACACACATTTTCTGCACTGATAAGTACCGAATTGCGTAATCGATTTTGCGGTTTTTAATACCAAACTCCGATCGCCTACAAAACCACAGAAAAACGTTTCGTTATTTGCCGAAGAGGTCGCGCCATATATGGGACAGCTACACATTCAAAACCCGATCACCGCTAGGCGTGACGTCACAGTACCATCGTTACGTCACCTGTTGCGTGGATTTCGAACAGGTAGGATGGAGTGGGCCCTGGTTTTAGGATAATAATAATACGGCATTAATTTTTCTTACCTTGAATTTTTTTAAACATTTTTACTCTCGATGACGTAGTAATTCGGTCGAATCAGAGGTGACGTCATTGAGAATGCACATACACTCTTTTAATAAACCTTCCACTCGTGCGATATAACGGGGTAAATGGCGATGTGAATTAATGTTATGAGAACCAATTTTTATGCCGTGGGACAGACACCGCCAGGAAATGGTGAAAAAACTACAATAAAATTTATTTCATGACGCCTGCGGAGGATTCTCGTTATTACATAACTGATTGTGGATTAATTAGTGTTTTAATGATTTAAGTAATATGGTGCTCTTTTGTAGGACCGAGATGAACAGAGACGGCTCGAGATGATACATAGAAAGGAGGAAGACGATTTGTATAGGAAGTTTGCGCGACAAAGAGAGGAGGAAGAGAGGCGGATACGAGATGAATTTAGAGTAAACCGCTACTTAAACGTTTATTTTTTTATAATAAAAATGTTTTAATGAATAGGAAGAATGGGAGAAAGAGCTGGAAAGACTTACCAATAGGTTTGAAAGGGAGATGCAGATGAAGCGGAAGAGGGATGACCAAAACATTCTCACTTTGCGGCACCAGCAGGAAAGGGAAGATCTGGAGAAAAACATGACATTAAGGCGGGATAAGAAAAAGGAGTCTTTGACTAGAAAAATGCTGGAACATGAAAGGTAAAAGTGCCATTAACGTGACAACCTGAATATCGACAAAACAAATCTAAAAATGAAGTCATCAGCGACCTAAATCTACTCGGTAAACTATATCGGTGAGGCAACTGCAATGCAGTAGAACTTATCGTGTAGGTGCTATAATAATAAAAATTTGCATTTTCAACACACACACACACATACACACACACACATCAGGAAATCACCATTATCGTTAAATGAAAAAATTCTTAGAGCGGCAACGGCGGCTCTGGTTGAGAAACAGAGCCACGAGATGTTGGAACTGATCAACGAGAAACGCAGTGAATTCATGCAGGCAGAGTCACTCTATCTCGACCACAACGACGGTTACACTGAGGAGGCGCAGCCCTATCCGGTACATGCGCCCCCACCTGCCCCTCCGGCTCTAAGCAAATTCCAAGTCTACAACGACCCCGTAGAGTTCTCCAACGTCGATCAAATCGCGATTTCTGTTGCTCAAGAAGACCAAAAATCTTTCACCGACCTGGTGCGCCAATTGGTAGGCAGATGCGGATCCGACATCGAAAAAGCCAGGTACGAAATATAACGAGAATTATTCCGTAATAGTAGTACTAATAAATAGTACTCTCACTGGGACCCCATTTCTTGCTGATTAGTAATCATGATGCCTTGGATGAATTTAAGTCTGACAAGGTATCTCTGGCTTGCCTACCGCTGCTTTCGCTGACTCTATTCGGTTTTCCTGAATACATTATTTTCTTAGAAATTCAATGACATAGAGTAATCATTTGAACATTCCTTTTGACAATGTTGTTTAAATGTTTTGTAGTCTCAAGAAATAAGTCCTCACTACGCCTAGGTTTCTTGATCAATCAAGTTACAAATCTGTAAGTTTATATGCAGTAAATAGCAGGTCTTACGTGGTAGGCTACTAAACCGCAGACCCGTACGAAACTCTTGGTCTGATTCCTGCAATGATAACCAATATTTCATATTGATCATACTATTATTCTCCTTATTTTGATAATGATGCATTAAATTTGAATTAAATAAAAACCATTGCCCTTCTTATGAATTGAGATATTGAGGTTCTAAAAATAGTATCAGCGAGTATGCATTTTTTTAGGACGATATTTCGGTGGATAACCGTAAAAAACCTCAACACCATGTCGTTCGACGACAACCTCCGGGGAGACACCCCCATGGGACTGCTTCGCGGAATAAAAAATGGCACCGAGAGCTACCACGTACTTTTCAAAAGGCTGTGCAGCTATGCAGGATTGCATTGCGTGGTCATTAAGGGCTACTCCAAGTCCGCAGGTTACCAGCCAGGCGTTCGATTTGAAGACAATCGCTTTAGGAATTCCTGGAATGCGGTCTATGTGGCAGGCGCCTGGAGGTTCGTACAGTGCAATTGGGGTGCTAGACATTTGGTCAATGCTAAGGAGGCGCCGAAGGCCGGAAATAAGGCCAAATCTGACAGTTTAAGGTACAAGTTACTATGGTTTTTGTTGCGTTTTTTTCATTAGGCACATGTATCTAGGTACGAGTACGATGACCACTACTTCTTGACTGATCCTAAGGAGTTTATCTACGAGTTTTTCCCTCTGCAGTCTGAGTGGCAGCTATTGAAAAACCCGATTACGCTGCAGGAGTTTGAGGAGTTGCCGTTTGTTAGGTCGCTGTTTTTCAGGTACGGGTTGTATTTCTCTGATCCGAAGACGAAAGCTGTTATGTTCACGGATTCGACCGGTAAGTCAAGAGACTGGAAATCAATTGAAACATCAGAACTAAATATGTAATTTCAGGAGCAGCCACCGTTAAAATAGCCATGCCATCTCACATGCAAGGCACCCTTATCTTCCACTATAATCTAAAATTTTACGACAGCGACGGAGATACCTTCGAAAATGTCTCTCTGAAGCGATTCGTTATGCAGGTAAAATAGCATAAAACGCCATTTTTTGGTCAAAAATACTCTCAAAAACTTTAGTCTGTGGTGGGCAACACTGTGGCCTTCAGAGTGCACGCGCCCTGCAGCGGCGCCTTCCTTTTGGACATATTTGCGAATGCGGTTACCCCCAAAGAGTACTTGACGGGAGAACCCATGAAATTCAAGAGCGTGTGCAAGTTCAAAATTTGCTGCGAAGATTTACAAACTGTCATGGTTCCTTTGCCAGATTGTGCAAGTGGAGAATGGGGACCTACAAAGGCTACCAGGCTGTTTGGGTTAGTGCCCATTACCCATCAGGTACGATAGTAGGTGTTTAATCTTCTGGAATTTTCTCCATACTTCTATTTTAGGATGCACTGATTTTCGCTGGCCGCGAACTAGAACTTCAATTCCGAATGTCGCGCCAATTAACGGATTTCATGGCGACCCTCCACAAAAACGGAGTAGAGGAAAAGCGCCTCTCTAAATTTGTCTCACACAACGTTACAGACGATATTGTAACTTTCAATATAAGTTTCCCTGAGGAGGGTCAATACGGGCTGGACATTTACACGAGGGAAATGGCGTCTTTACAGGATTCTCCCGGTGAAAAGCACCTGCTGACGCACTGTTGCAAGTACCTCATCAATTCGTCCAAGCGCAACTAGAGGTTACCTGAACTTTGGGGATTTGTACATTGAAGTGAACTTGGAAGGAGCGACAGACTGCTTGCAAGTTTTACACCGAGGAATATCTTTTGCGACTTCCTCTGCACAATTCTCCGTCTCGCCTTGCGCATAAATCGCCCTGTATATTTTCAATTTTCCGCAGAGACATTATCTAGTCCTAAATTTAATAATCGAGATTTTGGTGCTGATTTTGTAAGAGATAATTGAGGATTTTATTGTAGCGTTAACTCGGAGTAACTAAGCCTAACACTTGCCTCACGTTGAAACCCAAATAATAGGCTGCATACCTACAAAGTTGTTAATTCCACTAATTTCTTATTGATGCCTCTAAATTTATATATAACATAGCATATTTACAAATAGCAGACAAGTGCAATAACCATAAAAACGATTCTAAACACAGTAAGAGAGCAATAATAAGATTGAAAGATCGAGAAATAATATATTTTTGTAACAATGACTATAATCATTGCACACGTGTTATTGAATATATATATTTTTGTTATCTACTAGTAATTCGAGTAGTCTCTTAAGGTCGAACCATCTTGTAAATCGCTTATACCGAAAAATTCACATTCCACTACTTAATTGTATTTACATTTAATGGTAATAAAGTTTATTATTTATTAATTTTTAATGGGGTCACCCTTTCAAGAATTTAATACATCCTGAAGTGTTATGAAATGGTGAAAACGCAGAAAAACTGCTAAGTAGATAATGGAAAATGGTTGAAGAGAAAATCAACTTAACATATGACGGAATGGACAATGCGAAAAATAAAATTTAATTGAACTGCGACGCCAATGGAATTACAGATCCATAGACAAAATAATTCTTTACATAGTTGCAGTTTGAGGAAAAAATATCTATCTAAGTCGTGATGAAATGGTGAACGCACAGCAAAAATTTGGATTCAAAAATTTACCAGAAAACCACAACGGAAAACGTAGATTGCGATGAAATGATGAATGCCCGAACAAAATAGTTTTTTGAAAATTGCAGGGTGTTACAAAAAAACTTTTTTTTTGTGTGTTGATAAATGAAGCATGTACCAAATTGTCAAGGATAGAAAAATACGGATTTTTTTGAGAAACTATTGTCCTTCATCTATTGCACATTAAACGACTTACTTCGGACTCCTAACGCCGAGTTACATCTACTCGATTCCACATTATCGATAATGGAAGTCAACATTCCCTCCACTTCTGTGACTGCAAACTTTAAATTACTATTGTCCAAGTGGCTCAGCGAATCCTCCAATGAAAAATTATTTGCCAGAATTTGTTGTAACTTTGCCAAGGCCTCATCAAGATCATTATGCAGCACTTTAACTGAAGAATTCGGTATGGCAATTTTTGCATTTTGTTTAGAGTCACAGTCACTTAAATCCAGATCAGTCATCACAGTTATAGGGCTCATGTTAAGACTCGATTGCGTTATGGGGTTATTTATTGAGAGTTGTATGTCATGTCCTTGAGGTGTATTAATATGTTGCTAAAAGAAACAAATGTCTATTAGTTGTATAGAAGGTCAACAGAGTTATATGGCTTGCCTTTAGATTTTTTAATTTCTGAATGTTTTGGGCCATAAAAATTCTGTAATCTTCCAAATACTTGACCATCTCCTTGTCAGTGCGCGTACCGAATACAAGCAATTGCTGAAGATCTCGATTTTGCGCTTCTAATTGTCTTATGATGCTTTGCAACTGAGCTTCAGGGGGCGATAAAGGTTCTACGTCATACATAGGATCAGAGGAGTGATAAGGTTTGAAATTCTCATTAGCAAACTGCCTGCTTGGTCTGACAATTGAGTAACACTGCCCTGGCCGCTTGGAGCAGAAAAGCAGGCATATTTTGCTCAAATAAACTTGAGATTTCCCTTGAGCTCCATATTCCCTTAAGGCGTGAGAGAGTTTGTGAGAGTGGCTTACTCTACCCGTTAAAAAACATCTTTGACATTGCCGATATTTGGGGCATTTATTGCAGTGATACCTGAGGCCTAGCAAAGGCCTAGTTTTGCATGTAGTGCACTTAACGGAGCTAATTACTAAAATCACAATAATTAATTATTTTTACTAATAATTGAAATTTGAACTATACATTTACCAGTTTCTGCAGCCTTGAGCCTATAGATCAGTGGAAGGAATGATAAGAAGGGCACCTCAGTATTTAACCAGGCGATAAAATGAGTTTGTGTCACTCCAATTAAACCTGGAGACTAAAATCACAAAAAATTAGAAAACTAGTATCGATAATCAATGTATTATTACCTCTCGAAAACACTTCTCTACAGCCCAATTCAAAGACTTTAGATCAAAGCAATAATTCTCTTCATGCAGATACTTCATAACCATGTGAGTTTTCTGCAAAAGACCTTGCAGTCTTACTCGTGTAATGCAGTTATTGTGATCAGCACACAGAGTAAACAAATATTTGTGAAGCTCTGATAGAGAGCAATTGCACAAAAGCCCTAAGAGCATTTTAGTAGAGAGAACTTGAATTTTGCCCTCTCGAAGACTAAAACAAATTTTAAGTAACAAGCATCTGAAGTTAACTCACAACAACTAACCAATCAAATACATTGTATAAAAAATTAATGGCAATCTCAGTAGCAAAATCTATATCAATATTGGTGTGATTCACTTTATTGGCAGTGTAAAAAACGTCCGAAAGAACAGCTTCTAAGTCATAGGTTTCTAAGACTAGTGAATTTTCAGTATTGGCCAGGCGATGCCTTTCAAATACCACAGTTATGATGTTAAGGGGAATTTCCTCTACTATAAAAAAAGTATGAATGTGCAGAAGGAAAGTAAATTTTCGAATCTTCTTACAGTATAAGCATCGCTGCAAAACTCGGATTTTGAAAGCGAGTCGGTAGGCTGCATAAGCAATGTAGTTACAGTCATCTAAGGCTTGTTTGACATCGCTGAATTTGGGGTGATCCCATTGCTTCAGGTTTGTGTCAAGGCTAGAGAAAAATAGAATATTTAATGTAAACTTATTAATTCTACTGTATAAAATCTGAAGTAAGGCCAGGGGCAAGATCAACCTTTTAACATACATTACGAGTTTGGTTTAAGTAGGCTCCTATGTTTTACCTCAATAAGTTAAACAATGCAGATATTCTAATTAACACTGTAATTGTATGTAAAACCGCACACTTACTTGAGATAACACAAAAACCCACTCTCGTTTTCGACTTTCTTCCAACTTCCCATCATTAATTTATGTGAAAAATTGAGTGAAACTGATGCCGAATTTTGGAAATTTGCGTAATTTACATATTTACGACATAAAAATTAACTTCTCAATTGATATTTAACGTTAAATATTTTGTATTTTTCGATTTTTCTGTGGATTTCATCGGTAAATCAACAGGTAATCAACGGACAATAAACAAAAACAAAAATACATTTGACATTGACAAACGTCATGGAGTTAAATTGGAATCGACTTTCAATGTTCTGCCGGTAGATGGCGAGACAGTAGGAATGATTGCCTCGTTTTTATGGTCAATTTGTTAAAAAGGGATGTTTTTCGCTTTTTAAATTTTTACAAATTAAATAAAAAATTACCTGAACTAACTTAATTAAAAAGGAAATCTGAAAATAGAGTTTGGATTAGGGGGAAACGATCGAGACAAATGAACATTCGCATTTTAAGCGCAAAGCGTGAAAGACTTGTAACCGCCATTCCACTTGACTTTTTTTTTTTTTCTCAATTACTATCCAAAGTAAATTAAAGAATTGTTCGTTATCATTAATTGACATAATGGAACATTCGTATTCTGCACCATTATTATTATTTTTTACTCTTAAACGATTGTTCGATGTATAACACTTAATTTAAACTATCAGTAAACAAACTATTGTAAAGCTTGTTATGACCTGTGTGTAAAATGTCTAGATATCATTAATATAACTCATAGCAAGTGGTATTTAATTGTCGTAAACAAAAAGATTTAGGATTATTTATTTAGATATCAGAAATAGCTAGTGAAACGTGATTACTGTAATATAGAAAGAAGTACCATTTTCTTATAAACAACTTTATTGTACTTGCGATAAACGATAATTTTGGCCATTATTGAACAATTAGCACTCACCATTGTGTCAAGGTAATAATGTAAAAGCTTCTTGACAGGATAGTTAATGGAAATTGTTATATATTTAGTGCTTACAATTTACTACCAAATTACCAAAAAGTACACACAAAAGTATTTCCCTTGTAAGGCTTTATTTCAGTTCAAAGCATTGTATTATGACTGAATCCACACGGCTTCTGGCATTCAACCAAATCTCTGGTATGCAGTTTCGCTAATGCTACCTCAAATTCCCCTCCCAGCAATTCACAAATTGCGACGAGTTCCCCGTTTTTTTGCCGGTTTATTTGTGAGGATTAAATCTAAATTCACAAATTCACTTTTACACTCAATCGTTCCTCGCGCATTTGTCGTCGTAATAACGGATCCCAAAAATCCATGGCAATACCTCCTCTAGCACTTTTACACGATTCTCCTATATAACGATCCCTTTCTAACTTGACCTGGTATTAGATAAACCCAAGGTTTTTGCCCATCGTTGAGAGTTGGCAGGTCTCTCGTTGGCAGTAGTTATTCGCGTGTTTCTCGTACCGCATCGAATGCCGCGAGGATCGCGTGACATGAATGCCGGCAAAAACGTAGCCGAACGATCGTAATTTTGGCCAAGATCTTTAATTTTTGTTTAGAAACATGGACAGCACTCGCAAATACCCCACGCAAGTCAACCCTGTACAGGGCATTAATCCTTTATCCGAGCTAACGTTCCTGTAAGTTGGAAAAATTGAAAAGAAAATAGAATGTAAATGTGGTTAAGTATTATGAATGGCCGAGAAAAATCAATGAATGCAGTCGGGATTAATGTCGAAAGTTATTTTGGGATTTAATTAACGAGCCTCATTATAGTTTAGAAGGCAATTGCTATTGATCAAAAAATGCGGATTATCTTTGAACTCGGAATAATTTTGCTAATGAAGTTGAGTAAGGCTTCAAAGTTTAAGTCAAAACTTAAATACTAACTGATTAGATGGACATTTCCTTGCATTCCAGGACACATTTTTTTAATAACTTAAAAAAATTCGCACGTTCTCACTTATCACTTTGGTGAAATTTTCACTTGGACGAACATTTAAATATTTTTTTCGTGTAAAAAAACCTCCCACAAAATCAGAAAAATACAAAGCGTTGGCAATATCGGGCGCTCTTTGACAACTTCGGTAGTGTCATATCTGACATATAATTAAAAAAAAAGAAGGATGTCGCGCTGCTATTTATCTGGCAAGCCGCCTCTGTTTTTCTAACTCTGGAAAGTTAGAATTTTTTTAGAAAACTGTAACGACCCCCATATTGGCTACTTCATCTCACCTTCCAGGCATATTTACATTCTGAGTATGTAAATAGGTGCTTACAATACAAATTATTTAAATTCTGCATAAAAATGATTGTTTTTAATTTATTCAAATCTTGAACGAGGTTGCGGCATCACAAACTCGG
Source organism: Euwallacea similis (assembly GCF_039881205.1). Taxonomy (NCBI): domain Eukaryota; kingdom Metazoa; phylum Arthropoda; class Insecta; order Coleoptera; family Curculionidae; genus Euwallacea; species Euwallacea similis. Next base: position 3,493,375 of record NC_089612.1, read on the forward strand.
AATCCCGCCATTCATTGACACAGCATTTGATAAAGCACCGCTTGTGCAATGCATTTTATTATGGTGAAATATTGACTACGCATTCTATTGTTGCTATACATATGTACTTATGCAATTAATAGTAATGGTTTTCCAGTAACTGTTATTATTATCGGTCAGTAAATTGTTTTCCTGAGAAATAAACAGGCATAATATGCATATGGGAATACAATGATCCAAGATAAACCTGAATCGGCTCCTCTAGATGGTGTCAGCAATTATGGCATGACTCTTCAGTCACGCCCAACGAGTCCGCTGTCTTGAACCAATGCCAATGTGAAATATGGCTTTCTTCTTTCAGTTATATGCTTCCCATCTTCAAAAAGGGCTTCAAGAAAAAACTAACTGAAGACGACCTTTTCTCCCCTCTAAAATCGCACAACTCCTGCAATTTAGGTGATCGTCTGGAGGAAGTCTGGAGGGAGCAGCACAGGAAACACAAGAAATCAGCCCTGCATAGGGCTCTGTTCAAAATATTTGGACTGCATTTTTTTCTTATAGGAATAATAACATTAATAAATGAACTGGTGATTTTGTGAGTCACCAACATCATTTTCAGGACAATTATTTTTAGTCGTACTAAATTTCAGAACCGTAGTGCCTCTATCCATAGGAAAACTGGTGCGGTACTTTGAGACCGGCCAAACGACAATCTCAGAATCTGAAGCGTACATGTACTGCGGAGGAGTGGTGCTGGGCCTTGCCATGGATGCCTTTGTGTCCCATCCTAAGATGATGACCCAGCAACATTTGTCCATGAAGATGCGAGTTGCGTGCAGTTCTTTAATTTATAGGCAAGAATCAACAATTCAAAATCAGTGAGGCTTTATATTTTTTTTCCTCAAGGAAAACCATGAAACTGAGTCAAACAGCGTTAGGCAAAGCCACCGTCGGTCAAATGACCAACCTCCTTTCCAACGATCTAAGCAGGTTCGATCAAGGATTCGTCCTCGCTCATTATTCCTGGGTGGGCCCCATTGAAGTAGCCTTTGGAACTTGGTTATTGTACCGAGAAATCGGGTATGCTGCGCTTTTTGGAATGGCTTTCCTCATCTCCTTTGTGCCTTTGCAAGGTATTATTTCCTTGGAGTCAAAAGTGCGAATTTTATTAGTTAATTTGTCCAGTTTTTCTCGCCAAAAGAACTTCGGTTTTGCGGCTTCGCACCGCTTTGAGAACCGATGAAAGGGTGAGGTTGATGAACGAGGTTATATCAGGGATACAAGTAATTAAGATGTATTGCTGGGAGAATCACTTTTCGAAACTTATAGCCTTGGCTCGAAAGTAAGTACATACTAACTAAGTTTCTTTAGTAGATTAGGTACATTTCCAGTGTGGTTACGCACCATTGTTTCAAATTGATAACAGAGACAATAATTCAGGTATTTGTTTAATAAGTGACTTGTATAGACATTTAATATAGGCTGTATCGAGGAACATAAACGTTGCTGGCACAAAGTTGTTTCAAGTACAAGCGACCTTAGTGAAATTTTTCTAAGCACTGTAGTCTTAAGTGCTAAAAATCACCAATCAGCTGTTAATGACGTAGGTGCTTTATAGCCGAAACAGCATGCTCACTCTGAGTGAAATTAACTCATTTATTTATGTGAAAAAATGCAAATTATGGCCATGAAAATGTATAAATTCACGATAAGGCGATAGATATAGGAAAGAACATTTTCAAAATCATAAAAAAATAGTTAGAAATAAGGAAACAATTTCAGAAGTTTTGCAAGTATTCAATCTCGGTTTCCACGGTTGCTTCTACCAAAATTGTTTCCAACACTCACCTTATGGAGCAGATAAAGCCGCATAAAAACGACCGCTAATGAGGTATCTCCTAGCACGCACTTTCTGAAATAGCTCAAGTACTCTTTTCTTGTGAGTGTGGTAACCAATAAAAAATTGCAACCGTATAACTAAGGACGAGGCAACAACTAGGACTGTGACGTAAATTAATAGCGTGACCTTCAGGATTTTCACAAAAATTAAAGCGAAATAAAAGCATAAAAACTTCGAAAATTCTCATGATGACGCTTCTTTTTCGTAACGGCCCCATCACTCTTCAAGTACTTCAATCTCTGTAGATGGTCTTCGTTGATGAAAATGAGGCGGTACCAGTGATTTTTGAGGGAGTAATGATTGAGGGGGATTGAGGGGAAGGCTTCTCCCACCAATTTGTTCAATCTTGATTCTTCTGTGTTCATTTCGAATGCTCGTTATAAACCTACGAAAGGTGACAAATTTTTCAAGACTTTTTTTTATTGTTACCAAGGTAAAATAATATTGTCATGGGTTAAAGTAGGTAATAATACTATCGAGGATATAAATGCACGATTAAAGCTTGTTAAGATTTGTTCTTTTTTCAGAAAAGAAATGCAAGCTATCAGAAGTCATGCTTACATCATGGGCCTCATTTACTCCTTCGAGGTCTTCGTCTCCAGATCAGCTATCTTCATCAGTATTCTCGGCTACGTTCTCTTGGGGAACTTGGTGACTGCAGAACGAGTCTTCGCCATCACTGCCATATACAACGTGTTGAGACCTGTGATCACCATCCTCTTCTCTATCAGCATTTCCAGTGTAGCTGAAGTGAACGTGTCTATAATGAGAGTGCAACAATTTTTGAGTTATGAGGAAGTTGAAAGTGTGGATAATTTCGCCTTGAATAAGGAGATAATTTTAAATGGTTCTCACGGTTCGAATGGGTCTCTTATAAAGCGAGAAGGACTTCCGAAAGTGGTGCTACAGAATGTTTGCGCTAAATGGTCTGAAGAGGCCACTGAGAACACTTTAGAGAATATTAATTTAAGCATCACTTCGAATCAATTAGTGGCGGTGGTTGGCCCTGTGGGAGCCGGCAAAAGTAGCCTCATTAATGTCATTTTACGGGAACTACCAATTAAAAAAGGACACATGGATCTTAAAGGAAAGATCTCTCTGGCAACTCAAGAGCCCTGGTTGTTTTCAGGTAAGATTTGGTTCAATAAATTATTGTTGCTTAAAGGAAACAAATCCTTTTTAGGGAGCATAAGGCAAAACATCCTCTTCGGCGAACCATTCCTGGAAGATCGCTACGAAAAAGTGGTGCAGGCCTGCGCCCTCAAACCGGATTTCGCCCTTTTCCCCCACGGTGACAAGACTCCTGTAGGTGAAAAGGGCAAGGTTTTAAGCGGAGGTCAAAAAGCCAGGATCAATCTGGCTCGCTGCATTTACAAGGAGGCCGATGTGTACCTGATGGACGACCCACTATCTGCTGTGGATGTTAACGTTGGAAAACACTTATATGAAATCTGCATGAGGGGTTTTTTGAAGGATAAAATAAGGATATTGGCGACGCACCAGCTTCAGTATTTGCAAAGTGCAGACACGATCGTGATCATAAACGATGGGCAGATACAGGTGGAGGGTAATTATGAGGAATTGCTGAAAAGTGGGGTTAATTTCAGGTAAATATTTATAAGATGTGGATTGAAATGTAGCTGAAAATTACAAGATAAATCAGGCGATTATTGAATTTTCTTGAGTTTTTATTAAGGATATTCAAGTCAAACGCAACCTGAGTGAATGTCTGGTTGCCGGTCAGTTGCCTAAAGAAATGAAAATACCGGATGTTTCAGAACTTTGGGATCAAACTTCTAGGAATTGTCCATTACAACAACAGAAGACATCTCAGTATAAGAACCAGTGTCCTCAAATGTAAGGCGTTACGACCTTTTGATGCTTTAAGAGAATTATGCGCAGAAATGCTTTTATGGAATTTTAGTACGTTTCATTTTAATTTATTTGTGTAAAATAACACTATAGTAATTGTTCAAAATGTCGTCCTTGAACTTCATTGCACCTGTTTAAACGACGTACATGGTTTCTGCAGACTTGACTAAAAATTTGATAACCGTTTTGAACAGCTACAAATGCCGTAGTGATTTACGCATCAGGTCTTATTCTGTTTCCACTCGCGTTCGATAAACCAGAGACTTTGCATGTCCCCACAGAAAAAAATCTAAAGATATTAAATCGGGTGACCTAGGAGGCCACGGAACTGGACCGCCTCTACCGATCCAATGTTGTCCAAACTGACGAAGTTCAAGGACGATATTTTGAACATTTATTGTAGTATTATTTTGTACCATCAAATTAAAATGAAACGTACTAAAACTCGATAAAACATATTTTTGCACATAATTGTCTTAAACCATTATAAGGTCGTAGCGCCTTAGGGAGTTATTTGCGGACACAGGTTTCGATACTTAGACATCTTCTATTGTTACACTAAACAATTCATAGAAGTTGGATTCTATACTTATAAAACACCTTGTATAAGAAAACAGATGCAGATTCAGTGGTTTTTTAATATTTATCCAATTTTAGATTTTTACCTTAAAATTTACTAAGATGTTGGATTTCCTTTTATTTTCACTGTGATTTATTGAAAATTCCCATAAAAATGCCAAAAGTAAAGCGACCCTCATAACTGGATAATGGATTTTGGTTATGTCAGCTAATCAGAAATTAATATCACACAGTGAGAAAGATATCTCTTTCATGGGGCTTTATCAGTTGATTGTTTAAATAAAGAGCACAAAACTAAGCTCTTTTAGAATTTTATTTATTTACCTTTACAGATTAATCATATACAGCAGTTTGCAGTGCTGTTAAGCGATTGAATTCTAACTTTAATACCTTCTTATCCGGTCGTTAAAAGATCCGTTTACGGATTTTCACTCCCCTGTATTCAGGTTCAAAAGTTTTAGTTCGAGGGCAAGTTCTCGCCTCTCTAATCATATAGATATAGATAATAGAAAATACCTCTAGGAAGTGATTTAAAAAAAAAAATTTCAAATGTTACAATGTAATTTGTACCAAATTTTAAACAACAAATTAACAAACCTTTCTGATTTTTGCAGCAAACTTTTGGAATATTATAACACTGAAGAAGAGGAAGGGAAACGGCGGATTCGCTCTTGTCAAAACTCGGAATCAAAGGATGATTCTGCGAAAATAGACGATGAAGAAGATGATGAACCTCCAATTGCAAAAGAGAGCCAAAGCAGCGGAAAAATTGCCAGATCTGTCTACTGGAAGTACCTTAAGGCCGGCGGTAATGCGTGCGTCATTTTTTACCTCATTGTGGCCTTCGTGGTGTGCCAAGGAGCAGCTAATGGGGCCGAGTATTTCGTCACTTATTGGTAGGTCTTCTACTTCGTCAGTCGTTCATCAGTCATTATGAAATCTATTAAATATAGGGTTGGCCTGGAGCAGGACTATGCCCAATTGGTACTAAACAACTCGACCAATAATGAAACCACCATAAATCGTACCGAAATCCTGTATATATACTCGGGTTTGACCCTGCTGACCATTGTAATTGCGATAATTAAATCCATATCATTCATGGTCTTCTTTACTGTTGCCTCAAGAAACCTACACGATTTCATTTTCTCTCAAATAATACGAGCAAAAATGAAGTTTTTCAATTTGAATCCAACTGGCAGAATCCTGAATAGATTCTCTAAAGACATGGGAAATATTGATGAGTATATTCCTTCCGTGCTAATTGATGTTATTGAAGTGAGTATAGATACTGATCTTAGAGTTGTAAGTGATAATTAAATATTAACGATGGCAGATCGGGTTGTTTTTGGGGGGTACCATAGTGCTTACCTCAGTAGTAGAGCCTTTCTTGATGATTCCTGCCACAGTCCTAATTGTGCTTTTTTACGCAATGCGATGCGTTTATATACAAACTAGCAGGAGTGTCAAGAGAATCGAGGCAATCAGTAAGTTGCACAAGATCTCTTAAAGTACGCTATTTTCGACTTAATTTACAGCAAAAAGCCCAGTGTTTTCCCATATGGCCGCCTCAGTGCAAGGACTAAGCACAATCCGAGCCTTCTCAGCTCAAAAGTTTCTAATTAAGGAGTTTGACGAGCTCCAAAATCGCCACAGCTCAGCCTGGTTCCTGTTTATAGCCTCAAGCCGCTGTTTTGCCTTCTGGCTGGACGTCATTTGTATCTGTTTTATTGCGACATCCTCCTTCTGTTTAATAGTCTTAAACAAAGTAATTCATGGCGGAGATGTGGGTCTGGTCATCACCCAATACATAGGCCTAATGGGGTCTTTGCAATGGGGCATGCGACAATGGAGCGAATTGGAAAATCAGATGACGTCAGTGGAAAGGATTTTAGAATACACTAAACTGGAAAATGAGCCTGAACGCAAAGAACCGCAACAGGTCTCCTTAGGTTGGCCCAAAGAAGGAAGGGTGACATTCAAGGACGTGAGGTTGCGCTATAATGAAACTGACCCTTATGTTCTGAAAAATTTGAGTTTCACTGTCCGCCCTAAGGAAAAACTGGGTATTGTAGGACGTACTGGGGCAGGAAAATCTTCCACCATTTCAGCTCTATTTCAACTCTACGATCTGGAAGGCAGCATCGTAATCGACGGGCTGGAAACCACTGAGTTACCATTGGATATAGTTCGATCTAAGATTTCTATCATCCCTCAAGAGCCAGTCCTATTTTCCGGTGCGTTTTAAGATCTTAATGTAGTAAATCGATTGATTTTACGTTGGCTATGGTTTAGGTCCTATTCGTAAGAATCTGGATCCCTTCCAAGAATACAGCGATGAAGTTCTATGGAATGCTCTAGAGCAGGTGGAGCTGAAGGACGACATTGCAGAGATGCCCTCAGGGCTTAATAGCAACGTCTCGGAAGGAGGCTCAAACTTTAGCGTAGGGCAAAGGCAGTTGATATGTTTGGCCAGAGCTTTAATCAGAAACAATAAAATATTGGTCATGGACGAGGCTACTGCTAATGTGGACCCTCACACAGATTCTTTAATTCAGAATACGATCAGGAACAAGTTCAAGGATTGCACGGTGTTTACCATAGCACACAGGTATAGGGGAAATGCAGTATTTAAGGGAAAATAAAGTGATCAAAGTTATTAATTAAAAGGAATTCTTTTTGTCTTGCGACACTATAGCTGCCTCTCTGAAATCAGTTGTCTGTAAAATATTTTCCAGATTGCATACAGTTATGGATTCAGACAAAGTTCTGGTGATGAGCGCTGGAAGAGTGGAAGAATTTGACCATCCTCACCTGCTTTTGCAGAAGGAAAACGGGATTTTGCAAAACTTGGTGGAGAATACTGGGAAAGGCACGGCCAAAACTTTAAGGAAAATGGCTGAGGATAACTATTTGAGAACAGTTGGGAGATTTTTTAGTGATTAATTTCAATCTTATCTGAATATCTGTGATAAAAGCTGTACCTTGTAACTGGTTTCTTTTATCAGTATTGTTTTGTATAAGGCCCTTATAGCTTGATACCTTAAAAACTATATTTTGTTTAATAAATATATAACTGTCCAGTGATAAGTTATTATTCTTTGTTCTCTTCCGCAGAACCCAAAAATCAAAGACTTCATGATATAAAATTGATTTATTTGGTTTTTATGCAAGAATTACTTTATCTAACATAAATTAAACTAACTTTGGTTCGTTTCTCTTTAAGTATCAGGTAACTGACTTCTTAAGAAAAATATAGTCAATAAAATGAAGGAGACAGAGATCCCTAAATAGAGAATCTGTGCGATCCCTCAAAGATTTGAGGAACAAATTAATGAATTCTATAGCTAAATTAAAGCTACCACCAATTATTGGAAGCCCCCTCGTGGACCAAATCCTGATAGTGATGGTCGTGGTGCGTATCATGGTAGATCACCTTATGGTCATTTTCCTGTTGCTTTGATTTCTTCAATTCAACCAACAGTTTGCCCTTTTCCACCAATAGAGTACCGAAAGCCACCATCAGCATCTTGGCAGAGATGGCAGTATTGATCAATTTCAAAAGAATTAAGGTGATTTCCCTCAACGCCAGCCCTGTTAAGGCCATTTTAATGCTGTCTCCGACAGATTTGAGGATTTTGGCGGGTTTTTCACGAGATTTGCGTTTGTCTGCAAATAGAAAAAAATTCTTACTGGAGAGTTGTATCAGCTTTTATTACAGGAGATTCGGGGAATGTGCACAACTTACCAAATAAAGGTTTCTGCGGTGTGTGTAGTTTGATAGTGTGCCTTGTGCGTGTCTACCTAAAGAAAGTGCAGAAATGTACCTTAAAAATGAATAATCCTCTCAATTTTTGAACGTATATATTAAAATAAATTGCACAAAAAGACTAGAACCACGCAATACAGGACATATACACAATAAAGCTCATCTGCTCCAATAGGTCTCAAGTCCATGCTGAACAGTGGCCTCATCCTCAAAGTGATGGTCGTGATGGTTCAGAACAACACTTTTTTGGGGGATTGCTTGCTTGTGACTGGTCCATGATTTGATGATGGTGTGCACCAAGGTACCAAGAGCGATCAGCATGAATTTAAAGTGCACTGCTGTATTGAAGAGTTTGATCAGAACACAAATTTTCACCACCACAGCGGCGAAAAACAAGACTACTTTCATTAGGTGTATAATTTTCTTGAGTGGGCCTTTTTTCATGCTCTTCTTCCTGCCGACTGAAATACAGGAAAATTTTTCGAAACACTGGGCACCAACAAAACAGTTTTTCGAGAGTTTTTACCATCAAGAAGTTAGTAACAACATTGGATTAGTCACAGAGAGATCTTGAAGTTCCATACGCGGAATTTATCTTCTTCCAGTAACTTACATGTGGGTTGTAATCGGTAAGTTAAGGATTTAATTTAGTCACAAAATCAAATAGCTACGTACTCAATGTTAAAAATTCCAGCCAGCTAGAATTATGTCCTATATTATAAAAATAAGTTAAAATAGATTTAAAAATTGTTATTGATATTTAGTAATTTATACAATAAGTTAATAAATTTTCTTGATATAATGGTGGATGAAAAATTAACAATATTCAATAACGAGTTTTGGTTGTTTTTTCGAAATATATCAAAATAGTTGGGCTTGGGGCCTTCGCCGTCGAGGTTGTGGCGCCATCTAGTTTCTTGCTTCGGAAATTCCCAGTAATTAACACTAATTATACAAATTAATTATATTTTTTAACGCAAATCTAATATTTGACGATTGGATAATTGTAAAAAAATTAATATAAATAGCTCCTTTACAAATATTACTCATATATTCTCCCACTTTGAATTTACATTTTTTAAAGATCTGCGGGTCTAAAATAAAACCAACTACTGACATCATTTCTTTAATTATATATAGCTAAACAATCAGGGCTAATCACATTCAATCTTATTTTTAGTGGCCTGTAACACCACGTACGCAATAGCTACAAGATACAGCTTGGTCTGGACGGCTGTAGCCACGACCCCGGCAATAATCCCCAAAACAACCAAAACCCCTATTAGAGCCAACTTTAAAGCCGCCAATCTCGGCACCAAATTCATCATATATGTGCCAAATCCGCCCCAAAAATTGTCTCTGTCTTTGTCCTTTTTCCTCATTTGTTCTAGCTCGCCTGTGAGTCCATGACGGTCTAAAAGCAGAATAGCGTGTAACTGTTTTCCAATTGTCCCATAGATTGTAATGGAGTTATTTACAGAACACATTAGGACTATAGATGATAATGTTTGTTCAGACGTATGTAATTGAACTGAATATGATAGCGGTTGTTGAGATGGCAGTACAAAACAACAGGTTATTTACTAAGTCAATATATTACATATAATGGAAGGAACAATTGCGCCTACTGAACAATATGCAATATGCATTACTTTTCCCCTCTAAACCATATTAAATATTTGGCAACTTGCTGAAATGAATCCTAATTAGCCTAATCCAACCAAGAGCTCCAAATCGATCCACCTTGCTTCTGATTCGAATAGGCAATTTTCTGTGCGTATTCCCTATCCGAAGTTTTAGGTAAATAAATCCGCTGCCAATCCTCAACAGGCAAATGATCGTAATGGTGATGATCGTCGTTCTCGTAGTGATGGTCATGGTGAACGTCCTCGTGCACCACAACCGTACCTTCTTTTTTGTGCAACAGCCACACCTTAAGCGCCAAGAAGGCTACTCCCCACATGGTGACCAGCAGCATCTTGAAGCCCACAAAAGAGTTGAACAGTGTGACGATGGCCACTTGCGCGGCGAAGAGGATAACAGCGTAGAGCCCCATTTTAACCACTCGAATGATTTTCTTAATGAGACCTTCATGATTGTGTTTCTTGTGGCGTTGTGTAGCTCTTGATTCAGCTGAAATTTGTATGTAGAAGAAGGCGTTAGTCAGTGTTGCAAAAACAAGCTTTTGATTTTTCAATTACGTAATCATTGATCACCAGGAAGGTTCTGTGTGATGACCAGAGTGTTGAAACTTTTTGGCCAATACAAAGAGGGCAATAGCGATGCCCACCATACTCTTGGCAAGAATTATTTTCACCCCTAAAAAGGCTCCCAGTGCTGTTAAAACTAGGAGGACTGCGGTAAGGCCAAGGACGACTCTCAAAACCACAATCGCCTCATTCATGAGCACTTTTTTCGGCTTCCCGTCTGCGACGGGGTCGTACTTTTTGTGTCTCGCTGAAACCAATTTTTAATAATTTACTATTAAGGTTTTATAAGAGACGTACCACCTGGTCACACCTACCTGTGGGCCTTGAGGAGGAGGCATTTGCGTACGTGTTCATCTATTTATAAATGTAATATGGTACGCACGGCGTACAGACCCACAGGCAGGAGTGACCAGGTGGTACGTCGATTGCTATGGTCAAGGGTGATGTACGCAAATGACCCCTGCGTCCTCTGGCATTACCAAATACTTGATGATTGCCATATGGGCGCCTATTAGTGGTGAAAATAAAGCAAACAATAATGCACGCCCATATGACCGTAGTACTTAAATACTAAAATTAAAGTTATTAATACACACCTGATGATATAATCATGATGGTTATGATGCAGTAACGTTAGTGATGACGTTGCGGTGATGAATAGCAGCTCTTGAAATATGATGTCACTTTTCACACGATTTTGTAGATCGCACGATGCATGCATAGCGGATGATAAGGTACTGGTATGAATTGATACAAATTTTAATGATTTTATATATTATTAAGGTATTTCTTTGTTAATTAAATGATTTTTAAGTATAATTCTGGACACAATGGCGGACACCTTTTTACATGTAAACTATAAAAGAAAAGTAGGCTAAAATATCAGAAAGTTTGCTGTGATCATACCATAAAAAAGTTGTTTTAATACTATGGAAGTTTTAAGAAATGCTAAACCAAGAAATTTAATACTCAAAATTGCTTAAATTTAACATTAATCAACGATTTATGAGACTGTAAAAGAAATTTTATCCGAACGCTTCACATTTATTACCACTGCTGAACTAGTACCATCTAATCTAAGACTCTGGTACTTGACGTTTAGAACTCAGAATTGAATAAAGGTGGGAATTGAAGTTTGATTTTTTCTTAAAGGATGTCTATGTAGAATACTAGAGTAGTCTTTGTTTTACTAGAAAAGACAATTTTCTACTGGCTTATCAAAACCGTAACGTATTGCTTGAATGATTCTAAATTTTCATAGGAAAATTTATAATTAATTCTTATCCAATTATACTCTCCGCTCCTGAGTCACTTTCATTTGAGTTGTAAATCATAACAGGTTTTGATCCAAAATTACAAGTCGAAAAAAGCGACTCTGGTGATTCAATTTACCTTAAAGGTTATAAGTTACCATTTCTATATGGTTTGTTTACTATTGTTAGTAGAGCAACATCCAATAATGTGATCAGGAACGCAAGTCCACTAGGTTAGTACTTTTAGCACATCCATGCTAATTAAATACAAATTGGTTTTAAATTTAAATGAAGATTTGACTTATTCTTTTTTCTTTCAAGTAATTCTTGATACAATGGTAAATCACAGAATAGGCGTTAAAAATGCCAGTAAAATAGTTTAATTGATTTTCAAAAATTGGATTTCAAATGAATAGAATGTTCTATATAGCACTCTTTTTTTGGGCCATAAGAAGAAGATCTAAATCAACGAATTTTAAAATTAGGAGATTTGCCCAAATGCGCGACATTACTTGATACCATTACGGCTAAGACTATAGAGGCAAAAGTTGAAGTTTTCAGAGGGAAATTCTAAACTGTCTTAACGGAAAACTATGCAAAAACAATAGGTTAAATAAAGGAAAATCATGAGATCACCTTTAACCGTACTCGTGATAATTATCATTCAGATAATTCTAAGAATACTTTCTAAGTCTGGTGGTTCGATTTAGTTTCTACCTGGTTTACATACCCATTATTGGATACACGTTAATGTGATCAGTTCTTTGAAGAAGTAATGTCATAAAACCAATTTGGCATCGGTAACTCACATTTACACTACAAAAATTTGAACTAGACTTACGTACATATGTTGGGGCCAATTTTTTAAGGTTCATTGCACTAAAACTTAAGCAAATAATTTTACTCGTTAATTATTTATTAACTAAATCAATTCAAGCACCACGAATTTCAACCGGAATAAATAAATAAATAGTTCTCGCAAAGGTGCACCCTAATGCAATTCACAATGCAATTGTCGACCTTCTTCATTGCAGGGGCTTCTGCATCGAATAAACTAACCCTTGAGTACTCCTCGCAGCATTATACTCTCCCCCATAAAGGCCTCCTCCAGGACTCGAAAACTCATCATTTCCAGCCCCATATGGGTTCTTATACACTATCTCCTCGTGGTGCCCATGCTCCTTATTTTGGTTTTTGAGCGATATCCACATTTTAGCCGCCTGAATAGCGAACCCACCCAGCGAAATCAGCAAGAATTTAAATTGCATGGCGGTTTGCAGGACTTTGAGTAGGATGGAAAATTTGAGCATAATAATGAGAGCCACGAGGGCCGGTTTCGCCAGTCTGATCAAGCCCTTCAAGTTCTTTTTCTTCTTTTTCTTTTTCTTCTCTGTGATTTCCCTAGTTTCTGGAAATAGCCAGGGGTGAGTTAGTGATGGTGAGTGTGCGCTGAAACAAGCCACGAGCATAAAAAATATTAATTATTTATTAATTAGCAGTGTATTTGCAAGGCTCGTGACTTATTGGTTTTTGAGTTAATAAAGGTTAATTAGAGCAGGCAAACATGCACATTAGTTCAATTAGTGATTCTTTTTCCATTTATAAAGCGAGTTAGGTACGTTACGAGAAATTGTTAGTGTACAGAGTCCAAGAATTGTCTTCAAAAATCTACTGCCAAATTTAATGAATCTTTGCGAGAATTTCTTTACAACAATTTATGGTCTATCTTAAACGGTTAGAAGAATTATTTTAAAGATGTTGCAAGAGATTTAGTGTTCACGCATGAAGCTTTAATTACAGGCTTCTCTTGAAAGCTTAGAGAATTTATTATTAATATTTGGTTTTATTTATATGCAGTAACTGATTTATGAAAATTCTCCTTCTTACTTGTAAATTTTTTAGGTCATGCATATTGCATTCGTGCATTTTGTTTAGTTTAAAGCATTACTTACGTTGTCGCAGTTTTGCGTTGGTTTGGATGATGTACTAATACAGTAGTTTAATGATGCAAAAGTGTTTGTTCTTTCTTATAAACATATAATTATTGTCTATGCCTATTTCAGTTTGAAGGAAAAACATATAATAGACTAAGTTATTCTTGAAAAATGTCATGATATATCACGTATCTAAGTCTAAGGGTAAATACATCTATATAGTTTTCTTGCTGTTTGAGAATTGGGAACTTGAAGACATTATAAAGTCCTTAAATATTTTTTCAAAAAACCGATAGTTAAAATAATTTCAGGCCTCATTGTGACATTAAGTAATATGAAACATGTAAAGCTAGAAAGGTTGTAAACGTTAACGGAAAAATACTTTCACCATTTTGTCAAAAAACTGCTTGGAAAATCCTTTACAACTTTTACTATATATTTTATTGTTGAGAAAAAAGATCATAAATTTCATTCAATTTTTTCAACAGGTTAATTTTACACATTTGATATAGGTATAAGCTTCAACCATTCAACCTAAACAATGAGGAAACTATATATGTATATATGTATATGGTTTTCTAATCAAATTGAGTAATTCTAAGATGTATATTTAGTTAGATAAATTAGTAGATATCTCTGTATGTATGTATGTGGTAGGTATATAGTAGATATATGATAGTACGTAATAGATATATTTTATTTATATATTAAATCAATCAAAAATATTTTTAGAATCATCCTGCATATTAATTCACACAATATGTTATACTAACGTGCTAATGTGTGTATTCTGTAAATTGAACAATGTTGCAGTGTATATAATTTGATGTTTTGATCACATGCAAAAGTGCAACATGCTTATTAATGGCTTACAGATTACACCTACCTGTTATTCTTATCCACTAAATATACGGTAATCTATAATGGTATTTCTTCTAAGGCACTAAAACTGAACACTGAAAAATCACTTTCAAAATGCCTCCAAATTCTCCAATATCGACTAGTACATATGTGTGGTCAAAACTGTCCACCAATGGTCACCTAACGTCTTTTTTTTCATTACGAAGAACTTAGGTTCCAAATTCCAAAACATAGTACGGTTTTTGTTTATTGTATGCCAATTCGGCTCCATTGGTAGTATCATTTTTTCCATCGTTTTGCAGTGCTCGTGCCCATATGGAGTGCCCATCTTCATCGTGGCCATAGTGATGCTGGTGCTGGGCGTGTTCATAGTAAATGACCTTGGTCGGATGAGCCTCCTTTTTGAAACTGAGCCAGAATTTGATAGCGTGGAGAATCAAACCACCGACAGCCAAAAAGAAGAATTTGAATTGGAGGACTGTGTGAAAGAGCTTTAGCAAAAGACAGATTTTTTTGTAGACCAAGAGACCAATAGCGAAGTATTTGAGCATAGAGTTAAGTTTTTTCTTCTTACGTTTCTTTTTGCCACGGCTCTCTGCAAATACACTTGTGCTTTACTACTACTACACTCATATCAAAGAAGTAAGTGGGAGAGAGAAACGGTCATTAAGACTGACCTTTTGAAGAAAACTCGTCGGTTCCGGAAAGAGGTCAAAAACAAATAAGAATTCCGGTTATAAGAAGTCATAATAAAAGAGTCTCAACATAGTAGTTCATAAAAAGTGGGTTAAATCAATGAAATCAATAATGAATTGCAGATAAATGGGATGTTCATGGTAATATGCGTGATGTTATGATGGGTGAAATGTACTAATTAAAATATCAAAGAACAAAAAACACATAATACAAACAATCTAATAAATGCACATGAAAAGCAGTCCTTCACCGCAGCGAATCAACCCCATCACCTACCTCCAACCGAATCATCTGTGGCGGTGGCCAAATGGTTACTATCCCCTTCATCTGACTCTTCACTTTCTTCATCTTCATCATCAAGGTCTTTTCCTTGTTTGAAGAATCCGGAAATGCCGTTTTGGAACATGCTGGTCAGCTCTGAAATGAGCCTACTGAGAGTGTTGGCTATGTGCGAGGGTTTGTCTTCAGAGCTGGATCTGCCGGTTGATTGCAGGGCTGCTTGGGCGTCAGCCTCAGCTACAGAAAAACCATAATTATTGCTTACAATTAGAGCATAATTAAGGGGATTACAGTAAGAGAACTTCTCTGGGTTCGTGTTCAATTTTCACTCGAAATTAACAATTAACCAACTTCGATAAACTGCAATGAAATTGATGAAAGCTTACTAAGTTTTTAGTATAGTGTAAATGTTGAGTAAAAAAGTCTAAATCGGTCTTGAAAACTTTAATTGATTGAAATTCCAATTTTCTTAAAATATTCAGCATTATACAGGGTATTTCAAATTTAACCCTCACCATTAGGATCTCGGAAACTAGAGGAGATACGAGGAAGTTTAAATGGGGGCAAAATTGCATAATTTAGGATTTGAACAAATGCCGTTTTCAAAATTTGAATTTTTCGCGTACTTTCGAAGATATCCGAAAAAAACAAAAAATTGGAAATTTCGTTTTTATTTACTCTAGCGTTGTTTGACAAGGAAATCCAAAACCACAAGCACATTTTCATTGCCACTTTTTCTTAGCTACACGATGACGTTTTCAGATTTGCCATCCGACGTTTCGTTTTTCGTGTATCATCATCAACTTTTTTTATGGGCGCCATGTTGGATTTTTTGTCAAAAAATAGTATGTTTCATTCAGATTTCATTGATATGCAACTTTCTATAATTTGCTATTTTAGATGCCCAAATATTTAAATAAAAAGAAATATTATCTTAATTGGCCTTGTTACTTTTCCGGATATAACTCAAAAAATATTTGAGCTGTTTTCGTACTGTTAATATGAAATTTATAATACAGTCTTAACATGTCTGGTTTTTTTTAATTTGTGAAACTCACTTTCACTGGAATCTGCGAGCGCCGATCTCGTTTGACAAGTTTTGTCATGTAATGCGTATAAAACAAAATCCTTCGATGGAGCCAAGGCTAACTAAGGTAATATTTCTTTTTATTTAAATATTTGGAAATTTAAAATGGCAAATTATGGAAGTTGTATATCAACGAAATAGAGTGAAACACATTATTTTTCTGTCAAAAAATCCAACATGGCGCCCATAAAAAAAAGTTAATGGTGGTAGACGAAAGACGAAACGTCGGATGGCAAATCTAAAAACGTCATCGTTTGATTGAGAAAAAGTGACAATGAAAGTGTGCTTGTGGTTTTGAACTTCCTTGTCAAATAACGCTAAATAAATAAAAACGAAATCTCCAATTTTTGTTTTTTTTAGCTACTTCAGAAGTACATACTCGGAAAATTCAAATTTTGAAATCGCCGTTTGATCAAGCCCAAAATTACGCAATTTTGCTCCCATTTAAACTTTGTCGTATCTCCTCTACTTTCCGAGATCTTAATGGTGAGTGTCGAATTTGAAATACCCTGTATAAAAGTGACTTAGCAAAACGGTTTCAATACGCCATGAAACTATCAGCTTACATTTGGTTTGGAAATCGTTTTTAACATTTAATACCTTCGTCGACATTTCCTGAAGGATTAAGGATAATAAACTTTTTTTAATAAAAAAAATGTTTAAATGTTTTTTTTTGTCCTTTTTCCCCTCTATGCAGATATCGCCAGTCCTAGTTGAAACATAAGAATTGTGCACGCGAGAGAAGGACAACATAAGTTTTAATATGCCTCTGACAAAGATCAACAGAGTGCATTGAGGGCTAGCCGTTGAAGTAGACGGAAGTATCTAGTTGCCAGATCTCTCACTGTTTCAGAATTTTTACTGATACAAGTTCTAGTGATGTATTAAAATAATTTCAAAATTTTACTTATTTATAAATTATTGTACATTTCCCCATTATAGCATAACTTAGGTACGTCACTGATGAATATGATGATCCGAATTCGCTAATATTTGTTTATGATCTTTTGATAGGTCCAAGTCTGAGCTGGCGACACTGGCTGTAGACTGGAAGTCAATTGCTGAATGGAACCTTAAGATTTGTTTATCGTTTGAAACGATAATGGAAAATAAATAAATTGACCAGTTCAGGTAAAGCATGTAAGGAATTTCGATTTTAACGCGCAGAGTTATTGTGTTTTTGTTTTTTTTTTCATTTATTTACATTACTGTTTTTTGCTATGATATTTTTTAAAATTTCCATCGCTATAAAGGCTGTGAAATCGATAGTAATCTAAACATCGAAGTGGAGACACCGGCCAGACTCACTCCGTCCATTTCGTTATTAGTCTTTCTCGGAGGCATATTAAAACATATACAGTCCTTCTCCCACTTGCACAATTCGTATGTTCTGACTTGAAATGGTTATACCTGACGATAGTTTGATGACCTAGATAATATATTGATGTATTTTCTCAATTTTCATATTAATACTAGATTAATTTAAATATGTTAAATTAGGATAAACTAACCTGGTCCAAAATTAAAATAGGGGGATCATCACGTCTCACCTAATTCCTAACACTCCTATTTGCACAGGGACACGAGAGCTCCCCGAGAATTTTTGCATTGATGGTTGTCTAATCTGTGAAATTCAATCTACTGCTTCGGCAAATGAAAAGTAATTTCACATTCGTGAATTTAATCCAATAATGAAATACGGTAAAAATGTAAATTTTCAAATTTTAGGCCACAATTTAACGAGTATTGAGAACCAACTTGAATATTATGGGGCAAGTAATAAAAATTTAATTTCATCCATCAAGGCAACCAACATCACAATCAGTTCTTGGCAGCTCTCACTACCTATAAAAAAGGCCCTGTGATGAAAAACTTGGGATTTCTCTTGACTAATTAAACATGAATTAGAGAAATTGATCTTGTTAATGAAGTGACTGCAGAGTTCCCTCTATACTAGAATACGTAATGACTGAATTAAAGTTCCAAATTGAAGTATTTCGATTTTTAAATTAAGTTGTTATCATGATAGGCGCTGACCGACTGAACCGCTATACAGCACATAAAATTTGACAATCGCCACAGGCGGGAAATTTGATTTTTTTAAAGAATTAGGTTATATGGGAGATTCGTGCCGAATTTGAAGAAAAATTGAAACGCAGAACATTTAAATTTTAATATATATTTTTTAAATTAAAGATAATCTAATTTTTCGAATAAAAAATACATTCAATGATGTGAAATAAAATCCGTATCAGATTTAAGCGCAGTTCAACCTGTTGCTCGTCGTTGTAGAATATGTGTTGATGTTAAAGGTTGTCAGTTCGAACAACTATTATAAATTGAGCAATAAAAATACATTTTATTGAGTTCTAATAATTATTTAAATTTATTTTCGCAGTTTTGGACGAATAAACGAATATTTAATTTTTAATTCGATCTAATTAAAATTGCTCAAATGCCTCTTTAAAATAGTTAGTTGCGAAGATTCGCTGGTCAATTAAAAATAACGTTAAATTAGTATGCATTGTTGGTACATTTGCAAATGGCGGGAAAACGGTGACAGATACGAAAAAATTCAAAAGACAAAAAAGTTTCTAAATTGAATAAGGAATTGGCCATTGAAAATCAGTGGTGCCTCACAAAAAAATTTAGGATAGTAAAATGAAGTTTAACTCTCGAAAAAGGAGCACCTTGTAGATTTCTACAACGATTTGTCAAATCAAATCGTGTGGATTCTAAATAGTAGTGTACCTGCAAAATTTCAAACTGATATCTCAAAAACTTAGGCAGCTGTAAAATAAAATTTTAAAAATATCTGAAACTTTAACACCCTGTATTTCGGTAACGAAGCTTTAAAATGTACAATTTTATATGAACTTTTCTCGTAATTTTCCGAGTTCTATCGTCTGTTAAGTTTTCCCAATTAGAATCTGAAACACCCTGTATAAATGCCATTTTATTCTACAACCTTTCTCCATCTTTATGACAACTTGAAAATTTCGTCCTTTCAGAATCTTAGGTTTTTCAATGGAACATTATCTGATTTTTTATTTGAATCTAAGATTTAAAGTTTTTTCCATTAAATGAATTATGTAATGATTGAAATTGATGCACATCAGAGGACGCCAGATCTGGTGAATATGGTGAATGGGGTAAAGTATTCCATTTTAATTCTAACGACTTTTATCGAGATATCAAAGACACATGAGACCGCGTATTGTTCTGATGAAATACAATGTCCTTTTGATTCCCCATTTCTGGACGTTTTTGTTTAATTACTGTCTGTAATTTTCGGAATTTATCGTCTTGTTGTTTGGTAAAAGTTCATAACACAGGATTTCCTTTCAATCCGATCGGACACAGAGCATGACCTTCTTTGGATGAAAAACCAATTTTGGAATAGCTAAAGTTGCTTCATTCCGCTTTCCCTTTTCCGTTTGCCGTTTGTGGGGCATGTTTGCCTTTCGGTGGATAAACTCACAAAAATTAATGTGTCGCAATCAAGTTTTTTCCGAAATATGCCTGAATCTACCGTTTTTTACGATATGTACGCTTGTCATTTGTTTTCAATTGTTCTGACGCGTTCCGACCTGTCCTTAAGCCATCTACCAAAAATCGGCGCGAACTTTCTGGACAACCCAATAATTCCATTTTACGTATTTTTAGGACATAGAACAATATACTGAGATTTGCAGAAAAAATGTAATTAATCAGGTAATTTCTTAAATTATGGATATTTTTTAAGAAGCACGTAATGGCGGTTGCCAATCTTTACCGCTCCACGATAAACTTTAGAGAATAAAAAGGACTTGTATGCAACAAAGTTGGAATTGCAGAACAAAATTTATTTGTTTTCTGTAACTTTACAGGGAAATTCTGTGCATTTTTCCAAGTAATACTGCGTATCTAATGATTGGTATACCGAACTCGATAAGTGTTACATGTGTTGTGTTCTCATAAGAATTTCCATCTTTTCTTATTTCTCTTATTATTGAGATATCCAAATAAACCTACTAAAATCATCAAGCCACATTAGTAGAAGTGAGACATAGTATAAGAAGGGGGAGAGGGAAGGAAGGGGTAGAAATGAACCCTAAAACAACTGTCGATCGACGTCAACGTCAGCAAATTAGCTATTTTTAAAGTATCACGTGGTACGCATTGCACTAACAGATTTTTCTAACGAGTCGAGAATCCCTTCTTTCGATATATTGCGAGGAATTGATGGTATCCGCTTATTATTTAAGATATATGGGCAATTCGTTACAAAGCCACTATGGGCGCCAATGGACTGAAAAATGGGTTTATTGTTCTGGGTTACCATGTGCCAAGTTAATTAGAATGTCGCTTTTGTATATTTAGACGTTCGATTTTACTGTTCGGCGGCTGCTCTTCCTGTCAGGAAAAATGTACGCAAGGAAGCGCCTTTCGGCATATTAATTACCCCGTTTGGAAGACGTGCAGAGAGGTATGTACCCATGTATCGATAATTAAGTTAATAATTATTTGAAAAACAATAATTCCAAACAATTTGTTCAATAATAGTCGAAGCTTTAACAGTCCATAGAACAGAATCCAAGGCCACAAAGGTCTTATACCGAATCTCTGACGGGCAAATCCGGCCCTGCAAATGCATTGATACCATTAACGATTTCGATTCAAATGGTGTGTCCCCTAACGGGCCCACCAGTCTAGCGGTTCGAAAAATTGCCCAAAATTGACCGGCGGGTCACACCATTCGTAGTAACGATACTGCATTACCAATCAATAGGAAATAGTGACTAATGGAAAGGTCCGTTCACCAATTTGTCAATTGATTTTAGAATTAACACGAATATTCTAATGGCCAAGTTGGTTTCATCTGTTGCTCAGCAACCCAATTACATTTGATTAACTAGTATGATTTAGATTAAAATAGGAGAAGAAAGTGGTATTTGAAACTTATAGTAATAGACGTACCGTGCAGCTACGTTTTAAACGAGGTCAGTGTCGAGGTAATATTACATGGTTTCACCAGATTCACAGAATATAATCAGGATGTTCCATAACATTACATGTAGTAGTATGAAGGAACATAATGTATTTTCACACGATCTTTCCGGATAAAGCACATTTGGCCCCATAAATCACAACCGTGGCTCATAAAGTTATCTGAGACCGCGCGTGGATTTAACCGCAGACAAATTGAGGTGTCAATGTTTAAATAAATTTCATGTAAATCTTTAGTTTGCAGCAAAATTTTTACACCTGGGACTCGAAAAGAAAGTTGTACGACCGCGAGAATGTCATATGTCTTGATATCCGGAATTATATTATGTATTTTTGTGTGCTAGAGTATGCCGAAGAGTTTAAGTTTCCATAGAGTGTTGGTAAAGACATTTTTCTACCGAATTTAGCGACCCAGTTTCTGGGCAATAAAAGTTTATGGATTTAACATATACTGGTTCTATGACCATCAGTGGGTGTTCCAAAATGCGAATCACCCTCCGTAAGACAATACAAGAAATCTTCTGCGATCCAAAAAAAGTTTTAGTCCTAATCGATTATCGAAGCTTCTATTTTCGTTTCACACTCGTCCGGCAAAGCAAATATTTATTCAGACAAACTGATGAATACAATTGCCCCGACTTTCATAATTAACAACTTCGTTTTGGGATTCATTTCGTTGTTTGCGTGTCCCCTTAATAACGGGGCTTACTGTTAAGTGACCGAGGTGTGTGATTCGGGTTCTTATTGCTTAGAAAATCTATTACGAATAAATTTCTCGTCTATGATTAGCATTTTTATGCTCCTTCAAAATCATCGATTTAGCTGTGCGTTCATTAACCCATATTTTAGAGGAGACCTTACGAATGATGAGTAACAGACGATATATGAGAGGTTGGGGTCATGGTCAAAACCGCGCCTGAGGTTTCTTTTTCAGTTTAACGGTTGCAGGTCCATGGTATGAAATCCGGTTTTTAGTGTAATGCGTTTCATTCATGCATGACCCAATAACATACCCGTCATTGTGAATTTACTTTCGAAAATACGTTGTTTATATGAAACTGCTTTTAGAAAGAAATGACAACAACTCTATATACACTCACTTTCACATGAAATGCACCACCCACTAATAATAATAATTAAGTCTTGTAATTTTGGCAAAATAATGCTTCATAATAGAGTATCAAATGATCAGACTTTCAGTAAAAAAGAAAGAATGCTAGTGGTTTATTTGTCATCGACTTATTAGATTTTTTATTAAATTGTAAATAAATAAAATAATATTTACATGGAAATATCAGTTTATTTTGTTGTTGAACTGTGAACAAGACATCTCAAAATGCCCCCAGTGAGACAGCGTCGAAATTTTTCCCACGTTTCGGATTTTGATAGAGGGCGAATTATCGGCATGAAGGAGGGTGGACTTTCTTTTCGTGAGATTGCCCGAAGAATGAATCGGAGCCACACCACGATTGCGAGAATATGGTCTTCGTGGTCTGAAGAAAGGGTTCAGCGACATCGTCCAGCTGGACGTCCTCCCCGTAGCAGCAACGCACGTGAAGATCGACTTCCTAGACGGATGGCCATTGGTGATCGATTTCAAACAACGACTGTTGCAGTAGATTGGATGGGAGCTCTAAATCGTCGGGTGTCGATGGCAACAGTTTACAGAAGAATTTAGTCTTTTGGCTTGCATTCATACCGCCCAAATCTACGACTGCCACTAACCGCCCAACACCAAGCTTCCAGATTGGCCTGGTGTCAAGAACGAATTGATTGGAATCATGAGTGGAACAATATCGTCTTCAGTGACGAGTCGCGACTTTGTATATGGACCAATGATGGTCGTAGAAGAGTCAGACGATACCGAGGTGAAAGAAAAAATTTGCAATTTTCTGAAAGGCGCCACACAGCTTTAGCACCTAGTGTTATGGTCTGGGGTGCGATATGTGTTGGCCGAAGATCTTCTCTTGTGTTCGTTCCAGGCACCCTAAACGCACGTCGCTACATTGACAATGTTCTGAGGCCAGTATTAGTACCTTTCATGCAAACTTTACCAAATGGCATTTTCCAACAGGATAATGCAAGACCACATAGTGCGAACATTACTCGACGATACCTGGAAGAAGCACAATTGGAAATACTGCCTTGGCCTGCACGGTCACCGGACCTATCGCCCATTGAACATCTTTGGGATATGATGAGTCGCCGTCTTCGAAATTTACCGAGGCCTCCAAACAATGTGGATGATCTACGACATCATCTTGAGGTAGCATGGAATGAAATACCCCAGGAAGATATTGATCATTTGTTGCAAAGCATACCGCGAAGAGTACGTGCTTGCATTGCCGTACGAGGCGATGTCACTCATTATTAATTTTTTCATTATCAAATGTTGTATCTTTTAACTGAAAGTCTGATCATTTGATACTCTATTATGAAGCATTATTTTGCCAAAATTACAAGACTTAATTATTATTATTACTGGGTGGTGCATTTCATGTGAAAGTAAGTGTAGTTGATCGCATTCTGTTCAAGCAAAATTTTTGTATAGAACATTTATGAAAAAGTTGCCAAAATCTTAACAAAATGAAGTAAATCACGCAAGAAGCGGACAGAAGTTGAAAAGAATAAATGGCGAGGAAAAAAGGAAAACTGGGTTTATGCAGCGCATAACGCAACGTAATTCATAGCATGGAAAGTTTTACCGTTTATACAGTGCATGACATATACAGGGTCATCCAACGAAACTTGACCTCCTCTTAATCTTGAAAAATAAAAACTTTTCGGGAAACTCCCAAGATATGTCAAAACAGTTTTTGAGGAGGACGAATTTTTATATAAAATTTAACCCTTCTTTCTAGGAAATTGGTGCGTTTCTAATTTTAGGCTCACAGTCTTTGGTTAAAAAAATTTTAAAGTAATAAAAAAATAACAGAAAAGTAAAGAAATGAATAAATAAATAAAAATAACTAAAGACTGTTTGTTCCTATAAACAAACAAGTTTTTTCATTATTTACATACTATTTAACTGAATTTTTATTGCATTTTTTACGAAATACAGGGTGAGTTTTTTAAGTGTGTCACGTAAATATCTCTGAAGTTATGAGTTTTAGAAAAAAAAGTTTCAAATAAAAAAGGGATTATATGAAAGGGGAAAACTTTTGGCATCATCACTGTTTCGATTCAAGGTCATCTTCCGGCTCTAATCAAGGTCAACTTTGTTTTTTCAAATGGAAACCCCGCATTTTTTTGACAGTTTCTGATTTGTTGTTCAAAACAAACATGTTTTTACTTGAAACATTTTTTTATTCATTTGATAGTTTTGGCACAAATTGACATTTTTAAAGAATTTTATTCTAACGAAAATGCTTGTATCGATACATTCAAGAGGAGAAATTTAAAAAAAACATAATTTTTAAACAATTCAATCAAGTAAGTGTTCAAAATGATGTCCTTCTACTTCAATGCATTTAGCGATTCTCATTTTGAATGACTGTTTTCTCAAATTTCTAATAAAAAAACTGTATTTGAGGAAATTGAAAGACAAACTTTAAAATTCTGAATTCTTTTTCCGATTGTTGTTAAGTCATTAGAGTTTCTGAATCAACTGCACGTTTTGCGGCTCACCCACCACACTCCTAGCCCTAATTGTAATGGAAAATTCTTCCAAATGTTCAATTCATATTTCGGAAGCGCTTTTCATTTCTGAAAAATAAATGAGTCGTTTCTGATTTTTTTCCATTTATTTTTTATCATGGTTCTTAATAATTTTCCAAATAGAAAAATCTATTGGAGTCAGATCAGGAGAACTAGGTGGTTAACAATAAACAAAAAATCCTAAATTACTTTTTAGGTATAAAAATTGTTCGTGTTTAAAAAAAGTGAATTATTATCGGGATTTTCAGTTTCAAATGTTATCTCGTATTAGTAATAAGTCGTGTTATAGAGGGAAAAAGATAACAAACAAATTTACAAAACTTTTTTATCAGATTTGTAGTACAGGAAATATTTTGGATTCAATACTAGGACTAATTTAACATTTTCCGCAAAATTTCAGAAACCAAAAAGAATTTAGCAACGCCATTAACGATGTACTACAAGTCGCCAAAAATGGCAATTCTTTTCCATTGAAAACGTAAAAATTGAATTAAATTTGAGAATCTATAGAGCTAAGCTATGGAGAAACTTAACTGAGAGTTTAACGTTAATATCAACCTCGAAAAGAGGCCTTAAATCTGACTTGAAATTCTGAATTTTTATGGCAAATTTAAAAATGATGATGCTCCTTTGTAAAAAAAAATTAATTCAATGTTTCTGTCCTCGCACAGCATAGCAGGAGCGCCACCAAATAACCAGATATTTTTTCCTATAGTAACTACGTTTTTTTTAAAAATAAAGACCAATTTAACCATAATAAAGTTTTACTGTATCTCTTGGCACTCACCTAACAGTTCTGTTCTCTCAACTTCCAAATAATCTTCTGCAGCATCAACGAAACATCTCACATCGTATTTCATTGCACACGAAATCAGCCCCATATAAGGGGCTATTCCTCGATTTTTGCGATCCAGCAATAATCGTCCCAAATCGCCCTCTTTCGTATCATTTTTCGCCGCGTTATCACCACTAACTAGGCAAACTAAAGTCAAAACTAGAATCGCGATATTGCCCTGTTTAATCTTCAATTCCATTTTAGAAGATGCACACGAAAGTGAATGCCGTGAAAGAATGAGATGCTGCCGGTCTACAGGAGGAAGGTCAAAACATATCTGAAGAGCGTGCCAAGCGGAAAAAGTATTTATAAGGAAGAGAGATCAAAGATCGGCATCCTCGTGGGTTACTTAGTTAAAAGAAATGTGGAACATACAGACTCGCATTGAAGAACGATTTGATTATGCAGATATGTGGTGTGTTGTTGATTCACAGGTCGGATTTATGTTGAATTTTGCGGTTGGGTCAAGTTAATTATTTGTCTCTTTTAGAAGGTATTTTAAAAGCCCCAAATGTCTCGGTCAGTGGTGATTCCTCCGCGACAATGCCCCTACATACCAAAAATACAGGTTTATTACTACGCATTAAGTTTCGTTTTCAAGACATTGTTTTACACGCATAAGGATCGAAAGGATTAAAGTAGCGGTTGTTTGAAACCATTCTCCTAATATGAGGCGCACAAAGTGGGTATTGCGATGAAAGTAATTAGGTGTTCTAGTCTAGATGCCAAGAGACCTAAAATGAACTTTACAGGTTTATGCCTTGGCTAATTAGGCCCTCAATACCTGATCGAGATAAGGATTTTTAATGTAAATTTGAATTTTTTTTTAGTTTGGACGACTAAATGGACAGCTGAAAGCAAATATGTCTGTTCATGAAGTTCAATTATGTTGTGAATCAATGTTTTCGTGTATGTTTGGTTGCCTCTTATGCTGCAAATATCAGCCCACGCCCCCTATCGTCAATTCGTCGATTTGCTTGGGTACTTTTTTCTGGAAAATTTTCCAGATCGATTTCTCAGACTGTCAAGCTAGATTGAGCCTATGGACCCCGAAAATGTGTTTTGAGAGAAAGAATCTTGAAAACACAATTTGAGGTATTTAAATCCTTCTATCGAAAATTTAAGGCGATTAATCAATGAACGCTTATTAGGCAGAAGCCTACATTGACCACGAACCTTTTTAACTATCTGGGTACTACAAAACCGATTCACGTCCCCAAACCGAACCATTCTTAGCCACTATATAAACTATAAGGCATTCGAATGGGTCGCACAATCGTTATCAGTTCCTGCAACCAACGTGACGCGTCCGAACCCCATCAGGATTATTATGAATTCGGTCTTCGTACTACCGGTGCTCTTTTGTGCCGTTTGGGCCTATCCGAGCGTACGGGTGCGTGTCATATTTTTCAATTTTTATTTGAAGATTTAAAGAGTTCGTCCTCAAATAAAGAATGAAAATTCCCTTTAGATAATGCCAGAACATCTGCCATCGCCTCAGCTCCTGACGCTGCCCAGCAACGCTACCAGCATCAGGACTGATATCAGCGACTCGTTCAGCTGCGATGGAAGAGATTATGGTTATTACGCAGATGTGGAAAATGAGTGCCAGTTGTTCCACGTGTGTCTGCCCATCAAGTACCAGGATGGGCGAAGCCAGATGTTTAGGTGGAGCTTTATTTGTCCAGAAGAAACCGTTTTCAATCAGGTAATTTGTTTTTTACATTATCTACATCGGTTATATTTTGAGTAAAATTTATACTTTTATGATTTTCCGTGAAAATCAATTTTATTTTTTTTAATTAACAGTAAAGAACTCAAGTTTCGTTATTAAAATTATAAGTTTCTTGCTGCTGTCGTTATTGACTTTTGAGAAAAGAAAGTTACAAAAGGTTTTTTTTTGGTTTAGGAAATATTTACCTGCACGCGTGCAGACGAAAGCATCGATTGCGCGGAATCGCCGCGATTCTATGACTTAAATCGATACTTGGGGAGTGCTGAAGTGGATCAAGCTCCCACAGAAATGTCCACTGGGTTGGAGGAAGACTCTCCAGCGGTTCCTGCTGAAGTAATGCAGTCTTTAGCGCGTACCTCTCCTCACAAAAAGGGACGAATTGAATAAAATATTATTACTGTCACCAAGAGTTTCTTAGGGAAAATTCTTTTATAACTTGCGGTAGTTTTTTACTGCACTTGTAGCAGTGTGCACAAGACTTCGTTAAGAAACTCCTTATTGATGAAGGTACTTGCTCCTCTGGTTTGCGTATTAATTTGTGCGAACCATAGTCAGGATTAGAGCAACTGCCAAATAAAGTGTTTAAACGTTTGACCTAATTTGTTTCAATTTTGTAAAAAACCTTTCAACTATTATCAATGATGCAGTTTTTGTGAGCTTTTCTGCCCTTACAGCACCTGCTCTACCAACTTACTGCTTACGTCACCAGCACAGCTATCATTATTTTGCTGTAACTTTTGATAATTAATTGTTTACTGTTGTCAAATCAATGTCAAAATGTCAATAATACTGTTTGTTTACTTTCTTTTTGAATTGAATTAACTAATAGTTTAATGAGTAATTTAAGCGCTAAAGCATCTCGATTTAAAGAATTCAGCACTCATACGGACAGCATAAACATGTTCCTTCAAAGCAATACTTCATTTAAGCCCCTTAGACCTTTTTAACTGATAAAATGAGTGCATTTTCAAACCCTTGTGCTCAAAATCAAGAGGTAAGTTTTTCTATTAAACTTTTTGAATTCAATATCATCCTTTTAATAAACTTCTAGCTTGGGAGCACCCAAACCACTCCGCGTACATACCACAAGCAAAAATCACACCAGCAAGTTGATACCTCAGTCCTGTACTGTGGTTTATGTCATTATTTCGAAAATAGCTTAGAAGTTCCATCAAATGTCTATTTTTTCAAGTTTGTTTCCAACTCTGCTAGAAAGTCACCGCACTCACTCGGAAATATTGTAGATTTCCTGATGATCCTGCATTGGGCATGCAATGGAAGACTGCATTAAAATTAAGAGTGCCAGCAATCCCTCTGAATTATGCTGTTTGTTCTTTGCATTTTGTCAAATCAAACTTTACAGTGGGCCCAAGTGGAATATCATTGAAAAGTGATGCTGTACCTTCATATAACCCATCCCAGAAAAGTCTATTGTAAGCTTATATTTTAATGAAGTTTTGTGAAATTACGATAAAGCTTTTAGTTCAAATTCTGTTTCTCAAACTCATAGTACCTCAAATCAAAATGTTGATGTAGCAGTTCCTTTAGGTAGCACGGTACCTATTCAAAGCATATTAAAACGAAAATGGTAACACACTATTGTTTATTTTCTTCCAATTCAGTAATCAGCATATTTAATTAATTAGGGGTGCTGTATTTGAAGATGAAAGTGAGGGAAGACTGTTCAAAGCTGCTTTTGAACCTGATTCTAAAGAACCAAAATCTTCTTCTTTCAAGCACGAGAAACAATCCCTTAATACCTTAAAAACCAGTATGGTTAAATTAAAAAAGAAAAAGAGCTATTATGAAAGTATCATTAAACTACGGCAAAGACAATTCAAAGAGCTGACTAGCGCCCTCAATACTATAGGGGGGAGTTGCGGGATTTCAAATTTGGCAAGAAAAGTAACATGTACTGAGGTAAGCTCATATTAATCTTAGAGGTTTTTTGTGTACCAAAATCAATGGGTTTCTCAGGCTCAAATTGCAATAAACCTAGGAGAAAAATTCGCGAAATTCATTAAAGAGAGCGAGTCTGTGTATTTATTACAAAGGAAATTAAAACTCAATAAAATTGGTGCTGCTAGAGGTGATTTAATACAGCCACTGGAAGAGATAAATATTGAGATTGTAGATGATGACTCGAACATATTAAAGCAGGCTAGTATTGGTGTGAGTCTGAAGGCTGGAAGACAAGAGGGGAATTCAAATATTCCAGAAAGTCAGTATTAAAACATAGTATTACAATATTGGTATAGTTTTAGTTATTTTTAGATGTTATTAGTCAAAAAGTCAAATTTTTGAGGGAAAAATTAAAAGAGTTAAATGAATTTGAAACGGCAAAAGTTAAAAAAATAAAGCAACTGAAAAGTATTTTGGAGGAAAAGATTGAAATTGCACAAGATTTGGCAGCAAGTTTAGGTCTGACAGTACAAGCGTAGTAAAGTGATTGGTGAGTAAAGGAACTGAATAAAGTACATAATTTGGACTATTCTCTGCTTCTTTGTTTTATTTTAAATCTTATAACATATATATAATAAAATATCGGCATAAATGACAACCACGCAACAGTCTTTTGTTGAGCCTCCTATATGCCTTTTATATGGCAGGAACGTTTCGCAAAAAGCGGCCAGACTATTGGCTACATTGCTAAACATTCATAAAATTCTTATAAAGAAAATTTTGACGATTTTTTAGTAATTGCTGTAATACCTGAATTTCCTGTTGCCTAATAAAAGTTAACCTTTTTATCAACATAGAAATACATTATTTCAAGAATTTACTGATCAGTCGATAATATGCGTGGATATATTATTTAAAGAACTCTTTTCATCCTTACATCAGGAAGTTCCTATCCACGATGCGACATAGAAAACTAGCCTACGACTCGCTGAAACAAGAGAATCGCAAACAACCCTAATCTTCCCTCTTCTTCTTTGCTTTATTGACGGGTTCATCAGTTATCCTCTTTCTTTTGCAGTTCGAATCACTGGTTCTAGTTTCCCGCCTGCTTGGTGCGTCCACACTCCCCGCCGCCTCTAATAGTATCTCGATAGACTCCATGGCTTCCTGCTGCATCTGTAGCGCCATGTTGTACACAGTGTCAAGTGTTTTGTTGTACATAACTGCATTAGTGAACATTAGCATCACGTCCCTCTTGAATTCCAACGAGGTGCGAATAACTCCAGTGTCAATGTTCTTTTTGATGGTTTGCAAGTCCATAGGTCTATAAACTGTAGAGCTGTAGCCTGGAGCTTGTTCCTCAGTAATGGGTTTGAGGAACAGCGAGGCGTACTTATTAGAGGAGAGACGGTTGTAGACTAGCATCACTGATTTCTTCCAATTGCGATAATCTTTGTCGTCATCGAAAGCTGACGTGTTTGAAGCCGGGGAATTGGGTAGGGAGTCTACTGGAGTGGACGGAGTAGAATAGCGTCTTTTGATGGGTTTCAGTTGCTCGTCTTCAGTCCAAGGACTGTTAGATCTATCGGTCTCGGACTTTAAACGCTGCTTCTTGTCTAACTCCTTAAAATCTCCCATATCATCAGACATACTATCAAACTGAGCTTTTTCAATAGCGAGCAGCATGTCAAAGCTTTTTTCTTCTTTCTTTTTAGGACGAGAGTAGTCTCTTTTTGCTTTTCCAGTTTTGTCGATTTTCACCTCCATGGCAATATCATAAAGGTCATCATTAAACTCTGATGTTTGAGGGATGCTTATATCTGCCTCTGCATTGCCTTCTTCTTCTGCTAGTTCTTGTTCTTTAGACTCTGGTTCTACTGGGGCTACTTCTTTGACCTCATCTTCTACCTTCGTTAAAGCTGGTTCTTCTATGGAATTTGTCTTTGATTCTTCTTCTTGGGTTGAGTGGACAATATCACGTATCTGAGACTTATTAAACTCCTTTTCTCCCTCTTGTTCTTCTGCCTGCACCTCAACGATTTCTACGGACCCATGATGGGTTGATATTTGAGGCTGTGCAGGTGCAATCAATGATTTTGTAGGTGACTCACTTTTTTCCTTTTCTGGTATTGCTGAACTCTTTTCCTCAATTTCTTCAGTTTTAGCTGGAGATTGTTGCTGGTAGAGCGGCACATATTGCCCACTTTCCTGCTTCAAACTTGAGGGCTTTACTGGGGATTCAAACAGCACTGGGTCTTCCTGGAACTCAAAAGGATCTACCACAACTGGAGCTTCTGTAGGCACAGGATTATCTTCAACTTTTTCATTTTTAACTTCCTCAGTGGTTTCCTCTTTCACACTCTCTTCATTCTTCAAAGCTTCAGCCTCTTCTTGCTCCCGCTCCAAATCATCAAGCTCCAGGCTGATCTTGATATCTCCATTTCCATCCAACTCCAAGTGCTGCTCAGGATCAGACACTAGATCGTGATTATTTTCAATTATTTCCGAAATAATGTCGTCAACTTCCTCTTTCTTGATTTCTGGAAAAGGGCCATCTTCCACTAAAATACTCTTAGCTAGATCATCAATTTTTATGCTGGCATCATCCAAAATGTCTGCATTTAATGGCTGGTCTTCTGCTTCACATGATATAAGTTGAGGTATGTTAGTAGCTATAGGTGCAGTTGAATTGAGAAGACTGGTAATAGTGGGGCTAGAAGCGGCATTACTAACTTCACTAAGTTTGTTCGCATGATTAGTAATAGCATTATGTAATATTGAAGTTGATACTGAATTGTGAACTTGAGATGGAGACTTTAAAAGACTGGTCAACAAAGGTGCCAGTCCAGGCTTTGTTGTATTATCACAAGTCTCTTGGAGTTGCACATTGGGAAATTGTAAAAGAGTTTTTGGTGGCGACTGCAGTAGAGGGGAGGATACATATTGCTGTTGCTGGTATGAAGGAAGTGACTCGCGGTTTTGAATTTGCGCAGGTGGCGTTTGACAATTGGATTCGCGCTCATCTTCAATAAACTCGTCCACTAAATCAGGAGTTTTATGCTTTTGTCCCATGCTTGGAATAGAGGGCATTCCAGAGCGCCAAGTGCGTTCCATTTCTTGTTTCCGTAAATCGCGTTGTTTCAGCCATTTCGCGTGGTTTTGAGCTTCAAGTTCTCGCTTTGCTTCTTCATCGTCGATTTCTTTACACCATTTATCCAACTGCTCTTCAGTAACTCTACCTGCGAAATATTTCTTGTGTTTTTTTAATGTGATATGTGTATTATTAAAAAATATACACATTATGGTATGTTGAGTAGGGCTATCATTTACATAAACAGAGTTTAGGATTTTCATTTTCAAACACTCTAAGCATCATCCATTTCACTTCTACATGTCAGAAATAATGGCGAAAAATCAAGACAAAAGTTTGCTTAAAGTTCTTAAAGAACAATACTGAACTAAGCTTTAGGAGTTTGTATTTTTTTGTATTTCTACCCTTTTTACCCTTACCTGATTGTAAAACCTTCATATCTTCCTGCAATTTCTTATACTCAGCTTTCTCTTCAGCAAGTAGCTTCCTCAACTCTGCTTGACGATCAGAAATCAGTTGCTTCAAAATGCACTCAGCAGGAGTTTCTGCTGTACTATCCCTTTTCTTCCTTTTGGGGGTATCAACATTGGCCAGTAAAGCCCCATACTGAGCTATACAGTCCTTCTGGTGGAACCAATCAGCTGGTCTATTGGTTTCACCAAAAGGTTTTAAAGAGCGGCTAACAGATATCCAATTTTGGTCTCCACTTCGGGTCACAGCCGAAGCTAAGCATAATTGTTCTCGGAGAGACCATTTGTCTAAGGGTTCTCGTTTGAGTTGGAGGCGTTCTTGGATTGATGGTGAGGAGACGTTCATCTTTGGGACAACAGAATGGGAGGTTGTTGAATGCTGTTTAGAGAGCTATAGTGTGGTGTAGTTAAGAGGGAAGGTTAGTTTTTATGGTGTTTCACCTCAATTCAGAATCGAAGTTAAACAAACTGTAATAATTGAGGTTGGGGAAAAAAAATGATCAGAAATCGAATGAATCCCATACATTTCAGAAATTTATTATTTTATGTACTTGTTTACTTTATGGAAGAAAGGGAACGATCACTATATTTGACATTTTTGACAAAAGAATTTGTATGAGGCAATAAAGATGTATTACTGTCTCCTTTTATTAAGTGGCGTTAAGCATCAAGAAATAGGTTTTCATTTTGTTTGTTTGATCCTTTCTGACATCATGAAGCGCTATGGTTTCAAATGGCGATTTTGCCAAAAATGTATCATTTATACTTAAATATTTTAAGATTTTTGCAACTGCATGACGTCACTTCTCAAAGCTTGCTCTGATTGGTTGTCATTCATAATACTTGTTTTACGTCACTTATATATCATTGTCACTTCCCCTCCCATGACAGTTAACATTTTTTAAAAGAAATTTTCATTTCAAAGAACTGGAGAGTCTGAAGACTCCAGAATGAATTGTTCAAATTAGATCGGAAACTGCAGTTTCAGTGTAAGGAGCGGAGGTCAAGTCGCTTAGCACACGCGATCGCGCCTACTCGCGTTTCAACTCCATCCATAAACGAGAAATCTCGTCGGGTTTAGTGTTCATTTACGCTTTTGCATGTAAATAAACAAATTGAGCAAAACCGCAAGTAGTTGCTGCACCTGCCCAGGTTAATTAAGTAATCGGTCTGACGCGGAAGGAAAACGATGAATCGGGGCTGGTTGAGAAGCAGCTAATTTCCTGTTTATTCCCTTTTACCAAGAGGAAAGTAGGGACAATGGCTAAGAGGCTCACTGAGGAGATGGTTATTGCCAGGACCAAGATTTCTGACCTGTCCAAGATCAAGAGATTGAACTGTTGGTAAGAAACGTTATTTGTCA
Source organism: Euwallacea similis (assembly GCF_039881205.1). Lineage (NCBI taxonomy): Eukaryota > Metazoa > Arthropoda > Insecta > Coleoptera > Curculionidae > Euwallacea > Euwallacea similis. The sequence continues at coordinate 3,527,836 of NC_089612.1, forward strand.
TATTGAAGAATCAGGAAGGCCTTGTATAGGATTCAGAAAGTTGCTTGAGTACCTAAAGTAAGTACTCATGGTAACTGCAGATTGCTCAAATGTGCTGAAGTGAACAAACATCCCAGAGTTCATGTAGTGATGAAGTTACCCTGAGTAATTCTTTTGAAAAAGCTTAAGTACAACAGGGAATAAAACTGTGTTGAAGGATTTTAAATATGAATTGAAAGATTGTTTGGTTTCAGGGGCAGTGAGCTTGTGGATGTGTCTTTGCTAAGGAAAATTCCTAATGTTGAAGTTCTGTCTTTAAGGTAAGTTTGTCTGTAGTCTTAGCAGTAAATCAGACTTCATTATTTTAGTTTGTTAGGTGGGAGTGTCCAAGACATATGAAAATGGCTATTAAACCCAAAACCACACCCTTTATTTCCCTAATTATAAGGACTTTCTAACTAATCTACTTGATCAAAATCAATAATTCACACAGGCCAAAGCCCTGCTTATGTTGCCAACTAAAAATTTAGAACAACCTCATATTGTTTCATAATTATTCATGTTATCACATCCTTGAAATTTGCAATTTTAACCGAATGCTAAAGGGTTAATAATGATCAAGATAACTTAATACATAGTGGAAATAAAACCGTGGAAAAAATTAAACAATGGCAATACCACCGTTGATTGGTACAATGTACTGCTGATTGTTTGGCAAGCTACTTTTTAATGAACCAACTGGAACATTAACAAGGTTATTGACTGCTTGAGCTTGAATCCGTTTCCTCTTGTCTTGGTCCAGTTTCCACGCAATCAAAAATATTCCAACCGAAATATCTTAGAACCTGTTTGATGTGACACAATCATTTAGCACATTTAATAAAAACAAACACAAACCATCGTGTTTCCTGCTTGGTGTTTCAAGAAGACATTTTTGTATCTTTCCCCTATTATTACATATACCGCTAGATAAATAAGGCATTATTAAAGCCCGCATCAAGGTAGATAATTCACCAGCAACCGCATGTTTATTTACGGTTTCCTTCTGCATAAAAATGAGTCACAGGTGGGCTGCGGACTCGCCCTACAAGGAATGGATTATAGGCTAGCGTTTCGCAAGGTCGCACGTTTCAGTTTTCGACACGAAACACGTAAAAAGTCTCAGTAACATATCCTCAAAATGATTTATTATTTCCCCTCAACAATAATCACCTCTGTGTCGTTTTCCTATGGGGCTTAATCTTGATCTTCGGCAGCACCAACTTTAATCTTTGAATGCGCGTTGTACCACTCCCTCCAAGCCTCCACATGTTTCTTCATGGTCATAATCAACCACGAGGAATAAATGAAATCAATTGCGGCTACTCCAAACACTGCAGAAAAAGCTATGATGTGTGAATGTAAACCCCCAGTAGTGATAATGTTCTTTTTCATCAAAGCTTCAAAGATTAGCATTAGCGTGTATGTGGAGGTCACTACCGATGGAGTGTAGATGGAGAATGACATAAAATCCAGGATGATTTCCTTGAGGTGCAAACCGGGGTGTCTGAGGAACACCAATATTGACCAAGGGATGCTATATTGGGGCTCTCGGATGATTTTATAGCGGTGTCGGCAAAGCTCACAATTGCTTTGGTTAGATTCCTTAAGCCACGTTTCCAGACACTTGAGATGTACCAAAGCGATAGTCCCCCTGCATCTACAGGGTGTCAACAACTCATCAATGCTCTGCCCTCCATGGCAGATACGACATATTAAGTCTTCAGACAAGCAAGAGTGTGAGGACTCCAAGGGGTGCACATAGAGATTATCCGAATGAGCCATGCTTCTTACTTAAACCAGGGGATGGTAAACTGTTTAAGCCTTTGTAAATGGTGTTTCAGATAATGAAATTGAGTAACCAGAGTTACTATTGTTTGCGTTGGAAAGCACCAAAAAGTTGATTTGTGAGAAGCAGTTGCTACCAAGTTCTTTTTATTACTCTGTTGTTTCTGTTACTTCAGTTGCAAGACTTTGAAATCCTTCTCGATTATCACGAAAATTCCAGAGCCGTTCAGGTGGATTTGTTCCAGATGAGGCACATCAATGCTGAGCAGACTGGAAGTGGATTTAATGAGGATGAGCGTCGCAAAAACATAATTTTTTGACCATTTTTACTGACACTGGAAATTTTGATAATTGATGTAGATGTTTGATGATTGATGACTGACTGCAGGTGCGATTCTTAGATAGAATTGCAAAAACTCTTTAAAGTTTTCGGTTTATCCGCAATGTATTTGCTTTTGTCTCACCATATAATTGTTCATTATTATTTTAGTTAATTTTATGCTTACCTCATGATTTTAGGTGTTACATGAGCGGTCGTATTATGACTTTTTAAAGATGTTTTATTCATGTAATTATGCTCTTTCCTGCATTTTTCGAGAGTGTAACTAAATAATTCCGCAGCAGAAATTTTCATTATAACGTAAATTGCTTTGAAAACTGGTTTTCCTGGTGCGCCCACGCAATGCGGCTCATTTAATTGTCAACATCCATGCATTAAACATCATCATCTCATGTATAATATAGCAATCTCAAGGCGATTACCAAAAACTCTTGAAAAGATTAGCATCGTAGGCAATTAAGTCTTTGTTTTTGTCTTTTCAGACCTTCCTCGTACGCTCAAATTACTACGTTCCAGCGAACAGGAGAAAGTCTTTGTTAAACGATCTGGTTATAAGTACCAGATTTCTGCTAACACACTTCACCCGCAATTAACACAAATTGGTACTATTTGTATTTGGTGAAATAAAGGTTTTTGGATCACAGTATGTCTAATATGAAAAAGCAAATGTTGGTCTTGAGTTGACAAATTAGGGCAAATTGTTATTTTGAACTTGAACCTCTAACTTTCTATCGAAATTTATAATCTGTTTCATAATCTCTAACTATGATGCCTCTTTCAGCATCAACAAAATCCACAGCCTCGCCGATTTTCAATTCTGTAGACGCCTAGAAGAGTTGTACATCAGACAGAACGACATCAGAGACATCAACGAGGTGATCTATTTGCAGAATTTGCCCAATTTGAAGAACCTCTGGCTGGGGGAGAATCCTTGCTGTAACGTTGAAGGGCAAGTTCAAGTCCACCGGTCGAATTAGCGCTTATGTAGGTTCTTGCAGGTATCGATTGGCCATCATTAAAGCCCTGCCGCAACTGCAGAAGCTTGATAATGTGGCGATTACACAGGAGGAGTTGAGAGAGGCTCAGAGGCGCGGAAAGTATGTTAAAAAAGATAACATTAGAGTTTCTTTATGAAGTAGTGTCTTAAGGAATTTGTGCCATCCTGACGACGCTCAAGAGGAGTCTGAAGAGGAGTATGCTCCAGCTTCACCTCCTCAGCAATATCGCTATTCTGAGTATTCGGAGCAGGAGTACTGCCCTGCACAGCGGGTGTCCCCACGTCAAGAGGTGAGAGTTGTTTATGGTAACATTGATGCACTAATATTTCAATGTAAAGTTGTTCCTTAAGCAGTACCATTTCACCTCCATTTTAACCATACTAATCGATTAATTTTTCATCACATAAGACTGACTATGAGCTAGAGGAGAGTGAGGATCAGTACCCCAGGGAAGATGTGTCTGAAGAGAGTCGGGATTACTCCCCTTCGCAAAGGGTACGTAGTGACAGTCTCGATGCCAATATTGTTTTTAGGGTTTATTTATTTTATTTCTATTCCAGCAAAGCCCCCCTAGGAGGCAGGAACAACGACGGAGCTATAGCCCCGAGGAACAGACGTATGTAGAAAGACGAAGAAACAGTTACGAAATGGAGTCTTCTAGACCTACTTCGCAGTATTTTGAGGTAAGTTTTAGTGAGGCAAATTGTTGCGTTGTGTTGTTCATAGTCGATTATGGTATTGTTTAGTCTATTTTGATGTGACAGTGTTAGATTAATTGCGGATATGTTGTAGAGTTTGCAAACATTCGTTTTTAACATTTTCAATTAAAAATTTAATTTAATGAGGTTTAGTCGACTGTTTGCTAAGTATTACAATCATTCATCAAATCTGACTAGATTGTTTGCAGTCTAATATTGTATCTTGGAAATCGATATGCAGACATCTTTGACCGAATTCGGAGGAAGCAAATTAAAAGATAAAAGCTTTAAATTTACTATAAAAACACGCTTTTAAAAAGGAAATAAAAACATACCAGACGTAAGGTGAAATCTTATATTATGTAAGTGTAAGGTACCACAGAATAAAGAGATGATAAAAGTTATTTTTGACCATATGGGTAATATAAAATATAAGAGAACGCAGTCGGAATCAAGTATAATACAATATCTATTATTGGTTTTATGAAGTTGTGTGTTCCAGTTTCTTGACATTATGATGAAAGCATATCATCTTGTGCTTTATCATCGTTCCGAATAGAATATAACTACATTGAACTACTTTCTAAAACGATCATTTTCCATAACTGACCATTATGCTTACTAAAATTTCTCCTTACTAACATTACCAGAAATCATCTACGACAACTAACTCATTCGAGGAACACCAGTCATCGTGCGAAAGCCAAACCACTGCTTACAGAGAATCGAAAATAGTCACTAGTCAGTCGGCTAGTTGTATTAAGGTAAAGCCATATTAATCTGCACCCAAATCCGTATTTTTTCGTCCTACAATTCAAAACTTTTTTTCCAGGAATACACTAACGGAGACAGATACATCCAGAACCAACAATATCGCACTGAAGGCAGTGAAGTGTCTAATCAGGCGGATAAGAAATTCGCGTGTTCGGCTGCAATTCACAGACCGCCATTCGTCAGACGTCCAGTCACCAGGGTAATATATTTTTTGCATAGATTTAAAATTTCCTATCAATCAATCAATTAAAAAAAATTCATAGAACTCCAATATTTTATCGGCGGTCCTTTGTCTGGTAAAAGAGCTAGACTATCCGAGCCTAGAGGTTGTAGAAATGGCGGTTAGGTGTCGCATGGATGAGCTGATGGAATGACCTAAGATTCAGGCGAAAAATCGAGCAACCAACGAGGAACTTGCTATAAGCACAATAACTCCGAACTTAAGCTTTAATTAATTAAGATAAGATTGGCTTCAACTCAAAAGGCATCTCTTTCAAAGAGAAGTTTTAACACGAATTTTAATGATTACTGAAGGGTTTGCGCCATTTTTGAGTGAAGTAATTGTACTTATACATACAATTGCATTTATACAATTATTATGATAAAAAAAAGTGCATATATGTACCTTCCGTGTGAAAGGGAGGTGCGTTGGATCTCTGAAGGCGTAAATAAGTACGACCAACTTGTTTGAACATAGCACACACTTACTGCCTATTATTAAGGATAAAATTTTTGGAGTAGAAGCTCAAAAATTGCATGCATTCCAATAGACGGCAGCAACTCAAAGAAAGACTGGAATTGTGTAAGGTTTCTACTTAAAAACATAACCTCAAAAATGCGTACTAATAAAACATATTATAAAATATGCTTAACTTTTTCAGTGTGCAATAACATGGCGGCTCACTTTATTGAGTTTATAAAACCCTCATTCTTCGATTATTTCTTTTAACGTACAATTTTGTTATTTAATGATCATTTATTACAGTTTTAAATGAACTCATGTGCAATGTACTTATTATTCTTTATTGTTGAATAATAAATTAATTTTCCTATACGTTTTATTGACTACTTACATATAATTATATATGGTACATAGAATTAGTACTTCTATATAGTAGTGCCTATACCTGTAAGTTTAGAAGAATTGATCGCAGTATGAATCATCAGGGGTGACACTTAACTTGGCGAATACATCGCTTTTTGCAAATCCATCCCCATCTACACAGTAATATTTGAGGAGACTTTGCTGTAAAGGTTTATAGTTTCCATTCGGAAGACAAGTTTGGCTTGGACCGTATTTGACATAGTCTCTAGCGCAATCTAAAACACATAAAAATAACTGATTAGGAAAATTAAATAATCGTGATAAAGCGCGCACTCACTGCAATTGATATGTTCATACCCAGACTGAATAGAATCCTGCCAACTTTCGATTTTCAAATTGTTCCTCCAGGTGCAATATGCGCTAAAAATACACACAAATTAAGTTCTCTGTGAAGGAAATACATATTTACATCCATACTTATTCATATTTATGGTAAAAGCTCCATAGCTTCCATCATTGTCGCAAAGCAAGAAATCTTCAATTATATGAGTAACACCATGTCTGGCAAGTTTCTGTTTAATCATGTATTGAGCGAACTTTTTGCTTTCGCATTGTCTAAGATATTGACTTCCATACGTTATTACTAAAACTGTAAAGATCGAAGAAAATTAGGAATTTTACAGTAAAGAGGTAAATTAGTACGATTACGACAATTTACGTGTCAAGTGTTTTAGATAAAGTTTGTATAGTCCTTCAGCAACTCTCAAGACAATGCATGAGCAAAAAAAGATCAGTTTTAAATTTGGGGATTTAAGCTAGATTTATATGAAGGTACCTCATCCATTGTCAAAAATGAGAAAGTACGTATTAACAGGTTTTATCAATTATATCTTTTGAAAACCAACCAGTAGGTGGAGAATTTTAAACGTAAGGTGATGATTAAGAAATTTAATATACAAGGAGAAGATGGTAAAAATTTTAATGGCTGAATCCTGAACCAAATTTAAGACGAAAAGTTCATATAAAGACACGTCCAAAAATGCTTCGTCTTGGATCTACAGGGTGTTAAAAACACTTTTTTCTTTTTAATTACTAGTTTATTTTTTATCGTTATTATTTTTTAACTTGCTGAAAATTTGTATATGTCATACGCAGAGTGTTTCTTACAAACGGAAATTTTTGGAATTTGATTTCATATACGGAGTGTTGCGGATTGATGGGCCTTGAGCTCTCATCACATTTTTTTTTGGTAATATTTTGATTCTTTTAAACAAATTTTTGAAATCTGCATTGAGCTTTCTCACTTTTCAGTCTCTTGCAAAACTTCGCTTAAGTCGATGGTTTAGGTAATATTTGCGATAATAGCCAAAGATGATCACATCAATCAATCAATTTAAATAATAAAGTAATCCTTAGTGAAGTTGGCCATGATTTTTTGCTGCATTTGTTTGCTATCAAGTTTGACAATTATTGGCTGTTAGTTGCTTATTAAGATTTTTTTTTAAGATTGCTTACTGTAGATCGAAGATGAAGCATTTTTGGACATATTTTTATATGAACTTTTCGTCTTAAATTTAGCTCACGATTCACCCATTAAAATTTTTACCATCTATTCAGAAACACCCTGTATACCGTCCAATACCTGACTCACAAATGAAGTGATACCAGATATGCTTCTGATATTGCGACACTTAAGTTTTTTTTAATGATCGCCATGTATTATAATTTCATATGTCGTCAATAGACTTCAAACAATGACAATACGACACAATCCATATAAATGGATATTAATTTATAAAAATGAATTGACTGGATACAAGTGATGGAAAAAAAATGATTTAAGTTTTGAAAATCTTCGGCATATCAATATCGCGCATTTTTTTTAAATTTGACAGCTCTAGTCAAGTATTGGGAAGTAAAATTCCAGTGGCCAATAGAAAATCAAGAAATAATAGAAACTTGGGCATTTCTTGAGCTGCGCGCGCAATTCTTCTGCTCTTCCTTGAAATTTATGGCTTCTGCTTTTAAACATCTATCAGAAATGTTTTTTTTTTGTAAAATTATAATTGTACAGTTGAAATCTGTTCTAAAGTGTCGAGTAAAGTGTAAGGCATGTGGTAATGTGTTCAATTGAACTCAACAAGTAAGTTCGAGTGAAAAATTTTGAAGAAATTTCTACCAACGCCTGAAGAAATCTCGCATTTGCTGGTCATGCAATTTTAAAGCAATTCATCAAGTAAAGGTTGATTTTATTATACTGGGCTATAAACTGTATCATCCCCCACTCCTTTTTCTAGCAAATTATTATTTTCCTAAATTTTAAAAACCGCATTAAATGGAGTAAAAAATACTATCTTTTCATTTTTGTTTGTTCTAAATATTTTTTATGTCGCCGATAGGATATAAAGGTCAATTTGTTAAACTGGTGCAAGGGTTGAGTGACATCTCCAATTAAAGGTATTTCAAAGCTACATTAAATGTTGTAATGAAATTTAAAATCGATTGATTGATTTTTGAAAAAAGAGGGAAAAAATGTAAAAATTGCAATGCAAATTCAGTTTGATAGTACCTAAAAAATTTAAAAAATTTTAGGTAGTAGGAAACTCATTTGTTTTCGATTTTATGCTAATAAACAGTCTTTGATTATTTTTATAAGTTGTCAGGTAGTGTTCAAAGATACTAATAATTTGTTATCTATGCATGTGTTAGAAGATAAAGTTGAAGTGGTGTTTATTTTTGCTGAAGTTAGTCGAAACTACCATGTTGTCGAAAGGTTGTTGAATGAAAAATTTCCGAAAACTCCAATAACTCGGAACTAATTAGAAAATTTATCACCCAGAAGAGTGTTGGGTAAGCCAAAGGTGTGGGTCATCCTAGTATATCTGAATATACATAATTAGAAATTATCAAATCAGTAATAGTAATAATAATAACCCCAATAATGAACCTTGGCAATAGTACTGCAGTGCGAGGTACATCCGGTTACTGTAGAAAGAATGTTAAAAAAAAAATCCTTCCCTACAAAATTAAAATTTTATGTGAATTAAGAGAAGATGAGTCCGAGAGACTTTACGAATTAATAGTTGAGAGATTAAATCAGAAAAACCACTTTGTAAAAAACATTGGTTTTTCCGATGAATCTATATTTTTTATACATAGAAAACTACACACACAAAGCGTTTGATATTGGAATAACTTGAACCTTCATTTATTTTACGAGGGACATACACAATATCCGGAAAAGTTAAACGTGTGGACAAGAATCCTGGGAAATTATATTATGGAGCAATTATTCTTAGAAGAGAATCTAAATGAAAACCTGTTTTATCTCCTGGAAAATCTTATTACTCTTCAATTTTTTGAAATTGTGAAAAATAATTCTCATGGGTTGAATGAGAATAATATAATGATGTTCCAACAAAAAGGTGCTTTTCCTATACGTATAGTAAGTCGAATTAATATTGGGACACCAATTAATAAAATGAAAACCCTTCCATAAATTAAGATGAATAATTTTATTTATGTTGGTGTTCATAGACATTAGTAGAATATACTTCTAGAAACATGTAAGTAAACAAAAAATATATGGAACGAGAAATAAACTGCGATTCTGCAAAACTGAAAAAAATATTTCAACTTTTCAATGCAAAATTAACATTATTATTAATATGAATATTAACAATATTTCTTTTATGTTCTTTTTATGACGCTTGCGTAGTGTCCCAATATTAATTTGACTCACTGTAGGTATTTTAGTAAATTTCGTAGAAAACCCGACTTTTTCTTATTTGAACCTGTTAACGTATGTTCCTAAAGTTTTGGCACGAAAGGAAATAATAAGAATAAAAATAAGCGAAATTATTAAAATACTAAGGTGGCTGTGGAAACAAAAATGACTCGTCAACTCATTTTTCCTTTGACAGTTAAATGTCACAGATTAACCAGTTGAAAATGTCATTCAAATTAGATCTTCGCAAAAGTATTTATAATTTAGTTGGGAGGATGCCGAAGCCTGAAATTTTCCGAGTGTCTAGAAACGAAAATATTTCACGTAGGATCATTTATCGTACAAGAGTCGATTGTGAGCAAGTTGTACCATGTTTAAATCTTCCTAAAAGCGGGAGGATTTTAACGCAACCTAGATTAAACCAGCTAATCACAAATGCCAAAAATGAAGTTGGACTGTCAGTTAGGGAATTATCCCGCCGTTATGGTGAGTCTAAAAATACCGTTTCAAGGGAACTCTCAAAAAATGATTTGAAATATCGTAAAAGAACTAAACGTCCAAAATATACTACAAACCGATTAGCTAGAATACCTCGATGTTGCCGAACATTAAAGTGAACTCATTTTTGAAACAACAAAATCGTTATTATGGATGATGAAAAGTACTTTACTCTAAGCAATTCGGAGATTCATGGAAATTATGGTTTGTACACAAGTAATATCAACTAGTTAGTTATCAACATACAGACAATATCGACCAGAAGTTAAATACAAAGAAAAAGCCAAATTAGTTTGGTGCGCGATTTCCATCCAAGGGATTTCAAGGCCTTTTGTGGGACGAGTAAGAGGTGAAGCGCTGAATGCTCAAAGTTATATTCACAACTGTTTGACAAAATTAGTTGCATTTATTCGAGAAACCCATGCCCATCATGATATAACGTTTTGGCCTGATTTGGCTTCCTGTCACCATGCAAGAGAAAGCCAAAATTGGCTAAACACTCACGATGTACCATTTTTACCTAAAGAACGGTAATTCTAATCTTCCACAGGCTTGTCCAACTAAAGACTTTTGGGCAATTTTAGCCAGAAAGGTTTATGATAAAGGATGGAAAGAAGAAGATGTGACACACTTAAGGCGTAGGATCTATAAAAAATTTAGAGAAATAAACGGGGAAACCGTCCAAGTCTTAATGGGATACGTACGAAGAAGACTGCGAGTCGTCGAGGAGCACGGACCACTCCACTTAATGTAAGTTATAAATATTTTTAGTTAAAGTGTTGTTGACTATTTCACGTTATAATATCGGGAAAATTTATATCCCAATTTATAAAAAATTAATAAAGTATTTTGTGCTAAAACTTTTGGGACATACGTTATTTCTTCACCCTCTATCACTCAAAATGCAAATACGACTAAATTTTTAAAATTCACATTAAATATCTTATAAGATAGCATAGTTTTTGTTTGTAATGTGCGTTTTCGAAGCTGCCTAAAGAATAGAAATATTTCAACTCCATATTTCTTCGTATTAATCAATGGTAACTCATATAATGAATTTCCCAAGTATCTCTTTGGGGATTTCATTAAAGATGCTCGATTTAGTACACTTTTAAACGGTATACCTACTTTTGTTTTATACTTGTAGTTTTTAACTATTAAACATGGTATTTCCGATCAAAAGATTTTTGACTCTTAAAAGTGGATATACCGTTTAAAAACATACTAAATGGAGCAACTTTAATGAAATCTCCAAAGGACTAGCTGGGAAATTCCTTACGTGAGTTATCATTGAGTAATATTAAAAAATATGAAGTTCGAGATTTTCCTATTCTTTAGGTGACTTCGAAAAGAAACATTTGCTAACAAAAACCGTCCTACTTTATAGGAAATTTAATGTGAACTTTAAAAATGTAGTTATATTTGTATTTTGAGCGATAGAAATTGGAAAAATGTCAGGTTTAGATAAAAAAGTCGGATTTACGATCAAATTTACTAAAATACATACAGTTAGTAAAAATGAAACTCGTACACATTAATAAATTTCTGCTTTTAATGCATTTGTTAGAATCACTTCCTTCAAGCCTTATCTTCTTTAAGTTTATACCTTAACACACATTTTCGAACAAAACAAATTTAAACATGTATTGTTGTGTAGAAAATATCAAAACATTTTTAAATTTGTAAGCAAAAACGCAGAAATGTTATTTTAATTTCATTTAGCATTTCTTTCACCTTGTGACCAACATTATATTGCAAATATAAATATGTAGTCGCAATATGGGGCATCAAATGGGCCAAACATCAGAAGCGAAAAGAAAATTAATTATACATCATTTTCAAGAAGGAAAAATCTTATTAACAAATTGGAAAAATGGTTTACAAGCCCCACACAGTTCAAAGTGTTCTAGACCGCTTTAAAAGTGAAGGAAGAATAATTTAAAAAAAGTCTAAAAAGATATTTAAAAACAGAGAGGAACGATGGATTTTACGCAAAATTGAACAAACTCCGAAAATATCTACTCCAACATTGGCCAAAAAAATTGAACAGTAACTACACAAGACTGTTACCGCTCAAACCGTTCGAAATGTGGTAAAAAACCACAATCTTCATGGTATAATGGCCAGGAAAAAGCCCTAGATTAGCAAAGTAAACCGACTTAAACATTTGACCTTTGCTAAGGAACGTAGAAATAAAGACTTTTTGTAAAAACGTACTTTTTACGGATGAAAGCAAATGTAACACTTTTGAGTCAGATGGACAACGATGGATATGAAAAAAACCCAACGAGGCTCTAAAACTGAAAAATTTGAGAACTATTAGGCATAGTGGTGGCTCTGTTGTAGTCTGGGGGTGTATGAGTGTTAACAGAGTTGGAAATTTACACTTTATCGACGAGATAATGAATCAGAAGATGTATTTAGAAAGATGATTTATGATAGATGTATTTTAAAGAAAAATCTTAAACATAGTGTTCGAGTACTTGATATTGAAGAAACTTTTCTGTTTTATCAGGATAATGACCCAAAATATGAAGCACACAATATTAAAACATGGCTGCTTTATAATTGTCCCAAAGTCATTGATACCCCCCACAGAGTTCTGACATGAGTGTTATTCAAAATTTAAGGAGCCACTTAAAAATCTAAATAAACAAATACGAGATAGTGAATAAAGAACTACTGAAATTGTTATTCAAAATGAGTGGTCAAAAATATCCAAAAACTATTGTGAAAGACTAGTACATTCAATTCAAGATTGTTTAAATCCAATTATACACAGTGTGTCCACGAATGGGCTTCGCTATACTTCTAAACATTTTTATTTTCAATTTTTCGAAAAAAAGTCATTCTTCCTAATTTCTTTTGCTTGTTGTATAAATACAATTCACATTGAGAAATTATGATTTTCATGTACAGGGTGCGTAAAAAGTGTAAAAATGTAATTTTCTGAATGAACAATTTTTGAATAGAATTTTTTTAAACATCAAAATGAAAGAGCGTAGAAGAAAAAATTAAAAAGCCGAATAAAGTTTTTCGATAAGATTTGTGGTTGCTGTGATTTTTAATATTTAAGTTTTTTTATTTAGGTCTTAACTTGATTTAATTAACTGCGTATTATTTTGAGAAGTGGGCTGCTATCTCATTTTGTGAATAATAATATCACGAATATTGTGTCCAAGTAACGCCTAAGTCACATTTCTACATTATTTGTCGATATTTGTGTCAATAATAAAATGAACACGCACTTTGATTTCTCCAGAAAAATGCTTACCTTAGAGCAGCATGTTTATTTGATCAAATGTAGAAATTAGTCAACGTTGGAGAGTTCCATGTTGAGTAAATTTTACTGTTCGTCATTTATCTCAGCGTAATAAATTAAATAAATTATTGATATTTTTAAAATTAAATTTTTAAATAAAAATCACACCAACCACAAATCCTATCGAAAAACTTTATTTGGCTTTTCGATTTCTTCTTCTACGCTTTTTCATTATGATGCTTAAAAAAAATTTGATTCAAAAATTTTTAATTTGGAAAATTACATTTTTACACTTTTTGTGCACCCTGTACGTCAAAATCAAAGTTTCTCAATGTGAATCGTATTTATACAAAAATCAAAAGAAATTACGAAGAATGACTTTTTTTCAAAAAATTGAAAATAAAAATTTTTACAAGTATAGTAAAGTCCATCCGTGGACACACTGTATATTATACAGGGTGTCCCACTAAGGTGTTCGTGAAGAATATCTCAATAATTATTAGGCTTAGAGAAAAAGTGTAAAGATAAAATTGACTTTATTTTTCGAACACTATCAACTAAAAATATTTTCGTTTATACAAAGTACACCATAAAGCTTATACAATGTGAAACTTCGTTATTTTAAATGGAACCCCCCAATTTTTTTACCATTTTCGAATTTCTCGTTAAATTTTAAGGTCAGTTTAAGTAAAATGTCTTATGTCTAAAATTTACCTCTTTCGAGTTATGCATAATAAATTAAAATAATAATAATAATATAAATTGAATTTACACACAATCTCAAAAACTATTAGAGATATATCTGAAATATGCTGAATAAAACTTATGCCTTATCATTAAAGAAAGCATATTGAGTAATAAAATGGGGGGGGGGGGGGGGGGGGGGTTACATTTGAAGTAAGGAAGTTATAAAGGTTTTAAACCTTTATAACTAACCTAAAATTTCAAAGGCATGTTTCGAGGGTTGTGAAAGAGTTTTTCTAAAATTAAGATACGCAAAACGTATATTTTGGGTCCTCTTGAAGCTCTAGAAGATCGATTGTGAAATTCGCAGAAGTTAAGACACAATATCGATTTTCATGAGACCGTATAGCATAACTCGAAAGTGATAAATTTTAGACATAACACACTTTACATAAATTTATCTTAAAATTTAACGAGAAATTCGAAGATGGTAAAAAAATTAGGGGGTTCTATTTAAAATAACGAAGCTTCACATCGTAGAAACTTTATGGTGTATCCTCTACTATAAACTAAAATATTTTTAGTTGATAATGTTTGAAAAATAAAGTCAATACTGTATTTATACTTTTTCTCTAAGAATAATAGTTATTGAGTTATCCTTCGTGAACACCTTAGTGGAACACCCTATATAAACCACTATATATATAATAGTATAGATTTTCAATTTCTCAATGAGGAGTCCTGTATCTTTTTCAATACTCACAACATGGTAACACTTTTACTGCCTTTTCGGGTACCACCATAGACTTCAATTCCCCAGTCTGAGGATCAGCACACCAGCACTGTTTGCTAACTTTATCGCACTGTAGTGACTCATAGTTTCCCATGCTGTCGCAGTGCAAAGTGGTGATCCTAACAGAGTCCAATTCAGCTTTTCTTCTGCTGCATGCTAAAATGCTTTAATAAATTTTCATCATAAGTAATTATAACTATAATACCACAAGTCATCTTTTCTGCAACACTGAACAAGGCCTCGCCAAACAACCGGTTTCCCGAGGGATCAAAACAGAAACACCTGTAGAGAAAACATCCAGAAAATTGGCCTATTTTTAGAAGTTATAAAGGTGTTTAGTACCGTCCATTTAATCCACCTTTACATTGTTTGGCCGACCACGTTCCGTCATTGTTACATGTAGGTTTAAATCTGAGGGCGCTCCAATAAGTTTCCTTGTAGTCATCCATGTTAATATGGTAGGCCATGCAACACTCTAAACGCATATATTATGAAAACATCTGTATTTTCTTTTAAGTTTTTCTTTCAGACCTTTCCCTTCAGCCATGCAATATTGGCTACATTTCGCAGTTTCGTGTTGGGTCGCTGTTCTGCACTCATCGTCACTCTTACATGAAATTTGTTTGAAGTCATCTTAAACAATGTTCACGACTTAATAAAAATTTATTATTGGATTGAGTTATTTACCATCAGGACCACAGCGATGTTCACAAACATAGCCAGGCATGCATTTCTGCTCAGAGGCACAATTTTTCAGTCTTTCTGTATGGTTTGAAAACTAATCTTCATATTGCCTTCTTTAAGTGCATTTATACATACCATTAGCGTAATTTTTGCACTTTGGTAAGCAGCTCCCCTTTTTCAAGTCATAGTAAAAGGACTCGGTATTTCCACCCTTGTTTATGCAGCTCTCCTGCGATATGTCGGACACCAACAGAGGACATTCATTACCACTCACCCAAATTGCTCCAAAGATAAAAAGGAAAAATTGAAACGAGAACATGGTTTATTGACTAAAGTGAGAAAAGTCTTTGTGAAAACCTTCCTTTTTGCTCTGTTATCAGAAGATTTGTTATCAAAGACTAATCCCATAATTGTTGATTATTTAGCAATTTTTCGTATATTTACAGTCACGTGCAGAGTTATAAAAAAAATGTTATAAGATAACATAGACAAAACGTTATTAACTAAACATTTGGAAGTCATTATTATATAAAAAACATACTTGAGAATCAAGTGGCTAATTGAAACAACTTTGAAATTCACATTTTTATTTTCATTGATCAAAAAAATGTATAACAAAAGGGTATTGAAACCAGTGAGCAATCTAATGTAGAAATTTGAGGTAGTTGAATATCTCAGAAGTATTGTTCAATTGAAGAGGCAATAGACACAAACAACCTTCGCTACGCACTTCTGGAGTATGAGAATTAACGATAAAGTTATTTTATATAGACGTGAGATAAAATTATAAAACCATTTTCTATTAAATATTTTACACCAACACTATACAAAATAATAATAATACATAACTTATAAAATGTCGATAAAACAATTTTATACCATTTTTATGATTGGAAATGAAGTCATAAGTTTTATGTGGAGCTTCTATAAAAAAACTAAATCGCAAAGAAATCTTTACGCAATAATAATGAATCACATCTGTCATCAAATGTTAAAATTATAAAACAACTTCCGTAGTTGGGTATCCAGTTCTCTCATAAATCTATAGAAAATGCGTCACTTTATACACGCCTGCAACTAGTCAAGTCTACGCAGTATAGATATATGCCACACGTATCACCTATAATTTAATCACTAAGTCCAAGAGGAGGAACTGAGCGCCGCCTCTAGAATTCTAATGAAAGCCGTTCTCGGGACACTGGTCAATCCAGCTTTCGTGCTTTCTTCAGTAGTACGCGTATATTGGCGCTTTCCATTAAAGCCACGCAATAGCCGCGTATGTCAAGATTAGTTGAAGTGCAGGGCCCACCTACTGAAGACCCAGCTAGAGTCAAAAGGCCTTTTATATGTTCATAGGGCCTAAGTTGCCTACATGACTTTGTTCAAGATGTGTTCGTAGCAAACTCAGATACTTCACGGTTTTATAATAAACTACTCAAGTACCACACCAGAGAGAACGATTTCTGGTCTTAGTATCTCTATTCTTTTCTCTCTTCTTTCTCAGAAAGAAACACTGTGAATGTTTATATATCAACAAAAACACTAGGATTGATCTTATAAAAACATATTCTCCATCCATATAAAAACAATATTTTACACTACCAAAAATAATTTATTCTCTTCTTTCATCTAGACGTTTCTCTTCCTCTTCAAATTAGGCATTACCGGCGGCGGAACCGGTATCCTAAGCACAATCCCCCCCTTTTCTTTAGCTGATGGGCTAAAGCCCAAATTCCTGGCAAATTCCATCATTTTCTTAACTCCCACTTTCATGTCTTTAGCAATCATTTCAAGATCCAATTGGAAGTCCATTGCTAGCATGAGTAGCACAATTATATAACACAAACCCTTGTCTTTCATACTTATTGACCGCATCCTGGAACCCTAAATTCATTTAAACTGCAATTCTTTAATCAGTGCATCACCTGTTAACCATGTAATTTTGCTTTATGTGCTTGTCAACATCTGCAGAGCAGTCGCAGGCAACAAATTTTTTGGTCATATTTTTTAAGGGGGTATTCATAAATTTCACCAAATAATTGACATACAGGAGGGTTTTGCACTTATCTACAACACTACGTTCAGGTAGAGTAGATGATCGAAGTTGGGACATACTTTTGGCCACTGTCAATACTAGCCTAAATGATCATATTTTTATTAGGTTATTAGAAATTAATAATATAGGAAACTTACTCATAGTCAGCAAAATCGTCATTTTCTAGGATTTCAGATACTCTCTCTTCTAAAGTATCCAAAACTCCCTTAGGAACCAAATCATTCAAATTATAAACATCCTCTTTTACAGTGGCATCTCTATTTATTTTAGGTCTATACAAACTCTCCTCTCCATTAAGCTGAGGAAGATCTGGCACACTAATATCTAACAAAAAAAATTATTACTTAATAAAGAAGACAATTCAATTTAGATACCTGCAACAGTTGTCTCCAAATACTCCTTCACATTCTCAATATTCATAGTTAATCGCTCTTGTTGCTCAATGGCTCTCTTAACCTTTTGAGAGCCAAATTGCTTTCTTAAATTCACAATAGACTCTTTAGATTTTAAAGGTGCAACAGTATTTTCTTGTAACAATGGTGTGATAGTGCTGGTATCCAATTGAATTAATTGCACCTATGGTTTGTTATAACCCAAAAAAAATTATTTATAATAAAAATTGGAAAAAATAAAAATACAACCTTTTTCGAATTGTCATTTTGCACTACAAGAAATGTGTTGTAGTTTGTTACAGGACCACTGTAGACCATATCATCATTGGTTATGCCTATAATCTTTTGCTTCGATGTTTGGTCAATGAAACAAACTGATTTTAGGGATTTTTCCTGGTCCAATTGAATTTTCCCATTTTGGAATTGAACTAGAAATTGGAGTAGGTGTGGAGGTTTGTAGTAATAACAGTAATGGTTTGTATAGTATAACTACATTGCTAAGAATTTGAATTTTTTGCTACCAAAGGTCCTAGTTAAAAGGTTAAGTAAGTAACTGATTGGAAGTATATCAATCTGGCACTAGACGCCGGCAATTAGCAAAATAGACGTTATTAGATGTGAACCAAGCAAAGCACATGCAGTGATTTAATTTAGAAACTTACTCAAAACTGGATTATTCTCTTCTACATCTGCTTTCGGCATATCGCATTCAATTACATCTATAAATAAGCTTTTTATCCAAATTATCCAGAAAAGGGTTAAAAATTTTCCAAAAAAAAAAGAGAAATTTGCTTTGTTTATCAAAATTTTAATTGGGATAGTGTCCCGTTAGTTTTTATTTTAACGTCGCCGACGGCGGCTGAATAATATCGCCTGATATATAGCTGTCAAATGTGTTTGGAGGGCTTAGAGTAGAGTACAAATCATTATACACTTTTGGTTCGTTCTGTTCCAAGGTTTTCTGTGTATACAGAGTTGACATATGATGTCATAATGACTTGTCGGGTTTATAGGTGTTTGCGTTTACCGATAGGGTTCGGAGTAACGCGGCGTGTTGTGGGTGCTAACGGGGTGATCTATTCTCCCGTTACGAGTCGAACACGCTGAAGGGACCAGTATTCTAACCCGGCAAAGATACTAGTCATAGATACAAAATACGCGCTGATACTGCTCGGCTATCTTTATTTACACAAAAACTATTGCTACATTTATTATCACAGTCTGTATGTACTATACTGAGGGTGATAATCGTGGTACGTTACCTCGAGAGAGCTGAGAGTAAGAGTATAAGAGCTTAAGGGTATGAGAGACTAAGTGTGTAAGAGTATATAAGAGATAAGAGCGATTTTAAAGGTCTGTTTGGGTTTATATAGCTAACCAACCCTTTCGCTATTTCCGTCCCTGCTACTCGTCAACTGTCACTCCTGTGATTGTCACTTGTCGGTGCAGGTTCTCGGTGTGAACTACTCTCGAGTGTATAATGCACCACAGACTTTTAGGTTATCTATAGAGAGAAAAAGAAAGAGAGATATAGAGAAATAAATATAACCTCAAATCTCCTTAATGTAAAAATAAAGTTGAAAATCTAACTCGGAAAATCAACTAAATTTTAATTAAACCCCATTGAAACAATAAAAATATCATGGCTCTGAATATTAGTTCCTCCATCAAAAATAAATTTCTGCGACCCACACAAAAGACAACAAATTATATCAGGCTAAGTAAGTCATAATCATCACCTTCCCCTTTTGCCTATTATTTCCATTTCTGGCTTCCAGGATTTTTCTCTAACGGTTCAGAAGAATATCAGAGACAGAATGATATATTTATCTCAGAGCAAAAACGGCAGCGGGACACTGTGGGCCGTATTGAAAAAATTGATATTCAATATGAAGGACCGCTTGAAAACTCAAATTTGGTTATGAATAAGAACATTTCAACTCCCTTTGACTGTGCCAAACGTTAGTTTTGATGTTAAACTTTGTTACTAAAATAATGAAAGTGTATTTTAGATCTGAGAGATAAAGTTAGGAACCGTTCAGTGGTGGCTTTAATAAACCGGACCAGTATCTGGCACATGCACAAACCCCTCCCTGAATCATGCATGTTAGACTTCTTGCACTATCAAAACCCAAATCCCAGTATAGTGAATAAGGTTTTTTGGAGGACTTGCAGTTTTCTTTTAGGGGCTGTAGCCTCCAATGCATTTAAGTCTAATGTAGAACTTAATTTGCATAGCTTTCCTAGTCCGAATGGTAAGAAGCAATTTTCCCTCAAAGCATACACATAAAATATTTTTGGAAAATTTGGAATTATTTTCCATTTATACACAAGGAGGTATAAAAATATGAAGTAATAAAATTACAAAAGGGGAATTTGTAAGAACTGCCAATGATGAACAGCATTAAGTTTTATGTGGAGTTATTTTTGTGTGAAATAAGAAAAAGCAGACATACTTGCAATTAGTTGAATGGCTGCAATACAGATTTGCTTGTAAATTTCCATTTTATATTTCTATTTCTTGCTTCATATTTATGGTCCTCACTCTTGAATAAACACTTAAAATTCCAGACTGAAATCATTGCTTGCAGAAAACAAATCTACTCTAATTAAAAATTATTTAATATTTTTAGTTAAATCTGGTAGTTTTGTCTATGACATTCAACTAGCATTGGACAACTGGGAGCCAACAAAATCAGAGCTCAAAGTATTGTCAATAGAATTTATTAAGTTTTGCCAGAACGAATATCCAATTGAATGCCTTGATGTGGAAAAGGACATTGCCCTAGAAATATTTAAAAACAATCCTCATAAAACAGAGCAAATACCAGATATTGCCGCTCATAATGGGGAGAAAGTGACCTTATTTAAAGTGGGTCCTCACATTGACATTAGCAGAGGGCCTATGTTGCCTAATACCAACCATGTAGGGCGTGTCACTGTTAGCAATGTTATAAAGTTGGATACAGACATTAAAGGGACTCCAGTGTACAGGTTTCAAGGAGTGGCATTGCCTAGAGATATAATGTTGAACCATTATGCTTACAGTCTGATTGAGGATAGGGCAAAAATTCTTAATTCTGGGAGAATTCCAGGGAGCCATGGGACTTTGAATGAGGATAATAGTTTTGTAGCTCATATTAGTCAATAAATGTTAATTATTAATAACTTTTTTATTACATAGAAATTTAAAAATTTGTGGAACTACTAACTGTCAACTTGAGGAGGGGCTAAGCTCTGATACAATTTCGACACTGCAGTCTGCACAATCTGCTCGAATGTTTCATCATTTGGGCAGCGAACTTCCTGAAGAAAATTGTATTAAATCTTTCATAAATTAAGACTGAAAAGTTACTCACCAAATTAGCAAGATCTATATCCGCTCTTTTGTCGTTTACACTCACATAAAGTTTCTCCCCTTTAAAGATTTTAGGCACTGAATCTTCGCCAAACATATCTTGTAGCATTTCTATTAGACATTCCTGCACAAAAACCCTATAATCTTAAAAAATTACATTAACCTGAAAATACCTTAAAATGCATTCTGTCGACTTTAACACTGGTTGACATGTTTTTTGAGGGGTTTTCCAAGAGGTCTGCTTGCAATATGGCAGCCACAACGGCGTCTGCGTACATGTCGTTCACGGGATTGGCCACCCACTAATAAAAGTTATGATTTGAAGGAAAATTCTAGACATTTTAATTATTAAGAAACCTCTAAGGTGACCATTTTAGGCTCTATAGTTATATCCACAGAATTAAAAGCTCTCATCTTTCGGTCCCCTTCTAATGTCTCCATTAACCCGCATACTTGCGCCAGCATATGCTTTAAAACTCCAGGGTTGCCACTATAGGACAAGCTTTGCCTTTGAGTTATTTCGCTCAGACTCAAGTCGGTATATTCTATAAATTGCATTCTCAATTTAAAAAAAACCTAATTTTATTATGATGCAAATACTTGACAAATCATCGGCAGTAAGAATGTGGTAATTGAAGTTCCTCTTAACTAGAACTCCTTGTATAACCTTGCCAGGTTTTGGTTCTTCTACTGCCAAAGACCCCATTACCTTCGCAGTTTTTTCCCCTCTAAAGTACAGCTCCACAGTGTGAGTGTTCCTGGGATTGTGTAGCTGAATCGAAGTATTTTGATCTTCCTCAAACTCACGCTGGAGTGCCGCTTTCAGCCTTGACATCTCGTTTTGTTCTCCATGAACGAGGACGACGTGTGGCGGCTTTAAAATCTTGATAAATTCACTTGTCTGTTGGTAATCAGTATGGGCAGAAAATGAGATGTAATCAACTGACATTTTTAAGGGTAATTTTTGGCCTGTCATGGTGGGGATTTCCTCTGGTTCCGAAAGAATGGTTTTGGCCAACGTGCCTTCCACGCAATAGCCTAAAATTTTTCGGAAAAACTAGGAAATTTTGGTTTGGTCGTTTGAGAATTACCAGCGATTATCACTCCGTTTTTCGAGTCAGTGCACCATGATTCGAAAAGTTCCCTAGAAAGGCCGCTTTGCATCATACCAGGGGAGGCCATAATAACGCAAGGACCGATGTCTTCAAAGTGGTCAATTCCCTGACAAGAATATAATTTAATGTTAAAAAATAAGATCATTTTTAGGTTTTTAAATACTTTTAAGTTGGAAATGTGTTTGAAGATAAATGGGTTGTTAATGGCAATCTGCCGTTTGATTTTGTCATTCATGGCGTTGATGTAAGTTTGATAAACGGCCATGCATTTCTTAGCCAATGACGACGCGTAGTAGATTGGAATATCATGCAATTCTGAGTGTTGGCTCCAATACTCATCTACAAAAAGACATTTAATAATCATGCAGAGTTTTGATACTGTAATGGAATACCTAAGATAAGCAGCAGCTCTTGGGCTCTGCCTAATGCAAATACTGGGATAAGACAACGTCCCCCTCTATTCAAAATATCATGTACCAAAGAGGTAAACCGATTTTCCCTATCTTCTCGATTTTCATGAATGTGAGTGCCATAAGTAGATTCCTGCAGTTTCATTCAATAACAAATTTCTTAAATTCAACAAAGGTACTTACAGTTATTAACACATCAGGTCTTACTGTGGGAATTTCTGCTGCCATAAGATGCCTGTCTTCTTGCCTTGAGAAATCTCCAGTGTATAAAATCTTAAAATTTTAATCCTTAGGTACAAATTATGTATCTAGCTTAAATAACTTACTTTAACCCCTGCAATTTCAATCATAAACATAGCAGCCCCCAAAACGTGCCCTGCATTATAAGCCCAAAATTTCACACCCAATATATCTTTTTCTTCATGGAAGTTTATGGTTTCAATCTTATCCATACTTGCTTCTAGATCAGCTTCAGTATAGAGCATCTGCTCTGTGGCAATATTACTGCAATATTCATATAAGAGAGTTTATAGTATGTCAGGTAGTAGACATTTTATTTTACCTGACTTTAATGTAATCAGAGAGCAGCCATCTGTAAATGGCTTTAGTGGCATGAGTCATAAAGCAACGGCCTTTGAAACTGGTTTTTATTAAAAACCAGGGTAAAGCACCTGAATGGTCTAAGTGAAAACTAATGCAAAAATGATCTTAAGTTTTATTATGTTGTTGTTAATTTTAAATATAGAGACTTACTGGGAAACCAACAATAAATCTACTTCATCAGCTTCAATGAGGTCTACAAATGGAAGAGCATCCATTCCAGAGAGCCCTGGGTGTATGCCACAGTCAAGCTAATATACAGACAAAACATAAATTTGCTAAATTTTCCTGCAGAAGAAAACGTACCATTATTTTTTTGCCTTTATATTCAATCATGATGCAAGATCTCCCAACTTCCTGTCCAGCACCTCTAAAGTTGCATTAAATGATTAATTTTATGTTTAAAATTTAACTAATAGTGCGAAGTTAAATAGGGAGAAGACATAACTATATGGATTAGGTTTCATAATATATTTTCTCGAAATAAACTAGGAATTTAAAGTTTTAACATAAACCATATTATACATACAAAGGTCTTATGGTTAGTTGGTCACTTTCTTCAGCAGGAACTTGGGAGTCAGCTTTTCGTTTATTGGACATTACTGCTTAATTATTGAGTAACTAAACGAGGTATGGACAATATATAGGGTCTCCTTTTGAGCCCCAAAGACCGGTGTTTTATAAACTTTGTTTTCTTTATAATTTTCTAACCTCACTTTGTGTTTATGATACGCCTTTCTTTTAGTTTCACAAGAGGGCGCTCTTTTACTCACACGAAATCAACATGAACCTAAAACTGAGGAAATGCCATTCTAGAACTCGGCTGTTATTTGTTAAGGCCACGGATTGGAGTATTTTCAATTGGAAGCACTTCATTCAGCTGAAAACACTTTTTTGGTCATGTGACATGTTTATCCCTATAACCTTATTTTAAAAATGTTCCAGAAAGTATTTACTATGTAAGATTTTTGTGCGAAATTATTTCCTTTATAAGTGCAAACCAATTCTCAATCAACACTAACCTAATTAAATTTATATTTTATTCTCAAACCATCAGTCCAGTACCCATCAACCAACAATGTCGACATCAGCTCTCGCCTCTCTCACCGCTACCTACACAGATTCAGAAGGTGAAGAAGACGAAAAATCTCAAGAAAACGATGCTGTAACTTCCCTCAAAGACTCTCAGTCTCCCCAAGACACAAACTCAGCAAGTACTACCTCATCGAGAGTGGGCAGTCCACCCAGCAACCCAGTTACAGTCACCACGAGGCTTGCCAAACTTGTTTCTTACCATGATGACACTGTTGTATCTGATGAGGGTGAGGGTGATGATGAAATTCCGCAGCGGCTGATTTTTATCCATGATAGTGACGATAAAGAGCAAGAAGCACTCCATAATGTAAGTAGTAAGTAAGGTTTTGAAGTATTGTTAAATGCCTACACAGATTTCTATTTCAGGTTGATGACCTTGATAATTTGATCCCACCTGAGCCCCAAGGGGCATGCTCTGCAGAATTACAAGATAAAATAACAAAACTTTATGAAAAAATGCAAACTCAACAAGTTGATATGAACGCTGTTATACAGAAAAGAAAAGACTTTAGAAATCCCAGTATCTATGAAAAATTAATACAATTTTGTGGACTAAATGAGCTGGGCACAAATTATCCCCCAAGCATATATGATCCTTTAAAATACTCCAAAGAATCTTTCTATGAAGAACTGGCCAAGGTTCAAAGAACTGAAATGGATAAAAGGGAAAAGGAGAGGAAAAATAAAATTGAGGCAGCTGTGAGCTTGAAGAAACTGGAGGAAGATAACAAGAACAAGAGGAAGAGCAAATGGGACATGCCTGGTGGAGGGGCTGTTAAGGTTAATCAGCCAGGTCTTGTAGCGCCACCCACACTTACAAGCTCAGCCACTGGAACTAAGACCACTGTAATTTCAGCTTTTGGTTCATTACCCAAGAAGCCAAAGCTATGAGAGGGAGGGATGGAAACTATAGATTAGTGTTATTGAGTGGCGAGAAAGTGATAAGTGTCCGTGAATGTAATTTAAAAAAAAATATATAAAAAATTCGTTTTGCCTTAGTTTTTTTCCCATAAAGGTCAGTTGTTTTTTATTTTGGCGAAATGAGGTTTCAGTGAGCACTATTGAATTATCCAAGTATAGAAGTGCTCGTTTTCGGTTGAAACTTACAAGAAATTAATTATAAAAGTCTATAAATATGGCGCCATCTATCAATCAGTGGTTGGACTAACACAACAAAAGAAGAAAACGGAAAAGATATCTACACGTCATTAACTCCCTCACTGTTGCCAAACTTAGTATGATAGCATGTAATTAGGGATATGCATATATTTAATACATAATCATATAAAGCTTTCATTGAGCTATGTCTTGTAATAAAAGCCAATCAAAGCTAATAAATTTCTACAGTGGTAATTCACTTATCCAACTTTTGCCCACCCCAAACAAAGCAAAGTTCCTTTATCGATCGATGCCCTTATTTGGAGACAATAAAAACAGTCGCGGACTCGGCATCGTCGAACAAGCTGATTTTGAACGATAATAGTTTAGTAATGGCGGCGGTGAGTAGTGGTCATATCGCCATGGATGTGCTAAATGAAACGCAAAACGGCCCCGTGGATCGTTTGAAGAGACTTTATCCCGCGGTGAACGAAGACAAAACTCCTCTGCCGCGCGCGTGGAGCCCTAAGGAGAAATACAGCTACATCGGGCTGTCTCAGAGCAATCTCCGTGTACACTACAAAGGTAAGAGCTTTCAAGGTTCGTTTGACCATTTTCTCTCACGCAGCGTGTTTTTTGCGTTTCGATTCGAAAAATGGAACAATTAATTATTGTTAATTCGAACTCATTTGACCGTGTCATCGCCTCGATATGATACCGTCCCAGAGGGACTTCTTTAGCGTCAAACAAAGAAATCAGCTGATCGTGACAGGGTGAGTTGGTTCATTGTGTATCGGGTGCGAACAAAAATAAACTGCGACTTGGCAAATCTCTCGCATTTTGTATGTCACAGTTTGACCCCTTGAAGTCTTCAAATTTTCGATGAGTTTTGATAAAAACACTGAATAATTGGGAATTAGCAGCAGCAGTATAGTTCACGTGCACACACGCTAAAATTGTTTCTTGGGCCATTACGGGGAATCAGCTTTAAAACGGAGAATAAAGTTCTGCTTTTGTGTGCGATGGGTATAGCTGATGGTGCGCAGTGCGCGCAAGTTGTTCAGCTCCAAAAACCAGTGGTTTTAAGTTGAAGTTTTAAATGGGAAGTCTCAATTGTTGCAGAGAGAGATACGGGGATTGTTTCGGTGACGCGTGTGTCACCGTTTTCAGAACCCAGGAAAAAGCGTAAAGAAACGAAATTAAATGTTAACAGTTTTTTTCTTGTGACAAAAAGCTGATTTGAGGTAAATGGTCATTGTACCTAATTAAATTTATCTTTTTTTCAGTCTCATTTTCTGTGTTGGTGATTACTCCATGTGATATATGTCGGTGTTTACTTCCTCCTTACGTGTTTGAGGTTGACCTCCTGTTCAAGCATAGGTGATCAAGTGTTATCCGCGCTTAATGAACAAGAAGCTACACGTTGGTTTTTATTAAGTAAAACACAGCGACAGATACGGAACACGTGCCAAACGTTTAGTGCTCTGTGATTGGTTGGACGCAAACAGCAAACATGACTTATCAAATTTGTCATCATCCATTAATGCAATCGTTAATTAATGCTTTTGTATACTTTATAATAATCAAAATGATTAAAACTTTAAATTATTATTAGTTTCCTCCAGAAGAGTCGTTCTTCTATAAAGGAGTGTTTGGATATAAAACGATACTGGTTCGGTCATGACCCTCATCTCTGTTTTTTCTTCCTTTCTGTTTGCGAAAAATATCAAATTTCCAGTAACAATTTGGGAAATTTTTGAAAATCTCATATGGTACTGAAAATTAATTTCTCACAGACGTAATATGAATCTGTTCGAGACTGTGCCGGCCTGAGCAGGTAAAAATCGTGCTTCCAAAATTCGATTTGGTTTGACGATTCCCCGAATCGCTTATGCTCGAGTCATCGAAATCGCCCAATGACTGGAAAGTATACCTCGATAGAGGCTCAAATTGAATGTGAGTGAAAGTTGACTTGTTAAGTTGTATGTGGCACAAAGAATCTATTTCTATCAAATGTCGGTAAATTGCAGAAGTTTCTTGCATCTTTAATGCCGAAATTGGAGGTCTCAGATCTTCTGAATTGCGAAGAAACAAACTTCCCTCTTTACTATTGCTTTGTTTACGCTAATTTGTATTGTCTACGAAGCCTGCAAAGGCAATCTTTGAACAACTAATTTCCAATGGTGATTTAGGTCAGTTTTGCAACTTGTTTAAGCACCAAAAACTTCTAACTAAAACTTATCAAGGTTTCACAGATTGTTGCTGTATTGGAAGTAATTACGAAAAGTATCAAAGATATCTACTGCGTGTTACTATTTTTTTATACAATTCCGATGGACGAAAACCGTAGGCACACTCCTGAAATTTCTTAAGAAACTCTGATGTACAGAACATTAATGAATACGTATTACACACACTTATAGAACACACGGACGATTGAAAATTGACCAACATTTATTAATAAACTTATATGAGACATGCGCCATTTTCGAGCCATGGCTAGATTTATTAGTGATGAGCATCACTAATAAAACACGGCAAATGACACTCATAATAATTGTTTAATCTGTCAATAACTACAATAATTGTTCAAAATGACGACCACCAACCTCAATGCACGCATTTCATCTACGTATCATATTTTGATACACTCTTTCTAAGATGTCAGGTCTTGCTTGTATTTCTTGCGCCGCGGCCATAATATGCGCCAACATTGTCTCATAAACAAGACTCTTCTTATGGCCCCATAAAAAAAAGTCGAGGGAAGTTAAGTCGGAAGAGCGTGGTGGCCATGCAACTGGTCAACTGACAACAGCTATCAAAAGAATGACACTTCACTTAAAGAAAAATCAAGGTAATCACAGAAGTAACACGCATACGGGTGAGTCATTTGCTGTGTTATATATTATTAATATGAGCATCACTAATAAATCTAGCCATGGCGCAAAAACGGTTCGTTTCCGCCTATGAGTTTATTAATAAAAGTTGGTTGATTTTCAATTTCCCTGTATACCCTGTAACACGTATTCATTAACGCCCTGTATTTAAACGACATACTCCAAATTTTTTAGTAAAGGAAGAAAATTTGAATTAAATCGATCTAATTTTTTTTTTAATAAAGGAAAACTAATATTTATCGCTAAACTTCGAAACCCTGTATATTTACAGGATTTTTTTAATTTTGACTAAAGTGATCTTTACTAAAATTTGTACCGTATGTTTAGGAAACACCGTACATGTACATGTCTTGTAGAGTCTCGTAAAATTTTAATTTCCAATTTCATTTGACAAAAATTGATTACAATTCGCACATTCTCATAGAATCGAACTCCTGAATCAGGTGCAAATCAGAGTACAGTTTATTCATACCTTGCCATAAATATGTATGTATTTATCGAGTTCGAGAAGGAAAACTGAGCAACAGGAGAACCTCCCTTCATTTTCTATACTCCGATTTCCCTGTTAAGATGACAATGGATAGAAAAATCCAGTGGCAACACTTGGGATATTTTCGGAATATTTTGGAAAAAGACCATTTTAAACCAAAAAATTTTTCGAAAAAAAGTAAATAACAGATATTTTTTTTATTAACCCACACGACCGACTTCGCGGAGTTTAGCTTAAAACACCGGACAAATTAATACATTTTTTCCAAATTGTTCTAATTCACTATGCGTTTGTTTATGTGACATCGTGTGGTAAATACGGTTGCTTCTGCACTCGTATAATTTAATAACAAAACAAAAACCGAGCCCATACTAAAATTAGGTAGTGACCCAGAAACGGTGAAGATGCCATGAAACTGTGCGCTTATGTTTTATCGGATGGAGAGAGAGCGACAGAGAGAGAAACAGAGGGAGAAGGGCATTCCTTTGTCGTGTCACCACATCTGCTCAGTAGTGATACCTTAATATTTTTTTCAATAATAAAGCACAGAATTGAAAGCGTCGTGTGTTAATCTGGGTCAAGTATCATGCCCTTTTCCTCCTTCGCTTATGCTGACAACAAAGGATTTTAGTCATCCAGACATAAATCTTGCGTCACACTCTTAACGGCACCATCATCAACAATCCCGTTTTAATAAGCTATTACGCAACTTTTTAAAACTTAATTTTTGCCACGTCCACTTTGCGTTTATTTAAAATTTGAGTACCCCCTTACCCCCCCGAATTTCAAATTCTGAGTAGTATCGATCTGCAATGAAACGTAACATTAAGGTGAAATTTGTACGCTCCACAGCGGCGAAAGGAGTGGAAAATGATTGTGGGGGATCTGTTGATTATGTGTTTTTCATTTGGCACGAATAGGCACCTAGATTAACATGCGATAGGAAAGTTCTCCTTGCACTTATCATAGTGGCGAACTCGGTGACTATAAGCTAATGAATGTATGTAGGTACGCATTTATTTTTAGTCAAACTGCTACATTTCGGCCTAGGAAAGACTGATGAATCGATTTTTCGTAATGGTTTTAAATAGGCATTTATTTCGGGCCTGGCTTTTGCGATTAATGGAATTGCAGAGCCTTTATTGTTCATCTGTGCGTTTACGGTTTCACATGCCGCTTAGATAAGACGGGAATTAATATTTAATTCCCCTCGTGCATAGGTAGATTTCGTTGCAATAAAGATAGTTGCAAAGCAAGAGATAGAGAATCGTGTCAATCAGCTCCTTCGAGGCTGAGAATAAGCGAGCATTTTTCCTTTCGGACTAGATCTACATGCGGATTTCTCAACCAATTTATTCTTCTTTATTTTGTGTAATTTCACATGTTACCACAACCTTGTAATTGGCATTAATTAGTTTTTTTGCATTGAGCTTCAGTCTGCATGCAGGAAATGAAATACTGATTGCAGATGGACAGAAAGAGCAACAATATTCTAATGCGCTATGCAAGGAGAAGAACCAGTTTTTTGATTGATTGATTAACATCGAACAGGAGCCCGCTGTTTTGATCGAAGGACCAAAATAATGGTATTCAATTTGATATCTCTGGCATCGGAATATAACAGCGTCGTTTTCTTTCTTCTGAATAATGCGCTCTCAAAGGAAAGTTCATTACAGCATCGTTGTTAGCAAAAATTGTTTTTATTTGTTGTAATCTGTAATTTGTCCGCCACACTCGTTCCCTCGGCCATTTTGAACTTTGGCCTGACTTTAAGTACAGCCGGCTGTAACTGTCCCGTTTGTTATGTGCAGCATGCTCGCGCAGGCCACAGTTACGGCAACAATGCATTTGTTTCAGGAAGTAGGGGGACCCAACCTAAACTCAAAAATTCAAGTTTTTAATATTTGTTTATACAAATACTTGTATCGGTTGAATACTTCGTACGTGGTTGGACGCTCAACCAGGTAAATGCTTACTGGGTTGTTTTAACGCATTGCCATGGGAATAAACATTTCAAATAATTCAGACCATCGTACCTACGCAAAGCCAACATTCAAAAGCAAAAAAGGCAGGCTAGTTTTCTATTTTATCTCATGAGTGTCACTTAAATGCCTACAACGATTAACAATTAGCTCATTCTGATTTTGGACAGTGGATCGTCATGAACGTAAATATAACACTGCAACAGTCACCTTAATTGGAAACAAAAAACGTACCAGAGCCGCATTAAAAAAAGTTTATCATCATTGTCGACAAACAAAGGATTACAGAATGAAACAAAGATTATTACGTTGAAGCTCATAACAAAAGTGCAGCGGAAAAGTGCTTTTGGTTTTCATCTATCTTTTACTATAATTCGGGGAAAAAATTAAAGGAAAATTCGAAAACGAGAAAAGTACATGGTGTTATCCGTCACTGAACGTCCTGAAATATTGCTTCGCGAATTGAATATACCATAGGTATCTCAAAGTCAACAGCTGGGTTTGTTTTATGCAAACAAAACCACCATCCTTAAATTTAGAATTTGTCAGGGACTCCGAACTCCAGGGAGGACTTGAAATATCAAATGCATGTCTGGGATCAATTTATCTGTTAGTTAAATGTTTGATTGTAAGTAGTAAATTGCTTAATTAACGCCCTACATCCACAGTACACGTCCTACTAAGATACACTCATCGACGAAAGCCTTGCACTTCCATATTATTTCAATAATTAACCATTTTTTCACAAGTAGTATTTTTTTTCCTTAAAAGTAAGCCAAAAATGTTAATAAAGAAGATACATCACAAGTTTTTATTTGCTTCCTTGGCTTTTGCTCATAGACATTCGTACTGAATAACTATCTCTGCCCAATGTATTATTTACATGCATGAAAATATAAGTATTGCAGAGGTGCAAGACTTTTGCCGATGAGTATATAAGAATTATAGGTCATGTAGTATTTGAATATTAATATTTCTGAGTATTGCAGGTATGGAAAGTGAATTTAGTAAATAGAATTAACTTTGTAAAGGAAAAGAAACAAAATCTGAAAGTGTCTTTTTTGAACTCCTTACTAGAAGACAACAAATACATTGTCAATAAAACAATAATTGAGGTTTCCAAATTAAAGAGAATAAGGAGTCGAAGTCACAGCAATGAAATTTTTTTCACAATAATAAAATATTCGATAAACGTTGCGGAACTAGAAGTTTGTAAATTTAAATTTTCGAACGTAATTGAAGTCAAATTTGTCGCGCTAACTCTCCACTGAATCATTTAAAAAATAATATCTAAACGAAAACATACAAAAAACTTGACAACCTGCCTTTTGTAAAGCTACAGCTACTGGTTTAAAAATCGATACGGGACACGAAATTCCATGGGAAATACAGTGTTTCCAGATTTGGTTAAATAAAAGGAAAGTTGCGCATACAAACAAATGTACGATAGATTTTTGATTTGCATACTATTATTTTTAGTGTTAAGTCCCCTCGACTGTGAATCATCCTATATTCATATAGATGTAAAGGAACTAAAACCATTCATTATTCATTTTTCTTAAGTTCTAAAGACGGTGTCAGATTTGTCACAAGAGTTTTCTTTCGAGCCCTTAGTAAACGGTAAATGTTATTCTCAGTTCGTTTTAATTGAGAATAATGAGCAATTCCACCCTACAACAATCCCTCCCTACTTGTATGTAAGGCGTTACTCCCAAAAGCCTCAGTCTGCGACTGCCATATTTGGTGTTTACTTTTAAAATGTTGCATTAATCATTTGAGTTCCTCAATGATATTTTAAGTATTTTTGACATAGCTTCCCGTAATTTTTAATTTTCATAAAGCTCCTAAAACCCGTCATGGACAACCATTACTCGGAGACCCCAAAAAACGCCAGTTTCTTCAGAGAGCACGCCATTGAATTCGTCAATTGGGCCTCCCTTACATTTTGATATTCTTCATTAAATATTCAACAGTAAATCGCTAATTTTAACATTATCGTTTAGTTACAGCCGGGAAAAACGACTTGAAATCAATCTGCGCACTTTCAAGCCTAAATTATCGTCCCGGTCAAAATCAGGAGGTAATTAACATACAATAACGCATTCGTCGTTTTTTTTTGTGTATTAGCTGGAACTAACACGAAGTCGCAGTATCTGAATCGGCCCCACGTCCGCGTAGTCCGGGCGAATGAACCGCGAGACTGTCGACTGTCCCGCAGGCCTCCACCGAGGACAATCCCCTTTGCTGCCATCCCAAAAACACCGACGATCAGAGGCGGATGGATGTTGCCATGGGAATCGTTTATAATTTTATTGGTTCGCAGATTGTTTACACGAATTTGACAATTATACGGCTTGTTCCCCGTAAAAGAAACTTTCCTAGAGCCGCGCTTTTCCGTGTATTTTCCTGGGTCTAATAATAACCCATTCGTGACTTAAAATACATAGTTTGAAAGTTTGATCTACGCCTCTGCTTTTGAGACGGTCTTCGACCGTAGTACGCTGTCCCATCCCGGGTATATTCAACTCATTGATTTATAAAAAAAACTGGTATATCCGTTTCGGTACAATATACGGTAAATCACTCCGATAAAGGGACAATGGGGAAGATTCGAAGTAATCTGCTGCTCAATTAATTTGGTACCGCAAGAACGTTATTCTCAACGATAACCTAATTAGGGAGAATATTGTTTGTAAAAATTTTTCGCTCTCGTTATTAACGTGGATCGATAGGAAAGCCTAGCAAGTTCAACGCCGTTTCTCGTTTCAATGTCAGAGGTTAAAGTCAAGTTTCACAACAAACAAGGATAATGTTATAAAGATGCTCCATACGTTTGCCACCGATTATTCATGCTTTCTCTTATTAAT
Source organism: Euwallacea similis (assembly GCF_039881205.1). Taxonomy (NCBI): domain Eukaryota; kingdom Metazoa; phylum Arthropoda; class Insecta; order Coleoptera; family Curculionidae; genus Euwallacea; species Euwallacea similis. Next base: position 3,561,505 of record NC_089612.1, read on the forward strand.
TTATTTTTGGGAATAACGCCTCATATTCGTCACATAATTTCTGTTGCTACCGCACGCCTTTCTATTAAATTTCAAAACTCAAAATAAATATGAAAGTTTCCAAACTGACGCTCCTTCCAGTTTAACTAGGAAACGCCGGTTTGTGTGATCATTAACAACCTTCGCTGATCGTTAACTCAAATTGAATAATGGCAAAGAAATGACAATACACACGATTTAAAGGTAAAAGTATCTCGATTTCGAGTTTCGTGGTAACTAATTGCTAAAATCTCGGAGCAAAAGAGTGGTAAAAAGTGGCCAAAATGGCTGACCATTTTCCTCCTAGGCGTTGGCATATTTTCGTGTTCGTGCGCTAAATGCAGAAAGCTCTGTCTAAATCAAACGGGGGTGTTTTATAAATATACGAATTAGCCATGTAAGGTTTTCAATACATTCTGCAGAGAAATCACCATGGAAAATGAATCAAAAGCCATAAGAGGTCTTCATCACGAGTTCCGCTAATATTGCAGAGATTGATTTCACAATGGATAAGTTGCACTTGCATGGTCGCTCGATCTTTTCAGTAAAGGCGTTGTAGAGAGACAATCAGGCAGACATAAATTTGTAAATGATGCTTCGGGAAGGACTGAAATTTACCAAAAATGCCGAAACTTAGAACCGTTGGATAGGAATAAAAAACCGCAAGGGAGGAGCGGTTTTAATTTTGCTCTTAGAAGGGAATTTCATAGGTCAAATATATGCCAGCATGCATTTCATAATGGTCACAGAATTACACGCAACGATGCATGGTTACCAAGGAACCGTTATCAAAGAAGCGTAAAATCAAAGAAAGTGCATATATTTTACTTAATAAAAACCTATGTATTTTCTCCTGTTCAGCAAGCATGGATAACACTTGGTTACCTGTGCTTGAACAAGAGGTCAACCTCAGGTACGGAAAGAAACTGAACACTAACAAATACTACATAGAGTAATGACTAACACACAAAACGAATATTAAAAAAAGACAGGGTTAATTAGGTACAACGATCCGATACCAACCAGGAACCTCAAATCAACGTTTTGCAATGATCGCATGACTGATATGAAAAAAACTCTCCTTCCTTAGCAATTGAGTGGAGGCATTTCCGAGTATTTTACACTTTTTAAATATTCATTTCTCGCACAATAGCTTAGTTCACTATTTATTTCCTTTTTTACTGTTTTTCCTGGATTCTAAAAACGAGCACATATTTGTCACCGAAACGTTAATGGGGGTATTCGTTCGAGCCCTTACTAAATGGTAAATATTGTCCTCAGTTAATTTTAACTAAGATTAGTGTACAATTTCAGCCGCTCCAACAGCCCCTACTGGTGTGTTAGGTGTTATTCCCCAAAAATAAAAGACAGAAGGATAGTGTTCCATGCACTTTGCAGCCCATAAAAACTGCTATATTAAGGACTATTATACATATAAGGGAGTCAACATGGAAAATATTTTGTTTCAGGTCATGGAAATTCGCATAGAGACGCAGCAAGCATCCAGGCGACTCATCCCATACCAGCGACTTGTGGTTTGTACTATTTCGAAGTAAAAATTGTCAGCAAAGGCCGAGACGGGTACATGGGCATCGGGCTATCTGCTCAGGGAGTAAATTTGAATAGATTGCCAGGTGAGAATGTGTAACATTTAAATGATTTGAGACGCAGTAAATAAGTTAAGATTAAATAGGAGTATGTTTGTTTATCAGAATGTTTATAAGCGGATTAAGCATTGTACCGAGTGGTTCATATTAGATGGACGCGCCATCTGAACAACTAACCTGAACTAAAAAGCACTAATCATTGTATTCGCCTCTCTTATGCACGCCATACCTTGCATACATTCCTCTTTTTTGTATTTTTTTTCGTAGTTCTTGCTTTCAGTTCAATTCAGTGCTATAATTGTAAGCCTTTCAACTCTGAATTATGCTAAACATTGAAAACGCTTTAGGCATCTATTTTCTCCTCGATTTTTTCCTAAAATCGGTGTCAGTATAACGTTATGTAAAAATTCGTGTGAACTTTGGTCTGTCAAAATAACATATTGATGACGCCAAAATAGGAGGGACAAAGAAAAGATTAAAAATCGTCATGGCGTATGACATCAATACGGCGATTTGACGTGTGGCGCATGTTTATGCACCAATTTTATTAATTTTTGTCAGAAATGTAAAAGCAGACACCCATGACGATTTCAAAGAGTTACCATATGTTTTGTTGTTTGATTTAAATTGCGGAAAACTTGCGACTTTCGAAAAAAAATTGGCAACGTCGTCTTCTATATTTTTTCTATCTTGCAACTGGACAACGTTGACAGAATTGGTTTTTGGTTCGCGATTTTAGGGTACCAATCTTATTTTTGAATACTATCGTTTCCTAGTTAAATTAAAATCAAATCGATGACTGCCTAATATTAAAAATGTGTTAATAATGTTACAATTTTTGTTGAAATACTGTACTATGTCATCTCGCATACATGTGGCAATATTCCTTCTAGAAGGAGAAGAGAAAGTTGATATTGTAACATTGTGCGTGCCTTCTGTTTCCCGAAGATGGATAATCAACTCTGTCAAATTTAATTTTTAAGTCACAAGCTTTAGTGCTTTTGAAGTCGTATTTTGAATCAAATCAGCGATACTTCAAGAGAGGTACAAAGTTTGTTCAGGTTGAAGCAACCTAATATAACTATAATGTAATAACATTTCTACAAAAAGAAAACAGCAACAACAATGTGGCAACATCGCGATGCTCTTTGTTTCCTGTAGATAGATAGCAATGTTGCCAAAGTTAGTTTTTAATCAGCGATTTTATATCAGCTTTTAATAAGATTTATCTTCCTTAGAAACTTTTAACATTTGCCTTAGAACCTTTTAACATTCGTCAATAATGATGGCGGTAAGACGCCATTAGGGGTTAGAAGGAATGTGCGAAACGAAAAGCAATATTGTCGGAATGAGACGTCGGTCCTAATAATTTCAACTTTGAAAGCCTACGTGAGTTTTGGACTTGGCAGACGGGCATTTTGATGCAGATTAGCCATGTTGATTTCGACTCTAATTCGAAATGTAAATCGGTGAATATATTCAAAATGTTTTGGTTTAGCTATGCCAAAGGTATTTCAAAGGTGAACGCATTATAGCTTCAACTAAATCAAAATAGTGATTATTGTTATTCAATCGCGTCATTTCCATAAAACACCTCGAATCATATTCGTGCGCACTCTCTCCAGCAAATGCAGCGAATCGTAACCACAAATTAACAATCAATTTAGCAACCGAAATCGTCGACTTTCTTTTTGTTCAACCTTCGGCATATTTCAAGGATAAAAACTTTGCATCGAGTGCGACAAATGGCCGATTTAATGTAAAAATTTTATCAGATTAATATATAATAAGAAGCATTTCAACGTCAGATTGTTTTGCCGCTGAATGGATTAAAAAGAGACAGACATAATCTAATATTCATGACAATGTCAATTTTCGCTTCGCATTTTTAACCAACCATCGTTTGCGCATCAAACTTTAAAAAATAGTTCAGCGGTGGCACAGTACACATTTCAGCGTATCGTTAGTGCAAAGTTCCAGGATCCGATCTCAGCTCACCCATAATTTTTTCTATGTATAAAATAATTTAAATAAATATTGTCATTGTTGGATCTTACTATAGCTGAACATCCGTAAATAAATAACACCATTACTGATAATTCAGTAAAATGGCAACGTCGCGTTTAGCATTTATTTTAAATCTAACAAAAATAATTTGTCATCTCTAACCAAACTTCAAAAAAGCCATCGTTGACCGCTACGTTCAACGATGGCGGAATGCGTATTGCAGCGTATCGTTAGTGCGAAGTTCCAGGGCTCAATTTCGACTAGTCGGCGCTTTTTTTGTTTTTTTTTAAATTAAAATTTAAGGAAAATTTATAAATATCGCATTAGCCTTCTTTGTTAATATTGAATGAGGGTTAAAGTATTTTAAACATAAATATATTATAGTTGACACTATTATGCAATAATAATTATTATTCAATCGTGTTATTTGCATAAATCACTTCAGATTCATGCGACTTTCTCCTGTTAAGACGTAATCATCGTGCACTTTTTACTTTAATCTTCACCAACTCAAGTTTAACACATTTTTCAAGGTTAATCACAAGACCTAATGCCAACACTTTTGCTACATTCGACTAAGAAGCTAACTTAGCACCAAATTATAAAATTTTTGGAAAATTCAACAAGCAGTTAACGTCCATGGAAATATACCAATCAAGGTCGTTTTCTTGGACTGCAAATTGTTCTTCCGTTAAGGCTATCACCACATTAATAATTTAACCTTTACAGCAATATGTATGTAGCTGCAACTTTCATTGAAAGTTACAACTATAAATCGTTAACATTCATGTTAGCGATGCTAACTGAGGATGTTTATATAGGGTGGGGCATTTTTTCAGGCTGGGATAAACAGTCGTACGGGTACCACGGCGACGACGGACACTCGTTCTGTTCATCCGGGACCGGGCAGCCCTACGGGCCCACGTTTACCACTGGGGACGTCATCGGATGCGGAGTCAACTTCATCGACAATACTTGCTTCTATACGAAGAACGGACACCATTTAGGGGTTGCATTTCATGATCTACCGGTAAGGAAACTACATAGATTTGTTCACAATTCGATTGAGTTTTATAGCGCTAATTGAAACTACAGTCTCCATTAGCATAAGCAGTCTCATTTATCTAACCGTCTTTGGACGTACTTACTTGCATAATAATAATTACTTCTAACGAGTACCATCGAATCGAAAGTGCTGTTGGTTTCGTGGCCGTCATAGTCCAGATAATTCTCAACTATTCCGTTACTATTAACAATAATTACTCACTGAGTTCGCTTTTGTTGTTCTGCCAATCTCTACTTCGATAACACAGATATATGTCAATTCGATACAAACAAACAAGGCGGAATAATAATTGTTGCACCATTATATGAATAAATTGTCATAATTTACACATAATTCGGTTTAATTTAAAAATGCATTCTGCTTAACGACAACTAAGTAAACTGACACGCAAAAGAGCAGATTCATAGCGAGCGTAATAGGGCAGTATTGAATTACTTTTTTTATTATTGTCCGCATGGTAACAATCTTCATATGTTAGCCGATCAATTGCTTAATTTGCATGTAATGTATCCGCACCTGATAAACGAGTGATCTTGTCTTTGTTTGAAGCTTAAATAATTGAAATTAGAATATTTGTAGACTGAATAACCTTCGCAATTTCTATACAGATAACCCAGTTATTTATCGGTTCGTTCTCATTGGTTAATAACGTGGTTTTGCACATCAAGTGTTTGATATTAAGTAATTGTGTTGGTGGAAAACTCTCTGAATAATTGATTGAATCTGAAATTTATTCTAACCCCTTTTAAAAAATATGAATGTCCTGGAATTTTACATTTGTGCGGGCTAAAACATGAAATTTTTTCAGCCCAATCTGTACCCCACAGTTGGTCTGCAGACTCCCGGAGAGGTGGTGGACGCGAACTTCGGTCAAGAACCGTTCGTCTTCGATATTGAGGACATGATGAGGGAGTTGAGCGCCCGCACCAAAGCCGAAATAAAGGATTTCCCTTCTCCAGGCACTCAATCCGAGTGGCAAGCCATATTAAACAAGTAAGTTCTCCTATTTCGAAGATTGGTAATAAAGAAAATGTCAAGCCATCTACGATATCACCTTTCATCATACTTAATTCTTGTTTTTATGAATGTCCGTATTTTCCGTTAATCTTCAAAATTTACTGAGTCACTGAGTTGTGGCGCTGTGGATCACATAGGTACTATTAATTCACGAGTGTTGATGCTAGTCCGCACCCCAAAATTTTGTTTTATAAATATGTATATAATTTTATAAAAGTTTTACAGAGAAATATTGATAAACAAATATTAACACAATAGTCGTTGACTATCTTTAAACGAACAGAAAATATATTACTTACACTTTATTTAATTTCTAGGAAACGCAACGTCACGCTCATTTTTTGTTTCGAGAGATGGTCGCCCTTTTCTGTTACAGTCGAAAAGGTCATTCGGCGGTAGCACAGTGAATATCACACACTTCTTTTATATTTATTATTAATTGAAAAGGTAGAATATAGAAGAACGATGATAAACGCAGTCATTATGACCACTTCATTTAAAGAAAAATAACATTACTTTTTGCATATATTTATTTCCAAAAAAGTGGCAACATCGCGTTTAGTTTTTGTTTCTAAACATGTCCTTGATCTATCATTCATTTTCAAAATAGCATTCATCAATGAATAACGTAGCGGAGTTATTTCATGTTCCCGCAAGTTTTTATGAGTTTAGAGAGGCAAATAGATAGTGTTATAAGCACACGCCATTAGAGGAAACTGCAAAGTCTAATTTTACTATTAATATGGTCGTTTGTTTAACACTAATTACCGTGCAAATTGCGCAATAAAAATCAATTTCTTTCGTTTCAGAATGGTCTCAACTTACTTAATCCATCACGGCTACTGCAACACTGCGGAGGCGTTTGCCCAAATCACCAACCAGCCTTTTACCGAAGACATTCATTCTATTAAGAATCGCCAAAGTAAGTCTTTTCCCGTTCGGACCCTGTCGCATCTGAGTCGGTAAACGACTTAAACCTACGCCACCGTCCAAAAGCGTCTTATTAATGGGGGTTATACCTAGTGATTGTATTTCCAGAAATCCTGAAACTAGTCCTATCAGGACGGATGGGCGAGGCCATTGAAAGGACCAGCAAATTATATCCAGGTCTCTTGGACAACAACCAGAACCTCCTGTTTATGTTAAAGGTATGTTTGCTGTTTGTGAAAAAATTGGGTCGTTAATTTGAAGCTTCTAGTGTCGCCAATTCGTGGAAATGGTGAACGGTTCCGACATAGAAGTTTGCCATAGGAAGTGCGGCACGGGGGTGCTTTCGTCACCCAAGTTAGGCAGCCCTATCCAGACCTCCGTTATTCAGTCGACAAAAGGATTTTGTACCAATAAGGCTAGTAGTAAGCCCACGGTACGTGTTTTGTAGTGTTTCGGGCTACGCAAATATGATGGAGGTTTGTTTTTAATGCGAACCAGTTTTAGGTGGAAGAAATGAATCACACGAACGCGACGCATAACGGCAGTTGCCCTAGTCCGACTGTAATTGAGACTGTCGACGATTGCATGGACGTGGATTTGAGCGAGGATTGTCCGAATGGTCAGGGTTGTCCCAGTTGCGAGAATTGTCCTAATATCACCGATTGTCCGAATATACAGGTTAGTAAGAGAGGGGGAATTATTTAGTTTGTAAAGTCACACAGAATTAGGTCTTGAAAGTGAGCAATCCATTTCGATAATAATTGATCTGAGTTTATTAATAAACTAAGACAGAAAACTGGGGAATACTAGAATTCGAATGAGATATAGGCTTTGAAGAGAGACAGGTATTTTAAGAGTATAACAAATCTAATAAAGCCGAAAATTAGTGTCTTAAGTACGTGGAGAAATTACTATTAATACTATAACAGTGGTTAAAAGGTCACTCACATATGGCCGAATTAGTTATTATTTTTTATAGGACTGTCAAAGCCAAAACAGTAGGACTTTTCAAAATGGAAGCGGCGATAATTGTGTCAATGGCAAAGAATCAGTAAACGGTTACCAGAACGGAAATAATCATTATAACAACAGTACGGAAGAGCCGGACGGGGATTGTGATGAAGATGACGACATGGGTAAAACTGTTTTTCCCAGTTTAAAACAGTTTTTCAGGGGAAATAAAATTCCAGAAGTGGACGCGCCGGTTTGTAGAAAATCCTGTTCAAAACCAGCCGTAGAAAGGATATTAGAATTCGGTAGGGAACTCTATAGTATGAGCCAACGATTAAAGGCGGACAGGACGACCAAACAACATAATCAACAAATGCTAGAGGTAAGTTATAAACCTTGAACTACAACAATGAGTTAAATTCATATGAAATCAAATTGTAGGACGCTTTTAGTTTATTAGCCTATTCAAATCCTTGGGCGAGCCCCGTGGGGTGGCAACTAGAATCCTCGCAACGGGAGGCGGTCTGTGCCCAGCTAAATTCTGCCATTTTAGGTATGATCTGTTTTTTAGGTGTTAATAAAAATGAGTATTTTTGGTTATTTTTCAGAATCTAACAATAAACCGCGAAAGCCGCCGCTAGAGGTGGCCATGGCGCATGCGCACGAACTATCCCGTCTCATGTCGCACCACGGTCTCGGCTCGTGCGCATTCGCTGCCGTTTCCGAAATAATCAAGCAGGATCAGTGACGTAGCGGCGACGCCCTCCGCGGGTACTTTTGCGGTCGGTAAAGGGACAGTCCAGCCGGCTTAGACCGGGGCGGTTGGTCGGGGGTAGGTCGTTCTCCGCCCCTGACGGAAAAAATACAAAAGATAAATCGAATCGCTGACTGCCATTCTCTGATCGAAGGGTCGCGTTTCTGCCCATCCGGGCTGGTTTTCTTGAGAATTTTGCGAAACGCGTACTCCAGCTGGTGTAATTCGTATGTAGGGTTCTTGCTATGTGCACAAAGAATATAAAATTATTGAGGGTTCATTAGCGGGGTGTCAGTGAATTGAAAGGTTAATGTAATATTAAATATAATAGTTAGTAACGAGGCTGTGTTCCTTTGTTTCATAAAATAGAGGTAACGCCAGTGATACGCCAGCACGAAACGAGCAATGTTGTCATGTTTTGCTGGTCATCTATAAATATATTAATGTTCTTATGCCGTCAAAAAATTAAAGAAAATTATCAAGACATCCAGTACCTCGTTGCTTCTAACAAGGGATGTGCAAACGACCAATTCGAAAATATTTAGTACAATCATGTTCTAAACGACAAATATGTTTGAACAGAGCGACCATAAAATCTCTCTGCAGCTTAACTGCGCCCACTTCATCAGAAATCTTTCTCTAACTAAATGTGTTATATTATTCTAACTAAATTTATTATTCAAATTTCGTTTACAGTCACTCTGTCAAAAAATGGGCAAACCGTAATAAAATTGTACAACATTGGCCAATTTCTTAAATATCATGGAAGTTATCTATTTGGTAAGTTACCAGGATATTTATACAGTTTCACCCTTTGAGTCAAAAAATAAAATTATCTATTATAACTTTACAAAGGATTGGTTTTATGAAAGTTATTTTTCAAGTAAAGTTGATAAGACTTTGTTCTATGAGCCCGTACCTAAAGATTTTCGAGTCTAATATGGATAAACTACTCCATTTCATCATAAAATATATTATAAAAAAGAAATAATTACAGAAAGGACACTAATAAAACAGGTGTATTTATGCACTTGTAGGGAATGAATTTACAATCACAAAATCGATCAAAAATGAGTAGTTTTTATCTGTTTATTCTATGCAGTATATTTCACGACAATAGTGATATGAAGGAGTGTATGCTTCCGCGCATCTCCCTTTATAGTATACAAAAAACGAAGTAAACATACTGGAGATTAGCTGTCGTACTGCATGAGCTTTGCAATATTGTCGGTTTGTTTTTAAACAGCCAAGTTGTTTGATTGTTATTTAAAGTTTTCTATCGAAATGATTTAAAATAATTCTCAGTTGTATTTAATTTTCAAAAGAAAAATTCTTTGAAATAATTTTAATAGCAAACTTTAAATAACAATCAAACAATTTGACTGTTTAAAAGCAAACCGACAATATTGCAAAGCTCATGCAGTACGACAGCTAATCTCCAGTATGTTTACTTCATTTTTTGTATACTATAAAGGGAGATGCGCGGAAGCATACACTCCTTCATATCGCTAGTGTCGTGAAATATTCTTTATATCAACTATGACTCGCATTTCAAAACCAAATTTCATTTTTTGCGTAAACTCTTCAATTATCTGATTTATTTTGTGACTATTTATGTTGCAATGTATTTACTTTTACGTAAATGTTAAATATTTAAAATTTGGTTTGCTTTTTTATGTTGTCACGGTCTAAAATGTTTAGTATTTTTCTTTACGATGATAAGCAACTAAAACACTATCTACAATTTGTCGACTATTGTTATTCGAATCGAAAACAGCACCTTTTTCCCCTAAATATGTTACCAGAATGACGAACACTCATCAATTCACACCACCTCGCTATTAGAAAGTAGGTCGTACTTACATCCGAGCAGTGGATCTTGTGTTTTACAATGTGATAAACACCCGAATTCGTAGCAAAAAACGAACGCATTTTTTTTTTGTAAAACACAAGTTTGAGCAATTAAAACTTGGAGTTCGGTTTCCAAAATATTGTGCTTTAAGTGGGTAAAATATATTATGCTTTCGATTAAGGATAGCGATAAAACTTAATAATAAGAGATTTTTGATAGGCGTTTGATTTGGATTTGAAAGAAATAGCTGCCCGAATTAATCCGAAGTGCAAGGACTTGGTGATATCCTTTAAAGCAGAAAAGACACTATAATACAGATAATACATCACCATTGTTAGTTCTTTTAAATTTGCATTTTTCTCTTTTTCTTCGCATTGTTTGACAAATTGTTGGCAATCGGCCTATCAAATTAGCGGGTAAGGAAAAGTAATTTAAGGTAAATTAATGCGATCTATGTATTTTGGACAAGTTTGTTATTGGTACTATCTAAGGTAGGAGCCACAGCTTCGGGTGTAAGTACTTTTTTCGGCAGTAGAGATTGTCGTTCGTCTCGGTATAAATATTGTGATAAACCTTTATTTAGAGAGAGTGAATCGGTTTTGTTTCTCTGCCTAGCCAAGGATATTTTTTATGTTTGTACATAAATACCGCTAGCAGAAGAGAAGAATTATTATATCAGATGAATTACATAAGATACGTTGTATTTGTGACCACGTTTATTTCTATTCTTCGGGCGTTTACAATTTTTCAGATTATATCGACAAATAATTCGTAAGGTGTTTTTATTTTAACGAGTAGTCCTATACCGTTTTTAGTGATAAACCAGAATGTAAATAAATTAAAGATATGTTTAATTGATTAATAATTTATCGATAATAAATTGATGATAATGCATTTGCACCTGTTTTCTTTGAAGCTAAAAAAAATTGAGCTTTTTGTCATTAAATGGCGAAGCCACTGTACAAATTTAGTAAAACCATTCGATATCACATTATAATTAATAAGTAAAAACAGCCTTAATTATCTTGGGATGGTGAATAAACAATTTAAAATATCGTTTAAAATACTACTAGTGGCTTTAAAACGATTAAATATATTCTTTGGTAATCTAAAAACTAGTAGATGGTTTTAAGCCAAAAAATTAAGTGAAAAGTATCTGCTCCGATTTTAACGAGATTCGGTTTCCCGCAAACGTATGATGCAGCTTTAGTACGCGAAGCTTAAGTCGGACAATCCGATTTTTCAGTGTGAAAACTACCATGCGCCATGGAACAAAATCGAAGTTGTTCCATTTGAGTTTGGCATTTACATATCATCTCTGTATCATACGTGTACTGCAAAGTCAACTCTCTCAAAATCGGAGCAATTTAATTTTTACTAATTTTTTTACACATTGTCATGACGGCATCGAATATTCGACGACTAATTTGTCGTTTAAACTTTCATTTCAAAAATATTTGACATCGAAACGCAAATGCTAGAAAGAACCTATATTTATGATCAGTTTTCTCTGCCATAATTTGAGATAAGTTTAATTTCTTCTACCTTTTCGTTTTTATGTAATTTTGCTAATGGAAAAGTTGTTTACAGTGAGATACAGTTGACTTTAACGTCTAGAAATACATGTAAAAATCAATGAAACAACAACTTTTGCCACATCCTTTCCTATATAAATAGACCACTTTTCTATTAAATGTTAAATGCTTCTTATCATAGTTTTAGTGCAATAACTTTTCTGCCAGCGAATATACATTTTTTTTCCGGTTTTAACTATTAGCACCATCTAGGATCAATGTAAAACAATCGCTGCTAAAGAAAAACAGATTTTTTCTATGACGCAATGCAGTTTGACTACATGCTATTAGATGGTGTCACAAAAAAGAGATATAGATTTCTTAACAAAATACTGGTGTTATTTAGCGTGATGAGGCACAGTTGGCGCTATGTCAAACCATTTTGTGGGTTTTCCACAGAGAAGTTAGGCGAGGTTTTAAAATCTTTCATTTCTCTATAGTGCGTTCGTACTGTTCATAGCCTTGACCTTTGCGGTTTTCAATTTGAACAGTAAATAATTTGTAGGTGAAATTTTGTCACAAATGAAATTGGTACAAAATATATTTCTACCATAATAGAAATCATTCAAACGTAAATTCCATTAATATCTCGACAGTACAGACTCCGTACGCAACCCGCTGGGTGGCGCTATCTTCACACGGCTGAGGCGTCGCGACGCCTTCGACCGACATGCGCCCCTCAGAAGGAGACCGCGCACGCGTCCCACCCACAACTCCGTCATCGAACGACGGGCAGCCGAACCGTCGCCTGAAACCACACACTCACTGTAGTGCACCGTCGGATTTTTGTTGCAAAAATCAGCAGTTGTTCGCAAATGGTTCTGTGAATGTGCGGCGCGACTCTCCTCTGAACGGTACGGGGGCTCGGGCCGGGTGCTTCAACGCGGGGGAAGCTCGGAAGGCGCCACAATTGACCTGTAAGTATGCGGCCATCCGGCGTGTCTCGTATTGCCTGGAAAAGGGCGGGTTGAACTAGAGGGCTGGGAGGTGCTACAGGGATGGCTCCAAAAAGTAGTTTTGAGTTTAATTTGGGGTGTAAGGGGATGATGCATAAAGGGCACCAGGAGGCATGTAAATCTTAGGGTACTCAACCATACAAATCCTACATTTTCCAGTACTATCTTAAATAGGTAGCATTGTACGCATCTTCTGGAAAAAATATTTCCTTCATAAATCTATTACGTTTATTATTTTTTATCATTAAATTGTCTTCCATAAAGGCCGACATTCGCGTTTGCCCACATAAAATCAACAACGTTTTAGTTCATGTTGTTTTTTTTTGCTCTAAATAGGTGTTGCAGTAAAATGGGGTGCACTTCGTCAGCAGAAGAGCGGGCCGCGCTGGCGAGGAGCAAGCAGATCGAGAAGAATCTCAAGGAAGATGGAGCACAAGCTGCCAAAGACATCAAACTCTTGCTACTGGGTGAGTAACATAACATGAAACATCTCTATTCATCTCTACCGAGCAGGCTCCACTAATCGCATACAAATTATAGCACTTATATTATGAATACTCCTATACAAGTTTAGTCCAGAAGAGAGAAAAAGAGAGAGAGAACAAATATCTGGTGCCACAGGAAAAGCCTCATTGGGCTGATTTCTAATTTTGGATTCGACATAAAAAAGAAATATGAATGGGGACTTAAATAAATCATTAAAAGAGGAGCCAGGAGAGGTCCTTTGGATATTAACATTTTTAATGACTCAGAAAAAGCCTTTAAAGCCCTGCTCCTAAAGGAAGCATATATAAATCTGAATTTAAATAAAGTGGACGATTAAAATATTTGGTGTCAATGCAGCAGCAACTTTAATTCGTGCAAGAAAATGAACATTTTTCCATACCAAGGATCATGTACATGTTACTATGGAGTGTTATTGAAACCTTGAAGGAACATAGTTTTAGAAATCTAGCACCATCTGTAACTTAACCACTCAAACTCGGAAACGCGTTGTTGGTTGCCTGCTTTGCGATTAGACTCAAAGTTATGTCGGACATCGTGCATCATAGATCTTGATTGCACAGATATTGCATTTTTCTTAAATCTACGATTTTGTTAATCTAGAGAAAAACTTTAAAGAGAATAATGAAACATGTAAAAATAAATTCTTTGAATACCGCAACAGCCAAACAAACCCAATATCGCCAGGTTTAAAACTATTCGGGAGTTAATTATTTTAACCACCGCAATTACCTCTTCTTACCGTTTATTTAATTATCTCAGTTACTCAGAAAACTTACCCACACCTTCTAATATACTGAAATTTCTCAAATCTGAAATCTACTCGTTAAATTTGAACGAACATTGCGAAAAATGAGGGATAAGGAAGGAATTTTTTTCCAATGGTTAAACATGTCAAAAACCGCTCTAATTGACTAAAACTTTTTAATCTCAATACAGTCGGGTTAAATTCCTTATAATGACTTGTTAACAACCGAATAAGAAGTCATTAAAGTTGTAATTTTATCGATTACCGACACTGTAAACTGACGATATATGACCAACTAAAGATGTACCTTTAAAAGAAAAAGTCGATATTTATATATATTAGTTTTAAACAATAAACTGACGAAGTTCTATGAAATAGTTATTTCTTTCGACCGTGTGACATTAGCCGCTTAGTTCCCATGTAATGTTAAAATGGTGTATGACCGTGAATTATGAAATATGTTTTATTTTTAAGACTCAACGACATTTTTTTATCGCAATTAAATTACCGAAAAATCTCAACAATAATTGTATATTTTTATGGAAATTTCAAAAACAAAATCGAAAATCTGAAACATAAATCGAGTTTAAATGAGTATGAAACTTGGTCAAATCTTTGTTTCTGTCCTCATGTTTTAGATGTCTTGCGAAAGTTATAGGCCACAAAACAGACAATTACTTGTATGTCTGTCATTTACGTAATATTCGTCAAAATTGCTTAAATTTTCGCGACTTCTTTTTTGTGTTTTCCGACCATTGGACTTTATTTGATTCGCACTGTCCTCCATCTTCCTTTTTATTAAAGCTGATTCAACATACTTGTAGAATTCCCCTTTATTTGACGCAAGTGGTTACCGTTCATGATTACAAACCGAGGCTTCATAGCGACGGCTAAAGTTATCACTTTGAGGTCTCTATAAATTGCCTCTAATTTCCTCAGAGCTATGAAACCCTGCGGTCTGATTAGTGGTGACGAGTCTTTCGAGACTCATATTGGGCGACGTCTTTTCGGCCCTAAATTATTAATGTTCGGTTAAGCTTAATTGACGCTTAATTAGTGTTACCAAAAGATGTATGAATTTGTATTTATAAGTTGTTTGTCCATTAGAAAAACGACGACTGTTTATTATTTAAGGGTAAATTGGAATCAATTTGGGGGTTTATCAGGGCCGGCGCTGGCCAGTTTGCTGCCCCATGCAAATTGTCGTTACCCCGCTTCTGACCCGTAAACTTAACTGTTTTTTTTCTACCACCTCCGTAGAAAATGTAGAATTTTCCTCCTTCATTTGAGAGAAGAAAACAGTGCTTTTGCTCTCTAAAAAGGAAAATACGTTGTTCCTTCAGGGACAAAATTATTTTCTTATCTACTCATCATAAATACACATAATATTTGTTACATTTTTATAAAATAGAATAATGTTTGTATAAAAAAATAAATTTTTCACCTCAGTGCTCTCCTCTTCGCTTCGAGCTTTACTCTATTCGCGAGAGTAAAAGTAGCACTATTCTCCCTTGTTGTGTAATTACTTATACAGTAACGGATGAAAGTGCTTTTAGTGCATTGTGCATTTATCATGCGTGAAGTAGAAAAAATTTTTCTTTTTCCTCTTAGGAAGTAAAAGTATGGTTATTTTTCTTCAAATACAAGAGGAAAATTTTATTTTATATTAAGGTCGTGGAAGAATAACTATTTTTTTTGTCTGGCTGTAGCTATTTATTGTTCTGTGTAAACATCCAGTTTACACACTTAGCATCACTGGCCCTAACGTTTCTTCAGTTTCAAAAAGTCAAAAAGGGAAGAAGAAAGAAAGAAGTTGAAAGCTTGAAAACAGAGATAGCAGCCGTAAGAGTAAATGCTAACACACACAACAAATGTATGTTAGAAGAAACAAGTGCAGAGTGAACACAGAGCATTGAATTACTCTGTCTAAAAAAATTATTATACAGGGCATTAATCAAGTATGTAGAGAAACTTTCAATGGATATTCTTTGAAGAGTTAAAATAAAGAACAAGTAAGAATCAAAGAAATTGTCACACAGAGAGTGAATGTCCAAATTTTATGGAAAAAAATAAGTTTTTCTTTGTGCAATATTAATGGATATCTTGTTTAGCATGTATCCAAATTTCTAAATTACTGTTCGCAGGTTGAAACTGACAGTGTCATTTGTAATATTTTCATTTCATATTTTTCGGAATATTCTTACTATCTTCTCTTACAATTATTTAGCATTGAAAATTTTATTATCTGATGCTGAAACTTAACACAAAACCAAACTTCGCTGACTGTTTCACATGAACAGGCAGCAGCAGCATTGTTGTTACCGGAACCTGCCCATTCCTAACGCACAACCTGATGACCCACATCGCGCTTTCCTACAGCAAATATTTACCTTCCTTTTGTTTTAATTTCGTCCGCGACTAGTCTATTAGACAAAACTAAATAAAGTCAATCAAATAAATAAACGCCGAAAAGTCCTCCCGCAGGCTTCGCCTTCGTTTTATTTCAATTATTATAACGCATCAAATTACTTTAATACATATTTTTAATTTAATCCAGTAGCGTTGCTAATATCATTGTATTATTATTGCACATTATTGTCCTCGTTGACAAAAACGACTTTTGCGTGTTTGGCGAAAAAACTTCCGCCCGAACGGGGTCGATTTTATATTCTAAGTTCGTGTTTAAATTGAAATTTAAATTATTTAGCGAGTGCGGTTGTGATTAAATATTACATTTATCATTATTGCATTAACCATTAAAATTTATTTGCAGTGAAACACAACTAGTATTCAAAATTCTCCATCGGGGATGAGAGCTTTCATTATATACTCCTCCAATAATATACTATTTTTGGGGCGACTCCCATAATGACGAACTCAAAATTCGCTACAAAATCAAAATGTCACAAACGTCGCGACGCTCTGCAAAATCTTTCATGTAATTTCTACTCACTGTGTAGTTATATTTTCTCGTCATATAAACAAATAATAAAAACAAAACGATTACATTGGCGCCCTCCGAACATAAATCCAATTTAGTTTGAGCCGTAAAAATCCTTTTAAAGCGAAAATGTGTGTTTGCGGGATGATCTCTGACCTTCTTGGGTTTATCTCTCCTCTATGCTTTTCCTCCGTAAAATGACGTTTATACGTATAAATCGGTGATGTATGTGTGTTTGCGAAAGGGTAATAAGTGACTGATTGATGGCGGCATATGCGTCTTGTTATTGAACGTATTGATTCGTAGCGAATGTGTTTGTGAACAAATGGACAATGATGGAAATCAAACGCACAAAATTGACTTAAAAAAAGTGCGATTTAAAAGAAAATAAACAGAAGTTAGTGTCGATATAGAGTTTAGAAAAAAAATAATATAAGGGAATTTAAGCTTAACAGGTCCGTAACTGCCCATATCAATAGGCGCTTCAAAATCTAATCTAAAGAGGAGGTTCAGGATCGAATTTAAAAATCCAGGACCGTATTTCAAAAATTGAAATCGATTATGATTGCAGGAAAACGAAAACATCAGATGTTAAAAGTGGTAACACCAAGTTTTTTGATTCCATGTCAATTATTTTGCAAGATTTCTTTGAATGGCATTTTTGACATTCACAGGAAATTCTATATAGATGGTCGAGTTAAGGGATATTTCAATTATGGACCAGCCACATGACAAAAGTTCAAAAACGGCCTCCTAGTGTGCTTCCGCCATTAAATTTGATACAAAATGCCATTTAAGATTATAATTTGTTATTGGGTTTCATTGGTTTGTTTACGTTTCGTAGCCCTCCCATTTGTAGCTAAATTTCTCTATTTATTTATCCGTCTTGTTTTTCAATTGCCATTTGTGAAAAAAATTTAAAACGGCCGACTTGCGGAAAATTCAAAATAGGCTTAAAAACACAGATAATCAGTAGAATTACATAAAACTGAATTTAACATTTCAACATGTGAATGACGAAAATCAAAAATTTTTTGTTAAATTTTTTATTGGTCTTAACTTTTTCATAGATTTTACTGCAATAAAAACTTTTTAAACCAGACGAACTTTATCAATACAACTGAGAAACATTATTATTTACCCTGCGGTTATCTCTAAATGATTCATATTTAAATGTGTCAATTATAATGAGTAACGCTTCATTAATGTTTGTGCGTTTACTACAAACCCATTAATAATATTTGTGAAATCATTGTTTTTCAAATTATAGCCAAAAGTAATCTATTTTACCGCCATCTAACGGGAGCAGATACAATTATAAAGATAATGCACAATGACAATCAATAGAGGACGACACTAAGAAAATGTCTCTGACACAGCAATAATCTCTTATGGCTTATTATACAATAAATGTTTAACTCGTCTTCAAATTTTCAACTGTTCCAATAAACATTAAACAACAGTTAATTGCAGTCTTCAACATGCGTTTGCACTTACTGCCTACCTATAGCACGAAGTGCATGCAATAACCACTTGCAACCACAACCGATGACCTCATTTCATCTCCCAGTAAAATTCATTTAGTATAAAGTTGCCTTACAGCTAGGGTCACCAACTCTGGTTCCGCTCCCGGATTTATTTGCTTTCCCAGGTTTTCGGTAAATGTGCAATTAATTCTTGGACTCGTTCAACTGAATGAAAATTAACGAGATAGCGAAGTTTCACATGACTTAACTCGTCAAGGACCACCTCATAGCGACCTATCGATTGATCATATTACTTTGGTTTGTCGGTCTTTGTTCCCATTTTAGTTTAGATTTCCTACTTATACGTTTGAACTGAGATTCATAATTGTTCTACTGGTATTTAACTGCTATTATTCGTGGTTTTACTGTGCTTATCGACGCGATTGTGAGTAACCGCTAATGAATATTGAATAAAGCAAACAGTACCAGTACCCGATCAAGGCAATAGAAGCAACGTTGTCACATTTCAAAAATAGCTTAAAATTGTAAATTATTGCCTGAAAATTTCACATGATATGCGCAATAAGGTGTTTTCCTATACATATAGCTTCAATGTGATGCTAAAAGCAGTTTTATGCTCGACATGAGGAATTTTTTGTCCCAGGGATAATCGCCAAATGGTGTGTCGTTATCTTATCATCTTTTGCGGCACTTAACCAGCTTTATTAAGTACCGAATAAATGGTTGAAAATTCCAGCAAAAAGATGTTTCTCTTCGGTGAAATGACAATAATTAATTTCATCTCTCCTTTAAAATTTGTCTTAAAAGTCTCAAATGTATGGTTCTGGTATAAAGAAACCACGCTTATGCAAAGACTTTAAAATAACAAATCTTGTTTGATTGGTTTGATTTTATCATCTTAAATTTTAATGTCAGAAATGCCAATTGAGTTAACACGTTCTTCAAAGTGAGACGTTAAATGTTAAATTATAAGGTACGGTTTCGACACGAGCATGTAACATCATTTTTTATCAGGCTACACTAAGATTATCAATTTTACATCTAAAACGTCATGTCAAATTCTTGTTAATTGATTGGTTGTAAATATGATTTAATTGAATTTTTTTTACCACAGGGCGAGTCGATTTTTGAAACCGCCAACAGAATGAAAAATTACTGAAATTAATTTCATCAGACTACTGTGAAGGGAATGAGCCATATTGTGTTTGGAATATAGTAGCCACTGGGGTTATCTGGTAGATAGAAATTTAGATAAAATTTTAATATGCTCATCCGCATTGAAAAAAAAAAGAATGTAGATGACGCAAAGTCATTTATATTTTCCAGAGAATTATGTTTCTGTATATTTCAAATTGGAAATCGAAAAAATGGGTTTACAGTGGCACAAATATTGACGGGTAATTTAATATTGTGCCTGGGGAATCCAATAAGCTTTACATTTGTAAGACACCTTGTAATTAAAGAAAAAAAACTTGCATTTGAAGCTAATGAAATTGATGGTTTATACACCACATTTTTCTTTAAATAAGAATTAACCACTCAAGAAAACTCGTTCACAATATCAGATATTAAGTCCCATATCAGACACTCATTTATTGACGCCAGGTTTGTAGATTTGAACATCCTTAACGGATGTCAAGTTGTCAAAGACAGTATCGAGTAAGTCTAATTTTCATGAGCACAGTCTTAGTGTGGTTTATTATTGTTCTATTTGCGACACACTAGTCGGCAAACTCTTAAAACGGTATCCGCATTTCGATTCAACTCAAATTCGTAGCCCCCGTAACTTCTATGGTAGCATCATCGGCATATGATAATTCCTTGTCTAAAGAAATATAGTATGGCAGACTGTTGATAAAAATACGAAAAAATATGGGGCTCAGAATACTTCTATGAAGCGTGTTATGTGTTCATTATATTTTTATTATGTGTTTCTATGTCGTCGAAGAGAAATTGCATCTGTGTATGAAACTTAGTAATAAAAATTGAACTTGTATGTATACTTTTCTGGTTATTTTTATGAGGAACCAAATATTTAAAGAACATTTGTGGTTTAAGAAAAACTACACGCTGAAAATTCGAATTTAATAGAAAAAATATAATCTGGAGATGGTGAATCCTTAACTTTTGCCACCTCTTATTTAGAGGTTGTAACCATTTGTTTGAAACATTCGTCAATATTTAGCCTCTTTAAAGAAAAAATATGAACACTTAGCTCAATTATAAAAAAATGCATTCGAAACCTCGTATTTGGAACAAAAAATTCTGACAATATGGAAATGACAGGTTTGTGACCCTACTTTTCGAGCTTAGAAGCGGCTGCCGCGATCTGTTAAAAGCATGCTTAACTATATGTTAATATTTTAGAGTAATAAATAAAATATAATATCTCCGACATTGTGGCAGAGCCTTAAATTACAAAAAGACAAAAATGTTGACATTTTTGATATATTTCACTCTGCGCAAATTTCACTCTCTCTCCGCCACTTGTTACACCTCCGTTGCCAGCGCTTCCAAAACAACCACCCCCCCTCGGAATTCTTCAAAACCCTCAAACTCCCCTAGCGCATGCTCCCCCGGATCTTCCCGCATTCGCGTTCCCATCGAATTTCCCCATTCCCGGAAAAAGAGTGCGTTGCGTTGGCAACCGCGCGCTTGCTCCTCGAGCACGAACGCGGCCCCAAGCGACGAGTGCAAGCAAGACGACCGACGACAACAAAGCGCTCCGATAGCGTTCGCCCAAGGGCTCAAGGGAGGGGCACCGGGGTCCCCTTGATTAACGTGTGTATGTGTAACTTGCCTGAAAAGAAACCATCTGTCGATAGAAGTCAGTCGAGAACAGAAATGAACGTCGAGTTTCACAGGATCTCATGTCTCGGTTTTTGATGTGAGGTTCCAAGTTTTTAATTAAAATCGTCTCGGGAAAGTGCCAGAGCTGCCATTTTTTGGATGTCGCCAATGCGACGGCGTAACTGCTCCGCAGTGATTTAGTGCTAGTTGTAGTGCCTAAAAAAAAGATATTTAATAGGTATGACCAACATTAATTATTCATCACTCTCTATCAGAAGCATTTCTATTTGCCCCTCGTATGGTCGTATGACTAAACTGGCGTATTCACGATGGTGGTGGTTGTAAGCAGATCGATACTCTCTCCAGCACTACTCAAACAAAAAATCAAATTTAAGTCACATTTAGGTGACTAAAAAATGTTCCTATTTATCATGCACATAAGTAAAATCGTCATCGATCAGCCAACTTATATTATTTGCCTTGTGATGAAATAAACATGGGCGTTCGGAGACCTGTTGAATAAGCCCGATTACAATTGCAATTATTCATCCTTAATTTTATGAGAAAATTCCGAATACAAGTTAATCGTATTTAAAATACGTACAACAAGAGAAAGTTGGTTATAAGGGGTCTTTGACTATGTTCTAAATGTAGTTGTAATTTTCTTTTACTTGATGATTAATTTCAATTCAATTTTGTTTAAATAATTTCCCCAATTTCCAGGTATTTGTAGGGAACGTAAAATTTCAAATAATGTAGTTACTACGAATTGCTTATCAGTTAGATAATAGTTAGAACGATGGAAATTATTTAAACCTTAGCGCTTTTGTAACTTTGTAATTAACCATTAATCGGAAACGAGTTTATGATTCATTTCAGGAAATTTTAGGTCTTAAGTTTATCAAGTTTCTTCTTAACTATCCTGAACTGTTCACGGAAAATAATTGATGCGGCAATATCTTCCGTGAATTCTAACATAATATCTCATAAATACCTGAATAAATAATTTTAAATTTTTAATTAAAAAGGTCTTTCTCTAGTTTTTACTTTTTTTTATGGCGAATTCGGGTATCCGAGTCAGTGAGCACTCGGTGTGATAATATGGCCGGTGAAAGCTGCCTGTGTTTGTTTAAAATGCCACGAAATGTCAGAATAAAGCAAGAACATGCGAAAAAATTAGCCATATTACAGTGCTGACTGCATATTTGTACGGGTACCTGAATTCGCTAGACTCTAGACACAAAAAAAAAAAACAAGTTTTCGTTAAGGTTTGTTATTATGAATTTAGTGATTTTGCCGAGAAAACTCAGACAATTTTTTTAATATATGGGGTGTACCTGATGGTTGTACTGTTATTTCCTCCCCAAATTTCTTTTTTCATCTTAGAGAAAAAGTGTCGCAAAAAGGTTAATACTATGATTTATTTAAATATTTGAACAAGGTCTCCTTTAAAAATATAGATATACTTTTTTCAAAAAAATAATTGCAGAGTTGATAATGGAACACTCTGTATATTAAGACTACTTGAACTAGGGTTCTTTATGATGATTTCAAACAACAGCTCTGATGTAATCTCTTTAATTATAACATAAATGGTTTATTTTTCGTTTTTGCACTTAAAAAATCAAATGAAGAATGTCAGGTATGTGTCATAAGTTTGATCTATCACATCATTCCGGAACTCCCTGTATGTTTTGTGTAATTCGATAAAATTTCTCACAGTTGTAAATGAATGAACATTAGGACGCTCACAAAGTGACAGTTGAACTCTTGACCAAAATAACGAGGCAAATGTTTCGAATTGCTCGAATGCTCTTTTCAATAACAATTTTTTCATTTCGAGAACATTTTTCGATTCAAAAACATGATTTTCCAATATTCTGAACGATATTATCATTGAAATTTCTTGCAGTGTCATTCAACTGTTCCAATGAGCATGCGCGATATTGTCGCTTCACTTGTTTTTACTTTGAGCCTGCACTTTTGGGAATATTTTTAATTCATGATATTTGTCGTACCTGCTATCAATATGCCCTGTGAAAAATTTAGTTCTAAAGTATGCTTACAACCACGGGGAAAATTCCCTCCACCAAAAGCTATAAAACAACCCCTCCAGATCGCCTAACTGTACTATGACAAAAGACCCCAAGCGGGGATAAGCTGTCAAAGACCGAAACCAAGGTTTCACCTCTCGCAAAAGAGGACGCAATTCGTGGTACCCAGTTCCTAAAAACCAGCGTCACGACGTCGTGCATAGAAGACTGCGCCATGGGGTGCACGGTGTCGGCCGAGGAGAGGGCAGCACTCGCCAGGACCAAGCAGATCGACCAGAAACTGAAGGAAGAGGGCGCCAGGGCCAAGAAGGATGTCAAACTTCTCCTTTTGGGTATGTTCAAACACAAAAGAGATTGAGTGAACAAAATGCGAAGCGAAAAAAGCGAGTAATAAATATCACATATAACAGCTGATTTTATGATTTGTTACTCGCTGTATTTACGTTTCAATTATTGCTTATGAATACCTTCTATTGAAACGCGGCTCAATTAACCCCAATGCAACATCTCATAATTGCTACAATTGTTTTTTGCGTGGCCGATCGTTTAAAACGCCACTCAACGACTCGAAACGCTTAAAAGTGAGTAAACGGTTCCGGAAACGGGCACTTAAAAACCAGAGCATTTAGTTTGGGGAAATCGCTCTCGAAAACATCTGTTGTTACTGTCAATACTCATAATCACCTTATCGTAATCCGGCCAAATCAGATTTATCGAGTGTAATCCCGTTAATTGGAATACCTCTTCTGGCAATAATTACACGTCCGCTTTACAGGACCAATTTGTTTCTCTGTTTCCCAAATAACGCAGTACTTAATTAAGCAATTTGCGCCTACTTCACAATGAATATGACAATACTCGGTGTAAAAACAACATTTTTAGACTCTAGTTCGCAAACCAACGTGGTTGATGGACTGACTACGTGTGTTACATTAACTAGACCAGAACGCATTAACAATGCCAATCATGCAAATTGCTGTTATCGAACCTCTAATAAGCCAGACAATGGGTTCCGCATATGGGGAGAAGGCGAATTGTTTCTCTACCACGGTTATTGCTTACCTCTTAGAGCTTTTATGCATTCTACAGCAAATTATGATCATTTGGTGGTAATAATTGTGAATAAAATATATAGAGCAATCCGTGGTCAGCTATTGTCGCCCCACAACACCTAAAAATAAATAAAGTATTTTAGTATATGATCTAATTAATAAAAAGGTATAACATCTTAAGGGTTGTTTAGGTTTAATTCAGTGCACTGGTCAAGACGATTAATAATAAAATGGAATTAAATGAAAACGGATAACGTGGGAAGATTGTTGCATGCTTAAGAACTCTCGGTTTGTAATTCAGTTCAGAGTGGATTTTCGGAAGAAGTACCATCAAATGAAGTTTCTTTAGCCGAAGATCGAAATGATTTCCTCGTCTAGGGACTTGTTCACATACAAGCAACATTTGTTATTGACTTTTTTAAAAGTTTCTTATTGTAATTAAATTACGCTCTAGTGCTAATTAATTCAATGTTCACAAAGTCTCAACTTCTTTTCCTTTTTGTAATTAAAGTTTCTAAAATTTTGAAGACTAAAATTTTGTCCGGCTTTTAACAATTTGACAAACTTTTGAAGATTTATCGTATCGTTATTGATTCTTATTTTTAATGTTGAAAAGATGCACCAGTAAATTTTAATTTTTTATGTGAATGTTAATAAAAAAAAAAGATTGACGGGTATGCTTGATTGTCTATATTCATTTGCGAATTAAACTCATAGGTCTTTATTTCGTACTTTCATTTAAAACTTATCTTAAAAAGAATAAAACTCTTTGTACCCAACTTTTCAAGATATCTTAATATTTGCTTATATTACGATTTAACAAGTAAGTTTTCTTAAACATCCCTGATACGTACACCAAACCCGGAAGTTACCTTTTTCCAATAATTTCTCTAAACCAAGTCGCTTCGTCTACTAGAACTCGAAAAATAATATTATTTTAAGTAGAGATTATTTAAATATACACGGTATGTACATACATAAACACACATTTGAGGCGATATGTATATTTACATTAGTACTGTTTTACGTCATACCCGGTTAAGTTTATTTCAATGGAAATATGTTGACCTGTTATGGATATGGTGAAGGATACCACTGAACATATCGAAGATCTCTCTGCACAAACAACATGTACCTTATTTTGTTTCCCTTTGATGATGTCCTAACCCGTAAACTCAGTCGATTTGTGGCAAATGAACCTTGGCCGTGTAGGCAGAAGCTTTTCAACTCCCATTCTTAGAAATAAGTGAGTATAAATCATTCTTAATTCTTGCACCTCTGCGAGAACTTAAACGATCAAATTGGGGCCACTTGACCTCGATAATTGAAGGTTCATCCAATTGCCTCAAGATCAACCCACGCGCATCGAATATCCACCAATTCGCCATTAATTAAGTCATTATCTGCGCGTTATTGATGAGTCTCGTCTTATTACCGGAAAAAGGCACTAAAATTATCGGCGAAGCCGTCAGAAAGTATAGTTAGTTGCTTGTGTATACGCCATTAATGTAATTATTGTGTAAACGAATATCATTAAAGTGGATTAACAATCTTGTAATACCAGGGTTTCAGTTAGCTGCGATTTTGAAACCTCCCTCAATTTGAAGTTCATAACTATTGTTCGGCGAACATTGAAAACTACTGCGGGGACAGCAGTGGTAATGACTGCATAATGGAAACTCGCTTCATTACGTTCAGCTGAAATTTCAGCGCATGGAATGAAAAGGAGGAGAACGATCTGGCAACCGCTCTATCGATTTTCCCACCCCCGAACTACCAACATGTTGCTCCCATGCGGAGTAGTGTCAGCTTTAATTATTATTGGACATGGTCAGTTAATCTTGAAAAAGATTGTGTAAAATATATATTCTTGACCGAATGGCGAAGGACAGACTTGCCATAAAAATAAGTCGATGACGAATATATACGTATGTGTATGTGTAAAAAAAATATTTCTAGAGAAAATGCACAACAAGAACTTTACGTTTATACATATATAATCACAATACACAGATAATCATTCATAAAATGTAAAAAAAAACATTTGGAAATACTCCAATAGAGTGGTTGAAAGGAAAAAGAAGCGGAATGTTTTGTCAAAGAGCGTTCAGAATAGTTTAGTTGCGATAAGAATAACACAAATCGAAAAATAGAACAAACGTTCATTTGCATTTTTTCTTCAGACCGGAGAAGGGACATTACTACAGGCAATAAAATCCGCCCTAATTTCCTATTTAGTTGCTATATTTATCATCGTTGTGAATTAATTACTAAGGCTGTCGGGGAGGTAATTACCTTAATGAGTGGGTAAAGTTAATGCAGAAATTGCACGAGACATACAGGACACCGAGGTTTTTTGAAGCGACACATCACGAATGGAAAGAGAAGAAATAACTGCTGCTAACGCAATAATAATGACATGAAGGGCTGTTTTAATGCTAAAAAGCCTTTTTAACTCCGGCTTTAGTGTCATAAATTAAGAAAAAAAACTAACGAGGAAATTTGGTATTGTGAGAGGTACACAGCAATGCGTCGTAAATAGAAGAGTTTTTCGGGACGAAAACCGTTATACAGGAAACAACAGAAACATAAAGGCTATGAGTATTAGAAGAGGCG
Organism: Euwallacea similis; assembly: GCF_039881205.1. Lineage (NCBI taxonomy): Eukaryota > Metazoa > Arthropoda > Insecta > Coleoptera > Curculionidae > Euwallacea > Euwallacea similis. The sequence goes on from NC_089612.1 coordinate 3,588,429, forward strand.
AAGGTAATGAAAAACCCCATCGTTAACATGCGGGATGAAGGCGATAAAAGGAAGGTTGAAAAGTTATTGCGCGAATAAGGACGCTGCTTTTTAACGGCGATTACCCACTGAAGCTTTATTATGGAGATGTTAACTTTATCCAGATAAATTCTCCATATTGTAGTTCGTATTGACTTTAATTGACGTGTGTGGGACTAAGCTAGCAGCGTTCGAAACTCAAACATAGTTAATCCCTTTAAATACCAATCGAGTAGGAAAGTTTGTAAAAGTAAATTATGTAAATATTTGCAGTAGTTATGTATTTATGTAAATAACGTGTGTTTTCTTTTACAGGTGCCGGCGAATCTGGCAAGAGCACCATAGTAAAACAAATGAAGTAAGTATATCAAAGAACTCTGCTTGGCATAAAAGTAATTACGGCATATCTAAAACAGTTCACTTATCGACTATCTTATCATCTAGGGTAATGGGGGCTTCGCCCCCGCCTTTATCCCACTCGATTCACCGAAAATAATAATTCATTGGGGAGGGGGAGGGGGGTGTTGACGTCATCCGGTCTTGGTTTTAGATTTTTTTGCTTCATTCTTGTCGTCTATAATGAAGCCTTCGGAAGAGAGTCAATTAAGACTCTGTTGTAAGGAACACTTATGTATTTACTTATGCTAATGTAAACACAAAAAACGCCTGTTTGTGCAAAAAAGTGTGAAAGGAAATAAAAATTGTCCGAAAGCATTCAATGATTTCATATAGATCTAGTTGTGTATGTCTCACTCAATCTCAAGAATAACAGAATATTATACGAGGAGAATTTCGGAAATTTAACCACGCTTTCTTTAAATTTAGCCCATTAAAACATTCTTAAAATGCAAAAAAAAATGACTTGTGAGGTAAACCACTTGTAAAACTGTAAAAAAAAATAAAAGAGTAGCACATAAATGTTATGGCACGTTTTATACATTATTTATGCGACCTTCTCTAACGTTTCAGATAAAAAATTGCAAAATTATGAATTCCATGCAATTCCATCCTTTCTTGAACACTTGAACAAATCTTTATCGTTGAAGGGTGTTCTGTTGAGTTTCCCATGCAACCTTAGCTCTTACTTTTCAACTAGCACACTTTTGTAAATTCTGCTAACCCAAACTCGAAGTGCGTCTGACTCATTTACACGTACATTCTATTATCTATTACCTTATTCGATCGTCCCATATATAAATCAAAGTGGATAAATCAAAACGCCGGTTAAAAATAACGCACCACGGTATAAACATTTTCGGTCAAAAATAAGACCCTGTACATCTACTGGAATTTTTTTATTTTAGTTAAACGAACATTTATTAGAACCATGGAAACCGAACATTAAATTTATCTGGAAATATTGACTATGTTCGCGATAATTTATTGCCGATAATACTAAAAATCGCAGTTTACGTTATGAGCTGTAAAAGCAGTTTCCATGGATGAACTATATTGAGGAGGATCTAAATATAAGCTATGCTATATCTACTTCATTTTGAAAGCGAAACCTAATAATAGTAACCCTGAAATTTGGGTACAATTGACTTTTTTATATTATAACCCTTGATTACATTATTAACCTTACCTTCGAATTGATGTGTTTTCAAAATTATTCATGAGAGCGGGTTTACAACAAGACTACAAGTTTTAGCTATAGGCCATGTTGGCTTAAAAAATTCGTCATTATATTAGGATTTTATCACATTCATTTTTGTTTAGAAGTTTATTTTCTTGCTACATTAAAAATGTTCTTGTTATAATGATAAAGGTGAATGCAGGCAATAAAAACAGCCCTAATTCCTCATCTAGCAACTTCATTTAGTTTCGTGGTGAATTATTTAGTAAATTAAATTTGTCAGGAAGGTACCTAATTAACTTAATGAGTAGGTAGAGTTGATGTAGAAATTGGGAGGAGCCATTCGAATGGGTATAGCATGAAAAGCTGTTGTGGTGCTAAAAAAGCCATTTAAAATGAGGTTTAACGACATAAACTATAAAAAAAACTTAGGAGAAATTTTGATACTTAGTACTATTGAGGGAGTTACACAATAAAGAACTCTCATGTACCCTTAATTACATTATCAAGCTTATCCTCAATTTATCTATTTCCAGAATTATCCACGAGAGTGGCTTTACACCGGAAGACTTCAAGCAGTATAGGCCAGTAGTTTACAGCAACACCATTCAATCTCTGGTGGCAATACTGAGGGCGATGCCCAATTTGGGAATACAGTATGGCAACAATGAAAGAGAGGCAAGTATTTTACGAAATTCCGTAAAAACAAAAATTACGATTTTATCAGAGCTACACATGTTATTAGCGCTTATCTGATACATTCCTCAGGTGACTGAGCAATTTAATACATATCATGATAACAACAGGGCATTACTAGCAACAATGATAAAAAGAAGCATTTACTTACATTCCTTTAGATGGTTGCTTGAACGATATGAAAATGGTCTAATGACCCTTTGTTTCTCCGCTTATTGATACTATTATTCCTTATACAGCTCGATGGTAAAATGGTCTTCGACGTCATCCAGAGAATGGAGGACACCGAAGCGTTTTCCGAAGAACTGCTCGCTGCCATGAAGAGACTGTGGGCAGACTCGGGGGTGCAGGAGTGTTTCGCTCGCTCCAATGAGTACCAGCTCAATGATTCTGCCAAATAGTGAGTTTATGATTTCTCGGCATAACACCGAGGGAGTTATCTAGGTCGCAAAAAAGCACGAAAGTGCATTAGGGGAGCTACAAAAGACTTTACTGCTTAATCAGAGAAGGGACGCAATTTACGACCTGACGGCGAGAGATTTGCGATGTTGGAAATTACCCGTCTCTAGTATTTTTTGAATTTTGCATTTGTTCGACTATTTCGGGGCAACTTTTATATTGTTCCTGTTCATAAAAATGTTTTCCTCTATAGGAAACGTTGGAAAATAAGGCTTTTTTAGGTGCTTTGCTTCTGTTCATAAAAATAATTTTAATTTAAAACTTTAAGCATGCGGAGCGCTGTAAACGCGAAAAGGCAAAAGTTCAAACACTAATAATGTTTGAATAAAGTTTGTTTTGTTTGTGGTGCCGCTATTTGTAAGCAATATTTTCAATTTATAAAAACCCTATGTCTTGGCTTAAATTTGGGTTTTTCAGGCGTTCACACTTTTAAACATATAAATGCATAATTACTCACATTTCTACCATTATCCAGAAAAAATCCTTCATCTGATAATTACCAAAGCAATTTCTCATACTCTATGAGTCATGAATGTACAAAACCACAACATAAACCCTGAAATTGAAATTCTTATGACTCCAACGAACTCTCGCTTGTTAGTACGTACGTCACTTCCGGTGTGCAAATTACTTGACGGCGGTAGTCAAGTGAAAATTTCCCACGTAGAACTCTGCTAGACAATAATTTTAGCCTCATAAATATCTGTCAATAAATATTTTAACATTTATAAAAAATATTTATATGGGAATATTTCAAAAACTATAACAATAAACTAATAAAATAACCAAAAACAAATTTTTGTTTCGCTGAACTACCCAGCAGTGATAGGAACTCATGGGGAAATGGAAAGAAATAACTTAATATTGCTTCAAATTCATCAATATACACTTTAAAAATCTAAATTTGCATCATTTCAAATAAAAATTGTATAACCTTTCTAATAATAACCATTAAAATTGAACAGTTTATTAAGTTAAGCGGCCACCCTTTTCGTCTACGTCACTTCCTGTGAAAGTTCAGATTTGGCAAGAAACAAATTATATGATAATCATCCTAACTAATTAAATAAGAATATTTCCCATACATTCATAGAAGATAAGCACGTACCGTAATAATTTCCATCTTCATTTCGTCTCACTGTTTAGGAATAAGGCACTTTGTTGAGCATGCACATTTTTACTATAAAAGTATGTGCATCCCAAATACGATACTTTTATAGTTTTCGTGTTCTTGTGGCTAATAGAACGTCGTTTTATAGGTTTGAATAAAAAATTTAGTTTTAAAAATTGTGTTCCAAAAATCAAACACTTAACAAACAGTTGACTATTACTACGTTGCCAGTTTTCAATTTGTTAAATTCTTAAGACCAAATTGGTGTTCAAAATTAAATAATTTGGGGCAACTATACCCATTGTCCCATAGAATATAAATTGTAAAACCGGTGGTCTATGCTAATGCCGTTTTCTTGATAGGAAAAAAAACAAAATTATTTTCTTATTTAACATTTGAATTTTCTATATAATTTAATGCACATGCATCCTTATTTCAGCTTTCTAGACGACTTAGATCGGTTAGGAGCTAAAGACTACCAACCTACAGAGCAGGACATTTTACGAACGCGAGTGAAGACTACCGGTATCGTGGAGGTGCATTTCTCCTTCAAAAATCTCAATTTCAAGTAAGCATAATATATCCAACTTGTACATATTTAAGTGGAACTCAACAGGTTAACCATTAGTGGATTCTGGCACATATTCCGATAGATCAATTAGGGTCGATTTTCACGGATTGGCAATCTTATGATTAATGGCTTTGTTTGCCACTTTATATGATGAGTTTCTTTAAGTATATTAAATAAACGTCTTAATTATCGCCACTCTAATGGTTAGAGTTTATATAAAGAGACGTTTCTCTTTTAAGGTTGTTTGACGTGGGTGGCCAAAGATCAGAAAGGAAAAAGTGGATTCATTGTTTTGAAGATGTGACTGCGATCATCTTCTGTGTGGCCATGAGCGAGTATGATCAGGTGCTGCACGAAGACGAAACGACGGTGAGAACTGAGTGATTTTTTTTTTTTGAGTGAGAAGTGAGGAAAGTTCGATTTTCCTTGCAGAATCGAATGCAGGAAAGCTTGAAATTGTTCGACTCCATTTGCAACAACAAGTGGTTTACCGACACCTCCATCATCCTCTTCCTCAATAAAAAAGATCTGTTTGAAGAAAAAATTAGGAAATCACCCCTTACGATATGTTTCCCTGAATATACCGGTAAGTGTCATTGAATGTTTTGTTTATCAAATTTATTTTGAAAAATATCCTAATTTTGGGGAAAAATATGTGACCATAGCAACGTTGCATTTGATGATAGAAGACTTTCCTCTAATCTTTTGATATACGCCATGTGTTTGAACCATAAGACCAGAACGGGGTGTTGTCGTTTAGATTAAAACTGAAAAGTTTTAAAAATACCTCCTTATTTGTGTGAAATTAAAAATGGTTTCAAAACTTCAAGAAAATTTCCTCACACCTCGTTTAAGAAAAAATCAATAGAATTCATATTGAATAGCAAAATCTTTAAGACACCACCTTCGCAGCATTATTTTTAACACTTGACAGCTAGCATTTATCTTTCATTTTAACGTATCTATATGGTTCTTAAATAAATGAACGGTGCCCTATTATCGCTTACACTGACATCCTCAAAAATATGTTCGTTTTGTTATTTAGGGGCCCAGGAATATGGTGAGGCCGCCGCCTATATCCAGGCCCAATTCGAGGCGAAGAACAAGTCGACGAACAAAGAGATCTACTGCCACATGACCTGCGCCACAGACACGCACAACATTCAGTTCGTATTCGACGCAGTCACAGACGTCATCATCGCGAACAACCTGCGCGACTGCGGTCTGTGCTAATCAAGCCTGAAACCACGCAGCAGGACGTGCTACGTCACTATTCCAATTAAGCGGCTGTTATCCAGCTTCCTGGACACCAGCTGATGGACTGTGTCGTGAAACGCGGGTTCGTATAGTTAGAGAGTTTGTGGTCAATGCTTTTGAGGGAAAAAGAAAATTCCAAAGAGATTGATGTGAAGTCTTGAGACCCACTACAAACCTTCTAACTCTCTCCCTCGTAAAAAATACTATAAATGTGTATCAATATTTAATTTATTATTGTCTTTCCTCTGTCTGTACGTTGGGGGCGTAGTTGCCAACGAGGCACGAACCAAAGCCGAGTGAGAATAAGCCATTTTTAATGATGAGCAAATGTGTTATAGTTGTTTTTTAGTAAGATGTGTCTATTTATAGACTGTAGGTTTTAATATGCGTGGAGGTAAGTGCAGGGAGAAAGTGCCACAAGAAGCATAAAAATTTAAAGTTAAATTGAGGGAGTCCGTAGGAGATTTTGAAAAGTTTCGGTAGCAGTCAAGGGAATAATCTGAAAATGATGTTAAATACTAAAGTTGCAACATTAAGCCCAAAAACTTACAGGAATATTTTTCTATTTATACTGAGTGTCCCAAAAACCCAAAGAAAATATTAAAATTCATTGGTTAGTTCAGAATAGTAATTTTTTGCTATTTTGTCAATCTGAATTTAGTTTGAATTGAGCAATTTCGTACGGAGGCTAATTTGCCGTTTCATCGTAAGACATGTCGAAGTCGTAATTTCCTTAGCTGCTATATTAAAATTAATTCATATCAATTCAGGTTTTTTGCATTTATTCTCACTATAAAAACATGAGATATAATAAATTTAATTAAAACGGTGAAAAAACAGTCTTTGAAAAGTCTTAACTACTTCTTGGTTGAAATAATTTCTGAATTTGCAAAGTTACTTTTAAGAAGCTCAATTAAGAAATAACAATACTTTAAGAGTCAATTTACGCATGTGTATCTGTGCTCAAAATTCTTGGAAATCTTAAGAGATTTCTACCAAAATAGTCAATTAACTCATGAATAATTATCTCCCTCACAATGCCGATTTCACGGAATCTTACGAGGGCCATTTTAAAGACTAGTTTTTGTCTTAAATTGGTCAGAATTGCCAAATTTAAATTATTCAGTGTCTGAATCAAAAACGTGCTTCTAATGTTTCCATCAATTCATTAAACCTCCCTGCGCTTACCTACCGAATCTTACCAGTCACACGAACAATAACAGACAAATTCAAAGACATGGTCACAAGCATCAGGGATTCGAGCATTTCTTTCATCTTTTTAACCTCAAATCGCACTAAGCTTTAGCCAGCGCACACGATTTCTTAATTAACTATAATATGACTACGTTAGTATGAAGTGGATAGGGTACCCCTCATTCGCTAGGGTTGTTTTAATCGTACAAAGTGTGCCATCCGCGCAAAATTTTGCATTTATCGCATATTATTATCATTATTATTATTAAAAGAAATTTCTATTCAGCTTTTTTTTGTAAATTGTTGTATTTTACTTTAAGTATAAGCAAAAGTTATTTGTGTTTTAATGTACCTTAGCAAAGAGTAAAATTAGTTTCAAACAGGGTTGTAACAAAACCACCTGTTTTATATTATCTCTCGACGGACCCAAAGTAATTCTAAGCTCAAGTAGAATCAGGTATAGTACCACTACATAAATATATCTTCGTTGAAAATAATGTGTTCTTGGAGTAGAACGTCTGGATCGGCGGCAGTTGCAAAAGGTATAAGTTCAAAGTACATTGGAGACATAAATATATACATAACTTATTAATAAATGTACATAAAAGTATATGGCGCTTAAGTAATAAGAGTAGCTTCACTCACTTACGTAATTATGTACTAGGATGTTGGTTTACGTTTTCGAAAACGTGTGCATTTTATGTGAACATTCCCAGAAGAGTTTTACCAGACAAAAAACAAGTAAAACTGAAACGTTTTCAGTGTCATAATATATGGTCAACAATCATTCATTTATAGTTGAGAGAGTTAGTACATGTGAATTATCGCGTTGTTACGACACATTTCCTACAGTAAATGAAGTCGTTACAAGATCATCAATGCACTTGCTTGTCTTAAGAGCGCGATAAACTTGTTGTGTATAAAATTAACGATAAAATTGTAAGTATTTAACCTACTTGTTGGGTAGTATCAAGTCATTACAATTTCAAATAATTTTAATCTAGTCAAGACTATTATTTTATGCCACAATTATTATTAATATTATATATTTTCATTTTGTAAATTATTTCAAAATAAAGAGTAAAGTTAACGTAGACACGTCTCAGTTGTTATAGTGCTTTATTCACTTCTAATCAATCTCTTCTTGTATTTGAATCTTTACAAAGAACGGTAGTCCAAAGTGGACAGAATTTCGTTGTAGCAAAACCCCATCTAAGTAATATATTGTAATAGCTAATTTAGACACCACATTACTTACTTAATAACAGACTTTCAACAAATGCAAATGACACTTAAGTATGCAAGTTTTATACCTGCTTCATTATAGCTACAAAAGCGGGGGAAACAAGTATTGAGACTGTGATAAGTAAGTACATGCTTCTCCTTGCTCCTATACATAAACAGCACCTAACAGGTAGATTCTATAATTTATTCGTCTTATTTATGATATGCAGGCAAGACTATAAGTTCATGACAGGCTGTTACTGTTCTATGTATGTTTGTTTCTCTGTGATGTGAACTATTACAAATAAATAATTTTATCCATTTAAAGTGAATCTCATTGGTCCTAAAGATCTGAAAGTGTGATTTGAACGGAGATTAGAAAATATGTATTAGGGCGACGTAATGCAAGACAAGATAGGATTTGCCTTAATTGCATCAAGATAAACGCTAAAATTTTGTTCAACTATATGCTGGCAAAAAGACATACAGTGGTTAAGCCTGGCATTCAGGTATTGACTTGCTAAAAGAATCTGGGAACTTTTCACTTACTTATGCTGTGTCCTGTCTTGTTTATTTCCTCTGGGTCTTTTTCAAACTTTGCTGCAAAATCGCTGTTTTTAAATTAAATTCAGGATCGCCATATTAGAAACAAAAGTTCGAAAAATGGCGGCCACTCATGCATTGGCACGGATTATTTAATACGAATAGTTTCGCTGCTCTGGTAGAAAGAGAACTATCATAGCCCAAAATAAAAACAACGAATAAAAGGCATTTGAAAATATTAGTGCCAAAAAATAGCTGATGCTCAACGTTTTTTTCAGAAAGATTGAATTGTTTAATTTATATTTCATAAAGTGGACCCTAAATTTCAATAAAAATTAATATATGATAAGTGATTTTTCCGGGCTAAATATATAACAAAAATATGAAATGAGTCATGGTTCAATCACTCCTTTATGAACTTCAGAACCTTCTCAAATAAATATTCAATTTATTTTTTATGTTACACATTCTTTACATTCTTAACCCCGAATGCCATTATTCCTCCAAGGTAATCCGAGTGACGTCTCATCGATATCTCAAATAAATCCCTTAATTTAAATAACAAAACATAACCTCTCTTCCGAGCGCACACACTTTGTTTCCACCCCACGAAACTTATGATTAAAAAACCTGTAAATTTAAAACTTAACCAAAAAACCGTCAGAAATAATAGCACAATGAAGGAAGACACTGTAACTAATGGAAACTCATTTGACCCCAAAGGTAACACCACAGGAGAAACAGAAGAAATGGATTCTACTTTCCCCTTGTGCGAACACTTGCACTCTCGGTCTTTAGATGACAAATATATTCTAGATATCTCAGCTACAAGGTAACTAAAGTCCCTAAACGACGCCTCCATTTATTCCCCTCAAAATTTCAGTGAAACGCATCCATTTATTGCTGCCGCTCTTTCAGACTTCTCCACCGACGTTTTTGCTTTAACAGATAATGAGCTTGTGAAAATTTGTCAATTAAGGGAACATAAACAGAAAATAGTTAATTGCAAATTTAGCCCTTTAAACCAAAACTTGTTGTACACAACATCAAATGACGGTACTGTGAAATTGTGGGATCTACGAGACCCTAAAAGTTCAACAGTTACATTTAAAGGTAGAGTCTCTATGTTAGTGAAGTTTATCTTCTTAAGTGTTTATAATTGAAGATACGACTTTAGATGAGAAAAGCCAACCTAAATCTTTAAATTCTTTTGATGTGTCACCCTGTGATAGATTGCTAGCAGCTGGTACTGAATTAGTTGCTGGAGATGCTTTTATTCTCTTTTGGGACGTTAGGAATGTGGAATTGTTGGGAGGCTATTGGCAATCACATACTGATGATATAAGTCAGGTATTTTTGTGCTTGTAAAAGTATTATTAGGTAACAAATGAAGGTAATTTAAAGGTCCAATTTCACCCCACTGACAGTAATAAACTGATGTCTGGGTCTACTGATGGCTTAATCAATGTATATGATTTATCTGAACAAAATGAGGATGATGCTTTACAAGAATGCTTGAATACTGAGGCCTTTGTTGATAATTTGCTTTGGTTTGAGGAAGAGAATAAATGGAGAATAAGCTGCATTACTACACAAAGTGTTTTGCAGTTGTGGGATTTAGATGGAGCTGAGCCCTATAAAAGGATAACTAGGAGAGAAATTGCTGAGAGAATTCAGGTAAACAAAAATATTGCTAAAAGCATGATTGTGACAGTTTCACATGGATTCTTGCAGAAACCCTATACTAGCTATGAAGATACTTATATTGTAAAATGTCATAATATCAGGGGACTTTTGTTGGTTTTGTGCAGTTATTGGAATGCTTCTGAAAGTGGACTGCTAAGGAGTCTGATAATTTTTAATGACAAAATATTGCCAAGTTGGGAATTTATGGGGAATAGACAGAGAGTAAGGGCCAGTTATGCAAATGAACATGTGAGTTTTCTGTGTAACATAAAATGATATGCTTAAAAAAAATTTATTTCAGACAAATTTATTTATCACTGGCGGGGAAAAAGGACAATTGGATTTTTGGAAATTAGATTTGTCACAAATAAGTTTAACATCAATTCAGCGAAAATAAAGATTTTATTTAATTTAAAATGTTGAATAATTTAATAAAAAGATAGAAATTAATTAAATGGAAATTATGCCAGATAAGGTATTATAGCTTATAGAGGTTAATATTGTTGTCCTATGCTTTCTATGAACGCAAAAAATTTCTTGTCATTATTTTTGTAAAAAAAAGTTAAGTTTAATTTTGAAGTAAATAACATAACATATTTCTTGATTTGCCTTAAAATGCTTCCTTTATTACCTCATTTAACGAAGGAATGAAGTGCGCAACGTGATACTGACTGACCACTCACATTGATCTTATGTTTTTTAAAGAAACACTGCGAGTTCACTCACAACAGAAGATACCTATCAAAAGCGATTTCACCACGTCTTCTGCGATCATAAGTTATTTGGTCTTTACAGTACTATTTTTATGTTTATTTTTAGAGTTATTTAGGTCAAAACTTCAAAGAGTTTAGTCCCAGGCGCCATATTGGAATCTTCTTTGTTGAAAGACGCTACCTTTCTGACATATTCTGACACTTTTGACAATGACAACAACAAAAAAAATTCTATCAAAAATATCAATAGATTTTCTTAAGTTTCCGATTTTCTTGCTTTAAACCCCAAACTTCTCATCTAATAAATCAATAGGAGCTTCCATTTCAAGGAAATGAAAACCTCCTTATTTCCAACAAAATTCCTTGTAAAACCATTTCGACTTTAGCTCAACATAGACCCTTTACAACATGGAAGTCTGTCGCCTCTGTTTGAATCTATTGGAGGAAAAGACCTTCTCAAAAGTTTCAGAGCCTTATAAATGCATAATCAACAACGTCATTCCAGAGGCGGTAAGGAACTTTTTTAAATACATTTCTCAAAAGTATTTGCAATTTTACCCTTTTGCAGGAACTGGATGTTACTGCAAACCCTGTTATTTGTTACAATTGTTCTAATTTGATAGACGAACTCAATAAGTTCAAGCTAAGATGTTATGACTCTCAACAGAAGTTGCTTTTAAAAGGAATGGGCAAAGAGAAACTAAAATTAACTGTAAAAGAAATTCTCGGGAACTGCAAAAAAAATTCAACCAAAGATCAGATTTGTCGTACGTGTTTAGGGCCCATTGACTGCGAATCCTTTACAGTATTAATCCCTTCCAACCCGGACGCCTATCTGGATAGCATGCTCCTAATGTGCCTTCCAGAACTGGTATGCTCTCACACTTCTTAAGTGTCCTTATTCCTTTAATGTTGGCTTTAGGACTTGTCATTATCCAGAGATCCAGTAATGTGCAAAAAATGTCTGGGTTATTTGCAAAAACTTCACCAATTAAAAAGAGCCTGTTTGGACATTGAAGAAGAACTGAGATGTCACAAGTTACAAAGAGGTGATGAGACTGTGGATTTATGTGCAGTAGTGGCAGAAAGACTTGTAAAAAAATCATTTGACATGAGTGGAGTACATGTGAAGAGTGAGGTGGATGATGAAGCTTTGATGGAGGATGAGGAAGCTGGAATTGTGGTTAAGGAGGAGCAGATTAATGTTAAAATGGAAGAGTAAGTATTAAGTTTGAGTTAAAGGATGTCTACAGGAGCTAACGTAGGCAGATTTACTTACATAAATTTTTTGGGAGCACAATATTAACCCTTATACTTAGGGGTAGTTGTATAAGATTTCGCCATTATGTATTTTCTTTTACCTTCTATTACTTTCTACTGTGTTTGTGTAGCAGTTCAATGAAAAATCTTAACAGGTAAGTACATTTTGTTTTATATTAAAGAGCTTTATTTAAACTTTATTCTCAACCTTCCTTGCCTTTTTAGGCAACTCCTTCAACACATCTGCAAATTCTGGATAAATCGGTTCTACTTCGTCTTCCCAAAAATTATGAATATGTGGTATCCGCTCAGCTATCTCAGTGCTCCAGTGGTGCAGTTTACATCTGACATTAACCTTCTCAGTTTTATTAATCTACAAACAAGCTCTTATACACACATTATTAAATAGAAAAAAATGATAAGTCTTACTGTGACTGTAACAAAAAATTCCTTATTTTCTAAATTCATGTCTGGACCAGTGATGAGTTTTTCAGGCAAAGTAATTGCCTCCTCTGGTACAATATAGCAACACTTCCTAAAGGAGACTTTTATATGCCAAGGCTTAATTGTCCAAGGGTGTTCTTTGTTCATCACCACCGACAAAACAACTCGAGACAATATGTTTGCTATCTAATTCTCACAAAATTAGTTTCAAATTGTTTATTCACAAATAAACTTACTATCAAAGCATTTGGCGAGCTATATTGAATCTTTTCCAAATCTGCACTAAAATGCTTATATTTTTCTAAATTTTCTGGGGTGGCATACACTGCTAGGCCAGGCAAAAGCAGACGGTTATAAGCATAATCAGGCTTAACAGATACTTTTTCGCCGATATTCCCTAGTCCATCAACGAATGTAGTTAATATCACATCTATAGGTTTAGGGGACTCAGTGTTGGTGTCTTTTACCAGGTCATAAATATAAAATCTGTTTCTTAGTTTTTTGGGACTTAGATTTTTCTTGTGTAGTGGTGCTACGTGCCTTCTTTTGAGGATAAAAGTGGTCTGGAGAATAAATTTAAGATTCAGAGACGGGAATTTTGCGACGAATTGAGGATACTCACGCGTATTTGTTCCCTTAAGAGGAGCGGTTTGGTTAAAAGAGTGCTGTCAGTTAGGGTTCTGGTTAGCGTGGAGATGCAATTTTTCCACATTTTCTTCAGTGGTCAAGAAGTATTTACGAGTTCCTGACAAATATGTTAGCAACTAATAAAACTAATCCTTAATGAGTGAGGTTATGTCATGACACTGTCCGTCGGTTAAATCTGCCATGTATATTATGGCTAAAAAAGAGGTTTTTTGTATATTATTATGCAAGAAGTAACAATAGTCCGACGCAGATTCGCATTAAAAAGTTAATACTGAAACTATATCAGAGCCATACTTTTAAATAGTATATTTTTGATTATTTTTTATCGTGTTTTGAAAATACTATAATATCTAGAGAAGAAATAATTATGATTGATTTAGTTACGAGAAGTTATGGTTTAGTGAATAAATATGAACTTTACCTAACTATTTACCCAATAAAACTTATAATATTGGAAAGGAGATGTAAAACTTATTTACTTAGTAATAATTAGTAAAACACGGTCTCATTTCATCATTATTTTTTACCACACCTTTATTTTCAGGCCGAGACCGCAAGTCTCCCAATCTTTTTAACATAAAAAAATCCGCTTGTGAAACCTTGAATTTTTAGCAAAAGCGAGTTGAACAAAGACATGAAAAATCTTTGCAGGTACCTCCTATATTAAGTGGTTGGTTGAGCTTCTTATACAATAGATAATTATTTATTTATAAAACTGCTGACTTTGTTTATTGCAAAACCTTTTAAAATTCAGTTCACTTTCGTATATGAAACGAGTTGTGTTGGAAAATTTTTAAGTAATACTTTAGTTGAATTAAAAATTTCTCTCTCCTTGTTACAGGTTTTTGCTTCAAGCGGGCATTGGCTTAATAAGAATAAACAACGGTAACACAATTCCTAGTCAGGTATTTTTTTATAATGCGAAATATGCACAATTATACGTATTGATTTTCAGGGCAACAATTTAGACCAAGAAACACACACACGCATATCCGGGCCTTGCGACTTAAAATGCGACATTTGCGATAAATCATTCTCCACCTTGTGGAACATGCAGAGACACAAACTAAACCACACTGGCGAGAAACGGTTTGAGTGCCCTTATTGCCAAATGCGCTATTCCCAAAAGCACATAATGGAGAAGCACATCCGAAGCCGCCACACCGGAGAACGACCTTTCAAATGCGATCAATGCCCCAAAACATTTACTGCCAAATCCAACCTAAACAGTCACTATAAAACGCATCAAGGCATACGACCCTACACCTGCGACATTTGCGGTCACACTTTCGGCCAAAAATCTAATTTAAAGAAGCACATAATTGGCCATTCAGAGTCTGTGCGTATCAAAGAATTTCAGTGTGAGGTTTGTCTGAAATGGTTTGCCACCAAGTACAACTTGCATTCGCACATGGAGATACACACTGGGGACAAACCGCACGAGTGTGATTTATGTGGGGAGACTTTTAGGCACACCATGAATTTAAAGGTGCACAAATTGGCGCACGCTGGAAAAAATCCATACACTTGCACCAGCTGTGGGATGCAGTTTTTGCACCATTCAGGGTTGAGTAACCATGAAAAGACGCACACGGGGGACAAGCCATATGAGTGTCCGATATGTGGGAAGAGATTTGTTAAGAAGTCGATTGTGGCTAGTCATATGACCCTGCACACGGGACAAAAGGAGTTTGAGTGTTTTATGTGCAAGAAAAAGTACGCGGATAAATCGAAGTTAAATTATCACTTGAAGAAGAAGTGTCTTAAGGGGATGGGGATGTCTGTAAGCGTGCGTTAATCCTCAAGCAGAATAGAAGTAAATGCCGTCGTGTTCCTAGATTAGATAATTATTGATATAGAAGAATAAACCAATGATAGATTTAAGGGGATATACATATATAAGGGGGGTTTTATTATTGTTTTAAGGAAATGTGCCTCTCAACAAGCCAAATGAAAAATTGCTGGAAGAATTTTTTGGCCTACGAGTATTTCAACGGTCAAAGAAAATCGATTCCGGAGTATATGAAATAGTTAAAATTGTCAAAAATATGCAGGATGCTTCTGAATAGATGGTAAAAATTTTAATGGGTGAATTCTGAGCCAAATTTAAGACGAAAAGTTCATATAAAGACATGTCCAAAAATGCTTTGTCTTTGATTTACAGGATATTTAAAAACGCCTTTTTTATCGTTTTTTTAAATTACTTGTTTATTTTTTATCGAAACTTATTGAAAATTTGTACATATCATACGCTGAGTGTTTCCTATAACTAGAAATTTTCGGGCTTTGATTTCATATACGGGGTGATGCGGATTGATGGGTCTTGAGCACTCATTTTTGGACATGTCTTTATATGAACTTTTCGTCTTAAATTTGGCTCAGGATTCACCCATTCATTAAAACTTTTACCATTTATTCAGAAACACCCTGTATGCAAGAATGCGTGATCTGTACACTGCTCATATTTCTGATAGTCCAGAATCGGTTCTCCTTTTTACTGAAACAAGCGTAATTATTCATTCTAAATAATGATAGGCATAGAGATGTGCCTGTGTAATTTCCAGAAGGATTATTGTGACTTCACGTTCAACACAATTACTTCAAATGGTACTTACTTCACAATAAGCCTTGTGGCATTTGCTTTTAGCAAGAACTAAGAATTAAGAACAGTTTTATTTAATTGAATTTTTTTTTTAATTTTCAGTTTGATTGGTTATAAAACAGTGGCGTAGGGGAATTGCATTTGATGAGTCGACAAACCGCTTTAAAATTACTACTTTAAAATAAACGAAAGGGAAGTTTTGAACATTTATAATTGTCCAAATAGACCATCTGTATAAATGAATTTTGGAGTAAATAATCGTGAACATATTGGGTATAAATCGTGAAATTTTCGGTTTGAACAGTTAGGAATCAGTGGAGTAGTTGAGTCGCATTTGATAAGTCGATAAACGTCTTCAAAGTCACTGCAAAAAAGGAACTTTTTTAAAATTTGTAATTGCTGAAATAGACCGTGTGGTATATTGTATTTATTTTGATACTTATAAATTCTGGTGTTAGCCGTAAATAACGCAGGTAGAAAATATTCATCTTTTTAGTTGTGGAGAATCCAGTAATATATGGTCGTTTCTAGAAGGCAGTGAGTATTATTTGCTGTGTATCTAACAACTATTTATGTTAATAATTAATTTAGTTTCAAAGACTATCCGCACCAATGAATTCTTTTGACGAATTTATACAGGCCATCTGCATCAACGAATTTTGCTCAGCTTGATTGGTTAGCAAACTGTGACTTACGGAAGTCTATAAACATCTTTATAGTTACTACACAAGAAAGGGAAAATTTTAACTGTGCAATTAAATTATTAGCGCCAATGAATTTTGCAGTACTAAATTGCCTTAGTATTTAGGAATCGGTGCTGAAGATGAATTGAATTTGTTGAGGCAAGAAATTTCCGTAACATTACTACTAAAGAAATTATTGAAAAGCTGTAATTGCCCAAATGAATCTTCGGTATTAAGGAATAAAATTCTGAAATTTTCGGTTTAGTTGATAAGGAACAGTGGCACAGGAGAATCGCATTTGAAGCTACAAACACCTCATTTCATTAGAAGTGATTTCGCTGGGTCCAATAAAAATTTAGATGGAAAATCGTTACCTTGAGAAATAATTGAGGTGATATCGATAGAAAAATTCTGAATTTCTCAGCGCTCAAGAAGAATTTACCCCCTTGCCTGAACCACAACTGGAATTTACATGTGCGCTTTTACTTCCGCTTGTTATTTACAGCAAAATACCGATAATTGAATTCTCAACAGTTATTTATTTATCCCTGGCGTTAATTGTACTTGGAAAACTCCACTGGAATCACATGATGTATTTTTAGTATTTACTTAAGGTGCGCTAAATAAACACACCACTTTAATACACCAAACACAAACATGAAGATCCTCAAGTCTTACTATTCAGCACTTATTATTGCCTTTATAATCCCAATTGTGTCCAACAGCGGTAATGTCACCAAATTTAATCGAAAGAACATTTTCCTGTCGCGCGAAAAACGATTTGTGAAGTGGCCGAAAAACAGCAATTTTGTGGTGAGTGTAGTAAAAAAAAGTAAAAAATATATATATAATTAATTATTATTAATTATTATAAAAAATTACACACCCGACTTTTACTTTAAACCTTTAGGTAAGCTTTTCTTTAATTAAACCCTTACTGCGCACTCAGCCTATGAGTTTATTCACTACCGTGTATGAATTCGACGTCCCTTTTGCCAACGTAGAAGACATTTTCTCCGATAACAAAAAAACCAAGAGACATGTGGAGGAAAGAAAATATTTGTTCCAGCAGTTGGAGGATTTTGTGACAATTTCGTAATTAAGGTGTACTATACACAGGGTGATCACTGAGAGTGATATGATTTCAGAATGGGGCTACACGGGGGCGCTTGCGTCAATAAGCTTTTGTGCGAATCTCAAACTTTTATTGAAACCTCAGGAAAGTCGATGTTAAGGGACCTTGTCAAGGTGCTTTTTGGGTGAGTCAATGCAGGTTTTTGGTGTAATGAAATTGTTGTCTAATTTTCTACAGGTCCAATCTGCAGGAAATTGAACTTTCAGGTTATAAGTGCCAACAGGAAAGCTTTCAGCTTTGCCCTCTATCTTTGCTGGATGTATTTATTAATTCTCGTACGAAACCGACAAGTTAAAAGTGAAATATCGGCCTTATACCCCAATACTGAAAATATTGAATTCTAAAATAAATTTTATACACCTTTTTGGCTAAAATTCATTTCTTCATTTCCTCTACACCCATAACAAATCGTATAACTCCGGTCTAATGCAGTGTATTGTAAATCTTCGCAGCGCTAATTAAACTAGAAAACATTGGTTTGAATATCGTGCAAAAAGCAGTTTTAACAGTACTTCTTTCACACTTTAACAATGAGGTTGATATACCTGACCCTATTTTCGTCTATCATCGCTCTTAGCGCTCAATCTGCTAATGTTACAAGCTTCCAGAGAAAAAACGTTTTTCTTTCACGTAGAAAGCGCTACGTGCAATGGCCCAAAGGCAGCAACTTTGTGGTATGTATCTTAACATTATTCATCTTCACTACTCAAATATGCAGATTTATCCTGCAGATAAATTTCACCTGCACTAAACCACTGTTGCGCTACCAGCCCTTAACATGGAACACAGTCTATGAAATGGACATTCCTTTTGCTGTAGCCACCGATATAAACTTTTTTAGACCGAATAAAAAAGTCAAGAGGCACGTTATGGAAAGGAGAAACTTGTACGAGCATTTAGAGGACTTTATGACCTTGTATATGAAGATTTATTATTTTAAACAAATTGAAGGGATTTTAAGTGACGGGTTTTAGATTGGGGCTCAATGGCAGAGCGTGCGTAAACAGGCTCATATGCGAGACTGAACAGTTTATACGAGAGAGACGGCATTCAATGATCAAGGATATGGTTCAGGTTTTGTTCGGGTAGGTGATAGTCGTTACCATACCCGGACGCCTTTAAATGCTAGTTTTTTAGGATCTTTGTAGGTGAAGAGGAGCTGAGGCAATATGGCAACGAATGCGAGAAGGAAAGTTTTAATGTGTGCCCTGTTTCTTTGCTAAATATTTTTATTCAATCCTACCCTGCGGGGAATAATTTCATTACTGAAACTTCCCTTGGAGAACTCTCTCAAAGTATCTCACAATAGGAGGTAGAATCAATAAAGAATTTTCACTCACTTTAATAACACTGATAAATATAGATTTTGTAACATGACAATGTTTAGGCGTTTCTAATGCATTTTAATACCCTGAAATCAAATCTGAAAATATAATCTTTCTATAGATATTCTGTAATATGCATAGTTATAATTTACAACACGCAAATTTTCTTATATTGCATCCTGTCCCGACATACAGGGTGTCTGGGTTTATTTCGGACAAATTGATATGGGAGATAGACCTAATCATTTTAAGCAAAAAATTCATATGAATATGGGTCCGGTTTTGAACGATAGCGGAGTTACAGGGTGTTAAAATTTAAGAAAAAAAATAGGTTTTTATTTTATTGTGCTTGACCTACTACAGATAAACCCTTCAAATTTGATATGCATATTAGGTAATAGGTGCTATTTAAAACGAGAGTAAATTTCCTCCAATTAGTTTCAACCATTACCACTTTTCCGTATTTGTTGATGAATTGTTTGAAGTGCTTTGCGATTAGGGTGTCGACGATTCACTGATCTCTTTGCATTGTTGTTACCATGGAAAATCAGTATGTTAAATTCTGATGGAAAATTTTGATAGTAATCATTCTGATTTTGCACATTTATTTTCAATTTGATTGATATTTATTATTATAGTTATTATTATTAATTTATCGTTGTTTTTGTTATTGTCAATAATTAATTTTTGTTTTTGTAATGCCTTTTCAATATACCAATTTGGAATATGTGGACATACACTTTATGTATGGATTCTTCAATTGGAAAAATAGTATGAGCTTCTTCATGTCTGTAGATTTGACTGAATTTATAAATTAATTCATTTATGAGGAAATCAAACAGAATTCGAACAAAAACTAAGAGAGAAAAAATTTAGGTAATAGATGGGAGAAGTTAAAAAAAAAATAAAAATTCATCAGTGGCGTATGATCAAATTTTTTGAAAAAATTTTATGAACTAAAACCTCGGAAAATGCAATACCCTGTATAGTAATTGGAGGAAATTTACTATCGTTTTAAGCAGCACCTATTACCTAATATGTACATATATAAAATTTGAAGGGCCTATTTGTAATAGGTCAAGTACAATAAAATAAAAACCTATTTTTTCCTTAAATTTTAACATTCTGTAATTCCGCTACCAATCGAGATCGGACCCATATTCATATGAATTTTTTTTGCTTAAAATGATAAGATCTATCTCCAATATCAATTTGTCCGAAACAAACTGGGACACCTTGTATATGGTGATCCATATATCCTGTTAAGACAAGTCTGTTTCTATTTATTACGTCTAAACAGTATACGCTTTGTGATCATATTGCGTTTATTAGTAGACGTACTACGATTAGTAGACGAGTTAGGTTTCCAAATCGGTTATATTTTCAATGTGTTGAACACTAAAATATTATGAGTTCTAGATTCATTTATGTTTTTTAATTTACTATGACTGCGGCTAACTTTAAATACAATGCCTAGATGGTGCATAAATAGTGCCGACAGTTTTTGTTGTGTGCGGAGAAGTTACTTTTAAATGAACTTCCTATTCCAAAACCACTAGAATTTTGGATATTGGATGAAAGAGAACTAGAATCCACTAATGGTTCAAGTGATTCAGATAACGTAATGGAATGGACAACCGATTCTTTATTTAACTTACCAGACTGTTCAGCATCACCGCATCTGATTTTATAGAGCGAACTTAATGATTTAATTCGAAATTTAAATCTATCAAAAATGTAGACAGAACTTTTAGTATTTAGATTAAAAAGATGGAATGTTCTCTACAATAACATAATTTTCTTCCGAAAACGCCAAAAATACTTCACACATTGCTTTCTTCAAGAAGGGGATTTAATATATTGCTAAAATGTTAATAATTTGTTTAAAGCATTAGGATAGAAACATGGTCCAAATGCTTAGCGCCCATTTATTAATTCTTTCAAACTTAGTTTAAAGGCGGTCTTGATTCACATTAATAAATATTCATCTGTACCTATAGCTCATGCAGTTCATATGAAGCAATTATACGAAAACATGCGAGTTTTTATAGAACATATCCGTTATAAACAATATGGGTAGGTCATATGTGAAGATTTAAAAGTGGTAGCCCTCCTCGGGGTATATCAAATAGTGTTGTTTCTTTTGCGAATGAGACAGCCGTACGCGAAATCATCATTATGTACAGAAAGAGTGGCTATCATGTTAGGCACTAACCCTGGGATTAAAAAATGTTACAAATGAACCATTAGTTGATTGCAAAAAGATATTACTTTCTCTTTGCACATTAAATTAAGGCTCATAAAGAATTTTGTTAAAGGAATGGACGGGAATGGAAGAGGATTCTTGTATCTAAGAGAAAAATTTCCAAAACTTAGTGAAGCAAACATTAAAGAGGGTATATTTATGGGTCCACAAATGAAGGAAATAATGAAAGATGAAATATTAGACAATATGCTGAATGGAACTGAATTACGAGCTTGGCGCGGTTTTATTTCCATTGTTTAAATTTTTTTTTGGAAAAGTGAAAGCTGACAATTAAAAAGCTATTGTGAGTCAACTACTTAATGCTTATAAAGGAATGGGATGTAACATGTTTTTCAAAACTCACTTTCTGGACTCTTACTTCGATTTCTTCCTTGAAAATTTGAGAAGAATAAATGAGGAGCATGGGGAATGATCCAACAAGACATCTCTGCTATGGAAAAACGACATCAAGGCAAATGGAGTGTCACTGTGTTTGCTGATTATTGCTGGGCATTGTTAAGAGATATTCCAGAAACAAAATATTGCAGTAAAACATCGAAAATTACATTCTGATCTACATTTAAAATTAATAGTAAAATACATCTGTTATATTTTGGTAGAAAACATTACGTCTTACAGCAAAAAAACTGTGGGTAATACAAAAAACTAAGGTAATTTTCGACTTTTTCGGCGAGTTTTTCATAATAAATACCTTGTTGAGAAAAAAAGTTAATTATTGTTGACTAGGGTAATTAGAGGACAGTTTTAAACAAAAACCTCAGGAATTGAAATTAACAGTGCAAATTCTCCTGGTCAACACTAATAATAAATCTACTAATAAACAAACATCCTCAGTCACAAGGAAACACTTACCAATAGAGAAAATTAGTTTTTATTCTTAAACAAACTCTTAATTTCTTCTTCTTCCTTGGCAGTGAGCTGATCTTTGGTCTTTTTCACTAAAGTGAAATTATATTTTGGCATTAGCCCCTTATGCTACTTAGCATTATGTCTTTTTAAAGTCATCAAATAAAATGTTTTAAAGCTGCATTTGTTACAATGGTGGATCTCATAAACCTGAAGCACTACTCGCAAATGCCTCTAAATGGTTGTCCTGTTTCTAAGATTTATTTCATATTTAACTAAAGCTCAAATTGAATATGAAACTTGCCTGTTTTTATATTGGCAAATAGAGTATTGATTGCCATGAATTTTAATCTTATGCCTCTGCAGTGAAAATTTGTAACTGGTTTTAAAGTCACATTGTGGATGGGTACAAGTCATATCCTACATGTCTTCATGTGTCATATGTTTTCTCAAATTAATCGTGTGATGGAAGCTGAAAGAGCAAAAAGGGCAATGGAATTTTTCTGCAACAAACACTTATTTTTACCACTAATCTAAAACATGAAAATTTAATACCTTTTTCTATATGAGAATTCTCAATGTGTCTCTTCATTTGGTCTTTATATATGGTTTGGTAGTTGTACAAATGGCAGAAATTCATTAGTCGAAGCTCTTCATTGAATATGGTGTGTGTAGTCAGCATGTGCATTACATAGTGTTTCTCATTAGTCATGGTAAATACACACTGACTGCAGGAATAGTGAATCTCCTGCTTGTGGTTTTTCAATACTTCTTTCATGATTTTGTCCAGTTTAGTGGGCTCCCTTGAAGCTACTTCTTGCACTTCTATTACTGAGAAATCAAGCCTAAAACAATATGCAGATGAGAGGTGCCCTTCAGGGGATAATAGATTTGGTATTTGGGAGCACAATATTGATATATTTCTACAGAATTGAATGGGAGCTAATAAAAGAGGTGTCAGTGCTCAGAAAGAGGCATTTTATTGAAACTACAATACACTGGTAACGTTTTACGAGTTTATTTTTGGTTTGAATTTAAAATTTGCAGTTCTATGGGGGTTTCATGTTTTCAATAATGGTTGTTATGGTGGAGATGTTTGGAAAAGTCCAGGAGCCCTAAAAGATATAACAGCAATGTCTGGGTTCGACTTAAACCTAAAAACGAAATATCTAAAGTTTCTTTAGTGACTTAAGTAATCATACAATACTGAAAATGAGAAAAATATTAAAAAACATCAATTTAAAAAAAATTTAACTATAAATATTCCAACTATAATAACTGTCAATAATCAAGTCAAATTTGAAAAAAATTCAAATAGGGCAGGTTTCGGTGTACTTCAAGTATAGGGAGAGTGTTTAGAACGTTGTTTCATCTCTTTATTTACGTATGCTAACCAAGGACAGATTAGAACGAGTGTGAACCCAATTGCTCGGGCATCTTTTCTGGAGTGAGAAGCGAGAAGAAAAACAATATTGATTTTTTTGTCCTCGTCCAGCTCTTAAATGACGTCGCCATTATCTATGCGTTCTATATAAGTTCTAACTAGTATGGAGGATGATTGTGCTTAGTTCGGCTTGTCGCTTTTTCCTCCGTCCACTAACGAGAATCTTTTTTCTCGCTTTCCAATATACTTGTAAAATTTAAACGATATTTGCCCGAATTCGTTAAATTTTACATTTAATTTAAAAATTATAATGAATGAAATAAAATCCCTCTAATAGTGTGTAGTCAAATAGTTGGAGTATTTACCAATTAAAAAATGGATCATTTCGACCAAGATGCTTGTGGTTTCTCGGTAAGTTCTTAAGTTAAGGGAACTAATCTGAAAACCAATAAACAGATTTTTAACAGAAAATTTTACATTTTTGCACTGCATTTCCTATTTCCCTGTATAGCGTTAAAAACTGGTTTAATTAAAGGTTAACTTTTGTACTTAATTTTAGAAGAAACATTCCTTCAATTCCTTTTTAATTTGTAAGTCATAGTCAAGGGCTAGGTCGTCTCTAAGAGGTAATGCCTTGAAAGTGCCGAAAAAATTATGCTATGTCGCTTTTTTTTTGTTAGCAGTTGATTAAAAAAAACACATCATTCTGTAACAAAACATATACGAGGCGTCCAAAAATAATGTAAAAAATTTGGTGCTTCAGTTGAAGAAATTTCAAAATGACCCAATATGCCTCTTACGATTGAGTCGCAAATTTTGACGATTGCAAATTTGTGAATGTTGCCAGTTACATTTTTTCAGAGGAAATAGGAGGGCACAGCAACACAGAGAATATATGTATAAAAAAATAGTAGCAACTCTGTTACATTAAATGGAACACCCTATATATTATTTCTTTTTTACTATTTTTACTTAATAACTTCTTTACCTATCTCGCGGGTTTTAAAATATGAATTACTGTTCTTATTTTTTTGTTCAAAATAAGGTCCTGATAAAACTTCTGTTACAACGCAATTTGAATTCACAAAATGCAGAAAATTTGCCGATTGTTTCCGAAAAGGTTACGAATTTTCTACATGCACAAAAACTGTATTTATCTCGCGCAAAATTAATGCTTTTAAAGTTAGACACTAAACGTGACTAAAGTGTATTTGTTTTAATAAAACGTCCTTTACATTAGAAAATGTGCTGAAAGATAATTAAATTTCCTTTAAAATGATTATCATGTTTCTATACCTAACCCATTATACTTGTTTTTGTTGTTTTTACATTTCACCTGGCAATCACGCGATTTCAAAGGGTCCGACAGAAATTCAAAAGCAGATTGTATTTACGTTTAGCACAAAATGGAAATCATTTTAAACATTTAGTAACTTAAATTTGACAAAATTACTAAAATGTACTAAATGTAAAAATACTAAATTATAAAAAGTCTAAAAATGTTATTCCTACAAATTTGTTATCGGTAAGTTCATGTTTTTAGCTCCACTGATTAATAACATTAAATTGACTTGTCTTTCGTTTTTCCGTTATTTTTCGAAAATGTTTTGACAAATTAAGTTTCTTAATGCACCGATATTTTGTACTCTTAATTACCTTTAATATGAGGTACAACTCGATGGGGGTGCCATTTAAAATATTCAAGTGGGGGTAGTGGAGTAGTGGAGTAGCAAGTTGTGACTATTACGTATAGTGGCGGATAAAAGTATCGAAAAATTTAAATTTTGAGTTGTGATTCCAAAATAGAAACGATTTATTAAAATAATGTTGCAATAATAATAGTAGGCATTATAAGGAATACATATATATCAGATTAAAATAGTTGATATGGTTTATAATTTGGTTTATTTTTTAAATTAACAAAATAATGCACTAACAAAAGTATGGAAACATTTCTATAATAAGGAGAAAATTAAATGAAATTCAAAAATTATTTAGTATTTAGTGCGATATCCATTGACATAAATTACCGCTCGACACCTTCGGCCCATAGTCATAAGTCTTGCACAAAAATTAGGTGGAATTTGTTGCTATTCTTCTTGTAACGCTGTCCAAAGATCTGTCCAATTTTTAATGTTCTTTTTTCTAATTTGGCAGTCCTGATAATTCCAAATATTCTCTATAGGGTTCAAATCCGGTGACTACGAAGGCCAGCGCATCAGGCGGATTCTTTGATCAGCAATCCAATTCTTAACCAAACGGGATGTGTGTTTGGGGTCATTGTCCTGTTGAAAAATCCAAGACAATGGCAGATTGTTTTCCTCGTATGGAATTAAATGATCTTTCAAAATATTAAGATAGATCTGCGCATTCATTCTACTCTCTATTTTTACTAGTGGACCCGTACCAGACCGCCGAAAGCAGCCCCACACCATCATGTTTCCACCGCCATGCTTTACTGTGGAAACAAGATTCTTTGGATCATATCCTTGGCCAACAAGTCGTCTAACACATCCAATAGAGTATCAACCAAAGAGATTAAACTTGCTTTCATCACTAAAGAGGACATTAGACCATTGATTTTGTGTCCAATCTTCATGGTCTTTAGCAAAACGTACTTGCTTCTGTCCGTAGCGCTTTGTAAGTAGAGGTTTTTTTACCCCACCCCTACCATGGAGATTTGCTGACAACAAACGACGCCTAATAGTTATATCAGAGACTTCGGCAACCCGATACTCCTTTAGCTCTTTATTTATGTCAATAGCAGTTTTCTTCGGATGGTTTTTAATTTTCGTATAATAATTCTGTCTATTCTTACAGTTGTTTTTAGTGGTCTGCCTTTTTTTAAATGCTGAATCTATAGTACCGCAAGTCAAAAATCTTTTAACAATTTTGCTAATAATACCCGTAAGCATCTTAAGCGATTTTGTTATATCAATTTACTTCGTACCACTTTGGTACAGTGAAATAATTTTTTTCTTTAAATCAGTACTATAATATTATATTAGGTCGTGTAGTATGAAATTAGTAGAATTGAATTGAAACTTTAGTCATTTTTTTTTCATATGAAATGTTTTTATTGTCAATCGAAATATGCACCACCATTATCAATAAACTTCTGCCATTTAACGGGAAGTTCATTGATTCCCCTGCTGTAAAAGCCTGCAGGCCGGGAGTCGATAAACTCTTGGAAGGCAGCTTTGACAGCCTCGTCGGAGTTGAATGTTTTCCCTACCAAGAAGTTATCCAAATTTTGAAAGAAGTGGTAATCAGTGGGTGCTAAGTCGGGTGAATACGGTGGATGACGAAGAGTTTCCAATTCCAACTCCTGTAGCTTGGCCAAGGTGACTTGTGCGGTGTGTGGCCAAGCGTTGTCGTGCAACAATAACGGTGCGCTTCGATTGACTAATCTTGGCTGCTTAACCGTCAGTTGCCTCATCATTTCGGTCAGTTGTCGGCAGTAGACATCAGCCGTAATCGATTCACCAGGTTTCATGAAGCTGTGATGGATGACACCTGCGTTGGACCACCAAACGGACACCATAAGCTTCTTTTGATGAAGTTTTTTTTTCGCACAATGTTTTGGTGGTTCATCTTGATCCAACCACTGCGATGAACGTCTGGTATTGTCATATAGGATCCATTTCTCATCACAAGTAACAATCCGATTCAAAAATGGATCGTTATTATACCGGCACAACAAAGAACAAGCTTCGAGACGTCGTTCTTTCTGTATGTCGCTCAACTCATGCGGTACCCACTTGTCCAGCTTTTTCACCTTACCAATTTCAGCCAAATGAGTCAATATTGTTTTTTTGGTTACACTGAATATTAACGATAATTCGCTTGCACTTTGACGTGGATTCGCTTCCACCACGCTTCCACATTTTCAGATAATCGTTATCCACTTGAGTTCCAGGTCGTCCACGTGGTTCATTTGTTAGGTCAAAATTGCCAGAACGAAATTTCATGAACCAACGAGATACTGTTTGCTGTGAAGTGGCTTCAGTACCAAACACATCATTAATATTGCGAGCCGTCTGAGCTGTTGTGGTTCCACGGTGGAACTCATATTTCATTAACACACGAATTTCACTATTTTGCATGGCTGCACAAAAATTTTTGTAAAAATAAAAGTTTTCAATAATTTTTAACACTTTAAACTCTGATCGAAAGAGGAAGAATGTGCCTTTTCCACATAAAAAAGTCAAGTCCAAATATAGATTTAGAGTGAAGTTATTCGCAGTTGAATGTGGTATTTCGAGAATCTACTCATTTCATACTACACGACCTAATATTTGCACTTAGCATTTTAACAAACCACTAATCTTCAAAAATTCAAATTAATTATTGAGTGCCAATAATATTGTATTCTAAAAAAAGACCGAATTGAATGTTTCCGTACTTATGAAAAGAATAAAACGCCTTATTACAAGAATTTCTTTCATCCAGTAAGTAAACAATTTTTTTGACAATAACGAAATTCCGAAGACTGTTTGAAATAAATAACAACTAGTTTTTGTTTTTCTGAAATGGCTTTAATAAATATTTTGAATTAAGAAAATGTTTCCATACTTTCATTCACTAGTGTAGATAATCTCAAAAGTGTTCCCCTTCGCAACTTGAAAAACCACTTTACTCAGTACTTTTATATGTATTTCCGTTTATATGATATTTGGGGTGAGGAGTTTTCAAATGAACGCACTGTAGAGATATTTTTAATACAATATGTATTTAACATTGGGCTTGGATATCTAAAATACTTGCTTCAAACGTGATTAAATTCCAGTTGTCTTAAAAAATTTAGAATAGAATCTCTCTAAAGCAAGCGAATTGGATAAAAAACGTTTTGAAAATGAAATAGAAAAACTTGAGGTTGAGAAAAAGTTGCATCCTGCTAAAACAACTATTTTTAGAATAGAAAACGTTAATAAAAAAATCTGCTAGGCAACAAATCAAACTTCAAACTAAGTATATGTTTGGATTATTTTAAAAACTTGCCAATTTCTAATATAATATGTTTACCACTGACGTGTATTATAGCCGTCAATTATCACTGTATTTGTTTAATGCCCGTTTATTTGCTAATCAACAAAATGTATTTTATGAATTCAGTGAATTAATAGGTAAAAAAGAAGGGGCAATATGTGCTCTCTTGTACATCACTTCATCTATCACTATTCACTCATAAACGTCAAATGCCCCATATTTTCTGCGATTTATTTGGAGGACAACCCAAAAACTACACCGTTTTTTGATTCCTGCGCCATGTGGTTAATTACGAAGGTTAAAGTTCATTCAAGTTACTTTTCTTGTACGTGGTTATTCTTATATGGAGAGTGACAAAGATTTTAGATTGGTAAATCAAAAATCAAGAACGGAGCCTTCTTCTGACTGGATTAACGTACTACGTTCCTTTCTCTCGAATAAAACTGGCATCGTTTGATGTAGAAGACGCCAAACATAACGATTTTTGAGCTTGAACAAAACATCTCCAACTACTATACAAGAAGAAAAGCCCCTTTTCAATTCGTCCAAGAAAAAAATTACGTGTTGATCACACATCCTAGGCTCACTTTTTATCATTCTTCATATAATGGTTTGTGAAACTATGCTAATATCGTTGGGAAACCATTGAAACTTAATTTAACTGGAGAATTTAAATTCCCAGACTTTTTGTATAAAGCTAATGCAGAAGTAGGTAATGTCAAACAAGCCTGAGGGTTATTTTTTAGATATGATTCTCGAATCAAAGGAAAAATTTCAAGATATACGAAAGATGTTAAGTATGTAAAGTATTGCAGTGAAGAGTCGAAATTTTTGTGCAATTTAAAACATAAATACGCAATCATGTTGTGTGACGAAGTAAGGATGCATTTTTCTTTAATAAAAGTTTCACAAAAAGACATAGTCTCTTTGTTCTTCTCCGCAATGACAGGTAGTTTTGATACAATATTAATTGTAATATCTAAAAATTGAGGATCTAATCGCAAAAAATCCTTATAAATTAGTTACATAATGAATTAATGGAATCCAAATATGTATATTACAAAAACTAAAATAATTTTTATCTAGCTTTTTCAACGTTTTTAACATTAAAAGTTGATTTCTGGACATCTATTCTTTTTAGATTATCATCGTTCTTCTCGTGTGCTCTTCAATTGATTTGTTTTGTTAGAAAAAATCTATAGTACCTCGAGACACATGTGGTCATGTATTATCTTGTTAAAAAATTGAATTGTGTAGTGGTCTAAGATATGGCAGAAGATGTTGCTCCAAGTCTTCTTGGGGGTACCATTAAACAGTCATATTGTCTCTGATGAAAATCAAAAGTGACCTGCTACCATGAGCTATAGCTCCCCGCACCATTATTATTACAGACTGGTGCACATGCCTTTGGACTGAAAATTGAATGTCCCGTCTTTATTCTCGTTGTCTTCTTACTCTTTCCCGACCATTCTAACCACCCAGACAAAATGTGGATTTGTCGTTAAAAATTACGGTATTCCATTCCAGGTCCGATTCCACCCATTCTCTGCACCACTGCAATCGATTCTGTTGATGAAGAAATGGCACAGGTCGGTACGAAGTAATGTCGAAACTCCTGATCTCGCGGTAAATGGTTCACGTCCCAGTAGGTCGTCCATGTTCTGTAAACCACCGGTCTGCCAACACCCTTAACAAGAAAAACCTGTGGTCTCTTAACCTTAAAAATCTAAGGCGGCGATCTTGGAATTCTGCAGTTCTTCGACGTCTTCTTGAACCTCCTCTTTTTTTGTGACTGATCGTCCTGGATCAATGTCCTACAACCTAGCACGATATTTAACTCTGCCACTGTGTGGTGGGAATTGTACATAAAACATGTGTGGTGAGGTATATCATACCCCTAAATATACTTGTCATCTGAATTGGAGTGATACAGTTCTTACTAAAATTTTCATAATTTTTTACTTAGGAAATATCATAATAAGCAAATATACATATAACAAATTTCAAATGGCCTGCGTAAGAAAAAAAATTTTTACTGAAATAATTACAAAACATATATTTAGAAAACATAACAAAGATGAAGTAGGTAGAAACATGTATGAAAAATGAAATTTGCTTTCTTCAAAGTCAAAAAAACAATGTAAATATACCATTCTACATGATTTAAAGAGTTTGACCTTCTACACAAATAGATCATGTTAAATAACCATGTGATAAGCATGAAAAATGTTTACAGTTATTACAGTTATAAAAAAATCTTTCTGTCAACATTTCGCGGGTGTAAGTGGCACCTCTTTGAAAATCGCTGCCTTTTGCCAGGCACATTGATATCTTTATCAGGGTTTCATTTTTTCATTTGAAGACCTCTTGGAAATTGTTGATTTTGGGAGCGAATTTTTTCATGTTCAGCTACAAGCTGATAAGCTAGATTTTTTAGAAAAATCTCCTTTTTCCGTTTTCTTGTATATTGCATTTATAAATAACTTTCGAATTGATTTTAGCACAGTTTAGTAGGGCATAGAAAATCGTGAGTGACCACCTTTTACTATTATGTGAAACATCGTGGTAGGTTGACATTTGATTGACCATATCCACTCCGTCCTTCGTGCGTGTTGTAGAAATTTACTATTCCAGGTTTCAATTAATCGCCGGTTTCATTATCAATATCTGAGGTGTGATGAAGTGATGACATAAGTAAGACAACTTTCGATTTCCTAGGTACATAAGATACCAAAGTGATATCCTCTTGGAAACCAAATTTCGATAAGAGCTCTGGACGATTTTTGCTTTCTACAAAACTTGAAGGTAACTGCCTTTTATTTTTCCAGATAGTATCCACAAGTGTCAGACGAGACTCCTTGAATAACACTGTTATCAATTCATAACTGGTAATCCAGTTGTCAAAGGATATGTTTCTGCCAGATCCGGATATAGGTGCAATAAGTTTAATTGCCATATCATTTGGTTTTTTACTATAATAATAGCAACGGAGCCCTCGGACAGCTTCCTTACATAAACTTCAAGGTTTAAAACATAGTAAGATTTAGCGTCAACTACAACGAATATTTTGACTCCGTACTTAAAGGGCTTATTCGGCATGTATTGCCTGAAAGCATAGCGTTCTCTGAATTTTTCCAGCTTTTCATCTATTGTTAGAAATTCACTTGACGTGTACACGTTTTGACAATTTTGAGATTTTCTCAAAATTGTCAAAATGTTAATATTCCTTTTTTATCTTTCGTTAAATGTACGGCAAGTCTCCCCAAAAGTTTGTTACACTTTTCATGAATAAAAAATAAATTCAAAATATCACTATTTAAATAATTACTATTAAAGTTCATGTTTCCAAACTGCTGAGCGAACTTCAATTGTCAGTATATGACAATTACATTGACGCATTTTAGCAAGAAGCAGCCATATTCTTTTCAAAGCCAACTAAGATATTTCGAATTGTAAGTGTCTAATGTTAAAAAATTGCAAATTGAAAAGCGTTCGTTTTAGGTACAGGGGCACTTAATAGAAATCGATTCAGAATTAAATATAGAATCTAGACATGTAAAAATATACGGGGTGTTTCATTTAAAATAAGCGATTTTTTTGCTTTCAAAGTTCTTTAAATCTGACATTATTTTTTGGAGACCCTGTATAACATTTATAAAAACTTTTCCCGTTAATCTAATCTATCATGTCTGGATAACATATCAACAAATTTTCATAAAAGCAGCTTCAATAATAACTGAGAATTTTATATTTTGAATAAATGGTGTTTTAGAAAGATTTTTCTTTTAAATCAAATGTCTTCGAAACGGTTAGGTTTAGTTATAGAGATACATATGTAATAAGAATTTAATCAGGCTAATCCCTAAATTCCAAAAATGCAAAAATATACTGTGTGTTCCATTTGAAATAAAGAAGTTGACTTCGACTTCCGATATAACCGGAAGTGACATGATCTTCAAAATATATTTTTTTAATAGAGTGTATTTATATTAGTTTAATCCCAAAATATAAAAAATTGAAAATAGTTACAAGTCCAAAAATTTTTAATGAAATAGTTACGTGAATCACCCCGTATATATATAATTAATTGAACGTCCCTATTTGGACGGTAATATAGGTATTTCGAATAATATCCGTATCCAATAAATGAAAAACACAATAACAAATTCATGAAGAATAGTGGCAAAAACAGTAACAACAAAATATTTGGAATTCCACTTTATTTCAATAATTTGTAGTAAGTACTTGTTTACGTTATTTAGCATCGAAAAAAAGCAGATAATTAATTGTAAACCGATTTGATGAGTATAGTTTTTTTAGTTATTATAGTTTATTTATAGTAATTCATTTATATTATAAAATGATGCTTGGAAGAGCTACAGACGAGAAACTTCGTGGATTAGTGATAAAAATATACTGCTAAAAACAAAAAATTTTTGAAATTGCTAATGAGTTAGATTTACCCAAATCCACAGTTAAAGACATTTTAAAACTTTGTCGAAATAGCAGTAGTATTGTGATAAAGCGCAAAAGTGCAGGAAGACCAAGAGTATTAACTGACGCAAATTGTAAATCGTTGGTTAAAATATGTAAGAATGACCGTGGAAACATTGTCTGTGCCATTACTGCCTAATGGAATAAGCAAACAAAAACAACTTATCTAGGGAATGTTGTAAGAAATGGATACACAAATCTGGACTTAGTTTTTATAAGGTAAAATTCAACATCGAACAAAACAGGTATCTCACAAAAATATTGTAGGCTAAAGGAAAACTTCTTTTAACAGAGTTAAAAGAAAAATTGGCTTCTTTGAGCCAAATGAAAACTTTCCTGGACCGTTCAAAATTGATTAAAAGTTATGTTTAGTGATGAATCCACATTTAATGTATGTATTGAGAATCATAGACGGCGGATTATCCGGAATAAAAAGGGAGCGTTTCATAAAGACTGCTTACAAAGAACAGTAAAGTTCTCCAGTGGCGTTACGATAATGGGGTTGTATGTCGGGAAATGGTTTAGGAAGATATGAGTTCGTAAATTTCACTGTAAACGCTTTAAAATGCCAGCAAATTTTAGAAAGGAGCCTCTTACCCAGCATTGAGGATCTTTTTCTCAAAGATCATTTTATATTTCAACAGGATAGTGCGACTTTTCACACGGTTAAAACGACAAAAAATAGTTTGGGCATCATAACATTAATATCCTTTCGGGACCTTCAAGTAGTCGAGACTTAAACGTGATTGAAAACATATGGCATAAAATCGAACAACCAGTACGCAATGACCCACAAAAAACTATTCCGGAATGAATGGCGAAAATCACAGAAATATGGGAAAATTTTGCTTCTGACTAGTGTCATGTAATTAAATCAGTACTTTTCAGGATTCGAGCAGTTATTAAAGGCAAAAGAGACATGATATTTTATTAAACTGTTTTTTTTTTCATAATTTTGAATATTTTGTTGTCACTCTTTTTATCACTGTTCTTCATGATTTTGTTATTTAGGTTGTGTTTCATTGAATTGGATACTGGTATAATACGGAATACCTATACAGGGTGTCCCATTGGTAACCGCCATTATACATTTTAGGAAAACTAAATAGCAAAGTTTCGAAAATTTAGTGATTTGGTAAGAGCCATGGGGTGACTTCATCTAAAATATTTTCAATGACATCACACTTTCGGTTGTACTAGAAGTCGCTGCTTGCTTGCTTATTTGAAATGAAACACCCTATATATTATTGCATTTTTGGGTTCTCCGTTTAATTTTAATACAAGTTTGTTCATACGTTAGCTATCTTAGAATTAACAGTTTTCAAGATAGTATATGTAATTGAATGTTGAAAGTAACAGATGTAGATGTCTGCAGAATTGTAAATTGTTAACAAACGGAAAGGTATTTGTAACTTTTCTTTGTCAAAATACTGTGGAAAGGCCATATTTTAATATACTGTCGAGCTTTGTCTAATATTTTCTGTAGGGTGTCCACAAAAATGGAGCCAACTTGGACATTAAAAAATGGCCAAAACTTAAAAATTTAAATGGCACTCTACTATTGTTTTGATGTATTAACTGTGTTAAAAAATAACTTATGTTCATATTTAATTATCTATAGTTAAGTTGCATAATTTTTTAGTAATTTCGTTTTATAAGTTGATGCAGATATATGTAGTACATCCCTAATTCTAAGGTATAATGCGAATATGATAGACATATCTATGGAAAAGAGAAATACTAGCAAAATGCTATTGTTATGTGATATAAGTTACACACTTAAGTACGCACTTAAAGATAAAAGTATTCATATTTATTAAAAAGTATTCGCATTCATATTCACAGCTTAGAATTAGGGATATACTATCCCTGTTTCAAATTATAAAATGAAAGTACGCAAAAACTATACAACTTTACTATAGATAATTAAATGTGAACATAAATTCTTTTTCGACGTAGTTTCATAATACATCAAAATAAAAGTAGGGTTCCATTTAATAGGGTATATAAAAAGTGACCACTTTTCAATAAAATATTCATATATATTTTCTTTCAATGTAAAATATTATTAGTATTCAAAATATAACCCATTGTGGTCCACTGTCTTTTCCCCTCTTCCAGCCAGATGCTTGATTTCATACAGGTACCAGTTCTTGGAATGCCTATCGAAAAATTCCTGCATTGCTGTTTCAACATCATGGAATATATTAAATTTTTTTCCTTACAAGAAGTGGGCCATGGATCGAAACAAATCAAAATCTAATGGAGAAAGATCTGGACTGTATGATGGGTGTGAAAGAAGTTCGATCCCATCAAGATTTTTTAATTTTTCTTTGCTCTGACAAGAGGTATGCAGCCAGGCGTTATCTTGCTGAAACAGAACTCTTTTGTGGTTGACCAAAGCTGAATAACGCTGCGACAGTTTCGCGTACATTCTAACTGTTCGTAATAGAGGTCAGAGTTTATTGTGCATCCATCAGGAACAAATTCATGATGGGTTACTCTTTCGTAGTTCCAAAAAACGCAGAGCATTGATTTTTTTCCAACTGTCCTCTTACGACAACTGGAAAAGCTGCTTGACCTCAATCTAACCATTACCCATTGATATTGGGATTTCGTCAGTAAACCCACTTTTCATCGCATGTGACAATTTTTTTTTGTAAAATCGCAAATCGGCAGGGTTTTTTAAAAGATTTTTGCAAATATCTATCATCTTAGCGGATTGTTGGGGAGTAAGCTTCTGCGGGACCAGTCTGCTGGTCTTTTTCACCTTTCCCAAGGCGTGTAAATGACGACACACAGTGTCTTTTGAGACTCCACACTCTCTGGCAAGATCTTGAGTACTCGTGGCTGATTTTGACTCTACAGCTTAATGAAGATCTTCATTAACGTCCAATGATGGTCGTCTTGAGCTCTTCTTCTTTTTCAAGGACGTATCTCCACTATAAAATTTTTGAAACCAACGCCGCGCAGTTCGCTCGTCAAAGACACCTCCTTTAGTTTTCTTGATTTCACGAGCCACTTCGGCAGTTGAATAAGATTTTTTTCTAATAATGTCTTAAAATAACCAGAATTTCATAAGACACCATCATCTTGATTTTCCACTAAAAACATTTTAATTAAAGCTTTATCGAGCCAGTCCAATATTGATAAATAGGGTTAGGTTCGTGTTCTAAACTAAATATAAATTAGGTTAACGTGTTTACAGTTCGTGGAAATCATGTATTTTACGAAACGGTATTTTTTTTAATACACCGCTATTAAAATTTTTGAGTTTTTGACCATTTTTCTGAACATTTAGTTGTTAGGGCTTGTATTTCCGCCATTCCACCACATTTAACAGTCCCTACCAAATTATGCTTTTCTAGCGCGATATTTGGTTGCCTCCAGATTTTAACTTTTCCGTCATTGTGAAAAATGTTATATTGGCTTTTATCTCTAAAAATTACTTCGAACCAAAACTATTCTTCACATCCAACGTATTGCTTGGCAAACTGGAATCTCTTCTTACGATTTTTATTGCTAATGAAAGGTTTTCGCTTGGCTATTGGGTTCTTAAATCCATTTTTTTAAGACCTTTTATACAGTTTTTGGAAGGCACTTTTTCTTGGTTTCTTATACACCTCAACAGCAAGTTGGATAGCACTTATTCGAGAATTTTTTTTCGCTTTACGCACAATTATTACTTCTTCACTAAAAAAATCTTGGACGACCTAAGCGATGCTTTGAAGTAATTGAGTTATTTTTTTATTATTGCTAATTACTGTTTGGATGGAAGAGTGACTTTCATTTAACAATTAACCAATTTTTCTCAGCGATTTACCATTCTTATAACTTTATATTGTACAATAACTTTCCTTAAACATATGGGAATTTCTTTACGCTCTGGAAACACTTTTGTGAAAACACCAAAAATAACTCTTATAAGTATCCCAAAATCTACTAAACTAGTCTCAAATGATGTATTATTATTTTATTTAGAGTAAATATAAAATTCCACGTATGGGGAATCAAGGCTAGAACGTTTTGTGCACACAGTCCAAAAATTGGTTTATTTATCATCATTCTTACTTTATTACTTGAAGAGAGCAGAAGTCGAACATATTGGGTGTGTTTTGTATTCTCAATGCTTTTTCAAAAATCTTCCAAATAATTTTTTGAAAGTAGATGTATGTAGACTTTTGTCTGTAAGTGCATAATGATCTATACAGGGTGTAACATTTAACTTGAGACATCGCAATATCTCGAATAAGTGCTCTACGAAAAAAATGTCTATTATGAAAGTTTAGTTATTCCGCGGGGGAAATACATTGATGCTAAAATTAGTGCCCTTCTACCCTTCCTTGTGGGGGGTAGGGGTAACTTTGATTTCTTAAACGGCATCCCCTACTTTTTATTGCAGATTCGAATTCTACGGCAAAAAACACGTAGAATTTGTCTGGAACATTTTTTCAATTTATGATAGACGACGCTGTAATTAACGAAATTTTATTTTCCTTTCGCTTGTGATTTACTGGAATGTTTGGTGAAATCTGTTTAAAAAAAAAACTTTATTCTCACGCGTTGTTGGGGATAAATAAAAATAACACATTTTTATTTGTTTACATTTTTGGTTTAAACGTATAAAAAAAGAAATAACTTGAAGAAACAACTAATTTTACTCAGTTAGATATATTTCGGTTACTACATTAGAATGGAGTATTTGACTGACAAGAGAAAATTGAAATGGTTTTTGTTTATGGAGAAGCTGATAGGCTTCTTTATAATGCTGTCAGTCTCTACGCTCAGCGTTGTCCAGACAAAGTGCGGTCACGAGCTTCTTTCGCTCGAGTTATCAAACAGTTTTCCACTGAAGGGAGTATAAAACAGAAGAAAAGAACACGTGCAGCTCTATTTGTGGAGCAGACAATCGAGTACCAGTTCTAGGTACTGTGGCTCATAATCTCCATACAAGCACATGAGAAATATCACTGCAATCAGGTACTTCTCATATAAGTGTATGGAGAATGCTGAGGATGCACAAGTTTCGTCCTTGTCATATCTCTTTACTCCAAGAGCTTCCACGGGGTAGATTTTCAAAATCGAGTAACGTTTGGTCAATGGGCAAGTGAATAAATACAGTAATACCCTATTTTTTTCGTTACGTATTGTTTTCCGACGAATCGTCTTTACAAATCACGTCACTGTTAATAGGCAGAACATGCATTACTGGAATGGAGAAAATCCGCATTGGCTTCGACAAGTTGAGCAACAGCGTCTTTGGACTGTGAACGTGTGGTGTGAATTCATTGGCAGTAAACATATCGGTCCCCACATAATTCAAGGAAACTTGAATGGTGAAATGTACCGAGACATTTTGGAAAACGAACTGCCAACGTTGCTTGAAGACTTGGGCTTAGAAGTGCGACAGAACATGTGGTGTCAGCATTATGGTTGTCTAGCACACTGTTTGGGGATAGCACATAAAGTCCTTAATCCTGAATTCAATGATCTTTGGATTGGTAGAGCTGGTTCGGTGAACTAGCCTGCTAGATCACCAGATCTCACTTCGCCAGATTTCTTTTTGTGGGGTTATCTTAAAGACAAAGTTTATAAACAAGTACCAACGACACGTGGGAATACGAATGTGCGTATCAGAAATGCTTGTGTCGAAATTCCAGCAAACGCACTTCTTAGTTGTATTCGATCCTTCGAAATACGGATTAATAAATGCATCGAAGTTGAAGATTACCATTTTGAGTTCTTACTTTAAAAATCAACTGCAAAAAGTTTTTTTGCATCGATTTTAAAACAAATTTCATCAAACATTTCGGTAAATCATAAACGAAAGGAAAATAAAATTTCGTTGATTACAGCGCTATCTATCGTAAATCGAAAAAAATGTTCCAGACAAATTCTATGTGTTTTTCCGTAGAATTCAAATCGGCAATAAAAAATAGGGGATACTATTTAGGAAATCAAAGTTACCCCCCATCTCCCACACAAAGAGGGGAAGAGGGGCACTAATTTTAGCATCATTGTATTTCCCTCGCGGAATAATTAAATTTTCATAATAAACACTTTTTTCGTAGAACGCTTATTATTTGAGATATTGCGATATCTCAAGTTAAATGTTATATCCTGTATAATATATGTATGTCGAAGATTTAGTAGTTTATAAGTTTTA
Source organism: Euwallacea similis (assembly GCF_039881205.1). Taxonomy (NCBI): domain Eukaryota; kingdom Metazoa; phylum Arthropoda; class Insecta; order Coleoptera; family Curculionidae; genus Euwallacea; species Euwallacea similis. The sequence continues at coordinate 3,627,719 of NC_089612.1, forward strand.
GTTTTATGATATTAGAGTTAGTATGACAATGACGGGTAAACTGATAGAGCCGTTTAGAGATGAAGCACTCTCAAACGAGGTTGCTACTATCTCTGCTACCAAGAAAAGTGTCGGGAAATCCTGTTTGGGACTACGGTATGCCTCGGGAACGGAGAAGGAAAGGCAGGGGCAACAAATAGGCAGGCGAGATACAGAGAGGCAGAGGTGTGGTCAAGTAGTAGTAAATTCGTTAGTTTATTTTTCTATATTTTGATAATACATTAACATTTCTTAACCACGGAGAATGTTCATAATGCTATTCCGACATATAGATATACTTTTCGTTTGTGTATTTACAAAGAACTCTAACCCACCCTTTCCCAGTTCATTCACCCTTTTATTCCTCACTGAATAAACAACCCCACTATATCTTAATTTCAGTTCCTAGTCTAATTTACTTTACCCTTATTTTATGTTATCTTCCCCGTTTCAGCACTGCTCATTCAATATCGATTTTATTCTTGTATATGCAGGGCGATTATTTCTATTGCATTATTGGCACAACTCTTAAATTATTCAAGATTTATTTTGTCTTAGGTTTATATCTCGATTCCACCTTACCTCCCTCCACTAGTTTCAATAATATTTTTTTAAATGTAATTTAGCTATACTGAATTTCCAAACCTCTCATTTTATCGATAATGTTATTGATGAAATTCTACCTTAAAACTAAAATCCTGAAATAAAATTAAAAGTTTTTGAAGGATTAATTCCTGTTTTAAATTGACAACAATGAATTTCACATTAATTATTTCTCCTGCAGTATCAAGACTTGCTGAAACTCCACACAAAACACGAGGCGTCAGACGAGAGTGATGAGGGCGAAACGGAGGAAAGTGCTCCAGTGTTTGACTTGGACTTGATAAAAGCGAACTCAGTCAACGCTAAAGATTTAGATATAAGTCCTGAATTTAAATTTACTGCTGCGCAAATACAAAATACCGACAATGTAGAGGCCAACAGTTCTCGAAAATCTTCTAAAGTAGCGCCGAGTTCGTTAACGGAAAATAAGACACCTCCTGAAGGTACTTCTGGAACTGCCCCGGTCAGACATTTAAATGCTGATAATACAAATCTTACCGCTCCGTCATCACTGAATAGTAGTACTGTTAGAACTAGTTTTCCGAAATATTCAACATCAAAATCGATAATGGGAGATGAAGCATCTGCCGAATATTATGCTGCTGCTGCTGCGTCCGCTGCAATAGGACAATATTCCTTTTACAATGCAAAATGTCAAGCAATTGCGAATAACATGCGAGTATTGATGACACGAGCTTACTGTTACATTTGCGGGGTTCAACCTGGATGCGGATTGCACTATGGAACGCCACATCATTTGAGCAAGGCCGTGCACTGGGTTGCAGCAATGACTGGGGTATGTATTCTCCTACAGCCTTGGTCAAAATTATTTGCCACCCCTCTCAATTCTTAGAAATTTAATTTTTTTTTACTCTAAGCAATTATTTTGTATTTTATTATCAATCGGTGCGATCATCTGTATAACGTAAATAAAGTATCGCATCATAAACATGCGAGGACAAGTCGCTACACGATTACAGCGACAAACTTGAATTTTACTTATAGGTATTCATTTTACTCGATCACTCGTAGTATGCACATCGATTAACAATTATTAGCTTATAGTCGTTTATTCTAAAGAAAACTCTTATTTTTTGACAAAAATGCCAAAAACGAGAGAATTAGATTTAGAAAAACGTATAAAAATTCAATTACTTTTTGAGGAAGGTAAAAATAAAACACAAATCGCAAAAATAGTCAAGTGTCCTCGTAGTACTGTCAGATATACATTAAAACGTTATAAAAAATCAAAAAGTTATGAAAATTTAAAAAAGTGAAAGAAAACGTATTACAAGTGCAAGAGAAGAACGGCAATTGGTACGCACTTTACAAAATCGGAAAGACACATCTTCTGAGCTGGATGTAAAATTATTCGGGGGCACTGAGAAAAAAGTTTCTGCCAGAACATTCAGGAGACGACTTCAATATGCCGGGCTTAAAGGTTGTAAAGCAAGGGAGAAACCGTGGCTGTCAGAAAATAATTAAAAAAATGCTTGTAGTGGTGTATTTAACATAAAAATTTCATTGAAGAGGATTGGTCAAATATCGTGTGGTCGGACGAGTGTAACTTAGAGGTATATTTATTTTATGAATTCTAAATTTATTTCAATTACATTATAGTAATAGAGGAACAAGTAATATTCCTATTAGTCGTCCTTTAAATATTCAATGATTTTTATAATAATTTAAGGTTTTTGGTACCGCGGGTGCAACCTTTGTTAGACGCAGAATAGGCGAAGAATACAAGCCAGAATGTATCGTACCAACCATAAAACACGTAGGAGGAAGTATAATAGTATGGGGTAGTATGTCGGTATACGGGGTGGACGAAATCGTTGTGTGTGAGGGCCGAATGGATTCAAAAAAATATATTCAAGTACTGGAAACGGCACTAGAACCGTCTTTCAATAAAATGTTCGGTGACACCAACATGGATGACGTTCGTTTTCAGCAAGACAACGCGCCATGTCACAAATCGCGAACGACAATGAAGTGGTTCTCGGATGATAGGATTGAGGTCATAGATTGGACTCCTCAGTCACCGGACCTCAATCCCATTGAACATCTGTGGGCGATACTGAAGCACACAATTAGAGAATACTCTATTACATCAAAGGAATCACTAAAAAATGTTTTGATTCAGGAGTGGCATAATATTACTCCACAAGAATGCCGACATTTAGTGTCAAATTTATCCAAAAGAATCGCCGCTGTTATTAAAGTTAAAGCTTTTCTACTAAATATTAATGTTTAATGTTTTATTTTAATAAATATTCCTATTTTGATCAACTGGTATTTTCCTTTTATCTCGAATATAAAATAATTTAAAATTGTTGAGTTTTAACATAAGTGGCAAATACTTTTGCCAACGCTGTATATTAAAATTTAAAGCCCATCTTAACAGGAATATTTGCAGACCCGCAATCCGTATGTGATCGCTCAAGTGTTTTGCGCACCGTGCAATGCACCCCTCATTGCTGGGGATGTACATTACTTTAACATGGAGCATAAAATGTAAGTATTATTGATTGACATCTCAGAGGAAGTAATAAAATACAATTCGTTTGCCAGAAATGAAGAATATTTCTGTCCAGTTTGCCTTAGAATAAACCAGCAGCCTATTCAATGCCAGCACATTTATTCTGCATCGCACAATAAGAATATGCAAGCTCGAGGATCAGCCGTCGAATTTTCCAAGTTGATACGACCAAATCAACTAGGTATGGCCATAGAGCTCCAGCACCATCTAACTCCGGTCAAATGCTGGCTTTGCGACCATACGATGCAGCAAAATGACAGCCATTATCGCACGAAAAAGCATTTGAAGAAAGTGGGGGGCTGGATAAACCTTCACAAATTCCGGTTTGGATTGTTCGGGTTCAGGTCCTGGCATCATTTATACTGCGAATGTTGCAACGCGGTATTTATCGATGCACATTGGGCATTTCGACATTATGAGTCGGAATTTCATCGAAAGTGAGTTTTACATTTATACATATACAGGGTGTAACAAATTTAAGTGTATGAATGGGGATCTCGGAAACGGTAAGAGATACAAACTCGATTAAATGGAGACAGAGTTGCGTATTTTGGCGTTGAATAATAATCCATTTGCGAATTTTTAAAAAATCCAATACTTTTGGAAATATCCAGTAAAAACCGAATATTTGGATTTTCGTTTTCGTCAAAAAACTCAAAATCCATTACCGGAGAAAGCTGATAATAAAAATTATTAGAGCACTTTTTGTCTGGCTTTCTACTGGTGTAATCGATATTTTTACTCAACGATTGGTTTTTGAAATATTATAGGCTACTTTGGATTTTTTTATGGGCGCCATCTTAGATTTTTACAAAAATGGAATCTACATGAAATTTCCTTTCTAGTCATATATTATGTTCCAGTATTTTAGTGGATTGTATATTAATTAAAGTAAAGAAAACACTTCCATCAAAAGAACTTTCAATTGCGTTTCCATGTCAAGACAACAAACGTTAGATCTTATTTTCTTAATAGATTTATTACTCAGTCCACTAATTTTATTGAACAATGAAGTTTTCAAATGAAGAAAAGGCTAATTTAATTAGGATATTTTATTCTTGTCAACGAAACATGTTTCGTGCATCAGATATGTATCTTTAACAGTATCTCGAAAGAAGACAATTACATATGACTTATTTCAGAATGTTACATAAAAATTTGAATGAATCGGATCATTCAACAAGCCTCTCCAAAATTATGGTATCAAAATAACGCAGGAAGGAATTAATGCATTAATTAATTTGGTAAGCCATTGTTTCTTTCCAATGTTTGAAGTAAGGGGGCTGTTAATTATTAGGTAAAGAATAATTCGTCTGTGTCAACAAGGCAAATAGCCACAGAAGCCAATTCTTCATCTTTAAATATAATAAAATGTTGAAGAATTTTGAAGAAAGAAGGCTACCATCCTTATAAAATTAAAACAAGGCAAACATTGCATCCAGGTGATGCTGAACCCAGAACCATTTTTTGTCACTGCATGTTGAAATAGACACAAGGAAATGATAAATTTACAAATGACATAATTTGGTGCGATGAATGCAGATTTACGAATTGTAGTATTTTCAAAGGAAAGAACGAACACGTTTGATCTAAGGAAAGTCCAAGAGAGTTCAGACAATTTCGACCACAAATTAAATTTGGATTTAACGTTTGGGTAGGATTATATAACAATCAAATATTAGGTACTTTTTTCTATGAAGATAATTCGAACTCACAAAATTATTTACAATTTTTAAATAATCAGCTTCAGGATTATTTAATGGAGATACCGCTGGCCAAACATCTACGCATATGATTCCCGCAAGATGGTGCTCCTGTGTATAATGGTAGAGAAATTACCATTTTTTAAAATTTGCACTTTCCTAATTGATGACTCGGGAATCGGGGTGTAGTACGTTGGCCAGCGTGATCTCCTGATTTGAGTTCTTTATACTATTTTGTCTGGGGAGCTACAAAGTATAGCTAATAAAGTGTACGAAACACCTGTAAATACCCAAGAAGAATTGAGAGTACGGATTGTGAATGTCTTAAGAAGTATACCCCATAGATTAATTCACAGAGCAAAGAGAAAATAATTAAAAAAGCGCGCAAGTGTCTTGAGGTAAATGAACACCTTGTTGAACATTTACCTAATTAAATAATACATATGTTATAATTATATTATATTAAGTCATATGCAGTTGTTTATATGTTTTATGTTATCCGTTACCTAATAATTAACAGTCTCTTAACTTCAAATATTGGAAAGAAACAATGGCTTACCAAATTAATTAATGCATTAATTCCTTCCTGCGTTATTTTGATACCATAATTTTGGAGAGGCTTGTTGAATGATCCGATTCATTCAAATTTTTATGTAACATTCTGAAATAAGTCATATGTAATTGTCTTCTTTCGAGATACTGTTAAAGATACATATCTGATGCACGAAACATGTTTCGTTGACAAGAATAAAATATCCTAATTAAATTAGCCTTTTCTTCATTTGAAAACTTCATTGTTCAATAAAATTAGTGGACTGAGTAATAAATCTATTAAGAAAATAAGATCTAACGTTTGTTGTCTTGACATGGAAACGCAATTGAAAGTTCTTTTGATGGAAGTGTTTTCTTTACTTTAATTAATATACAATCCACTAAAATACTGGAACATAATATATGACTAGAAAGGAAATTTCATGTAGATTCCATTTTTGTAAAAATCTAAGATGGCGCCCATAAAAAAATCCAAAGTAGCCTATAATATTTCAAAAACCAATCGTTGAGTAAAAATATCGATTACACCAGTAGAAAGCCAGACAAAAAGTGCTCTAATAATTTTTATTATCAGCTTTCTCCGGTAATGGATTTTGAGTTTTTTGACGAAAACGAAAATCCAAATATTCGGTTTTTACTGGATATTTCCAAAAGTATTGGATTTTTAAAAAATTCGCAAATGGATTATTATTCAACGCCAAAATACGCAACTCTGTCTCCATTTAATCGAGTTTGTATCTCTTACCGTTTTCAAGATCCCCATATATAGACTTAAATTTGTTATACCTTGTATATTTTTTATATGTATATTTTATTATGCATGTTTGGTTGTACATTTGAACGCTTTTATTGAGGCAACAATACGCAAGCGCTTAATATGTTAAAACGAGCCATTTATTACATGCCATCAAATTGGGTAATTCTGAGAATTGTATCGTGGCTCCCTGACTCTATTCATCTAATTTCAATAAAAATTTACACATACAATTCTATAGTCAGTTAAGTAAACATGTTATTTCCTCATATTTTAGGAATATGACTTTATTTTGCAACATCTGCAGAACGCACTTCATGCAAGGGAGAGATTTACGCAATCATCTCCAGTTGCTTCATGGCCTCGATGTTTCCGACCACGCAGGTAATAATGGTTAAATAATTATTTACATAACAAGGACGAAAAGTGATACTTTCTTCTTTCAAGTGCACTTTTCCCTTTTTACACTAATTTTAGTATTTGCTTTTAGCCTTCGAATCATACGCGGGTATTTCTTGGTGCGAGAATATTAAGGAATTGTTAACACTCGATGAATGTGAGTTGTGCGCCCGTTTACTTGTTGACCGTAAGGAGGCACAAAATCACCACCATCGAAGTGATCTCTTTGATGAGGTCCTAAATGAAAACCCCGCAAAAACGGCCAATTCTACACTGAAGGACAACGTTGTGGAGGAGTTTAAACGTGCCATACACCAAATTTTCTTAACTGGTACTCTGTCTTTGGCTGAGGCTTTACAACGCTTGAAAACTTTGAATTTAACCTCCAATGATCCGATCTGCAAGAAATCTGAATTAAAACTTTGCGAATGTCTCTCGAAAATCGTTGTCAACTCCCGGCATCCTCTAGATCTTGTTGACACTGCAGCTCAAGATTCTGCTAAATTGAAACTGGATATGGAACTCTCAAGACTCGCGAGGAATTGCAAGAAACTTGCCGTTGGAGTTGCCGTGAGATATGTCCGAGATCTGAGAAGTTTTATTTTGGGTTTGACTAGTGGACGGGATACCATGGACGTTGGGAGGATTTTCTCTAGTAATGCTGTGTCAGAGGTAGATGCAACTTTAGATACCCTTGAAGAAGAATTGGAAATTTTGGAATTATTATTGGAAATCAACCAAAAAGTGTATGTATCTTGTCCAACTCACAGTCTTTCTTTGGTAAAGCGCAAAGGAGACATAAAAATTGGGGTCGAGGTGGCTTTGGATATCGTTAGGAAATTTAATGCAGGCATTATAAAAATAACTCGCTCACAAATGACTCCTTTCTGTCCTTTTTGCCACTCACTGCCAGTTCATTCCCCAGAAGACACAGACCTCCATGATTGTCATAGCAAAGTTCTAACTACTGTTTCCTCTCTTTGGGAACATGGCTGTGATGAAGCTGCAGCTGACGATCTCACCAGTTTCAGATTACGCATGGAAATTGCGCGAACCAAGGCGTTTTTAAGCAAAGCCAATGTATTTCCCGTTCAGGTAGCGCTAGCGTATATTGAACGCTTCAACGATTTTATCTTTCAAGTCAAGAGGAGGCTGGAAACTGATAAAATTAATGTGGAAAATGTGTTCGGGCCTTGGGATAATGAGGTAACATGTGGAGTCTTCCTTCATAGAGAAATGCACGAGTTATATTATTGGCTGACGCAATGTAGGCACTATTTTGAGTTGGAGGTGGCTTTGGATATTATCACGCAGTTCAATGCGGGATTGCAGAGTTTGGTGGACACGTATAATTGCGATATTGCGTATGCAGATGAAGGTGCTAGTACGAGTCTTGTAAACTCCCAACTTAAGGAAAATGACAATTTTACCATGAGCACTGAAGATCATTATAGTGTTAATGTTGATGTTGGCAGCAGCATCCTTATTGAAAGTATTTTGGTCAATTGTAACGTTACTACTAATGTCGAAAAAGGTGACATTGTAGGAGCAGAAAATGATATTGTTGATTGCCATGTTGAAGATGTTGATGAAGTCGAGATTGCTGTCATTGGTAATAATGCCGTTAATAGCGCTACCGTTATGGACAGTTTGGTGGAGCCACAAAAAATAGACCATGAAGTTACCGATGTAAAAAATTATGACGATAATGATATTATTGTTATTGGAGATTCCCAAATTGAGAACTCTAACAACGCCGATACTGCCGTGATTATAGATCACAATTTTGCCGAAATTGGAAATGATGACGCTAAAAACAGCACCGTTATAGACAGTTTGGCGGATGATTACAAAGAATGTTCTGATGTTGAAGAAAATTATGTCGTCACTACGATTATTATCGCAGATTCTCCAATTGAGAGGGCTGGCAACACTGATATTAGCATGACTACTATACATCACAGTGTTACCGACAGTACCAATGATCAAACTAATAGTAATATCATTATAGACAATTTGGTGGACGTGACCAAAGCAAATTCCGATATTTCTGATTTAGAAAGTGATAATGTTGTGACAGTTATTGCAAATTCTCAAATTGTTCAGACCGACTATACTGATGTTGACATAATTACTGACCATGACGGTGGTGTCTGCATTGACAAGAATGACGATGGTAGTAACACTCCTCTAGGTGACATTGCTGTCATAGATGTCAATAGTGGAATTAGCGTACATTGCGATGTCGCCACTGCTAACAATGATGATGCAGGCACTGGCAGTGAAAATGATTGGGATTGGACCTGTGTCGGATGCTAAGAGCCGATAATAGTGACGTCGCAACACAATGCGGTTTCATAAAGAATGTACAAAATTTTGCCCGTACTCGCTGCGCCAAGCAGATACTGAGAGATACGTTTGTTCTGCTATGTAAGTCACTGAATCTGTTCGGTGCGACTAGCTATTTTTATATAGGTTAAATAATAATTTTAATTTAAAGTATATTTACCTATTTCCTAAGTAAAGACTAATTATTAATATCAAACTACCTCCGCATAAGACTTTATATACAATGAACAAATATTAGTACAAATATATGGGTATTTTTGTTATTTAGTTTTAAGTTGTGATGATATTTATTTCAAATTTTATATTTATTAGATTTATAAGATTTGTCATTCTAGGTAATAGTTATATTTATTTAATATGGTTTTGATGTACATGTATGTTGTGCAAAAAAATTATGTATCTTACAAGAAGTTTCATTGCGCCTTTATCCTATTTCACGTAAAAACTCTCAAAAGCTTTTAAAAAATCTTCTAAAGATGCTTTACTCAAAAGTTGGCCGACTCCAACTGTCCATCTCTGCCACATTAAGAAATGGTTTCATATAAGAAGGGTGCATAAATAGTTACGGACGCATCTATTAGTTTTATTTTAGATAAATTCGTAGCAACGTTTATCAGCCTACTAAAATCACTTTCAAGTAGAGCATTAAAAATGATAAACTTATCTACTTAAGAGGTAATAAATCTTACGTTCTATGATTATACTCAATAATGTGTGTTTATCAGGGTCACCTGGTATTTGGACTGGATTTGTGCTAATTCTTTGCCAGTAGAAGAGGCCAGCACCAGTTTATAGCTCTATTTGAAGGTGTTGATTTGAATTATTATATATATTTTAATTAAATCAAAAATTGAATGAACTGCAAAGCATTTCTTAATGTGATGTTTCGTCACGAAGTACTAAAACTATTAAGAACAGAGGAAAATATCGATAAATTGTTCCTCTAAAAAAAATTAGAATTTATCAATTTTAAATGGAATATTGGAAATACCATTGTACACTTTCAGCATTTATTACAATACAATAACATTCATGGTTAAAAATACGTTATTTGGTTTTTGTTGAATTTTTATAAGGCCAACGTAGGAAAATAAAAAATAAAAGCTCGGCCAGAGAATAAAATTATCTTTCAAACAAGGTATAACATAACTCCTCTTCTAATTTGAAAATTGAGGGACATTTCGAAAACAACTTTTTTACTAAACGATGTCCCCCTCCCTATTAAAGTTGACGTGTTTCAGCGTTTTTTTTTAACAAACGACAAAAAAGATTCAAGGTGGACACTTCTCTGGGACACCCTGTATATTATAAGACACATCTAAAGATTAACTAGCGAGGAAACTATAACAAAATCACAGAGTCTCAGTATTTTCAAATGTACCTGGAAGTCTTCCATAATCATACGTCACTAGATGCTTTTTAATATTACTAGATTATAATTTAAGCCTTTAAACCGGAACGCCCTGTATATTATTGTACTTTCTTATAGCTATTATTATCGGTTTTTGAATATTTTTGACCTTTATAAGTATATGATTTGACAAATTTGCAAAAATATTTCGGTCAGAATTTGGGATGCTAAAACGCTACTTTCTTATACATACAATGTGTTCATTTGAAAATTCCCCACCCCACGTATCTTTTACTCTGCGAAAAATTTCAAAAATCGCCGTAACCCGTCGATTTTTGTTCTAAGGGGGACTTTTTTTGGCCTAAACTGAATCGTGGTAGAATTATCCCTCTAACCCCTAGCAACCACAACTTTGAAATCTTAAATATGACCACCTCCCTTGTAATACATTATTTTAAAGAGCGTTTAATTTGAGATCCAGTCATACTTTTATTTTTAAAATTGGTTGAATTTTAGAGTTATGGACAAAATAACAATATTTTGTTTATTTCTTATTTAATTGACCTAAATTACAATATTGTTTATTTAATTATTTTGATTTTGCCAATTTATACATTTTTTATTCTTAAGTAAAAAAGAGCAAAAAACATAAACTTTATAAAAATAACAATTGGAATTTTGTTTTTTTCATATTAGAGGATAGTGAATATGTCCGGGTAACATTAGAAACGTTTTCCATGTTTAACGTTATAATTTAAGAAAGCAAAAGTAGAAAGGCAAACTAACGAATTCACTACTACTCGACCGCCCTTCTGCCCTTCTATCTCTTAACTGCTTGTTCTTTTTCTCCTCTTAACTTTCCCCGATCGGGGGGTCCTTAAGACCCAAGGGGAGTACCTGCTAGTCCCTGTTTCTCGTGGACAAATCCCACACGTGGGCACTTAATTATGTCGGTAGTAGTGACCTCGTTTGACAATGCTTTATCTTCAAGATGGCTTTGTCAGTCTGCCCTTCATCTATTATCGGTTCTAATGGTACAATTCTAATTTAAGAACTAATAAATCTCCGACATATACATATACCTAAACAAAATATTGTTATTTTGTCCATAACAACCCTAAAATTCAATCGATTTTTAAAATAAAAGTATGACTGGATCTCAAATTAAACGATCTTTAAAATAATGTATTACAAGGGGGGTGGTCATGTTTAAGATTTCAAAGTTGGGGTTGCTGAGGGTTAGAGGGATGATTCTACCACGATTCAGTTTAGGTCAAAAAAAGTCTCCCTTAGAACAAAAACCGATGGGTCACGGCGATTTTTGAAATTTTTCGCAGAGTAAAAGATACGTGAGATGAGGAATTTTCAAATGAACACACTGCATACAACATCCTATATGTGGTGCGATTTCTAGAATTTATTGCTTATTAAGATTAAAATGTCAATGGTAATCCCTATACCCAATTAATTTATGAGTTATATCTAAAAAGTAATAGAGATAGGTTTTTGAAAGTTTAAATGGCTTTGAGACTGAGTTTTTGTCATAATTATTAAAAGTACGCTCCTGTGTTAAATAGTACATAAAACTCCAAAGGTTCTTCTGCAAAATCTGTGAATTTGGAGTAGATTTTTTCAGAATCAGGATTGTACTGAATAGACAATTTGAAAAAGGGTTAAACGTTGGAAAAAAGTATGACACAATTGATATTTATATTTGTTATCATTATAACAACAATTTATTGTTACAAATTTATTACATTTAGCAACTCTCATTAAAATTCAACGATTTCTGTAAATATTTCGGATGCAATACTAATGGTAGGAGCATCTGTTGATGGCGAAACTGTAGCCATAGCCACCACTGGCTCCGCCGATGTAATAGTACAGGAACTGTGGGGATATCAATTGGGGACACTGGTATAGTTGTTTGAAGGAGGGTCTAAACTAATTATAATCTCTAACATAGGCAACATCGAAACATCAATAGAAGAAACAGTTGTTTGGCTATCAGCAGTAGGCTCAAGGGTGGCAGTTACTGAAGAAGTGTAGAAGCTGTAGTCTCAAGGGTCGTTGTAGAAATAGGATCTGATGTAGTCGTTGTAAGTGATAGAGTGGTCATCATAGTTATCGTAGGAATTGGTGCCAAATTGGCCCTAATCCAATCCAAATATGAAGTAAAACATTGCTGGAAACCTTTGGGCGTAGCCCCAGTTACTTCCAAACGAATTGATGCCAACTTGTACCCCATTAACCGTCAACGAGCCCCCTGAATCGTTTTCGCAAACAGCTCTTCCGATGTAGCTAAACATGCAAATGTCTTCAACCGACCCTAGGTAGACCAAGCTACAAGCGTAGTTGCTCCTAACATAAGAAGACAGCTCCATGAGAACTTCATTAACATCATCTGGAGTAGACTCATTAGTAGATCCCCATCCAGTAACCAAAGACGTTTTGCCAGTGAAATCTTGACTATCGTCTTCGAGAAGGAGTATTTGGTTTATGAAGGCTACAATAATTATTGAGGTTGTTATATCTTACCAAAGGTTCTTGAAGGTGTTAATACCTGAAAACTCTACCGGTTGGGGAAGTTGAATAATAGCGATATCGTTTTTGAAGGCGTTTCTATCTCATTGTGGATGAATGACTATCGGCCAAATCTGCCACTGCATCGTCAGCGAGAGTGGGAGGGATATGGTGAGTGTTGAAATAAACTACAATAGAGCCTTCTAGACTGTTTATCTCATTCACTATTAGAAGAAATTGAATTTCAAAGTGTGCTAACGAGTCGAGGCAATGAGCAGCTGCGAGCAGGTTTATTTGATCGATGATTGAAGCTCTGCAAAAAACTATCAATGAATGAATCCACTGACACTATTATCCCTACTTATGAGAAGACTATAAATATTTGCAGAAATTATTAGGAAAAGACTTGCTTGATAAGAGTGGGAGATGGCCTCAATTCCTCCTATAATACGAGTCTCTACGTCGAAGCTTTCTCGGAACTTCAGGGCCAAATAATTGCTTGAAGTCTCATTTGGGAAGTTTAATTCGGCCTAAAGAATTTAGATGAACTAAATTCAGATCAATTTTTAATTACTTACAGCTCTGGAGGGTGCACATATTACAGCTAAAATAAATAGCAATCGAGCGTCCATTACGGGATCAGAGAAGACATCTCTTATCGTTAATTCCAATTATATACCCCAATAACCATTTTCTCCCTGATCAACGCTCATGCAACTTTGCCAGTTTCTCATTGTGTAAACAGATATAGAGAGGCATACATTTTGCCCGTGGAAACCAACTCCAACGTGGTGCAAGTATCCCCCAATGACGTAGTGATCTATGAATGGTCCTATTCTCTTGAATGACATTACTATTATAATATTAGGTTTCATGACCCGATACCTTTAAATGGTAAGAAACGATTAAAGTATATTGTTTGCAAAATTAGATTAAAAAAATTATGATATCTCTAAATTATGCGATGAGTGATTTACAGCTATAGCATTTCTTTTGTAGCCTACATAAGTCTGGTGCTTCGCCTGTGAGCTGCCTTTCACGACTACTTGGAGAACACCACCTTGATGAGTGGCTGAAAGAAGCCTTCTAATGGTATTAACACTATCTTTCCAGTCTTAAGGGACGTCTCCTCCTATGTAATTAGCAACTATGTCTATAGATTGGCCTATCTAGGCACAGTGCATTTACATTTCCGGAACTAATGGATGGGGCAGTTGCAATGGAGATTCGGGTGGACCTTTGGTTTTCAACGGATATTAGGTTGGTTTAATATTTTTAGTCAAATTTATGCAAAAAAAATATTTTTTGCTTTCTAAGATTGATGTGGTGTCCTTTCGTAATGGAGCTATGAGCAAACATGGCCTTCATGTTTTGCCAGAACAACTCATTACTTGAACTGGATTTACCAAAATATGGCCTCAGATTGTAAAATGTTACCGTAAAAGCTAGCCATATACATATGTTTATTGGAGGGGTCCAACCACTGTAAATTATACCTATTTAAGAATAGTGCGTAAATTGTAGGAGCATGGTGCGATGAAATATATTTTTCAACTTTCGAACAATAAGGCCAGTAATATAGAGAAAGGTTGATAGTAACTTTACCTAATTCTTAAATTGTTGTATTCATATTCCAATTGTATCATTCATTAGGTAATAATTACTTTAAATTAAGAGACGAAATTTAATTTGAAGATATCGTCAAGGAAAATGTTTTGCAGACAAAATGGTGTATAAATACCACGTATTTGGTTAATTCTAAATTATATTGTTTTTCCAAATCTTCTATAAATATTGCTGACTTCTTTTGGTCAATTTTTTTTTAAAACATTTTTCTCTACCAAATTGTCAAGAAACATCCTCCGGCTCTGGCTTATTTGAAAAAAAAAACGAACTGTACCATTTGCATTTTTCTTTGAAGTAAGAACACTAAAATTTTACCAAATCCAAAATGCTAATAAATATCTCATTTTTTTGGTCAATTTGTGGTTATTAAGAACAGATAATTTCTCCTTATTGTCAGGAAACTTCATCAGGTTCTTGATTATTTGAAAGAACCCTATTAACTGGGTTGATTAGTGAAATATGGAACTTCACAAGGGTTATATGTTCCGCCAAATTGTCGAGAAACACTTTATGTTTTGGTATAGGAGTATTTCCGTTCAAAGTAAGATTAGTAAACTCCAGCAAGCTGTCAAGAAATTTTCTCTGGTAATTGTTTAATTTAAAAAATATGTCAGTTAGGCTAATTAAAGAAAAGTGAAAATTTTTGAAGGATTGGATATTCTCATTACTCCAAATTGTCAGGAAACACTTTATTCCTGGTCAATTTATGTAAATTTGAAATAAGACTGATACAGGCGACATGGATAAAAATGCCTTTAGATTTTTATGCAACTCTTCACACATCCTACCGCATTTAATACCAGGAATTTAAGAAGATTAGTAACGACTTTATCTGATTCTAATTAGTCTGAATCAAAAATTATGCAGTGAGAAACACTTATCGAGGTTTCAACAACATATGCAGATGTTTAATCAGCCGTAACCACTCGAAATAAAGTAGCACATAGAGAATACTACAGATAATAAAAGTAAAACCCTACAAGTTTTGATATAGCAAGTTAGAAATAGCAGCTGTAAAGCGACTATAAAGATGCATTCTAAGTGTTTTATTGTGGTTTTTGCAATTCTAACGATCTTGGTAAGGTTTAATGACAATATTCTTGGCTAAATTAATAAACTTCTTATAACATTCCAAATGTGAGCAACATTTACTTTCTGCATGTTACAGAGATGCATCTACAGTTACGCTCCTTTGAAAATTGTCAACGGAGATGAAGTTGTACCTCATTCTCTTCCTTATGTTGTAAGTTGCTAAATAAACAATTTAAACAAAAAAAAAAAGAAAAGATTTATGTAGGTCTTCTTGGAGTCAGTCATAAATGGAAGAACAGTCAGATGTGGAGGGTCTCTGGTAAGACAAGATCAAATCTTAACTGCAGCCTCTTGTCTCTATGAGTAAGTATTACAGTGCACTAGAGACAATACCTGTAACGAAATTTTCTTAGAGCCGAGAATGTCTCCATTATCGTTGGGGCTCATAACATTGAGCAAAACGAAACTACCCAATTCAAAATAAAAGGAGCAACAAATTTTACAATCCATGAAAACTACACTTCTGAGACTCGTGCCAATGATATCGCTTTAATTAATCTAGATATAAACGTACCTCTTGCTAATGGTAATACGTTGATTGAGCATATTTTAATTTTAGATACTAATAAAATTCGGCAGATTCAATTGCTCTGATATCAACTCCTCCATTGGCCGATATCCTTCAAACTTATGCAGACGATTTGGGACTGGTTGCCGGATGGGGCAAAACCAACGATACTGACCCAACTTATTCCCCAGTGCTCAGAAAAATTGAAATCACCATAATCCCGTTTTTGTCCTGCACCATCCCCTACCTATTTAAAGTAAAGGAGTCCCAGATTTGCACTTCCGGCATACAAAACAGCAAAAACATTTGTCTTGGAGATAGTGGTAGTCCTTTGGTGGTGAACGGAACTCAGGTATTATTAAGTACGAGTGTTAAATTTTAAGGTTTATTCATGGCAATGTTTTGTAGGTGGGGGTGGCATCTTATGGTAGTGATTTTGGGTGTTCAGTAGGTGCTCCAGGAGTCTACACTAGGCTGACCAGCTATTACTCTTGGCTAGCCGCAAATGTACACTAAACAAACATTTTCTGCCACTAATTTATAAAATTGTTATTTTTGAAATAAATCAATCTACAAAGTGTTTCATAATTCATCATTATAATTTGGCCAATAATAAGTCGAAATAGTCAATAGAATCAAAATCAACTCAAAAAATTTATTACCAACTTCAAATACTTTCAAATTTTTTAGCTGTAGGTTTGATTGAAATGACCCCGATTTTTGTAGTTCAATGTGATTGAACCTCTTTCTATTCATTGTACATCGGGTCGAATCAAAAGATAAAATTGAAAAGAAAAGTTAAAGAGGTTCGTCAAGAAAAATATGCTCTTGTGGACAAAATGGCGAATGAAAGTTACATATTTAATCTCCTATGAAAAATAAAATTATTATTGTTCTTCCAAATCTTTTAGAAACACCTCTGATTTTTTCAATTTTTCTTTGAAATAAGTAAAGTAAGCTCCACTAAATTGTCTAATCTTTCTCTTGTCCTTGCATATTTATTGTTCGCGAAGAAATTTGTTCCTCCATATTGTCAAGAAACTCCCTTCGATTCCTGCTTATTTGAAAATAAAATTGTTCTTGTCTAAAGTCACCCCATATATTTGTGTATGAATAATGTACGAGCGCCCTTTCGCACCAAATTAATAGACCAAAAAAAACATTTTATTTATATCAGCTTATGTTACTGGTAACGATACTTAGTGACAGAAATAGGTATCGTCTTACCAGCTAATGCTAGTAATCTTGTATTGAAAATTTGCGTTATAGGTGCACTGGCAAATGGCTTTTTTGTTCCACCAAACCCCTCCAAATTCTTCAGGCTGCAAATTTGATTGCCCTTGGGAATGCTGCAACTATGAAACGAATCGACAAACAACTCCAATTATTGTTGCCCAATGTGATTGATGTCAATGCCATCCTGAAGGAGCACACGGGATCTATTCAAAACCAGATCATTGGGCATATAAGTTTTATAATAATAGTGTAATAAGTAGAGCCCAGAGGATCTAAGTTTCAGGATTGGACGCTCTGAACCTATTTCTGGCCAAGAAGGTCTGCTTTTTTATTTAAACCAAATAAAATTTATCGCAACTTAACAAATAACGCAGGGAATTCTGGGAAGGAAAGATACCCTTAGGGCTACTACCATGTAATTGCGTAGGGCCCTGGAGGATGATCAGCAAACGGGACTGATCAAACACAAAGGTGGCAAATACACTTTGAATCTCGATAAACACGACTATTCGGGTTTCAATAATATCCGCCAAATGATCGATCTCATTTACAACTGCAACGATTGTAAAATGCAAGGAGTGCAGCTGAAACACAGAAGAAGGTGCCGTAGAAACAAAAGAAAACCTCGCAACCTTCGTCGAAGACGCTCTACTGAAATTGAAGATGAAGTTACTATTGAGACTTGTGAGTCGGATAGAGGCATGAAGAGTACTCTAGAGCCTCAGGATCGGAAGACAAGACGCAGGAAAAGAAAGAAATGAAGAAGGAGGCGTTATAGGAAAAGAACGAGGAGACTGATTGCTCCAATAGGAGCAAGTCTCATGGTGACCATGTGGAAAATAATCTCAGTTATTTCGGAGAACTGAGACCAAGAGAAATCTGGTAATAAATTGACTCGTCGATCTATAATATCAATCTCGGAAAAATTTCTTCTATAGAATATCAGTCCAACGACCGTGGCAATAGCAACAGCAGAGTAAGAAATTGTCGAGAGAGGCCCGAGAACCACGACAATTAATCTTAAAACTTTTTCATAATTTTTTATGTGTATATCTATAAGATGATAATAGTTGTTTATAAAATACTGAAAATTTGTGTTTCAGCAATTTTGACTTGAATGCACAATAATGCACGTCCCCATAGACACGAGTAGTACAAAATTACCTCCAAGATGAGGAAATTCAAATGTTACCTTGGCCTGCAAGAAATCCTGATCTAAACCTCATCAAACATTTATAGGACAACATGGGTCGACAAGTTAGAGCACTGCATGTTCCTCCTAGGGACTTAAATGAGTTGTCATAAGAGAGAGAGATAATAAGAGGCCATAATCAGAGCAAAAGGGGGCAGTGCCGGCTATTAAATATTTGTGCAAATTAAGGAATAAAAATTATGTAATTTTTTTCGTACACTGTGTATTCATTTAATTATACCCCTTATCGATTTTGTTAAGTTAAATTTATTGAAAATCGTGATCATATTTCGTTAATAAACATTTACTCTAAAATGATAAAAACGAAAATATATATAAAAAATTAAAATATGCATTAATTTGGTGCAATGTAGTTTACCCACCTCCCTGAAAGCTTTATACCAAATCAGTGTCAGTGTAGAGTCTTTGAATCAAGGCAAAGAATGAGTAAGCTGATCGCAGCACCTGAAAATTGTATTAAATGACTGAATGTTTGTTATTAGTGGTGTGCGAAATTATACTGAGGTGAATGAAGCTAGAGAGAGGTCGGAAAACTTGCCAGCCCTCATGCGAAGGGGTCTTTTGCTGCCTTCCATTATTATGAAGAGCATTCTTTTTGCTTGAGGACCACAGTTGGTCCAATCTGACTCGTAGCAGGCGTTTCCAATACCATAACTCTGATACAGAACTCCAAATAAATTCAAATCGAGGAAGAATCAGGAAATTCTACTCAACCACCTTTAAATATATGTAGTTCGCTTTATATCGACTGGGATTGAACTTACTTCAAAAATGATCTCATTGCCGTACCAACAGTAAAGGCCTAGTTGACACAACATGGCAGTTAAATAAATGATCATGTGAAGGAATGAGTAGCTGAAGATTTTTACCTGGAAAAATTTGGATAAAGCACACATTTTAGTGAGATTTCAAAGATTTTGCGACTTTAAGTTAAATTAAAATTGACTCGAAGCATCCGATTATTTTAGCCATAAACTCGGAAGTTTTTTTATAATTGGAAAAAGCGGAAAATTGCCTTTTTTATAAGTATTACATACTCGGATTTAAAATTGGGCATTTTCAAAAAAATCAAAATGGCGCCATATCTTCTGACCAATTGTAGCAAAGTTAAATGTGATGCCATGTTGATTTTTCGGGAAAACCTCCTGCGTCGCCATCTTGAATCTCTGAATTGTGATATCCTATTGAGAAGAAAATTGGGCGCCCTTTCTAAACATGCCCAGAAATTCGCTAATTTTTTTAAAGATTAATCTTCTGAAACCTTTCAAATATAGCCCCAAAGTCAAAAATGTAAAATCCCATATTTTTAAGTTATACCTACACTTTCGTAACAGTTTTTTCGAAATACTCACTATGACCAGTTGAAAGCCGATATTGCAAATCACCATGCTGCTCGACAGGAACTGAATCAGCGTAATTTCAGAGAACACTTTTTCGGTTAGCTCAAACAACCTGGTAGAAATCCCCAATTCACCCCTCTTTTGGTGCTGAGATCGAAATAACTTACCTGCAAATTTTATCGTGATGGCTCACACACTCTGCTAAATAAAGTACCTTTTCATGCTCCCTTTGAGCTGCATTCTGCTTTCCAAAGCCCCGCATTTTGGCCTTAAGTACCATTATCTCTCCCTTGATGATGGCCATCAAATTAAAGGCTGTTAAATCGAAACTGTAATTGGTGGATATGGATTTAGCAATTGCGAAGCATTGAAATAAATACATAAGGAAAATGTAGTGGCTTTTAAGTTTGGCAAGAGTGAAGAGGAGAGGGAGGTCCTCTTCTGTGAAAATGGATTTGGTCATGTACGTGGCTGCCGTGAGGGTGCAACTCAAGCCGTAAATGTTGCCTATAAGCTTCGCTTGGACGATTGAGGGTTTTAAATATGATTCTAAATTAGGGGTTAACGAGGAGAGGGTTTGGTCTGTTAAGATGAAATCGTAGATTTCCCGTAAAAATACACGATTTCTCAGGAAAAAGAAGCTCTTGAAAACATAGGCAACGGGAGGGGTGATGTCGGTTAACATTTGCAGGAAAGGGAGAAGATCGTGACGAAGGTAAACGCACTCAATTACTTGCAAAGACCAAAATATAACGTCGTTTAAAAGAGAAAGACCGGTGAGGAGTTTAGACTTAATGGTCAGAGGGCCAATGATCCAATAACGGAAAAGCGTAAAGATGAATTTACTTCTATTGAAAACCGCTTGAAGGTTCATTTTTAGTAGTGAATGTAGCAGAAGTTTTAGGGACAGACGACTTAAAACATTAAAAATCTTTTTGAGTCAACAACTGTGCTGGAGTAATTAAAAACGTTTCGTAATATAGTCACTAATTATCAAAAGTCTTTGATGATTTTCCCTATGATGGTCGGCATCAGAGCTTGAATTTTTTATGGGGAATTGTTTCCTATCTCCATATCGGGAAATTACAGAATAAATTCTTCTATGAACTTCTAAAAATATTACTAGGCCATCACGTGCATTTTAAATTAAAAGAAAATTTTAAAAACTTAAAAAAAAAGTAAAATAAATTTAAGTTTAATCATTATTCTCAACATTAACTTAAAGAGTACCCCCCAATTAAGATAGTCAAAATTCCTTTTGATCTAAATTGAAAACTTAACTGAATGGGCATATAAGTACATAAGTTATAACCCTCTAATGCCAATTAGTTGTGCAAAATTTCGTTATCCCCACTCTTTAGACCAAAAAAGCCTTTAAAATGTGTTACTTGTTAGGTTGCGCTATATATAGAAAAATGCAAAAAATTCAATTTTTTGGTATTTTTTTCAACACCGAATTAAGCATTTCGGCATAAAATGCAACAAATAGATACTATTGGATTATACAAAATGCATCAAATGCCTAAAAAAGTCGAAATGCATAGTTCGTTATTGAAAAAAATGCCAAAAAATTGAGTTTCTTGAATTTTCAATATGGCGCAGCCTAAAAAGTGCCCATCATTAAAATCGAAAAAATTGGACCCGCAGCCCATTCTGAAAAAAGTTATTCCATTTTGAAATTAAAAAAATAATTTTTAGGTTAGCATTAGCAGGAAAAAAAAGAAAAAATGTGGCGAATACGCGAGGGTTTGTGTGGTTTTTTTTATATTTTTCGAAAAACCAGTTTTGAAGTTAAAAATTATAATTGAGAAGATGGTGGTTTAAGAGTTTTTTTGGTCCAAAAGAATGGAGGGGAAAAGTATTTTCCACAACTGATTAGCATTAGAGGGTTATAACTTATGTACTTATATGCCCGTTCAGTTAGGTTTTTAATTTAGATAAAAGGACGTTTTGACTATCTTAATGGGAGGTACTCTTTGCATCATTTCCATTTCATTTAAGAGCTTACCTTCTGTATAAAAAGAGCATATTTCAAAAATTTGATCTTGTCGATTAATGCATAAAACCGAAAGAATATTGACTCCTCCATAAAATTACAAACGATAGAATAATCGAAACAATAATTAATATACAGGGCGTTGTATAATAATATGTTAAAAATTCAGAGTTTAAATCTATAGGCGATTTTAAGAAAAAAAATTTTTATGAACATGGGTCCGTCCACGTTTCCTATCTGAAAAATTAGGTGATAAAAAATGATAATTTTTTTCTACTAAGTCCGTTTCGGCATTAAATATTTTTAATAAAATTGGAGAGTGTAAAATAGGTGTAAAGACATATTTTTTAAGAGAAAAACAATGTTTTTTATTTCACCAATGGCGTCTCCATTAATAAGACATTGAACCTTATAAACGAAAAATATGATACACAACTGTTCTTTTAAATAAAAATCATTTTCTGAATGCTTCATATTTCTGAGAAAAAAATCTCTTGAAATTTTTCATAACTTTCACCATTTTGATAGAAAAAATAAAACAATTTATAACTGAGAAATCGCATAATTCACTCTTTTAACACAATAAAAAATATAATATATTTTTTAACGCCTTACTTAATTGACCTTTTATAAGTAACGTAATGTACCTAATTTAGTTTTGTAGTATTAATATTAGATAGAAAATAATGTTTTAAAAAATGTTCTTCCTTATTAAAACGGTTAATGTAATGAAAAATATTGAATAGCTCTTTTTTAACAGAAACATGCAGCTTTCAAAAAATTCTTTTTATTTTTTTTTAATCAATGGCGTATCATATTTTTCGTTTACAATGTTCGGAGTCACATCAATGGGAACGCCACTGGTGCAATTAAAAACATTGTTATTCTTTTAAAAAATGTATCTTTACACCTATTTTACGCTCTCCAATTTTCATAAAAATATTTTTTTGCTGAAATGGACTTATTAGGAAAAACTAAAAAAAATTTTCACCCTGTATTTCAGGCAGAAAGCGAAAACGGACCCATGTTTATATGAATCTTTTTTCTTCACATCACCCACAGATTTATCCCCCGAACTTTTGACATTCTGCTATGAAACACTCTGTGTACTAAAAATGGCTACCTGCATCTCTCCGTACGTTAGTTTCCAATTTCCCCAAACGATGGCATTGTCCCAACAACATGTAACAGTAAAACGCCGCTTAACCTCAAAATACAAAATATATTGAAATCGGCTAAACATTATTATTATTTGTCTTAAATAATCAGATTCATCGATTTGATGACAAATTTAGAATAGCTTTTAGTAGCCACCACAATGTCTGAAAACACTTCTGCTCAAAAAACCATCACGGCCCCCACTGTACAACAAATTCAAACTGACCGAATCACACAGGTAACCCACTCTGATTTTTCTCACAACTTTTCTCCATTTTCAGCTAAAATTTAGCTTGCAGAGAAATATTGGGCTCCTCATGCCGCAGCACAACACACCAGTTTTGATCCTGAGGTCATCGAAGATGTCTACATGCAAGATATTCGTGGTAGCAAGTAAGGAAACACACAAAACTATATTCCCACCTCAAGTTTTACTATGAGTTATATTTACAGCTACTCAATACGACGTATCATGGTGCTAGAATTTAGTCAATATTTAGAAAACTTTCTCTGGCCAAATTACAAGCCTGGAGCTTCACTTGCCCACATTTTATCCATAGTAATAATGGTGAATGAAAAATTTCGAGAGCGAGTACAAGTGTGGCAGGTACAGTAGTATTTATTACTAAATAAATACCTTCATCCCCTAATGCATACGTCAATAGGCTTTTAGAAAATTTAACAAGCATTTCCCAGATTTTTTCCAAAGAGTGCTTGAGGCTTGCTTGGAAGATGAGCTGCTGGTGACCATCAAAGAACAGATGGCTTTGCTTGTGTTTTTAAATCACTGCTTCAACAGCATGGAGGAAGCAATCTGTCGCGACCAAGTTAAAAGGCTCGTCTCATTGTCTATGTGGGTGTCTCTACAGCCTGTGAGACGAGAATATGAGTTCAAAGTCAATCCAAAATGGAAAAAATTTTGGAGGGCTATTCAGAGAAAGGATGAGCCTGAGCAGTTGGAAAAGTTGATGTGGGAGAGGACATTTCTGCACAAGCTTATGTTGAAGTTTTTGTTAGTGTTAGAGAGTATTGGGGAAACTGGGATTTGTCTACCTGATAAGGTGGGTTATTGCATATGTGGAATTTTTGTGACTTGATTATTGTTATTTAGGTACAATATTGTGAAAGATTTCTGGAGCTGATGATAGATTTAGAAGCATTGCTTCCCACACGAAGGTTTTTTAATACTGTACTGGATGATTGCCATTTGGTGGTTAGATGCCAGCTGTCAGGACTAGTTAGGAGGTCTGAGGGGCATTTATTTAATCAGGTGAGTCATAAGCTTCAGTTTACCAATTTATTTATTTCTGAACATTTTTAAAGGAAACATTTTGTTATTGGTGTTTATGAGAAAAAATAATAGTGTAATTGAAACTTTGAATGTTTCTTATTAACTTTTGGATTAAAGTGAAGTTTGAAGTTGTAAGAAATTGTCTATACACAGATCTTATTTTTGGTATCTGTTGATAATGTTATATTTCTGCTAAAATGACTGCTGAGATCAGTCACATAAAAGAGATTGAACCTCTTGAATCTTCCAGTTTCAATGTGAAATAATAGCTGTTCATTGTTTTATATAAAAATTTTATTCAAACAATTTAAGTACAATAATGAGGGTGGAAAAAATATTATTATAAAAGTAACCTCACTTGAGGAAGTGAAAATGTGGTTATCAGAGAGATTTTCCAATATTAATGGCCCCTGTTTCAGTTCAATCATGATTATTTGGGATTATTTAAGTGATATTTAAAAGTCCGTTAGGAAGTATTTAGTACCTATGAAAATGTCAAAATAACATTTTAAAAAACTTAAATTTTAGTTTATGTGTAATCTGTTGCTTTAGGGTATATTTAAACTACCAACAAAGCTGCCAAAATATCACAAGTGGTTCTTCAAAATACCTAAAACCTTAACTACTATATAAAATATTGAAAGAAATTTTCATTTTCTATGTAATATGAGTATTAAAATAGAGATTTATCATCTTAAAACCTTCAAAGGCACTAATGTGAACTATACCCATACTTAAATACTGCGGGCTCCCTGTAATTGCAATAATTATTGTACTCAGTATTCATGGCTGTCATTTCATCTCCCCATTCATTCTCGGGCTCCGGCCGGAAAAAGGGACAAATGCAGTTTTCATAGCAGCACGTCTTTTTCAGTAAATAAGACACGTGTTTCTGATTGATCAGGCAAATGTAAAACAAGAGGGGTCCCATGAACGTGTTCACTATGATGTGGCTGTTGATTAGGCCCTCGTATTTTGAGAACGACGAGAGGAAGAACAGCCAGCAGAGCGTTAGAGTTAAGAGTAGTAGAATGAACATTCTAAAGCTGTTTAAGTGGGAAAATGTATTCAGTGTTTTGTGGTATAAAGGGTACTTACCTGTGCCTCAATTTATGATGAATTCTGCCATAAGTGTGCATGCGATTAATCTTCTTGAGGGTTGTTGCAAAGAAGAAAACATCGGCTAAAACTGTGAAGGCGACAGGAACGAAGAATATAATCATACCCAGGGAGCCAATTTGCTCCCGAGGCCTTTCTACAGTGTTTTGAATTTCGGATAGATCCGGATAGTCCATAGTGAAATGTGCAAACATCGCCAAGCACCCCAATGTTATGGTGCACAGCCAAGCATACAGCCCATAATAACAGTACTTTCTACCATCAGTAATGCGCAAAAAAACATTCCTTGATCTGTAATTAATTGAATCATATAAGTGATTCCTTAAAGATTAAAACTTACTTAAAAGTCTTCCAAATGTAAAATCCCAAAGTATTCAGCCAAAAAAAGGCGCCCAACAAACTAATGTAGCAAATCGCTTCTGAAAACATTTTATACTTTTAATTAACACTCTGAAATGTTGTCAAAAAATAATATTTTACCGGCAATTAATAAGCTAATGTGGCTCTTAAATACTGTCAAAAGCCGTACTAGATCGGCAGTTTGACTAACTAGCAAACATAGGCACATTGTAGTCACAATGTTTCCAGCCAGGTCTCTTAAAGTTGGCATTACAAAGTAAATAATGGAAATAGTCAATAGGCAAATTATAGTGATCCCATGACTGACAGGGCTCACAATATTATGCATTAAAAATTCGTTGCTTGCCCAATCATGATTTTGATCAGGATTGCAGACCCAGGCAAATTCACGTAGTTCATTACTGTCAACTTGCTACAATTAGAGAACAGTTTCATTTAATATAAATAGAAGAAGAGATTAACATTTAGACAGTCAAAATGTTGCTTTAGCTGATTTTTCATATTTAAAAAAATAATAATTTAAAAATTTACTTGTTAATGATTCTTGTTGTGACTTAATAAAAAACCTTTATAGTCCTTTTACCTACCTTATCAATACAATATTTTCCCAAAACGTAATCATGAAACAACTTATTTTCCTCAATATTATACTCATTTTCCAATTCAAATTCATTGGGAATTTGTGTGTCAAAGTAATGCCGCAGAATGCCATTCGGCAGGAGTCGTAACTTGTCTGTTGAAGACTGATAATGGAATATTCTCCATAATTGAGTACTCCTGCAGTTCGGCTTACCTATTATGAGTCTAAATAAATTGTTTTAATGTAGAAATTAACACATGTATATTTTGAAAAAACATTTATAGCATTGTGATTTACAGCACTGGGATTGCTCAAAAAAAAGATTATCTGATTTAATTCATCCACTTGCATTTCTTTTGGGACCTAATATTGTTGAGAAGCTTTGGTTAGCAAATGCAACCTTTCAATTCAACTTCCATACTGAGTGTTTTAACATACATTTCTGCTAAATTGTTTGGACCTAACTTCTGCTCCAAATGATTAATGAATGATGATGAAGCAAATGATGTTTTCAAATCGAAAACAAACACCCTCGTTAGAGCAATCTCAATGTGTTTGAAAATGCCAATTAATTTTTCAATAAAATAATTCCAATATAATCATATAATGACAATATATTACAAAATACCTGTAATCCACTTGTAAATTCGAACGACCATTTTCAGCTGTAAACAAGGGACTCCACAAATCCCCTGTCCCATTGGGTACTGAACAATAATTTCCCATAAGAATTTCGTTTGCGGCGCAACATTTAGGCACAATTATTGTGGGGCCTCTTGGCTCATTTTGTCCCACACTGAGGTTAACGCTTGTAAGGAGTATAAACCAGATGAAAAGCCTCCGAAGGGGCATTTTGCTGATTTTGTTGTTAGAGGTTAGGGGCGATTTTGGTGCACGAATGTAGTCGAGTGGGATTGGGAATAGGCTAGCGGAGCCTTCATTTGAGTTTATGAAGGGTTTTTGAGGCAGAAATCTAGGTTTAAAGGTGATAATAAGAAAAATTTAATAGATAAATAATAATAAATGTTTTTAGGCTATGGAAGTAAAAATGAAGTTTGAGCTTGGCATTTTTGACGAGTAGAGGGAACTGTTTTAATTGTAACTTATGAGTCAACGCACATTGTTGCCATTGTGTCCTATTTATTATATAGATTACTATTTCATAATAAATTAAGCCATTGTTAAGTCTCCGTTTAGCACATTTTTTCGACTGGACTTTTACAAAAATGGTATTTTTTGGTTATGAAGCTTTATTTATTTTTTGATTTTAAAATATTTTATAAAATTTAACTAAAAGTTCGTGAGATGTGACAATAGTGCTTCATGGTGCATGTTCATAGAAACTTGTGTATATGTTTTTTTAATTCACTTTAATAATACATTTATTTTATTACATAATTATACATAAATATAAATATATCAAAATTTATGGGATTAGAGAGACGTCCCAAAATTAACCTTTTAAACTAACTTCATCTTCTGCCTGCCCATTTTCTACATTATATGCAATAATTGTTGCATTAGTTTTTGCCTCCGCGCTTTCCATTTCTTCATCTTCAAGGTTCCTCCAAGAGCCGGGAAATTGGATATTGCAGAAGTTTTTATCGGCCAAAGCCCGGCGCACCCTTTTCCTGTATACCACCAGCACCAAAAAAATCAAAATCCCCTGGATCATATTGCAAAAATCCACCAGGAATCTGTAAACCAAGCTTTTAGGTTCTTTGTGCAATAGTGAGAAGTAGGGATTTACATTAGAACTTGCCCCGTTATGGATTGTTCCTCGCTATTTATTGCGAATGTAATCACTTCCAAACTCCAAGTTATGCCCATTATAATGCAAAGTTTTGTGCAGAGTTTTAATCTGTAACATAACAATACTTTGTATTTTTTAAAAATTTTATCCTATTTTATGTTAATTTTATGTTATTTTACCGATATTTGAGAATTTTACTTTTGGAGGTATGTATTTGTTTCCAAAGAGAAACAATTGTCCATAAGTAAAATACAAGGTTGAAGGCCAGCAATACCAACAAGGGTACATAAAAGTATATCCAGTAGACTTTCCTAGCTGAAAACGTAACAAATTAATCACCACTAATTCCCATAAGAGGTTACTTGCATCTGAACCAGCAGGAATGGTCCCCGAAACCTGGGCGAATGTCGTCCCAAAACTCCCAAGGAGAATAATGTGCCGCAAGGACAATTACAAGAGCAAGAAGGGGTCCTCCAATGCCCACTACATGGTAGATTATAGGCCACTTGAGGGTAGAGCCCATATTTGGCTTTCTAGAACCGGGCAGTTACATTTTTAGTTTATCTGGAATTATTATAATACTCACACAGAAGTCCTCCAGATGTCGAACGACAGGACTGCGAGCCAGAAAAACATATAAAAGAAAGCGAAATACATAATATATGCCACGGTCTTGCACTGGTCATCTTCAAAGCCGTTATGCAGCTGAATTATTGACAATATTATGTAGCTGCTTGCTTGACCTGCCAGCATATGCATTTTGCAGATGCCCTAACAGAAAGGAAATGTATTTATGTTAGGTGTCTTTATAATACAGGGTGGCCCAATGAAAACATTGCACCTCGATTTTCAGTATTTAAAATGAAAATGTGGAAACACGCTCGAACCCGTTGATTTTTGATTCGAGGGGGATAATTTTTTATTGTTTATTCAACTTTTCAACTTCAACCCCTAAGCAAAAGTGACAGTTACCTTCAAAATTTGTAATGGGAAGGGGTGTTGAGTGATACTTCATTTTAATGGTAGTGGCATCCTGATTATAGTCTTCAAGTTTCAAGTCACGGCCATTATCCCCATTGATATGACAGCTTGTCAAAGCCTTTGGGAAATTTATTTCAAGAGCTGCAGACTTCAAAATGAGGGTAGGAAAAAGTGAGTATTACTCAATCGTTTTGACGGAGGTGAGTTTTCATGAATACCATTAAATTACACACGAAATGTTACGTAACTTAAGACAACGCTTTGAACAAAATATATTTTATTGTATGAAGGTAAATAGTGGTCATTTCCAGCATTTAACAAATTAATCAGAAAAGTTATGTGAACACTTTTTTTCCATTTACCCATCTTTTAAATTTGAGGGGTAAAACTCACCTTCGTCAAAACAATTCAGTTATATCTTACTTTTAAAGGTCTTCCTATCTCATTTTAAAGTCTGTAGCTCTTATTGTGAGAAATTTCACAGAATCTTTGACAAGCTGCCATATCAACGGGGATAATGGCAGTGACTTTAAACTTGGAAGTTATAATCAGGGTGCAACCACCGTTAAAATGAGGTAACACTCGATGATTTTTCTCGTTAAAAATTTTGGGGGTAACTGTTACCTCAGTTTAGAGGTTGATGTTGAAGGGTAAAAAATACAATAAAAAATTGTCCCCCACGAATGAAAAATCGATGAACCCGGTCGTTTTTACACATTTTCATTTTAAAAACTGAAATTCGAGGTGCAAAGCTTTCGTTGGGTCACCCTGTATTTACCTGCAAATCCAGCAAACTAGGGATAGAAAAGTAAACCGCCATGGTTAGTAAGACAAATACTGCAGAAATGCTGATTACTATGGCCTGGATTTTCAATTTGCGTTGGTGATAGGTCTCCAGCGGGTCTGATTCCATACACACTATGTAGGATCTACTCTGATTTTGGTAATTAAAGTAGCAGTACTTGGTAAGTTTCCCACTATTGTCCTCTATCATCGTTCCATTGCTCAGCAAAGTAAAACCCGGCGCCTTCAGGTCTTCGAAGATGGGTATTGTGTTTTCTTCACATTTCAAATCGATCTTGGTGGAATTGGGCGTCATACAAAAAGTCTCCCTTTTGGTGGTGTCTAAAACGTTTTCGTTGGGGCAGCATTCGTACAGCGCCCACGCCTTCATGAAGAAAATTTCCATCAGGCTCCACACGATAACAGTTTTGTTGACCATCGCTGTTTACGACACTACACACTAGACTTCATGTTATTGAGAACGAAAACTTGAAACTCTAAAAATACGATTTTATTTATCTTCTTTTGGCGCGATCGTGCGACACATGTTATGGTTGTGTGCATTCACCGATTAACTCTGAAACGCGGAGTGCTGTTGGTCTATTCCCCACTTTGGATCCTCTTTCCGCAATTTTATCGCAAAACGGGATTTTGCAATGTATACAGAGAATTTGGTCCATGTGGTTAAATTGATGGGGTCTCTTGAAGATTTGTCGGGCAACAAGCGTAATCGACCAATTTTTAAAGTGAAACAGCGTTTTCTGTAAAACATTCTAAGGAGCTGAAATATCTTATAAGAGAAATCAATATGGAATTTCTTTATAAGAAAGTGCTGTCGCAACTGTTATAAAGCAGTAAATTGCTTGTTCAGGCTGTTTAGCGTGTTTTTTTTGTTAAATTCTTCTTGATACGATCCCGATTTTTGCATTATGGTCTCCAAATTGTCAAATTTTTTATAAAAATGTTTCACTAGCAAAGAATAACACGTGAATCAGCCAGTGACACGTTTTTCCCCGTTTTTACAGCTTCTCTTTAAACATTTTTCGACACGAGGTACGATATTGATTTTGCACTACAGTGTCATATTGTGTGGAAAACTGTACATGATCTTTCGCAGTTTTTGAAAGATAGAGACGTGCCCCAATTATCAAACTCACCTCGAATTTTTTAAAATTACAGAGATGAATTATCAATAGTTCTTATACCTTTTCTTCATGTCACCACTCTGATTTTTGCAGTACAACTTCTAATGTTTTCACTTGCGTAGAAAATTATGACCTTTTGCAGACTATAAAAGACAGTGCGGTACAGGTGCGAAAAACAGAAAGACGAAAAGACTTTTTTTCAAATCATTTTCACTGCGACCCTGATTTTTGCCGTACACTCTCAAAATTGTTAAATTGCATAGAAAACTGCATGGTGTTTCACAGTCTAAGGAAGACAGCAATATTTGCCAATTAACCAACGGATTTTCTAAAATCAGAAATATGAATTGTTTACAATTTTCCTGATTTTTTAAAATTCATATCACATCTTCTTTGATACGATTCTGGCTTTCGCAACATCTTCTCAATGAATTTTAATTCTGTAGAACAGTCGTCATTTTTCACGACTTCTATGTGATGTAGCTGAGTAGGCAACTAGAATCTGAACTTAAATAATATAAAACTAATAACGCATCCTGATTTTTGGAGAAATGAGCTTTTAGAATCCTTTCAGTCTCTTTAGAGCTATCTTAAAATGAACAAAAATGATCTTACTTTTATGACCCCGAAATAAGAGCCGGAAATCGTCAAAACATGTCGTACTTCATTTGCACTTGCATGAATAGGTATCAGGCGATTTAAACTGGGGCAGTACCATCATAAGTACCTTGTGTCGTTTTTGTTAGTTTAGTAATGTTAAAAAGAATATACTCATGCTTATGTGTGCTTGTTTGGTATTAGTTAAGATTAAGAAAATAATTTGTTGTTGATATTTTTGTCAAATATTTTGGATTAACTGCGTCGTAAAGTGTCACGAACTGCAGTGACCGATTTTGTAATTCACGTTTTATTTATCACTATTATAGCGCCAATTTTGCACATTTTATTGCTGCGGAAAATTATCTACAATTAAACGACATCGAAATTTCCAATTATTTTCGACGTAAGTAAAACCGGAAGAAATTCGGTAAATTGTGTCTGGGTTTGATTAAATTATCGAGGCGATAATGATGATGATGATGATGATGATGATGCAACAAATTAACTTCAAAGAAACTGGTTATATTTTTAATGTACACATGTTTATGTCCATAATTTTTACCTTTTTAAATCACTTAGATAATTGTTTGATTATTGATTAAATAATTATGATAATTATTACAGAGTTTTAATGAAAACGCATGTGTCCAATAAGGTTAAAATTGGCCGATTTTTAGTTTATCTTTTCTGAGGTGTTTCTTATGTGCTAGACCACGATCGACTGCTGTAGCCATTGTACAATAAATGTAGACTGAACTTACAATTATTGTGTATTGAATCTATAATTTGAAATATAAAACTGCAACAATGCAAAGGAGAATTGTTATATTTCTCATCTCTGTTCTACACTTTTGTGAATTACAGTTAGAAAAGTAATTTGATTTCCTGCTTTAATTTAGAAATGTTTTCCTTTTCTCATGTTTATTTGTGTTTGGAATAATTTTTGCTTATGAGCTAATGATTTTTTTTACCAAGTGAAAACTTCTTTGAAACTCCTCTGAGGTCCATGGTGGGTGAAATAGAACTAATTGTAAGACATGAACATCAATGATGAACATAATTTTGAAATCTATATTATGTATTTCATTTCTTCTAATGAAATTCTTCAGGGATTATTATTTTTTTCTTAGTGAATGCTCACGTAAAATACATTCAAACTGATTCTACAAAGTGGTGCATTAACTTTTTTGGTTGTAGTTTAATGAAAAAACTGGTTTGGCAGTGGATTTGTGCATTAATTAATTACATAGTTGGCGCCAATGAATAAGTGAAAAAGTCCAAAACTCTCCCAGTGTTTATTATTGCTAGTTATGTAAACAAAACTAGTCTGTGAAAATAATAATTGTTGTTATTAGTGTGAAGTAACTGCCTTCAATTTTTCTTAGAAGAAGGCAGCATTCTGATGGGTTTTTTTAACCTAAAGGTGGTATTTAATTTAATTTAAAATATGGTAATTTTAGATTCGAATGTTTCCAAAATACTTTCTGGAATTATCTCTCTGGAGATGTAGAGCTTCATCTAAAAATTGGTACTGAAACTGGTACTTTCTTACCTTCGATTTCTATCTAAAAAATTACTTTTTTAATCAATCTTCTAATATATTGTTTTAATATTCATAACTTCCTATATTGTATAATTTCTAATTTTGGGTAAGTTGTTTCTACAGTATGTCCACAGACATACGGCCCCAAGAGGACAAATTGACAAAAAATGTCGTTTTTCGACAAAAAGTCAATCTTGATAAAAGTCTCCGCCTCTTGAAAAAATACGATTTACAAAGACAACTTTGAACTTTTTTATACAGGGTGCCCAAAAACTACGAACACATGAAATACTATCAAGAATAAATTACCTTTTTTTTTCATCTTGGAGCAAAATGGTAAATAAAAAACAAATTTTAAATCCTATCCAAAGTTTACATACAAAATTTTAATTGAATATTCCAAGTTTTATTTTTCTTTTAAAATTCAAACAATTTCTAGTTTTACCTTTTTCACCTCATTTTATGTATTCACAACAAGCATGACAACAAATGTCACAATATTAAATTTAAGAAATGCGTCGAATACAGGGGAGGTGTGTTTGAATAAATAATATCTACTAACTTTTATTTTGAATTATTTATAAACTATTTTGGAATAGTGGAATTTTGTATGTAAACTTTGGATAGGATTTAAAATCTTTTTTTTATTTACCATTTTACTCTAAAATGAGAAATAAAGCTAGTTTACTCTTGATAGTATTTCATGTATTCGTAGTTTTGGGGCACCCTATATGAAAAAGTTTCAAGTTACCTTCGTAAATCGTATTTTTTCGAGAAGCAGACATTTTTTTATCAAGAATGACATTTTGTCGGAAAACGATATTTTTTGTCCATTTGTCCTCTTGGACCCTTTATCTGTGGACATACTGTATATCACCTATTTCTAACAATTTTGAAGATAAAGAACCTTAACGAGAGAATTAACTGACACCTTGTTTCTCATTTTTGCAGCCAAAAGATTAATAAAAAAATTGTCTATATCAATATTTATGATCTATGAGAAAGATATTTAATCTTCTCTTTATAACTTGCTTGTTCAGGCGCCAAAGTGACCAATAATACGCAGTTTTCAGTAATTTCATATTTTTTTCACGTTTCTTAAATTATTTGCTCCAATTGCTACAAAAACAGCTCCATGATTTCAGCGTGATTCATTAAAAAAAAAAATTAATACGATTTTTTTCAATAAATCCTGATTTTTAATTTTAGAATTTGTACCTTCAAAACGCAATTTTTTTTCTTTTTCATCATTCAATCATTCAATTAATCATATTTTCTGCTTTTTTGGAAAAAGAAATTTAACTGATCTTTTCTCTGTCCTCTTCCAGCTTTTAGACATGCTGAAGTTCTACACCAGATTCGAGATTAACGACGAAACCGGAGACCCCTTGAGTGACCACGACATGACACAAATCCACTACGACAAAATAACTTCCTTACAGGTCAGTTTTCTACTCCCAAACCTCATACATTCTTGCCTAAACGTTAATATACTTTTATTACAAGAAACTTTTAGCGATACTAATATCTATCAAGGCCCATCGTTTTGATGTCTAAATTTATAACTTTATGACATACGTAAAACATTTAAATTGCCACAAGTACGTTTATGTTTTGGTGTTATGCAACGTACCATAAATCAGGAAAAACCCGAACCAGGATTGTATTCAGCGGTTTTGTTTTTGCAGAAAGCGGCCTTTTCTAAATTTCCAGAACTACGCCCTTTTTCACTTGCGAATGTGGCCAGTGTGGACACTCGGAAGGCGCTGGAGAAGCACTTTGGACCCCTCAGCAGGGACCAACTGAGGGCTATTGCCAATTATTTGTGTTTGGTGCCCCCTCCCGGAGAGGAGGAGAGCTTCAAGTGGTGCAGGTTGGATGAAACGTTCCTGAGGGAGTTGCTGGTGAGCGAAAATGTTGCGATATTAATGTCTAGATAACGGCGAAAGATCGCTTTTTGTAGTTACATTGTTTGTGTCGAGAACGCCACAACTATGAAATATGTTTTACAGGTGTCGAGACATGAGAAACGGGTTTCCCAGCTGGTGGCCCTCAATGAAATGCCTCTGTATCCCACGGAGGAGATAATTTGGGACGAAAATGTGGTACCGACCGCCTATTTTTCCGGTGAAGGCTGTTTAGCCTTGCCCAAATTGAACTTGCAATTTCTCACGCTGCACGACTATTTGCTGCGGAATTTCAACTTATTCCGGCTGGAATCTACATGTATGTAAGCATTCGTTGAACAAATAAATGGACAATTTCCTGTTTTAGCGACAGAATGTCTTACTAAACCAAAGATTATGCATAGTTTCCCGAAAACATAACACGATAATACACAAATGGGTACATGGGGGCCTGTGCTTATTTTTAAATCGTGAGGCGTCGCACGGGTCAAGTTTCAGTCTGTTTATGTGTGTTAATTAGTTGATTTTCAATTAATTATCGTCGTTTGGTTGTGGACTGATGTGTTAGTCAATTTTGATGCACACTTGTTGCATATTGTTATAGTCGGTCACATATGTAAAAAAAAATGGAATTGTATGTTCGAATTCCTAGAAAACCTTTTGTAAACAAATTGAAGTATGTGGGAGTGTGAGTTCGCTTCTATTTCTATTCCTTTCGCAATAAAAATTAAAAGGGGAATTATTGTTCCCTTTTCTTTCCTCTGAAATTGTCGAGAATATGTTCTTGATAATGGCGAAGCAGATGTGTCGGATTCTTTAATCTGAACAGAGGAAATAATGTATAATTTGTGAAGTTTTGGATAACGGGATTGTTTAGCGGAATCTTATGAACGTCATTTTCACTTAAAACATATAAATTGAAATTACTCTGTTTTTGCCATTGCTGAGAAAATATTCTTAACAATGATGAAGGTCACGTTTCGGAATCTTGAATGTGAAAGGAAGAAACATGACGTGTGATTTTTGACATTTTAAATAAGCAGCGTCATTTAGACAAACATAAGATATCACTTCCAATGTAAAAAATAGTATAAGAGCCCCATTAAATCATTTTGCTCCATGTGAAATTGGAGATATAAAATATTAACTATGCAGTTTCCATTAATATCGTCAAAACTTTTTTCTTTTCGTTGAAATTTGATATAAAAAGTGATCAAAATACTCAATTGTTAGAAACTCAATTATGAAAATTCTAGTACCAATGCTTTTGATCCTTACAATATTGTTATTTTTTCGTAATTTTCAGACGAAATTCGTCAAGACATCGAAGACGCCGTAAGTAGGCTTTGCCCTTGGTAAGTAACATAACAACTTCGGTGAACTAAGAAAAGTGCTCACTAACTATGATCAAAGTGCCTCCCTGACCCGCTACAAAATGTCAGAATAAAGAAAATCATGGAAAAAGTCGATCATTTTGTCACACTTAGTACGCACTTTTCGAAATTTTCGAATTTACGAATTTAGACCCTAATGACAACTGTGAAAAACTTCCCCAGGAAAGCTGAGGACAACAGTACCTACTTTGGCGGCTGGGCTCGTATGGCTCACCCTATAGAACATCTTGCAGTTGTCGAGGTTGCCAAGCCAAATATCGGCGAAACTCGGCCGAGTCGCGTCCGAGCCGATATCACTGTCAATCTGTCAGTTAAATCAGAGGTCAAAGCTGAGTGGGAGAACTTGCGGAAACATGACGTTTGTTTTTTGGTCACCGTTAAACCGGTGAATCCAATAGGTAAGTCATATGATGACATGGAAATTGTTAATCGAAGGATTTCGAAAATGAGCGCTTGCCAATTTATTAAAAACAACGTACAGTGACAGCAGCAGAACTTGACGTATGAGTAAGGTTATATGCTGAGTTATTAACCTCACTCATATGTCAAATTCGGCTCCTGTACCTGTCTGTTATTTATACACTATTTTTTTCGCATTGCTATCTATGCTTTCTTTTCTTATATTCAGGTACGAGATACAATTACAAAGAACCCTTTGCTCCTCAAGTGGGCTTGGATTGCATCCGAGGGTGTGAAATCGAAGGGATGCTTGACAGTAATGGTAGAGTGATCGAAGATGGCCCCGATCCAAAACCGGTCTTACCTGGTGACAGGCGCACTTTTCGAGTGTGGCTGGACTGCAACCAGTATCGTGAGGATATGAGTGAGGTCAATAAGGGCAAAGAGGACGTGTACGAGAGCTTCAACATTATCATCCGAAGGAAGCCGAAAGAGAACAACTTTAAGGCCGTATTGGAAACCATTAGAGAATTAATGAACACAGAGTGTGTGGTACCCGAGTGGCTGCACGATATAATTTTGGGCTATGGCGATCCAAGCGCCGCTCATTATACCAAGATGGATGGGCAAATTGCCACGTTGGATTACAACGACACGTTCATCCACATGGACCATTTGCGCTCTTGTTTTCCGGAGTATCAAATCAAATTGAAAACTGACGATCCTAAGAAGCTGGTGCGACCTTTTAGACTTACGTTCGAAGATTTGGACAAGGAGGAGGGGGAGGAGAGAAGGAAGGCCATTGTGGTGGAACCACACAAGATTCCTAGGAGAGGACCATTTCATTTTAATGAGCCTAAGAAGAACATGATTCCGTTTACACCCACTCAAATCGAGGCGATTAAATCGGGGATGCAGCCGGGGTTAACGCTTGTGGTGGGACCTCCGGGTACGGGAAAAACCGACGTTGCTGTGCAAATTATCTCCAACTTGTACCACAACTTCCCTAACCAAAGAACTCTAATTGTTACGCATTCGAATCAAGCTCTGAATCAACTCTTCGACAAAATCGTGCAATTGGACATCGACGAGCGTCATCTGCTGCGTTTGGGTCATGGGGAAGAGGCTTTGGAAACCGAAAAAGTAAGTGTTTTTTATCAGGGGTAGGGAACACTGAACGAAAATGTGTTTAAAGGATTTTAGCCGATATGGAAGAGTGAATTACGTGCTAGCCAAGCGTATTGATCTGCTGCAAGAAGTGCAGAGACTTCAGGATTCCATAGATGTGGAAGGGGATCAGGCCTATACATGCGAAACCGCGGGCTATTTTTACTTGTACCAAATTCTTTCTAGATGGGAGCACTTTTTGAGTGTGGTCAAACCCAAAAGTGGAAAAGTATGTATAAAATATTTCTTAGCCAAAAAGGCGTCTGGAAATTTCTGAAAATTAATTTTCAAAATTTTGTGAAAAACGTATGTTCCTTGGATAACCGTTTAATCTGATATTGACATATAACACACTGATTTTCTCTTAGGTATCCCCCAATCCCGAAATAATCTCTCAAGAATTTCCATTCCGCAAATTCTTCAGTAACGCCCCACAGCCTCTCTTCAAGGGCTTCTCCTACGAGGCCGATCTCGAAGTGGCTGAAAGCTGTTTCCGTTATATCGACCACATCTTCAAGGAACTGGAAGAATTCCGCGCTTTCGAGCTCTTGCGCTCCGGCCTGGACCGTTCCAAGTACTTGTTGGTCAAGGAGGCTAAAATCATTGCCATGACGTGCACGCACGCCGCCTTGAAGCGTAAAGAACTGGTCGAGATCGGCTTCAAGTACGACAATATTCTCATGGAGGAATCTGCTCAGATCTTGGAGATCGAAACATTCATTCCACTACTGTTGCAAAATCCACAGGACGGCTACAATAGACTGAAGAGATGGATCATGATTGGGGACCATCATCAGTTGCCGCCAGTAATTAAGAACATGGCGTTTCAGAAGTATTCCAATATGGAGCAAAGCTTATTTACAAGGCTGGTGAGGTTGGGAGTAACTACCGTTGATCTGGATGGGCAGGGGAGGGCTAGGCCCAGGTGAGAGTTTTTTTGTTAAACCCTACATATGTCATGATCGCGTTTAGCGTTTCTTTTTAAATATGAATGTCAAATTATGATAGAAAAGCATCTGCGATTGAGTTCGGCAGCGTTGCGAGGCGTCTTTATACACATACCAAAGATTTTGGAACAAAGCTCCGTTGTTACAATATTTTTTTCATTTTACAGCATATGCAACCTGTATAACTGGCGTTACAAGAAACTGGGCAACTTAAGCCATGTGGAAAATTGGGCGGAATATAAAAGGTCCAACGCTGGCTTCGCCTTCGATTTTCAACTCGTTGACGTGCAGGACTTTAACGGTGTGGGAGAGTCCGAGCCCAATCCCTACTTTTACCAAGTAAACAATGCCTTTATTTTCTTAAAATAAACCCTAATTTGATTTAAAAAGAATCTAGCTGAAGCCGAATACTGCGTAGCTGTGTTTATGTACATGCGATTGATAGGCTATCCTGCTAGCAAAATCACCATTTTGACCACTTACAACGGCCAAAAGCACTTGATACGGGATGTGGTTAATGCGAGGTGCGCTAATAATCCTTTAATAGGAAGGCCCCATAAGGTATTATTTGCCTTTATAATTGTTAATATCCCAGTAAATTGCGTTTTTTGTGTCATTGTAGGTGACTACAGTTGACAAGTATCAGGGTCAACAAAACGATTACATTCTTCTCTCGTTGGTCAAAACCAGGGCCGTGGGCCACTTGCGGGATGTCCGTAGATTGGTGGTGGCTATGTCTCGCGCCAGATTGGGACTATACATTTTCGCCAGAGTTTCTCTGTTTCAGAATTGTTATGAACTTACTCCAGCCTTTGAGCAGGTTAATTTAAGCAAAAAAGGTATTAATAATGCTAAAAGAAGGAATTTTTAGTTGACTCAAAGGCCCACTAAACTACACTTATTACTCAATGAGTTATATCCCACTCAAAGATTGAATAGCGAGCAGCCTTCGGCGCCTTCGATGATTGTAGAGGACATGACGCATATGGCAAATTTTGTGTATCAATATTACATGGATAGGGTCAAAGCACTGAAAATACAGTATGAGGTAAATTTAATTAATTTTGAAATGTACTTTTTTTTAAAGTTGTTTAATAGGAAACTCAAAAACAATGGGAGAAACCTGGAAATGTGGAGTGCAAATCCCACGAAGGAATGATCACATCACATCCAGGCGAAGACAGGGATACAGACAGCGAAGATGAGGGGGAGCAAAAGGGTGCGCAGGTGGCGGTCCCCATTCAAGACGAGCCAATTGAGGAAATTGTGACTGTAACAGTGGATAATGCACCTGAAGTTGAGGGGATGGAGCAAGTACAGGTTTGTAGCAAGTGAAGAGATGTTTAAGGACGTTTAAAAGGAAGTTTTCAGGAGATTAATGATCAAGATGAGGAAATGGATGAAACGACTACGGCAGATAGTGAGGTGATGGATACTGGAGAGGTTGCAAATGATGAATAAATAATTAAAAAAATAATTTAAACCATCTTTTTTTATTAAATTGTAAGATTAAATGTAAAAAAGAAAATATGTGTAATGACTTACTTAAGTAATTAAAAGTTTTTTGCAAGGAAATATATCTTAATTTGTACTACTTGAAATCACATGTTTTTCTCTATCATCTTCACTCTTATCAGCTTCTTTATTTTTATATTTGTCCTCGCTATCACTACTCATACATTTATCCCCAGTAGTATTTATTAGCTCTTTCTCACTTGTTCCTGGTATGTCATCTTCGCTGCTCACACTTAAATCATCATCAATCTCACTGTCTAACCACAACTTGGGCTTCTTTTTCGGCGCTACTTTCCTTTTAACATCCTCTGACTTCCTCTTAATGCCACTGCAAGAAGCTTCTAAACCTTGCAACACTGCATTTTCAATCTTTTCAGGCAGCTCACTCCTATTCTTATCATAGTCCTCATCTTTAAAGTCATACTTAGGCTCCTCCAGCATCTTTTCAAGCTTCTTTTTCTTCTTATCTTTTTCTTCCTTTTCCCTGTCGGCCTGTTGTGCCACCCACTTTTTTAATCTCTGTTCTTTATTTATGTCTCTCAATCGTCTTCCACTGAGGTCCCTGCATGCTTCTCTGTTAGTGGTCTTCTCGATTTGAGCACCAATGGCGCGGAGCATTGAGCCAAAGCCGCCTTTGCCTCCTCGCAGTTTGATGATCACATCAATTTTGCCTGATAGAGGGTCGGAAGTTACTTTCTTGCCATTTGAAAGTAGGTAGTATTGGTCTGAGTACATGCCCTAGGGAGAGGATATTTGTTTTTGTTAAGTGTTCATGTGTTGTTATGCATATGGAAAGCAGAATTGAGTACTTACCAAATGAAAATGGATCAATTCGTTCAGTTCTTCACGACTTATCGAATTTCGTTCGACGGGTAAGGTGATTTTTCCCCATTTTACACGCAATTGAGGTAAGACTTCCATAGCTAATGACGGTTGAAATTTAATGAGGCTGAAAAGTTGATTGTATGTGATTTTCTTCAAATTATTAAGTGGAAAAATTGTAAGAACTTGATTTAAAGAGAACAAGAATATTAAACGAAAAACGTAAACAATCACACTTCAAACGTCACATCATATCTTGAAATTTAGGCGAATAGTCAAAATAGTAATAACTTCACCTAGCTTTATACACGACAAACAAGTAGAAAGGCAACAGCGCATTTGCATCAAGTGCCCTACTTAGTAATTTTTGAAAAGTTTGGAGGATTTTTTAATTTTCTCTTTTTTCTTGAATGATTGAACTTGAGTGACTTTGAAATTAAGATTTTTTTAAAATTTAGTACCGCAGAATTAGGGTGCTTGACGTATTGAATTCCCTGAATTAGATTTAGATTGGTAAAATATTTTACGTTTTGAAACCATCAAATTTTCGTGTCTGATTCAAATTTGTATTTGGGCGTCTAATTGGGAAATTTAAGGTATGTCAATTTTAAAACAAATTCTTCAGCCTGTTACTTCCAATCAGAGGTCCGAAATTGGAACTTTTTAAATGGGACCCCTTGCATTTTATAGTATTTCTTAGATTAATGGATTGACATGCGCAACTGAAAGACTCGTTCAGCCTATTTTTTGTCATTGAGAGACTCAAAATTTGGGTTTTTTATGGGACACCCTGTATTTTTGGTACCTCAGATTTGACATGGCCACCAGTAGAAACAAGTGGGTAACTGGCGGGTGAAAATCTCTCCTGTCAAATTGAACGCCCAAAAGTAAACCCAAATTTTCGTATATAATATGATAGTAAAAGCGAACCGCGTCTTCAGAATATATTTCTTGTAAGAGCTGTCGACACCGGATGACCATCGGATGGATAGTAGAAACAAATTGAAAGTTAAGAAAAAGTGAGTGTCCGGTCACTCACATGGCTTCACGATTGAGCCCACGAAATTCTGAAGTAAATGCGTTAGAACAGCGTGGTTATCTGATCGGTAAGAAGATCGGTCAAGGATCGTACGCGACTGTCCACCTTTCCGACTATGTGGATAGCGCTGGCCCGAAAAAGATGCCTCTCGCCTGCAAGATCTTCGACAAGGAAAAGGCCCCTAAAGACTTCCTCGAGAAATTTTTCCCCAGAGAACTGGAGATTTTGACCAAAATCGAGAATCCTCATATCATTCAAGTGCACAGCATCTTGCAGAGGGGACCTCGGGTGTTCATTTTCATGAGGTAAGTTCACATTTTGTTTTCAAGCTGAAGTAACCCGAACTGATTTGAACTCAATTAGGTACGCTGACAATGGGGACCTCTTGGATTTTATCAAAAGAAACGGTGCGGTTCCGGAGCAACAGGCCAAAATCTGGTTCAGACAAATGGCCAGCGGTCTGCAGTATCTGCACAGCCAGAATATTGCTCATCGTGACTTGAAATGCGAAAATATCTTGCTCAGTCGCAAGTTCAACGTCAAATTAGCCGACTTTGGTTTCGCTAGATTCTGCATAGATTGCGACAACAGGCGCATCTTAAGCCAGACTTATTGCGGATCGGCAGCGTACGCCGCTCCCGAAGTGGTCAATGGAACTCCCTACAACCCCAAACTATCCGACGTCTGGTCCTTGGGGATCATAATGTTTATAATGCTCAACGCTTCCATGCCCTTTGACGATTGCAACTTGAGGAAGCTTCTGAAAGATCAACTGACCAAGAACTGGGTGTTCAGGTCTAGGGTGCGCGAAACCATATCTGCAAGTGCGAAATCTTTAGTCCGGCAATTGCTGGAACCGGACTTAACGTTGCGTTTAAATCTGGACAGGGTCATGCAGCATGAGTGGCTTCGAGTTAGAAAAGGTTCCTCGTTGATTGGTAGGTTCGTGCATTCTTCCCTGCATGGTCAGTCAGCTGGACAATCGACAGTTGCATCGGGGGAAAACAGGACGGACCAGGAGGTGGTACCGGGGGACTTCATGAATCCGGACGTTAAGAAAAGCGAAATGACGATTAACGTGAACGAAAACACTCTTTGAGGAATTTTGAGGTTGAACACGAGGTGGTTTTATATAAATTTCAGTGACTCATCATAGATTGTGAAATATAATATTTCGTGCAATGTAGAAGACTTTCGATATTGCTAGAAATTGTCGTTGGGCATTTTCAGTCTTCCGAATGCAGCCATTTTATTTTGGCGTGCAAACTGGGTAAAAACTGGTTAGTAACATTTAAGTTAGGTTAGGATGTAGCAATTTTTAAACCAGTACACTGTTGTCAGTTCCAATTTCGTGGCTTGTAGGAAAAATAATTAATTTTTCTTTCATTTAAAGATAGTAAAAGTGGTATAAGGACGCTCCTTTCCACAGGAATATGAAAATTTTATCTTTCATTCTGCAACATACAAAGGACAAAATATGTAAAATTCATTCACGTAGGTTGTCTCAAATGACCTCTAAGAAATTTTTTAAAATTCGAAACCTCAAAATAATTAGCTAGAATTTAAGACGATCTTGATCTTTTTAGTGCATACCTGATGTTCGGCAGATGAAGCGGAAATTTTTAATTTTTATTCTGCAAATTGCAAAAAATAGCATGGAGAATATTTATTGGCGTACGAGATCTCAAATGACCTTAAGAAATGTTTTAAAAACCACGAGAACTGTTTGAAATAATAAATTTTGGCAAAATTTTATAACAGTTTTAACTCTTGCTTCCCAGATATTTGACTAAGATCCTTATACTAGCAAAATCCTACATTTTCTCATATTAATAATAATTCATTAATTAAATGATTAATAATGATTTTTTAATAATTTTTACAGTATTAATTCTTTTACTACGCATCTCATGTTCAGCAGAGAACGCTGAAAACTTCTATTTTCTATCTATAATGTTCAGAAATCAAAATACATAAAATTCATAGGCGTATGCGGTCTCAAACGATTTGGAATAATGTCTAAACATTATAAAATGTGTAATTCCATTATAAAACAAAAATTCCTGTAAACAATGAATTTTACTAAACTAAATTTAACGCGCTGCATATACATATTTTTGTTCGGGTTAGGGGGTTCGTTCCTCCTTTGGCGCGAGTACCACTCTCGTGGATATATTTTACGTGATTAAGTGACTCGCGGATAGTGAACTCGGGAATACTTTACAATTCATTTATTGTACTACTAAACAATAC
Organism: Euwallacea similis; assembly: GCF_039881205.1. Lineage (NCBI taxonomy): Eukaryota > Metazoa > Arthropoda > Insecta > Coleoptera > Curculionidae > Euwallacea > Euwallacea similis. Next base: position 3,672,277 of record NC_089612.1, read on the forward strand.
ATGAAAGTAATGCACTTAACTAACTTAATAATTCACGCCCGGAGTGGTTGTTATAAGTCGGAAGAAGGCGCGCGACGTAGCTGAAGAACTCACAGTGTCTTGGTCGTGATGTTGTTGCACTGGGAGATGAGAGATGAGAGAGTGATACCTATATTTCTAAATCTTAAATACTAAAGCTAAGGGCAGACACTCATAGGCGTACCCCTAACTTAGGATGCAATGGTAGGCTTCCCGGCTACTCATCGTGTTAACGTGCAACGTCCAGATGAATAGTCGATTAGACCTTCGTTGGCCATGCCAGCTGAGCAGCATTTAAATTGGATCGACATTATAGATCCGACAAAGAGCATTGCTGGAAATCCCAATTATAAAGCAGCCCCCATCTAGGAATGGTGAACGTTAACGTTGGGAATTCCTTGAATGTATGTGACTATAACTAAAATAACTGATGGAAAAAACCCAGTAATGTTCGGTAACTGGAATACAAATTTATTAAATACATGGGCGTAGCATCGGATATCTTAATTGAGAAAAATAATCTAATATGGGGCTACTACAGTCTTAACAATTTCGTTACACCACCCTATATTTAAAAATGTCCATAATATAGCTGGAATCTGCCTTTAAATTGAACTTAAAAATTATAGTGACCAGGGGTGACCAGGTAGTTTTGAGTGACTTCAACAACGATTAGACAGACTTTAGTGTCATCACATAATTGATTCAAAATTCTTCCAACGCCTCTGGAAAATGGCCGATAATGATCAAACCCAAAAGCGGTCCACAGAAGAGAAATTGGTAGCCGAATTAGAGGATCTCGATCTCCAAATCGGCGCTATCAACAATGACAAAGGGAGTAGGTACCAATCTGAGAATCCATCATCTCAGGAACCATCAGCCAGCCCGTCTCTGATGGAAATCGAAAGAATCAGATCCTTTGTCACCGCCTGCACCAACTTCTTGGTGACAATTTACAAGACCGACTACTACAGGAAGATCGCCAAAAGTATGTTTATGTTCCTCTTGGCTTTGAAAATGGCCCAGGAGAGCAAGATGATGATGATTCCGTTGAAAGAATACGAACCTTTCGGGAAACGTGGTTGAATGGTTTTTTTTTACAAAATTGATACGTTAATCAATTTAAATTTTTTAATGAATAAAAAATGTACTGCCTATTATTTTAAGAAATTTAATTTATACGGTGAATTGGTTCTTGACGCTGCGATCACCATGGACGAGTGTAGGAGTAAGGTGGTATTAGCATTACTTCTCTTGGCCACGAAAAGTTGCCTTTGCCTGGGTAAGTACGTATGAGGGTTGGAAATTATATGTATAATAAAAACAGATTTGGATTGAACTGCTTTCCTGTTTTATGTTAAAATTAACATATTTTTAAAAGATTTTTACATTGTCAAGAAAACTCCTGAACATATATTTTCAAACATTCTCCCAATAAGTCAGAGAGAGAAAGATTTATGATTTTACATGTGTATCTGGTTAAATAAATGCGCTTAGAAGGAGTGTGTATTATTAGTTATTTTTTAGAGGATTAATATAGAATTTCTCGACAAAATGGCGAATGCAAATTATTCAAGAAAACTTCCTCTTTTGTATTTTATTCTACTTCAAGATCATTTTTAATTTTGCTGTGCAATTTTTTGTCACTTGTAATGAGAATTGTTCCCACAATGCACAATATTAGCACAACTTTACAAAATAAAGTTTTTTGACAATTTTGTGTAGTTTTAGATACTGATCAGCACCTTCACTGGCAGTACTTTCCTACTACGAAATGCGACATTGGGGCAATAGCTGACCGGTTTGTTGGCGGTACTGAAGCCTCTTTAGATCAATTTCCGTGGATAACTCATCTGGCATATCAACTAAAACCTTATAAGCGAAAATTATACTTTATCTGTGTAGGTTCTATCATCAACCTCTAGTATGTCATCAGCGCCAGTCATTGCTTCTTGGGTTCGTTAGAGCATAATATGTGAGTGTAAAATCTGAGGCTTGAATGATCCAATTTCATTCAAGGTTCCCCATAGATGGCAGGTGAGAATAGATGAATATTTCCTCCAAGAAAAAGTCGATTGTGCGTATATGGTTTGCGTTCCTGCTGTACAAGATATTAACGTGGCTGAAATAATATAATTCGAGGTTCACGGGCAGGATTCCTCGGGTACTTATGAGAACATTGCCTTTATTAAGCTGGCTGCTTTCTTGCAATTCAATGGTACTAGCTCAAATTAACTGAAGCAATCAATTAATTCTTACTACAGACTTCGTCACGTCAATCTGTCTACCTAAAAGCATAGCTGACCAAATTAATGACTACTTGTCACCAATAAACTCGGTTGAAGTAGCCTCATGGGGCATAATCAGCGTAAGACAGTCTCGCATCCTTAACAAACTGATGCACGTGCAAATTCTCGTTGTACCCTTGGAATCTTGCAAGAAGAGTTTCCCTAAGAATAAGATCGACGAGTCTATGATTTGCATGGGGATTGGTAATTTTCTTTAGTTAATAAACATTTAGAAGATTTCGATTCAAATTAAGTAAGTTAAGGCAAGGATTCCTGCGTGGGAGGCTCTGGAGGACCTTTAATGAGGCCAATCGTCCTAGATGCTTCGCTCAGACACTTTTTGTTCGGCATAGTTTCTTATGACACCAAAAAGTGTGGGATTGTGGAACCTATTGTGTGACCCATTACGTGAGCTGGATACTCGATGATATCGAGCTCCTGGAATAATTACGAAGGAATGGTTTACAGATATTTGTATTTAATCGCTTAAATTATTTATGTTTATTCGATTTTTATATTTCTATTTTTCCTGCTTATCAGTTTTATTGGGTTAACATAATAAAAAGTTCTATATTGTTACTAACCGAACGCAACATACCTAAATATTTTGCTCCGTAAGATTGGTAATTCAAGGTACACGTCCCCAGTGATATACTCCGTTCCGATTATTATTTGATCTTGTGAAAAGCATGTAGACTTTGTAAAAAAAAATTATTTGGTAAATATCTTGAAATTCCCATAGGTTTAACGGAAGCTGAGACCAGGGTAAATCATTAGGAGTTAATCACACAGTAGTTTCCAAACGTTTAAAGTCACTAGGAATGATCCAAAAAGAAGGAAATTGGGACTGTACGAATTGAAGCCGCAAGACGTCCAGCGGCGTTTGTTTGCATGTGAACAACTGCTCCAAAGGCAGAAAAGAAAAGGGTTCTTACATCGTATCGTGACTGACGATGGAAAGTGAAAAAATCGCGGGCCAAGCCCGGCCATGCTTCGACATCAACGGCAAAACCGAATATCCATAGTTCCAAACTCTTGCTCTGTATTTGGTGGGATCAGCAGGGCGTGGTTTATTATGAGCTACTCAGATCCAACGAGACTATTACGGGAGATCGTTACAAGTTACAATTGATGCATTTAAGCCAAACATTAAAGGAAAAACGCCCTCAATACGAGAAGAGACACGATAAGGTAATTTTACAGCATGCTAACCCTCGGCCACATGTTGCAAAATCTGTCAAAATATACTCAGAAACGCTCAAATGGGACATCCTACCCTATACGCCGTATTCACCAGATATTGCTCCGTTTGACTATCACTTATTCGGATCCATGGCACATGGCCTAGCTGAACAGCACTTTAATTCTTATGAAGACACCAAAAAATGGCTTGATTCTCGGATGGCTTCAAAAGACGTTTCGTTTTTCCGACGTGGAATTAGTATGCTGCCAGAAAGATGGGAAAAAGCAGTGGCTTGTAATGGACAATACTTTGAATGATAAGTTCTTTCCCAATTTTTCTCAATAAAGTAGTTATTTTCACGAAAAAACAGCGATTCAAGTACCTAATAAGTTCACGAAAAATTTTAAAATTAATTTATTACTAGCAATATATCAATAAAAATAGGTAATTCATGCCTTTAATTTCCCAACAATCCAAGGAACATAATTGGCAACTTTTGTGTAAACTCCGGGCCAATTTTGCATGCCGCAGGGTGAGGGCCCGAAGGATACCACCCCAATAGAATACCAGTTAATCTCCCCATCGGGGGTGGCGTCCATGGTCATCAGAGGACCACCACTATCGCCCCTACAGGAATCGCGCCCCTTTTTACCCCCTGCGCATAATTGACCTGCGCCCAGACGAACGTTGGCTTGGCTGTAGGTATTTGAACATGTCTCATGAGTGTTGACTGGAACCTGAAAAAAGATTGAAATTTTAATTTTGCCAGGAGGTCGTTTTTAAGGAAATGAAGTAAACAACAATTATGGCGAGCATACATTGCTAAATTTAGAGGATCTTTAGGCGTTCGATAAATTTTGTGGAATTTCAATAATTTAGATATAAGAAACATTATCCCACGAACCTCGAGTTTTAGTTTAATATTACTCTCACTGCTGTTCTCAGTTTTACCCCATCCGGCAACTATCAGATTCTTGTTCACATATGATTTGCTTTGCAGTGTAGGTACTTGAGGTAAACATATTGGCTTCACGTAATCTGCAATTGCACCCATTATGCCCCATCATTGAAAAATCTCGTGTCTTTGTTCATACCAGAAAACTTAACATTCCTAATAAGTCTCAGTAAAGCGATATCGTGGTACTGATTCGCGTCAAAAGGATTATAACTTTCGTGGGCTACTCGTTCATCTACAGCCACATCTACAGCCGGAGGAGCGCATTGAGTCTGTCCATCTTGGGTGGTGATGCAGTCTTCTTCAGTGTCTGTATTGTATTCACCAAGACGCACACTAATTCTGGATAATAAAAAAAACAGATTCCTTACTGCTAAAAAATTACAGAAATATATACCCACATCTTCCAGTTTGGCGGTAAATCTTTTCCTTTTAGGCAGTGGGCTGCAGTGAGAACATAGCGACTACTGATCAGCACTCCTCCGCAATAAAAACCTCTTTGACCGTTAGCTTTAACGTAAATTTGATTTAGAAAGTTTTGATATTTTTTTCGAAAAACTTACGACGTTCGTACTCGACCAATGCCATCCAGGGGAACTCATCCAGTTGCGCCTTTTCTCCCCCATAAATGCGGTTTATAGTTCCAGTGCCGCAGACGTCGGTGGTCGGAAGGAGATCGGATTGAATACCTAAAACGCATACGAATTCGCTAAAATACGTAAAAATTATTTAAAAGATGTGGGAATATTTTTGAATTATTATGGGTACGACGGGAAGAATGTTTGGTTGCCTAATGCAAGTCCTCAATAGTGTTAAAACCTTGGTTTAACAGTGACGACGTCTTTGAGAACCTGCTCTATCTTTTATTGATATTTTAACGTTGCTTATGAGTTAATATAAACATCTCCATTTATGGTCATTACTAATACGAAGCAGTAATTGAAATATTCAGATCTATAGATTTTTTAATTATACACTTCTGAGCTGACAACAAAGCAAAACACAGATATACCCCCTCAACCCATTTTCGTCACAATTAAAGCAGCTAATTAGGGGTTTTACCATCCACAAGGATTAACTAATACAATGCACACAACATCGAGCTCTCCCTCAGAATGTCCCTTCACCTTTTTTTAGCCTTTCCAAAGAAAGTTCTCACAACCACGGGCATATGGCCTTCCAAGGACTACTCTCTCCTCTACAACCTTCGAGGTATTTTCACCATCCTCAACATCTCTTTGCTGGCGTTTTGTTTGAGTTACAATGCAGCTTGCCATATCGACAACTTCGTAAAACTATCTGAGAGCTTGACATATCTGATTTCGGTTATAAATTCGTTGCTGAAGATCAGCATGTTGTCCAAGAACAGGAAGATGTTGTTTGAGCTGGTTGGCATGATGGAGATGGAAAGCTTCACGAGATTTGAGAAAGCTTATGAGGGTATTGGGGCAGGGCTTTGGAAAACCGTGAATGTGGTACAGACGGTTTTTTGGTGGCAAGTTAATATGGCATTTGTGTTTCTTAATTTGTTTCCTGGTAAGTTGTTTCGTCGAGGTAGTTTTTTTAAATAATAATTTAATAATTATTATTTAATAGTAATTAAATGGCAAAAATTAAATATAAAGATATCTTAACTCAAAATGGTTTTCTTAATCTTTTGAATAGTAATAGAATCTGAGGCTCTCCCTATGGACTTCCCGCACTTCCGCGATGGCCCTTTTCACTACCCGTTCTACTTATTTGAGTCGGTTTCTATGGCCCTTGCAGCTTATGATAACATGGCTGTAGACTTGCTCACAGTGGGAGTGATTTCTGTGACTGCGATGCAGCTGCAAATCCTCAATAAAAAGCTCGTGGATACCGAAAAGAATGTCAAGAAACTGGGAGGAAACACTGAGACCATGACATTAGTTTATTTGGTTGAATGCTGCCAGCACTACAACGATATTGAGAAGTATTTGAGCATTTTGATTCGCTCTTAAACAGTATCCTCCATTAAGATAGTCAAAATGCCCTTTGATCTAAATTGAAAACCTAACTGAATGAGCATATGTGCATAAGTTATAACCTTCTAATGCTAATTAGTTGTGCAAAATACCCTTAAACCGCCATATTCTAAATTATAATTTTTAACTTCAAAATTATTTTTTCTGAAAATCTGAAAAAAATTATACATATATAGAAAACCCTTGTTCATTCACTACATTTTTTTAGTTTTTTTTTCCTGCTAATTCTAACCTAAAAATGATTTTTAAAATTTCAAAATGGAATAACTTTTTTTCAGAATGGACTGCAGGTTTAGTTTTCTTCTTTTAATGATGGGAATTTTTATGGCAAATCTAAGTGTATATAAAAAGTGTCACATTTTACGATGCGTTTTATTGAAAAATGCAAAAAACTCAATTTTTTGAAATTTTTTTCAATACTGTATTAAGCATTTCGACTTTTTTGGGAATTTGATGCATTTTTTACAATCCAATAGTATCTATTTATCGTATTTTATGTCGAATTGCTTAATTCGGTGTTGAAAAAAATGACAAAAAAATCGAGTTTTTTGTATTTTTCAATATGGCGCAGCCTAAAAAGTGACACATTTTAAGGTTTTTGTGTGGTCTAGGGGGGTGGTGGTAAGAGTGTTTTGCACAAATAATTGGCATTAGGGGGTTATAACTTATGTACTTAAATGCCCATTCAGTTAAGTTTTTAATTTAGATGAAAGGGCATTTTAACTATCTTAATTCGAGGGAGGGGGGGGGGATACTCTTTACATAGGTAATTTTATAGGTATATCAAGTGCCTCTTAGAAGTGTTCTCGGTGAACGTCTTTGTGCAGCTTGGTGCAAGCATTGTGGCCATTTGTAATTCAGGAATTCTGATTTTAACAGTATGTCGTGTAAATTCAGTTATACTTTAAAAAAATCTTGAATTATTTTCATTTCAGGTGGATCCAGTGTCTATAGAAGCATTGTCTCTAATAGTTTATTTGGTGACGATGTTTGCGGAGTTAGGCATGTACTGCTGGTTTGGCAATCATGTTTATATGGAGGTACTTATATATTGCTGTACAGTATGCTTAAGTGTCATATATTCCAAATGTTATATTCTAAAATTCAAAAAATTTCTAATTTACTCTCATAAACTATCCTACTCTATGAACATCCTACTATTCAAAAATGTGATTTTGAAATAAGACACCCTGTATATAAGTTTTTACTTTAATAGTTTTTGTATATTCGACCGTTAAGTCTGTTAAAATCATGGGAATTGATCAAATTTTCAAATAGTATATTCTTGAACTCAAAGATCCGCAATTTTATGTCAATTTAACCGACCTCGTATTTTGTATGGGTATAGAGATCTTCATGTATATTGACATATTATAATATTTCTCTTTTCTATAGAGTTTGGAAGTCACCACTTGCTGCTACCTCTCGCGGTGGAACGAGCATGACTCCAACGTTAGAAAAACCCTCTTTATGCTAATGGAAAGAAGCAAACGTGCTCTGCAGATCAGAGGCTTGCAATTTACCACTCTTAATTTCCCTACCTTCATAGCTGTAAGCTTCTTAAATCCTTTTCAATAAATAACCACCGGAAAAAACTTGGTTTTTAGATACTCAAATGGTCTTATTCCTACTTCACTTTACTTAGAAATTACACCACGATGGATTCGGCAGATAAGTAATCGCTATTTGTCTACCTTGATTAATGGGCGCCTGAGTGGTGGTGCTCCCAACGGGTCCTGTAGGACAGCACACCTTAGGAGTTGTACCTAGAAACCCGCACTGAGACCTCCTGAGGAAATCTGCGTCAGATGAACTGATGGGGCGTGTCTTCAGGATGTTATAGAGTGAATCACAGTTGAGCAAGGAGATGCATTCTCCTTGTTGCGAGAGTGGAGTTCTGCAGTAGTCTCCAAGCTCTATTAAAGTGTAGTTTACCCACTAATTGCTTGATAAATGATCAAATACCTACGTGCAATGCACAGTTGAGGGCTTAAAGCGACAATCACGAGCACAATGATATTATAATACATGATCGTCAGCACAAGGAACCAGCTTTTAAAATTTCGCCCGCGTCAGCAACATCGTCGTCTCTTAGCAGGACACATTGGAACCCAACTGATGATGATGATGGTAGAAAAATGTTTGCGTCGATTTGTTGCTGTTATTTGTGCCGCACATGACCAGTGGCTGGCTATCGAAGAGTACCACGGCTGTTTAATCCGGTACTTGTCAACCTTGGAAATTCTAGATAAGCATAGATAATCGTCTGTTTATTTAATTGTTGTTTATTAATTTGCTTAATTTTGGTTGGATTTTATCTGGAAAATATAATAGTTTCAATTTGTTGGGGAAATACCAGTAATAGGCAATAAATGGGCTGGTTTTGCACTGAGCTCCACTAAGATTCGATTTTATTATTATCATGTGGTTTTACATTATTTCGGGAAATCTACGAGATTACAAAGGAGTTCAAGTATTGATGAGGTCAAGTAATGGCAATTAAGTGATATCGAACACAGAACGTCTTATATCTCTATGTGAATAAAACTGTTTTAAATACTTCATTCGATTGGTTCCTAGACAAATTTCAATATTTTTTAGGAAATTTTTCACAATCTGGCAATGTGAAATTTTCTGAATTATCCAACGTGACCTGTATAAAGTAAAGTAGATTTTTAAAACAAAAGAACGCTGCGATGTTGCTATTGTTAATAATAAATTGTTTCGGCTCTAGTATAGGGAGATTTAATAAAATTATGGTTTAAACAATTATATACAGGGCGAGACACCAGAAGCGCCTCGAAAGATTACGTCCTTATTAATGATTTTGATCGAAAATTGTTTCTAGAGGTGTGTGTAGAATCCTACAAGGTACATTTTAAAAATATTATCATTTATACAGGGTATATAAAAAAAAAGATACACTTCAAACATATCTTTTGAATGGAATACTTTATGTTTCATTACATATTTGGAATCAGAAGAAGAAAACAGTAGAAGTTTGTTTAACACACACTAAGTCTAAAACAACACTTCTTGAGAAATTTTAGAAAATATAAAAATGTAAGGATCAAAAAAACATTTTTTTCTAAGTGAAATGAATTACTTGACTACTATTTTTTCAGTATTATTTCTTAAGAACAAACTATTTCTCAAATTAGAATGAATTCTTTACTAAACTGAAATACAGGGTGAGCAAAAAGGGTGTTCAAATTTAATCACTTATAATTTAGTGTAAATTTCTTTTTTTTAATAGAATGTATACATTTTTATATATAAATTAGAATCACTAATTAATGCCTTTTCAATTGATACCATGGTGTCCTATATCTATCTTTAAGAGCTTTTCCTTAATATCAGATTTTATTTAATTTTCAATAATAACATTAAAGAATATAAATCATTGTTAGAGTATGCCTTGAATATACATACATATAGGGTACATTTCACCTCCCGTCTTCCATAGCTCGGTTATGATTAAAAGTAGGATTTTAGAATTGTCCATACTTTACTTGTGTCCTAGTGCATATTCCAGGAAAATATTTCTAATTATACAGGGTGCCCCAAAAAAGTGTGAAGACACCGAACTATATTTTTTTTAATGGAACACTCTATATTTTTTCTCACATTTAAATGCTTTCTATGATTGTCTACACATTCCTAAAATTTTGTTGAAATCGGTTAAATAATACTGACGGAAAAAATTAAAAATTAAAAAAAAATTGCATTTGTAACTCTGGTTTCAAAAATTAATAAAAAATAGAAATAATATATATTTAAACAAACTACTCAAGATGCTTATTAAGCATGATTTAATAGTTTTATTAAAAAAGTTTCGATTATTGATATTGTACAGGGTGATCAAAATTTAGCGTCAAATTTTTCAAACTTTAAAGGGTTTTATTTTATTTATGTTAATTTGACGTATGGTTTAATTTAGTTCGAAGCAGAATTGAAAAACAAACGTTTTTTTAATTACATGTCTATCGCAATTTCTAACGTGTCGAAAGTTATTCGCCGAAAACCATTCCAATAGTAATTAAACCGAATAGAAAACTAAGGTGGTTATTACAAAAGAATTATTCATAAAACTTATTTTATAATTACAATTATGTTACAACTATTACAAATCTAAAGTATGTGTTCGACATGTCTTCCGTTCTCTTAAAGACACACATTAAGACATTATGGAAAGACGTATTGTGCAAGGTTACAAGATATGTAATTAGAAAAACTTTTGTTCTTGAATTTTACATCGAACTAGATTAAAACATACGGGAGTCCAAAATTAAAATAAATAAAATAAAACCCTTTAAAGTTTGAGAAATTTGACGCTAAATTTTAGACATCCTGTAACAATATCGATTATCTAAATTTTTTTAATAAAACTATTAAACCATGCTTAATAAATATCTTGAGTAATTTCTTTAAATATGCATTATTTTTATTCTTTATTATTTTTTGATTTTTTTTTTTTTTTAATTTAATTAATTTTTAATATCAAAAATTATACAGGGTAGTCCTACGGGAAGTTCCTCGATCGATTGCGGGAAAACCATAATTTCGAAAAATATGAAAATCGGAGAATATACCCAAGTCCTTGGGAGACACACGTTAAAAATATTTTCAAGATGGTAGTACTTTTGGTTATACCGGAAGTAGAAGTCGACTCGCTTATTTTAAATGGAATGTCCTATATTTTATCGCATTTTTGGACCTTGCCATGAATTGTGAACACCTTTTATATGAAACATTTTGTGCTTATCCCTAACCGTTCTGGAGATATTTATACTTAAAGATAAAATTTGACAGTTGCAGTCCTTGATTCATTTGGTGATATGAAAAAGGAAAGTATCGTTGTAATTTTTTGAAGTATTGCTAATAAAGCACTACTTCAGCCGCGTATGCAGTATAACTCGCGATATAACATACAGGGTATTCATAAATAATTCTTAAAGTTGATAATCATAAATCATTAAAAACTCGTATTTCTTAAATAGGAACCACCATTTTTTTTAACGTCATCGTGTTAAGCTCGAAAAATAATTGTCATTTTGTGTTTTAATGCCTATACCTAAAGTCAAAATGATGGTTCCTATTTAAGAAATACGAGTTTTTCTTAACGATTTGTGACTATATATATATAATATTATATATTATTATTACTATATAATTATTATATAATTATATAATAAATTTATTGCGATTTTTATGAATTATTGCGATTTATAATGAATGCGACCTGGTATATTGTTTTGATTTTATAAGTTGGCAAACTGGTCCGGGTTAGTATTTCTCTCTTCAGATACAAATCTTTGAAAATCTTTGCAATTTCCTTTAGTAGTTGCCTTGAATTGGATCAGGATCCAATACGCCACTGTTTCTTGCCAAATCAAGCTCATAATTTTTTCTCAAATATATAATGAATAGGGCTAGATTTGAACGAAATCACAGTAGCATACTTTTCCCAAAAGTTATAAGTTTGCGGAAACTTTATTTAATAAAATATGCGATTTTTTAAAAGACTTTAGTGTAATACTTTTAATTTAGTAACCCTGAGTCGTCAATGAAAAAATATGACCAACACCAAACAAAATTACAGAGGTGTCGAAAGATGTTTTTTTCTTACCAATTATATTTTGTAGCTGTTACTAGCCTGGGCCCACTACGCCACTGCTTTTTATCATTTGATGAAGGTGAACTTTTTTCCCACGTGGGGAAGGAATAGGATTAGTATTGAGTAAAATTACAATGTGGCAGAGTCATTTTATTTAAATTTTTTTTCAGGTTCTAGCGGCTTGCAGTCCATATCTCAGAAACTAAGAGATGCCATGTCACAGATTATGATATATCTTTTTTTTTCTGACATATGAGTTCTTCGAGTCAGTTTTATATTTAAATAGCCTTGAGCAACGTTTACCAAATACAACAAGGATTACCGGTACCACTTAGATGAATCTTAAAAATTAATGGTACCTAACGAGTCATCACAAGAGCCATTTCAGCTTCCATATCTTCCGCTTAAGGCAGGTCTATGAATAAACTTTTCATTTTCTAATATGACCTCGCATTTTGTTTATCTATGCCATTCATTATAGCTGGGCCGCGGTTCAATTTGGATAACCACAAAGTAAGCGCAATTGAGCGTAAGACAAGTATTGCTATCCGTTTAAACTTGATGATTAACGATGGACCTGAAAGTTAGGTACCAAATCGTTCAATTGTCATGGATGTTTTTGTTTGGGACTAAATAAATAGTCAGGTTAGTCAAAAGTCAGATTTAATCGAGCGTCAAAGATGGTCCCACACTCGTTAACGTGAAGAAAAAACCGAACCAGTTAAATACGTTAGAAACTGATTGTTTTAAAGGGATCGTTACTTTTTAAAAGATTTTTCATTATCATATTATACAGGGTGTATCAAATGCTATGCGAAATTGCTTTTAGTTCTTGTGTCACGGTAAAGTGCTACTTTCAGATGGCAAATGTGTGCGGCGAGATTTATCTTCAATTAGTTAATGATGTATCCTTGTGTTAAGTACCTTGAAGTCAATCTGTCTCTCGCTATGTCCCTACTGTGCTTGTCAGTTGAAGTCTATAATATCGGTTGTATTCATCAAAATTTTTAACAATTTCAATGAATTTTTTGATTGAATAATGAAAACATTATGAAGGGTTTTCGTTAGAGTCCTTTTTACTCACATCTAACTTAAGCCTCTATCCGGGTTTGCTTTCCAGTTATCGTGCGTCTTCGGCAACCCGAACACAAACGATGTCGATTTTACCGGAATTGTCAAACCAAATCAAATTTTAAAAGAACGATTTTTACCTGTTTTCAGCCCGGCACAGTCTTGTACGGACACTTATTACTTTCATGGGAAATTAATCATTAGTTCTTTAAAGAATCCAATTTTCCCCAAAGGTTTATTGTAAATTTGATATTTTTCGTGAACGGAAAAGGAGGGGACACAGCGTTATTGTTTTGTTTACAAAGCCTACTGTATAAAAGACCGAATGTCCTGTGAGAAACTAATAATTTGGCAACTGTGAAAAAGGCATGATAAAAGCTCAAAATATAATTTATTCTTCGGCTAAGTATTAACGTTTCCCTTTAATTGTTAATATTATTATTAAGTGCACAAAATTAATCATTAACAACCACAATTATTGGATGATGACAAATTTGGTAAGTAAGTCATTTTGGCTGATCGTGTCCAACCAATCGCAGCGTGTTATATACTTGTCACGTGATCGGATTTATTATTTATGAAGAAAAATACAAGTGTAGTGTGACACAAGTAGTGTTACAAGGCATTTCGGACTCTCACAATAGGACACCGAAAAATGGTTAATCATTATACGGGTATCGTTTCAAGTCAATTTTTAGATGAAAAGTAATTATGTGTGGACGGACCCATATTTATTATTGATTGACGTGTAATGAATTGAAGCGGCTTTATATGGAAGAGTAAATCATTTTTTCGGTGAAAAGATTGACAGATGATCAGTTGTTATTTGTCGCTTTCAAATTAAAGCCAGAGGGTGAAAATTGCCATTGAAACAATTATTACGCCTTTCTAAAACGATTAACCTTAAACAAAAGCGATTTTTAGACCAACCTCAAAACGGGCAATTCCCCAGACACTCGCATTGACCTAAAAAGCCAAAATTAAAAAACGATCAAACCGACGCCCCCTCCCCTCCAAATTCCTCCGATCCGTACCAATAGCGTACCTCCCCTTTCAAACGCGACCTTGATCGAGCGAAACCACCACCAGTGCCGAAACAAAAGTGAATCGCGACCCCATTGAGTGGAAAAACAAGTGAGCGACGGTACCACTTGACGGGTACTAACCTATCGCGCTGCTGCTGGCGCGAACTCTTTTGCAACAATCTAGTGACCGCGAGAACGAGTGATACACTGCCTAAAAACACCTCACATTCCGCTGTAAGTTATTGACAGGTGACAGTGCGCATGAAAGTCGTTTGTGAAAATGTCTAGTGAGTGCGGAGTGGGGGTTGGTGAGGAGGGTGTCATTCGGGAAAACGGGAATGTGATTATTAACGTGCTGTTGCCAAATGGAAGTCTTTCGGGAGGTGCAGCTATTGTTGATGGAGCAGGGCATAAAGGTATTTTTTTTAAACTAAAATTTGACATATTCACGCAATAACAGGATTGTCAAATTTTGTCAAATAAACGATACACTACTTATTCCAATCATAAGCAGCTTTACGTTTCATTCAACCAAATTTATGTTTAGGATGTCTCTGTTTACATTGTAAATGATTTATAAATTTCAAGGTTGGTAAAGGACATGTTATTCTAAAAAATCACATAAGTTATTGGTGTCGCTCGACTCTTAAAGAAGTTTTTCAAAAATGTGTGTGATTTTTTTTAGCTACATTTCTTGGGTAGTATTATTTTGTTCTTATCGTAACTGGTGTATAAATTTTATAATTTGGAAAAAGCATGTTTTACTCTATAAAATGATACAAAACTTTTTGACGTAGGTTTGATTGTGAAAGAAATTAAGAATTTTTCAAAAATTCTTGGTGCTTATTTTATGTTAAATAAATTCTGACTCATGCCTGGTATGCCCCTGTTTATATTGTTATGACTATAAAATTCAGGGTTTGTAAAAAACAATTTATTTTGCAAAACCACATGAATTTTTCAAAATATTGTGTGCCATTTATTCTATCGTTCGCTCAGCTTGATACCTTGACTGGTACGTCTCTGTTTATAGGTATTGTAATTTGTTTATACATTTCAGAGATTGTAAAAAACATTACTATAAAAAATTGTATAAAAACCAGTAGCGTAGGTTGATTTTGAAATAAATTAAGAATATTTTTCACCGTTGAACTTACTAAACTTCTTTCAATACTGTTGCACTTTACTCTAGAAATAGTCATAAAAATGTACAATAGCTATCTACGAAACAAGGAAGAAAACTACCGTTTATTCCCCCGGACATATACTTCTCTCCTTTGGTCTGTAAATAGCTACAATTCTCTGATCATCACATTCTAGAGGTGTCCGCTATCGCTGAAACGAAAACCATCACGACTCAAACTCTAAATCTAATTAAAGACCAACCGCTGTCCAACAATGGCCAGTCGAAACGTTCCATAGGTGTTGGTACTGTCGAAGAGGACTTTACGGAGTTTACGGAAAAATTGGTGGACGAGGGAACCATCATTAGGAGGAAGTCGCTGGTGCCGATGAGCAGCATGGAGGAGGAGAACCTAAGGGAGAGGTTGCATTTGGCGCACTTGAATATGGCGGGAGAGGTGGTAAATAAGGAGAGTAAATACACGAGGGAGGCGTTTAGGAGGTTGCTGCAGTCCAAGGTAAGTGGTGAATTAGGGGGACAGCTTCAGAGTACATAGAATATGTTCTATTCTATACAGCGCGTCTTTAAAAGGTTTATACAAAAATCTACCGCAGATTTCTGATGCGAAAACGTGACGATTTAACTTAATTTATCTTAGTCCAAAAGTGGACGGTTTTTAAAATACAGGATGTCAAAGTGAAGATTAAAAAAAGGAAAACATTTAATTATTTAGTTTGTAATGTTACTATCTAAACAAAATGTCGCATCAGGGGGTTTTTAGGGGTCGGAAATCAGAATTCATTTACACTTTCGATGCGCATTGTAGAGGGCGCTGGCAGTGCTAGGTGAAGTATCTTTAAAGAGGCATAACTTTTTATCATGCAATATAAAATTTATTTATGACTAAATTTATGTTTTTCTACATGTTTTATGACAAAAGTATCTTGGTACAAGTCCTTATGAACATTCCTTTACAGGACATTTTAAGTTTAAAATTCGCCATGTCTTGAAAAATAATATTAAAGTACATATTTATTCACGCAATTGAACCGAAAAAAAATCAAAATATTCAATTAATCTTCGATTTTTACCTTTTTTTTAATCTTCATGGTTTTATTTTACTATATCATTTTTTTTTTTTTTTTTCCTGCACTGTACAAATAAATATGTGCTTTAAAGTTATTTTTCAAGACATTCTGCGAACTTTACTCTGCAAATATCTCAAGAAGGAATGTCCGTAAGGACTTGTTCCAAGATATTCATTTAAGGTAGAATTTTGTACAGACTTTTTAGAGCCACCCTGTAGAAGGATTAGATATAGGCGTTGTCCTAAACTTCCGGTTTAGGTATTTATAGTGTTACTCATAAAGTCTTCATTAAATGGGAATTTTTTTTACTTATGAATTTGGGCCAATTTTGAATTTGCCTCAGGCTGTGTTTCACAAATGATTAGAAATGACATAAATTGAAAAACAAATGACTGTCTATAACTCTCAAATTGTAATTTTTATAAAAACATTGAAAATCTACCTTTATTTATTTAAATTTTGAAAAATCACAAAGGAAAAGGTTTTTTAGTTTCCTATTTTCTACTAAATGTTAATTTTCAACTTTTTTTATGACTTAATTTTTTTTAAATTCTTGTCTATTTTTGCATTTTTGAAGTATTCAAATCGTTCAGTAACCTTGTAAGAATAATTATTTGTTTATATATATGTATATATATATATAATTCTTTGTCAATCAAATTTATAAAAATACTGCAATAAGGTCACCTTAATATTTTCTTTATAAACTAGATCAACTTTGTATCAACGCATACGCAGCGTCTTTAATGAATTTTACATTGTCTTTAAAAAGACGTATTTATTACAAATTTAACTAATGAATACTCATTAGGACAATTACTTATAATACTTTGATATACTATAATTATTCTTACAAGGTTGCTAACCGATTGAAATATATTGGAAATATAGAAATACAAAAAAAATTAAGAAAATTAAAGTCGTTTGATAAAATTGGCGTATGGTTAGAAAATAAGAAATTAAGAAATTTTTTTCCTTTGCGATTTTTCAAAATTTTAAAAAATAGTGGTAAATTTTAAATGTTTTTGAAAAAAAATTGAAATTTGATAGTTATAGACAGTTATTCGTTTTTCGATTTGTATGTCATTTTTCACCATTCATAGAGCACAACCCGAAGGCAAAGTCATAATTTACCAAAATTCATAAGTAAAAAAATTTTTCATACGATGCGGATTTTATGAGTGACACTGTATACAAAAATGCATTTAATTAGTGAATAAAAAACATAAAAGTAAATAATACAGTTCCTAGAAACATATTCCTTCATTTATTATCATAAAATACTATCATCACATTATGCTGATGATAAAATGAGCACGTTTCTTATATAAACAAATTAAGGTACGCAGAAGTAGGTACAATCAATATGAAGTAAAATCTGCTTTGCGGTCATTCCACTGGTTTTGAGTTATTTGAATAATCACAACAATAATTGATTTTTTTAATAATCAGTTTTGTCGTAACTTTGAAGAAATGAGAGAATTTCTAGAAATACTGATTAAAAGGTCCTTCGAATTGAGGAAGTTAAGCTTCCTGGAACGTGTTAATAGGGGAATTATAATTTTTTAAATTTCAGTTTTCATGCGTGCGTTTTTCAGTAAAATTCAACTTTTTTTTCACATACGGCCAATTTTTCTTACGAGCTGCAAATGTTTTTATTTTATTTTTGAAGAAAATCCGCCCGGAAACGAGCCCAAACTAATATATTTTGTCCTTTTCTTATCATTAAATCGAATTCGATTTGATCCCAATTATATTTTCTCAAAACTGAGAAACATCTTCGATTGCCCTTTAAATTAGCAGCACTGATCCTGTATGGTCATCGTTTAAAGAAAATTTGAAAGTGAGCCTCGTTAAATTCAAATAAAACTGCCATTACCACCCGTAGATAACTGGTCAGTTAAACTATCTGCGTTTGGAAATAATCGACCCGATAATTGCTATAATTATTACAGAAAAAACCTTAGAGGTTTCTTCATTGTATGAACACGGCTGTTCGTGACCCAGCTGGAAGCATTATTGAGAAAGACGACATTATTGCCAAAATACGCCCATTGGGCTTTAGCCGGATGAAAAGAAATGAGCTGAGGTTTGGAATTATTCGAGTCATTCATTATTAGACAATCGTTTCAACAAAAATCATTCAAGCGAAAGATAATCATCGGTCTTCTGTAAGCCCCTTCACCGAAGAAAAATCAGTTATTTTGGGTGGACGTTTAGATCCAAAACGATAACTAGGCATTTTGTAAGGTAATTACTTTCGTTTCTGGCCATACTGTTGCTCTAAAGAGATACCATTAATTACTCGTAGTTTGATGAGCGTTACGAGTTAAGTTAAGAATAATTGTCTATTTCAATTCTATTTTCAGCAATTTCCACAGGTCATTTAATTTAAATAAATTTTATTTTGGGATTATACAAGACGAAATCACGCGCCTGTTTAATTTGATTTGTTAGTTTAAATTCGTAGATCTAGTTCTAGCCAATTAGCTCTAAAAAAACCGACGTTTAGTCTAATGAAATGTGGTATTCGAAAAAACTAAAATGTTTATTTATTTTAAAGTTAAATTTTTTCCTGAACTTATTTAGCGAAGTAATTCAAAATGATGGACACTTCATCATTGTAACTTTTCTTCTTTTACAACGCAACGATGCCATATTTGAAATTCGACGTTTCGACTTTCCGCAACCATAATCAATTTTGCTTTCTTTAAGCCTTTTTTTGCTGATTACGATGCTGTGTAGTTAATCCCAAAAGTTTACGTGCACCTTAGAAAATTAGGATTTTTGAGTATAATGAGGAAAAAAAAAGTTTAAACTAAAATTTTTATTTCAGAACAGTTTTACGATGATAAAGGAAACATTTGTTGAAGTTAAATTTGCCCTAGAATCTAAATTATTTATTTTTAACAGTTAAATCCTAAATTGGCACAACTCAAAAGTGTACGTACAGTGAAAATGTTTTCTTGTGAATTAGTTTTAATCTTATTTTTTTTACGAAATTAATTCTTAGTTGGTCCACTTTGTAGAGCCACAACAACTTTTAGCCGTCTGGGTATAGAACTGACTAAATTCAAAGTTATTTCAGGGGTGATACTATTCCATGCTCGCTGTAAAGCATCTTTTAAGGAATTTTTGTTAGTAATTTGATGTTTTCGAATTTTTCTTTCTAATTCGTCCCAAACGTGCTCGATAGCTTTGAGATCGGGCGATTGTGGTGGCGAATGGAGCTATACATATAGAAAATGGAGTTGTCTGAGATCCACGTGTTAACAATTCGTGCTGTGTGTTTCGGATCATTATTCTGTTAAAGGATTCAATCCTCTCCTAAGCATAATTTAGCTGCAGATGGTTTTAAGTTTTCTTGTAATAAATTTAGATCCAGTTCTTGTTCCATCAACGAACACCAAGTTGCCTACTCCAGTAGCTGCAATCGCCCCCCAAATCACGACCGACCCTCCACTATGCTTTACGGTTGCCATTAAGTTTTTGGTTTTCAGCTCTTCGTTTTTTTTCGCCATATCTTTCCCTTCCATCACATCTAAAAATGTTAAACCTACTCTCGTGAGTTCATAAAATTTTTGCCCAAAAATCGAGTTTTGTTCTGGTGTTTCTTAGCGAACGCAAGTCGTTTTTCTATGTTGACTTGAGAGATCAGTGGTTTCTTACGGAGCACTCTTCCATTTAAACCTGCTTTGCGTAAAACTCTTGTAATGGTTTCCGACTCAACATTTTCTCCTAAGGTGTTTGCCACATTTGCAGCCAATTTTGGGGCTGTTTTTAAAATTGCTCTACAATTTCGATCACTTAATTTTTTGGGGCGACCAGAACGAGGCTTATCAGCAAGATGGCCGTGTAAAATAAAATTTTTCGCAATTTAACCATATGATTTTCCAGAATTTCTTAGTTTCACTACTAAGTTATGAATTGACAAAGTAATTTCTTTTTGCGGTATTTTAAACACTTATTACCAATATTGTCGAATATAACGCTATAATGTACAGAGAAATCATTTAAATTTCATATCTAGTAAGATGTGGAATTTGTTGAAGAAAAGAACGTATACCGATTAACGTTTATGTATTTGCTTACTTAAGTAACCTACATCATTTGCTAATTTTCATGCCGAAACGCTTCTTCCGGAGACATTTAGTCAATCATTATTTATTATTTTAATTATTTACCATTCGGCCTTTGCATTTTTTTTGTTTTCCTTTCTCTATTATTTTATTCATTTTATCCGTTTTATAAAAAATTGATCTTTTTTAAGACCACGATATCTTTTGTTTAAATTCGGTTTCTTGTATCTGCCGCAAAATGGTGTTCACGGGCGAGCAGAAAACATTTATGATTGAAGCCTATTTTCGTAATGGACATCAAATTAATGGGTTTATGAAGTTCAAACCTATTTTCAAGAATTTCGCGAAAAATTCCCTGAAGTTGTAACAGATCAACTGAACTTCGCATATACACTGAAGTACGTAGTACATTTATTCCTTGAAACCGGCAGCATTCAGAGAAAGTCAGGCAGAAGACCAAAAAAACGAACTCCGAACACTGTAAAAAACGTAAGACAGATAATGCATGTAAACCCGAATACTTCCTTGAGGAAATTATTACAGCAGATCGACTTATCTTATGATACCTGTCACAGAATTCTCAAAAAGGACCTAAATTTTGTTTCCCTAAAAAATGCAAGTGTTCCAAGAACTTTAGCCTTTAGATTATGAAACGAGGATAACTTATCGCACCTGGTTCAATGGGACAATGAATAACAATCTTCGGGATCTATCATTCTTTAGTGATGAAGCCTGGTTTTATTTGTCGGAACATGTGAACTCTCAAAATATGCGAATGTGAAGTGCAAATAATCCTCACATATTTCAAGAATCTCCATTACATCCGCAAAAAATTGGAGTTTGGGCTGGTGTCTACCGAAGACATTTAATTGGACCAATTTTCTTCAATAAAAGTGTTACAGCAGAGCATTATCAAAACATGCTGCAGGAATTCATTAATTAACTGCACCCTGACGAATTACTACAAGGTTATTTCAAATATGATGGAGCAACGGCTCATGCAGTTTATATAACCTTAGATCGTCTAAGAAAATATTATGTTAATCATTTGATAAATTCACATACAGAGCACATCTACCCACCTCGGTCCCCAGACCTTACGCCACTGAATTACTTCTTGCTCCCAACTTTAAAAAATAACATTTTTAGACAACCAATACACATAATCGAAAACCTTAAGGAACGGATTAGGGCAGAGTGTGCAAATACCACCCCAGAAGTTCTCGACAATGTCTTCGAGAGTATGAAGCGTCGGGCAAATTTGTGCATTGAAGTGAATGGACAACATTTTCAGCAATTATTGTGAATTTTTCAAACAATTAGACTTGTGTTGTTAAAAAACAGCCTTAATGTTTAATCGAAATCTTCAAAATTAAAAGTAAATAAAGCAACGTAACCTCACACGGCTCCTTTATCAAAAATTAATTTTAAAGTCATTTTGCGGCTTATGATCAAGCTACGATCTACTTTTATCTTCTATTTCTCTTGTGTAAAATTCCACAGCTGGGTAGATATGAAATTTAAATGATCACTCAGTATTAGGCAATAGCAAAGAAAGCAACCCCTACTTGACAGTCTAAAAAAAAATTGTTTTTCCGAGGTTTTAAAGCCATCTATTAGCAGAAAGTCGAAACTGTACGTAGCCTTTTAAGAGGTGCCTAATTATGTTTTAAGAGCTGCAAATGAACAAATATCAAACTAAAGCAAATTTTAATTTAGCGTAGTTTTATCTATAATTTTAAAACAGTTTTACATTAGAAATTGGTAATTAAACTGTCTTTTTTTAATATTCAAAAATCTTAATTTCCTAAAGCGTACGTAGACTTCGGACTGATTGTACGTATCACTTTTTAAGGATCAATCTTGCAATACAATATTGCCATAAAACTGAATTCGTTACCTGCGCCACTGATCTGGATTCGAGCCACTGTACTTTTCACGCTCAATTCCGATATTGTAGCTTGATCATAATTTTTAGTTCGGCTGATGTGAGAGATCCGAATAATGTTCGACACGTCATACTGCCTTGGAATCGTATAAACGCGCACTTAATTTCAATCAAAGCGTTCCAGAGTCACCTTCGCCAAAAATGCCAAAATAATCCAATCTGTAGTGATTATATACTTCATTTTTATTTTCGCAAAGAACGCCTTGGAAATAACAATACACTTTGTTAAATAAAGACGTTTTGGCACTTCGACTGAATTGTGCTTATCATCCCCTGCAATTGGAAAATTAATATAAATTTATTATAAAATGTTTTCTTCAAATGAAGAAAAACGAGATATGTTAAAAATCAGTCAGACAGGGTATTTCATAATAGTCTGTAATGTACACTTAAGCTACGCCTATGTGCTCTACTTCAGTGATATGCCCGAGAGGGCCATATGTTGGGAATCCATTATCTTCCAATAAGGGTTACCCTGAATAAAGAAACTTTCACTCCTTTCCCTCGTCAAGACAAAAGTCTAAACACATCCACATTTAGCTAAAATCTGTACAGCTGCAACACCCCCGTAAATAATCATTTCTTGCCTAGATCCATTCTTGCATGATTTACCCTGTTAATTGTCTAAAACCGGGGTACGTCTATGGGTGCTGACCCCCAGATTTAGTACTTAAGATACCTCGAAGCTTGTAAAAGGGGCTAATATATGTATAACTCGACGCTCCCGGAATTTTGTTCTCTCCCTTGTAACTCTTGCACTTTCAAATTCAGTTTTCTTTATTGAATTGTCGCTTTAATCCCAAGATCATTTTGAGTTTGTAAACGATTAAGGTGTGTGCGTCATAACCAGTGGAATAAATATCGGCCAAAAGTATTCGCGAGTTTTGTCACGCGAAGATCCATTACAAGTGTATCAAAAATTCAGGGAGGGAATCTGCGGGTGATTTCAAAAAAAAAGTTCATATGAACATGGGCTCGTTTTCTCGTCCTCTCCCAAATACAGGGTGATAAAAAAACTTTTTTTTTTTCTATTGTAATAAGTCCGTTCCGACATTAAATATTTTTATGAAAATTGGGGAGCGTAAAATAGGTGTAGAGACACATATATTACGGGCGTCTTTAATTTCAGTAGTTACATCCCCATTGATATGACTTTAACATTTTAAGCGAAAAATTTGATACGCCACTGGTTAAAAAAATAATTTTTTGATTGTTCGATATTTTTATGAAAAAAAGCCTCTTGAACCTTTTCACAATGTTAACCGTTTTCGTGGAAAAATTAGAATCTGCATTTTCCTACTTTAAAGGCATGATTTTTAATTTATGAAGTAAGCCGCAACTTCAAAATGGTAATCTTATGTTTTTACTTATTTTAACAATTCCATCACTTTATCTTAAATTGCACATAAATTTTATTGGCAAAATATCACGTTTCACGTCCTGATCTTGAAAACAAAATCAGAAGCTGCATGCCTATGTCAAGAACACTTCTCTAATAGAATCACTCCTGATAAGCGACTAAGGGAAAATAGTATTAGATTTAGGAAAATGCAGATAATTGTATTTTGTTTATTTTTTTCATGAAAATGGTTAACGTTATGAAAAATATTCAAGACACCTTTTTTTTTAATAGAAATATTGAGCATTCAGAAAATTATTTTCATTAAAAAAACAATTTTGTATTATATTTTTTTACGTTTAAAATGTTTAAGATTAAACTAATGGGGACGTCACTAGTGAAATTAAAAACATTGTTTTCCCTTTAGAAGATATGGCTCTACATCTATTTTATGCTCCCAATTTTATATAAAAATATTTAATACGGAAGCGGACTTATGAGGAAAAAAAATTATTACCCTGTACCTCGGACGGGAAGCGAAAACGGACTCATGTTCATATGATTTTTTTTACTTAAAATCATTTACAGATTCTCCACTTAATGTTTACAAATTATTATAAAATATTCTATATAAAGAGTGTTTCAGAACTATGGTATAAAACTTCTAGGGATTGTTCAGTGTAACAACAAAAGACATCTAAGTACAAGAACCTGTGTTGGCAAATGTCTCCCTAAGGGGCTATGACCTTATAATGCTTTAAGGTAATTATGGGTAAAAGTGTGTTTTATCGAGTTTTAGTACGTTTTATTTTAATTTGTTTATACAAAATAACACTACAGAAATTGTTCAAAATGTCATCCCTGAACTTGGTTGCACCTGTTTAAACAACGTACGTACATGGTTTCTGCGGACTTGGCTAAAAATTTGATAATCGTTTTGAATGATTTCAAATGCCACAGTGATTCGTGCAATCAAGTCTTGCACTGGGTCCACTGGCGTTTTATCAACCAATCACATGTTCCTGCAAAAAGAAATCTAAAAGTGTTGTTAGATCTGGTGACTTGGGGGGCCATGGAACTGGATCACCTCTGTTGATCCAATGTTGTTTGAACTGACAATTGAAATATAATGCATTCAAGTTCAAGGATGATATTTTGAACAATTACCGTGGTGTTATTTTGTACAAACAAATCAAAATAAAACGTATTACAACTCGATAAAACACGTTTTTGCACTTAATTATCTTAAAGCATCATAAGGTAGTAGCGCCTTAGGGAAATATTTGCGAACACAAGTTCTTATACTCAGATGTCTTCTATAGTTGCACTGAACAATCCCTAGAAGCTTGATCCCATAATTCTGAAACACCCTGTATAATACATTCATAAAAATGGATTTAAAACCTTTGCAGAGTGGAATATTAAAAAATGAATGAGAAATAACAAGCGAACTAACAGAAAGCGATCTTTAATATTGAGAATAAAATAGAAATGATAACATCTCTTTGATTTCTCTTTTTTTTAACAGCAGCTAGATACATACGTTTTTAAGACATGAACTGGAAAGGCAGTAACAGCTACACTGTAATACAAGAGGCCATTTTGTCGAATATTTTCACTAGATTTTTGCGAGGGGCTTTAATTTAAAGTTCTTTAAAAAGCAAGAAAGAAATCCGTGCAATGAAATAGACTCATACATATGAAATATGAAAAAGTAAACCCCAGAGTTGTGCGTTTTTCTAATATATTAACAGAAACATAGTTTACGAATAAAATAATTTTCTCTATTGTAATAGTCTTTGTTAGTGCAGGTTAAAATAAATATGAAAAAAATATCCTGTGAGGTAATGGCTTAAAGTACAGGAAGAAACCCTGCGGTTTTCCTGACAAGAAATTCGTTGCAATTAATAAACTCTTTCAGGGCATGAATCAAAAGCTGACATTGCAGGCGCTGAGAGTGGCAATTTTTACCTTTTACAGTCATAAAATTTAAGGCCACATGGTTTAATGGCACTTTATCCCACGTATTTTCAAGAGAAAATTATAGCCAATGTGGGGCTTCTAGCTCACGGGCTTTTGAAGCAAAATTTATGATAATATCTGAATTATCAGCTGCTAAAATTTGCTCCTGAGAATTCTCAGAACGAGAGGAAATTGGTGTAACCATTTATTAAAAATAATTTAGAGCATTTATCAAACCGCCTTAAAGTGATGTTTGCAGCGATTTTCTTGCTCATAAAATTGAGTTCCTAAAGAAGGCGGCAAAGAAGAACTACGCAAAATTTGAAATTCAAATTTCCAACTCTAGTTTTAAATTATGTAGAAAATTTGCATAAAAATGTGACGCACTCTTACTTGTTAATTCAATTTTACAGGTTTGACATGATATTATGTCGAGTCGAAGATTTATTTTCTGTGAGAAATAGTTTAATGAATCATGAACATTTAAATTAAAAAAAAAACAAACATCTTTTCAATTACAGACGTTAATTATGCACACTTTTTTCTTTTCGAAAGAACACTCTTTAATTGATATTTCTAAAAATTTAGAGTCTTGTTGTTTCATAATTGTATATATTGCATAACTAAATCATATTCAGGTGTTCAGAAAATAGATTATTTTTGATATCTCATATGAATCCATGCATGAATCTCAATTGAAGTTCTATACTCTTTATAAATATCTGAATAAAAAAAGTGTAAATTAAATGAAAAAAAAAACTTCTAATGAAAATTCCAAAAATCTAAAAAAGACAATCGAGAAAATTACTTCCCATTTTCAGGTCTCGATGACACCGCATTTCTATTTCGCGGCTTGTGAAATGAAGATGACTGTTTTCAAGCAAAGTTGTCAGTTGAATTTCACAAAAGTCAAGTTTTTAATTTAATTTTATAAAATACGAATTTATTCGGTTCTGGTAGTTTACTCAGTATTCCTCATTCGTTTATTTCTAATATTTGGCATCAGTATGCTCTTGCATGGTTTTTCTTCCTCTTTACAGGGACTTCTTATCATAAAGAAGCCTTCTAGACATAATCAACCAAAAAACACCTACTTACCCAGCTTTTCCTTCATACTTTTATGGTCATAAACCTCAAAAGCCTGAAAACCCCCTTTTATGTCCTGTGCATATTAGATTAGACCAGGTAACGTTCTGAATATATTAATAAACTGATTTTATAGCGACTGTAGAATAAAAATAGACTGCGCTCCACTACACACCATTTTAGACTAAACGTCAATTTTCTTAAAGCTGATTGGCTGGAGCTGCGCCCACCAATTCAAATTAACCAATCACGTTCAAGAGACGCATGATTTTGTCCCAAAAATGGCGCATTTGAAAGTTGCAATATTCAATAATCCCAATAAAAACCTGAAACGTCGTTTAAGGTGAGTGTATTATAGATTTTAACTCTCAATTATTATCAATTATTGCCGTCAACACGTTTTGAAATATCTAGGCCTAATAAAGTCTTGTTCCTCGCTATGTATAACATGTACTGCGATGATAAAATCGTTAGCCGCAGGTCATGAATTTACAACGATGATAATTCATTTCTGCCTTTGTAAATGGGCATGTTAGAGCAGTTTATGATGTGGTAACAGCCCTATCGTCGCACCTGTATAGAATTTTCCCATTCGAAAGACATTTTGAAAATAATTATTGAAATTAATTCTCGCATGCGTGGTGTTCCATCAGCCAAACTGCAGATTATATCACCGTTTATTAGGGGTTTCACGGAGCCATAAAACCAATTAAAAGTTTTGGTTTGGAACCATTTGAGTAAACACGTTCGTAAAGCTGTCAGGACTCTTGTAATTACCCGAGTTACCGTTGGTGAACTGTATTGCTTGACAGGATTTAAGATCAAGATGGACATGGCATCAGAGGGAATTATGTCCTCGTTTTTGTTACAATTTAATGATCGTAAAACGCTCCATGGTTGTATGGATCGAAGGGAATCTATTAGATTAAAGCGGCAGCGCAAATCCCTCACCAGCCTTAAATCCTTATTTAGAAATGATTGGGGCAATTTAGTTTAATTTTATTACGAAAACGAATGTGTGAAAATGGCCAATTTGGACCGCTAATGAGGCGTGCGGCCCGTGTCGTCTTAATGGTCTTTGACTTTTGGATTTAATCAGCTCTTTTGTACCAGAAAAATAAATAAGCCCTTGAAATCTAGTCGGACAAGTGATAGACTCGGACCATTTCGAGCTAATAAATATGTATGTGTTATGTTGAAACCGCGGCCGGTTACTACCTAAATAAGAGATTTAATTAGTGACCATAAAATCAACATGTAGATTTGTACGTGACTGAATCTGTTGAGAGTGCACCTGCTCGAAGCAGCAGGTACCTTAAAGTGTTTATTTTTGCTTTAATAAAGTTAGAATGACACTCAATGTTGCGCTTAGAATTTATGCATTCTTATTCTTCCCACTTTAATGCATTGAAGTTGTTTGTAAACTTTCTATATACATATAATAAGGATCCTCTTCAAGATCTTATGGGAAAAGTTCAAAATTTCATCGAAAACAGCGATATTCCTTATTTTTTGTGATATAATATTCACCAGGAAAATGGTAAATAATTGTAAAGTAAAAGTAAAAATGTATTTGTCTCATCAGTGAAGGCAAACTCTGCGAGGTAGACAAGGACAGGTGCATGATCAGTTCAGATGAGTTTATGTCAAATATTCGCTATTTTTCGTTTGTACCGAGTTAAACGTTTTTAGTAGTTTTTATATGAATTTTTGGCTTGTTTGTTCGTATCAGTTTACATGTTTTTAATGTGTACAGAGTTGCAGTTCGTATTAATCTTATTAGTAGAGTTGTTGTTATATGTTTTAAGGTAGTTTTAAATGGTAGTTCATGCGCGTTATGAAGGGCATATAAAATTGTGTCAGTTTTAAGTAAGTTTCGTGTTTTTTGCTCAATATTTTACGTTTGAAGAAGTTTTCTTTATTACACTTTATTCCTAGGGATATTTTTATCCAATTTTAAGTACCGCTTCCAGGTATTACAATAAATTACCTGAATATATTTGCGCCATTTTGACAAGAAAACTTCAACTACAAAGCTTATGAAAATTTCTTAAAACTTGCATTAATTTCAACTAAATGTCTCTCTTGTATTTAAATTTAGATTGCAAATTAAAGGTTGATAATTTGAAAATCTACATTATTTTATATACAGAGTGAGTTTTTTAAATGTGTCACGTAAATATCTCTGAAGTTATGAGTTTTAGAAAAAAAAGTTTAAAATAAAAAAGGGATTATATGAAAGGGGAAAACTTTTGGCATCATCACTGTTTCGATTCAAGGTCATCTTCAGGCTCTAATCAAGGTCAACTTTGTTTTTTCAAATAGAAACCCCACATTTTTTTGACAGATTCTGATTTGTTGTTCAAAACAAACATGTTTTTACTTGAAACATTTTTTTATTAATTTGATAGTTTTGGCACAAATTGACATTTTTAAAGAATTTTGTTGTGTATCGATACATTCAAGAGAAGAAATTAAAAAAAAAACATAATTTTTAAACAATTCAATCAAATAAGTGTTCAAAATGATGTCCTTCTACTTCAATGCATTTAGCGATCCTCATGTTGAATAAATGTTGGATATTCCAATATGTTTCTGGTCGAATAAAGAAAGAATAAAAAAACGTAATAAATAGATGGTTTATCAATTTGTAAACAAGTAGAACCCACAGTTCTACTCGCTTACAGTTTTAATTCAGTTTTAGAATAATAAATATTGTAAAATGGCAGTGCGATTTTCAAAAGACGAAAAAATTGAAATTATTTTTGCTTATGGCGAATCAGGTAGAAGCCCTACTGCAACGGTGCAGCGTTATGCCGAGTGTTTCCCACAAAACGTACTTCCGTCACGGACTTTTGTCAATAAAATTGTGAGTTTATTTCGAGCAACAGAAAATGAAGACAATCAAATTGATATTTTAGCCTCCATTGTACTTGATCCTCATGTAAGTACTCACCAGCTGGCTGAAGAGTCTGGTATTTCACAAAGTAGTGTTTGTAAAATTTAAAAAAATCATAAGTTTCATCCTTACCACTTCTCTCTTCATCAAGAACTATATGGTGACGATTTTCAAAACCGAGTTACCTTTTATACTTGGGCTCAAAGAAAAATCAGACAAAATGATGATTTTTTCTCGAATGTGTTGTTTTCGGACGAGTCTAGATTCACAAACCATGGGCAAGTTAACAGACACAACATGCATTACTGGACTGTTGAAAATCCCTATTGGTTGCGAGAGGTGGAAAACCAGCGTCCATGGACTGTAAATGTTTGGTGTGGCATTGTAGGAGAACATTTAATTGGCCCTTTTTTTATCGATGGATATCTTAATGCTGCAAAGTATCTCGATTTTTTAGCACATGATTTGCCAATACTTCTGGAAGAAGTAAATCTAAATCGACGAATGACCATGTAGTATCAACATGATGGGTGCCCAGCTCATTATGCAACAGTTGTTCGGGAAAAATTGGATGAAATGTTTCCCCAAAAGTGGATTAGTCGTGGTGGTTATGTTAACTGGCCAGCACGTTCACCAGACTTAACATCTCCAGATTTCTTTCTTTGGGGATACTTAAAAGAAATTGTCTACGCTGAAGTGCCAACAACTGCTGAAAAATGAAAGAAAGAATAAGAGTAGCTTGCCGTAACATTCGACCAGAAACATATTGGAATATCCAACAGTCATTTAAAATGAGAATCGCTAAATGCATTGAAGTAGAAGGACATCATTTTGAACACTTATTTGATTGAATTGTTTAAAAATTATGTTTTTTTTTAATTTCTTCTCTTGAATGTATCGATACAAGCATTTTCATTAGAACAAAATTCTTTAAAAATATCAATTTGTGCCAAAACTATCAAATTAATAAAAAAATGTTTCAAGTAAAAACATGTTTGTTTTGAACAACAAATCAGAATCTGTCAAAAAAATGTGGGGTTTCCATTTGAAAAAACAAAGTTGACCTTGATTAGAGCCTGAAGATGACCTTGAATCGAAACAGTGATGATGCCAAAAGTTTTCTCCTTTCATATAATCCCTTTTTTATTTGAAACTTTTTTTTCTAAAACTCATAACTTCAGAGATATTTACGTGACACACTTAAAAAACTCACCCTGTATATAAAAAATTTAATGTCTGGTGGCGTCCCAAGTCACCTGAAATTTTTCTCAATGCTCAAAATCATTTACATCAATTTTACGGATTTTGAAGAACGTCCTGCATTTTGATTACGACATCAAATTGAAATTTCGAAGTCTCTGGTAGTTTTCAAGTTCAAATTGAAGTCTTCAAACAGAAGTCTCTGTTGC
This sequence comes from Euwallacea similis, assembly GCF_039881205.1. Lineage (NCBI taxonomy): Eukaryota > Metazoa > Arthropoda > Insecta > Coleoptera > Curculionidae > Euwallacea > Euwallacea similis. Next base: position 3,703,373 of record NC_089612.1, read on the forward strand.
AAGACATCTGGAATTTCTCTAAAGCTTTGAATATTTCAACCTAAAATAATATTTCAATTCTGCGCCGTTTTAGGAACTTCCTTGCGTTCTGATTTTTATATTTGACTAAAATTTTAACAGGCTTCTAATTGACTTTTTGATTCTGCTCCAAGACATCCACAAATTCTCTGAAGCTCACAGTTCATAATCATCAATTATTTGAATTTTACATGGTTTTATGGACGCTTCTGCATTTCGACTTAGACATCGAACTGAAATATTCAGGAAATGAATGTGTATTTCATCAGTTCTATTGCGATTTTTTTCGAAATTTCCCTTCGTAATGGTTGTTGGTGCCGAAAATATTTACTGTCGAACCCGCTGTGAAGATCCTTCCATCTTGCTCTAAAGGATTTCGGTACATGTGTGCTGGGTCTACATGGTCGAATATTTCTTTTACACCTGTTTGTTCATTCACAGTATTCAAAGACAGCAGAGGATCTTTCCATTGGGGTTGTATATTGATCATGCTTTCTACATACTGGATTGTGGCTTCTAAAAAGCTCTGTTTTGTGCCCGAGGGGGATTGTGAGACGGAATATAATGTAACACGCGTTACAATGCGCCCCGAGTACAGAAAAGTTTAAAGACAATTTCAATTAAATTTAGTTTGATTTAGCATCTATTTGCGCCTCCTAGAATTCATAACAGAAAGCGAAAACATTTTCGTTCGAGCTCATTACCTCGCCTTAATTAAGGCGAATCTAATCTCCAACTCTAAATAGACAATGTCACGTTTTAATTCAAACACACCGTATTACGAGCAGCGTGTTAATTAGATTCGAAGAAACGATATCGGGGACTGCGATATAAGATAGGCGAAGAATACGCACCTTTTGATCGATTCAAAGAGCCGATACTGACGTTGTGGTACTGCCTCGGGAAGTGTTGCGAATTTAATTATCGAACCCATTGCAATTAATAATAATCTTGACATTTACAACCGATTAAAGCTTGAACTTAATAACTGAGAAGATAGTTTAGGCACTTAATTTTTTAGAGCGGTTTCTGAGATATTTTAAAGTGTCTCAAATATACGTCAACCTTCACCGAACGACTCCTCCGCACTAAGTTAAAATATTTAGATCAACTAGAACTAGATATCCTTTTTTGGATTATTAATGGTTTTAACACGGTGAATAATGGTTGGTCGCATTTTACCTTGCTCGTGGATGTTAATTGGCTGACAGTTCGGGTACTGTCAACGTTCTCTTGTTACACGTCCTCCATCCATCAGGAGCTGTCTTTAGTTGTGTAATTGCTTCTATACTTATAGAAAAAACGCATTCGATTTTCCAATGAGACTCTTTTATGATTGACACAAATTGATCGAAACAGGTTTGTTTACATTATGAGTTTTTTCTCATATTAAAATAGCTTCAGTTACACGTGCAAAAAATTGGATATGTTATGTTACAATGTAGATACCTACAACAATTCCAAAAGTTGAAAAACATTGAATTTCGGCAAGTTTATTGTTATCCGAATTATTTCAGACTGCGTGTTTGTTGTTTCAAAAAGTCCCTGATTCTAGAAAAATGAAACGCGATCATAAAACTAAATTTGATCTATTTTAAAAGTAAACGTAAATATTTGCGAAATCTTTGTTCTTAAAATACGAGATCGAGTTCTTTCGTTACTGTTTCATAACAGCATTCTTGGATATGTGTCTTTAAAAATGTTATGACGATAAAGATCAGTGAATAATAAGATCGATATGCTGTTGGGTACATTTACATTGTTGCTCGCAAGAAAAGAAACAAGTAATATGCATTGACTGATGACTTCCAAAACGAGAAATATGTAGATTTCTAAAATTTTTTGGTCAATGCGGTTCAATTTATTGTGGTTTCAAGGTAATCCAATCCGTCCAATTTCAAAGTAACTAATTGAAGTCAACTAAAAATCAAATTTTCAGGACTCGAAGAGAATCATATCACAAACTTCTTTTGACAAATATTGAAAACTCATTAATCTTTATATTTCTCGACAATCAGAAGGATGGATATATTGATTTTTATAGTTAAAGTATCTAATACTAATAAGAAGCAAGTTTTAAAAAGTTACATAGTATACAGAGTGTTCTATATGCAAAAGTAATGAAAATAAATTTCAAAAATTTTCAACGTTGATTCTTAATGATTCAAATTCTGGCAAAATTAGTGAAGGTAGATAGAGAAAAATGTACTAAGGAATTGTTGCTTGCAATTGATAGGTTAATAGTATTCGATAATATACAGGGTGCTCTAAAGAAAAAATAGTTTTCAAAACTCAAAGAAAAGCATGTCAAAATCGTATTGGAAACGTGCACTTACTAATTTTTATTTTTTTGAAAACTAAGATAAATAGGTTTGAAGATCTTTAGAAGCAAATTCACCCAACTAAGGTTCGAAAAATCGCTTAATATACTTAGGGATTTATAACGAAAAATTTTAATGTCTCAAATATAGCAAAAACATATAAAATGTTATATTTCACAAAGGTTGTCAATTTTGACCGATACCATTTGAAAAATCATTATTGGAAGTCTCAAATGAGAATTTCCGAATTTTGAGTGAAAACACCATTTGAGTGCTTCTATAACCCAAAAGAGCCCTTACGGACGTAACTCTTATTATTTAGAAAACAGCAGCTCTTCAAGTTAGAGAATACAGGAAACTTGGATTTACCCCAATTTTTAATGACTCGAAAAGTAAAAGAGATGAGCATAAGAATTTCTATACATAAGTATGATATAATATTTGATATTTTTTTCATTATACGATATTAAAAAAAAAGTAAAATTTCTCAGTTAGTGGACTGTACTAAAAATTTACCGCGAACCAAAAATTTATGGAAGTTTGCCAAAAGCTGTACGAAGAGATAATGTGGGGTAAAACCTCTCAAGCTGCAACTAATAACGATTAATTATCCAGGAACCCGTTCAGGAATCGCACACCTGTGTGTTATTCTGATTTCTAAATGGTTGATGCGTTCCCTTACACACGGTAGGTGATTTTTGAACCCTAGTAAAACAAATAAATAATAATAGTAATAATGACAATAATAAATGATAATAATAATAACATATAATAATAATAATAATAATAATAACATATAATAATAATAATGTAAGATATTATCTTTTTTTTTCGCTGACTTCTTAAATTTTTTTGGTATTTCTATTCTCCTCAGTTAGCTTCAATATTGTCTGTAATTAACAGGTGATGGAACGTGCCAGTCCATAAGTCGAATACACTAATAACCAATTTCGTTGATGTGCCTGTGCAATCTTTTTGCCCGTGTATTATCACATTATTAATTGACGAGCAATTACAATCAATCCGCTGTGCGAGTGATGAGCTACATGCAAGATTTATTAACGTATAAATAAGCGTGGTTTAAAATTACGATAAATTTAACACTGAAACTGGAATTTTAATTTTTGAAAACTCATCTCAAGGGCAGAAATGTTTGGAAGGTGGATTTTCTGTGAGCTGGGAAGCTGGTTAAACTCGTCTTGTTGCTTCTTGCATAACGAGAGCTAGTTTTAATTGATTAAAGATTTAATTAGGCTATCGCAAATTAAGTATCAGGCCGAATGAGCGATTTCCGGGCGTATTTCTTTAATTGGCTACAAAAATCCGGCAATTATTGATACATCTTTAACGGAAGAATATTTTATTCTTGCGACAAGTTCAATTTATAAATTTTTCACACGTACAAGAACGTAAATGAACGATGCATGTAAATTTTATTGCTCGCTTAAATACTCGAAAAATCAAAGAGATAAACAATTTCGTAACTTAATAGAAGAGTTATACCATATGGTATCAAAACATTGCGATTTCCGAGAATTATTAATAACTGTTAGTAGAATATTTATTTTATCTTATAGTTGCTTTTTCTTACGACGATAAATATCAGCCATAACTTTGCGGATAAATCTGTTTATTTGCATTCAAATACCGGTTATTAGCAAGAGATTTACGTCTGTGGAAGTATACACAACAAAAGTGGGTATTCAAATAACGCGAATTATATACATGCATAGAAAATCGACAAAATACAGAGATAGTGCCAGAAGTACCCGATCTAACATTTAAAGAAAAAAAATGCAAAATATTACATTATTTCTCAACATAGTCTCCTTTGAGATTGACACACTTTTCCCAGCGATGTTCTATGGCTTCTATACCCTGTTTATAGTAAGAAGCTTGGAATATTTAAAATAAGCATCAACCTCGAACTTCACCTTTTTATTATTGGCAAATCTCTTTCCACTGAACCGTTTTTTAATGTTTGGAGATAGAAAATAATCTGAGGGGGCTAAATCTGGCGAATAGGGTGGATGAGGAAAAAGTTCGAAATCCAGTTAATTCATTTTGGCTATCGCAATGACGGAAGTGTGGATTGGTGTGTTGTCTTGATGAAACAAAACTTTTTTTTTCGCCAGATGCGGTGACTTTTTCCTAATTTCTTCGCTCAAACGCTGCAATAAATTTGTATACTATTCTCCGTCTGTATTGTTTTTCCTTTAGGGAGATAGTCAATAAAAATCATCTCACCTGTATCCCAAAAAACTGACGCTATCACTTTTCTTGCAGATGGAACGGTTTTCACCTTCGTTGGAACCGATTCTTTCTTTTGACTCCATCGTTTAGATTGCTGTTTTGTCTCAGTTGTGAAATGGTGGATCCATGTTTTATCCATGGTTATGAATCAGAATGGCAAAAATTCGGCTTTATTGCTGCGAAGGTTTGCCAAACACTCCCTTGAAACATCCTTACGGTGCTTTTGTTGTTCAATTGTGAGTAATCGTGGCACCCATCTTGCGCACAACTTTCTCGTATCCAATTATTTGGCCAAAATGCGATGTACTTTTGAAATGCTTATCATGTCTGCTGATTCGCGCAACTTTAGCCAACGGTCTTCCCGTACAGTCTTGTGAATTTTCACCAGAATTTCTGAAATGGTCACCTCATTGGGTCGACCACTGCGGAGTTCGCCTTGGCAGCTCGTACGACCGCGATTAAACTCTGCCACTCAATATTTTACAGTTGTTAGCAAAGAACCAGATTTTCCTAGAGTAGAATCTAACTCCGCTTCGATGTTGGGTGGATTACGATTTTTCAAACAAAAGTATTGAATCACTTAAAATTTTTTCCGTGTTCACAAAATCTCTAAAAATGTTCACTAAAAACAGGTCCAAAACAAAAACAAATCAACGTAGCACCATCAAGCTTTAGACATAAGCTTTTTGTGATATAGGCAAATTTTTAACAAAAATCGCTATAAATAATAATATAAATATGTCAGGTCAGGTACTTCTGGAACTATCCTCGTATATAAAGGGCTGTAATAGAAAAGAAGTGCTATTCAATGGTTTACAAAGCAAAAAAAGAAGGAAAACTCGATTTATGAAATTTTACGAATTTATATTATCCACAATTATAGGTCCATCCTAAGGGGAAGGTAAACTGATTCTGAATCGTCAGAAAAAATTACAAATAATCTCTACCGGTCTACCGTGCATACACATTTCTGACTGTTTCTGTCGATTCGGAATCGGTTTACTTTTACATATACATAGTGGGCCAATGAAAACGAAACAAGGCCGATTTTTTATATTTATTGCTTGTAAAAAAACCCTTCGGTTTTTATTTCGACGGGGGAAATCTTTTGCGCATATTTTCGACCTTGTCACTTCCAACCCCTTGGAGGGGTAAGATGTACCCCTTAAGTCTTAAATGGGATTAGGGGTCAAGTGATACCTCATTTTAAATCGTCATCAAATTCTCTTCTTAATGCTTCCAAGTTCTTTAAATTTTATGAAGTAGTTTTCAACAAAATACGTTTTAAATATTAAACAAGCCAACATTAAAGAACTAATAATGTTTTTTTTTTCAATTTGTAACTTACTTCTTTTTTAATGATAATTTTTATGAGAAAAATTCATTCTTTCTAAGCACAGATTTAAGTTTTTAAGACTAGTAACCTTACAAACGGGAGATAATTCAACACATTTACATTCAACTTTTATCTGCAATTTTACCAACTCTCTCTCTAGTTTAACAAGTGTTCAAAATGTTGCCCTTCCGCTTCCATGCAGTAATAGAGATTTTGTTCGAAACGATTTCGGATTTTCTGAAACATTTCAAGTGTAATGTTTCGACATTCATTAATGATCAGTTGACGTAAACCATTAAGGGACTGTGGGTGAGTTTTATAAATTTTACTTTTTAACTCACCCCATGGAAAAAATCTAGCGGGCTTAAATCTGGTGACCATGCGGCCCACTTCACTGGTCCTCTTCGGCCAATCCATCAACAGAATCAGTTTTATTTTTTAAAACTGACGAACAGCAAGGGCATAGTGAGAAGGTGTACCATCTTGTTGAAATGGCAACTCATTCTCATTGTAACGGTCATTATGTTCAAGAATTTGTATTAGTGCGGCATCGACAGAATCTTCTAACAGTTATAAATATATCTCTCCTGTGTGATTTTCTGGTAGAAAAAAAAGACCAATAACTCAATTGCCATAAATTCCAGCCCAGACATTAATTTTCTGAAGATGTTGAATGTGAACTTCACGGAATAAGCGTGGATTTTCATCAGACCAATATCGACAGTTATGACGATTAACAGTCCTGTTTGTCAACATTACTTTCATTTACTGACCGATTTTTTTATAAACGTATTTTACCGAAAGCTATTGCATAAAATTCAAAGAACTTAGAAACATTGAAAAGAGAATTCGACAACCTTTAAAATTAGGTATCACTTGACCTCCAATCCCATTTAAGATTTAAGGGGTGCATCTTATCTTTCCAAGGGGTCGAATTTTCAATAGAAATAATCATTGATATTGGATCCAAGAAAATTCTAGATTTGTAGTAGAAAATAATTTTCAAAGAAGATTTTGCCTCAGTGCTTGGCGTGAAATTTTTGTTTTCATCAGTATATTGGTCAATTTTTTATTAATGAAACATTATACCGAGCAAGATACCAAAAACTGGTAACAGGCCATATTGATGATTTCCTGGACAATTTACCTTTTGCGGAATTGAATGACATTTACTTTCAATAAGATGATGTGACACCTCATAATACCAAAATAAATGTTAAATGGTTAAATGTTCGATTCCAGGAAAAATTGATAGGAACCAATGCTCCAATCTGTTGGCCATCTCGTTTACCAGACTTGTTTCCGCTGGATTTGTGGCTATGGGGTTACCTTTAAGAAAAAGTCTATGTTACCAATCCAGAAAATGTCGATATTTTCATACAAAGAATTATAAATGTTTGCCAGAAAATTGCATCAAATAGCATTATAAATACTATGCATGATGTAATCAGATGTCAATTATGTGTATAACATGGTGATAGTCAATTCGAGCAATATCTCTAAAAATAATATTTTGTGAAAACTATGGCTAAGTACATTGTTAAATGCAGAAGAAAAATCCTATTTGTAACATTCAAGGTAATGTATTAGTATACTCAAAAAATAAAAAAAATCCAATTTTTTAAAGTTAAAAATGTTTTTAATATTAACTTGTTATATTATCATCAAATTCACAATAATATTGTACTTTCTATCAAAAAATACGAAATTCTATTAGGTGTATTGCTTCCGCCGTTTTTTTTCCGAATTTCGCGATTTTATTGTAAAAAACTAATTATACCTTTAGGATCCAAAGTATTGTCCATCGCTGGCCACTACTTTCTCCCATCTTTCGGGCAGCATACGAATCCCGTGTTGAAAAAATTGGACATCTTTTGAAGCGATCCACGATTCTATCCAATTTCTTACTTCTTCATAAGACCGGAAGTGTTGGTCAGCTAGCCCATGTGCCATGGATCGAAACAAGTGATAATCAGAAGGAGCTAGGTCAGGAGAATATGGCGGGTGGGGTAGGACTTCCCATTTCAATGTTTCCAAGTATTTCTTGACCACTTGCGCAACATGGGGTCGAGCATTATCGTGCTGCAAAATCACTTTATCATGTCTCTCGTTGTATTGCAGCCGTTTCTTTTTCAATGCTCGGCTCAAACGCATTAATTGGGTTCGATAAAGAGCACCTGTGATTGTTTCAGTTGGTTGTAACAGCTCATAATATATTACGCCGAGTTGATCCCACCAAATACAGAGCATGATTTTGGAACCATGAATAGACGGTTTGGCCGTCGACGTGGAAGCATGGCCGGGATATCCCCAAGTCTTTTTGCGTTTGGGATTATCGTAATGAACCCATTTCTCGTCCCCAGTCACAATACGATGCAGAAATCCCTTCCGTCTTTGCCTTGCAAGCAACTGTTCACAAGCGAACAGACGCCTGTCAATATCTCTTGGTTTCAACTCGTACGGCACCCAATATCCTTGCTTCTGAATCATTCCCATGTCTTTGAGGCGTTTTGAGATTGTTTGTTGAGTCACTCCCAATGATTGTGCCAATTCTTGTTGACTTTGACACGAGTCTTCGTCAAGTAATGCTTCCAAGTTCGCATCTTGGAAAACCTTCTTTCTTCCACTGCTATGTTGGTCTTCGACGTGAAAATCACCGTTCTTGAAGCGCTGAAACCACTCACGACATGTCCTTTCACTAATAGTGGCTTCCCCATAAGTATCTGAGAGCATTCGATGAGCCTCAGCAGCAGATTTCTTCATATTGAAGCAGAAAAGTAAAACCTCCCGCAAATGACGAGAATTTGGCTCGTACACTGACATTTTCAATTGCGAATAACTTTATGATGAAGACACAAATAGACTAATATTTTTATGAGGTTATGTTAACAGGTGCCCAAGGCTCCTGCATGCCCACATGGGGTTATTTATTTCGATCATTACTTACCGCTACATACATCTATTCAAAAACGGCGGAAGCAAAGTTGTACACTTAAAATTCTGAAGTTGACATTTGAAATAGAAGAAGTTGGTTTAAAAAAAATCTACTTAGACGTTATTTAGTAATCTGTATAATATTATTTAATTTTGGTTTTTAGTTCATCAAAATCCGTTGATTAACAACCGAGTTATAGCTTCAGCCGTTTTTTTATGAGAAAGCCGGTATATAAAAATTATTTTTACTTTCAAAAACAGCGGTGTATCGCTTCTTTTAAAATTCACAGTAACATGTTGGTGCCATTACGATCAATTATTAATAGTTATACTTTTCAATAAATAAAATATTTTTACTTCCCCCAGTGACATGCGTGCCATCGTGTTGGATATGTTTTTCAATAAAAAAAACATTTAATGGTACAAAAAAGCTCAATGAATATTGTTCTTCTGGATTGAGCAGGGAATCAGAAAATAATGTCTATTATCCTAAAAAACTATAGCGCACCACTTTCTTTTAAAAATGTCCTGTAACATGGTGATACGCGATCATTGGTGGAAGTAAAAAAATGTGTTTTTTAAAGTAACCACCCTATATTTCAGTAACCCATGTTCATGATGATTTTATGTATAAGGTATACAAATAAGTTTCCGTCATTTGACAAAACATAGCCCCACCAGAAGATTATCTTGAAATTATCAGATGTAAAATGTACTATCGCAAATTTGGTCATCTAGTAACAAGTAACTAACCTGAAATAACCTGAATTAACCTTGAAATATTAGTGACTCCTTATCAGCATCACATAATTTGTTTCGTTCAATAATGTCTAGTTTTGCGTCGAATAAGTGTCATTTGTGGGAACTTTTAATTTATTTCTTTAATTTAAAGAAATCTGCAGCTGAGGCGCATCGATATGGTGAGGCTGCTTTAAGTGAAAGAAGTTGTCGCGAGTGGTTTCACAAATTTAAAAACGGTCAATTTGACGTGGAAGGCAAAGAACGCAGTGAAAGACCTAAAGTAAACGAAGATACGGAATTGGAAATATTATTGGAGGAAGATTAATCCCAAACGCAAAAAGAACTTGCACTTACATTAAAAGTGACTCTACAAGCAATTTCGCATCGTTTAAAAGTGTTATGAACTGAAGCTGAGAGATGTTGAACACCGGTTTTGCATGAGTGAAATGCTCCTTGCCAGGCATAAAAAAAGGTTTTTTTGCATCGAGTAGTCACTGGGGATGAAAAATAGATTCTTTACGATAACCCAAAGGAGAGAAAATCATGTTGACTACTTGACCATACTTCAACATCGATAGCCAACCACATATTCATAGAAAAAAACTCATGTTGTGTATTTAGTGGGATCAGTTCGGTGTTATATATTATATAAGTTGCTCAAACCGAACAGAATCATTAGTGGAACTCTCTACCGAATACAATTAATGAGACTGAGCCGAGCACTCAAGAAAAAATGCGCCCATTACTAGTTCAGACACGACAAAATTATTCTCCCACATGATCGCAACATGCTCGTCCGTATGTTGCGGTGCCGGTCAAAACCTATTTGGAAACACTTAATTTGGAAGTCCTACCCCACCCGCCATATTCACCAGACTTCGCCCCATCCGACTATTACTTATTCCAGTCGATGGTACAAGTATTGTCTGAGCAGCGCTTTACATCATATGAAGATACCAAAGATTGAGTCGATTCATGGATAACCTCAAAGGATGAAGAGTTCTTCCGATGTGGTATTCGAATGCTGCCAGAAAAATTGGAAAAAGTAGTGGCTAGCGATGGACAATACTTTAAATAATACATAATGCATCGTTCTTTCACAATAAATTCCTAAATTTTGATATCAAACGGCGGAAACTTATTTGTACCCCTTATATGTATGTTAGAACAATGTCTATTTGCACCTATATTGATGCTGCTTATTTCTGAGACTCTCTGCATTACTAACTTCTCCTAGATTTAATGAAAAGTTTATTTTAAGGAGTGGAGTGGAGAACCAAACGAGCCCATAAAGGCATAATTGCAGTTTCAGTTCCCGCTTTACCACTGTACTGTTAACCGAAATTTGTTAATTACATTGAAAGTGTGCAATTAACAAACATTAATTGTTGCAGGATCCTTTTATTGTCCCCTGATAAAGAATTTAATTAAAAAATTCCTGAACATTTGCCCGAAAAAACTCGAATAACAATCGATTTCTCCGACAGTTTCAGCAGCAATTATTTCTTCCTGATAAGTAAATATATCAGATCGAAGCTGGTGCGACTACATGAATTTCGTGTAGACGTCCAATGGACCAATTAAGCGAAATAAAGGGAATTTAATAATTGGACCTCGAAAAAGGTTCTCTTTGTCGTCCTTCACTTTTGCCGGAAGCTTCGTTGCAAGTGTATTAAAGAAACCGAACAAAAAAGAAGAAAGAAAGTGAATTCTAAATTTCTATGAACATCGAGGGATGGCTGCTGCTGTTTAAAGAAAAAAAAAATTTAGAAAGTTAAAAAAAGAACATACTGAACAAAATAATAAAACAATAATTCAACTGTGTAATTTAAGCCCATAAATCTGAAAGTTGATTGCAACGTCAGATAATTTTCTGACCATTATTTGCGTATTTCGGCCTCATGAATGAATTATGGAGTGTAATCGTGTTAAAGGCGCATTTTTATTATAGAAATTTGAATGGTAAATCATGTTATTAAACGCGGAATCTTGTGGTGGGTCGTCTGGAAGATTTCAGTGGTCCGCATGTTTTTTTAATATAAAATCAATTTTGAATTACAAAATAACGTCATTTAGTAGGTATTCTATAATCTGTGACATTGAAATGCAGGACTATTTATCATCAGTGCTTTCCCATTAAGAGTTTTAAAAGTGATTCAGTTAGAATCACTTAGACGTAGTAATTAACCAGAGATGAATGACGGCTTACTACATCTAGTTAGAATACGACAGAAAATTGAATTTAAAACGATTAAATATGATTTCTCATTAAAATTAATGAGGTTTTGTCATTTTATATTATAAATATACTGGGTGTTCTAGTGAAAACGCGCCAAGTTTAAATTAAAATAACCAAAAAATGTTTGTGAAACTCCCAGTTGATTTATACAGGGTGTTTTAAAAAAGGATTCAGGAATTAAGGGTTTGATTCCTTGGTCCATTCTGAGAAAAAAAGTTTCTATTAACATAAGTCCGCAAACGCACGGTTTTTGAGATACAAGGTGTCAGAAAAAAACACGATCAAAAACAGTTTACATTTTTTTTCTTTACTTAAAGATATTTTACACGTAATTCACATCTTCGCCAAAAAAAAGCTAGACGACTTTTTTTAGCACCATCGTACATAAAGTGCATATCAGCCATCTTTGAATTAGTATAAAAAGGAATTTTCATAGTAAAAAAGAATGAGCACAAACTTGTAGCACAACAGTTAACGCTATTAAATAACATTTGCAACATTACATTTTCATGAACAGAAATCAGTAACAACAACAACAAAGACGGCAACACCGGTATTCTCTTTTTTTGACACCCTGTATCTTGAAAACGGTGCGTTTGCGGTCCCATGTTAATAAGAACTTTGTTTCTTAGAAAAGGCCAAGGAATCACATCGTTTATTCCTGAACCCTTTTTTTAAACACCCTGTATATGAAGTGGACATTAAACGGGAATTCTATTATTGATTCATTTATTAATGGATATATCTTAAAGTATACTGCTCTACTTAAAACATGAAATTTTGCAGCTTTGAGCAACTGCGAAATTTATGTAAATTTTACCTTTGCTTCAGATTTCTTGAAAGCTCTGTGTCTTCAAATCGATATGACATAGGTATAAGATCTCTGTATATTATATCAAAAATAGTCCTTTGCGGGTATTTTTTTTGTCTCAAAATGGATAGTACTGAAAACTTAAAACTAATAGATGGCGCTGGTATTACAACATCGTCAGCGCCATTGGTGTATTAAAAATTTAACGACAAAAATTAGGTGGGGAGTGTTGAATTTGAGATCATTGAATATGAGGACACTTTCTACCTCAAACATTTAAAATGAAAAAGTTACTTTGGATAGACTGCTTGTGCACATATTTTAAGCAACTACCTAATGACTACGTAAGTTCTTATAGCGAGTGTCTGAGAACCACGCCATGACATTTTTGCCTGCAATCACTTCCAAGGAACTGATCTAACGATTCAAGTTTCCTTTTCGGCATCTCTTTACGAACATGTCGTTAATCTGTTGGGTAATCGAGTGCATTCATTCGTTCCTATCGAACCTGAGAGGAATGCGATCACGTTGCAATGGGAATTTAATTGATTTTATCGAGGGAATTTAAAAATATAGGTACATACTTTGAAGTTTTTAGCACAGAAATAGATAGTAAAATTTGTTTGATTGTGTGAATGTGTAGAAATCAGAGGGGAAAAGGAACTGCGTTTTGTTGAACAAGAAACAACACTAATTAAGAGAAACATCGAGAAACGAAAATTTGGAAAAAAAAACAACGTGCTTTTTTATACGAATAAATTTGATAGCGACAAGCGTCTAAATGATGAACACGAATAGTTAAATTTGTAACTTTATTGTGTACGGATCAAAAGACTATGGAAATTGCTCTTAATGTCACACGAAATCATATTTTAGAAAAATTTTAAGAAAAAAAATTGTAATAATCTAAATTGGCCTTCTATTCCAACGAATTTTCTTGGTGAATAATGAAGTTGGCAGCTTGATTGTGTAAGAACCAGAGGAGAAGAGGAATCGCATTTGATGGCACTAGAAATCTTGCTCAATATAAGCTCCAAGACAGAAAAAACGAAATATTGTAGTAACCGGAATTCAAGGTCTACATCAATAAATTTCCTGGTGAATAATTGAATACATATTGTGTACGAATGGTGAAATTTGTAGCTTGATTGTATAGGAAGCAGAGGAAGGGAGGATTCACATTTGGTGACAAAACAAATTTTGCTTAATAGAAGCTCCAAGGAACTAAAAAATTAGAAAATTTGGAACAACTGACATTCAAGTTTTCCATCAATGATTTCCTAGTAAATAATCGTATAAATGGTGTGCACGTATAAAGAAACACATTTCGAAAGACGTGAAGAATGATTATTTTGTCAAGTTTTACCGACAATGATTATAGTCAGATAATCAGAAATAACCTTAAACCTTGATTTACACTAAATCCATGGACCTAATAACTCAAAATTCATTCCTCACTCACCCGTGAATGAATATTTAAAAACATCACAAAGTAAAAAATTACTAAGTATCTTGAATTCCATTAACTTTGAACAAAGAAGTTTTAATTAATTTGACACTGGTACCAACATCTAATTAATTACAAATGGGCCGTGCGCCTAGTTGTATCTAAAACCATGTTGCGGTGGTACCATTTTCAATTTCAACGATGAGGCACTATTAGCTTTCAATGGCGTCGTCGAGGATTGATCGATCCGCGCTCGGGATCTAAATGACAAGAAGAATTCGAAATCATCTCTAAAATCATTTGAATGGATACGGTTATTCGGATTAGTATCTCAGTATGAGGAGAGCAATCGGTAGGTATCACCAAAAAAGGCCTATGTTCAATTCGGATGAAAGCTAGCGAAGCCGATAAGTGTATTGTGATTAATCATAACAAGGGCTGTTGCGTTTTTGCTTAGTATATACATTTTTGGAAATTTCTTCTCTTCTTCAATTTAAACGTTCCGTCTGATTTTTCTCCTTCAACCCATAAACCAGCTTCGATCCGCCATAAATGCTAGAATTGATGTCCTTGTTGGGACCGCTAACACTAAAACACCCGTCCAATATATCGCGATAAAGGCCCTGTAAACCATATTTGCGTCTGCAAAACGGGTAAATGCCATCGTTGCCGTCAATCAGCTCAGATCTATGTACTTGGGACCTGATTTACCGCTCGTGGTACCAACATATGCGATACTATCAGAAGGCTTCTTTTAATGCACTCTTCCTGCGAATTAATTTTTCTCGAGTCAAAAGGTACATCTACCTGCTGTTGAACCAGTTTCAGCTAATTGACCACAAACTTAATTAAATTGACCAACATTATTATCGAAGGTACTACCCAGATTTTATATATTTACGTAGTTGATCGAACTAAGGACTTTATGCAAATCTTTCAACGAATAGAACGGATGTTCACCTTGCCCCTCTTTCATCCATTAATGTGGCTAGCATTAATGGTACCTACGATTATTATTTACGGGTACGACTGAAAAATGCGTGAATAGATGTGTGGGATCAAATATATAATTAAACACTTCTATAGCGAATCATGAATTATTCATCATTACTTGGAACCATATGATAAAATTTTGTCAAAAATTTCGGCTTCAATAAAGCAGGTACCACTACCGAGCTAAAGTGGTATCTACAGCGGCGTGGCACAGGTGCAGAGAGGGCGGCCCAATGCGAGCAGCGAAAGTAATTTTGTCCTTAAAGTTTGTGTGGTCAAAATCTGGTTTGCGGCCATAAATTTGTAAGTCGGGGTACCAACCCAATTTACGTGTACTAGCGAGGTAATTTAAAGACTAATAAATAATGCGGCATTGATATCGGATTTAGATTATCCGCGAATTCGTGCAAGTCGAGTGGTACGAAAGCAACGTTTAGGATTTTGAAAATTCGTAAAATTTTTCAGTTTGAGACATGAATTTTAAAATCGCCAAAAATTAATAGTTTACGCTAAGAACAAGATCGCTTTTCTTTCTTCTAACCTTCCATAAGAGCAGATGCGATTTAACCTGAACTGAAACATTCTAACTTTTCGTTTTCATTACGAAGAAAAATAGGCAATTCAGTCATTCAAAAATCACAGTAAAACGAGGACACGTTTTCATGAAGTCGGACATATTGTTACACTTACTCGAATTGAGACGCCATTTTGAATAGAGGAAAAATGCACAATCAGCCACTTATCTTAGTTAATCTAGGCGAAGTAAGACTTATCTAGGGCCGTTCTAAAGATACAGAAGTACAAAGATAGATCTGTCGAGTTTAACAACACTTTAAAGTTTCATAAATTCAACTCAATTAAAATGAAAAAAATCTGGTGGTCTCCAAAAATCAAGATGAAAAAAATGTTTAAATTTCTTTGCGCTACTAGAAATTCCGGTTTTAAGTGAAAAAGTTGATTGATATATCATAATCTCTAAAGCTCCACTTCGTTGAAATGTGGAAAAGCAGGGACGTGTTTCAAAGACTTGATTTCAAGATTCTCAGGTAATTTTTTAAATCGAACACCTTGTATAGTTTTTAATATTTATAACTGGAATTTATAGGGCAATATTTTTATTATACGTAGCCCTCCTATACATCTCGATTTGTAATCGTTATGAAGATGCGAAGTCCTGACGATGATTGTGTAGATAAAATCAGCTGAAACGTTCCAATTTGCTCTCTCTTTTCTGCTGCACGAACACGCACTTTCGCTCCAATTGTGCCACCCTCTATATCAGACAAATTATCTAATAAAGTTGTCATTTTCCAAGGAATTTAACCAAGAACCAACTATAACAATCTCGATCCAAATCTGAAAATAATTTCGTGTTATAATGGAGAATTGTTGAAACTGGTATCAACAGGACACCTTGGATGAAAGGATAAATTACGCATGTCCCGCTAATGTTCTATCATAATTTATGGCTTTTTGTGTTAAGTATGGCGCGATAATAAATCAAAAAAATCTTAATAACATATCAAGGCAAATATAAATGACCGTCAGATAAACCGTCCATTAGTTTAAAACGTCGGAGAAGTGGTCGGTCATTGAAGAAAGAACGAATTATTGCAGAATGAAGAGTTTTGTTTTCACTCTGTCAGATTCGTATATGATAATTGCTAGTATGTTATGTATTTTTTTAGATTTAAAAATTTGTTCAAATAAATGTCTAACAAATCTTATTTTCGACTACCTTTTCAACTAGATAATTCAGTGAAAGTGTCAAAATTACAGAGGCGAACTGTAATATATTTTTATATATTCCATTTGTGAGTATATCCAGTGTATCCGGATTAAGGACTTGTCACCCTTGTAAAATCTTTATTTCAAGCCGATTTTGACGTTTTTTTTTATTAATAAAATATTCAAAATGAACATTTGTTTAATGGGTAAGATGACCCTTTACCTATAGTCATAGTTAACTGCACGCATTTTTATGGAATCAAATTTTAAAAGTACTATTAGGGCTTTTTTTAGGATAAAGAAAAAGGCAGATTCTTAATTAGAATGACCTAAAACCCACTTGTACCAATTTTCATTTTTCTGCTATACAGGGTGTTCGAGAAAATCAATAAAACATGTTTTTTATGTAAACAAGTTATAAAATTGACAAACATTTATTTTAACAATAAGACTAATTAGCAATTGTTAAAAAAAATGTATTACTAATTTTAAAGAACTTCGAACTGTTTAAATACTAAAAACTAACCTTTTACAATAAATTAATGTTAATTTCAATTTAACATAAAATAATGAATTATTAACTGGGATAAAACAGTTTTTTGGGTGATGTCGAGTTATGCTCTGGCAAGCTTCTCTAATGCGTGCACAAAGCTCTTCGCGAGTCCGGGGTCTTGTGACATAAAATTTATTTTTTATTGTTCCCCAGAGGAAAAATCCATGGGTGAAATATCCGCAAATCGCGGCGGTCAACAAATAAGAGGACTATTTCGTCTGATCTAGCTTTTGGGAAAATTATCGTTTAACCAATTTCTCATATTAACTGCATTATGAATCAGTATTCCATCAAATTTTAAAATGGAAACTGCAGTGATAATCAAGAGAAAGCTCATCAAATGCGTCACTAAACTCATTTTGTAGAAATTTATAGAAAACGAGCAGCATTCAAACTTTCGTTGAAAAAATATGGCCCAATAATCGTTTGATTTATAATGTCACAGAAAACGTTTATTACTCTTAAGAAGTATTGTCTTTTACATTGGCTTATCCAATTCAGGTTATAATCACTCCATATTCTACTATTTTGTGGAACACTACACAGTTTGTCGTAAACGTAACTTCATCGGCGTATAAGATGTTTTTTAAAAAGTTAGGATCTTCTTAGTACACACCCTGCAGCTATAAACAGAACTCAATTCTTAGATTTGATCTTCAACTTTAAGTGTATGAAGAAATTTTGATTTCAAAGGTTTCTTACCACTTTTTTTAAACATTCCCAAATATGGGTTTTAGAAATGTTTAGATTCCTGCTAGCATTCTTCAGACTTGAATGCGGATTAGTATTAAAGTATTCTAAAATTACTTGATTTGCTCGAGGCTTGCGATTACGTTGCTGGCTCGGTAGTTTTACAATTGTCCCACAACGATCAAAATATCTGTTAATAGTTGCAATCGTTACGTGGCTAATATTACGCTCTGGGCGTCGTTGATTGCATTCTTTTGCTGCTCCACGAAAAATACCCGTCACCACTTAATCTTATTATTTCAATTTTTCCTTGCAGCGAATATGACATTTTTCCAACTTTTTGCTTCTGTCAAATTAATGACGTCATGTACTGCAAACCAACAATTAGTACCTGACAGCTGACAACTATAGCAAAATATTTTTTGTTTCTACAGTGCACTTAACTTGTAGATGCGGCATTATTACGTATTGCAGTTGGCCATGAGCATGGATGAAGAGTCATCGCACCCATTAAACAAATGCGCATTTTGAATATCTAATTAACAGATGAAAATATCAAAATTGGTCAAGAAATAAAGATTTTACAAGGATGGTAAATTTTTTACCCGGACACACTGTATGTTATTTTTTTACACACTGTTTTATATTTTTTAATGGTAAAAAATTGAAATTCTCATCACCATCAGATCATTACAAAAATCTAATTTAAACTGATAAAAATTTAAGAAAAAACGTACCACTTGAGAGAAATATTTTCAAATATAAGGTAATCTCACAAACAAGATACGCCACTGGCTGTCTTACTAATAACTAAAATACAAATTTTTCTCAGGCCTAAAAATTACAAAAGTTCCTCATTAAACTTCCGTTTATTTATATATTGTAAATGTACTACTGCAAGACATAAAAATAAATCAAGTTCACCTTTTCAGGACCTTTTGGAACAGGTATTCAAGCTATTCGACCAAGAACGAGCACAATTGTTACCACAAGATGATTGGATTGAGTTCTTGAAGCAAAGACTCACGTAAGTAACATCAAGGTTTTTAACAGGGCCAAAATATTAGAGTTCTGGTAACTTTATCTAGAAGATAAACTAACTAAGAAGCTAACGAATGATGTAGGACGTATCCTTATTTCGCCATTTCTATGAAAATTATCTTCCTGATAAAGTTAACTAGACTTCGGTTGTATGGCACTTAATATATGTATATACATATGCAAATGTGTCCGTGATAAGTTGGCATTTGCACACAATGGAACTAATCGGATACTAATGGGTTCGTTAATGGGATGCTGTATGGCGTATCTATTAGAAGTTGTCATCCTTTCGCCGTTTACGTCTTAACTTTAAGATTAAATGATGCGGTTTCTTGTAGTGAGTGATTAATTATGTTAATATCCTTGAAATTTTGCGCTTTATGTAGGGATTTATGCGCATAGATGTTTAGTTGACAGCTTTGTGGACAGGATTGCTGTCTAGGAATGTTTAGTTAAAATATTAAGGACTGAGATTACACCTTACTGTCAAAGATATTTCGTTACACCTAATTCTCAACTATTTTTTCAAAATAGCTCTGATTGTTTTCTTAAAAAATCATATCTTGGATTGCAAAAGATGTTTTATCATGGAGCTGTGCATCTAGGTTAAAAAGATCCATATGTAGAGTGCTAAGAAAGTCTTGTCGTATAACTCTATTGATTAACAATTTTCAAAATATTTTCCATCACAACTAATACACTTCAACATACGCTGAAACCATTCTGCAAATATTTGCTCCCACTTTTCTGGAAGTATTTCGGAGCATATTTCATCTTAGGCTGCAATCATTTCATCTGGATTTGGAAAACGTTGACCTTTTAATTGTTTCTTGCATAAGGAAAAAGTGCGAAGTCACAGATAATAAGATCTGGGCTGTAAGGAGGATGTTCTATTAGCTGCAACTCGGAGTTTTCCAAAAATATTGTAGTTAGTTAAGCACGGTGTGCAGGTGCATTGTCGTGATGGAGAAACCAGGTGTCAAGTTGCGAATTTGGTCAAAAGTTTTTAAAGGACTGAATAACTTGAGGCAAGCAATGTTCGATATACCATTTTGCAATAACAGTTTTTTGATTATCTAATGCAATACGACTAATTATTCCGCGTTTTGCTATGAAAACAGCGATCATTTGTTTGAGAATAGATATAGCTTATTTTACCATTGTTAGAGTATCCTAATCTTCAAGTATCTATACTTTTGACTGGGACTTTGTTAAAACATCAAAGTAATATGGCCACGTTTCATCACCAGTAATTATAGAATTAACACTGGGTAACTTCCCCGATTCAATTTTTTTTAACATGTTTCTGCACCATGTTACTCAATATTGCATTTGATCGCTGGTTAGCCGATGAGGTACCCATAAGAAATAATCCTTTTTTAAATGAAGACGGTTGTGCAGAATCTCGTGCACTGCAAGTGCATTAATCCTTAAAGTGTTCTCAACCTGCCGATATGTTACATGCTTATTTTCGTCGACTAGTTTTTTTACAGCAGAGGTGTTTTTTTCCGTTTATGATTTTTTCAAGTCGTCCTGAGCGAAATTCGTTATCCAAGTGAAAATCACCGCGTCGAAAACTGAAATACCACCGTTCTATAGTCGTTATAGATGACCCAGCTTCACCAAACACACCAAATACACTCACTTTCACATGAAATGCACCACCCAGTAATAATAATAATTAAGTCTTGTAATTTTGGCACAATAATGCTTCATAATAGAGTATCAAATGATCAGACTTTCAGTTAAAAGATACAACATTTGATAATGAAAAAATTAATAATGAGTGACATCGCCTCGTACGGCAATGCAAGCACGTACTCTTCGCGGTATGCTTTGCAACAAATGATCAATATCTTCCTGGGGTATTTCATTCCATGCTACCTCAAGATGATGTCGTAGATCATCCACATTGTTTGGAGGCCTCGGTAAATTTCGAAGACGGCGACTCATCATATCCCAAAGATGTTCGATGGGCGATAGGTCTGGTGACCGTGCAGGCCAAGGCAGTATTTCCAATTGTGCTTCTTCCAGGTATCGTCGAGTAATGTTCGCACTATGTGGTCTTGCATTATCCTGTTGGAAAATGCCATTTGGTAAAGTTTGCATGAAAGGTACTAATACTGGCCTCAGAACATTGTCAATGTAGCGACGTGCGTTTAGGGTGCCTGGAACGAACACAAGAGAAGATCTTCGGCCAACACATATCGCACCCCAGACCATAACACTAGGTGCTAAAGCTGTGTGGCGCCTTTCAGAAAATTGCAAATTTTTTCTTTCACCTCGGTATCGTCTGACTCTTCTACGACCATCATTGGTCCATATACAAAGTCGCGACTCGTCACTGAAGACGATATTGTTCCACTCATGATTCCAATCAATTCGTTCTTGACACCAGGCCAATCTGGAAGCTTGGTGTTGGGCGGTTAGTGGCAGTCGTAGATTTGGGCGGTATGAATGCAGGCCAAAAGACTAAATTCTTCTGTAAACTGTTGCCATCGACACCCGACGATTTAGAGCTCCCATCCAATCTACTGCAACAGTCGTTGTTTGAAATCGATCACCAATGGCCATCCGTCTAAGAAGTCGATCTTCACGTGCGTTGCTGCTACGGGGAGGACGTCCAGCTGGACGATGTCGCTGAACCCTCTCTTCAGACCACGAAGACCATATTCTCGCAATCGTGGTGTGGCTCCGATTCATTCTTCGGGCAATCTCACGAAAAGAAAGTCCACCCTCCTTCATGCCGATAATTCGCCCTCTATCAAAATCCGAAACGTGGGAAAAATTTCGACGCTGTCTCACTGGGGGCATTTTGAGATGTCTTGTTCACAGTTCAACAACAAAATAAACTGATATTTCCATGTAAATATTATTTTATTTATTTACAATTGAATAAAAAATCTAATAGGTCGATGACAAAAAAACCACTAGCATTCTTTCTTTTTTACTGAAAGTCTGATCACTTGATACTCTATTATGAAGCATTATTTTGCCAAAATTACAAGACTTAATTATTATTATTACTGGGTGGTGCATTTCATGTGAAAGTGAGTGTATTTCATGAAAGCATTGATGAGTTGTTAAGCCACGTTTGAAATTATGGGCCAAAATCACCCGATAATCACATTTGGACAATTCGAACATTTTACAAATTTGAATAATTCACTGTAAAATATTTAGTGAACGCAAATGCTCAAGATTTGGCAAATGTGCATAAAAAATGTAGATATGTATATCTGATGTGTTTTTATTTATGTACATTATCGTACGACAAGACTTTCCAAACACCTTACCTACATATATCACTTGTGTGACTTCTCATTTTCAAATTAGTTTTTCAAGAAATTCTGCGATGAATTCCATTTAGATTACTTCCTAAAAAAAAAAATAATCTTGATAGTGGTAGAACTAGCTTTAGATTAATGCAACACAATGAATTGTGTTTGGTGCTAAAAACTCAATTATTTCATCAAAAAAATAAAAATATACCAGTTATTTTCGATATTTCAGCAATGAGAAACAAATAGATTTTGCCGAACAATTGGAAAGCGTGGCATATTGTTTATGCGGCGACGAACCTATCAAAGCTCATCAATTCTATCAGATTTTCAACGCAAAAGGGGTAGGAATGATCTCTTATTTTTATTTTAAAATCTTTAATTGCCTTTACATTAGATTGGAGATAAATTATTCCGACTTTTGGATGAAAACAATTCCGGAACTGTGACTTCAGAGCAAATCATGGAGTTCCTGGCCACGATCACTAACTCTAGGTAATTCAAAGAAAACCATTTCTGAATAATCATTTTTATGCGTTTGTGACCTTAGACCTCGTACGGGCATCGACCAGGCGAATTTATCTAGACTGGAACAGCTCTTTAGACAAACAGTGGGCAACGAAAAGGAAATACGCAGGGACGATTTCCAGAAAATTGTAATTTCAAAAAATGTGAGTCCACATCGACCTTCTTCAAGTCGAAAAGTACATAAGCGTTTCTGTTCAAGCCATTTTTTACCGAAAGGGTGTTCCAAATCTTCGACAAAGACAATTCTGGGTCGATCTCCCTTCAGGAATTCCTGGATTCCATGCATCAGTTCGCCGGCCAGAGTCCGGAAGACAAAATTCGATTCTTGTTCAAGGTTTACGACATTGATGGTAAGTTGTGGTTTTCATCATTCAAAACATCGTATGCAGCGTGGTAACTTTCACTGGAATAAATTCGGTATTTACGTGGTATTTAATTTTTCCCAAAATTGCTTAAACACGTCAATTTTTATTTTACCCGATATGTGTTTCGGTAGTGTTTCCATGCTACAATGGTCACCCCTTAACTAGGTTGGTAGTTATTCTTGAAAGTTTAAGTGGAAAGGGGGTTCAAGTGATACATCACTTTAAAGATCTTCTTAACCTGACTCTATTCGTCACATGACTCTTCAAAAAATAAAATAGAACTAAAGATGATTTTTTTCCTACATTAATTTTGTTTATTTTTTATTTTTTTATGGAATATGTGAAATACCACAATTACTGAGTATTCTGTAAATACAAAATTTAATTCACTTCGTTTAATGGGGAAAAGAAGTACTTCACGTAAGTTATAAATTATTTAACTGAATCTCATAAAACTGAAATTCTGCTAATGATTGGATAGGGAGGCAAGAGTCCCAACATAAAATGAAGTTCTTCAATTATTTCAGCAAGAGTATCCTGATTTGCCACCTATTAATCAAGGGACCATAAGTAAAATAGAAAACAAATTAGATGTCATGGTTATGTGAGAAATACTCTTAGAAATAGACCTCAAAAAATGGATGATGATATAAAAATTAACACACTGTTGGCATTTAAAGAAAACCCGATAACATCAGCTTGGTAGATAATTCATGAAAATCTAATGAGTAACACATTCTTTTTGAAAGTAACGAAAAATCAAAATACTCAACCTTATAAAATGCAAATATGTCAAGAATTGCTTGAGGATGATAGAGATCAACGAATTAATTTTTGCGAAAGGACTATAAACATTGTTCATCCATTAGAAATACAATTTAGCTATGAAATTAATTTTGTTTACTGATGAGTCAACTTTTATTTTAAATGTATGTCAATAGACGAAATTGCCGGTATTGGTCTGCAGTAAATTCTCATTCGATTAGAGAAGGTTACACGCAGTACTTTTCAAAAACAAATGTTTGGGTGGGTATCATAGGAATTTTTCGATCAAAACTTCAATGATCAATGATATTTAAAATTTTTTCAAGACAAACTAGTTACTGTATTATCTAATTTGTTCCTTACTGAAGTAAACCCAAACATACCGGGTGAACGGACTCGGTTACAAATGGAGCACCACCGCATTTTGCTCGAAATGTTCGCTTATACCTAAATGGAACCTT
Organism: Euwallacea similis; assembly: GCF_039881205.1. Taxonomy (NCBI): domain Eukaryota; kingdom Metazoa; phylum Arthropoda; class Insecta; order Coleoptera; family Curculionidae; genus Euwallacea; species Euwallacea similis. Next base: position 3,727,878 of record NC_089612.1, read on the forward strand.
TTTAGATTAACGGATAGAAAGAAAAGGCTCAATAGAATGGCCGCCGAGATCTCTCGATTTCACTCCTCTCGATTTCTTTTTACAGAAATACCTAAAATCTAAGGTTTACAATACCAAGCCACAATAATATCGACGAACTTAAAGAACAAATAAAAAATGAAATTAGGCAAATCACTCCAAATACTTTAGAAAATGCGATGGATGAGTTTTATCATCTTTTAAGGTTATGCCACGAAGTCAACGATAAATATTTCAAGCAGTTGCTAACTTAAAAGGAATAAAAATTTGTTTCTTTATTATTTTGTTTGTTTTCTGGTAGTATTTAGTCCTATCAAGAAAAGTGATATGTCAGATAAAGTTAGGTTGAGAAGAATCTTTAAAAGAATATATCACCTGAACCCCCTTTCTATTTAAACGTATAAGGGTAAATCACCCTAGCTAAGGGGTGATTATTGTAGCATCAAAATACTACCAAAAATGGTAGCGGGTAAAATAAGAATTGACGTGTTTAAGCAATTTTGTCAAAAGTTAAATACCGTGTAGATACCGAATTTATTCTAGTTAAAGTTGCCACAACGTATAAAGGTTCCACATTTATATTATAGCTAGCAAGTGCAGAACACTCAAGGCGTCTTTGTTTAAAATGGAAAATAACAATTTAGTTTCCCATATTTACATGTTTGAACATTTTTATAGTTGGTATTTACCTACATTTGGCATTTAAAATCAATGAAATTCTTAAAATTCGAATGGAGAGAATTCTGGAAGAATCATGTAGTTTATAAGTCCGTACTCGATATTATATCATGACCATTCATAAGTTCAGCATCTTGCCAGCAGATGGCCCCAGAAGTTAAAGAAGGGATTTTATGAAATTGATATAAATTAGCGGAAAATTTATGTTCATCATTTTGTCCAGAAGTTCTTGTAAGAATCAACCACTGAACATAAGATAATTCTATTTTTTCATAATTTTTCTTTAAATACTTTTTGCTATATCTGATGACGAGTAATTTAACATTACCGTCTATTTAGTGCTTATTGTGCAATTCAAGAGAGGAAAGCGGAGTTAGAAGCAAACACTTCTGAACAATATGTAATTTTAGGCATTTTCTCTAAAAATATATCGATAAAATATTAAATCGCATGAATTTAAAAAATCTTTTCATTTCTCTTTTTTGGTTAACGCTCTGTCTGAAAGAAACATGACTCTATTGTTTGAGGTGACGGTCTGATCCAACACAGAGAGCTCCAACACGTAATGCGGGCCTGCATGGAAGAAAACGGAATGCAATTCAGTGAGGTACAAATTGAAGATCTTACTATCGCCATGTTCGAAGATGCTGATACTAACAACCGCGGAGCAATCACTTACGAGGCTCTCAAGAGTCAATTAGAGAAGCATGGAGGATTGCTGGAAAACTTGTCTATTAGGTATTTAAGTTAGGTGTATGCCCATAAACTAGCAATGTGACGTGAAAAACACGTATTTTTCTCCATGATGTGTAAATGACTTCTTCATTTGCTGTAAAGAATGAAATGGTCAATAAATGACGTCATATAATCGTAAGCTTGCTACTTGGATGATTGTTGAGATGGATTTTTTTTCAGCATTGACAGATGGCTGGTACCACCTGCAACCACTGGCCCCAAGTCTAAATCGCTTTTGAGGAAGATTATCTCGTATAGACCATATTATTTGTCCACCTTGTACATCAAGAATAATTTAGTGTATCTCACATTTCTATTTGCTTTTCTATTGATAAATGCAATGCTATTCATCTCCAGAGCCATTGAGTATAGGAACTTCAACTGGTACACGATTTTTGCCAGAGCTTGTGGTAAGTATACGAACTATGTGTTCTGCAGGTTATTGCAACTTTAAGTTGATTTAGGACAATGCCTCAACTTTAACTGCGCCTTTATATTGGTTCTGATGCTGCGGAGATGCATCACTTTTCTGAGAACCAGGGGCTATGGCAGCATTTTGCCTTTGGACCAACACATTTACTTCCACAAAATCGCGGGGTGGTTGATTTTTGGATACAGTTTCTTGCACTCTGTTATGCACACTTTTAATTTTTGTAAGTTCTTTTTTGGTTTCGTGGTAATGTTATTTAAGAAAAATTTCATTGCAGCGTTAATAGTTGTCAATGATTCAGTTTTGAACTCGAGAAACTTCACCACTAGTGAGTGGTTATTTACAAGTAAACCAGGCCTTTTTGGTTTAATTGGTGGATGGGCAAATCCCACTGGGGTTGCCTTGTTTTTCATCCTTCTGGTAATGTTCATATGTTCCCAGTCTTTTGTTAGGAGGGGTGGCTGTTTCGAGGTATCTTCTCGGCATTTTGTCCTTTATTGCCTTTAATAAACAAAAATCATGCAGGTATTCTATTGGACTCATCTCATGTATCTGCCTTTCTGGATCTTGCTCATCCTACATGGACCTAACTTCTGGAAATGGTTCCTTGTACCTGGATTGGCATATTTGATCGAGAGGATCTCTCGCATCGACACTATGTCCAGCAAGGGCAAGACATACATCAGTTCGGGGCTTTTGTTGCCTTCAAAAGTAACGCATTTGGTGATAAAGAGGCCCGCCCAGTTCGATTTCCATCCAGGCGATTATGTTTTTGTCAACATACCCGCCATAGCCAAATACGAATGGCATCCATTTACTATTAGCAGTTGCCCCGAACAAGAAGGTATAGTTGAAATAAATAGGGTATACTCCTGATTTATTCCAAATTAACTTTAGACTACATGTGGCTGCACATCAGAGGCGTAGGTCAATGGACCAATCGCTTGTACGAATACTTTGAAAAGGAGCAGGAAAAGCTCCATACAGGAGAGCTGAACTCTCTGCAGCAGTCCTGTTCTCTCAAACCAGACGCTGCCTCTTCTCCTATTTTGTCATCAGATGACCAAAGCGCTTTCAATCAATTTAAGTCAAAAATCACAAGAACTCTGTCCAAGGAAAAAGACAGCGAGGTGAAGAAAACAGGAGTGCAACTTGTGGGCTTCACCAGGGAGATGTTTGAGGCCACTGAAGAATGCAAATCCGGGCCTCGTGATTTGGACAGTAGTTTCGGGGTGAAGTCTTTAGGGAATTCTTCAGGTAACCTTTTTACCATTCACTTATCGAAAATATTATTTAACGTAGTTTCTTATTTGCCATATTGTCGACAATACCCAGTTCTTAAATATAATTTCAGATGAATTGTGTACATTTTGGCCAGGTTTAGTAAAGTCAATAGTTGGAGAACTGTTGGAATTTCTGCTGAATGATACAATGGCATTTAAATAGATTTAAATGGGAGTTGATGTCGTTTTTGCTCCGAATTTTCAACAGTTGCAAAATTGTTACTTCTGCTAAATGCGGCCATTCAATTCGGATGAATTCAGGGTAATTGATCTCCTTACATGGTTATAGTGTTAGCCTTCCTTTTGAGTGAACCTCTTATTGAGTGCATTTGAATTCTTAGTTCCCTCAGATTCGTCAAACAGACCCCGAAGAATGTCTCCGGAGCATCGCTTGCAGCGTCTGGTGTTTGCCAAAAGGGCCCCTCTAGAAAAATCCCTGTCCCTTCCCGATGTGCAAAACAACGCCAAGAAACGGGAAAGAATGCTTGCGTAAGCCTTTATGAACTGTGAGAAAACACAAAATTTATTATCTTCTAGGCTGCGTGAATATATGCGCTCAGAGTCTGAGAAGAGCTTCGATCAATGCCAAATGAAGCGGGCTCGCATGAAATCACTTGGTCTTGCATATCTGAGCCCTCAGAACAAGAGTTTGGCTCAAAGCTTCCGGTACATGAGGAACAAGCCCACCATTATCGCTTTCAAAACCCCCAGCCTTGAAAACTGCGATCAAAGAGATTCGCAGCCCTTATTCAAAGTTGCTGCGCCCACTGGTAATACGATTATTTTTATTATAAGTTATAAGAAAGTATTTGGAAGAATCTTCTTCAGAAAGTCGTGTTGCTGCCTGCCACTATTTCAGCCCTGAAAGACGTGTGGAAGAAGGTCAGTCGTTTCAGTTGCAAGACATGACCGCAGCAGACCCTAAGTTGAAGCATATAAACTATCCAGTAGGAAAGCCCTTGGAGGTGAGATTTTTTAAGGGTATTCAGAATTTGGGTTTTTAAAAGTTTGAAATAGCAGGAAAGTTACTTTATTGGAGACGCAGACAGTGATGAAGAAAGCCCTGAAATCAAAGTTAAATTTTCAGATAAAATGGGTACTGAGGTGAATAGAGTTGTAAAGTAGTGTGTCTAATAATTGCATTGCATTGCATTGCTTTGAACTAACCTGAATTTACTGAGAGCAAAGGAGTGTTTTTTGAACATTTCCTAAATTGATTTAGATTTTTTTGGACGGGCCCTACGGCGCCCCTTCAAGTCACATCTTCAGGGCTCAACACGCGGTCCTTATAGCCACTGGAATAGGGGTCACGCCTTTCGCGTCTATTCTGCAATCGATAATGCATCGATATTGGAAGGCCCGTCACACGTGCCCCAAGTGCAAGTTTTCCTGGGCCTGTGACATTCCCGCCACCGTTATGAACTTGAGAAAGGTATGAACTTTGCTCAAGTTACCTGAACTAAATTGAGCGTTGTTGAAACAAACAATTCAAATGCTACAAACGATCTTTTTCATTTATATATACAGGGTAGACCAATGAAAACGAAACAAGGCCGATTTCTCATATTTACCACTAAAAAAAAAAACGCTGAGACCCGTCGATTTTTATTTCGAGGGGGAAATCTTTTGCGCCCATTGGCAACCTTGCCACTTTCAACCTCTTGGCGGGGGAAGGTTCAACCCTTAAACCTTAAATGGGATTAGGGGTCAAGTGATGCCTCATTTTAAAGATCATCGAATTCTCTTTTCAACGCTAGCAAGTTTTTTGAATTTGATACAGTAGTTTTCGAGAAATCACGTTAATAAGAAATCGATCAATAAACGAATGTAACGCTTTTGTCATTTTTGTAGCTGATGCGAATTTTATGTAAGAAGTGCTTTATGTGTTTTTTAAATTACTCTTGAACTAACTTGATGCAAAGAAGCATTTAATGTTAGTTTTTTATTACTTAATAAAATACATCTACAATCTACTTTGATATTTTTTAAAGAAATATTTATTTTACACGTTAAAGTTTTAAGATCATTATCATTTATAAGTGTCTTGTTTACAATTTTATCAGTGAAATTTTAGTAATTATTTCTGCTATGAATTCCATACTTCTAACAAAAATAGACGAAGTAATTTTTTACCTCCCTTTAGAAGTGGATATGATGAATTATTTATTTTCATTTTATTTGCATTTAGTACCTCATACGATTTTGTCTTTGACTATTTCGACTTAAAAGTAATTTTTTTTGTTCAAAATGGTTTATTCAACTGCGGAACGAGTATCGATAATTGAACTTTATTATGAAAACGGTAGGTGCACTAATATTACAGTACAGTTATTTAATAACCTACATCGAGATAAGCATGTTAACCGGAAGTTCGTGATTGAACTAGTAGCCAAATTTAAGGAAATAGAATCGGTAACAAATCAGAAACGAGTCGCTGCAAATAAAATACTGGGAAACGAAGCAATGGAAGTTGCTGTTTTGCGCCAAGTTAATATTGACTCTACGTTAAGTACCAAGCAATTACAAGCAATTTCTGGCATCTCCCGTACGAGCATCTGAAGAATTTTGAAAGCCTATAAATTTCACCCGTATAAAATTCATCTTGCGCAAGAATTAAGTGAAGATGACTTTGATAGGTTTAGAATTTTGCGAAATAATTAGTGAACGGATAACAAATAACCCGAATGTCTTATTCAACATTTGCTTCTCAGATGAATGTTCGTTTTTTCTGAACGGTACTGTTAATCGTCATAACTGTCGGTATTTGTCTGATGAAAACCCACATTTATTTTGTGAAGTTCACACTCAACATCCGCAGAAAATAAACGTTTGGGCTAGAATTTATGGTGATTGTGTCGTTGCTCTTTTTTTTCTACCAGGAAATTTAACAGGAGAGATGTACTTGCAATTGTTAGAAGATACTATCGATCCCGCATTGATACAAATTATTGAACATAATGACCGTTACAATGAGAATGAGTTGACATTTCAACAAGATGGAGCACCTCCTCACTATTCTTTTGTTGTTCGTCAGTACTGAAATGAAACTTTTCCTGGTAGAAGGATTGGCCGAAGAGGATCAGTGGAGTGGCCAGCAAGATCACCAGATTTAAGTCCGTTAAATTTTTTTCTATGGGGTGACTTAAAAAGTAAGATTTATAAAACTCAGCCAGAGTCTCTAAATTGTTTAAATTAACGAATCATTGATGAATGTCGGAAGATTACATCTGAAATGCTTCAAAACGTCCGAAATCGTTTTGAATAAAAACTCTATTTCTGTAAGGAAGAAGGAAGGTAACATTTTGAACATCTGTTAAATTAGAAAGTCAGTAAAATTGTAGATAAGTGTTTTGAATTATTCTCCTTTTGTAAAGTTACTACTATCAGAAACTTAAATCTACGCTCAGAAAGAATGGTTTTTCCCACAATTTTTTTAAATGTAAATTACGAATTGAAAAAACACTATTATTTGTTTAATGTTGGCTTCTTCAACATTTATAACATGATTTCTCGAAAACTACCATATCAAATTAAAAAAATTTTATAGCGTTGAAAAGAGAATTCGATTATCTTTAAAATGAGGCATCACTTAACCCCTAATCCCATTTAAGGTTTAAGGATTCCCCGCCAAGGGGTTAAAAGTGGCAATGTTGCCAATGGGCGCAAAAGATTTGCCCCTCGAAATAAAAATCGACGAGTCTCAACGATTTTTTTTTTTTTTGAGTGGTAAATATGACAAATCGGCCTTGTTTCGTTTTTATTGGCCCACCCTGTATATGTATTTAGTCAACTTAATCATTAATTTCAATATATTTTGATTTCAAGAATCAAGGAGCGTTTTTTAAAGAAATCTAGTTCTAAATTTGACCTTAAACCGCATTTGCAAAATCTCAATAATGATCGTTGATTCACTTATTATGCAAAAAACATTCTCTTTTTTGACCACTCTGAGGTTTAGGTGGACTTTTTCTGGATCAACCGCAATCAGCGTTCTTTTGAGTGGTTCGTCAATCTTCTCACCCAGTTGGAGATTGAACAGGCAGAATTAGGTGGGGCTATGGAACGTTTCTTGGAAATGCACATGTACATTACCAGCGCTTTGCAGAAAACTGACATGAAGGCTGTTGGGTTGCAGCTAGCCCTAGATTTGCTGCATGAAAAGGTGTGCTATACTTATTATGTGTATATACACTAATGGACAAAACTAAGGAAACTTTTCAAATATATAAAAATAAATTTAATTTCACCCTGTACATCATTTCTGTGTATCTTATTTACTTCTGAGGAAATATTTATTTAATACGTACCATATACATTTTTTTAATTCTCAGTGATAAGAATAATTTTTCATTATTTGTTTATTTATTGGGACAAATCTCAAGAAACTTTTTGGCAAAACGCATTATCAGTTGAATTCTATTTTGCAAAATATATTCATATTCACCACAGTGTTTGAGTGCTACAGTGTTTGCTATAATATTTTGAGAATGCCTGCTGGAAGGTATTTATCTCAAGATTTACAATCAAAAATTATTGAAGCTTTTCAAAATGGAACAAAGCAAACTGATATTGCAAAACATTTTTCTCTTCATAAATCTGTGCTATTCAAAGTTTTAAGTAGATACAAGACTCGAGGAAACGTGATTATTTGTAGACGTGGTGGTAGTAGGCCAAGAAAAACCAACAAAAATCTAGACAGACGGATAAAACGTATAGCCATGAAATAACCGAATTTGTCTGCAAGAGGAATTTTAAACGAATTAGGTGTAGACAATCTAAGTTATAAGACTGTACAAAGGCGATGTAATGAAGTTGGTATAGTAAACAGACGACCAGCTAAAACCCCCTTTATTTCTTCAAAAAACAGAAAGGCCCGACTTGCATTTGCACAGAAGTATTTACATTGTGATCAGACATTTTGGAAAAAAGTTTTATTTAGCGATGAGATAAAAGTCAATTTATTTGGATCCGATGGGATTTCATGGATAAGGCGACCAGTGGGCAAAAGATATGACCCAAAGTATACACTACCTACCATAAAACATGGTGGAGGTTCAGTTCTTCCCTGGGGATGTTTTTCGGGTTTTAAAATGGGTCCAATTTATTTTATTGATGAAAGAATGGACAGATTTCTTTATCTAGACATTCTTCAAAATACAATGGAACCATTTTGTGACGAAAATCTGCCCGTTTCTTGGATATTCCAGCATGACAACGACCCGAAACACAAAGCGGCAATAGTTACTTCCTGGCTTAAAGAAGCAAAGATTGCTGTTTTGGACTGGCCAGCGCAAAATCCGGATCTGAATCCAATTGAAAATTTATGGAGTCAATTAAAAGTTCAGGTTCGGAAAAAAAATATCTCAAATAAAGCAGATTTAAAGCAAGCCATTCAAGAAGCATGGAGGGACATGGATATGTTGAAAATCAACACCCTTCTTGAATCAATGCCAAAAAGATGCGCAGAAGTCATTGCAAATAAGGGACATTCTACCCATTATTAATTTATTTTGTTTTTTTATTGTGATATGTTCAAATATTTGTTGTTTTTGAAATAGTTTCTTTAGTTTTGTCCAACCTATTTTCGCTTTTTTTTTGTTCCTTTCTTCTTGGAGATATTCAACACATTATTATGTTAAAAACTTTTGTTATTTGTTAATTAAATACTTTTATAAAATATATGATTTGTTTCAAAGGTACTAAAAATATATGTGCATATTGAAAAGTTTCCTTAGTTTTGTCCATTAGTGTATATTCTGAGTAAGAGTAAAAATGTTGCAGGAAAAGCGGGATTTAATTACGGGGCTTAAAACGCGGACGAACGCGGGGAGGCCCAACTGGGACAAAGTTTTCAAACAAATTTCCGACCAGAAAAAGGGAAAAGTCACGGTGTTTTACTGCGGACCTCCGCAACTCGGCAGGATTTTGAGAGTAAAGTGTAACCAGTATGGCTACATATTCAGAAAAGAGAGTTTTTAAAGCTTTTTGATTTTAAACCTTTGTATAAATAATTTAAGCTTAAGCAACAAACATTTTATATATTGTAACTGTAAATGGGAATGTCTCTGTGAATATTATGCTATCATGTAAATAAATTATAAAATTTTGTAATATAAAACCATTGATATGAGAAAGATTTTTTGATTGTGAAATACACCGACTTGAAGACTATCACTAAGACTATTTTACTTTTAACACGTTGAGTGTGTCCGACTTCGGAGCCGGTCTGGTTAACATCATTAATATACATGTATAATATAATATATTATACATGTATATTAGTGATAAGTTTGACTCCGGTTGGACTCACGTTGCGTATTTTGTTTCAAAGGGCAAAATTCAGGGCTAGTATTACTCTACGATACTGTTTTCTGTATCAGTCTGTAGACTAGATACTGGGACTTTTATGTAGTTTTGCCGTTCTTGGTTTAATTAATTTGTTTATGCATAAGCCTAAGTTTAGACTCGTAATTGAATTATGCATTTGGGGTCAGTTGATTAGAAATTGATTTTAGGTCATGTTTAACTTTGGTCTGGATTGCAATCAGGCACCATTTTCATCCAAATCCAGTTAGCATGAGAACATTTTTAATTATGTTTTTTTTTAGTTTTAATTCAATATTTAAGCAGACTTCTCGAGAGGGCAGAAAGTTGTTTGCTTGTTTTTTTTATTGCGGCGGTTTTCGCAATTTTTGTATCACATTGTTTTTCTTATCAATAATCCTTAACAAAAGTAGTGAAAATTGTTAGTGAATTTACACCACTTTGCGAAAGTACTACCCTGCAATCACGTGAATTGTGTCCTCGAGCCGTATCATACATTTTGAACCCTTGACTCTTACCATACAATTTATCCTTCCATTCAGACAAAACATGACAGATAAAGAGCCAGGCACCTTAAGGCCTAAAAAAGCTAAATTAAAGTTTAAACATAACCGAGCACTTACAAACGAAAAACTTTCCTAAATAGTGAATTCGAGTAACAAGGACGATGTTTTCGATGATAATGCTCCTGTTACAGAAAGTGATTCTTCATATGAAGACGAGAGTGTCTATATATATTTTTTTGGGTTGGCGGAATATAAAAGTTTGGTATATACTTATTAGGTTTGAGTGATAAAAATATTCTTTCGTAAGAGCCATCTGGATCATCATTTTGTGCAAATACTCAGACAAATTTTAACCAAATTAGACAAACATTCGCAATCATTCAACGAACAATTTTTAATTTATGAAAAAGAATGAACTTTTAGTGCATATTCCATTCAACAACCAACTTATTGACTATTTTCGAATGTTGTTTGATGATGATATGCTGAATTTGCTGGTTATTGAAACAAATCGATACGCTAATACGCAATACGCTTTTATTCCAAAGGGATTATCGAAAAATCAAGAATAACCAAGTAGAAGCCGGTTATCTGTGAAGAAATGTTATAGTTTATTGCACTAGTAGTTCATGGGAACTATAAAATTAAATCGGCTACAAGATTATTGAAAGACACATCCTCTTTTTAATTCAAAATACTTCTCTTCGCATATGAGCAGGGGCCGTTTCTTATTGATCATGCGATGCTTACATTTTGCAAAAAATATGGATCAGGGAGAAATTGCGAATGATAGGTTACATAAAATGCGACCTGTCCTGAATTTCTTTAATACGAAAATAGCAAATATTAATTGTCCAGGGAGAGAGCTGTCGCTTGACGAGTCGATGGTTCTGTGGCATGGAAGTTTGATTTTCCATCAATACGAGCCCCGTCCAGCTTCAGTTAGCTCACACAAGTAATTAGTAGTTTATGTGATACATCCAATTTCAAAATCATTCGTTTTAATCTAATATTTTCGATAAAATATAATCATTTGGAGGAATATAAATGTCACTTCAATTTACAGAACCTTGCTTTCTCACAAAAATCTCGCAATAGGGGAAATTGCAGTTTGCTTGCTTATTACTTCATTATCAGGGATTGCTATGAACAAGAATTCAGTGAGTATCACGATTACTATGGAAACGTTTTTATTTATTTACGTGACGTTAACAAGTTTATTAACTATGAAAAAGTTAGTTGGTAATTAAATTTTTGACAAATATGGGCAGGGGAAAAGCAATTAATGAAAAAATTCGATCGATCGTTCTCAAGTTACACAATTTGGGAAAATCAAACGGTCAAATTGGTTTATTGCTTGGTTTATCTAGATAAAGTGTTCGAAATATTGTAAAATTGTATGTATCAAGCTATTCAGCTGCTCAAAAGCTTCGATATGTGAAAACATCTAAAATAATAGACGTTGCTAACAGAGCTTTGGCAAAGATTGTGAGAAATAATGGGCGTGCAAATTATGGAAAATTGAGTCTACTCTGGAGTGAGGCGGTTAGAAGACGTGTATGTCGGTCTACATGTCATTCGGAAACAAAAAAACTCGGATTTGGTACAAAATAAGCTAAAATTCTATCTTAATGGTCAAAAATAACAAATTTGTATTTCCCCTCACATAAAGAAAAGCCACTGTTGAGTTTAAAGCAGAAGCGAAACAGGTTCAAATGGGCGAAAGACCATCAAAACTGGGTTAATGAGCAGTGGAATAGTATAGATTGGAGCGAGGAGTAGAGATTTGAAGTTTGTGTCGGTGATAGCCGTAGCAGAGTTATACGGCAAAAAAATGAAGCTTATCATCTTATCATCCTGATTGTTTGAAGCGAAAAGTCAGATTTCCAGCTTCCGTAATGGTCTGGGGTTCAGTGTCAGCAAGAGGAGTTGGGAGATTTCATTTTATCGACGGCATTGTAAACACAGTCAAACATTTAGCCACCCTTGAACAATCTTTATTGCCCACTTTGGAAGAGAGCAGGATTTGTGGATATAATTTCACATTTCAGCAAGACGGTGCTGCATGCCGTACATCCAAAAAATCCATGGAATGGCTTTCAGAACATGAAATTCACGTCTTAGAATGGGTGTCTAGTAGTCCAGACCTTTCGCCTATAGAAACTATGTGGCATGTTATGAAAAAGCGGTTACGCACTAATCCGGCCAGAGTTCAAGCAAAGGCTGCAGGAAATATGGGATAATTTTACCTAATGCGAGTGTCAAGAACTTCTAACTAGTCTGTCAAGAAGAATCAAAGCAATTATTAAAAATAAAGATGATGTTATGCAGTAGTAGAGCAAGCTACACCCTAAAGTGGAAAATACCAAATTTCGGTTTTATCTTTCTGTTAGTTATAGTTAGTTTCAATAGTTACCATCGTTACGTTATCGTTGTGTGATATGTTTTCAAAATGTTAACATTAAAATAAATATGAATAACTGTGCCTTTTGGTTTAAATTAACTTCAATACTCCAAAATAATTGACATTTTGTTAACTGGGTCAACTGAAGCTGGACGGGGCTCGTATATTAAAAATAAATGCCACAAATACGAAGTAAAATTACATATGGTCACGGAACCTAATGGTCTAATTTTGAGATTATTGATGTTCACTGGAGCCTTGGATGACAGTGGTGGAAAGGGCCGTATTACAAGAGTAATGTTAGACTTACTTGAGAGTTACTTGGATTCCGGTCATTTCGTTTTCATGGATAATTTTTACAATTCATTTGATTTGGCCAGCCAACTTGCCGCCCGTTCCACTTATTGTACAGGCACGCTCAATGCTAAAAGAAAAAATAATCCTCAGGATATTGTAACAAGAAAACTAAAGAAAGGAGAAACTGTTGTTAAGTATTCTGGCAATATCGATGATCAGCAAATGGAAAGACAAGCGTGAGGTTCTCTACATCTCAAGCGAGTACGACAACGAATTGGTGGACTATGTAGGCAAGAGAAATTGCAATAGACAGAAACCAGTCGCAATTCTGTATTACAATAAACACATAGGTGGAATTGACAGACAAGACCAAATGAATGCATACTATCCTTGCGATAGGAAAACCCTAAGGTGGTACAAAAAAATAGGAATCCATTTTCTGCAACTGTTACTACTAAATTTGCATTACCTACACAATAGATATTAAGGAAGTCGAATGTTTTTGTATGAGTTTAGACTGTTGGTTTTATGCAGTCTCTTACAAATAGATGACTCTAAAATTCCGACGCCAAAATTGTCGTTCACACATGTTCTAACAAAAATCTCTTCAAAGGTAAAAGACGGACGTGTAAACTGAAAACTTTGCAAAGTATGTTCAACAATGAATCTCAGAAAATAAACCACTTATCTGTGCGAACAATGTCCAGGACGACCTGGATTTTGCGTTGGCACGTGTTTTGATAGCGCTCATCAATGATTTTTTTTTGTTGTTCTTTAGATGATTTATTAGTATTTATTATAAAAATATTTTGTTTAGTTATAAGTTTTCGATGAGCTTGTTTTTCGTTTTTTTTTTGTAATTTTTGTTTATTTGCAAAGTCAATAATTTAACATTTTATTTTTTATTTTTTGTTTTATTTGTTCTCTTTTATTGAAAATACAGTTGCGCACATAAGTATTTGGAAATGGCGGTGTTTTATTTTAAATTTCGTATAATTAGTTAAAAAGGTTGCAAATTGAATGGCAATTATTAAAAACATTAAAATCCAAGTATTAACGTTATTTTAAAAGTTTAATAAAAGTTCGAATTATAACATACAGTGTAGTAAGTTGATCAAAAGCGGCGTGCGCCAATAAACGATAAACAAAAGTATTTGGAAATCGTATTCATACGTCAAAATTCTTTAGTTGCACTTAAAATTTAAACTTATTTCATCAATAAGCCAAATCGGGAGTGTTATCAATGAATTAATTTTTACTATTTCACATTTAAAAGTCGTTATAATAGCATAACTAACTAGTTAAAAATGAAAACTAAAGAAATTAGTTTACCAGAACGCGGGCTTATGATTAAACTACATCTGTGTGGTAAAACTTATCAACAAATAAGTGAAACAATGAGAAAATCTATTTCTACAGTTGGGTATATAATAAAGAAGTTTAAAACTGATGATTTTATCAGAAATAAGCCCAGAAGACGTCCAAAAAAACTCACGTATCGGGAGGAGAGAAAAGTTGTATAAGAAGTTTAAAAAATCCTCATAAAAGTGCCAGAAATATTGTTGATATTGAACAGATTTCTGGAAAGTCAGTTAGTTCGGGTTAGTTCAGGTTCGAGACCGTCAAACGTACATATATTAAGAAAGAGAAGCTATGCGGGGAGAATAGCCAGAAAAAAACCTTTCATTAGTAAAGTTAACCGTCGTAAAAGACTGTCTTTTATAATGGAACATCATAACAAGCCGATAGAATTTTGGAGACGCGTCATTTGGTCCGATGAGATGAAAATAAATTTATTTGGTTCCGACGGACGACAGTATGTGTGGCGATGACCAGGAACCGCATTCAAAAAAGAAAATCTGCCTCCAATGGTTAAACATGGCTGAGGTTCGGTGATGTTATGGGGGTGTATGGCTGCCCATGGTGTGGGCAATTTACATATTATAAACAGTATTATGGATAAAATAATATACATTAATATTCTAAAATAATATTTGGCTAGTGCTCAAAAATTAGGTCTTCAGGAAAATTATTTGTTCTAGCAGAATAATGATCCCAAACATTCGACTACAATAGTCCAATAGTGATTATTGTACAACACTCCAAAATGCCTGCGTACACCTCCTCAGTCACCGGATCTCAACCCAATTGAGCATCTTTGGCAAAGTTTAAAAAATCGAATAAGCAAATACAAAATCTCCAACAAAACAGACTGTATTGCGGCTATTTTTGAAAAATGGAGTAAAACTGACGTTCAATAACTTGAAAAACTTGTTGATTCGATGCCAAAACGGTTAAAAGCCGTTATCAAAGCTAAGGGTTATTCGACTAAATATTAGAAATTTTAATACAGATTTTGCTTTTCCTGATGAATTTTAAGAAAAACTTTCCAAATACTTTTGTGTCATTAGTTTTATGGTTGTTTAATTAAATATTTAATGTTATTGTTTTCGTAAGTATCATACTGTTCAGAAATATATGTATTAATAAATAACTGGTTGATTCGTTTATTCAAAATTACAAACGAAATGGTATTAGTTATTCAATTAATGCACATGTTGGTTAACATGGTTTATTAATTATTATTTATTAAATTAATGGATTTAGAATATAACGTTATAAGCACTATGAAGCAGTGTACCTTACAACAGAATTGGTAAGTGTAAAAATAGTGTCACGAGTGACCAGTCGCGATGTACACGGAATGAGTGTCCATTGGAAAGTGAAGTTTCGAATATTTAAGTAATTTTCCTAACCTCATCGGTGAGAAAGTCAGAAAGGATTTTACTGTACCCGAAAACTTTAATTTGTAGTTGTAAACCAGAAAATATAGATATTTGATCTTAGGTGAAATTTGAACAAGCCTTCCGAAGGGTCAATGATAGTTACCTTGTGAAAGTACAAGATGGTACGACCAAAACGTGCCTTCACGGGCTTTGCCAAATTGTGATATTGTAGAGCTAGCGATCCCTACTAATAAAATCTCTACCGAACCAGATGTCGATGGAGTGAATATATACAGTGGGTCGCATTAATATTCGAACACTATGGTAGTTAAGTATTTGCTGCTTTTAAACTAAGCTGGTGTGAAATTAATAAATCCCTTGTTTTATAATAAGTTAAATCACACATTCTAGATATTCAAAACATAATTTTTATTCTCCCAATTTATACACATCTTTTATTAATCAATATTAAGTGAAATATTGTTTAAATTTAACAAAGCAAAAATATTCGGATAAGTCACATGTTATGCAGTTTGAGCGTCCTATTCTGCTGAATTATTTGCTGGATTACAATGTTTGTAAACATATCTTTAAGCGCTACCTCGCAGAATTACTTTAGTTGTGAAAATGCCACGTGAAGGTAAAAATACGACGTTTGATATACGCCAACCTGTGATTTATAATCACAAGAAAGGAAAATCATGTAGAGAAATTGGTAAATTATTAAAATTGAGCAAGAGCACTGTAGCTGATATCATAAAAAGGCGTGAGGATAGAATACAATCTGTTCTTCAAAAAGGTTGTCCAAAGTTATTGAACGATCGTGATAAACGCAATATTATGAAAAAAGTGAAGAATAATCTATCGAATAATAAATCGAATAATAAAATTGGAAAGAAAGTTCATGCGTCTACAGTGCTTCGAATGATTAATGAAAATGGATACCATGGTAGAATTCCCCGGAAAAAGCTATACATTAATGATGTTAATCGAAAGAAAAAATTATTGTTTGACAATCAATACATTTCTAAAGAACATAGTTGGTGGAATTATGTGATATTTGCTGATGAAAGCAAATACAATTTGTTTGGTTCAAATGGACATAAACTTAAATCAGGGGGTGGACAAAATAATATGAACACCTGACATATACACAACATTTATGAACTAATAACGTGTTGGACCCCCATTTGCTTTTATAACAGCTGCAATTCTTCGCGGAATAGATTCATAGAGTGTCTGAATAGTTTCCAACGGAATATTATCCCATTCTTCTACCAAAACATCCGCCAATTGCTTCAATGAGGTCGGAGGTGGAAATCTGTTCCTCACACGTTGCTCTAAAATTCCCCATAATGGTTCAATTATGTTAAAGTTAGGCGATTGTGCTAGCCAGGGAAGATGTTTGATTATATTTTGATGCTCCTCAAACCAAGACTGAACCTTTTTGGCTTTGTGTATAGGCGCATTATCATCTTGGAATATGGCAGTGTTTGGCAGCAATATGCTGGTCAAGGTAAGGACCTCATCACTGAGGATGTCGAGATAATCATTCGCAGTAATCCGACCAGTCAAGTGAATGATAGGACCAGCTGAATACCACGATATAGCCGCCCAAATCATAACTGAACCTCCTCCATGCTTCACAGTAGGCAGCAGACAGTCCGGATCATAAGCTTCTTTTGAACTTCTCCATACATAAATACGGCCGCTTGTAGGAAACAAAGTAAACGATGATTCATCGGACCATACCACATTCTTCCAATCATCAAGTGTCCAATTTTTATGATCGTGACACCGCTTGTTTCGTAACTTTGCATTGGCTTTCGTTATAAAGGGTTTCGCAATTGCAACCCTTCCATGAATGTTTCCATGAATGCCTTGTAGAGTTTTCGCCGTACTGTTTTTATCGAAACAGTATTACTTAAGTGAGTGTTGAGTTCTGCTGTTACTTTTGTTGCGGTAGTTTTATGTTGTCGGGCCACAATTCTTTTTAATGTTCGTCGGTTTCTGTCCGTTAACTTTGTGTTTCGTCCACTATTCCTCTTCGCTGATGATGTTTTGCCACATTTTGTGTATGCTCTCATTACCGTGGATACTGTTCCTCGTGAAACGTTAAACAATTCAGCTGTTTTTGTTACACTCGCTCCTGCTAATCGGGTCCCAACGATTTACCCTCTTTCGAAATCTGAGAGATCACACATTTCATCGATCCCTTGTTGTAACTACTGCATAAGAAAGCACGTAATATACCGAAACATAACCAATAAAAGGTACACATAAATTGTACAATATATATACATCGCATCATTTGCGTGGAAGCAGTGTTGCCAACGTGAAACAAGTTGTAGTTTATTGCATAGTGTTCATATTATTTTGTCTACCCCCTGTATATATGGCGTAAAGCCAATGAAGAGCTTCTTGTTAAAAATTTCGGACCAACCCTGAAACACGGTGGAGAAAGTGTTATGGTTTGAGGCTGTATTTTGACTGCTGGAGTGGGTGAATTAGTTTTCATCGATGGAATTATGAACAAAAAGAATTATTTAACCCCTTTTAAAGAAAATTTAATTAAAAGTGCTACTAATATGAATATTCGGCAAAGTTTAAAGTTTTATCAGGATAATGCTCCGAAACATAATTCGCGTATTGTACAGGAATATTTATTGTATAATTGCCCAAAAGTATTACATCCTCCTCCACAGTCACCGGATGTAAAGCCCATAGAAAATCTATGGGATTACTTGGATCGTAAAATCAGAACATCACCCATAAAATCCAAAAATGAATTAAAACTACGATTAACTGAAGAATGGTCACGTATTCGACTATCATCGACTATCAAAATTATTTCTAATATGTCTAAACGATTGAGGTACGTAATTAAACAAAAGGGCTTTAGTATTAAGTATAAGTATTAAAATGGTTAAAATATATTATATTGTTAATTAAAAAGTAATCATTCGTAGTGTCTGAATATTTTTGTTGTGTTAAATTTAAGCAGTATTTCACTTAATATTGATTAATAAAAAATGTGTACAAATTAGGGGAATAACAATTATGTTTTGGGTATCTAGAATATGTGATTTAACTTACTATAAATCAAGGGATGTATTAGTTTCACAAACAGCTTAGTTGAAAAGCAACAAATGCTTAACTGTCATAGTGTCCGAATAATAATGCGGCCCACTGTATATGCAAACCTATAACAAACTGCTTTCGTTATTAACAGTATGTTTTTTCCTGATAAATGGAAAATAAGATCATTTTTAATAATAAATAAAAATAACATTTCCGAATATTAGGTCGTGTAGTATGAAATGAGTAGATTCTCGAAATGCCATATTCAACTGCGAATAACTTCACTCTAAATCTATATTTGGACTTGACTTTTTTATGTGGAAAACGCACATTCTTCCTCTTTCGATCAGAGTTTAAAGTGTTAAAAATTATTGAAAACTTTTATTTTTACAAAAATTTTTGTGCAGCCATGCAAAATAGTGAAATTCGTGTGTTAATGAAATATGAGTTCCACCGTGGAACCACAACAGCTCAGACGGCTCGCAATATTAATGATGTGTTTGGTACTGAAGTCACTTCACAGCAAACAGTATCTCGTTGGTTCATGAAATTTCGTTCTGGCAATTTTGACCTAACAAATGAACCACGTGGACGACCTGGAACTCAAGTGGATAACGATTATCTGAAAGTGTGGAAGCGTGGTGGAAGCGAATCCACGTCAAAGTGCAAGCGAATTATCGTTAATATTCAGTGTAACCAAAAAAACAATATTGACTCATTTGGCTGAAATTGGTAAGGTGAAAAAGCTGGACAAGTGGGTACCGCATGAGTTGAGCGACATACAGAAAGAACGACGTCTCGAAGCTTGTTCTTTGTTGTTCTTTGTTGTGCCGGTATAATAACGATCCATTTTTGAATCGGATTGTTACTTGTGATGAGAAATGGATCCTATATGACAATACCAGACGTTCATCGCAGTGGTTGGATCAAGATGAACCACCAAAACATTGTGCGAAAAAAAATCTTCATCAAAAGAAGCTTATAGTGTCCGTTTGGTGGTCCAACGCAGGTGTCATCCATCACAGCTTCATGAAACCTGGTGAATCGATTACGGCTGATGTCTACTGCCGACAACTGACCGAAATGATGAGGCAACTGACGGTTAAGCAGCCAAGATTAGTCAATCGAAGCGCACCGCTATTGTTGCACGACAACGCTCGGCCACACACCGCACAAGTCACCTTGGCCAAGCTACAGGAGTTGGAATTGGAAACTCTTTGTCATCCACCGTATTCACCCGACTTAGCACCCACTGATTACCACTTCTTTCAATATTTGGATAACTTATTGGTAGGGAAAACATTCAACTCCGACGAGGCTGTCAAAGCTGCCTTCCAAGAGTTTATCGACTCCCGGCCTGCAGGCTTTTACAGCAGGGGAATCAATGAACTTCCCGTTAAATGGCAGAAGTGTATTGATAATGGTGGTGCATATTTCGATTGACAATAAAAACATTTTATATGAAAAAAAAATGACTAAAGTTTCAATTCAATTCTACTCATTTCATACTACACGACCTAATACTTATGTGCGTAACTGTATGTGTTTGATTGTGAATGTGATGAAAAATTACACTTTTTTCTTGTATTGTGCTCTTTAAAACGAGCCACTCTCGCTTCGACAGGAGTCGTTCAACATTGGAGTCAAGTTTCGGGCTCCGGTTCGCTTGACTCCGATAAAAATCATTAAATAAAAAATTAGGAATAAAAAGTATTTACCTTTGTATGTATCTACTCAGATGACTAGATAGATAAAAAATAAAAATTAAGTAAAAATGGAGCAAGTGATGTAGTTTTTATGGTAATCCATCCGTTAACGGACAGCAGTCAGTGTTATTTGAATTAGTTGCGACGCCCTCTAGAACTTTATTGTTAGGCAACAGCGTATGTAAGCATTGCCGGATCGCTAGATAATTATCAAATTATAAGTTAGCTTTTTTGGGAAGATCATTAAAATAAAATTAATGATCGAAGTAATCTCCTTATATCATAATTTATGTTTAAAGGAGATTTGAAATTAATCAATATTTATAGGTGCAGGCCATGACATGAACATAACTATTTGCAATATTTGATTTTTCGTACGATTATAATGTATGTCTACGTTTTCCATCTGGCAACACTGCTTCGGTCAGTAACTCTTGTGA
Source organism: Euwallacea similis (assembly GCF_039881205.1). NCBI lineage: Eukaryota > Metazoa > Arthropoda > Insecta > Coleoptera > Curculionidae > Euwallacea > Euwallacea similis. The sequence continues at coordinate 3,748,506 of NC_089612.1, forward strand.
AAATGTAAGGTTAAGAAATGGAAAGTTTATTAAAATTTGGTCATGGTTTTTCGAAGCTTTCTCTCAATACTGGAAGAGGAATTTGGCAAGGGTGAGTTTACTGCTCCTTTCTAGTACCTTTCTTTTAGCAGATTTATTCCAGCACTATTCATTAACCTCATAAAAATTAATAATTAGTAAAAATTGCTTTATAAGTATGTAAGATGGTCGTGTCTTAAATAAGACACGTGAATTGCTTTCTTGCCTTATTAGCTTCAACGCGATGGCTTCCAACAATAAAAGTCCCAAGTTTTCCAAGAAGATTGGCACCCATAATGGCATGTTTCATTGTGATGAAGCATTAGCATGTTTTATGTTGAAGCTCCTTCCTGACTATCGAGATGCTGATATTATACGTAGCCGGGACCTCAAGGTATTTTTTTCTTATTAATAAAAAACTGTGTCATTTATAGTTTCATAGAAATTGATTTTGCTTCTAAATTTGTGGTTAATTAGATTTTAGAAGACTGTGACATTGTTGTGGACGTTGGTGCAACATTTGACCCCAAGAGACATAGATATGATCATCATCAAAGAGGATTCAATGAGACTTTAAACTCTGTAAGGCCTGATTTGGCACAAAATAAATTTAACATTATAAGGTGATTAAATATTATTTACCTGTATTATTCAAATGCAATTTCTCTCTTTTTCTATGGTCTGCAGGCTGAGTTCTGCTGGTTTAATATATTCCCAATTTGGTCTTGAAATCCTCGCTGAAATCATCAAACTCAACAAAAAAATACCCACTCCAGATATACTTGAAGCACTTTTTATATATGTTTATGAGTATTTTGTTGAAGAATTAGATGCAATGGATAATGGTATTCCAATGTATTCTGAAGGGCAGCCAAGGTATAAGATAAACACTCATTTGGGGGCTCGAGTTCACAGGCTTAATCCTTCATGGAATGATCCTAACCCTGAAGATGAAGAGGTTTTGTTTCAGAAAGCTATGAAACTTGTGGGACAGGAGTTTGTCGAAGTTGTGTTAGATGTAAGTTTTAATTTGGTTATTGATTGGAACGAACAATTAAGTGATCCTTTCAAGTGAATATTTTGTTTGGTACTATAATTTTATTTAAGTTAGTTAAATTTTATTTAAGTTAAAAACTTATTCTTAGTGAAGGTTTGGATAATTATTTAAATAAGACATTTAATTCAAGGGTTTTAATGTGTGGTGGCCAGCTAGGGAAATAGTCAAAAAAAGTATAGAAAGCAGAAAGGAAGTGCATAAATCTGGTCAAATTATGGTGCTAAATGATAGATGCTCTTGGAAGAATCATCTTTATTCAATTGAAGAGGAGCTCAAAATTGAGGGGGAACTTAAATTTTGTCTCTTTCATGACGAAAATAGTGACACTTGGAGGATTCAAGCCATCCCTATTCAACCTAACAGTTTTGTTTGTCGGTAAGTACATGTACTGTAGTCATATTTAGATTAATACAATATTCAAATAAGATTTGGCTCTTCAAAAATGTGTTTCATTATAATGTTATTGTTTATAGTGTCTTTTTACATAAAAACTGGAGAGGAGTTCGAGATGAGGAGCTTAGCAAAGTGGCCAACATCAAAGATTGCATATTTTGTCATGCCAGTGGATTCATTGGAGGTAATAAAACGAAAGAGGGCGCACTAGATATGGCCTTGCGGAGTTTACAAGCGGCCCAAATAGACAAAGATTAATCCATTTCATTACGGTTTAGGTTAATTTTCTGCTGAAATGTTATCTAGAACTAAAAAAATACAGTAATAAAGGAAATAGAATAATTTTTACAACGCCATTTTATTGTGCATACAGGTATATTTACATATACACTTGTCTTAAACATATAATTTATCTGGAAATTTGTTTGGACAGAATTTAACAACGAATACTCATCATCATCATAATAAAGGTCAACAAAAACAATAATAATTACTCGCTAGGGTAACTGAATAGATCGAGGAAAAACAACAACAAATCGCCTAAACACTAATTTAAAAACAACTATTATAGGGTAAAAGGTTTAATTTTACTATATTTTGTATTGCATTTATAATGATTATCGTCTTTCTGATTTGAGCCTCGGGGGTGTTGCACATGGTTTTCTAGCGAAGAAATGCCGCCAATATCTCATTTTAAATGCAATCAACGAATTTCTTCTTAAGTAACTTTGAACACACTCTTGTCTGACACCGAAATATGTCTTTTTTAATATAGTCCTATTTTACACTCCCGTTAAATATATATTAATATAAAAAGAGAACAGAAAAATAGAAATAGTTGAGCTACATTCATTATAATAAATATATTGACATTTATTTATTTATCGAAAGTACACCATTTTCCTTTTAATAACTATAATAAGTAATAAGAATATAAAATGAGCACGTTCTTCTTTATTGAGACACTTAAGGGTTTCATCTAGTTAAGTCCACACTGAGAGAAAGTGAGAGAGAGAGAGAGAGAGAGAAAGATTGTTTGTCCTTAATCGACTAGATGACAGGGAGGGGGGAGGGGGGCGCTGAGGTCCTATTACGCACGCCTGAGGTTTGCGCAAGATGAGCGTCGAAAATTGAAAGTCTTTTTTTTCGTTCAACTCAAAATGATAAAGTCCACTACTTATTTAAAATAATTAAACAAATAATTACTACTAAATAGTTTGAACGTCAGGTACAGACGGGTGACGGTTTTTGCGCATGCGCTTGAAACGAAGTAATGGCAAATAATCGCTTAACTTCACGTTTAAGGAGAAATGTATGTTTGTAATGGCCAGTGTTTTTTAGTACATCAAAATTGGTAACTGTCACTGTCGTTTACGACACATGTTCTGTTATTGTTGAGTGTGATGACTGGCTCTGCACAAAAATGGCGTAACCAGGAGCATCTCTTAAATTTGTGCAGATGTTAGAAAATTTTTCCGTTTTGGAGATGTTTTGAGAAATGAATGAAAATCAGAAATTCATCTATGATATTTTTACTTCTAAGGGAATATTTTTTAACATAAGAAAGTTACAGTTTTTGGATTTTTTATTATTATTATTTTTTTGAACTGAGTAACAGCTACGTCAAAATTGATCATTGGAATTGTTTTTATAGGATAAATTAACCAAAAATGAATACAATATCTGGAGGACTACCGCTAAACATAAGGAATTTACATTTTTTACAAATATTAATTTATTTTTTAATTAAGTGAAAGCTAAGTTAAAACTGACAATGGCAATAACTTTTCTAGGAAATATTAGCTGAAGATGTGTAAAATTTCAAGGATATATTTGCAAATTTGCGACAAACAAAAAAAAAAAAGTGAATTTTGTTTCTTTTACTGGGTCAACAGAGCTCCGTGCAGCAAATCTCTTAGGGAAAATTTTCAACATGTCGATTTTTCTTAGTTACAACTTTTTTTAGCTATTTATAATGATATTTTATGAAGAAGCTTTAATTAACTTTGGCCCTTACAATCTCAAAGAAAAACCCGAAATAATAACGATGAAACTCATTGCAACCACTACGTTAATTTTTGTCGTTTCCAAAACCGTCCCCATTTTTAGCAACATCGAGATTTGGCAGCGGCATGGCGAAGTCTTAAAAGTAGGGTCAACAAAGCCGATAATGTACGGAAAAATATAATATGTATACAGCACATGATTTATTTAATAAATAAACAAATAACTAAATAATAATAATAATAGTCTATTAAAAACGTGTAACAAGAACATTAATTTTTAGCTTATTTACAAATATACAAAGCAACGAATGTTCTATCGATATGTTACGTGACACTATCGGGTATAAGCTTCACTGACACGTAGTTGGTTTGGCACATGGATTAGGTAACAATTATTATGGTAACAACCGAAGAGACAAAGAATAGTGCCAAGTGACATTAAGATAAGCAACGCAAAAATTGGCCAACAGAGAATCTGACGGACATTTGTTTGGTATTACCAGTACTAGACATACTTACAAGTTTTATCACATTATTTACGCTAAAACATAGTTCGTTTTAAAAAGTATCTTATCCTTAGGCCGTTTAGAAACCTCGTTATAATAGTCTCAACGTAAAGAAACCTCTTTGATTGTTTCCTATACTTAGTATTTACCAAATAATAAAATTGTCAAAACTCCATCTTTCTTACTATGTACAATTTTCTCCAATATAGAATCTGTTCATTGTACGGAAACGGACGATTGCGAGCGTTTTAGTTAACATTTCGTATTATCGAATACTGATATGAAGATTCCTTATACACGTCGAAGTAGGTATTGCTTATTTTCAAATTCACCATAGACCCCCCATACAGGGTGCTCATAAAAAATTCTCAATTTCTTTATGACCACCCTGTAAAGCAATAGGCGCAACCAACTGAAGAGTTAAGATCTATAATATAGAATATAATTAAACAACAAAATGGCCGTCAGTTCCGATGAGAGAGTTTGGGGAAGGTACATCGATTAACAACAATAATGTTTTATCATTAATTGATAGGTCTGAGCACCTGATAACCTATGACTACTGTCGTTTGGCTCAGTCGGGCGGCCAGTTGTCGTCCCGAGCGAGGGACACAGCGACAGGACACACTCATTTCACATTTAGACAGCTAAAGGGCGGTAGCCGGCCCATTGTGCGTGGTTGCATAGATAGAAGGGGCGATTTTAGGAATGATGATTTTTCGATTTTTTTTATTTGGCACATGTTCTTGGGACCTTTGGAAATAGTCGTCTCGATATTCTGAGAATTATCTGGAATGTCAATGATCTAATATAAGAATTCCAATCTAGGAAGTCCAACATTGGACGATAGATTGATTTTTCCATTTATAGCCTATACTTGAATGAGAACTTTGTAAAAAATAAAATAACCCAATAAGTGATTTCAAGAACGTACGTTGCAAAGAGTCTATATTGTCTTTTACCTTGGGGGTTGATTTTATTTGTGTAACAAGGTCAAGTTAACACTAAAAACCCAAATAATTATTGTCGATGTTCGTCTACTTCTTCACAAGCACAATTATGGTAGCGACCCGCAGTAGAAATGCCTTTCTGTTTCATTGGGCTGTCTACAAGGGCCGCTTTGTGTTAAATATTATCGAAATGATAGTACTTTTGGTCATAATCCCGTAATCATCTAACCCGGTTTGCCCATTTTTTTTTTGAAAATGACGAAATTGAAATAATGAAATATGACTACTTGCGCTTCGGTGTTAAGGTCTAATATAGCGTATTCGGGCATCCGCGCCAGTGCATACTGACGGTATTGCAAGTGCGGCAATAACTAGTACTTTTTTTGGCTCTCCCTGTTTTATTATGACGTGTAGTGAAATTTTTTGGCTACCTGAATTTCCCATGAAAAATTGAAGTTTTTGCGAAAAATGTCCGGATTGGTCCATTTCTCTACGTGTCCTTACCAAATTTAGGATAATTGAAATTTTACAAAATTTCCACTACCACGGTTTTTTCATACTACAATATATCGTTAACTTTCCTAGTGGACTAAAAAATAAATCCTTTACAGGGTGGTTCAAATTCTATGTGTGTGCTTTAATTATTTGAAAAATAGTCGGCAATAACTTTTTAATTGTCGGTATGATTCATCGCTGGTATAATTCGTGCAAATGGCTGCATTCGCTGATTGTCGTTTAAATTTTTGAGACATTCTAAAAAACATTTTGTTTAAAAAGTAAATAATATTTATTTGATGTGGTTTTTAATCTAGAATCCGAAATTGAAATCAAAGATTCAAAATCTGTACTTAAAATTAAAAAGTTGAGGATGATTATGAAGTGCCGAAACGGTGGAGATTTTTTATTAAACAAAACTAAAACAGTTTTCTTTAACTTTAGTTTTTCTGGGACATTTTTTGATTTTTTTAAATTTTGTGGCTGAATGTTATTAATTAAGCAACTTTGCTTCCGTTTACCAAATTTGCAAGCAAACTTCAGTTCTTGAAAATTTCAAAATTATCGTCGTTTGACAGATCTGTTAAAACTAAAACAAGACAACGTACGCCGATTTGTTTCTGAATCTCAAACCCCTTAGAAGCTACAGATCGTTAAAATGGAAATAATGTAAAAATTTATACATCATTTTTTCAAAAACAATTGAAATTAAGTATAGGATGTGCTGCATGACAAATTCATGAAATGTTAAGCAGCGTTTAAAAATAATATGAACATAAGGATTTCCAATTTAAAAAAATTGTCTTTGTACCTATTTAGTTAGAACCTTTTTTGGCCACTCTGTATATTTCAACAAATATGTTTGTTAAATTACCCACTGTAGCTAAACTCTTTAAAAAATTTTTATTCTGTATGGTAATGTCTGGTCGATCTTGAAACACCCTGAAGAGCAGTTGATATTATAGGTTTTTTTATTATTACTTTTAGGTCTATTCTTTTTTGAGTGTAACAGTAAAGTAAAATACGAAAAGAACGATTTTATTAGATTTTGCTTTTACAGTTTTAGCCCTGAGCAAATTCGATTTTGAGCAGTTTCGTCATTCCCAAAATCACCCTGAGTAACATAGAAACAGAAGCGCAGATCGTTTCACACCAAGCCGCATATTACACATACGCAACTTAACTTTTAACTCCTCTATATGTTCAACTGGAAAAAGCAACTTTTTAGCGGAATTAGATTGTCATCAGGTGGTGAAAACGTCCCTCGCTCGGCGACAACGCACGGGCCTCTATAAATATAATAAATACTCTTCTACTTATATCGTACATTCAGTATGAATAATAACATATACAAATATCTTTTGTTTTTAATTCAATAATAAGTTTATTAATATAGATATAGACTCGTAGTAATAGACTTTAAAAAGATCACAACACAGAGTTAAAGCGGTACCAAGCCTTTCGGGGAGGGTGGCACCATTTTTTTCTTTCAGTAGTAAAAACACAGATGGCGCCAAGACGTGGTCACTTGTCACTTTGACAATGGCTTTCGCACAAGTAATTAAAATTCCAATAAAAGTTTGTCTCTATTGATTGCTAATTATTTGCTGCTAATTAAGTCTCCTTCATTAAAATTCTTCCGCCTTGTACATTCATCTATTCATTCATTCATATGTTTACTTCATTCAGAAATATATACACGGTGGCGCGATAAAACCCAATCTCTCTTTAAAATTGTCAGAGGCGTAGTTTTATCGGCGGAGTTAAAAACGCGTTTCTAGGTTTCTAAGACAGCAGTTAGTACCGTTTGTTTTTATTAGAATACATCTTATGAATAGTTCATTGTTAGATACTTAGTAGTTAAAAAGGGAATCTTGTAGACGCGCATTCTTCTATTTGTTGAGCAATTCCTCAATGACCTGTAGGTTAAGGGATGCCTTTGTTGGGTGTAATACGTTTGAAAAGTTTGTAAAACTGTGGAAAAAATAATTGCTTCGGCTCAGTTCAATGGACTTGAAGTTTTAGTAGAAAATACAGTATGCGCATACAGTAATGCGATTGAAATCCGGTTTTTCAGGCTTTTCTCGCATATACTCATTAAAATAAGAGTTCTGTCGAAGCGTTCTGCATTCAATTAGGTGATGAACTAGGACATATGGCTACGTCAGATATAAAGCGATAGTCGACCATTTTTAGACTTATTACGAGTGTTTCCAGGACGGGAATTTAATGTTCGAACATTAAAATGTATTCCGAAATTAAGATATATAAATATTTGCGCATGTCCATCTCAAACATATTGCATTACAATAGTTTAATATTCACGTTAAGTTAGTTCGGATTACCGATTTCTTTCTTCCTCCCGTCCTGACTGATTCTATGGATGTAAGGAGAGTTCGCATTGAAATGAACAATAAAAATACTCTGGTTAGAACGAGATATTTGTAAATTAAATTATTTTCATGTGTTCCGTGAAAATCTCCCGGGAAGAATATGTCTCACTAATTGCCAAAAAACTTGTGCGATTTTGTGTCGTTTAGGTCAGACCAAGTGAGTTTTCTTTATTTTCCCTAAACTGAAAACGAAAATGATATGCAAACAGAAACGCAAAACTTCACATTTTCCTATGTCTTGCTGACACCTTTCTCACGTTAGATTTTAACATGACACATGAAATTAAGGACGTTTGTTGTTATTTGCAAGACAGGTGACGGTACTGACAGTTAAAAAGTGAAAGCTGTAAATAATATATGTAGATATTAAGTGAAATTTGACAACTCTGATTACTTGGAAGAGTTGTGCGTTGTAAATATTGAGCAATTATTGAAACTGACCGAACATTTAGTACTTGTAATGTAACAAATGTCTGAAGTGAACTGATTCAGGCCGCCGTCACCTTGAACGGACAGTTGAAGTGGATAAATTTGACCTGCATAAGGAATGTAATGAAATAAATATTGAAATATATGACTACGGAATTGAAACCGCAGATGTCTAAAATTTAAATTTAACAAAAACTTGAATCAATTAACTGTTATGTTGATAGTCGCTGTACTTTATTTATACTCGTACTTCCTGTTCATTCGATTTTGGCTATCTACAATGGTTTTGTCACAAGTTCTGTTAATGTATGATCCATCCGTTATTTAATCCAAAAAGAAAAAATTAATGTATAAGTGAATGTTAACGTTTTGCTCGTACATGGATCTCTGACTAATCTTCAACCCGGGACCAACACAAATGGTACGAGAAAGATAAGAAACGATAAACTGAAAGTTAGAAAGATGTTTCCGAGAAAATTAAGCTTTTAAAAAACTCCGCCTTCAAAAAGATTTTTTCTCTTATGTTTCATTTTAACCAAACAATGTTACACCCAACATACATACACCCATAAAGATTTACCGAGTTAATGCGAACCAGTTGCGCAATTTTCTTCTTAATCAAATGTCAGCTAATGGAAAATTTTCCCTTTCCCTGACCTTACTGGAAAAGTTTTTGGTTAACTAATGACATTTTCTCATCGGTACTTTTGCTCATTTTGAACGTAGGATTTGACAAATTGTCATTGGACGTTTCAGTTTAAAGTAAGCTTCTTAGTTCAAATAGATATAGGCATTAATTTTTATTAACGTTTGTCACTTTCCTACATGGTATAAAAAAGCAACAATGACTTGAGGACGCGAAAAAATAGATGTGGCCTCTAATGGGTAAAATGTGAATAAATCTGACACTAAAATTGACATGCATTTGAGGTTATGACTTGTTACTGTCATTTGTTGTTGTTGTCTTATAAGATGATGGGTTAGATATGACAAAAAAATGTTAATGGTAATAATGCTGGTTCTTTTCAATTAAGGCCAGAAAAATAAAAATAATTAATAATACTATAATTAAAAATTTTCCAGGATATTCGAAAGCGAGTGAAATTTTAAACTGTTTGGTGGCAGATTTCAGAAAAATTGACCCGATAAGAATTTTAGATATATCTTGAACTCACCACATGAGTCGCATTAACACGTTAAATATAAATGACAAGTGACGTCGTCAGCGCCATCCTGTGCGTATAGCTCGTAAATAATACAAATGGCCATTTGTTTTGCAGTTATTATTATTATCTTTTTGATATTACAACTTGAGTTCAGATCTTATTGCTCGTTTACTATAATGCTGCGCGCGCTATTCGGCTCTAATGCCACAAAGAGTACCGTGTTTAGTACGAAAATGACTTGCGCGCTCTAAAAGTCGTGTCTCACTCGACATTCGGAAAGGCACTAACGACGCGCGGGCGCGCGACGCAAACACAACCCCAATAAAATATTCAAATATAAATCTCTGTTTCATTTCTTTTAAGTTACTCTCTATGGATTGAGTTTTATACACAGTTCTACGCGACTACCTATTAGCGTTTCTCCATTATCAACTAATACCCTAAAGAAGTTCCATTTTCCGCTAACTTAAATATGTCTTTTTTTACTTTAAATTTAATTAGTAAATATAAAATCAGCATTCTTCCCTTTGTTTTTGTGTTTATGTACGCTTCGATCTGACCCATGTTTAATTTTGATTGCCCGTGACCATGTTTTGATTCGCTTGAAGACGTTCTTATAAACCACCGCAAAGTCAACCACAGAGTAGTAAACCAAGAGATGCCTTATTTGTAAGTGACAGCTTGGTTGATTTGTCAGCTGTCAGGTAACACGCAGGATTTGTCACGTGCTACAGCGACAACGTTGCCATTTCGTAGAGTGAACTGGCATCGAAGCACTAGCGGTGGCGCATAGAAACTTACATGTTTACTAAGCTAGAGTTAAATAGTAGTTAAGATGTACTACAAACTAAAGGGGCTTGGCACGGAGGAAGGTTCATAAGGTGAGGGGAGCTCTTTGGGTTCCTTGTTGTGGTGGGGGTGGTGGTGGTGCTCCTTGAGCTCACTGTTCCGGCGTTTGGCCGGTTCGGCGTCGGGTGGCCGATGCGACTTCATGTGTGCGCTACGGCTCTTGATTTTCGAGAACACTCTAGAAATTGACGGATGGTGAGAGAACACAGTGGTGTAGACACCTTTAACCTTCGACACTACATCACCTTTCATTCCATAATTATTGATGTAAATATTTTATAAAAATGAGATATAACTAATTTGTGCCACAGTGGGTTTCAATCTGCCTAAATTTTCTTTTTGAAGAAAGATCATATTTTAGAGGAGTGTTTTACTTTAATTTTTTCGCTAATATGCTTCGAAAAAAACTTCGAGAAAAACTGAAAATATATATATTTTTCAGTTTTTATTATTATTTTTTGAAGTTTTAGAACTTGAACCACCCCTAAATTTTATTTGAGCCCATAAATTAGTCTTCTTAATATTACCAAACAGAATCGAACCGAATTTGCATGGTTGTAAATGGATGAATTGTCTTCGATTTCAGTGTTTCTACGAAACCAATCTAGTTTGCGAAGTTATGAGGGCTTTGATATATTCGAACTTAATTAGTGAATTCTCAAGTGGAATTCATAAAGCGTCGAAGGTTAAGATGGTAAACGAGGAGTAAACCACATTATTGTAAGAATTGAAAAGGGAAAACAGCTAAATCTAGTCTGAAAGAGAGAAGAAGCAGCTGGTGCCGTGTTAGTAAGTATTGGAGTTTTTTCGGTTTGTAATTGTGTATTTAAAAAAAATAATTTTCTTTAATCATGCAATATTTTTGTCAATACATTTTTTCCAATAAATTTTTGTCAATAAACAAATAAAAGAAGATCGCTGCTGAATTTTGATTTGTCAGTATTTTGTTGTGACGTGCTGACGTGCATACTGAACATCCCGAGTCTTTCTTGAGAACTCCAGCAGCATCTCAGGTGTGACTTGATCGGCGGAAATATGTAACACTGCATGCTTAGAAACTAAATAAAATCAAAAGAAAATCGGAAACTGAAAGTAACTAAGGAAACATCGAGGTATACCCCTTGCTGTTTTAGGGAGTGAGAACAATGATGGATCTAATTGGCGTTGACCAGAAGAATTTTGATTTGACGAAAACAGAATATAGCTGTTTTCGAAATTTTCTCAATTTTTCAATTTTTTTCGATTTTTTGTTTTTTCTTTTGTTTCTAACCAATGCCAACTTCGATACACCAAACTAAGTGAAAAAAAATTGGCGTATAGGAGGATACCTTCGGTCCGCCCACTGGATGGTTGACGCTATCGATAACGAAGAGGAGAAGTAAACGTGTATAAAAACAGTATAAAATTATTAGGCACGTAAGCAGAGGACGCAACAACACACCGAGCATTTACCTGATTTCGCGCTTTTATTGACACAACTGACTTGTGATGGTGTTACAACTTACTTCCCGCAGATCTTGCAAGGGTACTCTTGATCTGTCGAGTCGGGGTGGCATATCGACGTCGACGTCACGGAGAACGAGGCGCTTGCGACGCCGTTCTTACGCTGGTGGTGGTCGGCGCCAGAGGGTGTCGGCGAGTTGCGGGCGGCAGTGCCGCCATGAATCCGTATGTGACCGTTCAGGGCCGCCCTCGAGTTGAAACTCTAATTTCGTGACAGAGTAATTAGTGGTTTAGGTAGAGCTAAAACATGCGAATGAGCCACGTTGCCAAGTTGTACTTTTTTTAAATTAGGAAAACAATGCCTTTAAAATAAATTCAAATAAATAAATAAATATATATAAAAAGGAATCTCGGAATCAGCTGGACTTTTCTAATTTTAAAACGGCATGTTTTTGTTCCAATTTGCCCTGATGTAACCCACCTCGTATCTCCTGTTGTTACCGAGATCCCATAGTTGATATATAAAAACGGACACCTTGTGTACATACAACTTTACTTTCAACGTTAATCTAAGTACAATCTTCTATACAGGGTGATTCCAAGGTGGGAATTATTCTTTCACCAGTGAATAGGGCTTTAAAAAATAAGATTTTTTTCCTTTGGTGCTTGTTCGAAATATCAACATCAACGGAGACACAGGGTGTTAAAGCTTTATTTAAAAAATTAAAATTTATTAATAATTGCCAAACCACTCGAGATAATTAAATAAAGTTTTGTAGGTGTCAATAGCTACGTGGGAAAAAAATTTTTCAATAAATAAAATTATTTCTAGATTTACCAATGGCGCGCGTATAAAAAAGTTGTTGAATATTTTTGATAAATGGTATGCCATTGATTTTTTTTAAAATAAAAATTATTATTGAATTTCTTGTTCAATTCTAAAAAGAAAAGCTCTGTTATTATTTTTGCTACGACGCACCGTTTTCGAGTAAAAAAATCAAAACTATTTTAATGCATGCCTAAAATTAAATACTGTTTTAATTTAAAATTTCAAATTACTTTATTATTTTCTAGTAAAAATCATTGAAGTGATAGTTCCAATGCAATTTGACTATCACTAATACGTACAAAAATTTGTTTAATTATCTCAAGTGGTTTGGCAATTATTGATAAATTTTAATTTTTTAAATAAAACTTTGATACCCTGTATCTGTTGATGTTGATATTTCGAAAAAGCGTCAAAGGAAAAAAAAATTTTAGTCCTATTCGCTGGTGAAAGAATAAATCCAACTTTGGAATCACCCTGTATATTTACGTGTACTTTCTTTGAATGCATAATGCAATTGAAGTACATTGATTCTTGTAGTACAGGATTCGGTTAAAAGCTGACTCTCAGTGTGCATTCCGTCATGAAAACTAGTGTTCATGTAATGGGCTGCATTTATTATTGTATTTTTCATTGTTTGCAATTGATGCATCACGCCCTGGTGTTAGGAATTTAATTTAAACTGCCCTTAAGGAATAAGTATAAAATAAATTATTCGACCGTGTCAGGACATGGCCATCATAATAGATTTTATTGCGCCTTGAGATGGAATAGGAGTGCTCTTATAACGAAAAAGCAAGAAAACCCAAGTTTAATGGTAACTGTAAATGGATGCTAGTACGTGTCCTTAGAACCCAAGTGGTCTTGAAGATAAAGGGCGGACCGATTAACCGCAACTAACTCAAATTACCCCACTAAAACAATATTCTAGAAAAAAATGTTATGTACGCTATGAAATTAATTTAATCTCTGAACAAGCGGCATGTTTAACAGGTTTATTGACGGATGACAATTCTCGATTATTCAACTTCTCTATACAATTTACGGAACTTCGTGGAAGGAATATTCATAACGTCCAAGATGTAAATGATTAGCATGGGGATCTCGCAAATAGTAAAAGATATTGGTTAAATAGAAGATTTGCGCATTCAAAGGGGAGTGAAACTCACTCTTGAGTGTTTCGTCAGTTTAATGACATAACAGGTTTAAAAAATTATTTTTTATTTTTCAGTTATTTTTAAAAAAACGAAATTTTCGAATTTCTTTTTTTCTCAGAGTTATGATAAGAGGTACATGAAAACTAGAGCCACTTATTACTTGCAGTTTTTTTATAAGCTATTACATATCACTATTTCAATGAATGTGTACCAGGGCCATATTAAAAAAAAGTTGATGAGCATCGACATATGAAATGTTGTAGAAAGTCTATAAATACTGTAATTGAAAAATGGTTTTGGTTTTTATCTACCTCTTGCCATAAATCGGTAAAAAACAAAAAATAAATTCGCATATTTCGTTTTTTTCGCAACAACTGAAAAACTAAAAGTGACTGTAAAACGGTTTGCATCGTGAAACTACGCCCTTCAATGCATCATTTCTTCTTATTTAACCAAGTCTATCTCTATTATCGTTTACGGGGTCCCTATACTGCATATCCTCATCTTTGACATATTGTATAGGATGCATACAGAATGTAGAGTGAGGATCAGCCTTTCAAATTGTAATTATGGAGTGTTAGGAAACTAGCTCATCATTTGGACGGAAAATCGAGGGTTTCCTTTTTGGCAAAATTGAAAGAACATATTAGTGCCAAACGATCTTTAGATCAGAGAAAGTTACCTACCGCTGAACAGTCCGGATATTCGCAGAGAAAGCTCCTCATTGGCGACTCACTATCTGCGATCTAAAGAAACTCAATGACTCCCCCCTTAATCGGTACATTACCCAACTTACTCCCAGCAGTTTGACATCTGGATACGGCTTATCCTCGACATCGGAGACGTTCTTATGGGTCCTCTTCGTCTGCCTCAATGTTTTCAGCCTTCCATACTCGTCGGCACACACCTTTTTCCACACATAGTAGAACTGAATGCACTGTTTCACTGATTTTGACTTGATCTGCAATATTAAGTTGCAGTTACAAGAGCGGTTGAAGCGATTAATCACCGACTTCTTCAGATATTCGAACGAAGTCTTTGTCTCCTTTAAGAAGACATCGATGGAAGAGTTCCGTCTCGGCTGACGTCCACTTGTCGCTTTCGCTGTACGAGTAGGCAAGAAGAGGATGGTCGGCCGGTAGCTGAGGTGATGGTTGCATTAGCTTCAACATGGCTTCCTATCAAAATTAATGCTTCTGTTATTACCAACGCAAAACTGTATCATCTTCTCTAAGATATTTAGGTTCAAAACTTACGTGTATGCTTCCTCCGCACATATGAAGAAGGTGCATCGCGTACTCTTTATTCCTGCCCCCTCCAGGAATGGCGGCGCAACAAGCAAACTCCAAATACATGTCCACTATCACACAGAATAATATGGCCTCATTTGATTAATCACAGCTTGAGATATTCACCTTCAGCATCAGTGCAATTACTTATCCCCGGATCCCACAACAAGTCCTCATATACTGGCAATGGACTCACTCTTTTAGGTACCGGCATGCAGCATGTGGGTACTGCACACTGGTACTGTGGCCCGATATTGATGTGAGGAGTCGAATCCGTTTCCGGAATCGGATCGTTCCATCCTGATCCATCGTCACCTAACAAAATATTAAATACACACTTATAAAAGGACACTGAAATTACAAACGCACCACCACTGAACTTGATATTGGCGTATAAACCACTGCCGGGTCTTTGAGGATTCAAAATCGGTTGTGGGGTGTATCGCGAGGAACCCTGGGGCTTACTTCTTGTGGTGCGCAATTTGGATTGATGGAATACGGGCAGTTGCAGGGGTTCGGTGCGCAGCTTCTTCCGCGGGTGTCTTATGGGGCTGCTGTTTGGAATTCTGAGATGGAAATTAGAATAATAAGAAAAAACGTTTTTTACACTTGAAAATACACAAGCAGTTACTCTAAATAATAGAGCTGAGCTTATGGGAAGGTAGGAGCCCGCCAATAATCCAAATGCGCTCGGGCGCTAGCGGTGTTGCCAAGTAATTCCTTTTTTACTCGTAAATTGCGATAAATCTTTTGAGTAGAATTTTCTGAGATTCTAGAAAAGCTCCTTTTTATTTAGTACCATTACTGCTTATGTGCACTTGCATTCTGCTGGCCAAAAAAATGAGAAGTAATGTGCGAGAAAAGATAAAAGTTGTATTTATATAAAATTAACTTAACTCAATGTGCAAGTTTGTTACACTTTCAAATGTTTCTTAACTCTCACAGAAATCCTAATTAAATGACTTGAAAAACTAAACATCTGTTATTCCACATAATAGCAATATAGTATCATATTAGACTAGAGCATAATGAAGACCATCATCCCCGATAAATGTGTTGGCTTCAAAACTCGTTGAATACTATTAAAAAATAAGAGGTATATGCGTATTATGCACGCTCGATTGCATTATATTTCATTTAGGGTGAATGACAAACTTCATTATATATTCCTAAGCTGACTATATTTCTATAGCTTGTGTAGCCGTGGGCAAATAATTTTCCGTTTTCAGAACCATTTTTAATGTACTTACGCCGTAGGACTGACAAAAATATCCCCACCACATCGACCGGTGACAATTTTGGCCCCTCCGGTGGACGGTACCGCCTTTGTCAACGTCAACTTTTGCACCTTGACCCTTCCGTCTTTCGTACCAATTTCCTGTCCTGCGGTGGTGACCAGTTGCGCGTTCGATAAGACAAAATTTTTTGCGATCGAACCCGCCCCTCCGTTGGTGGTCTGAATCAGCTTTAATTCGCCATTGGCATCCACTAGCAGACCGGTGAAGTTGCCAGAATTGAGCTCGATAAGTCCGTTATTGCTGAGCAGCCGCACTGGTACTCCATTGAGTTGGATGCGTTTTTTGAGCACGAAATCTTTAGGTTGGCTGGAGAGAAGAGGGTCGTCAGAATTTGGCAGCATCAGGGTGGCAGAGTTGTTGGGACCTACAGTAAAAGCGGTTGTCACACTAACTAGAATTTCAATATACTATACATAATATGTACCAGTTATGTTAACCTAACTTCTCGATGCAATCACTCTCCCTTTATAATAGAGTTACCTCTATTGAATGCCGTCTATGACAGAAAATTGACATCTCAACAGTTTCATGATTGTCATCATCGGACAATTACTATCTGCACTTGCGTGTTGTTTTATTGCACGAGTGCAATTATGGAGTATTGACACTAGTGCACATTAACCGCTATTTGACTTACCCCATTGATTTGGCAACGGAGTTCCCGATGCAGATGTTTTCGGCGACGTCACATAGGTAGCGTGCGGTGACGGTATCGAAGGGGCCACTCTTGGTGAAGGCTCCGGTGTTAACCCCAAAGAATCATTCTCCGATTGTGATGGAGGAGTATTCGATAACGGATAAAGATTGTCCTCGTTGATGCTTTCTCCTGGCAGTATTTCTTGAATCGCCTCTTCAACAGCCGCAGAACTTGACATGGTGCTAGTGTAAAACGCTGCTGATAACGGAGAAGAAGCTTGAGGTGGCTCTTCCAGACCCCGTTCTACCATTTGACTGAAGTCATCGCTGGGGGATACCAAAGGAACGTTCAGGTTTTGCCCAAAACATGGACTTTGTCCCTCGTGGCTGGCTGGGGGTGTCGGATAAGCAAATCCCGGAGAGTCGTGTCTGATCATTGGGCTTTGAAGGGGTGACTGCGCAGTTAGAGTGTGGGGAGACCGAGCGTAAGCTCCCGGAGAGTGTGTTCCATAACTGGGAGATTGAATTTCTAAGTTCTTTGAAGAATGATACGTGCTGAACTCTGCCAAACTTTCGGGTAAGGGTGAATTGAGCACTGCTTGCAATTCCTGATTCACTGGGGTCATTTGCTGTGAAATAGTCATGGGCTCTTCATGTAGGCTGGCTATATCATCCAAGCTCAACTCCCTCAAATCCTCATCCCCTTCATTCTTCATATCCAATTCTTTGATATCCAGCAAATTGTCGTCCTTTATTTCTAGGAGATTGTCGTCTAAACTCTCCGACTGGAATGGCATCTGCGACAACTGATTTGGATCTACTCCTTGCAGCATCATGGAGTTGTTCGAAAACACTTCGTCGTTCAATCCAGGTCCTACAAATTGCGGCTCTTCCTGGTACATGTCCACGCTATCTAAGGAAAATGAGTCGGCCCGGTACTGTAGCAAATGCGCAGATGCGGACTGACCAGGATCGGACGTAGTACGTTTCACGGAAATCTTTTCTCGTTTCACGATCAAATCCGCGATCGCTTGAGCTTCTTGGTAAGACTTGGAGGACTTCAAGGCCTCCGCGTCGGAATGTCTACGGTGCTTATCGAGGATGAGTTGGGGTGGTGCCGGTACCACGAAGGACGAATGTTTGTCCATGTCCACTTGAGTAGCCGATGAGGTGTGGCTTACTGGTTCGTGAGTGCTGGGAGACGAGTTACGCTTGCTGATGATTTTTTCCTCGATGAGGGCTCGTACGCTACTACTGGCCGTCTGCAGGGGTGGGCCTGTTTGCTCTTTTTTGTCCGCCTTTTTATTGTCCGGGTCCTAGAAGAGAACGACAAAGTTGAAATAACTAGTTTTCAAGAGCATAATCGTTTATACATACAATGTGCAAATGTGCGAATAGAAATGAAATTTTTGAATGTTGCTGTAATGACTTGCAAATTGCAAAGAACTACGTAAATATTACCAACAAACACAATGATACTGACTGCTGCATGTTCATAGAAACTAAAATCAATCTAGGACAGACTGCGACCTATGGAGACTAGCAGCACATCTGAAAACATGGCCACGCTATTATCATTAGAATTATTATTACGAGATGGCATGTAGAGTTGAAAAGATTGATATCAACCAAATTTTTTTAATATGGACCTATTGTTTTTAATTCATATTTCGAAAATACATTTTATGCCACCATCACAGCACATCCATTTATTTATTTTTTTTTAGTTGGCCACCTAGCTCTCTTGATTTGACTCCGGTGGATTTTTGCATTTGGGGACAAGACCGAGTTTAAGAAATGTCACTAGAATATATTGATTTATTATTAGTTGTTGATGCTAGTGATGAAATATTAAATATAATTGCCATTGTTCTGCTTCTAGTAAGAACCCACATAAATACCAACATTTCTGCCCAGAATGATCTCGACAAATGACAAATGTCCCAAACAATCCATTATTTCAATAAGCTCATTAATAATTATCGATCAACGTCAGCCCAACCAAAACGCAGAGGCAATGCGATGTTTCTCCCCAAAACGCGATTACCAATAAATAATATTAGCGGCTTTTATTAATTATTATTACGTCACAACAGCGTGCCCTTTGTTCCGCTATTAAAACGGTTCATTTCAGACTGCTCGACGTCATTGAACTGATTCCAACAATGGCTAAAGGGCCAATTCTCGCACAATGTATTGTATAATATGATAATAATACATCTTTTGTTTTTTAATGAATAAATTAATAACGATGGAGTGTCTGGTGTTATCATGATCACTATTCTACTGAAAATGAGCAATTTCGATGCTAAAATGCGTGAGTAGTCACTTTTTACGGAACAAAAACTACATCTAGAACCATGACTGTTATTTGCTGTTCACGTATTAAATGGATCTCGGTCTCGTTGGTAATTAGACTTTGATATGTTTGGCATTTCTAAAGCTGTCAAGACTCATTTAAATTGCGAACAGGCTATAGTTAGTTACCTGGTCTAGTGGTACACTAGATTTGTCGTGCAATTTAGCCACCTAGAAAGTTTAGAAGAGTTAGAGGAGGAAAATAAGGGTTAAACCACGCGATATGAGGGAAAAATAGCATGCTTCAACGGACAAGTACCTTTTTGAAATATCCTCCATGTAGTCTCATGTGCCCATTTAGTGCAGGAATATTTTTGAAGCGACGCTTGCATAAGTTACACTCCACAGGCTTCAAGATGGGCTGTTTGTCCTGAGATGTGGGGGATGGGGTTGAGGGAGTGGTGGTGGTGACTTTCCCCTGAGGGCTCGATGCTCCGGTAGAGATGGTTTTGATTTGCATACACTGTTGTTGTTGCTAAGACAAATAATAAATGTTATATAAACGTAACTCTGAAACTGAAAAATATCGCAAGAGACAATGTTAGGACTTGTGTACTCAACAAACCTGCAGATAACCGTTTATTTTTTGTTTAATTAATTTTCTTTATTCATAGGTACAGGTTTAGTCTCGTAATTGAACACTCTTTCAGAGTACGTAGTTCGCGTCAATTCTTTTTAAATTTAATTTTTATTTATGTTTAGGTTTAGTCTAGACTGAGACCACGCGCCTTTATTTCAATCTTAGCTGGCCCGAGAAAATTATTAATTATGTTTTTATATATGTTAGTTTACGTTTAAATTCAAGCAGATTTCTTTAGCTAAAAGTCCTATCTAAGACTCAACGACAGTAGTCGCGTTTAGTTTCATATATAGACGTGCTCACGATTAAGAAAATGTATTTCACGTTAAACTAGAGCACATGCTAGTTCTTTACGAAAGCAGTTTTGTTCGTGTTTTTCCATCGTCAAATTTCTTGAAATAGTTCTATCACAAGTTCTCGATATCAATAAACCACAATAAGTAGTGAAGGTCGTTGATTAATTTGCACGAAAAAGTTCTCTGACACTGCGAACTCAGAGTGGTTTGAACGTAAGATATCGAGTCCAAAATCATCTTGGCTGCCATTTTATGGAAGCAACACACTTCCATCATCGGGAAGGATTCTACTTGAGTCGAATCACACATTTGGTACCTCTACCTTTAAAACACATTTGAATCTTCCATCAGATCGAACAAACAATAAAATTCGAGATTGAACATGTAATTCAAAGAGTACCCTCCATTAAGATACTCAAAATGCTCTTTGATCTAAATTGAAAACCTAACTGAATGAGCATATAAGTGCATAAGTTATAACCCTCTAATGCTGATCAGTTGTGCAAAATACCCTTACTCCCATCCCCTAGACCAAAAAAATCTTGTATGTCCATTCAGTTAGGTTTTTAATTTATTATAGATCAAGGGGCATTTTGACTATTTTAATGGGGAGTACTTTTTGGAACTGTGAGCAGTTAGTGGCGCCCTTAACATTTTGTAATACACAGCAGCGGAGACTTGATTTCGACAAAAATTTCCTCAAAATCATCTTTATTTTGCAATTATTCTATGTGAATATCAAACTTGCGACAACGATTTTTCTATCATTTCTGTAATATTTTCTAATAATAAATGTGACCATTAAGAATTCTTCTGTGAAAAGCCATTGCCTAACTTGAAAATTTATACCGACACATATTCCTCTAAAATTAAAATATGTGTCAAGATTTTGTGCCTGAAAGACTTAGTCTGATTCTGTGTTACCCTAATCGCTTGCCTGCTACGTCAGAGATATTTTTTAATTCTCATATTATTAAGCGCTTTACATGAAAGAACAATTGCGTAGTTTATATATACCGACATTTCCTAAAAATTTAATTTTTTTTTCAATTATTTTACATCTGAATATAATAATTAGAAATGATAGTTAGATTGGCCGCGCCACGCCTCTGGCTTTTTCATGGGCTTCGTGATATTTTCTAAACATAAATCTGATCATGAGAGTTCTTCCATAAAGAGCCATTGACGTAGTTTATAGATTCATATCGAAAGAAATTCCTCAAACACTGAAATGCTTGTAATGATTTTGTATCTAGAAGAGCAAAAGCACTGAAACAAAAACTTTCTTGAAAATATAATGTTAATAAATCTTGAGAAAATGGTATACTACTGATTTCATTAAAACATTGAAATACTGAAGATTTGTTTGCAAAATCTGAGATTAATCAGCTGATTACAACCACTAAAATCAGTGGCGTTCCTAAAAGGGTCTGAAAAGTGATAAAAATTTAAGTATTTTAGAGACTCTATTGTTTGTAAATTTCAGATAATATTAAAACAACGTAAGTCTGTAAGTTGACTAGTGAAGTTACGGAGTGGTACTAAAATTCTGTATTTATCATGATTAACTTACTAAAATAGCTCGTTTTTTTGAGATCAGATAAAATTTCGTCGCTTTTTACCTGGTAGTCGTAGCAATTCTGGTAGTAGTTCTCATGATTGTACATAGTGTTCCAATAGAATTCCATCACAGCGGTACACACAACTTAACACATCTAAACCCGCGACACCTCAGAGCCCTAAATCCTTTAAAAGCCACTTGTCCTGAACTCAAGAGAGGGGCCCTAGGGCCTGTTACGTCAGGCGGTCTAGCGATAACCGGATTAGATAAGACGTCCCTTAACGTTTTTAAAGTGGCGATTTATAAGGAACGCACCCCTATGTCCCTGACACGCGTGGGAATATTTTCAAAATTATCAAGTCTCAATAAAGAAAAGTGACTTGCCGGACTTTGGAAGCTTACTTATTGACTAAAGAGTGCATCCAACTCGGGCCATAAGGCTCTTTTTCCATGCGAACATTAAAAAATAATTACGCTCTTAAGCAAGCAGGGCAGCAAAAACGGGCCCGAAACTTTCTGAAGGATTTTTAATTCTGCGCGAAAGTTTTCCCTTTTTAATTTCATTATGCAGCCAGCCAACAGCTTTCCGCCTAATTAATTTTAAATTAATTTTAATAGGACTGTTAGCATTTTACGATTCCTGCTTTTACGTTCGAAACAACCGCCATAGCAAGGGCAATTGGTTACAAATTAAGCACGAATTATTTGAAAAACTAAATGTGATTAATTAGATTTTTTTTTTTTTTTGTTAGAAGCCCGTTGAGACGCATCTCATTACAATAAAAATCCGTGTGGGAATTCCGAGACCTTTGGCCCGCATCCTAGATCTGACCATCGGACTTCGTTTCTTTCCCCTTTCCATTACCGCGAATTGACGGGAGGAGTCGAAGGGTGGATCGTCTCTTTCTGTCTCTCTATAGTTATAGCCGACACTTACATACAACTTATACATAAAATGTTATTTATATAACCAGTTAGGAAATATATAGTTTCGTATAACGAGTTGTTATGTAACTTTTAAGTTACGGCCTAGAGTCTAGGGGGTTGGAACTGTGCAACAAATTGCACTGGTTTTAACAACTTAAGATAGCTACACCACTGACAATTAAAATTTTAAACTGAAAATGGATCAAATCTTGTTCACAACTTGAGAAAATTTTCTATCGACTTGAAATTTGGCTCTGGTTTTCAACCTTCGTACGTAGCAGTCGTACTCCTACGTTACCTAAGGCTCCAAATAGTAATTGTTCAGGTCAAGATCCAAATCACGATTCTTTCAACCGATTCGATGTATGTAGGTCAGCAGGATGGTGTGATAGTGAAGATTCTTACCCCAAGAGCATTTCTGGTGATTGTTTCTTCGAAGTACAACTTGTGAATATTTTCCGTGGAAATTAGAGCAATTTGAAATTACCGTCGGTTTTCGAAGTTGATATTTATGCGTCGTATTCCCACGGTATCTTATTCAAGACCTCAAATTCTCACTGGCCGGTTCACTAACCAAAACCCAAACCTTTTGTTCTCGAGCCGCGGACATCTCCAGCCCAAATTCGAACACTAATTGAATTTTAGCGCGGTATTCGATCTTAACGGTTTTCGGTATCAGTTTCGTTCCTACAGAACTTCACTCAAGATTGCAAATTCTAACCGATTAGATTAAGACTCAAGGCGCGATTTTTTTTAAATTTGACACGGCTTCAGGCGGACAGTAGCGTCCTTTCAACTTGTGGAACTGTTCCTTTGAAATTCGAACAACTTGAATTTTAGCTTTCGTTCTTTATGCGTTTTTATGCTTTAAGCTTTATATACATTCGTATGTTCTCTTATAGGGGGATGTATAAATAAAAAATATATATCGGGACTTCCTTGAATGCTTCAAAATTTCAAAACTTAAATTTTACGTAATTAGGGAAAAATAGTGGCTTCTTTGATTCAAAGTTGTATGATTTTTATAAAATTCTTGGACATCTAACACGCCACTGTTTTACAACTTGAATTTGCCATAATCGTTGAAAATCAGAGGCATCTTCAAAAGAGTTGTATTGATTTACCATTATTTCGGTTTTCCACAAATTGTTATCAAACGTTAATTGTTATTAGTCGTTAAATAATAGAATCGAGGGGCGCGTTCACCGTCGTTGTCGGGAGTGTGTCATATGCATCCGGCGAGTAGGTTGAGCCGTTTACTAATTTACCAATTGCATAAATGAATATTATTTGCTAACCACACTACTCAGTTCTTTTTTTAGGGGATGATTGCTAAATATTCAAATTTAGAACATTTTTGAATGGATTTAATTCCTTTAAAAAATTTTCCCCGCACTACCCTAATATGTTTTTTTGTTTAAACCGTCAGTTGAATTTAAAAAAAAACCGCATAAAATGCTTCACTAGACAAATTAGTAGCGGATGTGTGTTGTCTTTTTTTTAAATTTTTAATTCTTTTTATTTTATCATTTTTTTTTATCATCTTTAAGCCACTTTATTCTGTAATTTATAATCAAAGTCGAACCTTAATATTTGTAAAAGAAGACATTTAATTCATATAATAGCGATTTGCTGTTTATTTGTCTAGTAAAGCATTTTACACGTTTTCTTACCCCTTTCGTACGGCGAAAATTCAAGAAAAGATACTAGGGAATTTTTTATTTTAAATTTAACTTCAGCAATAACTTTAGAATAATTCAAAATGGTTGTATCTCAAATTTCGTTAAAACATATTTATTCATAAAAAAATTATATAACAATCAAATTTGACCCATTTCAGAGCAAAACACACCTGTAAAATCTTTAATTAATTGTTCAATGTGAAAAAAAATATAACGAAGGCATATTTACCTCATTTTAAAAAGGACTTGCTTCAATTAAGCCACCGTTCAACTGGATACATTTCTTGTATCTTCTTCTAGTATATTATACTTTATTATACTATCTTCTAGTACTTTATACACTTTTTGCCCAAGAATATCCCACAAAAAGAAATCTAACGGAGTCAGGTCCGGCGATCTGGGTGGCCATTCTATTAATGGGCTCTTCCGTCCGATCCATTGATAAGGAAAGCTTGTATTTAACCACTCCAAAATAATTCTCTAGTTATGTATAGGACTTCTATCAGGTTGAAAGTATATGCTATTTATGTATAATAGTGGAAGATCGTCAATCGCATCGAATAATTCATTTCTCAATAGTTCTAAAAATTTTGCATAATTTATATTTCCTTCAAGAAAAAATGGTCCAATAAGCTTGTCATGGACTATTCCGCACCAAACATTTACTTTTTGGGAATATTGACTTTTGCAGTTGATAATCTAGCGTGGATTTTCGTGAGACCAAAATCTACAATTCTGTGAGGAAACTCTCTCGTTAGTAGTAAATGTAACTTCGCCAGTGAATAGAATGTTTTTTAGTAAATATCTATCTACGTCTCCGGTTTCATTAAATGTACGATTTATTTGATTAACTGCAGTTTTAGTAATTGGACGTTGATTAGGATATCTCTTGGTGAGTATTCTAGTCACTTCCCTTACATTTCTGTCATTGTCATCAGAAAGATGTACTATTTCAATATTTTTTCTTAAAGTTAATTGATTATTCATATTTGAAATTTTCGTTTAATCAAAAACAGTTACATTTTCTCCTAAACCACCAAGAACTGCTTTATTTATTTACAAAACAAAATTGCATTGCATTTCATGATGACGATAAAACAAGTGATTTAACTGTGTTTATTGTTCCCACACTCAGTGCACTTGACCAAAAATTTGATTGTTCTATAATTTTTTTATAAATAAAAATTTTTTAACGAAATTTGAGATACAACCATTTTGAATTATTCTAAAGTTATTACTGAAGTTAAATTTAAAATAAAAAATTTCCTAATGTCTTTTCTTGAATTTTCGCCATGAGAAAGGGGCAAAGTAGGCTTTGGATTTTAAGTGAGCATAACAAGAACTTGTCACAAACTAGAGTTTTTGATGCCCTACAATATATAAAAAGAATGATCAAAATTGGATCACAAATAAAAATTTTACAGGGGTTCCCGCTCTTAAGTGGATCGTATATACAGAGATCATTTAAATTTCATATCTAGTCAGCAGTGAAGTTTGTTGAAGAAAATAACGTACGTCGATAAAAGTAAATAAAGTAATATAACCCCACTCGCCTTTTTTATCAAAAATTAAATTTAACGTCATTTTGTGGCATATGATCAAGCTACGACCTACTTTTTATCTTCTATTTCTCTTGTGTAAAATCTTACAGGTGACTAGATATGAAATTTAAATGATCTTATAGTATATATATACATATATATTGTATATACTACTAACTAACACTAACATTAATTACTAACTAACATTATTCTATAACTGACAACTATTCTATAGCCTGAACTAACACTAACCATTATTACAAACCAAACTTCGTTCGGTCGACGGAAAGAGGAAGCAGGATTGTCTTGTCTATCTTGTTAAGCTAAGTGGTTTCAGTATAGTCCAGTTGTGGAGATTGTCGTTCCATTTATTCTGAAGATGTAGGAGTTTTTCTGTTATTTTTATTATGTGTGTGCGTTCGTTTAGTAATTGGTTGGGTGGGTTGTGTAACGGGTTTTCGGGGTGTCTTACTTTTGTGATTAGCCTTAGTGCAATCTGTCCTGTTATCTGTATGTGTCGTTTTGTTTTTTCTGTTGCATTTGCCCTTAATATATTCGTAGTTTAACAGTGATCTACACATGCAGGAGTTGTATATTTGTGTAGCAGTTTTACTGCTTACCCTTTGTCCTTGTATGTTAATGTTCGAATATATTTTGCCCTTTTAATAATTTCCGATTTGGCGTTTCGTACATATTTAGTGAGTTTTAATATTATCGACTGTTATTCTCAAGTACTTCTTGTCATTCTTTGGTCCAGTTGTGTGTCCGCCTGTTATTATTGTTGGTGTGTCGGCTTTGATTTGGTGGTTAGAGAGTAGGAGTTGATTTTTAGTGGTGTTGGGATCAGCTTCCATTTATAAAACCATGCCATTGTTTTGTCCGTTAGTGTATGTAGTTCTACCATGGCTTTTTTCGCACTTTTGTAAAGCATAATAAGTGCGATGTCGTCAGCATATTGTAATATGTATGATATTTTGTCCGCATGTATTTTGTTCTGTAGATCATAATTGTATATGTCTTTTTAATATACCGGGTAATTCAAGAAGGAGGCTCGCCCTTGTAACTTTTTTGTGTTTAAACTTAGAAGTTGAAAAGAGGAAAGCTATATGAGAATACAGCCAATTGATTGATATTAAAGACGTTTATCCAGTACTTTCGGTTTAACCGGAAATAACCTCAACTTTCTATTTTTAAATGTAATCCCCTATAATTTTTTTCTTTTCTGGAATCTAGAGGTCATTTTTAGTGTAAAAATATGTCATTAAAAAAATATTTTTTGGTATTTTTTTCATGTCGAGCTACACCACTGAGATTAGACTATTAGATACAATTTATACCTAAGGCAAATATTACGTTTCAACATATATCTTACGGCATTATCAATTTTGAACTTCTAACTAGTCAAAAACGGTTTGCTTAAAAGTGTTTTCGCTTGACTATTTAGTGTAATACTAAATAAAACTACACTAAATAGGACCGCTGTTTAACTTTTCGCACTCAAAATAATCAATTAGATACCCAACAAACTCCTTAGCTCGACTATTCAACGTCTACAGCATGGTAAAAGATAAAAAAAACATAGAAGGTTGCACAACCTTTTTGTTCTTAGAACAGTTTTGAAAACTGGTAAAAACCCAGAAACTTTTTAAAAATTCAAAAAATTTTAAATGTAAACAGTGCGATAAAATGTCAAAGAAACAAATCGGAAAACGATGTTTAAGTAACGGCAACGTCGCAATATTTTGCCAACATAATTTATGGCGCGAAATTTAAATTTGCATAACGATGCATGTTGTTGTTCCGTATGGTCGGTTGGCAATGAAATTACGTCATTTGTGACGTACAACCAATCTTAAGCTGGATACACTATACATGTCAGGTTCCTTTTGTGGAATAAGACGTCTGGTGTTAAGTCTTGATTCTTGGGCATTAAAAATGTTGGTGGTGTATGTTGTTTAATGTAGTCTGAGTTATTCAAAAATCTGTTTAGGTGCTTTATATTCTTTCTGTTGAGGTTAAAATTGCCGATGATGATTGCATATTTGTAGAGGCATGCTTTGATGAAAATGTTTTGTTCCATGTTGGAACGTGCGTGTATGCATACTAGGAAAATGTGGATCTGGTCATCTAAGTAAGGGATGGTAGAGTGAAGACAGTCGTTCAAAGGATTATTAAAAGAAAGAGGGTTCGTTTTACTCGACTTTATATTTGGTTTAAGCAGCACTGCTGCTCTTTCTTCGGCGTTATTTGACATGTTTACAAACATATTGCCAGTTTCTGTATGTCGGTATCTGTCCCATTTTAGTTTTAGTTTCTACAAACATGCAGCAGTCTGTGTCATTTACGTTCTATGTAATTGTACATTGCTTGTTTTGTACGAGTCAGTCAGTTGATGTTGGTATAAAGCATTTCTATATTGAATGTTCTACATTTCTGATTGTTTCAATTGGTCTTGAGGTTCTGTTGAGGAACTCCTGTTAGGTAGGAGCATATCGAACGTTAGAATATACACACGACTTCCAAAGAATACCATTGTTGAGTTGATGTTAAAGTCTTCGACGAATTGTTTACATAGCTTTTGAATAAGTTCTTCCTTATTTATGTTATTTGTCTTATTAAGCTGGTGTTTGTACTTGTTTATTATACAGTGTGGAAGTTTTGGATGGAACAGTCTATATAACTAAGATACCGAACATATGCGGCCAAAATCCCCGGACACCTCGATTTTTATTTTTTTTTGCGGCTTTTTGATGGTAAATTGGAGCATACAGGGAAGTCTAAAAATCAGGTACGACTAGTAACTTTGTTTTTTCAAATGGAAACATCTTTTATTTTATTTCATTTTGAATTCTACGCAAAATTCTAGGCGTGTTTCATGTACCATGTTCTATACCTAAACGCAACAGGTCTCGAGAAATTTACGATTGAACATTGATGACGTTGTTTATTTATAGTGTGTCCTAAAAAATTTCTGATCAAATAAGCAATGGAATTATTTGAGCGCAAATTCGCATGTTTTTTATTGTTTATTTTTATTCCGTTTCTGTTTATGCCAAGTAGTGTCTGCTTTTGTTCTATTGCAAAAATTTGCAGCATTTTGATTATTGCATTTAACCGAAAAACAGAGAATCTAAAATCTGATTATGAAAGGATGTGGAGATAAACAACGTACACAACAAGAAGTGTGTGTTTTATTTAGCAATAAATATTCAGATGATGCTCCTTTAGTGCACTCCGCAGTTTCTAAAATATTAAATAAGTTTTCTGAACTGGGACATGTTAGAGACAATTTACAGCACCGGTCTAAAGTACTCGAAGAAGTGCAATTAAACGTTTTATTGTAGCTACAAGAAAATCCGCATAATACCTCGCGAGCAGTGGCTGTTAATAATGACATCAGTCACACTTCTGTTTTGAAATATTTGAAAACTTATAAATGGCATTCATACAAATTACCACGAGTTGGTTGGTCCACGAGTTAAATGCAGATGATCCTGATCGTAGAGTTGAATTCTGTGCTAACATGATGGAGAGGTGTCATACTGATGATACGATCGTCCTTTTGTCAACCGTATTATCTTTTCTGATCAAGCTACCTTTACACTTAAAAGTACAGTCAATAGACAAAACTGTCGCTATTGGGCGCTCCAGAATCTTCATTGTATGATCGAGACCCACATTCGATTTCCAAAAAAGGTAAAAACATTATTCTTGAGCGCTGGATTGGGAGACGAGGGATAATTGAATGGCCGGCACGATCACCTGACTTCACGTCTTTAGATTACTTTCTGTGGGGTTACCTTAAGAGTAAGGTATATTTTAACCAACCAGCAACTATCGAAACCTTAAAAGAAAGGATCCGTAATGAAATAAGAACAATTACCCCAGCAATGCTTCAAAATGTCAAACAGGAGTTCATTCATCGCCTTGCTTACTGTCAAGAAGTAGGTGAGATCCAATTTGAACATTTAATTTAATTGTTGCTTGTTTTATTTCGTGCTAAATCGATCCTTTTCAGGATCGATGAAATTTTAAAATAAATCAAAAGTTTTACTTTTTGATATGTTCAATTGTAAATTTTTTGAAACCTGTTGCGTTTAAGTATAGAACATGACACATGAAGTACACTTACAATTTTGCATAGAATTCAAAAATGAAATAAAAAAATAGGTTTTTCCATTTGAAATAATAAAATTCGTAGTTGTATCTGATTTTTGAGCTACCCTGTATACATGAATTTATCATTAAAAAAACCGCAAGAAAAAATAAAAATCGACGTGTCCGAGGATTTTGGTCGCATGTTCGGTATCTTAATTATTATGAACTGTTCCATCCAAAATTTCCACACTGTATAGCCGTGAGTGGTTATCGGTGAGTGAATTTTACTATCTTCGGTTAGAATTTTTGATACTTCTTTCTATCTCTTGTTGAGGCATTTGACCCGTATATTCAAAATTTCTTCAATTGAAGTTGTAGGTCTTTTTGGACACTTCAGAGACCACGCTACGTGGTCTTCTGAACTGCAAGCAATACATCTGCTAGGAAGTGGCGACTTGCATATTGTGGTAGGATGATGGCATTTGTTGCATTTTACTGGTACTTTGTAGTCCTCTATCCGGTGGTCAAATGAGTTGCATTTCTTGCATGAAGCAAGAATAGGTGCAGATGGTTTGCTTTCGACTATTCAAAAGACACGTACCAAGAAATGGATCGTCGTGTTGTCCATTAGTTTCTCATATGTTGTGGGTTTCTCGTTGTGAGTCTCATCATTAGAGTTGGTACATTCCATTGCCTAAAGATGATTCTCCTGCAGAATCTGATCTGAACATTCTGCTTTTTTAAGTTTTTCAAGAACATGTCGTTCGTTATTTCCATGTCCACCCTTGTGGCCACTACTGAGTAGGATGGTGTTATCTGACGATGTGTTTGGTTTTGCGTTATGGATGGAGTATTAAGGGCCAGTTTGAATGATGTGGCTACTTTTTGGTTGACCAGTTGTTGGAGAGTTTCATTAGCTATAATCTTGTCGTTTGTTTTGAGAAGAAAGTTCTTTTCTTGTTCAATGATAATCTCGATTTAAGTTGAGTTCTTCTCACCTGGGAGCAAATTTCACTCCAGAAGTTGCGATGTTTGTTGCTACGGTGAATGTATGTGATAATGTTGGAATTTGTAGCTTTGTTGTTTTTGTAGTTTCTGCATTGTGTGTAATTATTTGACCTGTCCAGTGCCGGTCTCTTTGATTCTGGGGTTGGTATTGTTGATGTAGAAAGGGGCAGTCCTGGGTTTCTTGCCCCCTTTTTTTTTTAATTAGGCTTGAGGAAGCCGTCCTGGGAAACTCGGTCTGAATCGGGCCCTTGCGAGCTCCCAGGATATATTTCACTTGTTGAATTCCCCTGGTATTGATCTTTCGGCGACGACTATGTTTGCCAGTTTTTAGATTCTTGAAATCCTTTTACAGTATTTGAATGTATGTATATTTGCACTAATCACGTTCTGTCTGAACCGAGGTCGCCACACGACTCACATTTACATTTTTCTTGAAATCCGAAAATATTTTCAAAAATTACTAATTTTGATTTAGATAGGCTAAATAATGTGTAAATGAGCCTTTAGACCTTATAGTGTTTCAAGATGTATGTTCTTCAAGGTTCATAATGGTCTATTTCGGTACTGAGGACCTTCATTCAGCTTCTTTTACCTTAAATAGTTATTAGGGTTTACTAACATTATAGGTATTAGTATTGCATTATTAACAGCTTAAAATCACTTAAAATACGTTCCCTTCTCCAATTATTCAAAATTAGGGGCAATGACATTTTTAATTTCGATTGTCATTGTCAGTGCCATCAAAAATAACTTATCCGATAGAGGCATATACTAATTTATTTTAAAAAATTGCGTATTGTCTACATAATCTACCTGCTAAAAGTCAAATGATAGGGTATTTAAGGAACATTTTTAGTGTTTCTGTTATCTAGTACTATTTTTTATTTAGTACTAGAAAGATAGTTATTATTAAAATGCTGATAAATCATAATAGATGATGAGAATTAATTATCAACAATAATGCCATCTATCAAACTACCTTGACATTGTCGTTTTTAATCTATTTTGAGGTTAGAAATGTGCCGTATTTTCCACAAGAGCCCTAATTTAATGAGTTATGAGCGTCTTTCACAACGAAATCGAGATTGAAAAGTTGAGCACGACGAGGAGGAGGATATTTACCATTACCCATGTCCTTGTGGAGGCAGATTTTAGATGTCCAAGGTACCTTTTTAACTTCCTTATGATGAAAAAAATTAAAAAGTCTCAATTTTTTTTCTTCATCTTTTAATAAAATACTTAGCTTTTAACTTACTTTAAACCGGGTTAAAGATTCAGTTAGTTTGGTCGAATTTGTTTTTTTTTCTGTCTGAACTTGAATTGAAATTTACCCCGTTTAATAAAACTATATCTCTGCACAACGACTTTTCTGAAAAGGGACGACCGCTCGCAGGGGAAATCAACTATTCAAACCCGCCTCGGCCACCAGACTATGAACGAATGTTGATTTTAAATTTTCATTATTCAATTCAACAGCCCGAACTAACTCTCGTCGCTGCACGGCCAAAGTAAATGATAGAGCTATTAGCCAAGTTTCGAACTTTCTAGCTTTAGCTTTTAATTTAAAAACCGAATTTATCTTTCTGCATTTGGAAGTACTTACGGAGTTCGGGGACCAGGAGGTGGAAGAGGCGGCCGCCACGGTCTTTTCCCGGGATCTGGACTTGGATTTTTTGGGGGAGGGCCTCGAGGAAGACGGCGAAGAAACCGCTTGGTTTTGCCGCTGGGTCTGCTCCATAATTTGGTGGATGAGATCCAGCTGTTGCTTCGTCAGGCCGTCGTTGCTCCCTCCAGTGTTCTGCGTGAGAAGAAAATGAAAATCTGCCTATAGAAGTAATAATTTGAACATTTTAGATCAAGAAAGTAAGCAGATGAATTGCATGGTGTAGTTCAGGTTAATTTAATAGTGATGAATTTTCCCCTATATTAATAATGAAAATTGAGTTTGACAAGCAAGTGAGGTTAGAAGTCTAGCAAATTTCTAATAAAATTTGACTTTTGATGACTTCTTAATCTCACTCATTTTGGAATTTGGTTATCGTCAATTATTATTGTACATACAGAGGAATGGATAAGTTCCATGACGAACCGAGGCTTTCGTATAAGCCGGAATAACGTATAGTAGAATCTGCAACATGCCAAAAAATAAAATAAATAAAACCAATCACGTTCTAGCATTTTAATTTTAAACGGACGGTTTCGGGCCGTACAAAGGATAATGGCGCTATTGAAAGCAGAAATATTTCATTTTAGCAGCAATTGAAATAAATTCGGAGTTTCAATTCAAACGTCAAAAATAAATCGTAATTAGAGAATTGCGTTTCGTGATTCGTTATTATGGTTCGAGCGAAATGTATATGTCGACGATAAAAATGACGCTGCATTTGAATTTATTATTCATAATAAAATACAATAATAAATTTATTATTATTTCACTGGACCAAATTATTCTCCATGCGTGCATTGAGAGAGGAGCAATATATTGTTTTATGAACGACAGAAAAATGTGGAAAATGATGTTGGTATTCGGTCATTATTACGAGGACTAGCGGAAAAAGGCTGAACAAAAACAGGAAGTATTTTAAATGTTACAAATCGGAGACTCTTGGAGGATAATCTAACTAATGGTTCATTTTTCATGCTAAGTTTCAACAGGGAAACAAATGTTTCGTCTGGATACAACCGCGTTTATATATTACTGTAAAAACTAGTAGCGTACTTATCTATATAATAAGTATATAAATTTCGGTTTAGGTCCACAACATTATTCATGTTAATCTTTTATTTAACAACTGACAACGTTACGAAACTGCGAACGTTAGCGATTTATCATTTGTTTTTTGTTCGACGCTATTAATTCAAAACAAAAGAACGCCGTGATATGCCGCCATTTTAGACATAACGACTCGGGACTAAAACCACAGATGAGGGCGCTGCGAAGCGTGAACGACCCAATAAAACTCGAGTAAACACAAACCATGACCCCAACTATGCCAAATCAAATGTCAAAGTTCCTGTCACGTTGATTCGCATTGTTGGATCTTCAAACAAAAAAAAACAATATTGCCACGTCGAGTAAATTTTACCAGATATGCAAATTTGTTTGCTTTAGTGATTTAGTGAAAACTTAAAAAAAGGCGACTACTTTATTTATCACTTTGCTTTGTTTTCCGTGGTATTTGAGCGTTGATGTTTGAATCACCCGAATTAAATTTTTTAATATATCTTTAGATTTCTTATACCTATGGCGTCACTGCACTAAGCTCACCTTTGCAGGTTCGGTGGACAATAGTTGCTGCAACTGACTCTTCCCCTCTTTGTAGTCCTTGACGGTAGGAGATCCTGTGGGAGGGGGAGCGTACTGGATGCAGCTGCTCCCATGGGGTGAAGCCGCATCTCCGGCTGCAGCACCCTGCGCTGGGGACATCGTGGTGGAACTGCTGGAGGTGGAGGGAGTCACGTGGTGGTTCTCCGTGTGTCTCCTTAAGGACCTGGCATCGCAATAACTTTTGCCGCAACCGTCCGCCTTACATTCGTACGGTTTCTTGTTGCGGTGAGTCAACATGTGACCATTTCTAAACATAATGCAAATCTCAAATTTTTATGATTACTCAATGAAATTGCGCGCAAATAAGTATAGTTTCTGGCCAATATATTCTTAGAACAATTTACAGCCAAATTTAGAAAATATCAATGGTCGAAGGTCTGGTACACAGGTTGTCCCAGAATGAGGGGTCAACGCTTAACCACTTGGTCCTTGATCAAAAGTGTATCGATTCATGGTGATATATCTACTTATATGTATACGAAATTGTTTCCTTCTGGAAGTCCTCTTAAAATCTCACTTTTTGTTTTAAGTTTTGCAGATGGGTCGAAAACAGCTATATGGATTGCAACGAAATTTAGTGTATAATCCTTCTGCGTCTTGGGGCACATTCGACGGGGGTTATTATTCTACAACCATCAGGGTAGTGGTCAATTGCTAGAAAGTCGAATGGTAACTATATCAGAATTTTTTTATTCGTTCATGAAGACGGTCGGTTTTTTTAAAAATGAAATTCCCCGCCTGTTACGTAACTTTTTTTCTCTTATGAAATTTTGATTTAGAACCTGAATTAGACGAAAAAAATATATAATTTTTAATTTCGATTTCTGGAAAATAAGCTATAATTAATGTGATGCCGTTGTTGTGTAATTGACAAAAATATCGTCACCAGTTCAGCTCATTGTTCACTCGTTGCAATCCATATAGCCGTTTTCGACCCATCTGCAAAACTTAAAAAAAAGGTGAGATTTTAAGAGGATCTCCCGAAGGAAACAATTTAATATATAAGTATAACACCATAAATCGATATATTTTTGACTAAGGAATATGTGGTTACGCGTTGACCCCCTCATTTTGGGATACCCTGTATATGAATGAGATTGTTGAGAGCTGTAAGTAGTTTCTGTTGACGTTGTCGTTGTTGATTTTTGAATGCGGCCCTAAATCTCTTAAAATTTGTCCAATTGTGGTGTTAACTAGGTTCAATTCCCTCAGTTCGACCCAAAATGACACTGGAAACTAAAACGTTTATGAGAGGGTTGCGAAACGTAATCAAATTGAGAAAAGCGAGTATTAAATTATAACCTTAAACGACATTATAGGTCAAATTCAACGTTGTAATGACGTGTTTTCTTCGTTGTGTGTTTTACCCGTTAGAAATCGTGCGGTAAACTGCCGATGAGGGCGCTGCAAAATATAAACAAAATCAGAGGAGTGAGTAACACAATCGTAACCTTAAATGACATTATGTGGCATTTAAAGTGATTGGCATATGTCAAATTTAATGTCAAAATTACTCGCTTTTTTTACTCCACATTTTGCCCCCTAGAAGTCGCATTTCTTTTTAGAGTTCCTCCCAACAGAACACAAACTTCCTATATATTTTGCAATTTTGTGTAAATCTTGCTATATTTCAAATAATGGCACTTACAGATGATCTTGTCTTTTGAACGCTTTATTGCACACATTACAAATGTATTTCCTCTCGTCGCTGTGGGTGAGCTTGTGTTTGGCCAAAGCGGATGCGTTTCCGAATACTTTGGAGCAAACGGTGCACTGTTGAGGTCCCTGCCGATTCGGGGAAGTTGGTTTAGTTTTAGGCCTCTTTCCTTTCGGATCTGGTGACATTCTGCCGGGTTTTCCGTCATCCTTCGTCGTCGTCGAAACTGCAAAATGTAACGTAACAGTTCAATCGAATTATTCGACATTTCTGGTGCTTTCTATGAATTCTCCTCTCATAGTATTACCACCGAACATAGGATATTTTATTTTTATATAAGGGGTTATATAAGACCTTAACCAAAAGAAATCGATAAACCAAACAGAATAAAAACACAATAATAATTACAAAGATATAAATTTTTAAACAATTTATCAATTAAGAATTTGCAATAATCTATTTTTAAGTAAATGTTTATTATCCAATTTACGGTAGTTGTCGTAGTTGCTTGAACATCATTACAAAGATCGTCGACATGTCTATGTCGTATTCTCCATAAGGCCTCATAAACAAAAATCAAGGGGTGTCAGATTGAATGACCGATGAGACTATGGAATAGGATCACCACGGCATCATACAAATGCCGGTGAACTAAACGACTCAAATGATGGGGGAGGGGTGCTTGAATGCTTCAAGGATCTTATCTTGAGAGGAATCAGGTTAATTCAATATATAATTTTTTTCATGGGTCTATGATATCTCAAGGCTCTTACCTCCAGAGAAATCGGGTCGATTTCCTGGAAAATTTGATGTAAAATATGACTTCAAAGGTTTAATCTCAAAGCAATAAGGTCGATTCTTTATATGATTTCTTGGGAATATTTAAAAAAATCATTTGCAGATAATTACTCTTTCTTGATCTCAAATTTTCTGCCGATCATTTATGAAGTTGGCCAAAAAGTGGAGGCAAAATTCAATGGAGACACATAAGGAAGTTCAACATATTCATTATTTATCTGAAGGACCGCTTCGAAACTTTCTATCGTTGATTTCAACATCAACAATAATTCGCGATGACGGAAAATAAGTTGTGTTTGCCCTAACTCCGACGCTCCATTATAGCCATGGAAACGACGTCTGTCAATACCAATCGGGACCATTAAACGCAGCCTTAATTTTTGATGCATTATGCATTTTCGATGTCGGCTTTGAAATATTGCGTTCGGTCGGTTTTGATGCTTATTTTAATACTCCAGTCGAAATGACATGGGCGGGGCAAAAACGATTTAAAACGGCATTAAAGGTTTTGTTTGGTGAAAATGATAAGTCAGCTCCACATCGGCCAAATCCTGAAGTTACATCTGAGCAATGGATTAAAATGACCGGAAATGCTTTGAAACATTTCTCTGATTACTGAATCTGGTTTTTGAAGAGCGTTGGCGTAAGAATGAGCCTTATGATTGAAAACACCCCGAATTGATAAAATCTAACATACTCGAAACTCGTACAAAATATCAAGGAAAAATTTTTTTTTAACTCAAAATTATTTCATTCTTTTTTTTAATAGTGATAGAATCTGAGGCTCATTTTATGAATTTCCCCCCACTTCCATGACGATCCTTTTCAGTTTTTCAGTTCTACGTATTCGAGTCCGTTTTTTTTCAGCGTTGTAGCTTACAATAACATAACTATAGATTTGCTCCCGGTGGAGATGATTTCTGTAATTGTAGTGTAGATGAAAATCCTCGATAAAAGTTTAAAGATATGGAAAAGAATGACGAGAGACTAGAGGGAAACACTGAGCTATGACCCTGGTTTATTTGCCTAAGTGCTGCGAACACTACAGGGATATTGATAAGTATTTAAACTTTTAAATTCCCTCTTAAATTTATACAGGTAATTTTATAAGTATGTCAAGTGCTTCTTAGAACCATTCTCGGTAATTGTCTTCGTAGAGCTCAGTACGTGCATTGTGGCCATTTGTAACTCAGGTGTTCTGGTTGTAATTGTGTGTCATGTCGATCTGGTTATACTTAAAACATTTTTGAATTTTTTTAATATCAAGTGTATCCACTGCCTGTAG
The DNA here is from genome assembly GCF_039881205.1 of Euwallacea similis. NCBI lineage: Eukaryota > Metazoa > Arthropoda > Insecta > Coleoptera > Curculionidae > Euwallacea > Euwallacea similis. Next base: position 3,786,536 of record NC_089612.1, read on the forward strand.
AAGCATTGTCTCTGCTATTATACATGGTGACTATGTTTGCAGAATTGGGCATGTATTTTTATAAAATGTGCTTCAAGTGTGAAATATTCCTGACATGGCTAAGATAAAAATATTTTAAGTCTGCCTGGCATCTGAAGCTTCAAAAATGTCTAATTTGCTCTCTTTAAATCTCTACTTCCTAAAAGTGTGACTTTTAAATCTTACTCCCAGTATATAATGTTCATTTTAGCAGTTTCTATATATACGACCATTCTCATTCACTTGAAAATCTCTGCAGATCAACTTGTCCGTTCAAGCATCCCAATTTAATAATTTGAAATTACACCCCTCTACTTGTGACACGTTTTTCTAGAGCTCTTAAATTGCACATTGTATTTACTTTTTCATCACCCTCTTTATCTTGGACACATTGTATATGTGTTATGTGTAAAAGACTTAAACTGTTTTGTATGAATTATATGAGATGACCGTTCAATTCTACATCATTCAATTACTTAAATAGTTGAAAAATCAATTAAATCAATTTTTCCCAAAGCAAACTTTGCCTCAAAGAGACACCATCTCTACCTCTGTTAATTTCCTAAAAGCTGCAACTCTGCAACGTTAAAAACAAACCAGATAAATAATATAAAACCCATTGTCCTCGCTCATAATATCACGAAGAGAAAGAAAAGGGCATTGTTACGTGCTGATCCCGTTTCAGCCTTAACAGTGACAGAACATGTATTCCCGGTAAAACAAAAAACAGAAGGAACGAAGGAGAAGAAAAATAGAGAAACGAAGTAAAAGGGGAACCGGGAGAAATCCGTTTTGGGCGACGTTTTCGACGGGTCAAATAAAAGTTTCTAATCTTCCGACTGCATCTTTTAGGAGTTTTTTCACGTACGCTTCCGACTTATTTTTATGCACACCGTAATGTCATGTGACTCCCATTTTATCTCTGGGTGGGGTTGTTAGTGTTCACGGCGTGTTAAATCATGAAATTTTATTATGCCTGGATTACTCTCTATCCGACCGGATCTTCGACCGGATCAATTCACTCCTCGATGGAACTGTCGTGGGGACTCGTAAAAATTCAGTGGAAGAAATAATAAAAACGGACTGTCCTCAAAGGATTAGAGCGGCGACGAGGAGAGACTCTAAAATTACCGAAATGTATCCAAAGGACAGGCAAAACATGGCCAAGTTTAAAGGGACAGATCGCTTGAATGACAGCGGCAAAGATAGATTACATCTCCAGATGCTCCAGAGACGGCCATTAAGGAAATGAAAATAATAATTGAATGAATTCCTTAAGGAAAAACGAGCCCTGACAAGGACCTTCGGGAGAGCAACGAGCTCCGCTTTCAAAAAGACGCTGAACGAATATTAAAAATATTTTTGCATATTTGACACAAGAGCAGAAGAAGAATCTTCTTAATATTCGGAAATTTTCAGAGTTTTCTCCTTAGAAAAAAAACTTAAATCCGCATGCAAAATTAAGCCATCCCCTTATTGAGTTATCTTTACGGCATTTATAAAAGTCGACGTAAATGGGTCAAAACAACACCCTGTTTGGAAAGTGACGCTCAGGGGGGAATTTCTAATTTTCTTAAAAGACGACTTATTTCTTACTTACCGGCGTCGCTATCATGGTGGAGTCCTAAACTGTTAGAATTGTCATTTATTAAGGCCTCTGTAGTGTTTGATAGTGTCTGAGGTGATAGCGTTAAGTCATGAGCGCTAGAGGAATCGAAGAAGTCGAAGGATGCAGTCACTGTGTCCCCACCTAAAAAAAAATTGAAATTTGGTCCACTTGTAGATTTTGATAAAGTATAGCAAAAAGACACCTTATAATCCAACTCGAGTTATTTTTTACAATTTTTCAAACGTTGTACGGTGTGATAAAACAATGATAATAGTTCGGGGTCTCACATTTATGTATGTAAAAAAATGGTGAGTACTACACTGTAAATATCATTGACGTACCATATTGGGATCGCGAAATATTCAAGAAAAATGTTGTATCTTATTAAAGCAGATGTTTCGTAAAATTACCAGGTCTTAAATAAAATTACTTTGCCGCTGAATTATGCATGAAAAAAATAGGTTGTGGGTTCCAGTTATATTTAGAAAAATTGGTAATGTTATAACTTAAAAGTCAGAGGCGTAACTCATTCGACTCAGATCGCCAAATGTGTGATTTCACTGAAACAGTTGTTTTTTAAAACTTTGAAGTAAGAAAAAAACATGCTATGTTGCTGATTTATATAAAATAATAGCTTACGATCTCCGGTATGTCTAGAAAAACTGGGAATTCTATAGTTTAAAAGTCAAATTCGAGTCTGGCCGGGATATATAAATACTAAAGAGTGATAAATATAGCGAGCAAAGTACGAAAATGTTTTTTCACATATACTTTTTCACAACAACGTTATAGTCATACCGAAGAATGTTGACTTTAACGAGAATTTTTGTACTAAGTTTTTATGTTTCATATTATTTTTTTCCATCTCTTATAACAAAACTATGAACACCATAAGTAATTGAAACTTAAGGAAATACTTTATATAAAAGTAAGATTTGAAAATCTATATGAAAACTGAATAATGGAAAATTTTCCTAAAAACCTGTAGAACTTAAAATGTGTAATAAAATACAGTCACCATACAGAGGATGCAGTGTGTTCAAATATTGATAATTTTTCGAAAAATTTCACAAAAACAGATAAATAGATTTTTTTTCATTTGAATATATTATATTAATGCTTTGAACAGTTTTTTATAATTCGTCCTTTTATTAAAAAACATTGAAACTTCATAAACGAGAAAAATCACAACCTGGGAATAGTCTTTGTCAAGTCCCCACCTTTCTTTCTATAATGAGCGTTTTTACGGCAGTTACGTCATATTGAAAGCCATCGTCAGGTTATGAGCCGTGTTGCCATATTGTTAAAAAATTTATCAGTTGCGGTTTTTTTTTTATGGAATAATCTTTGTGTAGTTTTTGCAGTAAAATACACCACGATTGTAAATTTTTCGTTTAAAAACTTTTGCACAGTCACAGTCAATTTTGATTCTTGACAGGTTACAACTATCATTCACAGATGGTTTAGGAACAAAATATGTAATCAGGGCCTGCTCGATTCAATACATAAATTTCGCACGTTACTGAGATATTTATCAATTTCTGAAAGTGAAGATATCTCTGAAAAGCTAAGAATTTCAGGAGCAGTTTTTTGGGCCAAATCTTTGGAAAAGAATATCATTGAAATTGTATTACTCTCAAACCTCATCATTCTATAAAAACGTTCGAGGCAAAATCCCTGCAAGTTATTAATTTTCACTGCAACCACAAAATCAGCCTGAAGGAAAACTCGCAATTTACATACATATTCGAAGCGGGGCCCCAATTGAAAATGGAAATACCAAGACTTCGATATTGTGTCATTCCATTTTAATGGCATTTTTCCAATATGTGTATGCGTATGTGAGTCGCGTTCTCAATCAGGCAAATTGCTGTCATTATTCGAAATGGGCCCCTTTTTGAAAGGGGCCCTAAGTGGCCGTCCGCTTGCATACATACGGCAATTTGCTCTAGTGAAAATTTATATGGAATAGGATATTAGAAGGGCTGTAATTAGGGCCGTCCCAAGTAGTGTCCGCTAAACTATTGAAATTTCGCTCACGTTCGGGGTTAAACCGACTTTATCCAAAAGCGTTTTAACTGTAATGAAACCTTTATATTCCGGGGTTGCGGATTATCAGTCGGATTTCGTCGGACATGTCCGGAATCGGCCATTATTAATTTATTAAGCTTCGTTCCGCGGCAGCCAATTAAAAGCTGAAATGTGGCACGTTCGAAACTAGCGCACTTAAAAGCAAAACGCTCATTACTCGACCAGTAATTAAAACTGCGAGGGAGATAAACGTTTCAGCGGGTAGAATGAGGGGGCGATTCCCCGCAAAATAAAACCTCGCTGCTTTATTCGGTGCAAAATTAAAAATATGCAAAATAGAGGGCCGCTTATGAGTATATGGCGTGGCATTAAATATTTCAGGAAGTTACCTGACAACTTCGACATTTTGAAAGCGATAATAACGGGAGGGAGAATATAGCGAATTTATTTTAAAGTTTAATAAAGTTTCGGGTGGCCTGGAAAAGTAAGATCACTCCGACTCAATCTGTTTACCAATTGGCCACAAAAACTTATTTCATCGAGTTTTACCACGAGTATAAGTTAAAACAGGAATAATGCAAATTTTATTATAGCGAAGAGAGAAGCTTCAGTGTCAGCGACGTCAGATTTATGACATTAATAAATGTTCCTTTTTTTAAAATTTATCTTTTAATTAAGAAACATTGACACTCGCCATAAACAACGAAAACGACAACCTTGCAATAGTCTTTGTCAGGTCCTAATTTTTCCACAATGAGCGTTTTATATGGCAGTTATGTCATGTCGGAAATGTCGTTGTCAAATGGGCTATGTTGCCAAATAAAAAAATCGTCCCCAATATTTGGTAAATCGGAATGGAGCTAAAAGGTTACCTTATTGAAAGAGGTATTTGTTTTCTTTTAGCACTAATCCATGGCATTTGCCATTTGGTAAACTCATTTAGAAGGTTGGTGCCTTGAAATATCATACATTTTTCGAAAAATTCCAAAATTTAAATCGATTTTATTCCATAATTTATCGTATAAATGATATAACTATTGAAAATGTGTTTACCAACCTGCATAGGGTAACTTGATACGCTTTATTTTTTATCAATCAATCAATCAATCAATTAAGCAAATTTAAAAGTAAAAAGATCAGTCAGTTTTGGCGTGTTCCGAGCCACGATTTTGAATAAAGTGCACCGGCCTAATTCCAATAAAAGCCCTAAAATGAAATTTAACGATCCCTCGCTTTCTCGTAGTTTCACTTCCGTCGGATCTACTCTCTACTTTTGTTGCTGATTACCTGCTTAGAAAACTTTGCTTCGCTCTCAGCGAGCACTGAAAGCAACTTTTACGAACTTTGACGTGACATACCTTTAAAAGGTATTTGCTGCTGTTCTAAATACAACCTTATTAATACCTGCCATGTCACATTTATAACTTGAGTGCACGACAAGTCTAAATCCTTCGTAATTAGTTGCTCAAAATGGCCGACGAAGAGGCGGATGCGAAAGATGATGGCACCATTACGTTTACTATAACCAAAGTGCACGTGAGACCTGGAAAGCCTTTTAACACAGAAACTACTGTCACGACCAACTGGACCAATTGCCTGACCAACTTGCCAGTCATTCCGGAGAAGCCAAGCAAGTATATCCCAATGCCCTGTACCTTCAGACTTCCAAGAGCTTCCAAGTTTACGCAAGTCAAAAATGTGATGACGAGATGCCCTCCGTTTCATCTTTTGGTAGACCACACCATCGCTGTAATTTGGATGATTTTCTCCCCTGAACAGTACAAATCACCTTTGGGAATTGCCCAACTCCACTGGGCTTTACATTTCCTGAAGACCATCTACTTGCGCAACGGTGATCGCCCCAAAGATGTGGAATTGTGCATTGACAATATCGAGGAGATGCTGATGGAGCAATACGCGATGCTGAATTTAGAACTTGGCAAGATCGACAAGATCAACGAGAGTTCCCACTGTGCAGATAAGGTTTGCGGCTCCAACAATGTGAGTACTCAGAAATTCTCGTTCTCCGTGAATTATGAAAAATTGGTGGCGAAACTTGGAGAGTTTGAGATGGAGGAAGAGTCTTCGCTTACTTTTCAAGAGGCGCAACTAGAACTGGACAACTTGAAGAACGCTGCTGGGGTGAAATCGCTCGAAAAATTGGATTTGGTTTCTAGGAAGAAGGCGACTGACTTGCTGAATGTGTGGTACAATAAACAAAAGAGTAAAATCAACGAGGAAATGAGGAAACTGAAGTCCATCCAGGACCAAATCAATAGTCTCTACGAGGGGAGTTTGGACGTGGCTGAAATAGAGCTGCAGCTTCTCGATGATGATTAACTTTGCAGAATAAAAGTTACCCCTTATATAATTTTTCTTTGTAATTCAGTACAACACGTGAGCTCCGCCTCTACCACTTAACCGAGATATTATAATTTAGTTACCAGACATTGCCTCTCGATCGTGTTTGCGAGGCGCTAATCTCGTAGAAGGAACAATGTATCCATCCTAAACAAACAGGCTTTCTCTCGTGTTTAAACTCCAGGTGTAGAGGACTAATCCGATTTTAGATCGAAGTCGTGTGTAGGTTTTGCATATACTTAAAAAGCTCTTGAGAATTTTTCCCCTTTCCCCTTAAATTTGTCTTCTTATTTCATGAAAGAGGAAAAGGGCTTCGCCTTGAATTCCCCCTTTCGTATGTGTATATAATCTCCGCGGCATGGCAGCTCTAATTTCGTCAAAATAACGGGCCTATTCTCCGGAGTCTTACTCAAACCGCAGACATCTGGATACAATGGGCATAAAGTTTCTCCAGAGTGCGTAAAGTAGGGGCGTATGTTGGGGCCGCGAGACCATAAAATGGAAAACTCGGTGCCGCCGCAGTAAATTTTATGCCAGAAGGGGGGGGAAGTGCTTCATAAACCATATTCACAGTGTGACGTAGTAAAATTTTTAGGATTGCCAGAATACCAGTAGAAGTTCATATCTTTATTTTTAAATTTCATTTTCTGTCTTGGTAGAATTTGTGTGTGTTTAGCTCCTTTTTACGTGTTCGAGGTTGACTCTTTATTCAGGTATAGGTTACCAAGTGTTATCTGTGTTTACCGAACAAGATGCCACGCATTGGTTTTTTTTTCGAGCATAGTCCCAGAAGTACTCGACCTGACATATAGATGGCGATTTTTTGTTAAAAATTTGCCGATATTACAAAGACCTAACCTTAAAAAGCTTATGTCTAAAGCTTGATGGTGCTACGTTGGTTTGTGTTTCTTTTAGACCCGTTTTTAGTGAACGCTTTTAGAGATTTTGTGAACATGGAAAAAATTGGTCATGGATACGTGATTCAATACTTTCGTTTGAAAGGTCTTAGTCCACCCAATATCAAAGCGGACTTAGATTCTATTCTGGGGGAATCTGATCCTTCGTTAACAACTGTAAAACATTGGCAGAGCGGCAGAGGCAGAATTTACACGCGTTCGTACGGGCTGTCAGGACGAATTTCATAGTGGTCGACCCAATGAGGTGACCATTGCAGAAATTGTGGTGAAAATCCACAAAACTGTATTGGAAGATCGTCGGCTAAAATTGTGCGAGTTAGCAGACATGTTAGGCATTTCAAAAAGTGCCATACATCGCATTTTGACCGAACAACTGGACACGAGAAAGCTGTGCGCAAGATGGGTGCCGCATTACTCACAATTCAACAAAAATAACGTCGTGAGGATGTTTCAAGGGAGTATTTGGCAAACCTTCGCAGCAATAAAGCCGAGTTTTTGCGTTGATTCATAACTACGGATGAAACATAGGTCCATCATTTTACACCTGAGACGAAAGAGGAGTCGAAACAATGGACTGAAAAGGGAGAATCGTTTCCAAAGAAGGCGAGAATCATTTCCTCTGCATGAAAGGTGATGGTGTCATTTTTGGGATGCACGTAGGATAATTTTTATTGACTATCTTCCTAAAGGAAAAACGATAAACGAAGAATATTATACAGCTTTATTGTAGCGTTGAGTGAAGAAATTAGGAAAAAGCAGCCGCATTTGGCGAAAAAGAAAACCTTGTTTCATCAAGACAACACATTAGTCCACACTTCTGTCATCGCAATGGCCAAAATTAATCAACTGGGTTTCCAACTTTTTCCCCATTCACACTATTCGCCAGATTTAGCCCCCTCAGATTATTTTCTATTTCTAAATTTTAAAAAATGGCTAAGTGGAAAGAGATTTTAAAATAATGAAGAGGTGGTGCCTGAGGTTGATACTTATTTTGAAATATTCTAAGCTTCTGACTAGAAACAGGGTATAGAAGCCATACAACATCGCTGGGAAAAGTGTGTCAATCTCAAAAAAGACTATGTTGAAAAATAATGTAATGTTTTCCAAATCTTTGTTTTCTTTAAGTATTAGGTTGGGTACATCTGGGACCATCCTCGTAAGTAAAGTAGAGGATGCATATACAGGGTACAGATATAGATAACGCGTTGTGACTAGTTGGGCATATACAATAAATGTGGCTTACTTATTAAATTTGTTATTATACACTAATAGAAATTATTAATACATTATATTACTTAACTTTTTTACTTAATAATAATAATAATAGTTAAAGGAACAATTGAATACCCTCTCGAAGGAAAAACAATATTTTGGGCTCCTTGTCATGCTTTTTCAGAGTTGCTAAATCATTATTAGTTCCCCACAAGAGTCGTTCTTTCATAAAGAAGGCTGTATAAATAAAACAATAACGCCTTAGTCATGACATCTCCGTGCTTCCTCCCGTGCCGTTTGCAAAAGTTATGAAATTTACAGAAAAATTTGGTAAAATTTTTGAAAATTTTATATTGTACTAATATTTAATTTACCATGAACGTAAGGAGTGTCTGTTCAAGACTTTGCCAGGCTGAAAATAGGTAAAAATCTTGCTTTTAAAATTCGACTTGATTTGACAATTCCGGGAATAATGTATCGTATACGTATCCAGACGCATTGAAGTTAGACCAAGCATAAAATACAAAGTTATGTTTTTCAAATTTAAATATTAAACAAATTATAATAACTAGAGAAACAAAACCTATCATAATTTATTTTGTTACTAGTACCACTAAGGCTAATTTTGAAACAATATATACTATTATTTTGAAGTATAAAAAATAAAAGAATTCAATTTATTCTAGTGCATTTAACTTGGATCATATTTTAATTGAAACTAAATTATTCTCTACCACTGAGTGCAACCTTCTTTTTGTTTTGAAACTGCATTAATGCGACGTGGCATAGTTTGTAAAAGATGTTGGCAATACTCTGGTGTAAAACTGTTTTATATTTCCATTAATTTTGTTTTTAATTCTGACAAAGACCGACATGAGCAGTTTGTAAGGCTTTATTCATGTTGTGCCAAAGTGTTTCAATTGGGGACAGATCTGGACTGCTAGAAGGCCATTTTAGCATAAGTATATTGTGGTTTTGAAACAAAATTTTAATAATTCTAGCTGTATGGCACGGAGCACCATCTTGTTGCAGTTTAAAATCTTCTGATCTTTATAGCCGTTCAACTGCTAGCAACAATTTGCGCTCGAAAATGCTTTGGTACTTGTTAGCATTTACTATACCATCAATGAAGCAAAGACGCCCAACTCCTTGAAATGACATACAACCCCAGATCATCACTAATGCGGCAAACTTAACTTTTTTCCTGAGATAATCCTTGAGGTATTTCTCTCCAGGTTGCGGAATAATTTTACTCCGTGAATTATCCATATTTAATTCAAACTTTAATGCATCACTTCATATGATCTAATTCCACGGATTTTCATTTCAGTTTATTCGATTTTTAACACAAAGCGATCTTCTTTTAATTTATTTTTGAGTTAATAATGGTTTTTGTTTCGTCTTTAAAAACATAAGCATTGATTTAAGTAACAAATAACGTTGTGTGTGTTAAAGTAACATTTACCTTGTAAAAACCATATCCCAATTTTATTTACATGACGTAAGCAAACATCTTTAGATATGGTTGTTTTGATAGCTTCGGACCATTTTGAAGTTAATTCCCTTGACGAAGTACACCTGTTTTTTTTTATAATACACGATAAAGCGCGATGATCTCTCTCAGTAATTTTTGTAATTCATCCTTTTCTCAACTTCCTTTTCGCATTGGCGTTTTTTTTCAATTTAATAATTTTTCGCATTGAACTTTGAGGCACATGTGGTATCCAGAAATTCCAATTTTATGGCCGAAACGATCGCTTGTCGCAAATTTTGTGAAATGGACTCACTACGTATCATTTTTACATAAAAATAATTTTATATTTGGGTTAAACGTTTACAATCATTGTTTGTTTAAAAACTTATTCTGTAGAAAAATATTTTCAAGTAAAAAATTGTTTGGATCAAAATACAGTGTTTATCTCTAAACTCCCACTTTCGGTCCAAGTTAAATGTACCATAATAAATTTTATGTTTTTATTTTTCATTTTTCAAAATATGTAGTTGTATATTTTTTCAAAATTAGTTTTAATGCGTTAACAAATAATAACGAAATAAATTGTGTTAGTTTTTGTTTTCCTATTTATTGTAATTTGTTTAATATTTAAATGTAAAAAACTTTAACTTTGTATTTTATGCTTGGTTCAACTTCAATGTATCTAGCCTTGTATGTTTGGGTCGCTGAAGACGCACGATGACTGGAAAGTAAACCCTGATAGAGACTCAAATTGAATCTGAGGGAAACTTGACTTGTCAAGTTGTACGTGGCACAAAGGACTAATTTCTATCCAATCCCAGTAACTTGCAGAACTTTCTTGCATCTCTAATCCCGAATCTTCTTAAACGTCGAGATAAAATCGCGAAATTCGGAATTTGGAGCAAGCTTGCTTTAAAAAATCTCAGTAAATTCCTAGAGTTTCTTGTATTTTTAATCCCAAAGTTGGAAGTCTCTCACCTTCGCAATTGTAAAGAAACTAACTTCCCTCATGATCATAGCCTGGTGCATGCAAATTGACATTATCCGCAAAGGTTGCAAAAGTAATCTTTAAAAAAGTTATTTCTAAAAAATCTCAGTTTTGTAATTTGTTTAAGCCCTAAAACTTTCCCAAGACTACTTTGAATTTGAACTAACCTGACAAATTCTTCGACACTTTTAATGTGCCATTTGCAAAAATTAATATGAGGAGATTTATTTATTTTACATATTTTTTCTTCTATACTTATTGGAAATAACGCCTCACAAACCAGTAAGTTAAAATTAATTGAAAATGATACTAAATTTTACTAGAGGCTTGAACGTACATCCCTGACAACGTTTCTGTGACAGAGTTGTCACCGTCTTCAGGTAAAAAAAGTAGAAAAAACTAGAAACGGAAAATTAACGGTAAATTAAAATGTATGAGAGGTGAATATTTAAAATGTGTGAAACATTCGAAAATTCCCCTGATTAATCGCCGCGAAATAACAATTTTTTCAACATGAATTATGTTATATTTTCAAAAGGTTGATTTGAGGTAAGTGGTTGCTGTTTGATTATAACACCTAACTCAACCTGTCTTTTTTTTAATTTCATTTTTGATATTAGTTACTTTATGTCGTATTTATTAGCGTTTAGTTTTTTTGTGTGTTGCATAAGATGTTGAACAATTTGTACAAGAAATCTTATTTTTCATTTTTGGTACATCCAAAGACGAGCGACAAAACCTCAGTCAGAAATCGATATGTAGCTAATTTTTAAAGTTTCCCTTCTCATCTGAGTTGGTAGAAATTAGTTCCTGTTTAAGCGAATTTATTAATTCGAAAGTAGCCAGATTAGATTTATTCTCTGGTAATTCCATTACAGCGACTTTATCGAACTGGGACGAAGGGACGAAATCGTTGAAACTCGCTGGAATATTTCTTCATTACGACCCCGAATTGAAAACAAACTGAAAATTATATTAAGGGCCGTTTGTTCGAAAAGAGGCGAACTTTTTATGATCGCAATTTGAAATTGAATCTCACTTTCGCCACGTTTCTTTCAAAATTTCCATCGATCTGGTCATAGAATGATTATTAGTTTGCGCTAGGAGCAAATTTACTAGTACGGTACTTGCCGCTACGTTCTAATACCAAAAACACGATCGCGAAAGGGCGATCCGACCTTAATTTTGCTTTATATATACAGTTTCGTAATTTCGTTTTTCTATATTTGACTTGGAAATCACCCACGATGACAATGGCAGAAGGGGCACAAATTATGTTAACAGGGTAGCAAAAATCAACTGCTTTCCGGCGAAATCGAATTAACCGGCCCTTTTCTTATACAACTTCGGCTCTTGAGAGAAGAGAAAATGAAATTTCTTTAATTCTCGTATATTTTTCGTGGATATTACGCCTTGGATATCGGATTCTTGAGCAATGTGGAATTCCAACTTTATGGTAATAATCGATTTTAGCAATACGTTTTCTGTATATGAAAGACCGAGGCCGAGAAGAACCAAAACCTGAATTAAGAACAGCCCGGAAAGTGCTAATCATGGATCATTTTTTAATACAAAACCAGAAGGAACTTCGAGAATTTATTGCATGACGTTGGAGCAAAAGTTGGGCAACGCGTGTTGAGATAATATTACGGGGAAAAGAAAGGAAAACTAACTGTCGGTATTATTTATGGGCGCTTTTCATTTTTGTAATGTAGGTGCAGCGTATGAGGAAGAAAGTTGAGGAAATTTATAGCTTCAGTGTTTTTGGTGGAGTTGCACGACGGAAACTTGTGGAATTAAAGCGAAACTGTTGGTAATTGAGCTGAGAACGATAAAAATTAATAACAAAATATTTCTTAGTAGTTGAGCGTAAAAATACATAGAAACCTGTTAAAACGAGCATCAATTTTCGGGAATTGGTGCTAAACTTTCTACATAAATCTTATCCCTATCGTTGCATCACAGTCGCCTTCGGGTTGTTAAAGTTAATGTGACTTTGCAACTGGCGCCCATATTTCAGTTCATTTCTCATCCATCTCGGCCACCAACTAGTTTTCCATGGGAAATGGACCAATACGTCTAATTGCGGCTCACCTTTTCCCTCAAACTTCCGTTAATTACTAATTTCCAACAAGTATATTAATCACGTAAATATTGGAAAACGTCAATTATATTCGATAATGGAAATATGCAATCCAATCATCCCTATTACCTGATGCCCAGACAACTGGAATTATTATTGTTATTTGTGAATGTGAATGTTGGTCGTTTTTAATAACGCCGAAAATTGAATTACAAATTTAATTAAATTTTAACACATTTTATGGCCGAAGTTGCATAATCATTTGTTGGATTGCGCATTTGTTACCGTTAAATTTAATTTTTAACTGAACGACTTTTTGAGGTCGAAACAACGAAAAGAGTGGAGGGTTTAAAACAAGGGCCCCGCCTCGGTCTCATAAAAGGATTATATTTCAAATGCATTAACGTTGAAAAGGAACACACTGGAAAAGTTCGTGCATTCTTTATACTTTTAAATGGAAGTTCGAGGGATTATGTCAAATATTAAGGAGACTCGCTAGGTCGGAAAGAGGTTTTTAAAAGTTTCAAATCCGTTATAAGTCGGATTGATATTTATGCAGTTATAAGAACTTAAAGCGAAAAACAAAAGAAATAGAAAAATGTACCTATATAAGTTTCCTTTTATTTCTCCCATAAAAGGGACTATAAAAAAGGCACTGAGTTTGAGTTACATCGAACTTTTATATGTTTTCACTTTTATTGGGTGTGGTCCAGTCGAGAATGGACAAGGTTCTATGTTGTTTCGTGGCACACATATTCTCTTTTCTTTCTCAGGTGTGCGGCGCAATTTTGGCCGCTACTGGAGCGGACTTGGTAATTTTAAATTCAGGCATATCAAGTTCATCCGGTTTGCCCTAAGGTCTGCGTGTTTTAATTTAAAAAGTGGAATGACGTTGAAGTCGCGTGGTATAATTAGTCCTGCAACTCATGATGTGAAAAAAATCAAGAAAATCGTGCCAAGAAAAAAATATCAACTGAGCTCATTCAGTGTTTAGCTCCGTTTCAGAACCATGCCTGGAAACCATTTCCTTAAATTTGAAGAATATAATGTTTCAGAGAAATGGCGTCAAAATGATATATCAACATACAATAATTAATTGTTAGCAATCAGAAGGAAAATACATTACATTGACGTCATTCCCAAGGAACATTCTGGTATTGAAAGTTGCAATTTTTCTCTCTTAAAACGCTGTTTCCATTTATCCCAAACTAGGGGGCCGATTTCCGCAAGTAGCAGGGGTGAGCTTTTAATCCAAGCAAACGAGTGGATAAAAAATAAAAAATAAATCCAAACTCCCAACTGTAAGGGAAGTGGAGAAAATAAAACATTTTGGTTATTTTTTTACCTACGTATACCAATATTTTTGCCTTCACTCTAATGGTTGAATATTCAACAAAAATCCTGGTAATTAGAGTGAAATATTAATAAAACTTTCCGAACGCAGGAAAATATCTGGTGCAAAATTTGTTACAATTTTTAATTTTGTTGTGTTGGAAATGTTCGAAAACACTAATTAAGGCCGGACGGCGACCGAGCAACTTTTAAGGCGGACTCGTTTTGTTGCTTTAAAGCGAAATTAAAAGTATGCAAAATGCTCGTTTACGTTTGCATTGAGCGAAATTAAACATTTGCCTAAATTAAGACTATAATAAAAAAATGTCGTAAATGTAAATTGTGACAATCGGAGTTCTACGCGTGCGGGCTGTGGAAGTTCAAAGGGGCCGATTCATACATACCTTTATTCTCGAATAATTCCCAATTTTCTCGAGCGGTTTGTTTGTTCATTCAGCAATAAATCAACATGCATCACGACCGGTAACTTCGAGAATAGTGGTATAGCAGGAGACAACTGATAGTTCAGTTCATACTAACCTTCTCGGAGTCGTTACAAATAAAATAATTGTACTTCAGCGATTTTACTACTTTGTTAGTTTTTTCATCTTCTTGGAGTGGAACACTCTCAAAAAAGTTACGCAGTAGATGAAACCGATTCGATTAAGTCTCGACGACAAATCAAAAAGAAATTGCCAAGTTTGGAAATGTTGGGGCTCTAAATCATAGATCGGGCGTTTAAATTTTTGGGGCGAGCGAGCAAAAATTCAAATCGGGGTCGGTAAATTTCCGTCAGCTTTACGGGGCACTTCCACTACTCGCCGACCTATTCCATTTTTAATAGAGAGACGCATTCAAACATGAAATCCGGCTGTGCATGTCTGCTTTGATCAGAACAGTAAAACAGCTCCTAAAAATGATGCGATCCGCGAAGCAAGTTGAACTTGTTTAAATTCCGGAAACCCCGCCATTTCTTATCCGGGCAACATCTGGTTATTACAAATTGCAAAGTGGGGCGCGCGGTTAATACGAATGAGACTGACGGGAATCTGCAGCCGAACGTGCGAGAGGGCCCTCGGAGGCCACTCCGTCATCGCCGGACTGTGTCCACTACGAATTGGTCTTCTCATACATCATCGTCCACCCATGATCCGCACAATATTACTTTTCGAAGATCGATCGTCCATAATTTACAACACTTCTATTTTTGGTAATTAAGTGGAATTTTAGGGTTCACTTATGCGGATTTTGAGGTCTCACCTGGTGCGAAATGATAAATTTATTCTCATATATTCTTTATATTTAACTTCTAGATAATTCTAAAAAAAATAGAGAAATATACAAAATTTCCCTAGGAGTCTCAAAGAATCTTCGCAGATATCGAAAAAATTGTCAAAAAAAAATCGAAAAGTCAAAAATGAATTTTCAGTTTACTTTAGGTTACTGATAATATATCTTTCGCCTCTCTCTTTTTTCTGTACTTGCATTATATTTTTTGAAACCGGTAATTCCCCGGAGATTCAAGCTTATATGCACGTTTTAGTTGCACTTGCTATAAAATTGATTATTTACGAGTTCCGCAAATGCAGACAACAGTGAGTTATAGGAACCTCTTAAAACACTTGCCAGTTAAATTTTGAAAAATACTCCCTCCCCGACAATATGTTTATCCTAATGCAACCGTCGCAGTGTACAAAATAACCGCTCGGTTAGAATATTAAAATTTATACCACCTGCTGAAATATTGTTCCTTCTAGGTTGAAATAGATATACATAAATCGCACCGCTCGACAGAACCCCAGTGGACCACGATTTCCTTTGTGTCAAAAATTTTATGGAGTTTTTCGACCCCTAACCGTTGTCTTTCGAGATATTTATGGTGATCGTAAATGTATTGGTGTTGCGACTACTAAAAAAATTCAAAACTTCTTGATATATTAGGTGTACAACTTTGCTTCCGCCGTTTTTTTTCCGAATTTCGCGATTTTATTGTAAAAAACTAATTATACCTTTAGGATCCAAAGTATTGTCCATCGCTGGCCACTACTTTCTCCCATCTTTCGGGCAGCATACGAATCCCGTGTTGAAAAAATTGGACATCTTTTGAAGCGATCCACGATTCTATCCAATTTCTTACTTCTTCATAAGACCGGAAGTGTTGGTCAGCTAGCCCATGTGCCATGGATCGAAACAAGTGATAATCAGAAGGAGCTAGGTCAGGAGAATATGGCGGGTGGGGTAGGACTTCCCATTTCAATGTTTCCAAGTATTTCTTGACCACTTGCGCAACATGGGGTCGAGCATTATCGTGCTGCAAAATCACTTTATCATGTCTCTCGTTGTATTGCAGCCGTTTCTTTTTCAATGCTCGGCTCAAACGCATTAATTGGGTTCGATAAAGAGCACCTGTGATTGTTTCAGTTGGTTGTAACAGCTCATAATATATTACGCCGAGTTGATCCCACCAAATACAGAGCATGATTTTGGAACCATGAATAGACGGTTTGGCCGTCGACGTGGAAGCATGGCCGGGATATCCCCAAGTCTTTTTGCGTTTGGGATTATCGTAATGAACCCATTTCTCGTCCCCAGTCACAATACGATGCAGAAATCCCTTCCGTCTTTGCCTTGCAAGCAACTGTTCACAAGCGAACAGACGCCTGTCAATATCTCTTGGTTTCAACTCGTACGGCACCCAATATCCTTGCTTCTGAATCATTCCCATGTCTTTGAGGCGTTTTGAGATTGTTTGTTGAGTCACTCCCAATGATTGTGCCAATTCTTGTTGACTTTGACACGAGTCTTCGTCAAGTAATGCTTCCAAGTTCGCATCTTGGAAAACCTTCTTTCTTCCACTGCTATGTTGGTCTTCGACGTGAAAATCACCGTTCTTGAAGCGCTGAAACCACTCACGACATGTCCTTTCACTAATAGTGGCTTCCCCATAAGTATCTGAGAGCATTCGATGAGCCTCAGCAGCAGATTTCTTCATATTGAAGCAGAAAAGTAAAACCTCCCGCAAATGACGAGAATTTGGCTCGTACACTGACATTTTCAATTGCGAATAACTTTATGATGAAGACACAAATAGACTAATATTTTTATGAGGTTATGTTAACAGGTGCCCAAGGCTCCTGCATGCCCACATGGGGTTATTTATTTCGATCATTACTTACCGCTACATACATCTATTCAAAAACGGCGGAAGCAAAGTTGTACACCTAATATTTATGTCCATCAGAGAAGCAAAATTACCAGGTCCTTGCTCGGCGGGTGCGATTAACAAACTTCATAAACACGAAATTGCCGACGTAAACTTTTTCATTTTTAGTAGGCAAAGCCCCAGAACCGGAGGTTTTATCAGAAAATTCAAATTAAAACCAGGGAACGATGGCCCGGGTCTCACCTCGGGTCGCGATGGGCGGTCCCGCGAGCTAGAGAAAGACGAGACGACATAATAAAGCCCCGAAGCCCCCGAAATTTAATAACTGTAACAACTTTAATTTATCTTGTCTCGTGCCAGAGACTTATATGGAAAGAAAAGCAATTTCTATGACGTACTGCCGACTCAAACACCCATTCAGCCGGTGCTTTTGCTCCAAAAATGGAAGTTCGTGATTTAGCGACGAAGACGCTTAACCCCGCTTTTTCGAGATGCGGTAATAATCGTTTTTTACTCAAGAGCTAGGAGAACCTCAAAATATCCAGTCTTCTATTTTTTTCTTCCCCAAGTGTTTAACAAAAGTTGTTTCTTTTCAGCAACTTTTCTTCACATATTTAGATCATCCATGGTTCACAGTCTGAGGCCATATCTCCGATTCTCTAAAATTTAGTAAGATTCGACCACATCACTAGTTTTGCGCTATTGCCAATTTGTATGTCGTGGCAAAATTATTATTGACTTTGACACTTCCAAGATCAGGTGATTCTAACTTAACCTATCCTGTAGTAAATGGTTACAGCTATCTCGATTTTCTGGTAAACAAAAACTTGGAGTTGTGGTAATGTCGCGACATACCGTCCATTGTTTTACTGTATGTTTTATTATGATTTACACTTACAAGTTGAAAACAGGCAAACAACTCCACTTACGTTATGTTTCTTGATTAAACTGTCAACTGGTATTTTTGTGTTAACTTAAATATTTTTATAAAACTTCTGTTATTAAGACGACCTTACAAATTGCAATTTTGTCGTGCACAATTCCTCTATTACTTCGTGCAGTTTTCCCTCGGACCGATCCGGATTTGGGCCTGCAAGTGAAATTTCGTTGCTTAGTTTATGGAAAAGCGACAAAAGAAACTTTCCGGACCGGCAGCTTTAAATGGCAATAATAAAAAGTTTTCTAGTTTAAGTCTCTAAGAAAAAGCTCGACGAAATTTGACAATAAAAATTTCAATTTACTTTCAATTTAAACTTATGTAATGGGAATATTATATTATGTATAAGGAAATGGCTTGAGTGAAAAGCTTGCATATCATAGAAAGATAAAACATATCTTCTTCTTAAATCATATCAAGTTATGTGAAAACTCTAGAAATGAGATTTGCATTGAATTTTATTTGCAAATGATCCACAAAATAATTGATAATGCTTGGGCGTATTATATAGGATAATTTAATTAAACTCATTAGTGTCAATGCAAAAAATAGCCAAATCAAAGATGTTGTTTTAATCAGCGAGGACGATTAGCAATACTATTTGGTCACTTTTTGACGATGCCATAGAATTACATGACTTGTTTGTGATAGAAAACCAAAATGTGACTATTTATGTTAAGTAAGATTGATGTTAGAATCAACCGATTTTAAAGTGCCAAGATCAACAATAAACATATTATGAAAGGAAAATTGATATTAATGATGTATCGTTATTGACTTTGACATTCTGACAGATGACAGATTTTTCGAAATTTTTTTAACACATGTTAAATTTGTTATTTCCTTTCATCTTGTTTTTTTGATAATATGAACGTTAGTTTATACGGTTCTTCAAACCATTAGAAAGACACATTCGAAAAGTGTCAAACTTCAAATGTCATTGTCTTGAAATTTGTTGAACGTTATTTCTGTTTCGTAGATGGAGCACTTTTGGAACTGTTGTACCAATCGGAAGCGTTGCACGTGCCGATTTCGAAAATATCATTGTTTTGAGGGGGTTCGCTTGCATTTTCTTAGACGGTAAGTAACAAATTTAAGAAAGTTTTTTTTTATTCTTATAGGAAATATGGGGTTTTCATATTACTCTCACAACATACTCCGGATTACCTGAATCTTAAACTTAACAACCGGTATAGTCACGTCTCAGAATGGATGACACCGAGAACAACCGAGTTTAACTTATTTTCTCCACGTTTCAACTTATTTAGTTCCACTCACGTTCCCACAAAGTTTCGGACTAATTACCCACAGTCACTTTTCCGACTTTCTAACGTACCCCATGGAGCTTTTTGTTGGAAACTACATTTTTGACGTTACGTTTAATAGTAGAAATGCTCAATGTAACGTGGTTACATTTTGTTATTCTTTAGTGTTAGTCTTTCAATCGAGCGAAACTTAATTTTTTTCTACCCCCGACTGTCTATTCGATACGATTCGTATGTATCAGTGAAGATTCAATCTTCAAATTTTTACTCTTTTTGGTGGGATTAAATAAAACATTTCATGATATCGGCGATTTCATTGCCCGCAAGAGACACGTCCCCGTACCTAAACCGAAAACAAAAATCTCACGTCCCTGTTAAGTTAAAAGAGCACGATCTTGGAGTTCTGAAAACTATGGAACGTTCCTAACTGAAAGTTAAATGTTCTGAGGTTAGATTTTAAGTCGCTGTACGATATCGTTTCACGTGGGGAATGTTTTCGAAGTTTCGGCTTCTTTGTGTCGCCGTAACTGCGGAAACAATTAACATGGCCGACGGATTAAGCCCCTTTTGCCTCGGGTAGCATAAATGTTTTCCTTCGGAATATAAGCTCGTTATTGCTCACTTGTTAGGCCCTCAGGATTAATCTCTGTCTGCCACTCACATTGAAATTTCCTCGTTTTTTTTTTCGCTGCATTTTCGTGGAAAAATTCGTGCACAAGGTCTGAATGCAACTAAATTTGAGCAGAACTCCGAGTATGTTGCTGCAGCTGACAACAAGAGGAATTTCGGATGCTCGCACGTGAAGTGATTCGAAGTGGTTGATGGGTCGATTTGTCGCCTTTTTATTCCACGCATTATTGAAACCGCCGCTGGCTCTATGTAGCCACCGGCGCATAAATCATTAGGTTGATTTATAGGCACTGTTTGCTGGCGAATTTAAAAATAGAGAAACTGGAATAAAACAACCCCTTTTGGGGATAATCAATTGCGGGAAGCTGAATGCCACTGCTCGAATAGCGCAAATCGCGCATTTCGCTTCGTCGAGCGTAAACGAGCGGTTTCAATAGACAAAAATGTTGGAACTACTTTAAGCATAGTTTTAACATAATTAGGTAAGAATCATAAGCATGTCGTTCGAGTTTATAACAGACATAAGAGGCTTTATTAAGGGCTTTAGAAAATGTCGTTCGTTTGCATAATTTATACATCCCATGTGGTATATTCAGATGCAAAAAAAAACATAATGTCCAACATAAGTCCAGTCAAACGCATTAAATTCAGTATTTTAGTTAATATCGTGTTCAATGTAATCAGTCCCAACCCAAACATAATCATTTTAACAAACTAATTATTCTTTCCTTTGTTTTTGGAAATAATGCCTTCCACACCAGTAGGGGTGAAATTGTACACTATTCTGGGTTAAAACTGACCGAAAATAACATTCTCCCTTTATTAATGGTTTGAACGAAAACCCCTGTTAACATTTCGGTGTGCATGTAGAACATATTTAAAATAATATTAGAGACTAATTTGCTTTTACCCGACTATAGGTACTCGTAGCGATTGGCAGGTTTCGTTTATATTCGTAAACTCCATGTACAATAGCGTTGTGCGCTGATACGGCCAAAAAGAGCGGACGTAAGCGAACTGGTCATATTAATAATTGAACTCTTCGTAGAAATTTAGTCTAAAATGTAGAGCATGAATTGAGTAATACGTGTTTATTTCTACCACAACAAAAAAATATCCGAGCAAATTATAAATCAATGCCTCGGCTAATCCCAATATTTCCTCGTAGATCACGCTCCCATATCAAATAACAAAGCCTCTCATTAGAAGCTTTGGTAATCCGAATCCGGTGTTTGTGCTCCGAAACATGATACCACCGGGTTATGCTTGATCCGTATACAAAGGGCTTTCAAAAACTTACAAAATGGCACCAGCGTAATGTGGGTCGGACTCAAAAATCGATACGATAAACCTTAAAATATGCAAATAGAAAATCGACTAAGAATGGCGCTGTTTTCATCCCCTCTCGCGGCATTCACTTAAATAGACTCCGGAGAAACACTTTGTTTATAATTCCCCCAAAGTTACCGAAACAATAACAGACTTCAAAGGGGAACTTTCGCATTAAGAACTCCGGGGCCTCGGACCGTTCTGGTCGCCTCTTTTGTTTGACTTTTCCGATTTTACTTCGGGAATAAAGGAAATTACTTCGCCGAAAGTAAACTGATGGTTAACGAGGGAGGGGGAGAGATTACGTAGGTGTCGAAGGTTAAGCGGTTTTCGCTGAAAGTTTCTACCGGAATTATGGGGTTAAATTTAAGCTCACCGGAGTTTTCCCCGGAACTGCCTGTGCCTAGCAACACGTCGATGCCACCGTCTGAGAGGATGTCGGCGTCTTGAGTGTAGATGGAGAAGGAGGAGTCTTCTTGGAGTCTCGCCAACATAACTGCCAAGCTGTTCCTACGAAAAAAAAAATAGAAATTAGAAATAGTATAACAGGGTCTTTCAACGAGAATTTTACCGTCGTCAATGAGGTAAGTTTTAATGAGTATTTTAATTTATTTATGAATTTATTAAAGTTTTAAATGGTAAGATGAGTTGTGTAATACTTTCAATTAAAAGTCGATCAATGCGGAATACGCAGGTATATTTTCAGTAAATTTACTTAAGCTCAACATAGACGACATACAAAAATATTTGTTGTATTAGCCACAGTTTTATATGATGTATTCGGAATGCTTGACACGCTGGCATGTGTGTAGAGCTTAACCAAATTTGTTGAAAATTTATAGACATAGTCTGACGTCTGTGGATCTGACGGTTGGTCGGTCTGTATATCGGATGGTTGGTTGATTAGTCAGTGACTTGATCGGTTGGTCGGTTGAAGTTCGGCGTTTGTTTTGTTGCTAAGCTGATGTCATAACAGTTCTTAGTTCTTAGTCTGTAAGATGTAAGACATGCATATTTCCTACCCGTTGCGTGTTGTCTAGCAACCCACGAGAAACAGTAATAACAATAAGAAAATGAAAAACTTTTTAAGCAGTTTTTGATTCGATAAGAAATAACAATAAAATTAAGATGTAGGACGTGGGACACATTTTGAAGTTTGTATCAAAAGAGGTCCATAGGGCCATAAAGGAGCTGAAACAAGGATGGACCGTTCCTGAGGGATTGAAAGTTACCTGTCGAGATCATCGGGCTCCTTGAGCTGCAACGTGACGTTCCCGTCGGAGGCGGTGGAATACATAAAAACGGCATGACTGCCGGTGTAGGGCAGCTGGAGGGGCACCCGTACTCCAGAGAATTCGTGCACGGCCTGCAAAAAAAAACTTCCTTAAACATTTAAATTTACAAGAAATGTTTATTATACAATCTGAAATCGTGCCCTTCCCCCTTTCGATTTCATAACATCCGCCAATGTTTGTCAGCGTCAACGTTGAATACTAACTGAAGAAATAAAATTTCAAATTATTATTGCACATGGTGTTCTAAATTGATTATTCATATAGGACATCCCCGTCAATAGTGACGATAAAAAAATCAACCTGGAAAACTGAAAATGTAAAACTTACTTACTCATGTCCTTGTTAATTAATTTTTTTTTTCAACAGCCGCATCACGAAAAATAAAAAAGTCATATATGTCCTATTCTAAATTTAAGTCACTCTCTTGCTTCTGGTAGAAATTTATTTAAGCTTAGATTATTTCTCTCATGTCGTCATAATTGAATCTCCTCAATGGGGCATCGGACAGGTCAGGACACATGTCCTTAGGAAGATTAATACCTGGACAGGCATCCTGCGTGTCAGTCGTGTGTAAACATGCCCGTTGCAGCCACCACGCGATAACGATTTTAAATCGAAACAGGGGCAATTATGTCAAGTGGGAGTAATGAATCTATTATTGTCCCCCGGTTAAAATGCATGAATGTGTTTGTTGGTAAATAACAGGAATAATTAACATGGGGGTAACTACACAATTCCGGGGGCGCGCCCTGATTTATGGTATATGGACAGGCAAAAACGGATACCTAATTGTTTCTCTGTCTCGGAGCCAGATGCCGCCGCTATTTCGGTCCTGCTATCTCTCGCATTTTAGTAAATTATGATGCTAAACTGATATATATGTATATATATATATATATATATATTTTACAGTTGGATCCGTTCCCGGGGGCAGCAAAACAAGTCCCCAAATTAAAAATAAACAACACACGCCGCCCGGTTTGTTTTAATTATTCTTGTCGGGGCTGCCGTGTTTTTGCCGTTGTTGCGGCCCAAAACGTTATTTGTTTTTAAACGTATATTATTGTAGTGGCTTGAAAAAAGGAACAACTACCGTCCACGACGTGTAACATGCATGATAAAA
This sequence comes from Euwallacea similis, assembly GCF_039881205.1. NCBI lineage: Eukaryota > Metazoa > Arthropoda > Insecta > Coleoptera > Curculionidae > Euwallacea > Euwallacea similis. The sequence continues at coordinate 3,810,303 of NC_089612.1, forward strand.
GTCGACATAATCCGCTAAGCGGAGCGTGGCAATTTCTCCCCAAGGAGTGCTCCCAACGACAAATAATAACGAGCAGAGTTAATTCTATTACCTCACTCGCTTTCAAGTTCAGTCCTGTGCACGTCCCGGAACCCATTCGGTGCAATAATTAACATGCATGGAAAGGGTCAGGTTATGGTTTATTTAGGCCCTTCTTTTTTGGCAAATTCAACCAGTGGCGAATCTAGGGGTAAAGCTAGGACTTTCTAGGAAAAGTTGTTTTTTTAAATTGGGGTTTTCAGTGCCGTAGCAAAACAGCGCAAAAGTGTGTTTCTTACCTTTTTTTTTTACCTCCCTGTGGAAACGTCCATGGATTTAGAAATTCATTCCAAATAATTTGATAAAAACATCTGTAAAAAGATAAAGTGAGTTACATTGATGTTATATCCCTTTCAGCCTCTAAACTCTCTAAGGGAATTAAGGGTTTCGGACTTCTGAAATTCTTGGAGATTTTTTGAACTTTTGGTGTTTTTTGTATTTTCTGTTTAGTCCTCGAGATACTTAAGAACTTCCTAGAATTGATATTGTTTATTAACTAAATGTGGGGATTCCCCAAAAATATTATAGTATTCTGAGATATTTTCGGAAAATATGTGTTATTCGTGACTTTCAAATGATTGAATTTGAATTATTTATGTTTTAGAAAGTGGTTTATTTCTATGTAGATCGACACGAATCCCAGTCTTGTATATGAATTGCCAGTTTTACTAGTTTCAAATGCATCTTTTTTCAATTACACCGACCAGTATTTAATAGAGACAGTGGCGGATTCATAGTAGTTGGGTTCGGAAACTCAGTACTACTCCGCCGCTGAATCCAACATTTGCGTATTATTAAAAATCGAGGAAATACCTTGCCAGCAGACTCTGTAGCAGCAGAATCGAAATATTTATATTTATAACTCAGCACGCGAGCGCATATTCCATAACACTGGAATGCAATTTCCGGAATATAAATAAAATTGCATTTTATCTGAAATGCGATAAAACTTCGTATTCACCTATACATAATATGAGTTATAAATAGAGCCGCATTTTATGTTGGATATATTCACACTATTACAGAGGCAAATCCCCTTTATGCAATAACACTCACAGCGGTGTGCGGAAAACGCAAAAATCGCATCAAATTCCATATGGTTACAGTGTATGTATACATATAGTCTTTTGGTTGATTTGAAAAATTATAGTTAGTCTTTCTCTAAATTGATTTATTCGTAGGGCGCACGATGAGCCAATGAATTCCCTTGTCAGTAAATTTTAAGTTTAGTCAATATTGTGGAGAAGCAAGAAACACGAGGAAATCCTTAGAAAGAGAGAGGGAGAGAGGGAGAGAGAGGGAGAAAGGGAGAGAGAGAGAGAAAGAGAGAGAGAAAGAGAGAGCACAGAGAAACAACGAAAGATTGTCTAAATAAAGTTTATGAATAGAAAATCTTCTCTCTTATATCTGGATAGAGAAAGTTTGCACACATCGTTGAAAGATCAGCCGAGCACTCAAAATTTTACATTTTCCCCGTTCTTGTTTTCTTTGCGGGATAAAAGCGGATTTAACTGAGCACGGAGATGTAGATGGAGAAATTCTACGTCGACCGAATCGACTTGGCCTGTTTACGTAAACGCCATTTTTGCAAAAGAAAAACGTGGTCATAAAATTGCTGCTAATAAGGAGCCCAAGATCAATACATGATTCGTAATAACAAGGAAGATTGGCCAGGCAGACAATAAATACCCAGGAGAGCACTCTCGTTCCATGGGCCCTTCTTGGACAACAATTCCTTAATCTTGGACGATTTGAAAGGAAACCGCGGGCAACAATTTCGAATTTACTGCCATTTATGTCGTAAATTCAGACTGCTGCCCAGGAAAACGAGAGATATCCCAATTTACAATTTTGGATTGTTCTCAGGAAAAGCACGGCCATTTAACCTCTCAACTTGTATGGATAGCTACTTAAGCGGACATTAAGCAGGACGTTCTTTATCTAAGCAGAACTGTCAGTCTGGTTTTAAGAGCGTTCGAATGGAAACATAAAACGCAAGGGCCGGTTTCTGCTCGCATATGGTCGCCCATAAAGTTTTATTTTCTTACAGTCAAATGATATTTGCCCGGCTTTAAGGGACTGGACTGGGACAAAAGAAGTGCCGATGCTGCACATATCACTGAAAAACAACAGCTTTTGCCTTCGGTCTTTGAAAAGAAAAGAAAGCAAATCGACTCGATTTCGATTTTTATTTTACGTCAGTTCACTTCAGATATTCACTACAAATCCACTTCATCTAATAGAATAAAGCTTTTCTTTAAACAACATTAAAATTTATCAATTCACCAATCATATCAATATTTCCCAATTTTAGAGTTACACAGAAGAGCTAAGAACATTTTTGAGAAGAAATTGCAGGGAGTTGTTACTTTAGGTTCCTTCCTTTTCAACCAATTAAACGCCAGTTTTTTTAATTACAATACCCTGTATAATTTTGACGACCATTTCGGAGGTACTGAACCCTTAAGAAAAATATTGAAAGAACATTTGCTGTGAATTGTTAGCTTAGGTTTTTTGCTCTGCAACCAACTAAAATCTGTTTTCTAAGTGCAACACTCTGTGTATTTTTTAATCTCTAATTAAAAATCGTGGAGATGGGAGATGATTTCTAGTATACATATATTTAAATTTATCTCTCACCATTTTGGAGTTACAGTTTGAAAAATATTGAAAAAAAAATGTGCTAGAAAATTATTAGCATTTTCCACTATCTTAGGGTTAATAGATCAAAATCCTGGCAACTTTTCCTAGAGGATACTATTCATAGAAACATCGAAATAAAGACGGAGCATTAATCAGTTGCATTAGATATGCCATCCAGGAAAACTTATAAGTAGGTTGGTTAATGGCTCTTAGAAACACAGATGCTATAAAAAAGACTTTCTAAAATAATTTGCTAGAATTGTCGGTTTAGGTATCCAAACTTAACTAGAAACGAAGTCCACTAAGGGCCACTTTCCGACGTCACTTTCAACTTATTTGTGATATATTTTTAAGTTTGCCTAGCACTTTTCACATTTTTACAATTTATTCAGGAACTTTTAAATTTACTTAAACCATCGTACAAAATACCTATAAACCTAAACGAAACTTTCCAATTTAAACCGATGTAGTAAACGTGGCCTTAAGGCAAAGTTTGCCATATTCATTGTTCCAGGCCCTTTTCCCTAATTCCGGAGCCACCTACAGGTGATTAGAGCTAACGAGGTAAGTTCGGCCCTAGAATAATACTGCCTCCCTTTTCAATTTACTTTTATTGAAGAACGGAGCGACTATAACAAAACATTTCCTTTAGCAAATTGCAGTGCTGCCATGGGACCGGACGAAGATATTTTTGTGCAATAAATAGTGTTAAGATTTATACTTTGAAATTCAAATATTTTTTAGTTTGATTTTTCAAGACTTTTGTTGCAAAATTCCTCCTTAAGTCGGTGTAAAATTGTTAAGGTTTCGTAGAAACGAAGAACAATAAGCTGAGACTTAAGTTTTTGCCCTTTTCATTGCAAATTACTGGAACATTTCAAATTATTCCTTTGTAAGAAAAAAAGCAACTCAAACCGGTCCTGATACTCTTGATCCTGCTCTCAAACCATAATGCCTTTATACGTATCGTTGAAAGCGCAAACATAAAATTCCTTTTTTTTTCTCTCGTTCCCTTTGATTTAATATTTACACGGTAAGTACTACTTGTTGAAAATATTTGAACTTCAGAGTATTCAATTATTTACTAAAAGTCGTTTATTCTTTGTATTGACAGAAAAGTTTCCACGAAATAATCAAAATTTTCCCATTATTGAATTCAAAGCAATGCAATTTTCGCATATAGAGCAATTATCATTTGCCCTAAAGCGCACTTGTGCACAGCCTCTCTAAAACGTTTTCAAAGGACCATTTCGACGCGAACACGCTGTATAATGCCCAGTTATGGTCCCGGATTCGTAATTTGTCAGTTAGTTTTGTCAAAGTTGTCTCTTTGCTTCCGGAGAATCCCGTTTTGCGGTTCAAACTATTACACTTTCGAGTTTAGGGTCAAAGTTGCAACTTTCCGCGAGGGGAGGGGAACAGTCTATGATATTTGGAGCTACGTGCAGACTTTGTAGGTCACCAGATTAAATTATGTTTGCATAGTGGTTTTGTGCCTAATTTGGATTATAATTTTATCGATTTATCGTAATAACAATAATAATAACGGGAAGCCCGGATTTAAATAAATTTAGAAGGTTGTGAGATAACTAAAATTACTTAAAGTAAACTTTTTTTTAAATATTTACTTGCTGATATTCTACTAAAAGTGAGACAAGTTCTTGACCAGAAGGCCATCGTATTAATATGACGTTATTTTGTCAGTTGACTAATATTTAAATTCTATAACACTTTACCCGGTCAATCGTATCTGTGTCTCTTACAGTTTCCAAGATCCCAATAGTATATACATTATCAATTGGGATCACACTATACAGTTTATCCTAGATAAGGATGAACAGCATGGGGATCTCGGAAACGGTAATAGATACAAAATCTTTTAAATTAGGACTTGCGGAATTTAAAGCAAATTAACAATTTGTTTTTATACCGGTTAAACTCCAAATAGTTACGAAGATATCCGGAAAAAAAACGAATTTGGCGGTCTTCATTTTTTGCAAATAACTCTTAGACGGTTAGAGTTAGAGGAGTTAAAGATTTTTCGTTAAATCCTTACATTTAGAGATAAATTACTAAATTCTTGATTTTCATACAGCCGCAATATCAAATATTTATATTTTTAAAATCGTCATAAAATTCCCTTTTTAGTCATGTATTTCATTGGTTTTCAATTGGTATTTCTTTCAAAAACTATGAGTTATAGCTACTAAAACATTTTTTGATAAGTCTGTTATGATCTTAACTTATAACAATACACAATACACAACAGTACACAATAAATAAATAAATATTTAAACGAATTATATTTCTTCAAATTAGACACTAGTCTTCTGAATATGGATTTTCCAGGTCGATAATATGGTTTACATGGTCAGAAATATGGTTTACATTGTGCAACTTTTCCCTAATTTAAGTGAGAGTATCTATTACCGTTTTTGAGATCCCCATGCTGTTTATCCTTATTTGAGAAACTGTATAGTTAGATAACAGTGATAGTTGAAAAACATTGGACAATTCAAATTCAATTACTTTGCATGTCAAATTATAGGATTCAATCACAATCATATGAATATCTCAAAAACCAGTAGATGTCGGTATAGGGAATTCTGTAGGTAAATAAACTTTAATGACTAGCAAATTTTAAAAAAATGAGTAGATATGCAGGAGATTCTATACGAAAATATTAATTTTTAGGATCCTAAATATTACGAAAGTAATCTGTCGAAATTGCAAATTAATGGTTTCATTAAGGCTTGGACCCTTCAAAAACCCATAAAACTACTCATGAAAAAGTATATTAAGGAATTGTCCTATGTGATTGGTATTGGGTTGGCAATTAAATTCGTTCAGTTTTTTAGTTTGGAATAAAACATTTTTTTTTTATATGCAAAACAAATTTTAATCAATTATATATTGACCATCTTTATTGATAACCTCTTGCCATCTCTCTACCAACTTCATTATGCTGCGTTCATAGAATGACTGTGGCTTATCAGCAAAAAAACGATCAAGGTGGTTTTTAACTGCATCTTCATCTTTGAAGGTTTTTCCTTTCATTGAATTCTGCAGCGACCGAAATAAATGAAAATCGGAAGGGGCAAGGTCCGGTGAATAAGGAGGATGAGCCAAAACGTCCCAGCCAAACTAGAGTAATTTGTTCCGCGTGGTCAAAGATGTGTGAGGCCTAGCGTTGTCATGATGGAAGACAACACCCTTGCGATTTGCCAATTCTGGCTGCTTTGTGCGAATAGCTTCTTTCAATTTCGTTAATTGGGAACAGTATAGGGTTGAATCTATTGTTTTTCCAGATGGTAGTAACTCGGTGCCCTTAAAGTCCCACCATACGGAGAGCATTATTTTCTTCGGATGCAATCCCACTTTCGAGGTCGTTTGTGGTGGCTGGCTGCTGTGTCCCCATGATCTTTTGCGCTTAACATTTTCGTAAATGATCCACTTTTCATCACCTGTTACTATTTGTTTCAAAAATGGATCGCTTTCTTGGCGCTTCCGTAACGAATCGCAAATGGATATTCGGGTGATCAAGTTAGCTTCGGTTAATTGATGCGGTACCCAAACATTAAGTCGAGAAACGTATCCTAACTGATGCAAGTGTTTTTCTACGCTTGTATGAGATATATTCAATTTTGTGGCAATCTCTCTTACCGATTGGGATGGATCACTCTCGACTATAGCTTTTACGTCACTTGAGTTAATCTCAGTTTGACGACCGGAACGGGATGCATCGTCGATATCAAAATCTCCAGAACGGAATTTGGCAAACTACTTTTGACATATACGTTCTGTTAAGGCACCATTTCCATACACACGGCATATCTTTTTATGAACATCGGCGGCTCGTTTGCCTTTTTTAAAATAATAAAACAAAATGTGACGAAAATGCACGTTATTTCTTTCCATGTTCACCGCTACACTATATGTACGATACTTATGATAGCCAAACCAAAGTTCGTAGAAAATATAAGAGAAATCTGATCTTGCATGTGTTTATTTAATTTGCTTGATAGCATTCAGAAAAAAAAGCAAATCAGCATGAAACTTATATGGAAAGAAAACCGAACGAATTTAATTGCCAACCCAATATATTCATAATATTCACTAATATCTTTCAATTCTAAATTGTAACCCCCTTTCCTCCTATTTTTTGAGATTTGTTTATTTTTGTAAATGTTGTTTACGTCAACGGTAGTGCAAAATGGCCGATTTTTTAAAATTGAAATATGGATCAAATCACATTTCAAATTAAGACTATTTCAACAACATTTAATGTTAAATTAAACTACATTTAGTGGTGTAATATAATTTAAAATCGATCGATTAATTTTGAAGAGAAAGAGCTACAAATAGAAGAAAATAAATGTCGAAAAAATGCAATACAAATCAGTACACCTCCTGCGATGGACAAGTGTAGCCCATTAGGGTCACAAGATAAAACCGCCCTTAACCATTTAAACTACATTATTCTTCCTCACAATTTTCTGTGAGCAATTGTAAGGCTGATTATTGCAAATTAGCATTTTAGTGCAATAAAAATGTCAAATTACAGAAGTTTGCAGATCTATTAACCCAAAAACTTTAGTTAATGTAAGGCAGGAATTTGTTGATAGATTACATTTTTGTCAGGAGCTCATTTCGAATATTTAATTTAATAAATCTCTTATTAACAAACAGGTTTTTTTTTAGTATTTAGGTACTATGAAACTGAATTTATATTGCATTTTTTACATTAATTTTTTTCTATTTAGAGCTCTTCTTCTCAAAAACAAAACGATTGATTTTATTATAAACCACATTACTCCATTAAATGTAGTTTTGAAATAACTTTAATTTGAAGTATCACTTGACCCATGTTTAAATTTGAAAAATCGGCCATTTTTCTTTACCAGTGAGGTACGGAACATTTAAAGGAAAAAATAAACGTCAAAAGACAGTATTTTTAGTCGCATTTAATGCCGATTTTGATTTTTTGTTTAAATAAAGGTTTGTTAAAAAGTTAACAATTTAGAGCCGCACGGTATATACAAGTAGGATGTCCAAGGGAATCTAACAAAAGGAAGAAAGAACTTATGAAAGGGACAAAAAATCAAAATTTACTACGGTTGATGATTCAGTAATTTTTTCTTGATTATTTGTTCTTGAATTTTAACCAAAAAAAACTTTATTTAAAAGTGTTTACATATAAAACTAATATATATATTTTATATAAATATTAAAAAATATTTCAGAAAGCCTCTATTGACAGTTACTATAAATATAATAACAAATAAAATAATAAAATGTTCATGGTTTATTCGATGAATTTAACCATATGTTCGTTTTTTTCCTACTGATCCGTGTCTTCGAAGAGTATAAAACCGAAATCGATTTAGTTAATTTCGAGTTTTTATTACGGTTCCTCGGGGTTATTGGAGAATGTTTAACCGATACCCAGAGAGTTTAATTTTCGTGCGTCATAGGCAAGTTTTAGGTGCGACCGTTAAAGAAAAACCGTAAACGTCGAACGTCGTCTCGTTTTAACGATTCAGAAGTTTTAACCTTCGAGCCCTTATAACAGCGCCAAATGGATCCAGAAGTTGAGCTCCTCTTTAATGGTTTTTCCTACTTAAGGTATCAGTTACTTTAGAGTTATTTAAGTATAGTTTGATGAATGTAGATGACAGAAAAGTTCTTGATATACCTAACGGAAATTTTGCAAGTTACTATATGTGTTGTCAATCGAAGATACAAAGTAATACATCGACCGAACATTTTCAAATTACTTCTTTGGATTATCTATAATGTACGATGACTTTATTAAGTTTGTCCAGCTTTTCCAGACCCTTTTTTCAAGTTCATGGCATGTTGTACTGTTTTAACAAGAATTAGAATTAAAAGCGACACTCGGATGGAGTGGAGCTAAAAAGAGAACATCGGGAACAAAGGGCCTTTAAATGAAGTTTAAGATCAGAAAATCCCTTTTTTATTTCGCGAGAATAAAGTTTGTGCACGCCGTTTTGCCAGGAGGGTTGCCCCAGATTTTTTTTCATTCTCTTTAGTAATGATTTACGAATAAATTGTTTATTTGAGAAATGTGAGAGTTCTTGTACGCCTGCTCTTGTTCAAGTGGTCTATTGTTGGAGATGAAATAAACGACAAACAAGAGATAAGGTAACCTGAATGACAACTTTCTATTTAGTTCCTTCGGCAACCCGCTGAAAATAACCTCCTCTAAGGTAAGACGGCTCCTCGGAATACAACTTAAATCCCCCCTTGCTATCGAACTTTTTCCTAACGGTCACATTTAATCTCCTTCCGAGAAAAGAAACGAAATAAAATCCTCCGTAGGACTTAACATCTTAAGCCCGTTGTTTGTTCATTATTATTGTGTTCGGGGTGTACACAAAGAAGAAGTTTCCCGAGCAAAGAAACCGAACACAACTTTCTAAATGCTTTTATTCTAAAACAAATATAAATTCTAGAGCTTTGAGGCTTTCTCCCGAACTTCCGATGCGCCTTCAGGCCAAATACGTACTCGGCCACAAAAGTGGGTTTTTACACGAACACTAGGTTTAATAAAACCTTAATTTTTTACTACTGGATGATTTAAGCAAACCAGGGTATGATCCATCAAAGCTGAAGAACCAAATATCCTCCGTATTAGACGAGTGGGTAGATCAAAATAATTATTCCACCAAATTCATTTTTTTTTTGGTTTGATGCTCAAAAATCTACCTTCTGTCACTCACGTCAAGTGTCAACTTGACATGATTAACCAAAAGGCGGATAATAAAATCACCCTGTATATATTTTGAAGACGTTCGAAACGACCGCTTCATTAGATTTATTTAACGTGAGTCTGTTAACTACAAATTAAGTCATTTTCTTGGAATGCCTCCAAATGTGCCGTATTTATATCGCGGCTGTTTATCAAACATCCCGTACCGGCCTACACGGAGTGAATCATTATGCGAATGTAAATGTAATGTTTTTATGTAATTGCACACCGACACTAAACAAAAATACGCGATCCCTAAAAATACTCTGGAAATGAATCTGTTCACCGAAAACAAAACCAACACATGGACTGAGCTCGAATGGAATTTGAAAGTCTTCTTGTCTGAAAGATAACACGCTCTGCAAGTGTCAACGAGTCGAAATTAAGTTGTTTTTGTAAGAAAAAATGACGGAAAACATAATGATAAAGCAGCCTAAATTTATGGCCCAAAATTGAAATTTATGTATTTAAAAAATTGGTTTGGTGTTAGCTTGATAGCATTTCTCCATTTTGATCCGGTAATTAAAAAAAATTGCAAAACCATGAAATCAAATTTAATCAAGTGCATTATACAACAGTGGTCGAAAGGTTAATTCAGATTTTAGCTTGGTAACATGAGATTCAATTTTTCGACAGTTTGGGCCTAAATAAACGAATTCCAAAAAATAAATATAGAATTTCACAATTACTGACCATTAGGCTACATAACTAAAATATTAACATTTGAATTTTTTTCAGACTTTTGGAGATTTTTAACCCAACGAATTCGAGACATTTAACATTTTTGCCTTGAATTTTAGTATCTTAGCTGTTTGGTCCACGTGCTGATAAAACTACAATACATAATTAAAGAAACTTTGTCTGGCATGGGGCAATTTTTTGCTCTTAAGTTCACGAACTTTCCTTTCGAATATTGGATGTATATTTTCCATAAATTACAATTTTTGCCTCAAATGTTAAAACCTTGTAGACGACATAATTGGAGTGACAAAATTTTAATTTTTACCTCGAATTTAAAAACGTTACCTTTTTAGTCCACGATTTGAAAGCACAAAATTTCAATTTATTTCTAGAATATTTGCGTTACGAACTGAAGGTTCAGAATTAAAAATTTCGCCTTGAATTTGAAGATTTGAACTTTGTTCCCCACACCCAAAACTTCATCAAAATTCGTTTTCGAAATTTAATCTTCTAGGTCTATATAGTTGAACCTAGAGTTTTTAAATTTAGGAATTATTGACCTTCTTGATTTATGAATTGAAAATTGCAATTTATTCATAGAATTCGAAAATAGTTAAGTGATTCGTGAATTAGAGGTAGGGTCAGGTGGGGCAAGTTGACGATGCTAAGGGGCAATATGATGTAAAAATATGACATGATCTTGATGAAAATAAAAATGCATGGATAATAAACTTCCATTTATTGGCTTTGAGGCAAAACAATATTAATGGAAAAGTATTTTCGGAAAAATGATGAAAAACGTGATTATATTTTTTCGTAAATTTCGTCTTCTTACACCAGTATGGGGCAAGATGACGTTCACATTGCGGCAAGATGGCGAAATATAAAAAAAAATGAAATTAAATGCTTTGATTTTACTTGCTTTTATTTTTTAAAAGCTTGCGTTGGTCTTCCTCTATTTTCTTTCTTCTTTTTCGCGTTTCTATTTTTCTTCATATTCTAAGCGTTTTTTATTCGTGAGGAAGTTATCACGGAAGCTTTTTAAATGATATTAAATGGCCCTCTTGCCAGGATCGTCGATTACACTTTTACGCTCATATTTTCTTACCATCTGTGAAAAATACGCTATGACGAGTTCGTCATCTTGCCTGCATCACCTTGCTTCCGGTGTACATATTCAAGAATTTTTTGTCAAGATTTAAAAAACCTTGAAATTAGAACAATACCTGAAGAAGATTTTAATTATTGAGAAATTTCTTGGAAAGATAAGAATATTTTTGACCAAAATTTACCTTTTTGTAGAAAAATCCCTTATTTTCGAGCTGACATTTATTACATCGAACAGCGGTTTTTTAAAATTTTGCGGTTAGATATTAAATAAATAGATTCAGTCGCCATCTACTGGCTTACATTATAACTTCATACATTCATAACTTCGTACATAAAGGTTTCAAAAACTGTCATCTGACAAATTAAACATCTTTCAGATTTTTAGATAAGTTGAGTTTGTCATTTTAGCCCGTACGTTATCTTAGCCCATACGTCATCTCGCCCCACCTTACCCTACAGAATTTTAACTTTCTGGTCCACAGAATTTGAATCTTCCTTTCGAATTTCTAAAGTTTTCACTCAATTCACGCAGTGAATGAAGATAATTTGAATTTTCGCCCCGCATTTCGAATCATTATTGTTTCTTATGCACCTTAAAACGTACGTGTTTTTACAATTTCATCGCAAAATTCATTACACGTATTGCATGGGTATATTGCGCTTCCCATGTTAAAACCGCTTGATGTTATTATTAATTTATCGTTCAATTTACAACCAATAGTAAATTAGAACCCTGCCATTGTTTCGGCGGTTAGCCTTGTAAAATGAATATTTACAATTATGTCTGCAAACAACCATTTCCATCGTTTTTTCGGCGCAAATAATTTAGTTTCGCTGCGAATTTAACCGTAATTACACCATCGGCTTTGACAACCTGCCTGCCAGTGCATATATTTAATAAGCCTAATGGACCGAGTCCCGAAAGGCAATTTGAACGTATCTTGAGCCACTATCAGTAATTACCTCCAACCTTAATAGGCCAAAATCAATAGGCACACATTATACGGTCAGCTTAAACCCCGATTTCCCTATATTCGGACACAGGACATCACCTACTCGTTACAGCCTCAGTGACGGGAGTGCAACCAACCGACCAACCAACCAACTGAAACCAATAGGTTTCGAGCTTGATCCTGTCGGGCAATTTTGTCTCTTTTTGTCATTATTTTCGGGGCGACGCAAATCCGGCTCTGAGAGATTCCCGGCCGGAACATCAAGAGAGGTTAATTAGGGCCCGATATGCCCTTTGAAACCCGCCTTAAACACGCCGTTGACTTTGCACGTATTAAGCAATAAATCTGGCGAAATTGAATTTCTAAATTCTCGGTTATGACGTGCTTTGTAAATTATTGTCATCATAACTGTCGGATGTCGGCGAATTTAGGGCCGGGCCGGGTTTGCGGCCCCCGCCATGCAGATTACTGTGTCTGGTGAGACCTGTCGCTTATGAGTGCGCGCTAAATAATTTTAAGTACTGTCGGAATGACGAAGGAGCACACGAATTTTCCGGCACTGAAACGCGCGGGAATTTAATATCACCAAAGATCCAGCTGGCACAGACTTCTCAGGTGAATATGACCGTTAAACGTCACTCAGACAGAAAGTCCCGCAACAGTTTGTAATAATTATTCAACCCAGTTTCGAGAAACTGACTGCTAAAGTGTTAAATAGTTGTTTAATTGCTAGAAATTCGACTGTGCTTTAACAAGTGGTCCAAAGCAGGGATGCAACAATTGAACAATACGTAATTTGTGTAGAATGGCAGTTTTACTATCAATAACGCCATTTATTGACGCAAGTTTGCGACAAATGACAGATAAACTGTCTCGCGCTTGTGATTCAAAATTCCACTGATTATCTGTCATAGACCTACCGTATTGGCCATAATTATTGCAACTTTTAAAATTGATTTATATTTTTGTTCATATTTAAGGGACAAATGCGCCACCCTATACATACATCCTTTATTGAACTACCTTTACTTATCAGAGAAAAGGAATGTATTATCTTCTCTTATATTCACTGGTATAAATACATTGTGTTTCTATGCTGGCCAAAATAATTGCAACTATTTATTTTTTCGTGTTTTTTTGAGAAAATTTTGCTTCTCAGTTCTCGTATTTAATTCGACTATTGTTTACTGAATTTTACGTGGCTCGAAGTAAAACGTATAGTAGTGATATTAGAACCAGAGTGATTCATTTTTATAAGAATGGTCTAAGGCAAGTCGAAATAGCCAGAAATTTACAGCTTCATAAATCGACAGTGTCGAGAATCGTCAAACAATTAGTTTGTACTGGTAATATAATACCATTAAAAAATACTGGTAGATCAAGAAAGTCCTCCAAGCAATTGGACTGAAAGATTTTAAATATTCCGAAAAGAAGTCCTTTCCTATCTTCAACGAAAATCTTGGGTGAAATCGACCAAGCACGATCATCTGGCCTTTCAAGTCGAACAATAAAGCGAAGACTTTGTGAAAATGACTTGAATAGTTATACTGCCAAAAAGCCTTTGCTCTCGAAGAAGAACATTAAAGCTAGACTCGAGTTCGCTCAAAACTAGACTTATTGGATACCAAATGATCGGAAAAGGGTCGTATTTAGTGACGAGTCTAAGTTTAATTTATTTAGAAGTGATGGTGTGGTTTACGTAAGGCGAGCTAAAGGCCAGAGGTTGGATCCAAAATACACTTGTCCCACTGTGAAACATGGCGAAGGATCTGTATTTGTGTGGGGATGCTTTTTGTCATTTGGTATGGGTCCTCTGCACAAAATTAAGGGAAGGATGGACAAGTTTATATACAGAGACATTTTGAGGAACATTTTGGAATCCTATATAGATGAGGTCATGCCGCTTAAATTCACCTTTCAACACGATAACGATCCAAAGCATGGTTCTAAATTAGCCAAAGAGCGGTTAGAACAGTAAAAAATGCCTATTATGAAGTGGCCGTCCCGAAATCCTGATTTCAATCCAATTGAGAACTTATGGGAAATCTTGGACCAGAAAATTCCAGACCGAAAAGTTCAAAATTATACGGAATTATTCGAATTACTATCAAAAGCTTGGTTAGAAATGGATACAGCTATAATTGAGAAATCAATTAACTCTATGCCAAGTAGAATGGCAGATGTAGTGAAGGCTAAAGGATATTACACTAAATATTAAAAATTTGTTTTATTTTTCATTGTCATAGTTAATTATTTCAGCAAAACAATTTAGTTGCGATAATTTTGGCCAGCATAGAAACACAATTTGTTTATACCAGTGAACATGAGACGAGATAATACATTCCTTTTCCCTTGTAAGTAAAGGTAGTTCAATAAAGGATGTATGTACAGAGTGGCACATTTGTCCCTTCAACTTAAACAAAAATATAAATTAATTTTCAAAGTTACAATAATTATGGCCAATACTGTACATATTCCGCCAACATCATGTGTTGCATTCTATTCAGATTCCTTGACATATCACCAATGGAAAAAATAAATGGAAAATATTATTGTCTACATACTTTATACACATAGATGCACAGATCAGGTAAATGAAAAACACCTACGCAAAGTTTAAGTAAACAGTTCCAGGACAGTCCAGGATAATTACATTTCTGACGTAAAAGCCAATGAAAAGTACAATATTATTGGAAGATGATCAGATAAAGCTTGCTGCGAGAACAGAGCAAGTTCCTTATCCTATTCGTATAGTTAAGAGAATATCTACAAAAGTTTACTGGCGCCACAATAAACTGTCAAAACATCTGCAGACTGGACCGGATTGACTTCGATGGCAAAAATACCCAAACACGTGTAAATATGTAGTGAGATCTACTCTACTTAAAGCAAGAAGAAGATTTTGTTATAAATAACCCTGGAATGACCGAGACGTAATAACTCCATCGCTCATCATCACATGACTCAACCGACGACTACTGTTCCGTTTGGACAGTTTCCCTTTAATGGAATTCGATCCCTGATTGGGCAAATGCACGACAAAAAGTATTGTCTCGACTCATATTTTAAAAATGAACGGAAATGAAATATGACGCGGTCGCTCGGAACGGCTCTATAATTCAATTTCCTTTTGAACGATACAACAACAATAAGAGAGACTAGAAAAGACCGTAACGAGATCTATACATGGGCGCGCTAAATAAGAAGCAGTGGCCCGTTTCGGCGATATTTAGTATATTCTTCCTCCTTTTCGTGGCGGAGGTACCCCGCACGTGACGCAACCGGGTCGACAGTGATAAATGCCCTCCTTCTGCATTCAACACAGGAAATGAATAATGTAATGGTAAAAATGGCCCAAACGTCATGAGATATGATCGAATGCTGGACGCGGACGTTGCCACCATTCGATGTTTATCTTTAAATTCTGAGAGTTGTGGTATTTGTGCAAAGAGTCTGGCAGCAAAAAGTTAATTTTCTCGTTGGCTAAACGTGGAACGCGATTTATGGCACAAGTGGTGTGTTGAGGCATCCACGCAAAAGCCATTAGATCCTCGTTTGTTGGGGGAAAAATGGCATACGCAAGCTGTCTAATTACCACACAGTGCTAATGTCTAAGAGCCACGAAATTGTTCTAGGGACGCTTAATGGGATCGGAAATAGTTATATTTCGTAACAAGTGAGGAAAATTGTCCTTGCGCGCACGCAATTGTAGTTGGCCGAGTGAGGCACAGATGCTTTGACCCATAATAATGATAGGAAATATTCCCATTAAGGTATAATAACTTCTTTGAGGTTATAATACCTGCGCTGTAAACAAAAATGACGGAGGGTCGCGCTCTCACTGTCCCGCTTTGATTACCGGTCACATGCTTTTCGTTTCATCGTGGACACCTCGAGTTTGAATATAATATAACAGTTTCATTTTCATTTATAAAATTACTTTGACCACCGTGTGCAAGTTTTCTGAAATTTCTTTATGTTATGTTGTAGCTCCTGATTTCGGCCTTCAATTACATCACCAGGGTGTTCTTTTCAAATTAAAAAATTGATAGGTTTTAGACCGATGAAGGAAAAGAATGTAAAAATGTTTGTAATTTATATGTATATGCGTGGGCAAAGGGGTCGCTTTAGTGCGCGAGCGAAAAAATGACAATAATGAACTGTAAATTTGTAATTCAAAGAGTATGACAATATTGATATCACATGCTCTATAGAAACAACATTTTCACAAAACTCCACGTTCATTTTGTTAATAATTTAAAGCTCTTTGATATTCGTCCAGTTCAACATAACGTTTGCTTTCGTTTTTGGAGCGAAAATTAAAACCCACGGACACCGACCGTCAAAACTAATATTTCCAGGATCGGGATGCAATTATTACAAAATTTTCCAGTTTCCACAATTTTCAAAAACAACATTATCGTCGATAATTTATTTCACAGTCGCGTTTGTTTGTCGCAACAACCAACGTTATAGAGTAGATCGCGCCCAAAAGTTCGTGTGGAAATTTGTAATTTTCTCGGACGAATAACTCAAGAGAGAGACACCTGAAAGCGGATGGTTGATGGATGATATGTTGAGGACAAGGCAGGTAAAATATAAGCGGATCGCATTTGTAGGCAGGGAGGCCCGATGATAAATTACCCGGGATGGGTTGTGATTTTTCCATCATGACTTCTATCCTATTTCATCTTGAAATATTTCCCCAACTTTCATTTATTACGCGTCGCCCCCAAAGTTACTTTAGAATACCGTCGGAACGGAGCTTGAAAAATGTATTTTCTCGAAAGGGCTTTTGCTATTAGCCGTAGGAAAGCAGATTTAATTTAAATGTTCGCGGGAAAACAATAAACGAGAAGCCCATGAAAGCTCCCCCAGATCCTCTCAGTCTTAAATTCGACCCGGTGCAAAATTGCCGGAATCTACGAAACCCATTGCGAGAGCCGAATGTTTTCGACGCGCCATTAAATTATACAAACGCGATTTTGATGTAAAATTAACGATTATTCTAAACAGCCTCGAAAAGCCGTTATTACTAATTATTTCGCAGTGGCACAACAGTAAACGCTCATTTCGGTACTTAAGCGGATTAAGTTAATTTCCTTTTTTCTGGGCCGCAGTTAAGATATGAACGGATATTATGCAGCTTTGTTTTAACACGAGGTCTGCAACAAAGGCACTCGACGTTAATTGCCAGTTGAAACTCGAAGATATCGCCAATTATATTTTGCTTAAGTAGGGGAACAAAGGAGGAATAAAATTGGTAAATCAAAGACCGCAAAATCGTTCTTCGTAACACAAACGGGATATTTTTACTGAAACAATAATTTTAATCGATTTGGGGGAGAAATATTAAAAAGCGAGACATTTTTTATGAAAAACGTCACACTAATTGATTTTTCAGTTTTCCAATATTAGTCCCTTTGTGTCGAACGGGCCTGATCGTTTACGCCCCGTTAACTAGCAATATAATTTTAATACAATTTATCTGTTTTATTTCCGTTAGCGACGTAAAATTCTTATCGTCAATTTTCTTTTGGTTGTAAGCCGATAAAGAGGGAGAAATGAAATACTTTCATTTTTTGGGTTCGGTTTCCATTTAAAAAATAATTTTGATTTCTCTGTATAATTTTTCTTCGGTTTGTCTACGCCATCTTGTAGTTTCAGATTCCGACCTCAAATTACCTCAGCAGGATGTTTTTTTAAAAGTTAGAAATAAGTAAGTTTTAGAACGACGAAGGAAGGAATTTCGAACGATCAAGTGTATTTCTTTTTTTTTGGATTGTAATTAAGATATAAAGAGATATTATGCAGCTTTGTTTCAACACAAGGTCTGCGACAAAAGTATCCAATGTTAATTGTCAGTCGCAACTCGAAGATATCGCCAATGGTATCTTTGTTTAAGAAACGGAACAACGGCGGAATAAAATTGGTAAACAAACATTTTCACTCGCTGAAATCCATCTGCGGCCCATTGTCAGACTACGCACACATACTGAGCGAAAACCCAACGAAAAAACCTAAATTCAGTATATACAAACAACAGAATAGGTTGCTCTAAGACTGATTACAAAAATAAGACACCCAACCAATTACTATACGAACGTACACACATGACAAGAATAACTGAAAGACTGTAACAAATTTAGGAAGGATGGAAAGAAAATCTTCACAACTGGACCATTCCGAACCCTCTTTATCTTACAAGACAAATAAGACAATCCCGCTCCATTTTCTCTTCAACTAGTTTATTGGAGCATTCCTAACTGTATTTTTTCTTTTCTCTTCTTTGCATTTTTTTCATGATTATTTATGTTAAATGTAAGTGTTTTGATAAAGCGGCAAAGGTAGAAATGGTTGTTAGCCTTTTTCTCTGGAAATAAAAATTTTATATAAAATTAATATAAAGAGCGATGAAATTTTTATTAAAAGCGCAGCACTCATTGATTTTTCAGTTTTCCAATATTGGCCCCTTTGTGCCGAACGGGCCTCATCGCTTACGCCCTGTTAACTAGCAATATAATTTTAATACAATTTATCTCTTGTATTCCTGTTAACAACGTAAAATCGTTATCGCCAATTATCTTTCGTTAAACAGCCATTCAGCACGTCATTCCGTTATTTAATTGGATTTACCACTGTACGAACCTTTTTTGGACCGCAGCAGCTGCAATGCAGTGTTTCGATAACTCTTATCCTACATCCGTCTAAATGTTCGATTTTGTTTGTCATGTGACAAAATAAAGATTCTATAGCTTATCGCTTAGCAAATGAAAAATGAATGAGATGCATATTGATAAAACTGTTACCTTTCCTTTGAGCTTCACTTATACCAGTATTCGGTCCCTTCTATGACGATTTTACGTTGGGACCACCTGCAGTGTGTTCTCTTTAATACTCTCAAATAGTTTAGAAACGAGTTTTCTCTTTTTAGACTTGCACGACATTTCGTTCTCTCCTATGACCGGCGTCTGGAGCAACTTCGAGATCGGCGTGACTCTTGTTTCTCCCCTTTGTAATAAATACTTGGGGAAATATGCCCATGTCTCGATCGAAACCTTGAAGTGCCCATCTCCAATTAATTTCAACACTTTCAATCAGGAATCTAGAATTTTGATGAATGTCCAAAAATAATCGTACATGTTTAGTACTATTTAGACCAAATTAGTTCAGGTCAGTTGCTGCGTTTAGTGGTTTAATTTAGAGTTTTAAAAATAGAGGACATTTGGGAATTTATTACTGAAATATAAAATGCAAAAATTCATCGTCTACTGATTGAGGATTACAATCAACTGTGTGTTTATTACAAAAGGGTAAATAAGAGTTGCCTATCTCGAAGCTGTTCCAGAGGCCGCTCCAAGGGAGGACGAAATATGCAGAAGTAAAAACACAAAAAATCCTTTCTGAATGAGATATAGTAGAATCTGCATGAAACAAGTTCCCATAGAGAAGTAGAATACAAAGATAAGAGGCGCAACATTAATTCCAATAAACATACATTAAGCGCCCTGGGAGAGGGTAAGATAAGCTAGAAAAACGTCCAACTATATAATAGTCTAATTGGTCTCGGTGTGTATCTGGCTCCGGCCAGCAATAGAGATAGCGATAAAGTGGGAGTTTGAGCATATCTATGTCCAATTACAGCGGAACTCGCATACTAGGACCGTGGAGGGGCATTAATCTCCATTTACGTCTTTATGGGCCGTTGCATGACTATATTGCACCTTCCTGTCACAGATTAAAGTCCCCCATTTTGTGCGCTTCAATTTTTTTTGGGTCGCCTGTTGTCGGTTGGAAATTCCATCTCGCAGTTTCCCTCCTCGGTGGCTTCGGTTCGATTTTTATTTTATTTGCGACATCGATGGGTCTCCTGATTGCCGATATAAAATTTTACGACAGTTTCAAACGTGATCCAATTTTATTTACCTTGAGGAAATCGCATGCAATTCTTCAGCAACTTTTATGCCGGCGCGGCCGTAAATTCGGCTCCATCATAGGGAATGCGTCAGTCGGGATTCGCCTTCACGCAAAAAAAAAAAAAAACTTGAAAGTGAGCATTCGTTTACCTAACGGGGTTAAGCTCTCACGTACTGAAAAACCACTCACTCAATTTACTCCCCATTAAGCCCTAATCCGTCCCTTTTTAATTAAACGCGTACTAATTGCAAATAAGTTTTATTATCCGCCTTAATTAAAAATAAATTTCGAGTAAGCCCCCACAGAGGCTCACCGCTACAGAAAAGAGCCGACACGGAAAATGCTAAATTAAATAGACGCAATGCTGTTGGAGGATTACAAAATTGATTACTTGGGTAAAGAAAAGTTCACACTTTTCTTCTTGTTTTTACGTTCATCAAAGTAGACCAATTTGTTACGCGTTCATGCAAACAAATTTACTCTTGGAGATCCTCTCTAAAAAAGGCGTGTTAAGCGATTAAAATTGCTCCAAAAAAATTCAATGAAAATAATCACATATCGCCCGAATAAAAATATTTAAACTTTATTCTTTTAATTTATTCAAACCAGTGTTAAAGCTTATTTGAAGCGTGTGAATATCAAATAAGTTAACTTCGCTTGAACAAATCTATTCTAACTCTATGTCCTTCTTGCACGTTTTTTTGATAAACATTGAGTCTTGAATGATATGAAATTGTTATATCTCGAGTTTGTCATCTTTATCACAAATATGCTCGATTTGGGTAATAGACACAAAAAGAGAAAACTCTTTAATTGCTGATGGTCTCCTATAGGTGATGTAAAAAATAAAATTAAAGCCATCGGAGAAACGTCCTCTCAAAAAGCTGATTATTTTTACTCAACAAAGAAGACATTTATAAAGAAGAAGGCACATTCAAACTACCTGAAAGTAAACTAGTAATCACTCTATGGATTTTTGAAATCAGGAGAGATAAGTCAAAACATTTCCTGGATTCGTGCCGGATGGATGAAATGGAAAACTTGATTCTCCGCCCAGTGGTTATCTTAACTTGAAACAGAAGTTTTCTCGTTTGTCAAGTTGAAACCGAGCCTGTTCCTTCAAACCTTGAAAGATGACCCTGGAATCCTAGAGATCTCCGTCTGGGATCGGTTGGTAGAGCCTTGGTCAAGTTGAACGTTGAAAATAAATAATTTATTTAGTAATACTAATATCATAGTAATTTCGAGACTCACTAAAGAACAGCGAAGCTTGAATGGAAAGCTCCGGAATATCTTTGCATTTGTGATAGAATTGAAAGAACAAGTTTCCCTCAAGTAGTTTAACTTGAAATTGTAGCATTTACTCAGCAATTTGGCGCAGCCTAAACCTGACAAAATGGAGTGAATTTTAAACTTTGAAAGATAGAATCCTGGTTATCGCAGATTTTTAGATCTTCAGGTAAAATTGAAAGGAATAGGGAATCTAAAACTTTATTTTGGCTCAACGAAAATCCACACAATAGGGACGGTGTGACAAAGAAAGAACCCTGAAACCTGGATAGAGATTTGCGTCAGGAAACTGCCCTAAATGCGACACTGCGACAAATAGATACGTCTGCATAAGTTTATTTTTTCAAGGCAATATCCAGGGAAGATTTGCTGCAGGAAAGTAAACTTCCTGATGGCTTAAGAGATTAAGCAGCAAACTCGCATGGTCTCAGTAAATGTCTCTTTGAATGAATTGTTAATAATTCATACCGGATATTTCAATATAAGAAGGAGAATACACAACAGAAATCATTGTTATGCGTTCATTCAAAATTGAGCAGAGTTACGAGCATGAGAGTAAAGTTAAATCTTAATTCCAGGGTTTTAAAATAATTATTGTTTAATGTAAATGTTCCCCTCATATATTTTGCTAATCTTCCGAGAGGAGCAAGCTTTCCAAGATTAACTCGTCCCGTTTAGCCATTCGGCGCGTTAATTATGCATTTTCGCCTTCTTCAAATATTTATTATCCTCGTCCGAGCTTTAATTACAAAGAATCACACTGACGTGGTTGAATCTTTGAAAGAGGTAAAAAATCATCGTATAGTGTTTGCGAACGTGCACCGATTAGCCTGGATCTTATTTAGCATCGAGCAACAAGGGCTCCATCGTCATGGGCACTGCTTGATAACAAGTAATTAATTTCAACAGCTCCATCGCCTCGGCCAACTTGGAGGGCTTTCGGGTTAAGTACACTGATAACGTTTGTTGGTGCAGACCAACAGCTTAAACTCAAAGATCACTTAATTATCGACCGTCTACTTTGGATTGAGATGACCGACCTGGTTTACGAGGGGGGTCATTAATCCGCAGCTGTAAATTTTCCAGTTGCTAATGCATCCCCTCGTTTAGTTAACTCCGTTCGGAAGAAAATTAAAAAAACATCAGGCAATTAGGACCATTTTTCGCGCTGATTTCAGGAAAAAACCTGTTCCAGCAAGAGGGCGAGAGAAGGAGAGTGGAGGCTTAAGAGTGAGCTGTAATTTGTATATCCTGACACGGCAATTTTTCACAGAGGAAGAAGATTAGTGCCCGCGATTAAAGGGGCCACCCTCAGCCGGAACAGGAATTTCAAGAGTTATTGCCTATTATATTTTATTGACAAAAACCCTCTTCGATCCTGGAAGCAGGCCCATCGGGAAAATAAATATCCCAGATTTTTTTCAAATTACTGGCACTCAAAAGGTACATATATAATAAACAGATTGAAGCAGGACATTTCTAGTCGGTAAAATCCAGGGTTCAATAAATCGAGAAGGCTCAACGGAATATATTACGGGCCTCTCTAAGACGTGACTCGATCCCCTTCCGGCCCATATAACCAAATTTCATTTCCATCTCTTCTTCCTCCTAACTGACGATATAAAATCGGGGACAACGACACGGGCATAAACATGCACGTCATAAACATGTTTATACCCGTCATAACCGTTGCTTTTTAGTGTCGCAGGCTCCTATTAACTATTGCGACGGTCTGATGAGGCTGTCCGAAATGCACCTATTAGGCTAGTTGTTAAGTAAAAAAAAACTGTCGGTTAAAAATGCCGAAGTATGGCGGAGAGTATGGCGAAACCTGAAATATCATGAGAAAGAAAAGGTGAAGTTTTAACATGCATGGTTCATTGGCGCCAGCGCCTGTGGAATTAATGGCGCCAAGAAGTTCAACTACTTTAAACTTTTTTATTAACAGGAATTATTGGCTCCAGTTTATTGGCACTTCAAAATTTATGTGCTTACACATGCTACAAGCACAGTTTTTGACATTAATTCCACCACGTGTAATTTTTAAAATTTTAAGTTTTAGACGTTATTTTGACTTGACCTCAACAACAGCAACAGCAGCACAATTACCGATCGCCCTGTCAGTTGCCGGCGGTTTGTCCGAGGCGGCGACGGCGGCGGTGGCGGCGATGGCGGAAACTTTTTCTCCGCAATTAGCGCTGATTTGTCAGACTTTTAAACTGCTCAAGTTTGCAGTTTTGAAAAGCTCGAGTTATGTTTTATTGTAGCTCTGCCCGAAACTTGGTTAATTTACTGGCTTCCTTGTTAACTGTCGTAAATTCTCCGGATATCACGTCTACTTTCGCCAACTACTGCCATTTCAGCGTCGAACTTGTACGAACTACGGACCTAAACGTGTCCCTTTGTGTGCAGTTTTCATATCTTTTCAAAACCGGTTAACGTTCGGCATTTCTAATTGAAGATGTTTGTGTTTTCTTAATTAAGCCAGGACAAACTCGGTTCACATCTCCCTAAAATTGATGTTTGCCAAATCGCCGAATTGCCTATGTCGCCCCCATCAGTTTTCCTCATGGAAAAGTTTATTTTATGTACCGAGGAAAATTGCCTCATGTGTTTGGGTTTTATTAGACGCTTGTTATGCATTTTGTTTGCTTGCGCCAGTGTTGTTCTCCATCCCTTCTTATTCGGTTACGATTTCTCTTCAATATAAAATAGGAGAGTCTCATAAATTGGAAGCAAAGCACGTCGACGACCGTTTAAAATTACAAAGGTGTTCCTTAAATTGAGGAATTCACTGAGCAGAAGCGTCCAAATAAATCTCAATAAACAGAGTAAAGGGTCATCTTGGAGCGTCTTAAGGGGAGTATTAGCACTCCCCCAGGGCCCTTAATCCTCTCTATCATTACTGCGCCGTCCTGCCATACTCTTCCTCGACTGACTCCGTTTAAATCTTGTATGAAACTTCGTATTTTTGGGCTTTTTCGAGTCACCCTCCTCCCCCCGTGAAGTATCAGCTAAACTCGCTCGTCGCAGTCGACGAGAAGGATGAATACTAAAATTTAATTAACGTCTACACGCCACTACATCTACTTTGGGTCGTCAAAGAAGCTTTTGCAGGGCAGAAGAGGGAAAGAGAGAGGGGGAGCTCCTCCACCGAGTTAATTAAATTAGCTGCGCTTCTATTAAATCTGTCTGATGCCTACCTTCATCAAGATTTTATAAATATGTAATTATCAACAACTACACTGGATGAGGCGAAAACTTTCTCGCCACCATGAATATTCAGGTATATCTTCACGTAGGTTTAGAGCAGCTAATTCGTGGAGAATTCCTGCGACGGCGGTAAAGTAAATATAATTTTCTGGAAAGGGATGATACAGTAAATAAGAGTGGAAAAATGAAGTGTGCAAATATACTTATCGAAATTTTCAATATTCTCCTTTACATTGTATCTAAAAAAATTGATATATGTAACATTAATAAGGACGGAAAATTTCGTTTTTCATTTTCGGAAAGTGAATTTCTATCCTTTTTGAAGTTTTAGACAACTTTGCCTGGACGTTTAGTTAATAAAACCTCTACGGACCGAATTCGGAAACAATTAAGTGTAGATTCCACGGTTCCTTCTTATTTAAAATACGTGGAATAGTTTTTAAGAAATTCAATTGAGTAACTTTAAGTGGGACGAATACACTCTAATTACTGTTTCCTTTCGAAATTTGATCCTGTAGGTTAGTTCTCCAGGTGACGACTCAAAACTTCAATGGTTTAAACAAAATATCGATTTACAATTTTCTACATTGATTTTCACCTTTTTTGGAGCATTAGACTACTTTATCTGGATATATTGTCGAGAAAAATTCGACTCTAGGTGGTTCTCCCAATTGCTACTCAAAATGATTTTTTTAATGTAACATCCCGTTTACGTTTCTGGCAAACTAATAGATTAGAAAAGATTGTTACATAAATTTTAATACACAATTACCCTTTTACTGAGCAGAAAGTCACCTCTCCTTTACGTCAATTGCTCCCTTGAGACAGAATATTGTGAAGACAAAGAACGAGATAAAGAATGAGAATTGTATTTTAACGACATCCCCCTTAATTTGGATTTTGAAAGCCTTCTTGAACAGAGGAACGATAACAGAAAAAAGTGCTAGAAGTTTTAATATGTATTGAAATTATTTGGATTTAAAAAAATACAAAAATAAAATAATTTTATCTGACTGAAGAGTGAGAGAATCAACAGCAGTTGAGAAAATATAACTAGAACATTGAATAAATGACTGTGACGAACTTGAAACTGAAGTTTCTTATTGGTACAAGGCATGGTGCAATGTAGCAATACAGGGTGTCTCGAATATGTGGGCAATCTTTCAGATTCATAGAGAATGCATCAAAATAATATGACAAGTTTCTATAAAAGTTTTTTCTACAGATCCTCCCTATAGAGATACAAGCTCCTAAAGGACGCTAGTGGAAATCAGTTTTTCTTGAATAAGTTTTAAAGTACTTAGTATAATTAAATAATATTTTGTATGATGGATGTTAGATACGGTTCCTTAAAATTATATCCTTGACACACTTAAATTGTTTAGTTTATCAGGATCGGACCAGCTTTAACTCAAACACCATTATTTTTCCACACTTTGTATCAATAAAGACATCAAAATATAAAGGGTATAAATAAGTTTCCCCGTTTGATATAAAAAATTAGGAATTTATTGTGAAAGAACGGTGCATTATGTTTTATTCAAAGTATTGTCCATGCTTGCCACTACTTTTTCCCATCTTTCTGGCAGTATTTGAATACTATGTCGAAAGAACTCTTCATCGTTTAAGGCTATCCACGAATCGACCCAATCTTTGGTATCTTCATATGATGTAAAGTGCTGTTCAGACAGAGCATGTGCCATCGACTGGAATAAGTGATAGTCGGATGGGGCAAGGTCTGGTGAATATGGCGGGTGGGGTAGGATTTCCCAATTAAGTGTTTCCAAATAGGTTTTGACCGGCACCGCAACATACGGACGAGCATTATCATGTAGGAGAATAATTTTGTCGTGCCTGGAGTAGTAATGGGCACGTTTTTCCTTGAGTGCTCGGCTTAATCTCATTAATTGTGTTCGGTAGAGAGTTCCAGTAATGGTCGTGTTCGGTGTGAGCAACTCATAATATATGACACCAAACTGATCCCACCAAATACATAACATGAATTTTTTTCCATTAATATTTGGTTTGGCTGTCGATGTTGAAGCATGGCCAGGTGGTTCCCATAATTTTCTCTTCTTTGAGTTATCGTAATGGATCCATTTTTCATCGCCAGCGACTACTCGATGCAAAAAATCCTTTTTTTATGCCTGGCAAGCAGCATTTCACTCATGCAAAATCGCCGTTCAACGTCTCTCGGCTTCAATTCACAAGAAACCCAATTCCCAACACTTTTAAACGATGCGAGATTGCTTGTTGAGTCACTTTTAATGTAAGTAGAAGTTCTTTTTGCGCTTGGGATGAATATTCCTTCAATAATACTTCCAATTCCCTATTTTCGTACACTTTAGGTCTTCTACTGCGTTCTTTGTCTTCCACATGAAATTTATAGTTTTTAAATTTGTAAAACCACTCGCGACAACTTCTTTCACTTAAAGCAGCCTCACCATATCGATGCGCCTCAGCTGCAGATTTCTTTAAATTAAAGAAGTAAATTAAAAGTTTCCGCAAATGACGCTTATTCGACGCAAAACTTGACATTATTGAACGAAACAAATTATGTGATGCTGATAAGGAATCACTAATATTTCAAAGTTAGTTCAGGTTAGTTCAGGTTAGTTCAGGTTAGTTAGTTGTTACTAGATGACCAAACTTGCGATAGTACGTTTTACATCTGACAATTTCTAGATAATATTCTGGTGGGGGCCATGTTTTGTCAAATGGCGGAAACTTATTTGTACACCTTATAACTTTTTTAGATGACCTCTACCTTAGAGTAAAAAAAAAGGTATTCTTGCTCGTTATCGCAAAAATGAACCGAAAGAACACTTTTTTCCGAATATGGTTTTCATCAAACAATTTTATATGAGGGTTTAATATGGGCTCCTTCTAATCGTATGCATTCCCTCGGTCAAAAAATTGAAGATTGTTGCATATCAATATATCTACTGAATGTAAATTCCATAGTAGTAAATGAATAATGCAAGAATAATAAAATTATTACAAAATTTAATTATTAATTAACGCTAGTACAAAAACCGTATTCGGCAAATGTTGTTTTTTTCTGGAAAATGGTTTATTTTTGCGATAACGAGCAACAATACATTTTTTTAATTTGAGGTAGAGGCTATTTAAAAAAACTATTTTCATGCCTTTATTGATATAGGGCGTAGAAAAATTATGATTTTTGTGTTAAAGCTGGTTCGATTTTGGCAAACTAAAGAAGTAAAATGTGTTTAAATGGTATAATTTTAAGAAACCCCATCTAAAATTCATCATATTAAAAAATTATTTAATTACACTGAGTACTTTAAAACTTATTCAAGAAAAATGAATTTCCAGAGGAGTCCTTTAGGAGATTGTATCTCCGTAGAGAGTGTCTGTAGAAAAAACTTTTATAGGAACTTGTCATATTATTTTGATGCATTCTCTATGAATCTGAAAGATTGCCTACATATTCTGGGACACCTTGTATACTGCACTTTCAGAAAAAAATGACTGATTGTCCAGGATGCAACGAGACTCTTACAATGGTAACAACTCAAGCAATGACTCAAAAGAATGATTCATGATATATTCGGTCTGTAGGAAGAACCCAGAGGCGAATGAAGACAGCATCTGTAGACACTTTTCTCACTAAGTTTTCGCAAGATTTCCTCAAAACATATATTCAACAAAGTTTAAGTCGAGTCAAGTATACCTTGAAGTCAAGAATTCCTAAAATAGAACTCCTAAAGAAAATTCGACATTAGGCCCTTATAAGGCTTGCCTTCGGCAACGAATAAAAACGAAAAACCTCGGAAACGGAAAGAATAAATTTGAAAGTAACTGCAGTCGATACGATGCCACAAATTGTAAAATTCAACGTTCTGACGTGGTTTATTGGACTCATATCCACGGGAAGTCCGCACAGACGCCACCTAAACTTTATCGTTCTTTGACATTTCGTGAATGACCGTCAGAGCAGGTGGGTCCCGTTAAATTATCGGCCAATTTCCGCGTTCAAATACCTACCAGGAATTATTATTTGTTTTAGTTCAACAGAGAAAAATGTCGTTTTCCACGATAGTTCAGTAACAATTTTTCTTGATTGAGCGTGGGCTTGTCACCCTGTCCTGGGCAATATCGAAGCGCAATGCAACCCTAGTTCGAGTGCCAAATATGTCCCGAAGGAATTCTTTTGTGTTGGGCCCCTTTAAAGGGCCGACATTCACTGGAATACACTTTTTGCACGTCAACCTGAAAGATGAAAGCACTCGCAAAGTGTTGCTCGGAATTATTTCACTTGAAAACGTATTTTATGGGATATAACACAGAGTCAGGGACATAATTCTCTTTTGAACCCGAATATTGTCGACATGCTTACTCAAAGTGCGAAAAAGTACCACTTTTCGAACTTTGATCTTTTTCTCTTTCTCATCCAATAAAATTCGTCCAATAATTGAGTCGACAGAAAACTAAAATGTAACTCTATATATCTTGACCTGGTTCAGACATTGGTTCCATTGTCTCCATTGATCTTTCATTTCACTAGCCGTTTGGCCAACCAAGCTTTGAAAATAAAAGAATAAATCGGCGTTTTCATAACTTTTGCTTGTTTAATAATAATTGATAATTCACTATGGAAAGTCTCAAATCAACTCATGTGGTTTTATATGAGACATCATATTAAAGGTCCTATTGGTGTTTGGTGTTAGTTTCACAAAGAGTACCTTTCATTAAAATAGTCAAAATGTCCTTTGATCTAAATTAAAAACCTAAATGAACAGGCATATAAGTATCTACGTTATAATCCTATAATGCTAATCAGTTGTGTAAAATACCCTTATCCCCATCCCTTAGATAAAAAAAAACCCTTAAACCGCTATATTCTTAATTATAATTTTTAACTTTAAAATTGGTTTTTTGAAAAATCTTAAAAAAATCACACATATATAGAAAACCTTCGCGCATTCACTACATTTTTTTGTTTTTTTTTCCTGTTAATCGTAACCTAAAAACAATTTTTAAAATTTCAAAATGGAATAACTTTCTTTCAGAATGGGCTGTAGGTCACGTTTTTTCTTCTAATGATGAGCATTTTTATGGCAAATCTAAGTTTATATAAAATGTGTCACTTTTTAGGCTGCGTCATATTGAAAAATGCAAAACATTTAATTTTTTGGCATTTTTTTCAATATCTAATTATTCACTTCAGCTTTTTTGAACATTTGATGTATTTTTTACAATCCAATAGTACCTATTTAAATAACAGCAACTGAAAAAAATTGTAAAAATCAAATTAAAAATGTTTTTTTAGTTTGTATTGAACTGCTGGGTTAGTTTTGTTTCTTAATGACGGGCAGTTTTATGACAAATATAACGATATATATTTAAAATTCATTACGTTTTGTGATGCGCCTTATTAAATAATGTATAAAACTAAGTTTTAGCAAAGTTTCAGCGCAGTTGCCACACTGCTTAATTAATCAAAAATTTTGTGGACATTTATAACAATATTTACAAATTTATTATGCTATTTACCATATATTAGGCGATTACAGGTATTGATCAATATATCTATTTATGAATAGAATATTTTTTCAATTCTATATATTTCGTAGTCATATTAAAACCGTCGTTATAAGTAGTAAAAAACTATTTAATTTAAATCGAGAAATAGCAAATAAAATGCGATAAATAGATACTATTGGATTATACAAAATGAATCAAATGCCCAAAAAAGCCGAAATGCTTAATTGGATATTGAAGAAAATGCTAAAATATTGAGTGTTTTGCATTTTTCAATATGGCGCAGTCTAAAAAGTGACACATTTCATATACACTTAGATTTGTCATAAAAATGTCCATCATTAGAAGAAAAAACTGGACCTGCAGCCCATTTTGAAAAAAAGTTATTGCATTTTGAAATTTAAAAATCATTTTTAGGTTAAAATTGGCAGGAAAAAAACGAAAAAATGTGGCTAATGCGCGAAGGTTTTTTTATATATGTGTGAATTTTTAAAGATTTTTCGAAAAACCAGTTTTCAAGTTAAAAATTATAATTGAAAAAATGGCGGATTAAAAATTTTTTTGGTCTAGGGGTGGGGGTAAGGGTATTTTGCACAACTGATTGGCATTAGAGGGTTATAACTTATGTATTTATATGTCCGTTCAGTCAGGTTTTTAATTTAGATCAAAGGACATTTTGACTATCTTAATGGAGAGTACTCTTTGGCACTAAACGGTGAATCTGGCAAAATTATTCCTCGATCATGTTGTTGAGTCTATGTATCAGTATTTTGGAACCGTGAAATAATTTGAACCCAAATATTGTCGATTAGTGGTTTTGGAGAACGCGTCGTCATATGCATACGTAAAGTGTGAAAAAGTACCGTTTTTCAAACCTTGACCTTTAGAGAATGTGTCCAACAACTGGAATGAGAGAGTGTTAGAACATAACTCTGTATGTGTCGACCTGTTTCAGCCCTTTTAATGATATCAATTTCAGGCATCTGAGATAATCACATAGCGTCACAATTATCAAATCAACGTCACTCATTTTCTACAACAGAAGCAACAATTAATGAAATCAGTCCTCTCTAGTGTCTTGAGTGGCATAAAATTAAAAATTTCAAAGAGGTATCGATCAAATACAGGTACTCGAACGATCAGCCCACTTATTCTAAAGAGATTTTAAACGGGAATGGGAAAATAGATTGAAAATATTGACCGATTTCTTAGGACAACAAGTGGTTCGAGATGTCGTTCGGCATCGCGTGTTCAAGTGGCATGTTTGACGGGCGTCGCGAGGCGTCCCTAATGAGCCGATTGCATTCAAAGCGTCTGATAATGGCCTTGCGTGATTCAAGTCCCACCTTGACAATCAACTGCCTTGATTTTTGGTCAATTATGAACCAGTTAAGGACTTGTTGAATTTCCTGGTTTTATACTGCAAAAAGTAGCGTAAAACAATTAAGTTTCTGTGTTAAGTGTCAACGCTTCTTTAATAGAACCTCCAGAGGCACGCAGGCTTGGTTCGTTTAATTTATTCACTTCTGGGTTGGTGTCTTCATAGAGACGTGTTTGTAGTATGAGAGCCATTACACACCAACATTTCCTCCTCATTATGATTTCTTTTATATTTATTTTCACATGTCACATACAAACTTTCATGAGAAAAATCGCTTCAAAATGATAATACGATTTTCTTAAATTAGACTCTCCATGTGCGATATTTTTGTGTAAAATTTAATCTATTCCTTGATGAATTAAAGTACCTCAGGCCACGGACTATTGACAAACGCCAAACAAGATCTGCATATCTGAAGCCGATGGAAACCTAAAAAATGCGCTTCTGGTTCTTCAATGTGCGAAAGACCTTTGAAGAAGGTGCTTATTTTGTGCGTGCGTGCGTGCGTTTAGTTATGTGAAAAATCGCCTTTTGCAGAATGTAAGTCGATTATCTTCATAAACCAATTAAAACATTATATTCAATTTTACGATTTCCTAGGAAATTCTTTTTGATGTGTCTAATCTACTGCATGGCAGAATCAGCCAAAATAATCCCCACTTCGACCTGCAAGTGTTGGGAAGACTATCAAGCTGAGGTTGGAGATTCAGGTCTTCAGTGTGTAGCTTTGGGTGTGTATACATACAGGGTGGCTACTTAGTCTACTGAGGTCTATTGAGACACTGAAGAAGTCCAATATCTTATCAAATATGCAATAATGTAAATAAAAAATTTAAACATTTAGAAGCCAAAACGGGACAATTTTCGGGAACTCAAAAACAGCTGGGTTTAGGGATACGGTAATGTCAACAAAAGATGTATATTTTTTAATTTTGAACACGATGCTGTTAAGAAAATTGAAACATTGTATTTGAAATAAACAAGTTATTGACGTTTGAAACCGTGCAAATTCGGAGGCATATTTCGGTAGTTGTGGAAAACTTTTTCTCAAATTAAAATACATCAAACATAGCTTATTAAGTGCTCTTGGAGCTTCAGAAAACCGATTTCGAAATTCGCTGTGGTTACAGCACCGATTACCGTAGAACCTTGTAGTTGTCAAAATTTTCAAATTTTCCCGAATAATTCGAAAAAGGTAAATTTTAAAGATATGGTATCTTATATAAACTAACTTTTAAATTTAACGAGAAATCCTAAAATGGCCAAAAATTAGTGGGGTTCCATTTAAAAAAATCTAACTTGTTATTACCACACTTACGGCGAATCTTGTAGATTTGAAAATAATTTTAAAATATGGACGTTTTATACAGGATGTCCCAAAAACATACCAACAAACTGTGAGGAGTGATGGAGAACATCAATACAAACTTTTTTTTTAATAAACATATGCCCGCAAATGAGCCGTTTACGCAGAAAAATGACAATATGGTTTTAGTAATTGTAATCACTTTTTGTTCTTATTGGACTTTGTTTTATTGATAAATAAACACTTACAATAATTGTTCAAAATGTTGACCATTTGCTTCAATACAAATGGTCAACACCGACGGTTTATTGACTCGCGGACCCTATGGAATATTTCAGGAATAGCTTCTAAATGTGTACAACTGGCTATTATTCTTGTTAAGAGATCTTCCTCTTATATATATAGATAGAATAGGAGTGTCATAGACCAGAGATTTCAGAAAACCCCAAAGGAGAAAGTCCAAGGGGTTAAGATCAGGAGAACGCGCGGGCCAGGCTATAAGACCTCCTTTTCTAATCCATCAGTTGGGAAATCGCTGATCCAAGTACTGACGCATTGAAATGTTTGTGCTCCCCAACAATAAACGTAGTTGAAACAAAAAATTTCAACGAAACACAGTAGTGTCCAATTAAATCAAGAATTCATTTAGTTATTTGATATGACTTAAAATATTTTATTTGCGAGCTTATGTTTATTAAAGAAAAAGTTTGTATTGATGTTCCCTATCACCCTTCAAAGTTTGTCGGTATATTTTTGGGATACTTTGTATACTAAAAACTTTTGTACGAAACTGTTTCTTCTAAAATGCATATTTGCTAGGATATTGGGCTTCTAACTAACTAAGTAGCCACACTGTACATACTGAATACTAAACATCACAATAAAATATATTCAGATTGAGTGCACTACTATCTTGGGCATACTATATATACAGAGTGGGGTAAAAGTGCGTTTTTACATAAACATTTGCATGAATTATAAGTTAGGTGTTTTGATCAGGTGTTTAATCAGGTATTTGAACCAACGAAACTTTCTTTATACAAAAATTGCTTGTTTTCATTCTACAGGGTGATAAGATGTTCTTAAATAAATTTCATAATTATTTATATATACCGTTGAAATTGCTTCTAGATGGGTTTTTGGGCACATCAAAAAGATATTTTGTAAAAAATCGAGTTTTTCTACCACCCAAACCAAACCAAGATCAGAAATTCTCAGTTTGGATCAAGAACAGGAGACCTTCATCAAGTAATGGAGAATCCAGAAATCAGCACCAGTCGTATCCCTGAAGCGACGGTTGTCTGCAAATCACCCATTTTTACATACCTACGAAAAGTCAAGCTATTTTCATATCATTTTGTGCCTGTTCAAAATTTGTTGTCAAGGGATTTTCAGCTCAGAATGGATTTTACTCCAAAAGCAACATCATGACTCTTTGTTCTTTAAGAAAATATTATTCAGTGACGAGGCAACATTGACAACGATAGGTATATTTAATTGGAAAGACAGCTATCCTTATGACATAGAAAATCCTCGTTTAATGAGAAAACTGTAGAATGAATAGAAACAACTTTCGTATAAAATCAATTTAGCTGAATCACTCTATTGTTGAGAGTATTTTTGATTGTATTCTTTGGCACTCATTGCTCATTTGTACCTTTGTTTCTGGGAAACCCTGTGTGCGCCATGTTTTAAATATGCTCAAGTTTGTCTGAAATGGAATCAACGACAGAGGACATCTTAAGAAATTGTTTCTAGATCAATTTCACGTGATGCCCTGCAACATGCCCAAACTACCGAAATGCGAATGTTCAGGGGGAGTGAGCAGCATCCTGAAGGATGAAAGCGGCACTTGGTGCACAAAGTACACCAAAGGGGAGGAGTTGATGCGGTGGCCCTGCGAAAACGTCGCTGAATGGGACGACTTTTTCCGGAAACATCCCAATTTGCTTTAAATTGTCTATAAAAAGGGGGAAAAGGGTATATAGGTTGAATAAATAAAGGCGGCTTTGCTTGAAATTTGTTGGAAAAATTCCTTTGTGTGAAAGACTAAATATCTGATTTTGTGGATGAGGCACAAAAATTCACGGGTCACCAAATTTTTCCACTATTTTTAGTACGGAAATTTAATTTTTTCATACTGACTATTCTATTGAATGAAGAAAACGACTGATTTATCCGATTCTCATTTATCACGCATCGCCCGTTCTAACTATAAATTGACACTTCCCCTCGCCCTTTGAGCAACTGCCCGCCAGACGTTCCATTTCGTCCGTTTCTCCAATAAGACATTTTGAAAATTGACCCTGCTCGTCCAATTCCTCTTTCACCGATTCGGAATGTGACGATAAATTCAATTTTAGTTGTACAATAAGTCCGACGACGCCGTGTATGATGAAAACAATCTTTCTCCTTGATTGGGGCGCTTTGTTCGGTTCCAAAGGTCAAGGGCGGAGTGCAATTTCCGTGGCGCGACCGCTAACAAAAACAATTATTAAACTCCACACCGATATTATGTAAATGGCATGAAGGAAGTTTCGCAGTGAAAACGGCGGAGAAATGTTTATATGGGGCGCAGCTGCTCACTCTCAGCACCACTTAATGCGAGGATTTGTATTTTATTGTGCCCGACGCGCTCTTGGAACTTTGTTTGATGGTGTTTTTTCCTCCATCAAAATGCCCCGAAAGTGTCGCTAGAATTTTTTCTACGCTCATTGTTATCAGAGGTAGGCCGAATGCGGTGACCAGTTGGTGTGGCGATAGCCACAAGAAATGACACTTTTCTGACAGCGAAGGACGTCAAAACAGTATCGAAACGAAAATCCTTTTGATATCGTTTTTTTAAGGTACATTATTATAGTCCATGGAATATCTATTGACCATTACATCACAGGTCTTCCTCCCTGTGTACCTATTCAGTAAGAGGGGCGCCAAGTGAGATGCAATGTTTCACGTCATGGCCAATGCTCAGTTCCCGCCCAACTGACGGTTTCATGTTTTATTATTGCTGTAAGAACATTTACTCGACCAAACTAATAAAAATTTATTTGCTATAAGAATATTTCTATGACGTTACTTTAAACACTAATAAAACTTCTTTGGACGCTATTTAATATCTCCTTCTTCTGTCAAATTTTATTCCTCAAACGATGAGAATGAGGCAAGAGAGATAAACAAACTTGTCCAGTAAAAAATGGCGATATTGCATCATCAAAGGACAGACTTATTAATCAGCTAATAGCGAAAATACATCAGAGGACTGTCCGGAGAAGGATGCGATAATTAATTGTAAAAAGCCATTAAGGAGGTCTTTCAGGGGCTGGCTCGCAACAAAACTGCAGTAGATTAAGGGGCTCAGACATAAAGTCGTGAGCTGACGGTGAAAACACTCTCATAAATCCTTTCGACCGGACGTCGTTTTATGGAAGCGGAGCACTTTTTTAACCTCGTTTATTTCCGATGTCCTGAAATTATTTATAAATATCAGGTAGAGTCGGCATCGTTGGGCATGCATAATTTTCCAAAGTATGACACACACCCGATGATTTTGGAATTTACGTTTTATGTGTTTTTTAAAACTTCTTTTGTCATATCTGCTTATTCTCCGCGAAATTTTTATTTATTTTAAGATGTTGTTTTCACTTTGCTCTTAGCCACTACCTCGCTCAACAGCAACGACTAGTCGAATCTGTTATATAGACGCTATATAATAATAATAAATTTGTTACTTAACCGAAGGAACTCGATCGCACCGACCTAGTTGGAAATATATGAATTAGACTTCTCGTAGATGTTACGATTTTCGAGTTACAATAATGTACTAACATTGAGCGTATTTATATGTACATTTAGTAATTCTCTAAGCATTGTTTGAGAGCGCACAATGGATACCCCCAAGCCATTTTAACCTTTCACAAACGAAATGCAAGTTCCAAAACTCTCTGGTACACACTCCAACAATTTACAATAAAAGCAGCTTTCAACCAAAACATGTACGCAATCCATAATTAATTCGGTCGGCCCGTTTAGGGCCTAATTAAGTATCCCCATTATGTGCAACAAAATAATGACGCATAATAATCATTCGCTCGGTTGAGTTTCGCAATTTCGATGGCCCCAACAAGCATTACCGTTAATGTGGCCCCACTGCGAAATTCTGCATTTATGCACGTGGATAATGCGCCAACAAGTCCACGGATACAAGTTGAAATTCCCTTTATGTGCGATTTTCGTATTAAAGAGAGCCACTGAAGATCGCTTCTATTATAGAGATATGGAATATGCTGGATTTGAGGAAATGCATTTTTTAATAGCCAGAGAATGGTTTTTTTCGAGCAGAGAATTTGCTTAATACGTTCCTGCTCTCCAATGCGCTAAATCGACAATTTATACAATTTCTAACGATCTATGAATCTCTACCAAGTAAACTTACGTAGGAGTTCATAGGCGTGCTATGCGAAATTGAGGAAAATAAATGAACGAAAATCGTCCCCAGAGGGTATATAGAGATTGAAGAGGTTGCTCGAAATTTCCAGCTAATAAGTCGCTACTTTACATTTTGCTAAATATTTCTTAGGTTCTGTTTATCGCTTAAAAAGTAAATCTATGTTGAAAGTAATTCATATAAATAGACGTAGAAAAAATAGACCAGAAATTGTTTTTAATAATTACCAGAAACTTGCCCACTCGGCAAAAGAGGCACTACCAAAATTCAAGATTGTACATCCCTGTTCTCTAGTGTGTTAAAAGGTTAATTAGTTCTAAGGGTCTATCGACTTTTTATAAATTGAACGTCGTACATTTCTATATTCGAGGATAAATTCCTAAAAATCATCTTGAAGAATAGTTTTTTTTTCAGTTAAAGACATTATTCCATTCTTCGATTTGGCTCCTGCTTTTCAATATATTAAATGCATAACTCCTAAGGTTCTATGAATCGGTTAAAAGGTACATTTCTGTTGAACTTTATTAGGGTTACAATCTTGGTGGACGGTAAAAAAAGAACAGTTTTTGTCATTTATGAATATTGCTTTAGATTCGATCAAAGGATTTTAGATTGAATAATCAAATTGCATGAAATTTCTATGAGTTAATTTTTCAGTTAATTTTTCCTAAAAGAAAATAATATAGAAAGGAAATGAAAGAAAAACGACAGCAAATAGCCTTAAGATGTAATATTTTGTTCCAGGCTCACAAAAAGTAAAACAAAGTTAACTTCAGGACCTTATAAGCTTGATTTGATATTACTGAACAAACGATTATGATATTCCTTAGTTATTGATTATTATACTATATTACTGATATACCTGTCTAAGAATTTTATGTATGGCTATGTAGAAAAGTTAAATAAAACGATGTTTCCTCCAGCTCTATATCTAAGAAAATAGTAAATTCGAAAGTTAACATTTGGAATATGGAAAATTGTTTAAAATACGCCCAGGTATATATAATTAAATATCTCTTAGCAACGCCCAAAACCACTGATAGAAGTAAATTCAATTTACGTTTTAAAAAAGTGGTGTTGGCTAAGCCGTCCCTGTTTAAAGTTTTACAACAATAACGAGGGCCCCAATTTCGCCGACGGCCCCCGCTTGGCGCTCATTACCTCCGTTGAATTATTAAAGCGAATTTCGTTGGGACCGTAAGACTAGATGAAAGGTAAATCAAATACATCGGCAATTAGGGTTATTACACATCCCCTAATCACGGACTGCTCTTAAAAGTTGTCTAAGGATCTCAGGAATAATTGATGAACTTGGCCCGGAAATCTACATTAAGTTCTATCTGCACTCGGAGCTTTTAGTGCCTAAGTACTCGCTCTGGTTCCCTCTATGATTTTAGTTTAGGGAAGACCTTGTTGCCGTACTTAAAAAAAAAAGGTTTGAGACTTTCTGGTGTTTATAATAATGTTACGATAGGTTTTTCCTCGGTAATAAAATCTGCTGTTTAGTATGCAATTGTATAGATCTGGCAAATGGGATGCCTTTTTGTGTAATTTTTTTGACAAACCAGATATTAATGGCTTTTGTCTTTGCAGGCCTTGTTCTTCTTTCCTCGATTCCTGCTGTGTCTACACTAATAACGCGCCTTTCCCCGGCAAACTGAAATATTAATGCGTCAAATCAATAATCACGTTCGTACAACTTGGGCGAACATAATCACGATCGAAGCAAAAATTTTCATATCTCATTCAATGATTTCTAGTTTCTTCTTTCAGTAATTCCATCTCTGAACCACCATTTGTATCCCTCTTTTAATTGAAAGTATGTTTAAGTCACATAGCGGTTCAGTATTAGAGGGTCGAGTACAGGTGAAGCAAGTTTAGATAAGCCAATCTTAGGTAAGCTGTGATTCGCAACAAAGCATCCTTAATGGTATCTAATCAACCTAACAATATCCAAGACTAAAACACTCGGCTCGGCACTTTCATCAGACCACCCCACCTGGGACAATTTTATCATCCTCTAATGCAAGTTACTCCCGTTTTATGGGTGGTAAAATTCGTGTCGATTCTCGCGTTGCCTTTTGTTCGTCGCAGTATCTTTATATGAGATTAAACCTAAGGCCCCCCAGGTAGAATGCGAATCGGCAGTTTTATCTTTCTGATGCCTATAATATATTTCTATAATACTCCATTATTGAGAAATAATGTTAGAAAAATAGAAGCATTGAAATGTCGATGAATTTGCATGTTACCAGTAAGCGAGGTTGAATCAGGCTTATTTAGAAATTAAAATTAATAATGAGGCATACGATTGGTTCTCTAGGGACGAAAATGATAACAGTAGTAATGAAAACACCTGCTAATGTGCGTATGTGTTAGGAATTCTTTTGTTTTTGCTTGTTTTCTTAACACATACGTGCTTTAGGAAAAACGCGCGGGCCTAAAGTAACAGAGCCTAGCTGTCAAAGTCTGACGTTCCTCTTTAAAAACTGTCATTTCGTTGAACGTTGCCACCTCCCTGCTTGATGTCAAAGTCGGGCAACTATCTTTAAAAACAAATTCTACTCAAGGTGTTGCCATTCTCATAGTTTTTTCTGATGAATTTAATTGAAGTGGTATAATTTTCCAACTTTTCTACACCTCCGGCTTAAGATTTTCTCTCCATGTTACAACGTTGTTGGTTTGAAATGATAGTACTGCTGTCAAAGGTCGACGTTCATCTTCAAAAGTTGTGATCATTTTTAAAAATAATTTTTAATTTCATATTTTTTTCAAACGAGAAATTTATATAGCAAATTTGCCTATTATTTACTTAAACAACTGAAGTAGATGAAAGGTAAAATCTGTAGTTTTTTTCCTTAATTTTCTATCTGACAACGTTGCTAGCCCGAACAGCAAAATGGTGTTGTCATCGTCTGGCACTCATTACTGAAAACAATCGTTAAGCGCAACGTTGCCACATATCATGTTACCTCTTAAAACATTTTACATTGATTTAGGAATTCTTTGATGTATATTAAAAATGACCTTCTAAATTCCAAAAACATTAATAGATCAGAATTCGGTTTATGGCAAAATCGGCGTTTTCTCAGCTAAAACTCCAACATGCAATGTTAATATTTGCGTTGAAAACGGTGGTATTAAACAGGGCCGGTATTGATTTACATTCGACGGGCACATAGAGAGGAACTTAATCGAAGTATTTGTAAATAAAAGATTAAATTATGGGATGAGGAAATAGCGCCGTAATTTCGGATCTGAATGGTTTGTGTATACACGGTTTACAACTCGTTGGAGCGGTGGATTAATGTTTGTCGAATGGGCGTTTTGTTCTCGACGGCAGCGTGAAAACAAACACAAATAAGGCGTTTTTTCGGTCGCCGCGGGGAAATAGTTTCGCAACAACAACAATGGGATTTATATTTCAGGGCGCGTGATAAAAGGTGCGCATAATTTATCGTGACAGCCCCCAAACCGAAGCACCTAAGAAAATTTATTTGCTTACCGTATTAACCGACGTTGTCATATCTTTTGACGAAGGTTCGGATTTCGCTAGACTGTCGCCCTGAAAACGAAAGGAAAATTCTCGTTACACTTTAATAGCAACAAAGAGGAACAGTCCTCAACAAATGCATCAGCTCTCTTTGACTTTGATCATAAAACTACCCCCGAGGCCTCAGACGGATAAATATTTGAAGGAGCCCCGAGCCGCCCCTGAGCTAAGTGCTCGCGAGTACAAGGCATGGCCGGGGGCTCTAACAGCATACCAAATATTATTTTAACGAATTAGGGCGGCCCACTTAAAGCGTTCGGGATCCACGTAACGAAGTTTCGGTCTTGTAAACACGACCCCTTTTTTATCAAGGTCTTTCTGGTTATTTCCAATTATGATCAAGGTTTGGTTATTCATTGATGTCGATCGATTTAGACACCTGTGGAAGAATTTCTCTTTTTGTAAAAGCAAAAAAACATTTTTTAAAACCTTTTCAACTTTTGAGTGATTACCGTATCTGTTTCCACGAAAATTGCCAAGGTTAACAAACCGGGAAGTGATTTATTTAATGTTCACCTGAACGATAAGTAACGAATTACTAGATAGAATAGGAATTACGAATTATTTAAGGATTTCCGAATATCTGTGGTTTTAACGACATATAAATAACTCACTGTATTGATGATAACATTTTCTATTTATTGAGTTGAAATTGAAACAACAATTTTCGTCATTTTAAGTACGATAATGATACAATTATATTTTTTGGAGCAGTGGCAAAGTCTCCGTCAGGTTGTCCTTCATAAGGTGGAGGCTCAAAAGCTTCACTTTCCAAGTGTCTTTCTGTAGCCTGGCTTCCATTCAATGTCCGTAGTTTCATCAACCGAAGCTACACTTTTTTCCAGATCATAACCTTTCCCCCCATTGTCTGCTTCATAGTAGCTTCTGACTTTGCTTTTACCTGATCAACTCTACGTGTAGGATTACCTATTGCTTTTTCATCTATCTGCTGAGTTTTTACCGAATCAGTTTGTGATTCAGCAACAGCAACACTTTTTTTTATTCTCCTGTTACTGGTATTATATTAACGTTTATAACATTAAGTGATGAATGATTGAAATGATGATCACTGCGATGAAGAACTGATCTAATGAATATCTTTTATCGTTATCGAAGTCCCTATTTTTGAACTCCAAAACCGGACATCCTGTATATCCTTAAGTAAGAATATTCTCGAATTGGAATATACACTCAGAGACACAACTATAGCATCACCTATAATTTTTAAAAGTTTTAAACTATTTTTTTCATAATTTGAAAAAAAATTAATTTCTTGAAATTAAAGGTTCCTTTAAAATAAACGGTTTGACTAAATTTTATTACAACTATTGATTATTTAACTGATTTTAAAACAAAATTCAATATTTTTGATAGTGCATAATAAAGGGTCTGCTAAATGTGGTGCAGGAAAGTAAACGTCAATTTGACAGAGACGCTCTTTTTTTGTCTATCAACTATATGTCACTTTGGTAGCTGAATGTTTGCAATTTATCGCTATGGCAGGAGTCGTATATGATTAAACAACGAATTAAAGTTCCAAATCAGAACACAATTGGTCGTTTAGTGCACAAATTTAAATCAACTGCTTCGATTAGTGATCTGCCAAAGACTGGTAGACCAAAAAGTGTTCGTACACCAGAAAACATCGCTGCCGTGAAAGAAAATGTCAAGGAGGATCCAAAATTGAGTGTAACTCATCGATCACAAAAATTGGGCATTTCTTCCATCAGTTTACTCCGTATTATGCATAAAGATATGAGTTTACATGTATACAATATTCAATTAGCACAAAAACTCAAGCCAGCAGATCATTTTACCCATCGTGTTTTCTGGAATTGACTCACTGAACATCGTGCAGTTGATGCCGCTTTTTCATCGAAAATCATCTTTAACGAAGAAGCGTATTTCACGTTAAATGGGACGGTAAATAAGCAAAATTGTCGCATTTGGGCCAATGAGAATCCTAGAGAATATCGAGAACAACCAATGCATTCTCCTAAGGTAACTGTTGAGTGCGAATTGTGATCAAAAAGAATCATTGGTCTTTATTTCTTTGAAAGTGATGATGGAAATGTGGTTACCAAGTATTCTGACCGATACCGTGCCACGATAAGTGATTATTCTTTTTTGAAAATTAATCGTATCGACATAAAAGACTTTTAATTTCAACAAGATGGTGCGACATGTCACAAAACGCGTGCAAACATTGAGTTGTCGCAGTCGAAATTTGGTGAACGCGTAATTTTGCAAAATGGAAATGTATCTCGGCCCGCTTGTTCATATGATTTGACACTTTTCGACATTTTTTTGTAGGGATTTTTGAACAGTAAAGCGTACGTTAGTCATTCAGTTACCATTCGAGATCTTAAAAACAACATTATTGACAAGATAAATACAATTGAAACGACAACGTTACGTTGGAAAATATCATCGAAAATTTCGACCATTGTATTGATGTGTATAAATTAAGTCGTGGTGAACATTTGGGTGATATTATTTTTTATACATAAATGGCATAGATTCATGTTCAAAATGAAACAATAAATTGGATTGAATCGGTATTATTTGCATTTTTAATTTGCTTTTACTTTTTCGCATCTATTTTGGCGGACCCTTTAATAACACCACTATATAAATCTAAAAATTAATAACTTCTTAATAGGGAATTAAATGAGTTTTCGATGTTCTTTTTTTTGAAACCACCGATTATTGCTCTTAGGCTTTTATGTGTTATTATCGTTGAACAATTCGTGATGCCTCGTGGATCTTATTCATGTCGAGAAGGAAAAATTCTGGCTTTTCATGAAGAACGTGTGAGTTTGCAAGCTATTGCAAGAAGAATTGGTGGCATAAAGTGGTTATCAACTTCCTCAGAGACCCAGAACAGTATTGCACTAATAAGAAAGAGAAGCCAAAAAAGAAAGTGTCGCCACGATCAAGACAAAGAATCATCGCCGCGTCCAGCAATAGCCTAAAAAGCTGCTATAAAATTGCAGCAGAATGTCAAGTCAACGTTTCTCGATGGACCATCAGAAGAATTCTTGCCACCGACGGAAACATTGTTCGTCGAAAGTTGAACACAGGTCCTAGGCTTTTACTTCGTCATAAAGAAGAGCGAGTAATGTTTAGTCGGGAAAACATGAACCGTAACTGGTAAAATGTACATTCATTATTCACTCGAATTTATTAGAGTCACCTGAATGTTACTTTAAATTTTTAGGTTATTTTTTATGATGGGAAATAATTTAAACTTGATGGTTCAGACGGTTTCAATTCATATTGGCTCGATTTAAAAAAAGAACTTTGTTACTTCGATACTTGCAATTTTGGCACATTGATGGTACGGGGTGCGTTTATCATAACAGATGTCCTTCACGTAGCCCTTCCGTTCATTCGAATGAGTAGTGGGGATCACATATGTTACTTGGGGGAGCATTTAATGCAATATTTGCATGAGAATCACGGCGACAATTACCTATACCAACAAGACATCTTAGTCTGTCGTGTTTATGCCGACAATAAGCAGTACGATATCATTGCTGATTTGAGAGAGTCTGTTGAACGCACCTGAAACAATTTGGAGCCAGAAATATTGACAAATTTCGTAAACAGTATGTTTTCAAGAAAATTTGAATTAGTCCGCAAAAATTGTAGTTAAACTTACCATTAAGAAGATATGAATTCTTAATTTTATATAGTGGCGCTATTGTTAGGTACCATCGAAAAAATTGAATTTTGTTTTAAAATCAATTAAGCAACTAATATTTGTAATAAAACTTCGTTAAAACGTTTATTTTCAAGGAACCTTTCATTTCAAGAAATTAAATATTTTTTTTAATATATGGGTTCCAAAAATTCAAAAATTATAGGTTGTGCTATAGTTATGTTCCTTAGTGTATAATGTTACATGCTACGAAGAAATATTTCCTTTTTCTTTTATATGCTCGTCCTTTGGCCAAATTACAGTTGCACCATTGTACCTCACTTTTTGGCACCGAATTAGTAACATTTGTCAAACTAAACTCGTAAACAAGGAAAAT
Organism: Euwallacea similis; assembly: GCF_039881205.1. Lineage (NCBI taxonomy): Eukaryota > Metazoa > Arthropoda > Insecta > Coleoptera > Curculionidae > Euwallacea > Euwallacea similis. The sequence goes on from NC_089612.1 coordinate 3,855,192, forward strand.
CTAATAGATCTTCCCAAACACCCCCTGCCAGAAAGCCAAATTTATTGACCTGTTTTCCCGAGTTTGGGAGAGGGAGCTTAGGAATTAAAAGGATATACACTCGTGCGATGCCAAAACTGGGGTTTGTAGTTACTAAACTAGCGTTAGAAAACATTTCCTAATACTTAAGACGTTTTTAATAGCAAAAAGGCAATTTTACTGAAATTTAATTTCGAAAACAATTATTATTTTAATTAACATTTAGTATCGTCCGAAAAGTCCCAAGGATATTAAGGAATTTCCATTGTGTCGTAAGCCAGAGCGTGCTTCGTCATATCGATGTTGTAGGAACTGATCCAACTTTTGCGTACACTCGTGTGAAGTTTCGGTAAACTGGGAGAATTTTCGCTGGAGTACGCAAAATGAAAATTCCTATAATAGACACGCTTTGTTTCCAATACGATTTTCCAATACGATCTTCTTAAACTTTTGCTGTAAGATAAAAGTTCAATTCAGATAATACCAACAAGCCAATTCTTTTCAATTGTTTTATATCGCCTTAACGCCAAATAAAACACTAATTTGGATGGGACAACAAACTCGTAGTTTACAAATGTGTACATCGTCCTGTCCAAATTAGTGTTTTGTTGGGCGTTCCGTTCGTTAAGGTGTGTATTCACTGAGCGAACGAACGCAAAACAACCAAGTATGTTCGAAATTAGTTCGGTGCTAATTTGTTGTTCATTTTTTAATGCGAACCTGATGCGAACCCGACATTGAATTGACAATGCTTAATAGAGCTCGCCAGATAGGCATAGAAGTCATTGGCATATTAAAATGTCTTGTTTTCCTCAGTTTATTGCACACGTTGGCTGCCAAGGAAAAAATTTTCCTTGTGGGGCCTAAGGTGCTAATGTGCTTCTTGGGTCTATATTTCACCACATCTTCTTATCGAATGGGTATATTTTATCATTGTCTGTTGTTTCAAATCAGTTTCATTGCTAGTCCCGTAGGACCAGCTCAGCCTAGGGAAATAAAATGTGAGAATAATTTTGCTGTAGAGCCTCTGGGCCCCGTTTACCTAGCTGAAGTCTATTTAAAATCACCTAGCAGTAAACGTAAACAAAAATCAGCACGTTGCCGACTTACCATCAAATAATATTTGCGCTCGTATTGGTCAATAAGTCGTAAAGCGTCTAGCTTCTACTTAGGCTAAGAACAGACTTAATTGCCCTTGTGCTACGCCTATGTTTTTCATAGCCATTTTTCTATTTGAAAAATGAGGAAAGTTCATTCTTTGAAAACAAAAGTAGGTGAAAGTAAGCATAAAGTTAGGAGCAATGGTACAAAAAAAATAATGAGTTTCATAGTAGAAAATATGCTGGCAGCCGTACGCATAAAGCTGATACTTTTTGTGATGACTGCGAAGGAAAACAATTTTTATGTTTAGCTTGTTTCAATGAAATACACACTACATAATTTATATTCTTCTTGATAAAATAAAAACACATTTCTTAATTGCCTTTTTTTAACAAAAGCACCACACATAAAAAGAAAAATTGAATCACAAAAATTTCAACAATTACCTTTTCCTTGAGGTCACGCTGGTCCTTTAACCATTGTAACTAAATTATAAAATGAACCAGTAACATATCAGTCAAACGATTGCATCCTGGGTCTATGTAACCAACACGGCTCCAGAGAGAGCACCAGTGCTGGTCCTATGGGACCAACACGGCCGTTAACGTGTTAAAGGGAAAAAGTATACTATACATCGACATAATGGACCGACTGTTTCAAAGACAATTACGTTTTTTTAAGTTGATTAGTTTTTTTAAATATACAGTGGATTCCGTTTATAAACTACTCTCGAGGGAGCAAAAATATGGTATTCTGTAACAGGAGGTACGCTATAAAAATAGCAACAAAAAAAAATTTTTTTTACATGTTACGTATGTTATGCACATATGCGTTTATCTAAAAGTCCGAACAAATCTAATGACACATAGTAACTTAGGCACATATGAAGGGTGCAGGGAAAATACCATGTCACTTTTATTCAGATATACTGATTATTAGCCAATTTAATTTCTCGCATGGAGATACACGTTTTCTCACATAAAAAAAGGGAAAAAAACAAAGTAATAATATGAAATATACATTTTAAGATTTGGCACACAGGGAAGAAACCAGTTAAGTCCGCGCGTCCAATGAAAGAAACAGCTTTGTCACGAAAATGAAGCTAGATGCTGCTTACAGTTGTTTACGACTTTTCACTTTCTTTTAATGTTATTAAATAGTATTAATTAAAAATTTTTGCATTAACATTAAACACCAAATTCTGTGTGTTCCTAATTGTTCTGTATTTATTGTAATAGGAAAGTACGTTTGTATTATCATTAGCCAATGAAGAAAATAGTGACTAACATTTCTTGTGCAGGTGTGCCTGACTGGATATTGATATGGTAACGTCACATCTCAGCGTAAGCAATCTAACGTTAAATGCAATAAGCTGATTATGCATGTTAAGAAAAAGGCTCCGGACTGACTTTTAATCCAACAGAAGATCAAGAATTACGCTGAGAGGGCGACGTGGCCGATAGTCCACGGAAAGTTTACATAAATAAAGTTATTTTCGTAGTACTTACATGCCCGCAGTTTTCATTATTATTTTCATAATTACTCAAGTAATTAACACTAATAGCAATCAAACTAATGTCATTTCTTTAAACCATGTCTTCCACCGATGAACCTGTCTTAGTGGTGAGTCCTGGCACTTCAAAGAAAATAAAGATAACTGGCCGCTTGTCTGCAGTGTCTAAAATATTATAGTTATCTACCCACGAAATTGGAGAGCCTTGCAACTATAAATGATACAGATGTTTCATTCAGATTAACGATGAGCAAAGGCAAAAAATAATGCGCTACTTTAATGCATTGTCCTCTCATGATGAACAAAATTTGTATTTAGCAGGTTTGATACCTTTTATTACCTATTAAGAGAAAAAGGCCATGTAAACATGAAAACCCAGCTTTAGTCCATGATGCTAATTACGCTTACCGGGTTCGGGTTTTTGGATTATGACATTCCTGTATGTGCCAAAGCGTTCTGTTCCATGCATGGGATTACAAAAAACAAGCTAACTTATATTAAGAATAGCCTAAAAAAACTAGTACAGCTCATAATTAAATAATTATGTGTTGCCATATTCATGTAGAAAATTGTTAACAGTAAATAAATATAAAAAGAAAAAAAACAATTTTTTTACTTTAAAATATTAATTAAATAAAATTGATTTCAAACAGTAAAATCGTTTTTTTTCGCTTCGTATTACTTATGACATACCTGGTTTTTCTTTGTATTCTTCATATAAATTTTTGAATATAATACATATATACATGAATACAAAAAAATTCTGATGCATATGTACGTATGTATATAGCACATACTATATACATTTTTATACAGGGTGTTTGAAAAAAATAATTCAAGAATGAAGGGTGTGATTCCTTGGGCCTTTCTAAGAAAAAAAGTTCCCATTAACATGGGGCCGCAAACGCATCGTTTTCAAGATACAGGATGTCAAAAAAAAAAGATTCATCAAAGAAAACACGATCAAAAACAGTTTTAACTTTTTTTCCCTACTTAAAGAAGATGTTCTACATGTCAATCTGTCATTTGTACACAGAATGTCCGTTCGGCTCGATCGAGTATTGTAAATTCCCGATGTCTTAAAGGAACCACCGGACCACCATCCGACTATAATATTACGAAATAAAGAGGAAATAAAGGACGCTGTAAAGAAAGTTAGTATTATACATGATATGTTATAACCGGCACAAAATCAAGAATATTTCGGCGGGACCAATAAAATACGTACTTAATAACCGGAAATACGTTATATCCCCATGTCCGTTATAGACAGAATCCACTGTATTCTTCTTTCTCCAGATTTGTGCCTCGCGTTCTTTAGTTTATTCCAGAACTAATTTAAAAAAGAAACATTATGTAAGACAGATTAATACAAAAGTCATTAGTTCCAAGGGATGTTACAATTTTTTTTTAAACATGCTTATTTTTTGACATACATTCCACTGTTCCAGATTTTCACCTCCCACGCCTATGTTTATTTTAAAATTAGTGCGTGCACTGCAATTCTCAAAGGGATCAGATTTATTTACATTACAGATCGATATAAAAGTCAGTGGCGTGTTGTTATTCCAAGGGAAATTACGGTTTTTTCCAAAATTGCTTTTACTTCTCCAGATTTTGGCATTACCGCTCTCAGAGGGAACGGTAGCGAAGGCGAGCCGAATACAAAATTCTCATTCAATTCCCTTTCGCTGAATCCTACTGGTTAAACGAATTCAAATTCGTTGTTCCTAGATGGATGTTCGTTTGGCGTTCGTTTGTTTGGCGCAGGTCTGCTCGGAGCTTTGTTACGAAAAAAGAAAAAACATATTTTAAAGAATTGTGGCAGAGAGAACATTTTGTAAGAACAGATTCCAGATACATTTCTCGGGAATGATCTCTGAGTTGTCACGGAATATCGATACGTCTCTTGCATTATTGTGCAATAAATTGAAAAGGGCCAATTTGAACTTAGTCGAAGCACCGGGGCTAAAGCATCGTATACAGTTCTGTTTCAATCTATTTTAAACGAATGTGTGGAACTTTTAGCTTTGCAAAACATTAATAAACCCAAGCGAATAGGTTAGTTGGGAACTTTGGATCCGTTAAGAAGCTTACCGAAACTAGCCAACAGATTTAGTAATTTCCTACCAAAAGGTACTTTAGGCAAAGTTCTAGAACACATCCCGAAGCGGAACGGTGAATATACATCAGAGTCGTATAATATATGGGGAAAGTTGCTTAATAGCTCGTACAGAAGTGATGCGAATGAATGAGGTGCTTAGTGCGAGTTGGAAAAAAGTTGGGCTATTTTGCATGGAAGGGAAAGGACGGAGTATTTCAGTTTTTATAGAAAGGCAAGTTCAATAAAAAAAATCCGCTATAGAAATCGGACATATGTATCAAATATAACATTTCAAGTTATAGTTACCAAGAACCAAAGGAAAGAATTTTTCATGTTGCATCATTTCATAGGGGGGCTATTTCACTTAACAAGTTTTTGTCATCTAATGGTTTCGCAAATGCCTAAATTTGATGAGTCCATCAAAGATGCACTGGAAACTCGCAATAAAAGAAGAATTCGACGTTTTAAAATAAAACGAAGCCTGGGAAGTGGTTGCCCTACCAACAGAAAGGCAATCAAATCAAAATTGATTTTAAATGGTCGGATGACGGATGCATGGCTCATTAACCTAAAACTTCCCACTTATATATTCGTCATTCGACGATATTACAGAATGACTAAAGTTTCCTTCCCATGCCCAATCAGAAATTATTGTTATAATTGCCTCAAATAAATTATAAAATTCACAACATAAACATGATACCGGACTGAAGTTATACAGTTGACGGATACAATGGAGATGAAGCATGCAGAGTGATGTTGGATAAAGTTGAAACAATTACCGTTAATCAAATATACAATACGGATTAAAAACTAAAATTATCCTCTGACCAATTATACTGCTCAACGAATCATCACTTCCTCGAGTAACGAATGCATGGATTTTATTTAACAATTTATATTTTCATTTTTTATGTATATTTTGGACAACACTGACCCTCAGACTTCTCTGTAAATGAAGAAGTTGAAGTGCGAGCGTGCATGCATATATGCAAGACTGATGCCTTGAAACTTTTTGATGTGCCCGTGCCGCAGGCCATTACGGCATAAAAGTTTAGTACTTCTGGAACTGGGAGAGGACGCCAAGAGAGGCAATCATGAGCTCCTAAATGGCGTTGCTGCCCCCGGCATAGGGCAATAAAATTTACTAGTGGGGAATACAAGTTCCTAGAATTAAGAGCCGAATTTCTGAAGCCGTGTTGCTGGTTGCGTTCTATAGAAAAAACACATTAGGTATTCGAATAAGTTCGAACGTAAAAAAATTCACAATAAAGTAAATGTCTCTAAAAGTGACAATGGGTCACGTCCACTTCGGCTTGTCCGTGGTAAGTTTTATAGAGATACTCGCCAATTGCAAAACTCTACTAAAAATATTTTTAGACGTAAACAATCGCTCCCTTAGCTTTACTTATCGGCTCTACTCGACCAGTGGAAAACAAAAGAAACGTATAGCCGGCCTAGATTTGGAGGATTTGTTAAATGGGGTGTACGCCTTTTTTGGTCCATTGAACGGGATCAATAAATAAGTTTTCTCGATCATCAAAATTTGAGGGCGATAAATCAAGCCCTCATTTACCGGATCGTTTTCAGTATGTAAATTTCGGCTGAGACGCCACTGTCGCGGAGGCGTTCATTTGTTTTTAGAGGTGACTCCTCCCAAAACTTGAAAGGTGAAAGGGAGCAACAAGAGGACAGTGAAGTGAGGGAGGGGGCTGAAAGCTTGGAAATTACTAGTTTTGAAGAGTGTCGTTTTAGGCGTTCAGTTAAGCCATTCAATGCATTTAAACCGTTTATTTGCCACTGCGTTTCAAATTAAACATGAGTTACGAACCGTAAAAAACAAACGTGACAACAATCGACCGACCGATTCGTTGACCGTGGATATTACCTTTCGACTGCTCGTCCATTCGACCGCCCAGGTCTAGTTGAACGGCACTGTTTCAATTTTCACTGCCAATATGATTCAGCAACTCCTGAACGTAATGCAACAAACTCCGCTTCAGTAGAAGAAAGAGATCAGATATTTGTTTTTTACTTCCTATCACTGGACAATTAAAAACCTTGAAAATAACTCGACTTTCTGTCTCTCATATATCGTTCAGCAATTAGACTCCACAAACACCTAAATTTCGTTCCATTTTTTATGCGGAATATTTTAATATTAAATATTTAGTTTCTTGAATGTGTTTTCTTCTAAGCGACAAACAAATTTTCCAAAGCCGAATTGTACTTACAAAGTTTTTCATACTTATTGCTTACTGTCAACCCCCTTGTCGACACAAAGTGTTTCATTTGTTGTGGAAGTGCCATTAAAATTTACCTTATTATCATTTTCTCACTCAGCTCCTCTCCCAAATTGCTTAACTTTCCCTTAATATCTACAATATTTAATGTTAGGTCTGCTATTCGGGAGCCTTTATACTGCATACTAAAAAATCTTTGCCGCAGTAGATAGCCTCTTTAGGCTCATAAATCAGTATAGGCTTCTCTCATATTTGAGTCACAGTAGCGCAGGATAATGTATATGATTCATCGGCTTCACGTCCAATCTTCTTACCAGCAGTTCTTAGATCTTTGCATCCCATTCTACTTTATATTTTTATTGGAATTTAGCCTGGACGACTCTTCAGTGGCCATGGAACAAGATACCTTGGACTACTCGTCGATTCGACCTCCCATTCCTACTTGTATGGCACTCGATACTTCTAATGTAACCTTAAAAGGTTCCAGACCCTTTTTTAACCCCTGAGCATGAACCTGAGCCCGTAACCAATAATAAAGTTGAATGTAAGTAAATTTCGGTTGTGACGTCAGCGTCCCGGAGGTGTTCACTGGTCTTCAGAGGCGACTGCTCTAGATTTTGAGCAGTGAAAGAGAGCAACAAGAGGTCTTCGATTTAAGGTGGGAGGATGAAGACTTGAAAATTACTATTTTTGTCTCAAAATGAAAAAAACATTATTCTAGTTTCAAATGCCATCTGATCTCCTAACGAATGCTAATCAATTTAAGAGTGTAAATATGTAAGAAACACTTTGTCTTTAGGTTGCAACACATAATTTCAATTTGATCGTCAAAGCTCATTAAAATGCTTCTTAATGGGATCTGGCCTAATCTCGTATTCGAAATGAGTCTTTCGCATTCTTCCGATTAAATCGCGTCAAATGAAACGGGCTTCAAAATTGCATTACTAGCGCCCTCGATAGAAATCCTTAACGAGGGACTATCTGACGTAAAACAGGATTAAACCGTTAAAAGTCGCGCATTTGAGAAGGGTTGATTGCACATTAAGTATGAATCCTGCAATTAATTTATACATTAAGATGGCTACAATAGAGGAGATGATTTCCATTTAACTGGAAACGAACGTTGGTCTGAAGGCATTCGAGTGGCACTCGGCGTAATTAAAACATGGCACTCCAATCGTCATACAAACAAAGCCATAAAATGGAGCTGAAAATTTAATATCAACTTCTCGTTCGATATACACGACTGTGCTTTTGACGACATCCGCCCCCCGGGCACGCTCTATGTAAAATAGATTCAAAGCTTTGTTCGAAACGTCGCAATCACAAAAGGGCCAGATTATTAGGAATTTCGATTATTTTTGCCCTTTCGATTGCTCGAATTAGTGCAGCCGGCACATAAAAGAGGCGACCTTTTCAATATTTTCAAACGGCTGTTTCGCAGCATGTAATTAACCTAAACATGCCGCAAAAAAGAGTTAAAAAAAAATTCGCTCATTTTTTTTTCAGTTTAAATAAACCCCGAGGTTTTTGCAGAGGAAAGTTGGATTTGCCGCAAACAGGGACAAACAAAATCCGTGCATTACATTTACAACCGTATTCGAATATTAAAAGCACCGTCTGGATTAAATTTAATCTCGCTGGTTTGTCAACAAAGCTCCCGGCATGCGAATGCATGTGTGTATGTTTTAATTCATTAAAATGCCTTTCGCATGTCACGTTAGTGGAAATTCAAATTAAGCGCGAGTTCATCCCCGAAGTGACAATACATTCCCCGAAGACGTTTTGAAAAGATTCTTAAATTCCAAATCAGGTAAGTAAACCTGCTTCAGGTTAACTTCGAAATTCCTAATTGAATAACCAACTCCAATTTCTTTACATATGAGTATTATGCATTCATATACACATTCACATGAACTAAAGTTTTAACTCTTAAATTCATGTCGCCTAGGATTTAAATCCAATTTAAAATCACTTACTGTGATGGCTCCGAATGTCTCTCAAACTTCTGGGAAATATTGAGAATATTAACTATTCAGAAATACGCTTGAGACTATAATTCCTGATTTTTTTTGATAATGTTACATATGTCAATCAATGTCAATCAAATCAATCAATCAAGACATCTTTTACATTCTCAAAAAATATATATATATAACTACGCCTTTAACATCCCACTTTCGTGGACAAAATACTTCTGTTCAGAATACTACAAACAATTTCTGATAATTTCTCATGATACATGTCGTCTCTATAGAATTATACTGTCGTAAGTGTCAAAATTTTGAAAACTGATATTTCTTTTTTTCTTGAAGAGTCTAACACTAAAGCTTCATAAAAAATATCGTATGTAATAAGTTTTTTCTTTGTTAATGTAAAAAATTTGGAATTACGTAGTCGTAAGTGTTAAAAAACGAGTCAGTTTAGAATAATATTGTCGTAAGTATGTAAAAAATCTTGGTAAGTGAGCAAATCAAGTAAAAGCATCGAAATTACATATGAGTAAGCAATTATTTTCGTTGTCATGCATACCTCTAAACAGTGTAAATTATATGCAATCAAAATGACTAATAGTATTAACAATAAGTTCACGGAAATGTCTTTTCTCGAACCTAATATGAAGAAACTTGTACCGCACTCGGACTCTGAGCCAGAATTTGACAGTGAAGATGAAATTCCTATTTCCATTTTATTCAAATTGCCACGGTAAATACAAAAGACAAACATCCTATTATGTATGTTTGTTTTATATTCAAATTACAGGGACAAAACTAGTAACAAGTCGCAAGTGCCTGGAACTCGTAAGAGAAAAAGAGATCCGGAAAATTGGAAGTCAGCAATTAGAAAGCGCGCACATGATGCCGGTCTTGAGTATTTATCGGTAAAAAACAAAATAGTGCCTGCTAAAAGCGTCAAGACACTAAGAGATTGTAGTAAATGCAGATTTAAGCGTCAAAAGTTGATTTCTGAAGATGAAAGAAAAACAATTTTTCAGCATTATTACACACTATCCGAACAAGGAAAAAATATGTATATACTTTCATCGACCGAGAAAATACAAGTTCAAAGACGAACGACACAGACACCAAATTATCGGCGACATTTTACCTATAATTATTACATGATATTAGGTAATTGTAAGATACAGGTTTGCAAGCAATTGTATTTGGGAACTTTATCTATTAGCGAGAGAAGAGTATTTACGGCATATCACAAAAAACAAGCAGTCTCTAATATTCCCTCTGTTTCTTTGCAAGGCAAACACCGAAAAAAAACTATTCCTGAAAGCGAAATTGAATTTGTGAAGTCACATATTAGTTCATTTCCCTGTATAGCGTCACATTACTGTCGTACAACAACGATCAAGAAGTTTTTAGATTCTTCGTTGAATATTAAAAAAATGTATAGACTATACAGAGAGATTTGTGTGGGGTTGTAAAACTGAGTCATGGTTAAGAATCGTAGTAAGCGACCTTCGACGTCTTTTTAATATTGTTTGTGTTATGCCTCTCATTTTTATGACTCCGCATTCTTCCGCGAAGTAGGATGAGTTAGATGGATGGGGTAACGGTTTTTCTGGGTCTCTGCCACCCAGATGTTGACCGGGCGGGGGTGAGAAATCCCGTTACCAAATAGAATAGTTTTTAAGAGAAAGGACGGACCCGGCCAGTCCTGAATGTAAATTGGTGGGCATCAGATCTAGGTCTGCCCTTTTCTCCTTTTGTGTTCAACTGTAAATAAACGCTCACTTATACTTCTACTTCTTTGAACTGTGATTCCCTTTGCTTTGGATATAATCACCATCCTATATCTACTTTAGTGTTGAAACTCAATACCATATTGAGTTGCGATACTACATTTGCCAAAAAGAAGATCGACCTTCTGTTAAAGAATCGTTCTACAGACACATCTTTTGCACCCACTTTAATTTATCGTTTCATTCTTGGAGAAAAGATAGATGCGATTTATGCGAAGAAATTGAAGTTTTAGAAAGGAACAACGAAAAAAATGAAAAAGTTGAAGAGAAATATCGCGTTCACGGTGAAGAAAAGATCTATGCAAGAGAAGAACGGAATCGTGATAGAGCCGATAAATCCCTCTTTGTGTTGTGCTTTGATTTGGAAAACGTTCTAAGCTGTCCACGAGCCGAAATTAGCAATTTTTATTATAAATCAAAATACAGTGTTTATAATCTGACAGCCATTTATCAACCACAAAACAAGTGTACTGCGCAATTTGGGGTGAACACCTCATGGGAAGGAGTGGCGATGATATTGCCAGTGCTTTATTTAAGATTTTAGAAAATGTCATTGAAGATCATCCAGATTTGAGAAACCTAATATTATGGAGCGATAGTTGCGTTCCGCAGAACAAGAATTCCCTAATGTCCTATGCTATTATATACTTCCTATATAAATACTCGCAAGTACAGTCAATAACAATGAAATTTTCAACAGCAGGTCATTCTTGTATTCAGGAAATTGACAATGTACACAATTGCATTGAAAAAGTATTATCGAAGGCAAAGTATTACTCGCCATTATCTCTAATGCATCTATTAAAAAAGGTTTCCTAGCGGAAACCTTTTAAAATACTGAATATGACTGCGAAAAACTTTTTTGATTTAAAATCCTGTTGTGTTGTTTACAATTACAAAAGTATTCCATTTTCAAAAGTTAGCCAGTTAAATTTTTCATCTGCAAATATTTTTGACTTACTATATAAAAAATCACACAATCAAAACTGCCCATGGGAGACGGTTCAAATTAGAAATTATAATTCTACGAGACAACCTTTTAAAATAAAGATAAAAATTCCTAAAATGGCAGTAAAATCCAACCCATTAAATAAAAACAAAATAGCAGCCATTAAATCCATGCTCAAATGGATGCCCAAGTTGGATAGAGAATATTTCTCAAACATCCTAAAATTGTAGACCCTTAAACTTAATTAATGTAACAAAGTCGTATGTGTGTTAAGTAAATTTTTACTCTCACTTTGCAGTTATAAAGTCGTATGTGATTTAGGAGTCATTTTTTGTTATTCATCTTTTATTAAAATTATGTTCCAATAAATATATTAAATTTGCAAATTCCTTATTCATTGATTTTATTTAACCCTTTTTTTGTAACAAGAATAAGTTTTGTTGTAAATAAGTACAGTTAAATATTTGGACCTCATTGTTTCTGATACAGGTTAAATGTACATACGACAGTATAATTCTATATAGACGACGTGCCTTATTCACATGTAGCTTTGAGAGATGATTTCTAATTTTTTTAAGAACGTAGTAGATACCAATCAAATTAATCAAAAATACCTTTATAGCTGGCTTTATCTTTAAAATCTCTGTAATTTTGGAATAATTTCCATATCCTGCCTGTATCCTGATGTATTTTTATAAAAAGAAAGAGCACTCATTACTTGATTTCAGATGAGAGACTTGCATAGGTATCATTACTGTTTGCGTACATATTTCTAACTTAAAAAAATTCAAAAATTCTTAAAATTGTGTCAAGAATCTTTGGTTGAGGAGTCGACGATTATCAAGAAGTTTAAGAAGCTATTTAAAAACCGAACCTCAATAAACTTCTTGAAAATCTGGTAATTTTAAATGCTCTGAAACTTCGTAGAGGAGAAGTTTCAGTTCCATGATTTCCAGTTCTCTGAGGATTCACGGAGAAGTTAAAAAAAAATTGAAAATTAACCAAAAAACCTTTGCTATAATTCCAATAATTTTCAAGGTCAAAACAGAACAACTGGCTCATATATTTAGAGCACATTCAGTGCCTAATAAAAATTGACGCGTGGAAATACGCCTTAAAATGACTGGTGTGTTAGTTTCAAATATCAGAACTTCTGCTACGATTTAACAATAATAAATACTAATCTAGGAACAAATCTTCGATTCGATGGATTTTTTCTAATTCTTTAACCCTACCGTCACGGCACCTAAACTAACATGAATCTAAACTGCTAAACATTTGAGTTGACGAAGAGAAATCAACCCTTCTGGTGCTAGTTTTATATCTCGGAACAGAAAAAAGTGGCCAGAGAGTGAAAAAGGTGGTCGTAACTCGGACCATTTCAAAAGCTAAAGCAAAGAAAAATGACCAAACCCAATCGGGCTGTCACAACTTTAAATAAACGACCGATAAACAATGCCGAACGGTAAAAATAGAACGGGCGAATACAAAAGTGCCTCGTCGGTTTGAGTTTGTGCGTGAAATATTTCTCGTTTGACCCGATTTTCCTATTCCCGCTCTTTTCCCCTTTATTAATGAGTTTTCTAAATGAGAGGTGCCAACTTGAGGGGCCACTATGCACGCGAACCGATCAAAAGATACGCTCGCCTGAACAATAAAATCGAACAATGTTTCAAAAAACCACAAAGTTTTATCAGGAACTAGCGTGGAACTCAATCACACCCGTTTTTCTTTATTTTGTAGCACAGGAAAGATCATCGATAAAGGTTTTTCATCAACATTCCAAAGAACGGAAAAGAGGGCAACAAGGAAAAAAATTATAAAAGACTGGAGCATTTTGGATATTTGGGTGCGATATGCACAGGGTGTTCGTGTATGAAAGTCAGCCATGAAGAATTAGATAACCGTAAAAAATATGAAGTCGGTCAACTTGGGGCAAAAGTGCGCAATTCGAGAATATGCCGTTACAAAATTTGAAAAATCCCAATGAATTTCAGAGATATTTGAAAAAAAAATTAATTTTTGCAAAAACGTCATCGTAATCCGAAAAAAAGTTAAATTCAAAAACTTAGAAATTCAAGATGGCTCCCATAAGAAAAAAGAAAGTTGATGATGGGTATTCGGAAGTCCGATTTTAAATATAACGTCGTCACATTGTAGAAAAGTAAAAGCTGGAATGATAAAGTGTCAATCATCTTGAATGACCTCGTCAAATAAGCTGACGAAAAAGTAAAAACTTGTATCTTATATAGTTACCAAGATCTTGATAGTTGAACTCCAGAAATGGGCATCCTGGATACAAGGGTAATACTCTCAAGTTACTTATATTTTTACAATTTTTACTACTTCTTTCATTTATTTCAACTGTACCCATAGATAAAACTGAAAATAGTCTAAATATTGATTAAAAACTTCTTTTGCTTTAGTGTGCCAGAGCAAGCACATGTGAACATGCACTTTAAGGCGGCAATAAGAGCCCCCATTTTGGCTGCCGATAGTGATAGAACCTGCTGCGCGTTTAAACGAAAACAAACAAGCAATTCGTTTACTGGTAATTTTTATGACAGGAAAACCCATTATGTTCGATTTTATGGTGGTAAATGCGATTCGGGATCGGATTTCTGTGGTTGTGAACTATCGTGAGACACAACAATTCTATATTACATGATAAGATAATAATTTAGTAATCATGAGCAACAATAGTCTGATGACTTTGGGTCAAATTTTAGCCTCGTGCTTGCCTCACCTGCCCAGCCCCACTCATCCTCAATTGTCAGCACACATTCCAAGAGAAACTAATCCTCTCTCACTAACACTTTCATGCGATAATCAGATTTTGTTCACTATCAGAAACGCGAAACTTACGCTAAAGCATCGCAAAATTGACGCAATTAATATTGGACGTTTTTTCGGAAGGTGGCCGCGCGACGCCCGCCGTCTTTCGGACTGAAGCGTCGCGACGCAACAGCCGATCCGATTGGTCTACACGTGTCCGGCTCTCGATCGAAACGTCATCATTTTTCAGTCAACGCAGGCAGATTTCGGTGTTCACAGCAAGTTAGCCAAAAAATAAATGACGAATTGTAGGATTTATGTCATACAAGCTGAGTTATGAGTTTTGTTGTAATATACAGGGTGTTCTGTAACAAAAGAACTAAAATTTAAGTATATCATGAGAAAAAGCGTAAAAGAACTTCGTTTACTGAACCCCATTAAAAAAACAACTGAGCACCACATGCCAACTAGATGTCTACTTGAAATGATCGAACAAACAAGACAAGTCGCTTTCTTGCCCTTCATCCGCCTTGGCAACATGAGTAAATTGGTGTTTGATAAGGAAACTGATTAATGTGGTATCCATTTCGATAACGCCGCCATTTAAGCTGAAAACTCATCATGCATACTTAAGAAAAATAACTAAATAACCTGTTTTCCTGTGGGCACTGATGAGCTACAAACTCGAAGAAAGATCTATACAGGCATTCACTCATATGCAATATCAAAAAGCCCCTATTGTTCTCAAATGACAACTTCACCTGAACACAACTATCTCTCTTCGACAAGTCGAGAAGCGGAAATACGGCAACGTCGAGATCTAAAAGCAGGAAGCCATTTTTTAGAATATTTTAATGAAATCTGTAGTTTTATTTATTCAAACATTTGTGAAGAGAAAGAAGCTTCAAAAAAGATCTGTGCAAGGGATTCACTCATATGACATACAAACATTTTCTTCATATTCAAGTGATAATTTTACTTAGACATAGCCATCTTCATTTGACTAGCCGCAAACTGGAAGTGTTGCAACACCAAGACAAGAAAATCATTGGCCACCTTTGGAGGTTTGTGACATGATTCTCTTAAAATTTTGGAAACTCGAGTTTTTCCATTGGAGATTCTGTGTGTTGTTGAATAATATGCACTTTCCAATCACAAGAAACTATTTATATCGATAACCGAACAATTTGGAGTTGCATGACACGACATGTTTCCAAAATTCTATTTTGTTGCACAGATTTTTTTATATTTATCGATTTTCACCCCTCTAGCAAATTTGCAGCGTGGTTACGTTTGAGTTGTAGGTACAACAAGAAAACTTGGCGCATACGACCCACGTGTAAAATAGCTCTAGAGAGGTCGTAATCACGATTATTTTCGTGCAATCGTTGCCAACTTTCGTGAAAAAAGTGAGATAAATTTGAATGACAGTTGTTTGGATGAAAGAAAACGAAAACATTTAGTAACGTGTTTTTGGGGAAATAATTGGGTACGCACTATATTCACTATCAAATTGTGAAAATGCTGAATAATTGAAAGGGGGAAATAGACGAGTACGAATTAATTATATATGAACAAACCGATTTATTTAAATCAATTTTTTTTCGACGCGAATCAATTGGAAAGTAATTCAAACTGTTTTTAATTCATTCTCTACCATTCATCACATTTGCAGCGGAATATCTTTCGCTCTCACCACTGGAAGCAAAAAAAAGCTAAATTCAAAAATATGAAAATTCAAGGTGGCACACGTAAAAAACACAAAATTAATTGATAGTTGTTGAAAATCGCAACGAGAAATTTTCTAAACCGTTTTAATTGTTGTATTATATACATATATACAGGATGTTCCTGAATAGATGGTCAAAATTTTAATGGGTGAATCCGGAGCCAAATTTAAGACGAAAAATTCATATGTCCAAAAATACTTCATCTTCGATCTACAGGGTGTTAAAAACGCTTTTTTTCTCTTTTTTTTATCAATTCTTTATTTTTTATCGAAACTTGTTGAAAATTTGTACATATCATACGCCGAGCATTTCCTACAAAAGGAAATTTTCGGACTTTGATTCCATATACGGAGTGATGCGGATTGACGAGTCTTAAGCTCTCATTTATCACATTTTTTTTTTGTTAATACTTTTATTCTTTTAGAAAATTTTATGAAATCCGCACCGAGTTTTCTCGCTTTTCAGTCTCTTGCAAAATGTTGCTTAAATCGGTGGTTTAGGTAATATTAGCGATAATAAGCAACTGCTTCCTGCAGATGCAATTATTATGTTAACGTCAATGTTAATCAACCAAGCTTAAACGAGAGCTTAACTTTATTTAATATGATAGTGTTTTAATTTTATATTAGCTGCTGAAAATGACCTCCATCTGCTAATGCAAAAAAAATTCTGATAAATGAGAGCTCAAGACTCATCAATCCGCATCATTCTGTATATGAAATTAAAGTCCTTTTGTAGGAAACACTCGGCGTTTGATATGTACAAATTTTCAGCAAGTTTCGATAAAAATAAACAAAAAAAATCGTTTCTTAATACCTTGTAGATCGAAGACGAAGCATTTTTGGACATGTCTTTATATGAACTTTGAAAACTTTGAAACACCCTGTGTATTTATATAATAATTAAAACATTTTAGAAAATTTCAGTTCTTTTCGAATACCTCCGAAATTCATCAATTTTAAAACGGAATATTCTTGAACCCCAAATCGCGTAACACTGTCCCATTTTAATCAACCTCGTATCTTTTATGGTTGCCGAGATCCTAATAGTTGAGCAAATACAAAAACGGACGTCCTGTATTTACCAAATTTAAATCAGTTAAATTCGTGATTAAATATGATTTTATACGTTTTTCACAAAATGCATTTTTATACAGATCTCCTTATTTATCCTGTTTGAAGTATTTCGGGACCAAAAATATTCTAATCGAATCTTCCATTTTGGACCAAGATCCGGTTATTTAACTGTCCACATTCGCGTACATATAAAACAAACAAAGCGTAAACAAAACGTCCCAATAAAACTACAAACACGGAAAACACAACCCTTTCAGTGTTCTTTTTGTTTTCGGCACTAGACAAACAAATCGGGAATAAGCTTTATTGCGAAGCCGTGTTCAACGATACGACGCGGTCTGTTGGGGCCGTGCAGAAGGGTAGGAGGGCGAAAGGGGAATGAATAATGAATGGGGCATCTCTGGAAATATCTATTTTCGCCTTTTGTCGGATCGAAGTGCGGTTTCCAGTTTATGTCGGTCAGTATATGACTAGAATTCATTGATGACATTCAGTAAATTATAAAACATAATTTGGGCAATACAGAGTATCCGAGATAAGATATTTCATACGTTTACCTCCATATCAAGTAAATTTTCGGAAAAAAAATCGTTAAATACTAAAGTCGTACGATTAATTAAACTGCACTAACTTTAAAATCGTTTTGCGTATACGGTCCTCTATGAAACCGTGACAAGCGTTTTTCTTTTTTTAATAAAACACCCTGCATGTAATCTATTTTGGTTTTCGATTCGCTACTTTAATTTCAAAAAGTATTAGGAAAAACTGGGAAAATCCTCTTATTAAAGAAACTCGAGACGCAGAAGAGGATTATTTGAATGCACTTGAAAACGTCGTCCAAAAATCTTGTGAATTTTTAAAAGAACATGAAAAAAAGAAGTCGAGAACAAGTCGCCTCTATGAGTTACATAACTCTGCTCTTGATAGGTCGTAATATTTCTCTTAATTTTGGAGATACTGGGTCAGTTTGATCATGGGTTTTGCAAAGTTTCAACGCCTCAATAGAGATATAACAAGTCCCTATGGGATCCAAATCAACTGATTTAAGCGAAAAATATTCTGTAGGCGAAGCATTTCGAAAAACGGGGGAAGGGGAGGAGGTTACCTACTTTCCAACAATACTTCAACATAAAACGTCAATAATTTGGTAACCAGAGGAGCCCGGTTAAATCGGTTAAAAATATAGCGTAAATTAATCAATAGGATACCAAGGGAAGTACCTTAGATCGATATGGGGAATTTGATGTATTTCTTCATAACACTTTAATAACCTTGACAGTAGTTTTAACGTGTGACAGTTAACATGACAGAAGCAACTATTGATACAACTGTCACATTTAAGACACAATTCATATTGATACTTATGACTTATGATGCATATGCAACGTACAATACTTTTATTTTAAACATACTTTACAGATAAATTGAATTAAAATACAAAATACCTTCTTTTCATTTTTTTATGAAAGGAATCTATCGTGAATCTATATTACGACAAGATGGCCAGTTTTTCGCATTCTCCTTATTGTACTGGGTGCGAAATTTTTGGACGCCTCAATTAACGATCAACAACGATTAGACAGAGATTTATTAATATCGCAAGAGGGACAGATATAAAAAATTGAATCGATGTGAGCGCACCCCCATACTTATACGGGGCTCCTACTACGAGGAGTCCTACTACTGACCTACTTTTTCCTTACACAATATAATTTCCTATTTACATATACTTCAATAGTTGGTATGGCGAGTTTTTTTGGCTTTCTCCAACTGAAATCTCACATCAAAATGAATCACAAAATCAGCCACGTAACGTTATTTAAGCCTAACGTCGACCTTGAGCAGCGCAGCTTTTTGGCTCACAGCCTCCAACATTCTTGGCAAATATTAGAGGCACGTACACGTAAAATATATGGGCCTTCCTATTCATATTAATTGTTCATTATTGTGCCGTGTCTGGCTGGCAACCGCGATAATTAGGCACATTTCACAGCTGTTTTCGCACTTTAATTAGATCGCCCCTATGTAGCTAAAAATGCATTTTGCTTTTATCACAAGGACTTACCCCTGTCCGGAAGGAATCCGTACTTGAACAGTAACTTACCTGAAAACGAAACTAAAGATTACAGTCATTAAAACTTATTTAAATGAAATATTCTATTACAAACTTTTTTCAAATCCTGACACAGTTGTTAAAACTGCTATAAGCTTTGTTGCATTTTTCCTGAGAAAAGAACTTTTTTAACGAGGAAACTTCGTATAGTTAAAAATTTAAAGTTGGCTCGCCTCCGGCAGATTTTATTAAATGCGAAATGAAAGAGCTCGATCGTATTTAGTAGAGTGTATATTGATCTTTAATTAAAGCAACTACTTTCAACATCTTTTTCTTTTTCAATATCGACGTATGGCTGCTGATGATAATTCGATTCTCAAAAAAGAAGTACAATTTTCCAGTTTTTCAGGCCAAAGAGAGGCGCGCTTCGAAATTGCCAAAGAATATAAGGGCGAGCGTGTTCAACAACCTATAACTATCCTGAATTTTAGATATATTTTTATGGGGAAACGTGAGCCTTTCGTCGACGCCGTTTCCACGATCGTGTTTTCCGTCATTCCCTGAATTTACTCTTATATGGTAACTGGGGAGGTTATAGAATCTCCAAGAAACGGAAATTCCACCTGTTAATTATGTATTCAGACAGATGTTTGTGTTGGGAAAAATCACAGAAATATCCGGGAAAAAGGATTTTTATAAATGTTTAAAGAGTTGCTGTGAGTTCATCTAGGTTCAATCTAAGGAATAAAATTGCCTTTTTTCTTATCGTTTCTAGTTCATGTTAGTGAGTGGCAGCAATACGATATTGAATCAACCAATTGTATAGCTAACACCCTATTTTTAAATAGAGTACAGAGTGTCCATTTCTGGAGTTCGGTATGGGAATCTCATTCATCATAAGATATATAATATGTATAGGGCTGGACGAAAGTCCGAAATAAAATTAATATCTTCTCAACAAGTGTCTTAAAAAAATTCTGAAATACATGAATTGATTTTGAAATACATGTATTTTTTGGCAATAAAATGAACTGTTATCCTTTAACACCTTAGCTGCAACCCTACCCAATTTATTTTTTTTTATGGAAACATATGTCGTGTGTGGGCTGGTTAAAAAGTTTGTGAAAAATGGAATTATACTGTACCCTTTTTTTTCTTTTAGTTCTTTGGTTATTAGGAACTAAAAAAACTCTTTTAAAAGTTAAGAAATGACGATTATCTCTTTAGTCCTATCTACAGATTATTTAACGTAGCAGATGCTGAAAATGTCCTCCACCCTCTATTTGGCATGCTCCCAGGCGATGGTAAAATCCGTTGATGGGAATTCCGAATTGCCTCAGCCGGTATGTTATTTGACTCTACACTGATTTTGGCTTTTAGATTTTCAATGTTAGCCAGCCTATTTTGACAAACCTTATCTTTCAGATGTCTTCAAAAAAAGTAATCTAATGGCGTTAAGTCTGGGAATCTGGGCGACCATTCAATTGTGCCACGTCATCTAATCCAACGATCCGCAAATATTTTAAGATATCATATAACTGTAGTATCGGGTTTTGATACTACTGTAGATATAGAATGGTGTTTATATCTTATAATGAAATCACAGATAGGAAAGGACTATAAGTATACGTTTATTAATGTAAAGTGAACAAAAGAGAGTATAAAGTAACTTGTGAGTTTAGCGAGCGCGGACGCGACTTCTGAGTTACCAACGACAACCGAACTCAGAAGAAAAGAGAGTTTGTACATGCCCTGCAAAATCTTAAATACTAAAACTCATGGTGATAATCCATGGGCGTACCCTGGCTAGGGTGCCATCTGCACCACCCGCCGCATCAAACCGTTACGTCTTAAGCTGGGAATTGGAACTGCCACTATAGGGCCAACGAAATTTATCAAGGGCTATTCAAATGTCGACAAAGTATATTACAGGCAGTTCCAATGCCGACCCGGTTTATTGCGGGGATTTCCAACACCGACAAGGCATGGCATGGGAAGTTCCCATGCCCCAACTAATGCCCACCAGGGTCGTACCCCAGGGGTATGACAATCTTAAAGTTAATTCCTACTATCTAACATGTAACCAGCTTAAAAGTAACGCCTATCTACAAGGGACGCGATCCTACATAACATTAACACTAAAATGTGAAGCAGTGCCATTCTGTTCAAATCAAATGTTTTCAGTAGGTATATCTGAATCTGCTTCGTTGGAAGACACAATAGCTAGAGCAGGCACCAATTCAAAACTTAAAAAGTCTAAGTAGCGTTCACCTGTAAGGTTTTCTTCAAAAAAGAATGGCCCTACAATTCGGTTGTTAATGATACCTGCCCATACATTTACTTTCTGAGGGCGCTGCGTATGAGCTTCACATATCCAGAGTGGATTTTCCTGATTCCTGAAAGGCAATTTGTGCCTGTCAACCTCTCCATTTAAATAAAAGGTAGCTTCATCCAAAAAGAGTACATTCAGTGGAAACCCATTATTTTCGTCACACAGTCGGTCACAGTCATCTTCCAAAACCTCTTTGATAAGATATACCTTATACGGGTGGTATTTTTCTGTTTTCAAAAACCTCCCAATCGTATGTCTAGACACTGCATGGTTTTGAGCCAATGAAACCGTTGACACATGCGGATCTTCCTGCAGAGATAAGGCGATGTCTAATTGTTGATCGTCATCTAAACACGTAGTCGACCACTGATGAATAATTCCTGCACTGTTTACCATGTTTCTCAAATTTGTGGAATATTTTACTAACAATAGCCTGGGAAATATGTTTTATCTGGATATTTTGCAATAAATAACGCACACACTTCACTTTGACTTCGCATTCTATACCCACATCCCAGCATTATCAAGACTTCAATGCGCTGCCTTTTTGACAATACCATTTTTGTTTAGCAAGTTCAAAGAGAACACTTTGAGAGCACACAAATTAATAAACTGGACGTTTCAAGTTAATTTTACACAAAAATGCTACAATTTTAAAATGGAATAAAAAAAAATATATTGTTTATAGAGTCAATAAATTTGGCACAAAAAGTGCAGTAATTTTTTTCGCTCTTTGAAGTACATCTTGATATGATGAATATCACTTTGCTTGATTATTTATTTTATCGATGCAAAATAAAAACCCATTCAGAATTAAGGACGGTATATCGACATTAATTTTTATCGGGATTTACTATCGTCTGGGAGCATGCCAAGTAGAGGGTGAAGGACATTTTCAGCAGCTGCTACATTAAATAACCTGTAGATAGGACTAAAAAGGTAATCGTAATTTTTTTATTTTTAAAAGACTTTTTTTAGTTTCTATTAACCACATAACTAAAATAAAAAAAGAGTACAGTAAGATTCCATTTTTCACAAGCTTTTTAA
Source organism: Euwallacea similis (assembly GCF_039881205.1). NCBI lineage: Eukaryota > Metazoa > Arthropoda > Insecta > Coleoptera > Curculionidae > Euwallacea > Euwallacea similis. The sequence goes on from NC_089612.1 coordinate 3,877,890, forward strand.
CGAACCCACACACATGTTTCCATAAGAAAAAAGAAGAAATTGGGTAGGGTTGCAGCTAAGGTGTTAAAGGAAAACAATTCATTTTATTGCCAAAAATACATATATCTCAAAATCAGTTCACGTATGTCAACATTTTTTTAAAGTCACTGGTTCAAAAGATATTAATTTTATTCCGAATTTTCGCCCAGCCCTGTATACTATACATAGTGTTTCAAAAAGGTGGTGCCAAACTTGAGGAGGTTATAGAAGACATTGCGGTAGAAAATTTTTGCATATAAACTTCTAATCAAAAATGAGCCGTTTTAGCTTTGAAGCCATTTTTGTCAAGAAATATAATGTTTTCTCGTTGACAATAAGACATCGATATTTAAGTGATTTTTATTAAATACGTTTATTAAAACGTTTCTATCGAGATACAGTATAGAATGTGGCTCCAACATAACGGTGCACCAGCACATTTTACTCGCCATGTGCAGAATTATCTAAACTTGCAATTTCCTGGGTTATGGACCGGAAGAGAAGGACCTATCAGTTGGCCTGCGCAAAGTCTCGATTTAACCTCGTTGGATTTTTTCTCTGAGGTTACATCAATTCCGTGGTCTACAAAACCCCTGTAGCTACCCGCGAGGAATTGTTAGGGGGAGTGATAGCAGCAAGATTCGCACATGCTACAAAGAGTGCGCAATTCCATGATTCAATGGATAAATTTATGTAACGAAATGAGGGGTCACCATTTTGAATCATTATCATTTTATCAATCATTTTTGCGTTGCCTTTAATAAAAATTACTAGAATATCGATGACTTCTAGTATCAGCAAGAAAACATTATATTTTTGGATAAACATTGCACCAGAGCCAAAACGGCTAATTTTCGACTAGAGGTTTATATGCAAAACTTTTCTACCGCAATGTCCTCTATAACCTTCTCGAGTTTGGCACCACCTTTTCGAATCACCCTGTATAGACGAGGTAAGTTAAATTAGGACAAAGTTATACAGTTTGAAGTTCAAAAATCACATATTAAGGTTCAAGTCAGATATCAATTTTACCCAATTGATCTAACCTGGTAGCTTCTATGGTTACCAAAATCCTCATAGTTGAGCTGTAGAAAGAGATACCCTGTACAGACCAATTGGAGTAAATGATTTAGAAATAGGGGATTCTTATGTGGTAATGATCGTGTCACTAACGATGACGTTCAGACAGATGGCGAACGAATCAATCTCGACGTGCATCTGGAATATTAACATTGTACAATTCTGGTGGTAATACAATAGACCCTAACGATTCATCGATCGAACACGTCGAAACCCTCTTTCCGATTTAATAATATGGTTCGATCGGGCGCGATCTAATGTGAACGATTCAGTTTTTGACATGGCCGCCGATTTTATTTCCGAAACGTTGCCAATAACACGAATTCGAATGTGCAGATATATGCACTTTTAATGTTTTATTTACCGTTTGGGCCTATTAAATGAAAATAATTCCCTGCCGGCCAAATTCGATGCCAATATTAGTTCAGTTTTGCTTTGAAAATTGGAATTCTGTTTGGACAACTAAAAGGGGAAATATTTGCCGAATTTATATATAAAAAGGGGGCTTTGTAAAATAACGCATAAGCCTAATTTTATAAAGTGTTTTCGTTCATATGTGATTTGTGCAAAATACGAGTACAAATTTTATTTATTTAAACTGCAATGGGACACAATGTAAATAACAGTAATTGACGAAATGTACTTAGAGCGAAACAATCTGACGAGACGAAGAATTTTAAGACGAAATTATCAGGCGAGTTGACAATCAACTTCGTTTACTCGCTACCTCCTGCATCAAAATTCGCTCTTGGCCAATCAAGCGGCAGCGTTCGCAAATGGTTCTAAGTAAACCAGACTAGAAGGTTTCTAATTATTGGTAAACACGCTTCAAGACCATTATGGTTACTGAGAAAAATAGCAGTCACGCGAATCGAACTCGAATCATTGTAGACTAGTACAGAATTATGAATTGAAAAGAAATAAATAAAGATTTTCAATAATCCTTCATAACTTCAAAAATAGACCCAATTAAAAAAAAATTACAATTTCGAAATTTTACAAAAAATTCAAAAGTTGACAAAATGTTTTTAAACTAGTCAAACAAGGCATCGAACACTGTCTTACACTTTCACAACAGCATTATTTACGCAATCCATTTGATAGTATGCGAACCTAGTGAATTCATGGCAGCGTACTTGAACCTTAGATATAGACAGAATTCGCCCTACATTCTGTCACAGAGTACCTAAACAATAGGCCATAAATGAATTAGTATTAATAAAAACTTTTGTGCTCAGAAAACTTGCAATCCCAATTTTACTTTGCCGAAATCGAGATTTAACGAGGCCTCACCGTTCGTTTGCACAACCGGGGGTCAAATTAAAATTAGTCCCTTTTCGTTCCCTTTCCATTCCCGCTTACTTAGCCAGGGGGGCCCTGTTGACACAGCTCAAAGACCGCGTATTTCGCCCTAATAGACGTCCAAAGGTCAACTCGAATAAAACCAAATTTCGGCCTTCGTAAAATATCATCTGACAAGTGTCCGACGGTTAACGAAATAATAATTCTAAAAGCCTGGCGCGAATGTATTTACTATAGAACACACAGAGAGAGATGGAGAGAGATGTTCTCATCAGAGCCGGCTGCCAACACATTACGCCCCCGCAGTCAAAGTGAATGAATTTAAAATAGTCTTTTTGCTTGACGTTTATAGCCCGTAATATATATTTCGTAACTGATATACGCGATGAAAACATCACTTGGGATAAAGCGATTTCGTTGTTTGGGGAAACGGGACACCGAATGGAAAACAACCCCCCCAATAACAGATGGGGAGCAGTCGGGCTAAGGGTCTCATTTTAGGTCACTGGGATATGTCAATTATTTATTGATTGTAGGTTAACTGAGAGAAATCAGTTTATTCATCCCGACAAGTGTATTTAAACGTTTCCCGAAGTTATTTATAACATTGTCAATTTGCTCCATATAGTCTACTTCAATGGGAAAAGATCAAAGAGAACGTTTAATACAATGTTCAAAATTAATCTTGACTCAATCTAAGTTCGGGGTTCCGTCGGTTGAACTCAAACGAGCTGCATAATATTCATCAGCAGCAAAGGTAAAAAATTCTCTATCTTTTCGCTCTATTAAAAAGAGCTTTGGTGGAAGAACTCTTAAACACGTATTGATACGATCCCGTGAACCGAAAGCTCCGTGATTTCACGTTTTCGTATCACGTATATCGGTTTCCCTCCACTGCGGTTAACGTCAACAGTCGATGTAAAATTTACGTCCGAACCCGAACTAACCCTCGGGGTCTTCGAAATTGAATAATTTCCAACAATGCACCTTGAGGGGGACGGTAAACTAATTTGAAACTTTGGTTCGAATTCGGTGTCCGGGATTAATCGAGTTTGTGCAGAGGATGTCGATGACGATGACGTCTCAATCAAACCGAACCAAACCGACCGGATTTATTACGTTTTGATCGCAAAGGTAATTGCTCCGGCTTTACCTTCGACAATCTGGTAGCGGTTTAATTAAGTTTCGACTTGTGCATATTTTAGCGCAACAAAATAACAATTCGACGTTACTGTCAGTCAGATGGGTTCAAGTCTGGGAACCAGCGATAGGCAAAGCAACTCTTCGTCTCCTTTCTACATATTTTCAAAGCTCCTGAGAATTTTCCATAAAGCACTTTTCCATAAAACTATCCTAGCTACTTTCCTCTGCTAGATTTAACCGACAGACGATTATCCGGCCTAAGCTCGAGAACTGCTACGTTAGATTTTATGAATTATTTATAGCGAGCCTTAGGAATATCTTGACCGTTCAAACTGCAAAGGGAAATTTATTCTGAAAATATTCAGGCCATAAAACCAGACTTATGCGGGGCTCTTTGCCTGATTTAAAGGAATGGTTTTAAGGCCTCACTATGCAGAAAATGCTCTCAGAGTTTTAACAAAATTCCAACTTCAAGGTTTTCGAACTTTACGACCGATATATTCCTGCGAAAAAACGGAAAGAAGCCTTTAATTTTTAGACGAGATGATATCTGCAAACTTTTCTCAAAGGGGAGGATTTAGCGTGCGGCCATCTTGGCTTCTCCCCGGGCGGCCTGGTTTTATTATTCTTTGTGTATTCGGCAATTTCGCCTGATACCGTCGATAAAGCCAATGCAGTTTAATAATAGAATGGATTCTTAGTTCCAAAGCCGAGCCTGCTGGAACCTTCAGCGACAAACATTGAAAATTTTACCTTTATGGGGTTTTGGGTCGGCGGAGATATATCCACTTATAATGTAGGGTCACTCGTTTGATTCTGGATACCTTTGAGAGCCGTTTCACGCTAATGCGCGGAAACATAAATTTTCGAAATGTTAAAAACTGAACCCTCTCTGGGAGTAGGACCTCTCTGGTCATAGCCATAACGTAAAAATAATCTGGACAGGTACCTAGGGACAGTAAAAGGTAAAAATTTCAATCCAATATATATCAATATTCAAATTGATACGATTCCAAAAAATGTAAGAAATGTGAATGTTTGCAGTTTTGAAGGTAATGTGCTTTCGGACTTGAAAATCGTTCTAACATTGAATGTATTTTCTAATCTATTATGTGTGGTATGAACAAGCCTTGTAATTTATATAATTTGATTTTATAAATGTGGCACGAAAACTGGAATTTTGAACACAGTCGCCTAAAACAATTGACATCAGCTTTATGCCGATAAAGTAAATTTGTCGTCAATAACGTTCGAGAATTTAAATTTCCAGACTGCTAGTTCCAGAATATTTTATATAAACTTAATTATTATTAAAAAAAATTAATTGTTACTACTTCGACTCCTTATTTTCTTTAATCTGAAATTTACAATTACTGTTTTCTCAATGTATTTATATTTTCCGGTGCAGTCTATTCGAATTAGTTGTTAACACTCCTTATTTGGTACTATTTTACCTTGCGAGCCACTAGGAACAGATCAAGAAAATCGCATCATTTTTGATGAATTCCCAAAGGGGATCAGACGTCAAGAGATCAAATGAAAATATCCTCATATTACAGTTACAAAATTTATCTTCTCGATTGGGTACGTACAACCTCTGGAAGCACATAAGCTGCTTTTCTTCTGTCACTAAACATTTTATGTTGGAAATAAACAAGGGAGAAAAAGCTCCTATTAAAGATAATACTCCATATCAAAAAATTTACTTTTGAAAATGACTGTCCGAATAAGTTACAAAAATCTATAAAATCTGCTGAACGTCACACGCATTGATGGAACACACAGTATTAAACTGGCAGCCATTATAAATTAGTCGGGGGCAGTTAAAGTGCAGGTGATAAAACTGTACAAAGTGAGCCCCCTCGTGGGGCTATCAATCCGCTTCAGGAGATAATACCTTTTTATGTCGCTCCGATTTATTACCAGGGATACATAGTTTTGGAAAGGTACACATTATTAAATTGATTAACGAGGGCCTTATTAAGGGCGACACAATAGACATTTATCATCATTTTTATGTTGCGAGAGGGTGCCAGCATCGTCCGTTTACAGGGGAAGTTGTTTATTTATCTCTAATGTTATGTCGTGGTGGGTAACGTTTAGTGTCCTTTTCAGCTATTTGTTGTTGTCAACTAATAAATTAAAAAGATTTTTTTAATCTCCGAGATATGGACTAACGTTCACATAAATTTTCGCGATATTAAGTTCTTTGAAACGAAGATTCTTTATATTTCATCGTTCAAATTCCAGGCCTCGGTGGAAGCATTCAAGATCCACATCTGTCTATAAGAACAACAAACATCACCTGAAAAGTTTTGAATTCTTCCTGAAACTTTCCAAACGGCGGGAGGTACTCGTTTTTAAGTCCTAGCTATGATGAATATAAACCTGTGAAAGCATAACGAGCCCGGGAAATTTCCGAATGCGCATACGTGACTACCATGTCGCATTGCCACGTTTGTCTTTTTTTAAATATGTTAAATTTTTCGTTTACATAACTCTAGAAATCCGTGTTGAAATGTGAAATCACACAATGGAATCCTATCCTCGTTTGGTTTTGACTTGAGATCAATGGGCTGTAATAAAAAAATTTGTTGGGGACCCTTGCATGACCGAGCTCCGATTATTGTTATTGATAGTTGCGATAGGGGGCCATTAATACGCACTGTCAAATGGTAATTATTGATGATTCCCACTGTTAAACACCTAAACAAGGCTATTTGTATCGAGTCAAATCCCTCGACAATGTTAATGGAATCTGAATGGAGTTTCTCTGGAATAATGTTGCGGTAAAAAGCACTGGAGGTGGATATTTTTAAATTTTGCCCGTACAATTTTTCTTGTATATGACGTAATTGCAACTTTTATATAGAAAGGCATATTGTGTAACAACCAGTGATGCCGTCTGGCTGGCAATGGTCCAGGAATCGCACATTTCGCATTAGGGAAACTGCTAATTGAGTTTTTATCTCAGAATCGTAGACTTTGAAACACTGTTTATTAAGTTTGGCAACGCCGATATTCAAATGTCCCATTATACATTGTGGCAATAAAACAACCCGAAGAGGAACTCCTGTAGCAGCAGTAAATCCCGGGAAGAAAATGGAGGTGTCTCTCTTAAAAATAACGACGGCGGAGGCCACTTTGTCTTTTGTCATTTAAATTCGTTTCAACGACTCTTTCTCTCATAATGAAAAACGGTGCTTTACCTCTTAGAGGTGAAGAGAGGGAACGAGTTTGTTAGCAACAAAAATTCTCTCTCTGATGCTCCTTCTGCTACACCGATATCTACTTCCTTAATGTATACAAGATGTTTCAGAACTATGGGGGAACTAATAACTTATAGGGATTGTTCAGTGCAACAATAGAAGACATCTGAGTATAAGAACCTGTGTTCGCAAATGTCTCCCTAAGGCGCTATGACTTTATGATGCTTTAAGGCAATCATATGCAAAAATGTGTTTTATCGAGTTTTAGTACGTTTTATTTTCATTTATTTGTACAAAATAACATTACAGTAATTGTTCATAATATTATCCTAGAACTTCATCAATTCACACAACATTGGATCGGAAGAGGTGGTTCAGTTTCATGGCCCCCTAAGGTATCCGATCTAACACTTTTAGATTTTTTTCTATGGGGACATGTAAAGCCTTTGGATTATGAAACGTCAGTGGAAACTGATTGCACGAATTAGTGCAGCATTTGAAGTTGTTGAAAACGATTATTAAACTTTTAACCAAGTCCACAGAAACCACGTATGTTGTTCAACACTAAACCTACCAATACCGATCAAATTGACCGTTTTCAAACTTTGATATGATTTACATATATTTAAATGTTATCATATCGCTACCGAACGACATGACTTTTTTTAAATATGCATACAAAATATTTTTCATTATTTACTTCCATTTTTTTTTCGTTTTCTTAAGAAATTTTTGTAGTGTGCTTTACCTACCGCGGTCAGTCAATTTGACCGGTGAAGGGAATGTTAACAAAATTACATAAATCCGTGCATATGTGTATTCAATGCAATTTTCCCATTTTTTGGGATGACCGACGCTCATGGTATATGAAAATAAAATAGCCCCGTGTTTCAATTTGTCCAACTCCCCCGATGTAGGCTGTAAAACGGCACCGGTGAATCCCCAGTGAACCAATTATAAAATCAATACGATATCAAAATCAGATGGCCATTGAAAACAATAGACAACAGCATTAAGAAAGCATCAAAACTTGTTTGCAAATATTTTCTAATGAATATTTAGTTTCCAAAAATGTCAAAACGTGTCAAAATTACAAAGTACTTAGAAAAAATAACGGACATAGAAGAAAAGTGTTCAATGTGTGATGAAGATGAAATTTTTGAAACCGAAAAAAACTCGGAATCAGATAACGAGCTACTTACAAGTGAATCAGAGTCAGACAGTGATAATGGAGAGGAAGATATTATCAATTAGCATTCGAGGCGAAAAAGGAAGAGATATTTATTGATATCTGATAGTGAGACCGATGTAGAGGACCAAGACATTGAAACATCAGTGGATGGGATAATTTGGGAAGAAATAGACGGAAGTTCCAAACCTGGTAGAACACCAATTTGTAATACTTTTAGGGATAAGTCAGGTTCAACAAGATATGCTAAACGACGTATAATGAAAAGACAAATAAAGACGGCATTTTCTCTTATCATTGATCATCGTATAATAAATCCTATTTTAAAATGTACAGAAGAAGAAACATCTAGGGTTTTGGGAACCAAGTGGGAACTAAGTGATGCAAAATTAGATTCATTTATTGCTTTGCTATATGCCCGTGGAGTATATGAGGCAAAAAATTTAGATATCTCATATTTGTGGAATAAAAATTGGGAATCCGGTTTTTTCAAAAACAATGAGCGGAAATGATTTAATTGAAATTTTGAATTTATGCAATTTGATGAAAAGAACGAAAACCAATAAGTTTACTATAATATCTACAATATAGGACCGATTTATTAATAATTCACAAAATCGTTATAAATCTGGTGCATACATTGCTGTTGATGAGCAGTTGCTTCTGTCGAAGTCAAGGTGTAGATTTACCCAGTACATGCTCAACAAACCAGATAAATTTGGGATAAAATTTTGGTTGGCATGTAATGTCAATAGCAAATATATAATGAATGGTTTTCCTTATATGGGAAAGGATGAAAGGAGAAAATCTTCAATTTCGATTGGGGAATTCGTTGTTTTAAAACTGATGGGAACCATTCACAGGATACGGAAGGGACGTAACGACAGATAATTTTTTTACGAGTATATCACTAACCAAAAAGCTACTTGCAAAAAAAACTACAATTGTTGGAACAGTCCGTGGAAATAAGAGATACAGTGAATTCCGTTTATAAAGTACTCTCTAGGGAGCAAAAATAGGGTACTCTATAACCGAAGGTACGTTATAAAAAAAATACAATAAAAAAAATTCAAATTTTTTACATGTTACGTATGTTACGCACATATGCTTTTATTTATCTAAAAATCCGAACAAATCTAATGACACATAGTGATTTAGGTACATATTATAAACTTTTGAATGTAATACATACTATGTATGTACATAAATGAATACAAAAAAATGCTGAGGGATATGTACATATGTACATAATACGTATCATGTACATATGTATATAAGGTGTTTTAAAAAAGGTATTTAAAAATGAAGGGAGTGATTCCTTGGCCCTTTCTAAGAAAAAAAATTCCTATTAACATGGGGCCGCAAACGCATCGTTTTCGAGATACAGGGTGTCAAAAAAAAACGATCAAAAACAGTTTCAATTTTTTTCCCTTACTTAAAGAAGATGTTCTACATGTCCACCTGCCATTTGTACACAGAATTCACATCGAGCATTGTAAATTTTCGGCGCCTTAGGGGAGCCACCGGACCACCATCCGGCTATAATGTACAAATGTACTTTACACTCGGAATTGGCAACGAGATAAAGAGAAAATAAAAGACGCTATAAAGGGAGTTAATATTATATATTATACGTTATAACCAGCAAAAATTCAAGAATATTTTGGCGGGACCAATCAAATACGCACTTAATAACCGGAAGTACGTTAAAGACGGAATCCACTGTATTTGCTAAGGTTGACCAAAGAACGAAAAGATAAAATGAGTCGATTTTTAAGCAAATTATATAAATCCAATGCTGTTACTCTTACTGTGTATAAAAGCAAACCAAAAAAAAGTTTTTGTAGTAAGTTCCATACACAAATCAATAGAAATTCAAAAAAGTAAAAAACAAATATCGGAAATTATAAGATTTTATAAGGATACAAAATTTGGTGTAGATGTGGCAGATTCAATGGCAAAGAATTACATTGTGAAGTAAAAAAGTTGGTGGTGGCCCCTTCAGGTATTTTTCAACACTTTAGATCTAGCTGGAATTAATGCCGGGGTTTTATACAAAGAAACAACAGGTAAAAACATTTCGAGACAGAAATTTTTGATCCAATTAATTTCAGAGCTCGAAGCTGCCTATAAGAACCTACGTGAAGAAAAATTAGTACCAAAACCATCTACAAGTTTAGATTCGTCAGTACGAAAAACTTGTCAAATAAAATTATGTAAAGATTACAAAACTTCGAAAATCTGTTCGGAGTGCAAAAAATACGTGTGTGGCAAATGCATATTTCAGAATCAAATAATTTGTAAAAAATGCAGTGAAATCGAATGAGTAATATACATATGTATACTACATAAATAAATAAAAAATTAAGTTTGTTTTTTCATAAATAATTTCATACGTATATGTATAATATAATATTAGTTTTTGTGTTTATGTATAGGAAAAATTATGTTTTAGTTTTTTAAATTTATAAATAAAAATTTCAATAAAGTTCATAACTTTATATACCTTCAGTGGTAAATCAATCATCTGCATTAAATACTAAAATCATTAACTCTTTAAACACCGGTTAAATAGGTATATAAGGACTGTCGGTAGGTTTAGTGTTAAACAGGTCCAATGAAGTTCAAGGGCGACATTTTAAACAATTACTGAATTGTTATTTTGTACAAATAAATTAAAATGAAACGTACTAAGACTCGATAAAACATTTTTGCATATAATTGTCTTAAAATATCATAAGGCCGTAGCACCTTAGGGAGACATTTGTGGATCCAGATTCTTATACTCAGACGCTTTCTATTGTTATACTGAACAATCCTTAGAAGTTTAATCCCATAGTTCTGAAACAACTTGTATAAAAATCCTTATTTACACAGAAGGAAGATATCGAACACTTACATCGATACTTAAATAATCATTCATAAAATGCAAATAAAAGAAAGGAAAAGAACATTTGGAAATATTCCTCTAGAGTGTTTGAAGGAAAAGGGAACTAGATAGCCTGATTGGTCTTGTAAGGCAAATATAGGCAAATATAAGATTAGTTCACTTGTGATTATTGTCTCCATCTTTCTTGAATATGTTGCTAACTTTTAGTTACTCTTGTTACGGGTATACGTTCGTATAGTAATTGGTTGGATGTATTGTGGAGCGAGTTGCCTTCAGTTTTAATAGAATTTATTTTATTGTTTGTATGTACTGTTCTTTTTTTTGTTGTATTTACCCTTAGTAATATATCAGCCAAACAACGGTCTGCATATAGATTTTCACTTCATCAGGTCTCAGATGGACTCATATTTCGAAAGTGTTTAGTGAATTTCAGTTTTTTGTCGATTGTTACTCCTAAGTATATTGCGTCGTTTTTTTGTTTAATTATGTGACTGTCTGTTATTAATATTGGAAATTCTGTTTTACGTTGGTGGTTTAAAGAAGTCTCCATTTATAGAATTACATCATTATTGTCCATTACAGTCTGAAGTCTACCGCTTTTTCAGTCTTTTTTCCCTGTACAACAAATGTAGTATCGTCAGCGTGTTGCAATATGTGTGCTGTTTCGTCTGTATGTTTCTTGTCCTTTTAGCCATGGTTATATATAACATGACAGTATACATTATAAAAGAAGGGTGAAAACGGCGATCCCTGAGGGAGCCCTTGTTCGCGAGAAAAAGGGAAAGAAAGAGTGTCGTCAATTCATACTGCTAGTCGTAATGGACTGCGTTGTCTATTTGCACACGTAAATAAAAATGTTGATCCATATTCAGGGCTTTCTGGGCTCGGTTTGTTGCGATAGTAGGGGCATTTGATTGGTGGATAGCATAGAAAACACTTTATTTTTCAGGTTTTCGTGAATAGCCCTCATCACGAATGGTGCTCTTTCAGATTTTGATGTGTCACATGTTGAGATTCAGTCTTACAGTTCGATGGAAATATGAGGAATCGTTTTCACACCTTAAAAATAAGAAACAAGCGAATAATGAAAATAATATAAGATGCTCAAAAGGTTCACCTCCTAGTTCTAAGCACAGTGCTATGTGTTTTCGTAAATTCTGCATTGATCTTAAACGTACTTTCTTTCCATTTTGACCGTTAAATTTATGATAATCTTCCCGTGCAATTCATTAATATCGGTGGGTACAGATTTATAAATGAGATCTTCCATAGTTGCCCATAAATAATAATCTAATGGGAAAGATCTGGTGACCTTGCCGGCCAAGGTACCTCTCCGATACATTTAGTCCAAAAGATGCTTGTGGTCGACATCTTTGATGTTCGTGTGCATTTTCAGCGAACCTTGCATGTTCATTGTCTGTGTTGGTAAACTTGCATCCATCCGTGAATATCATGTAGGAAAGAACATGGATATTTTGTTCCAATAGCAGCATGACGTTCCTACAAAACGTTTCAGTATCTCCTGGATGCAAGACTTACAGTAGTGGTCATAATTATAGCAACTTTCTAAAATAAAAAAATCATAAGCTAGACCATTTCAACTTGACACGAGTTTATAAAATATTTATCAGTTTGAGTTCCTGTTGTTTACAACATATCACATTCCAATATTTTCTTATCACTTACAAATCTTTATATGTATATATTTTTTTAATTTTGGGTTGGACAAAATTATAACAACTTTTTCATTCTCGCCTTATTCATTGCTCCTTGAAACTTTTTGATGAACGTTTGTAAATTATTTGTTAGTTATTTAGTTTTCTTTATTCATTTTTGATAGTGGGTCGTGGTAAAACTGTCTTATTGGCCACAAGAAAAAGTATAATTCAACGTTTCCAAGATGGAGAGAAACAAGTTGAAATTGCCCATTGTTTACGTCTGAATAAATCGACCGTTTCCCGAATTATCAAATAATTTAGCTTAATTGTGCAATGACAGCATAAAAAAACTCTGGACAGGTTAAGAAAATAACTAGAAAGACCGATAAATGCATAATTTGGATGTCAAAACACAATAAATTTTTTTTCATCAGTGCAAATTAAAGCCACCTTTAAAGAAATGGGGCATGCTATAGTAAATTCAAGAACCATAAGAAAAAGATTAGTGGATGGTGGTCTTTTTAGTCAAAGACCGGCAAAAAAGCCACTACTCTAAAAAAAAATATGTTGGCCCGACTTCACTTTGCTCAAGAACACATTCAATGGACGCTAAAACAATGGAAACGGGTAATTTTTAATGATGAATCTAAGTTTAATTTATTTAGAAGTGATGGACCCTCTTATGTTAAACAACCTGTAGGGTTAAGACTTAAATAAAAATTATTACACCCACTGTGAAACATGGTGGCGGTTCCATTATGGTTTGAGGATGTTTCTCTGATTTTGGGGTGGCTGTCCTAAATCGTATAGGACATATGGACCGATTTATGTACAAGAAGATATTAAACAACCTATTGGTTTCTTATTTTGATGATACAGTGTTCTTAAGAAGTATTTTCCAGCATAATAAAGACCTCAAGCACAAATTAAAATTTATCAGAGAGTGGTTGCAAAATCAGAACATCAATGTTTTGGCTTAGCCTTCACAGTTACCAGACTTGAGCCCCATAGAAAACACGTGGGATTATATTGACAATAAAATAAGGCTTAAAACTTATTCAAAACTTAACAAACTTTTCACAGAACTTCTGAATACCTGGGAAAATATAGACATGTGCTATATTCAGAAACTAATCGAGTCCATGCCGCGACGATATTCAGAAGTTATAAGACTAAAGGGATATTGCAGCAAGTACTGGTATTAACTATTTTATACTTTTTTTAATTACTAAAAATATGTTTTGAAATTAAATTTGCTATATTTTTTTCCAGCTCAATATTTATTAATGTATTTATTTTTTATGTGTTAAGAAAATATTGTTCTTTTTTTAACCATAAGCAATAAAGTAGTCGACAAAGATTGTATTATAAATTTAAGTTAATTGAAATGGTTTTGGCGAAGTTATTTAAATCTTTTAAAAGTTGCTATAGTTATGGCTACTACTGTAGGTGAAGGTATTTTGGCGTATGAAGCTTCTATAAACTGTAAAGTAGACCACTGAGACAAACGCTCGAAAATGCCTTGTTAATACCTATAAACACGCTTTTTGTTAATATCTTATTTGTGAAAAGTTCGAGGGGTCGAGTTATACAATTCCATTTCACTTTTGATTAGCTTCAATATGAAGTTGGGCAAAGACATTCTTCAATCAATTTTCCATTGTTAGTGGAAGAGTGGCCTATGGAGAAGGGTTGAATATATCCATGCAATCTGACCAAGTTCTTCAATTAATTGGAAAAAAGTTGTTCTGTTCTAACAGTTTTTGGCTCAGTCGGTTCTTCGTTGACAAACAATAGTTAACAACATGGCACCTCGCTGCATAAAGGGAGTGGATAATGCCCATTGCATCAATGGAATATTACACGCATTGTATTGCACCCTACCACAATGATGACGAAAATACAAATCAAAGCTTCTCGTTATCTTTTCGAAAATAATTACATTCCGGCTTTGATAGAGATTTCAATTCGAATTGAAGTTATTCAATCCCGACCGGAACAATGCCCCGGTTTAATACAATTTTGCGTTTGTGTTGCATAATTTACCGTTCTCCGTACGTATGTGACTAGCGACTAACTCCAGGGGAATTATGCCGCATTTCCTGCATACACATTCATATCCATTGCGTTCTGCTTTTTTTCCAGAGGTAATTTATTTCAACAGAAATAATGTGAGATTTCAATATGTGTTTCGAAAAGGCAGAAAGGCATTTTGCAGTTTTCAGTTCAACCTGAAATTGGCTCGATGGTTATTTAGAAGAAATCACTAAAAGCACCTAATTGCCTGCAACATTACTATGTGCCCGTCTGCCCGCCTCTCTTCTGCTACTTAGAACACAACGATGAACAATTTCCATGAATTTTCAAGGCGGATGCTCCAACAGCAAAATAAAACAATACACGTAAGTAGGTATAACATAAATTGAAATTTTAAGCTCTCTTTTATGTCCTTATACAGTAAATTACCGGCGGAGGAATATAAACGCTGGAGGATGGAACATTATATTATCTTTTTATTTCATTACATCGCGTTCCACTGTTTTATTTCCAGTTAAACCCGTAATATATTGTTTTAAAATGTATTCTTTTGTTCCGTCAGTCTATGCTTCCTGTCGCGAGATATTATTGGACAGTCTGTTGAATATAACGGCTTTTTGCATACGTTGGAGCATAAATTCGAATTTAGGGAGGATTTACAATTTTTCTTTTCTACGCGGTAGATTCAATGAGAAGAGGGTATTACAATAACGGTGTGAGAAGTTTCGTCGCTGAAAATTTGCCTTCATCAATTTTTCTCTGTGACCAAGCGCAAATGCGCTCCGAAAAGAGAATGCAAAATAGCGCTTTTATGAGAAATTTTATTTGTCGTTTATCCCTAAAAACGCACCTGCGGGAAAGGAATTTCTGACTGAAAATTTATGAATTTTTCCCATTTACTATAAATTTCGTCTTTTGAATTTAAATTTTGGAATTTTTGACGTTTTGTACCCGCTATTCAAATGAAAAAAGTAATTATACTAACAACGGAAGGGACCCAAGTATCCGCCCCCGATTTTAATGAAATTTTGCAGAGAAGTAGTTTAGACCTATCTAAAAATAGTGTTGCATATAATATTTTACGTGCCATCTTCAAGCCTTAAGGGGTGGAAACTGCCCCCGAAGTTTCGCCAATTCTTGCTTTTTGACGATAACTTTTGATTCGAATTAGTTAAAATAACAACAAACAGCAAAATGTTCCTTTTCCAATTCGCCATCGATCTGTCAAGGTTCGGAAAAATATCACTTTAAATTTTTCTTTCGAAAATTTCACTTTTCTTAGCCTCGTTTTTACACGCGTCCAGCTGTCTCGTTCAAATTTTTACCATTTTATAGAGAAAACATTTTTCAATAGAATGATATAAAGCAGAGCTCGATATCACGTTTCTAACAAAAGTTATAAGTGTTTATATAAAAGTGTGCAGGCCATGTTCGACCGCTTATAACGTCAGAACCGCAGGCCGCAGAAGAAAATTTCTCATAATAAAAAAAACTTTATTTAATGAGCATTAAAGAACGATATCATCAAAAATATATTTTCAATTAAAAATTAGATTAACATTCTCTCTGTAGTTAACAAGTATTATGCATTATGCATCAATGTAGGACATTTTCCTGTATGTGAATAATATACTTAGATACTATTGTATACTTATATTATACTAATATATCTAGAGATTCTTGGTGTAAAACAAATTTATGTTTTAAACATTTTTTGATGAATATCATTACTGCAAAATATATAATCCATAGATACCGATGAAATATTCTCTTACTTGTATATTATTCATATATGGAAAAATGCCCTACGCTGATGCATAATGCATAATACTTGTTAACTACAGAGAGAATGTTAATCTAATTTTTAATTGAAAATATATTTTTGATGATATCGTTCTTTAATGCTCATTAAATAAAGTTTTTTTTATTATGAGAAATTTTCTTCTGCGGCCTGCGGTTCTGACGTTATAAGCGGTCGAACATGGCCTGCACACTTTTATATAAACACTTATAACTTTTGTTAGAAACGTGATATCGAGCTCTGCTTTATATCATTCTATTGAAAAATATTTTCTCTATAAAATGGTAAATATTTGAACGAGACAGCTGGACGCGTGTAAAAACAGGGCTAAAAAAAGTGAAATTTTCGAAAAAAAAAACTAATAATCATATTTTTTCGAACCTTGACAGGCGGATGGCGAATTAAAAAAGGAATATTTTGTTTTTTGTTGTTGTTCTAACTCATCTTGATTAAAAGTTATCGTCAAAAAACAAAAAATTGACGAAACTTTGGGGGTAGTTTTCATCCCTTAAAGCTTGAAGATGGCACGTAAAATATACATCATTATTCTTAGATAGGTCTAAACTGCTTCTCTGCAAAACCTCATTAAAATTGGGGAGGAGGGGTACACTTGAGTCCCTTCCCTTGTAAGTGACATAGAAAAAGGAACACAAAGTATATGACTTCTAATCTGAACATTTTTTTGTATAGGCATTCTTTAGGACTTCCGACAAAAAATAGTAAAAATTTAAATCTTATCGGAGCAGTTTCTCTTGCAGATATTATTTTGTTGCAAAAATAAATTAGTCTGCATTGGTATTTTAATATTTGATTTACACTCATTTAACGTTATTTGGCGCTTTGTAGTGTTTTATTTTTCAATTTTTATCGAAACATTATTATTCCTCCTGTACGAAGACGTGCTAATTTTCATCAAGTTTCGGAATTCGAAAGAGGTCGAATTGTCGGTATGAGAGAGGCTGGATTGGCAATTCAGGAAATAGCTCGAAGACTGCACAGATCAATGCACACAATAGCAAGATGTTGTCATGCATGGTTCGTAGAAGGACGCCAAGGACGAACTGGGGGTACACGACGCCGTGCAAGAACGACAGAACGTCAAGATCATTATTTACGGTTGCTAGCAATAAAAGATCGTTTTGTCACTACAAGCGTTGTTAGTAATCAGTTGTTTCGCGTGTATGGAAGAGTGATTCACATGCAAACGGTTTATCGCAAAACAAGATTCTTTGAAATTTTTTCCTCTAGACCACATTTAGCCCTATTTTTGACGGGACATCACCGTTAGCTCCGTCTAGAATGGTGCAGAGAACGGCTGCTTTGGGATGTTCGGAGTAGTGTTTAGTGACAAATCTCAAATTTGTGTAGATGGTCATGATGGTCACGCTAGAGTTAGAAGACGTCATGAAGAAAGACGTAACCTCCAGTTTTTTGTCGAGAGGCACGTTCACCGCACTGTGGGAATTATGGTTTGGGGTGTTATTTCTTATAGAAGCAGGTCATCGCTAGTTTTCATAAGGGATAGTATGACATCCTAACGCTATATCCGAGAAGTCGTGGATCCTCATTTGCTACCCTATCTAAGAACTCTTGGAACCCCTATTTTCCAACAAGGCAATGCACGTCCACATGTCGCCAGGGTTTCCTTACATCACTTGGATGAGCGTCAAATCCATTTGTTGCCCTGGCCCCCAAGGTTTCCCGACTTATCACCCATTGAACATGTGTGGGATATGATGGGTCGAAGATTGAGATTATTGCCAGTGCAGTCATTAACTATAGAGGCACTATTTCATCAGATCCAGGTAGCATGGAATGAATTGCTTCGGGAGGAAATCGATCGCTTGATAAAATCAATGCCAAGGCGATTAAATGAATGAGTACAAAATCGAGGTGTATCCACACATTATTAGCTATAGCATCCAAACTCCTGCATAAAACCTTCGAATTTTTTCATCAATTCTATAAACCAGCAGCAATAATAAAACTACGCAACAGAAAGTTAATCTGATCATTATATCTGGGTGTTCCTTTTTCTATGTCACTAAGTGTATTATTATATGCAGATCCCAAAACCATTGATGCAAATACTAGCTTGAATTTTCTTGTAGGGGAGTTCCTTTTAAAAATACATTTAAAATCTCTATTCCAAACTGGTTGCAAGGTGACTTCCTATTGTCCAAAATGGATTGGACATTGAAATTGAATTTATGAATATATTGAATTTAAATAATTAATTCTAGTATGTAATAGTATTTGTGATAGTAATTCGTTGACATAATAAAAATCTTATTACTCTAAAAATAATAATAATCACGAATGGTGATTTGCTCGACTATATCGATAAAACCCTGAGTTACGTTAAACATTGTAATAAACCACCCGTCGACAGTTATAACGAAAGGACAAGTAACTTGTATTAAAGTTTAACCTGATGAGTACAACACTTGACCTATACTACACGCACCACACTGTTTTACCGAGGCACAAAAAGGAACTTTTTTATAAATGTCGATGACTTCAGCATTTTTACGTATTTAGATATTATAAATTACAGCAAAAAGTATTCAGCAAACAAACCCATATTTCTAATCGTTTTCGAGATATTTCCAACGAAATCTTTCGGTGCAAGGATTTATGAATATCATCAAATCATTAACTGCTTGCATTACGAGATAGATCATGAAAACAATAAAATGTCATACTTTGTGTTTATGTGTAAATTAATTTTGTAAGTCGTCGTGCTGCTGAAAGATACCTAGAACTTTATTCCAATAATAGACCAGATCATCGAACTTTTAAATGAGTTTATAACAAAGCGAGTAAAACTGATTCATTTCGTTCAAAATCGGATAATGGAAGTCAAAAAATTATCGCCATGGATCAAAAAGAGGAAATCTTTACCCGAATACTGAACAATCCAGAGACTAGCACCAGAAACATCTTTGAAAGGATGGGGATTAGCAAATTATTAATTTCCAGACTTCTATGGAAATAAAAGTGGTTTCCGTACTTTTTTAAGCCTTTCAAACCATATTACTAAACGTATTTTCAACCCAAAATTGATTTTTTTCAATTTGGTTAAAAGCAACACCATCACCTTTTGTTCTTGAATAACATATTGTTCACCGACGAGACAACATTTACAAGAAGAGGTATATTTAATTGGGGAGACAACCATCCTTGCAACACAGACAATCCTCCTTTAATATGGTAACATCACTTTGAACGTGAATTTTTAATTAACGTCTGGCGTAGGATTATAGGAGATTGAATTTTGTAATTAGTTGAACTTCCGGCAAAATTGAACGAGAAGCGGTACTTAAACCTCTTGACTCACCTCTAGTTTTAGAGAATGTTCCTCAAGCTAAAAGACATTGTTTTTAGTTCATACAAGACGATACTCATTACCCTATACACATAAGGAAATTTTTTAATATGAATTTTCCACATCGATGGCTTGCTCGGGGTAGTGAACATCTTGGGCCTTCACGAAGTGCCGATTTAAGTCCATTAGATTTCGTTTTTGTTTTTTTTTTAAATCATTGGCATGCAAATTATCCCATAACTTTCCGCCTCAAAATTCTAATAGAAGTACAGGGTGACTCATATGTATGGATTAATGTTTATATCTTTTGAAATATTGAGAATAGAAAAAAATCGTTTAAACAAAAGATTTAGGGCTATTTCTTTCACATATAATGATAACCTTGAAATCTTTCTATATCTCCTAGTCTTACGTCTGAAATGTCTAACTTTTTTTTCAAACGGCAACCTATAATTGTTGGTCTTTTTTTTGGAATGGGCATCTCTTTTTACATACCACTACATAAAAATGTTAGAGGGTGCATTAGGAAAATTTTGATATAACATGCAAACATGTTTATAATGTCAGAATTCATTATTTTACGTACGCCTATAACTATCGGTTTAATTTTTTGCTACTTATTGAAAAATTGTTTATGTTTATCAATAAAGTATAGTTAACATGGTACAAAATGGTATATTTATTCGAAAAACAACGTATCGATATTTTAATAATGATTGGTTTTTGAGACAGAAAGAGAGCCCAACAGGAAGCGTGCATGATTTTTAATGATGTTTATCTTAACCGAGCTCCTATTATCCAATCGTGTGTGTCTAAGGTAATTAAAAAATACAGAGAGATAAGCAGTACTTGAGATAAACCTAAGATAGATCGATCAAAATCAGTAACTGATGATAACAAAGCCTTAGAAGTACTATTGGCAGTTCAAGATAACCCAACGGTATCTACCAAAGAGTTGGAAAGAGATTATAACGTCTCTCAGACTTCAGTTTGTAAACTCCTAAAACTGGATCAATTTCTTCCGTACAATGTACACGTGTTGCGAGAACTTTCCGAAGATGATTTTGACAGGCAGTTACAGTTTTATGAAACTATGTGTAATTTGTGTCAATAGAACCCACATTTTTTGCCCAAAATTTTGTTTTCTGATAAAGCAACTTTTATGTTGAACGAATCACTTAACAGACATAATTGTCGATATTGGTCGCAAAGGAACCCTCACTGGATGATATAATATCATATGCAACGTCCTCAAAAAGTAAACGTTTGGGTAGGCATTCTTGGTAACATCTTAATTGGGCCATTTTTCTTAGAAGAAATTTTAACAGCGGAGCGGTATTTAAATTTATTGATCCAGAATATTATTCCTGCAGTAGAAGCCTTTTATCCAAATCAAATTGATATATGGTTTCAACAACATGGGGCTTCGCCTCACTATGGATTAGAAGTGAGGAATTATTTAAATAATGTGTTTCCCACCAGATGGATTGGAAAGATAATAGCACTGGAATGGCCTGTTCAATCACCCGATTTAACCCCCTGAGATTTTTTTATGGGGCCACTTAAAGAACAAAATGTATAAAGATAGACCAAACAATTTAAATGACCTGAGGGCTCGAATAATTAATACATTTCGGGAAATAAGTGATGAAATATTGGTAAATGTAAGGTAAAGGTTTATGGAAAGACTCAATTTATATATTGGACATAATGGTCAACATTTTGAGCATTTACAGTACAGAAGTATTAAAGTATTCAACTTTATTCGGATAGTCCTAGGTGTAAAACAACTAAATCTAACGTTACAAACATTTTTGCATTTTATTTCAAAATTTTCGTAATGAATCCTCTAACATTTTTATGTAGTGGTATGCAAAAATTGATGCCCATTCCAAAAAAAAGACAAAAAATAATAGAATACTATTTGAAAAAATAAGTTAGACATTTTAGATGTGAGACTATGAGATATAGAAATATTTTAAGGTCATCATTATATGGATGCAAAAGAAATAGTTCTAAAACTTTTGTTTAAACGCTTTTTTTCTATCCCCAATATTTCAAAGGATATAAACATTATTCCATACATATGGGTCACCCTGTATAACAATATTCGGCTAGACATAGCAATGAAGGCTTTTAACGCATTAATAAACTGTAAACTTACATGGTTTATTTAACTCATTTCCATCGCCAGATTTATCAGTCAAAATTCTCTTGGTGCTTTCCCTTTCGGAAGGCTTATTCTAGGAGCGTGTGTTCTTGATGGTTTTAATGTGCCTTATTTTGACGACACAGAGTAAACGGATAACAAAATATTTGTCAGTGAATCGCTGTCAAGAACAGCCCGGGTAATTAATTTAGTTAAAATCCGAACGCTGAGTGGGGTTCAACCCATAATTTTATTAAATTGTTGAGCGCCGAATTATTCATCATCAGGAATTCCGGTAATTAAAGGGAATTAGTTCTGGTATTCCCTTTGTTTCGACTTAGTTTATGGTTAATACTGTTATTCCCCGGATTCGCAGCTAAAACTTATGTGTTTCTACATAAAGAGCTTTCTGGGACACGGACCAGAGTCTGTCTGCATTTCCCTTGAAACCACGTCAAAATGGTTCAATCAACACACCCAGATACGTGCAACACACTCGATATGAGAATCTCATCCCAGGTTTGGTTTCTACAGCTTCAATATTCATGAAGTTAGAGTGGAAAAGGATCATGATTCACACACATCGCTTCTAACCAAAACATTTCGTATTCTACTTGATTATCATGCAATCACAGTCACAATAATTCAAAGGCGCGAGGCGAATATATATTTCGCGAAATTGAACAAAAGTAAGTAAATATGGCTACTGCAATGTGGTTTCCATACCCAGTTTAGGAGTTACTCACACTGTATGAAGATGTTGCCAATCAGTACTAAACTGCAAGTTAAATTAAAAATACAGAGTGTCTCATATTAGTAGGCCAATCCGCTAATCGGAGATTTCTTATGCGAAAATAATTAGATTTTCTTCATGGCACCTTTTTCTTTAGCGCTTCATACTCCTTATACAGGGTGTTGAAATTAGTTAAAAAAATTACTTTTGTAAATAACTTGACTGTTTCTTAACGTATTTTAATGAAATTTTGCAGTGATTAGTTCGATTAGGCACACATTTAATCTGGATACAAAAATTTAGAGAAACATTGGGGAAAATGGGGGGTCGTGCACACGTTTTCCCCAAAATTCTTTTTGCGCACGTCAATGATGCATTTGTTTTGTTATTCAAATTAGTTCTTTTTTTATCTGTATTTCTTCATTCTTGCAAAGTTTTGATTCACAACTTACTTTAGAAGATATTTTCCATAAGGAATCTTCAGTTAACGGATTGGTCTACAAATATGAGACACCCTGTATATTGCAACTAGATGGTTCGAATATCCAAAACGTTTGAATATTCCACTACATATTTCGCGAAAATATCCCAGAATTCCTCAATTTTCTCGGAGAACTCCTAAAATCGGTTAATAATCAATTTGACGGAGTTGAAGTGCCTGAAACTTCGGCCGCGGGGGTAATCTTCTTGTTACAACCCTCTACACGTAAATAACTATATCGTCCCAAAAGAGTCCCTCAATTTTCCCTGGGAATTTCCAAATTTAGAAAGTTACTCGATTATTAAATATGCCGAAGTCCTGATCAATAATATGAAAATTTCCAAGCGTCCCCACAAATTTCAAAAAAATATCTCTACCTCATCAAAAGCGCATCAGTAGACTTTTACAATAATTCTCTTGGAGAGTTTTAGAAAGATATTGATCAATTCTAGAGATTAATAATTCGAATATCCAAATCGTTTGCATATAATATTCAACTGCATATTTCGCGGAAATATCCCAAAATCCACAATTTTCTTGGGGAATTCCAAAATTTAATTAATAAACAATTCGAGGGAGTTGGACAGTCTGAAAGTTCGGCTACAGGCGTAAACTTCTTACAACCCACACATAAATAACTATATCAAATAAGTCCTTAAATATTCTTCGAAAATTCCCAAATTTAGGAAAATTACTAAATTATTAAATATATCGAGATCTAGATAAACATTATAAAAATTCCTAAAAATCACCATAAAGGGTACCCCCCATTAAGACAGTCAAAATGCCCTTTAATTTATAATAAATTAAAAACCTAACTGAATGAGCTTATAAGTATATAAGTTATAACCTTCTAATGCTAATCAGTTGTGCAAAACACCCTTACCTCCACCCCATAGACCAAAAAAACTTTAAAACCGTCATCTTCTCAATTATAATTTTTAACATGAATGGGTTTTTCGAAAAGTCTGAAAAAAATCAGACATATATAGAAAACATTGGCGCATTCGCCAAATTTGTTCTTTTTTTCTTACTAATTGTAACTTAAAAACGATTTTTAAAATTTCAAAATAACTTTTTTTCAGAATGGACTACAGATCCAGTTTTTTCTTATAATGATGAACATTCTTATGGCAAGTCAACGTATATGTAAAATATGTCACTTTTTAGGCTGTGCCATATTAAAAAATGGAAAAAACTCAATTTTTTGGCATTTTTTTCAATACCAAATTAAACATTTTTCAGTTGCTGTTATTTGAATAGGTACTATTGGATTATAAAAAAACGTATCAAATGCCCAAAAAAATGTGAAATGCTTAATTCGGTATTGAAAAAAATGTTTAATAAAATGCGTTTTTTACATTTTCAATATAGCGCAGTGTAAAAAGTGACACATTTTAAAAGTTTTTTTTGTTCTAGGGGGTGGGGGTAAAAGCATTTTACACAAATGATTGGCATTAGAGGATTATAACTTATGTACTTATATGCCCATTCAGTTAGGTTTTTAATTTATTATAAATCAAAGGACATTTTGACTATCTTAATGGGGATACTCTTTACAAATATGTCTATACCTTATCAAAGGCGTATCAGATGACTTTTGACTCCCATTTCCTTGGAAAATTGTTAGACTTTACATTACTGATCAATTCTAGATACATTCATCACAAATGTCTAGGAATATTTTATGTGTTTAATAAAATAGATAATTAACAATTATAAAACTGATCATTTTTAATACATTAATAAAGTATGTTTATTTCCTTATTAGTTACAACAAGAAAACTTAGGTTTATTAGTGCCTCAAAGAAATACAGGGTGAAACAAAAGATAGGTTTCTTTCCTATAAAAGTAAATCAAGCAGTATTCTTTTGAAACATTGTAAAAAAACTTAAAACATTAAAATTAATATCTCGTGGGTGCCCGTCTGGCATTCTCTTCTACCTGACTCCTTCTGGGCATACTTAAAATTAAATTATCCAATAAATCTCGAGAGATAGCTCTCCATGCTTCACGTAGAGATTCAAACAATTGATGGCGGTTCTCAAAGTGACCATTATTCCTTAAAATCCCTCTTTGGATCATGTCCCATGCGTGCTCGACGGGATTGAAATCGGGTGATTTTTATTTATTGATATTTATAACCACAATTTATCATTTTCAACTTTAAGAAAATACGTTATAAAACAATACCCCTACATATTTTCGATTTGTTTATTTTAGATCCAAGTTAAGAATATACATATATGAAATTGTTAAAGTTCTTGAAAACGTGTTGGCTATTGGTAATAATCTGAATATTCAAGCTACTTGAATTTAATATTCGATTAATTCAAACGTCCAGGTCCAGTTGAGTTAAATACCCTTTCGGACAAATTTAAAGGACCACTTTGATATTTCCGATGTTTTTCCTCTGTGATATCGGAAACCGAAAAGAGTTATATTGTTGTTTGTAACATTGTAACATACACTCGACCTCATGTCCCTAGAGTTGTTCAAGAGTACCTGCGTGAAATTGAAATTGAAACTATGGATCGATCTGCAAAAAGTCCTGACATGAACCCAATAGAACATTTGTCAACCGTGCTCGGAAGGTGAGTGAAAGGACGGCGATCACAAACATTAGAGAAATTGCGAAATTGTTTACCTGAAAATTGGGTTTCCATTTTTCAGCCATTCTTCAAGAAAAAATTATAATAAATTTAATAACAGGAATAAGCTGAAGAATGGAAGCTGTCTGTTGGGTCCGTGGAAGGATCTGGTTTGAATACAGATTCGAGGGACCAAATGAATATTCCGGCTCGAAAACCACATGTTAATTTTTCCTGGCAGTTAAGTTTGACTAAATTGTTCACTCGCAGACCACTCTGAGTTTTACAGGCTCAGAGACACTATTTATGAAAAAATAACGCTCACTTTTTAAACTGAGGTTTATTGTAGCTCACTGCGTAATGCTAATAAACAAAGGATTATTGTTAAGAAACCGAGTAAATTGTCAATTGAATTAGAGAATGGGATAGAGACCTTTCGTGTGGTGTCTCAAACCTAACTAACTTTTCTTTCAAGAAATCAACTTGGGAAACGAAAAAGGAGACACAATTAAAATGTTTTCCGGGCTCTTCAATTATTGACACAAAGGGCATAATTTATAGACTAGACTAAACTAAAATAAAATAAATCAACCATTACTGTAAAGGTCATTAGATGGTCACCAGACTAAACTTGGACCTACATATTGACAAATTAATTAGATTGGTGGTGTTTGATAATAGATATAAAGGGTGGGCCATCGAAAACTTTCTACTTGATTTTGTGAGCGTTTGTTGAAGAAAATTGAAAAACGCTCGGACCTGTCAATTTTAGATTTAAGAGAGACACATTCCTTTCATGTTATTCTGAAAGTAAATGTAACCGTCTGGTAGGGGTGTCAGCGATCTTGAAAACTTTAAATGGAAAGGGGTATCAAGTTACACTTTGTTTTAAAACGCTTTAAATTCTCCTTTCAATGATACCAATTTTTCGTAATTTGGATCAGTAGTTTTCGAGAAAGTACGTCATCAAAAATTTATTTATTATTTGAAATTCTTGAGAACTGATAAAAAAAATGAAAATACACCACCCAAAAAACAGCCTGACCAACAGTGTCAGGTGAAATGCCAAAATAAGTTTTAACAACATTTGTTGAATTTGTTAATTTACTGCCTCAGCGCGAATAATTAAAACTGTATTTTGCGTTTTGTAGTGCAAAAATTGTATATTCTGTTGAAGAAAGAATAGAAATGATTTCTCTCTTCTTTAAAAGTAATGATTTTACCAGGGTTATATCACGATTGTTCAATGATAGGCATCATGATAAGTTTCTATCCCATACTTACGTTTGTGAATTAGTGAAAAAATTTGAAGAAACAGGATCAGTGTTAAATAAAAAGAGAAACGTTGAAAACCCTGTTATACGAAATGAAACTGTTGAAGTGGCAGTTATTGGACATATCGCGATGTATCTTACACTGAATACCAGGCAACTCTCAGTTGCATCAGGTGTTTCGTGAACAAGTTTACGGAGAATCTTACGAAAACATAAATTTCATCCGTACAAAATTAAATTGGTACAAGAGTTCAATGAAGATGCCAATGACCGACGTTTACGATTTTGTGAGCTGATAAGTAAACGTATTTTGACCGATCCACGGTTTCTGTTTAATATTTGTTTTTCGGACGAATGTTCGTTTTTCCTAAATGGAACAGTTAACAGACATAACTGTCGGTATTGGTTAAATTCTAATCCAAGAATTTTTCGGGAGACACATACCGAGCACTCCGAAAAATTAAATATGTGGGCAGGAATTTATGGATATCGGATTGTTGATCCATTTTTTTTTATCTGGCAATTTAACAGGAGAAATGTATTTAAAGTTGTTAGAAATCGTCGTTGATCCCTCAATAACAGTTATTATTAAAGAAGATAACCAATATAGCGCAGAAAATTTGACTTTCCAACAAGACGGTGCTCCATCACACTACGCCATGGCAG
Organism: Euwallacea similis; assembly: GCF_039881205.1. Classification (NCBI taxonomy): domain Eukaryota; kingdom Metazoa; phylum Arthropoda; class Insecta; order Coleoptera; family Curculionidae; genus Euwallacea; species Euwallacea similis. The sequence goes on from NC_089612.1 coordinate 3,905,439, forward strand.
CAAGACAATTTTCCAAAAAGGTGGGTCGGTAGGAGAGGGCCTCTTGAGTGGCTCGCTCGCTCTCCCGATATAACTCCACTGGACTTTTTTTTGTGGGGCCATTTAAAGTAAAAACTTTATTCCACACAGTCAAATTCCTTAAAAGACTTACGTCAGGGAATTATACACGAATGCTGCCAAATAACACCTGAACTACTTGAGAATGTCCGACAACACTTTGAACAGGTCTTGTATTATTGTATGGAGGTTAGTGGTGGCCATTTTCAACATTTATTGAACTAAAAATGGTAATTTTTGATGACATACTTTCTCGAAAACTACTAATCCAAATTACCAAATTGCGAAAAATTGGTGTCGTTGAAAAGAGAATTTAAAGCATTTTAAAACAAAGTGCCACTCGACACCCCTTTCTATTTAAAATTTTCAAGATCACTGACACCCCAACCAGACGGTTACATTTACTTTCAGAATAACATGAAAGGAATGTGTCTCTCTTAAATCTATAATTGACGGATCCGAGCATTTTCTCCAACGAACGCTTACAAAATTAAGTAGAATGTTTTCGAAGGCCCACCTTATATTTGAGTCCTAACACTGTCATCAATGCTAGGGGAGGTAACACCAGCTACTAATTTTTAAATGTATCATCCGTTTTTGTTGTGAAAATGTGATTTTGCAATTTTTGACTTGCTCGCTTTATCTACAATTCTTCGGTCTTAAATAAAAAAAGTTGAGTTTAATGCACATTTTCAAATCTATCTGACAACCTACGAACGATAATATCAGAAATATCGCTTTATATCACGAAGCAAAAATAGTCAGAAATATTGAAGTGATCCTTTAATATTGTTCGGGAGTGTATTTGAATATAACTTCTAATTCCTATTAGTCTGTAATTCCTCTTTCAGACAGTAATAAATAATAATAAACTAAATTACCAAAGACAATGTGACATTAATTAATTTGGGATCAGAACAAATTATGTCGTACTGAAAGGTTTCTATAGGCTTTAGATGATATTTCGAATTCCGCCTTCTCGACTAATCCATTCACTAATTTAGTCGTTTTAAGAGCGAGATAGGGAGATGCAATTCATCCTATCTATAGAGCCAAAGATGATATTGTAGGTGTTTAAATCCTGGTTTAAATTTACTTCCATTATCGTCACTTCTCGTCCCATTTGCCTACCTAATGAGGCGTCCTAAATGGAAATAGGTGTACGGACGCATATTGATTTCAGATTAAAATGTCCAGCATTGTAAAGGGTGATCAGGAAAAGCAGACCCGAGTGGAAAAAATTAAATAAAGCAATTCCTCGTTTTAAATCATTTCGATACGCACCGAAGTCAAACGTGAATTAACGATTAATTATCACTCCAATATGGCACCATAAAAACTTCGAGACCAATTTGGGAAGTAATTAAAAGAAATCCGAGTTATCGGGGAGGAGAGAAATAAAATTCGTCCGTTTCTTTGCCGACTTGTTTTCGAGACAATTATTCTAATGAGAAATTAAAGGAAAAACTTTAGGGCGGAAAACTTTTTCTGGATTATCCTGCTTTGTGAAAAAGGGGGTTGAAACTAGATGGCAAATTTCTAAGCCGAAAAAGAAAGGGCAAGACTTCACTGCGTGGGACTGTTGTAAAATTACCGCGAGGTGACTATCTATACATACAAAGCAGTGTTTTTGAGAATAATATATTATCACTAATTTGGGACTGATTAAGTTAAAAATTCCTTTAGACTCTGCTAGATGAAAGACATATCTTTGTTCTTGGAGCTCAACCATGAGGATTTTGGTACCCATTAAAAATATGAAGTCGGTTAAATTAAGATATAGTTGCGCAATAAAATTGTGCAAAATATTCTCCAAATAGAATTGATAGTTTTTGTTTGGCTAATAATGTGTTTCGAAGACTTTGGTTAGTTCACTTGTGACTTCTTTCAACTTTCAATCCTCAGCTTGGAATTTGCCAAATTTCGAGTTCGATTCGGATTTGTCTTTCATTTTTCAACACAGATGTCCGTTTTTGAGAATCTCGAAAACCATAAGATACGAAAATACGAAGTCACGATTAAATTGGGACATAATTGTGTTGTTTCAAATTCAAAAACGCATCTTTCCAAAACTTCAAAAATTCTGATAACTTTCACTGGTATTCGAAAAAAGCTGAAATTTTGAAATTCCTCAGCTTATTTGGCGAGGTAATTCAAACTGATTAATGCTTCATCATTGCAACTTTTCTTTTTTTAGAACCTGACGATATAATTTTTGAAATTTTACGTTTCGAATTGTAGTGATCATCATCAACTTGTTTTTTTTTTCGGGCCCTATATTTTTCATTTTTGACTTCAGTTTTTTTATGATTACTATGATGTATTACACATGTATTATATATGTTAAAGTTCAGGCTAGCAGCTTGGTGAAGATATTAAAAATCCTGTTTTTGCAGACTGCTAACCTCATATCTTTTATGGTTACCGAGATCCCCATGGTTAGGCTGCCGTAGCAGAGACACTGTATACTGTCACATATACTCCAGCTTTTTAATATGACTTGGATCGATAAATAGTTCCAAAACAAGAGTATTTTAGTTATTTTCCTCTCCGCATTACTTTTGTTTGAGATTGGTTGGAAATTCGAAATGTAAAAGCATACTTGGCAATATTATGTTAGAGTTTTATCGAGAAAAGCCTTCTGTAAGTTTGTACATATAACTTTATATTTTCATCTCTTATCCTCGTTTTTGGCATAAGTTTCCCTATAACGAAGTACTCATCATCTCCGCATCCATGAAGAGAAAAATATCGGCTTCCCCGGCAACCCTTAAGACAAGAATTAGGGACAGTAAAAACATCATAAAAATAATAATTTAGCCTTTCAAGAGGCAAAGTTATAACAAACTTTTAAGGACTTTGAGTGTTATTTGAGCCGTTAGCGACTCGGGCGAAAGTTTGCCAAAAAATACTCCCTCCCTGGCAACATTACCCAAGACGCCGTTGACATTAAAAGGGAAATTTAGACGTCTCCTTGAGGAATTTTCCACCGGGTAATTTATCATAAAAAATGTGATATGTTATTTTATTAAACAGGTCGCAATTTGTTGCTAAATTTACGAAATTGCGAATGTGAATGACACACGGAAAATTGAGTTATATGATCTCCATATCAATTCGCCCCCAAGTTCTCAAACTCGGAAATTAATTAAAACTTGACTGCAATTAATGAGGTGGTGTTTCTCGGTTTTTGCCCATGACATCTATTTATGTAATGTGACTTTTTTTAAAGATCTATGTTAAGGATCATTGGTCAATTATTTGAATTAGTAGACCCAGAACTTTTTGATTGATTTTACTTTGAGTCTGCGATCTAAATAATGACGCTCTCTCTTTTTTCATTTTTGTTAAGTTACATTCAATTTGCCATAAGTAATCGATAGAAAAGCGCTTGGAAGGATCTGGGCACACATTCCGTCTGGCGGCTTTTAAACTATGTTTATACCAGTTTCCTGAAAGTACCGATTTCGGAGATATATCGCTGCACTTAAAAGGAAACTACTCCTATGAAAACGCCTTTTGTTCGACTCGGTCAATAATTTAAAAATATCTTCCTTCCATTTATTCCCATCTCGAACCCGAACGGGGAATCAGAAACGTGCCACTAAAATCCTGCTACTGCTCCCTTTGGGAGGGACGATTTATCAGGTCATTGTTAACATTGACCAAAGCTTTCAATTTAGAATCAATAGTCTTCATATGTACGTAGTTTATTTTATATTTATTTCAATGAAGTGAAATGAATGTGGCTGCAAAATTGGACCATCATTCAGCTTTGATTTTGTCTTATAAAAACAACTTAAGGTACAAAATTGATAAAATTACCTCTAATACTCCATAGAACTGTATAGAACTTTTAAACTATTAACTCCATACCTGTAAAGTTTATGACCGTTCCGAATCGTTTTGTTTTTAGTAAGATGCAGGGTATCAGATTTGCCACGTGGCAAAATCGTGGCGGAATCGTGGCAAGCGCAATAATTAGTCACTTCGTACTACTACGCGCATAATATGACTCCCGAGGAGAGTTTGATCTTTCTCTTACAAATAAATACATAATAAACATTTTTCACTCTTCACTTTCACAACCTCGCAGTTTTATTGCGACATTTATTGTTTTATTTTATGAGGAACACCAAAAAGTAATTATATGTAATAAACAAGACATGTAAATATGGGTGGAAATATGTGTTTAACATTCTCACCATCGAAATTTTGTTATTAAATATTAATGTCAATACAATAATAGACAGTGACAAGAGCCGAATTTGACCGAGTACTGAGGTTGGAAATCTGATAAATAATACATTTTATTAAGCATGTGCTAAATTTTTGTAAAACTGTTTGAGATTGTGAGGTCAGAAAGCCAGCATATATCAAATTCAGTTACTGTCACTATTCGTTATTTACACACTAGTAAAACAATTGAATTAATTAACGTGATTTTTAATATGTTGGAATGCCATACAGTTTGAAATTTAGCATCGACAGTAAAAATTAAAAGTTAAAGATAATATTTTTTTGAAAAAAGCAACTTCTAAAGTTAAATTTACCAAAAAATTTACCAAAACTTAAAATAAGAATTCTAGAACTACTAACAGCATGAAATTTCAAAAAGGTTAGGTCCAAATTCCCTGAATTTCTTTTATCTGCAGACAAATTCCAACACGTTTTTTTTCTTTTTTTTAACAGTTTTCCCTAATTATCCGTATTTTCTAATTTTTCTGTATTTTTTTAATCTCTAGTCTAAATAACCAATATAAGATTGTGAAACTTTAATGTCATTTGAAAGTGGAATTCGTTCAAAAAGTTATATCCACTTAATAGTATTAAAACAACCGAAATAATTACATTTATTTTAAATTAATTTCCACTTAAAAAAAAAGATGAATGGTGGCCGTCACTATTATTTAACACTTTAAAGTTAAGTAAATTGTAAGGTGGCCTGGCTCAATGGTATAGCATTACATTTCCCTTAGAATTCAATAGAAAATTACAAGATTTTTCAGTAATAGCTAGAACTAATAATTCCGTGATTGTCACCAAGTAAATATAACATGCAGCTTTCTTCTACATAGTACTAACTATAGTGATAATAGCAACCTCCTAAACATCATTCACACGGAGTGGCCATGTAACTTTCTGTAATGTAACGCTAGTTGAGTAATTGCACTGTCAAGTCAAATATTTCATAAAATATCATACTACTTGACTTGATGATGATGATGATGATGATGATGAATCCCGAGAATATTCATCATGTTTTATAAAATTTCCGTACAGAATAAATTTTGATTTTCTCTCTCAGCTATCTTAATTAGTGGCGTTGTCACATTTTACTACCAATATCGCCATTTAGGCCTTTTTCCTGTTAATATTCAGAGAGCAAACGTCGTAAAAAGCCGTTTCCATTTTTCACCGTTAACGGCGTCCATTACTTAATTCCGGAGCAAAAGATTAAATTTTTTCGGCCCCCCCTGGACGACTCGATTTAATAAAACACGAAATCTGGCCGCGTACACTGTGCAATATCGCCCCGTGGACAATGCGACCTTTTTCCATCGGTGGAAAAACTCCATTAGAACGGTAAAAACGACAACGTAATTTTAAATCCCCGAAAATTACAAAAACCATACATCCCGAGGGCCGGATACAGTTGTGCGAGAGTTTTTCGACACCCGCCGGGCTCGAGGAAATAAATTTAATACATTAAAAGTAATGGAGGGAAACAAAAGAAAGTCGTGGGAGAAAAGAAAAGAAATCTGCAACCCAAATCCGAGGCCATTTTCGCGCTTATGTTGTGGGGAAACAGCTGCTGCCCCCATAAATTTGTAAACCCCCATCATGACCCGTAATAATCTTTCAAAGGCTCAGTCATTTTTTTGTTTTATCAAATCAAATCATAAAATCTCGTTTATCAATCCCTCTTCAAACGCCAAAAATCACTGATTTTTTTGTCTAATACAAAGAGATCTGTTATGACGACACAATAACTTTGTTCTTTTTTACTGGAGGGCGCGAAAGGGAGAGAATAACGCCTCACACAAGGGTAGTAAGGGTGGAGTTGCACATTATGGAGAGTAGTGTGCAATTCCATCCCTAATGGCACGTGAGGCGTTGTTCTCAAAAATTAAAAAAAAAAAAAATGAACAATCTGCCTCCGATGCATACATTTTTATGATAACTTTGGAAATATTCGGACGAAAAACCAATTTGCCCAAATCGCATAATCTTGAGTTCCGTCGAGGTTTTCTCGGATAGCACCCGAACATACTGAATAAATAGAAGAACAGGTAGAGTGTGTTTGCTAAAACAACAGGGGCGTTCGATGGGGCAACAAAAGTATCGGTAAACAATACGTCCGTGGAGGGCGGAAAGAAATCAATAGGGACTGAATAATTTCCCAACAGCATATTTGTTTTTAGGAAAGCGGAGCACATTGTATTAGGCCCCTATAAATTTTAGAGAAACACGGCCCCAAAGAACACATCTGATGTTTGCCGTTTCTATTCAAATTTCCCAGTTGGTGTGTTTAATAAAAGTTTTACATGCTTTCGACCTCAGGCGGGGCTTCGCATAAAACCGGATCCTAGAAAAATGTCTAAGTCACTAATTCTTTATTCCTCATTTTCATTTTTTCTCTCAGTCTTTCTCCCTATGGCGTGGTGATTTTATTTCATTAGTCTAATTGCCAAACGTATTTAAGATGATTCAAATGCAAAGCTTATCACTGGGGTTTCAGTTAAATATATATTGGCAAAGTTGTGTCAAAAAACATATCGGTATTTTCACCAATTTTTTTTTTTTTTAATGAACCGTTTCAAATTCATATTTATTATTTACTAGCGTTGGCAATTTTTGTCATTTTCAACTAATAATTAAAATCTCAGCGTTTTTGTTCAGTTAATCCCTCAGACCACGGAATAAAATCATAAAATCTGCAATTTTGACTTTAATTTGGTATTTTTGTGAGATGTTTGTTTTTTTTATCCCAAATGTGAAATTCTGCCGGAAATTTTGGAATATTTAGCATTTAAAGCTATGAAGTGGAACGACAAAAGTTCTAGTATTGACTGAAATTTGGTAAATTTGTACATTTTCAGCCATACAGATCAAACACCAGGATTTGTGGTCTATCTGGAATTTTGAAATTTTTTACCGTTTATAGCATGAATTGAAAACACAAGATTTCTATTCCTCACTTTGGTGACTATTTTTTTGAAGGGATTTTTAACTTTTTGTATCATCCATTGGAACTACTGGTTTTATTATACTGAATAATTTATTTATTATATATAAAACACAAAATTTTAAAAAAGTTTCTAAATTGAAATTTCTTTTTAATTCTTCTTTTTATCCTTTAAAGTTTCTTAAAATCTCCCATTAAAAAAATATTTCTTTTTTAAATGAAAATTTGAAATTTTTGTTAGCAGATATCAGTGCCACAAAAACTTTGAGACGGTAAAAAGGGAGAAAAAATCCTCTGTAGATTTTCGAATCATCTTTAAATGCCAGTTGATGTGCATTCATGTGAGAAATATAAATCCCAAATAAAAACTAAATAACACAAAAATTGGAGGAGCTGCAAAGAAAGTACGAAAGAAGTCTACAACTACTAATATTTTCTATCAAGCAAAGATTCTCTTTAGTAATGAATTACGCAACTTTACCACCATTTAACTGAGCCTTTATCGAAATCTGAAGCACCCTGTGCATATGCCTGGATATGTTCTGACCATTCTACATGGCCATTATCTTTCTAAACGTCCAAAGGGACTTGTCCCTCCCAAAACCCGGCCCTTAACAAATTACATTTTCAAATAGAATATTCCCCCGGTGGGTAAATCTTTCCGCCGCATTTTATAATATGAAATATCTACATTTGGTCGGTAGGTACGCTTTGGAGGAGGATGGGATCATTTATATCGGTGACACTCGCCTAAATTGGATGAGGGCGATAAGAGGAATTTCCAGGTAAAGACCTCTGTCGACTTAAATTATTCCGGAATTTGTCATGTGGGGTCGGCGCAAATGGAAAGGGGAAATTCTTCTACAAAGAGCAATAAACGGCCGTAATTATTGTTATTGCGATAGTTCTAAGGATAATTCCTTCGAAAGTTTGGATCGTAACTAACGTGGAGATGCCCGAAATAATGTCACGGTTGAGGAATCGCGCGACAATTTGGCAAAACTCTTACGACATTGGCAAAGTACTCTAAAAATGCCGGGTCAACACCCGCATTATTGAGGTATTTCGGTTTGATAACGATGCTTTTTATCGGATTTTTTTGACGTATCGATCTTGGCAAGCGCATTCCTTTCTCAACTCAAAAACCTATTTTTAGACTCCAGATGGGCGACAAGAACGAACAAAAATTTCCCTCTAATAATAATAATGACCGCAGCTGCAAGTTTTCCATTAGACACTTTTTCCTTTGCTACATTAACGATCCTTGGAAAAGGCGCTTCCATTGAGACAGTAATTAAATGAGCTCGTTACAATTTTTGTCGAACAAAAAGTCCGGGGTTTCCATTAATGCGACATTCATGAACCAGTACGTATGGCAAAGATCGTTCCTTGGGCCGCTATAATTGAACCCACAGCTGAAATGAATTCTAGAGAATGTTTGTTTTTTGTTATTTTCTAATGCGCGGGAAATGTGTTTCGCGCGCACTGACTGGGAACCCGAAAAATTGTTCCTCTCAACCACGATTTTCCCTTCCCTCCAGCAAGTGCATTCTTCCTCGCCCGTCGAACTTTTCGCTCCATATTACTTCCAAACTTTCGCGATATCCTTCGCTTTATCAGACGAATAAAGTAGGTTAAATATTGATTAGCTCCTCTCGTCCAACTTTGCTAAATGAATGTTTAATTTGCGGAGGAGAGTGCTCGTCTTTTGTTTTTCTTTGAGGCCTGTAAATTTTCATTAGAGGCCCGTCCGTTATTAATTGCGCTCGGGAAACAATTTTCGAAAAAAAAATGCCCTTTAAGATATTTATGATTTTTTTCTCTTATGGGCTTTAATGTGAAAGTTCAGCGAACTTTATAGGTGAGATCGAAGCGGGTCTCTTTGGGGCTGATGCTGAAAATAGATCGATTAGAAACAGGTGGAGCAAACAACTGAACAAAGTGCGAGTGAAACGTGATCACGTGGAAGTTGCGGATATTAGAGAACAAGAAGTGATTTATTTTCTAGCGAATCGTTTGAGAGGGAGAATTAATTGAAGCATTGCACTGCGCCATATTTCATGTGTAAATAACGCGAGAAAGAGATTTTTCTCCCTGTTTACACGCTCCGAAATAATGTCCATAAAACCGAGCTCAATATAAGTTTCAATTTACTTTTAGTGTCCGATTCTTCACACGCGCGCGCCTTCGCTTATATTTAGACCGGTTAAAAATAAAACTGAAATGCTGTTTGACACTGGACAACAGGTGATTTCAATGATATTGTTAGAACACACAACAGACATAACCTTTCGGTTTTCGGACGAATTCTACTTAAAAAAATATATTACTGATTTTGTACCAAAATTTTCTTAAGCGGCGTTTCTTATTAAAATCATATATTGTGGGGTATTTTTCCTAGTCTTCACGATTCTAGCCCATTATTATTATTATTCCGAAACAATTCTTTAATTAAAATTTAATTTTCTTAAAAAATTAAATAACATTTAATTTTGCAACGTTGGTACGACGTTGAGTTAGTAACGCGACGCACACATAACTACAAATTCGAAGACCCTAAAACGAATTATTATCGATATTCCCATATCAAAAAAAATTACTAAAAATACTTCTCTTTGTTTTCAAGATTAATTGCCAAACTATTAATATGCTGTCAATTTTATTCGCTAGTAAAAACCGAAACATTTATTCACTTTGAAGATAATCTAGTACCCTGGACCATCTTCAAAGGGAAAAATTTCAAAAAAACTTACGTCACAAATTGAATCGTCGCTCACGACGTAACTTATTGTGCATGGAGCCATCGTTTGGAACAATCTTACCCTTCGTAACTTCGCATCTACCTAAATTGTTAAAAACGATACCCTTGTGATCATCTGCAAAATGGTCGTTTCAGCGAAAATTCCTTTTAATAAAATTTCACACATAATATCTTGTACTAAATTTGCTTACTTAGAACGACACCAGGTGGATACTGTCCACTTAAAGTTAAATAAGAAACGTCTGGGTGTCATAACTTCGACTTAGTTTTTTGAGTTAAAGTTGCAAAAACTTGAATCTCAAAAAAGGCACTTTTAAATTGGAAAAAGTCCATCTAGATGACGTCACCTTGACACAATTACTTTCTTACCTTGACTAGACATCGAGCATGAAAAAATGCGTATTCTGTCACGCTCTATTAGTAATAAAGTAATAAACCCGAAATATCCGAACCTCCACACATATGTCTTCAGAATGGTTGTAATAAAATTCCCTATGTATAATGACCGCCAGAGCATTTAATAACTTTCCATTTGCTATGCGATGGCCCCCACAGCAAAAGTAAAACGCCAAAATATTACTGATCTACACAACGTACCATAAAATGAATTATGTGTAAATTAGTGAAACCCTAGAGGTAAACTAGAAAGCGAGAAAGTCCTTGGAAAGTCAAGAAAGCTTGATTTACTTGTGGCCTGTTTATGCAACGAGATTTAGCGCTAAAAGCAATGGATCCTTTTAACGCAATTGCTTAGCTAGGGATTTTAAACTAATCTGCGGAAAGTCGAGATATTTACCGTTGACAAAATATAGTATTTATGAGAAAACCTACATTATGAGAAACATTCCCTTAGAAGAATTGCGCCAATCGGCTCAGTTATGAGGGAAACTTCCAGCGGGAATGATAGCCTTCATTATAAGCTCGTCTTATAACTCACGATTTTCATATTTTAATTTTATTGTTATTTTATTAGGTTTAATATGAAAACTAATAAACATACTTTCTTTGTTAATGAATTCGTACGGCTAATTGATTCCAATTAACCCCTCTCTGTACACTATCAAGTTTTCTACGAGTAAATAATTAAAATAGATTTAAAGTCACTTAGGAGTTTCGTTTTGAGTTTATTTGAACACGTTCTTCTGGTGTAAGTCGTCGACCTTAAAACAACTGGATGGCAAATATAGAACTAGTCTGGATGCGTGTAACTACTCGGAGCACTAAAGGACACCGAGTTCAGAGTGGCTTAAATCACTTATATTGACCCATTCCAAAAATGAAAAATAATTGTTAATTTTATATACAGCGAAATTGTTAAGTAAAATTAATCGTCTTATTTTATTTCAGTTACAAATTCAAGAATTCAGTCAAATTGAGAGCGGGGATCAATAAACCCAAGTGAAATTTAAATCGAATCAATATCTATGACCAATCATAATAAATAATAAAAAACATTTAAGCCCTATTAGAGATATTTGTTAAGATCTTTAGTATGTTCTAGCGTCTATATTAATATAAAAAAATAACAATGTAGCTATATTAACAATATAATAATATAAACGTAAAAATTTAGAGGTGTTGGATCTGAACGGTATGGAGACCATCTTATAGGATCATGGTTTCTAATTCATCTTTCCGAATAATTTTTATTCCACTATATAGTGATCTGCCAACCACTATGAACTCGACATCCATCGAATTGAAGTCAAGCATTGTCTTACTAATAAAGCAACATTTTCCAAGTGCGAATTAAGCATTCAATTCTAAAAAAATTAGAAAACTACCTACCTTCAATGTATTTTTAATAAAGTAAGGCTAAAATAAATATAATTTCCTATTAATTCTAACCAAACATTAAGCGAGAACTGATGTTGGTAATGAAAATGGTGAGTGGAAAATGGATTCTCGGTAGCCCAATGGTATGAGTTCCGTGAAGTAAAAATTTTTGCTTGCATGTCTTCTTCACACATCCCAAAATACCATTGACAGAAATTGACGCGAACTCCTTTGTTGTTCCTTGTTGCGTTTCCTTGTCTAATAAATCTTGAACTTTATGTTCATGGAAAGGGTGTTGTCCATTTGACTGAATGCCAAGTCTCGTTGCTACCATACGTGTACTATTAATAGGACGTTCTTCGAAAAATTTTGATAATGTTTTGACGAAGAATCTTATTTTTAAAAAGTTCGCGAAAACCAACACCTCGGCAAGGAAGGTGACTAGTTTACCTCGAACGTGGGCGGCCACCCCGGCCCACTTTCGAACCTGGACCGTTGAGGTTCTTGGTCGAACCTATATAGACGTTCTATCCTGGTGGTAATAACATCCCCGCAGCTATACAATCTCAAATGATTTGGCACAGTTTGCTTGAAATTTAAATGAGCAAAAATGCCCTTTTAAACGTACCCGAAACATCTATACACCTTTAGAAGTATGTAGAGTAGCTATGTTGAAATAATGTTTTATAATTCGGTTGTTTCAGCACTTTCAAAATAATATATCTTCGTTCCGCGTTGAATCTATGTTAGCTACGAATTACATGTGCATATCAAAATACATATACACACACGCTACACCAGCCGCCCCTACATTCTACATATATTTGCAATTTATATGCTTTATTTCCATACGTATGTAGTCCGTATATCGCGTAGTAGAAACCGAGCCGTTTATATAGAGTACGCTATTTTTGACTTGGATAAATAAAGAGGAAAGTTTAATGCATTTTGTTAATACTGGCGTAAAGTTAATTACGTTTTTTTTTCCGATGCACAGCACAGAATATTTTTAGCTGAAACGTGTATAAAAGCAATATGTACGTCCTTATAAAATACGCCTTCAAACACAAGACATCCGAAAAATTTCATAGGGGCTTAATTTCCGGTCATAAATCATCCCTGCTCGTATTAAAAATTTAATATTTATGTCGCAATCATTTTTCACATGAAGTCTCTTTCCAGGTATTTTTATATAAGAGCCTTACATGTCGGACAAAGCCTACAGAAGAATCAAATAATATTATGATGGGTTCATTGCGTTTTTGGTAGGAAATAAGGCCGGGACATTTCTAGATTTTGTTATTTGAATAGTTATTTGAATATTTGAGTCGTCTGGATCTGGATGTGCGAATTAACCGAATACTGCAAATATATACCAAGTTGTTCGAATAATCTCATATTAAATATGAATAATTCGCCCAGTAAATAGCACATCCTCCAGAACTTCAATAACTTTAAAAACATGCCACCTGGACGCATCCCTGGAATTGATGAGTCAGTACCATATATAATGCCAGAATATTTTTGAAACTTGTAATGTTATAGATTGCGTTACTTTACTTCAACTTAACACATTTATAATCATTTTTGAAACGCCCCCCAGCATAAATTAAACTGAGTTTCCGACATTTTGAACTGTTCAGCAATTATTCAGCTTCAAATCTAGAGCATCAGTGAGACACCAAAAACTCAGAAATGTGTTCCAAACTCTGAGATTACGTAAGTATGTTAGATTAATTTTTTTGCTGTCTGCTAGGGACACTCATGGGTTTTAAAATTTGTTTCAAACTGAGTTTATTATTATATATTTACAAATGTTCAATAGTTTTGTTGCCGAAAAGTACATATATTCATTGATGCATCAATGTATATTATCAAATAAATAGAAAAACTTGAAGTCTGAAATAAAAGAGGTAGAATTGTTTATTAAATGTATCAAACCATTTTGCTACGCCCCTGGTTTTTAATTAATTTTCAAGTTTTACACCCTGAGATATATTTGAAAGAAAAAAATTTGTAAAATAACAAAAATTAATTATATCCACGTCATATCCCTTCGAGTCCCTCAACATCTTTGAACTTTAATATTTATACAGAGTGTTAATGAATACATGTTACTTATAGGGCATATAGAGGGATTAAAAATTGACCAACTTTTATTAATAAACTTATATACGGAAACGCACCGTTTTCGAGCCATGGCTAGATTTAGTAGTGATGCTCATATTATCAAACACGGCAAATAACTCACCCGTATGCGTGTTACATCTATGATTACCTTAATTTTTCTTTAAGTGAACTGTCATTCTTTTGATAGCTGCTGTCAGTTACCCAGTTGCATGGCCACCACGCTCTCCTGACCTAAATCCCCTCGACTTTTTTTAATGAGGCCATATAAAGAGTCTTGTTTATGAGACACTGTTGACGCATATTATGGCCGCAGCGCAAGAAATATAAGCAAAACCTGGCATCTTAGAAAGAGTGTATCAAAATATGATACGTAGCTGTGATGCGTGCATTAAGGTTGGTGGTCATCATTTTGAACATTTATTGTAGTTATTGACAGATTAAAAAGTTGTTATGAGTGTCATTTGCCGTGTTTGATTGATATTATAATAGCATCACTAATAAATTTAGCCATGGCTCGAAAACGGTGCGTATCCGCATATGAATTTATTAATAAAAGTTGATCGGTTTTCAAACCCTCTATATGCCCTATATGTACGTAACATGTATTCATTAACACTCTGTATATTATTGAACCATTAGTTCGAATTTTGAGATTCCCAAAGAAAATTAAGTGTTTTTTGACTTCTGAAATTCTTGAAAATTTCTTGAGAGCTTGATCTAGAATTAATTATTTACTAATTTTTTGAGGAATTTGCCCCCCTCCCCTCCTCTAACAAAAAAGAAAAATTAGAAATTCTTGGATATTTCTGGGAAATATGTAGTCAAATGTAGGTTATTCGAATAACTCACATACAAATCTCAGACCAGAGTAGGCTAATCTGTCACGTTAGTTGCAAAACGTAGATTGCATAAGACTTTATACTTACTTCAATAGGCATTATTAAGTTCATAGTCGCCGTGAATAAATGACCGCCGATATAGCAAAAATCTGTTTTTTGTTAAATTAAAAAAAATTAACTATATTTTTAAAAGTATACAAAATAAAATACAACAGAAAGAGAAACAAATTTGCATTTCAACGAGTTCAAAAAAATAACGTAAATTCCTATCATACCTCCGAAATTAAACATGATTCACATGGACCGCATGTAGTGAGCACTGGCTAGTAATAGTATTCATTTCAATCGATACAAATTTCGTCAAAATCGTGAATTAATAGACTGAAATTCATTGATGATATATTATGTAACAATTTTCCATACATACTAAAAAAAATCGAATTGATATGCAGTAGACTCTTTAGCTCTTTTAATCTAAGCACGTTGCTGAAAAACAATTAATTAATACACGAGCATTCATTCCGTTTCTGTCGAAACTTTTGATTAATTTATTAAAGTTCGCGACGACGTTTTAAATTATTAGTTTGGTGAGGACGAAGGGATGGGGGGGACGGACAAGGGGCATATGACAAAACTCCAGATTTAGGAAAAATGATAAATGAGCCCGTTCCAACAATGGCGGCAGTTATCATTTGTATATATTAATGAAAAGCTGGTGCCAGAGAATTTGGATGTTGCTGTGCCGTCTCCTTAAAATAACCATCAATTATCATTGTGATAAATTAGTTTTAGAAGATGATTTGTGTCTGTCTCACTTAGCACGAGATTTTGTGTTTACGTACCGCTCTTGAATTTCTGCTTCGAAGCGTACCATTTTAGTTAGTGGAGAGAGATTGGTAGTCGAGGGGGGACTTATTTTAATGGAATTTAATTAAACCACCTCAAAATCCGACCCGAGCATAAGGACAGACAGGAGTTTGGAAAAAGACGATCAAAAGATTTCATTTACCTCCGGCTGAGACGATCGAGGGGCCTGTTTTTAATAAAAGGCCAAAAGAAAAAAAATTATTTTTAATATGGAAAAACGGCTTTTGCTTGGTGCCTTGATAAATTCGGTCTTATTTCAGAAGAAGAGAAAGAAGGGCTTCCCAGCTCCTAATGAATTTCAATGTAATTTAATTTATTTCTGCTCGCCAGTAGATTAAATCAGCCAAAACATTCCTTTCAGTTTACATTTATCAAACGAATTGCCATAAAATATCCTCTAATTAAAAATAACATAGCTCTTTAGGTAACCAATTAGAAACTACATAGTTCTGTGTAACTAATGGGATTTTTCACAATGTTATACGAGCTACCCAAAGTAGTATTTCCTAATGAATTTCATGTAAAATTTTTGTCAAATATTGGTGCACGACGAATAAATTAAGAGAAACTTGCATAAATTTGAATATATTCAGGATGCGCCCTGTAGCTGTAGAACTACATCAACCGTTCTTGTTACTGACCCCATTTGTTAACCGAATTGCAAAAAAATACATGCTTTCATTATACAGGGTGTTCCATTTATCATGCACATGCGATTTTCTAGTAAACTAACAATTTGAGGGAAAAATGTTGCAAGTAAAATTTGATTGATGTGACAGAACGTCACTGTTGAACGGAAAATGATTTTTAAAAAATATCCTTTTAAAAGTAATTTTAAGGTTACGTCAAATGTTTTAAATGACACTCATAAAATTTTTTGAAAAAAATGAATTCACTGTAAAAAACTGAAACTTATTTGTAGTAAACAGTTTTTTGTTTGACGCTTATTTCCAGAATTACAACAGTTTTTCAATAAAAACAGTCAAAAATCATGTCATATCGATCAATCAATAATCATAGCACATAAAATAAAACCGATGTTCTTTAATAAAGTAAATGTTCAAAATGATTTCCATCAACTTCAATACACTTTTGTATACCTCTTTTAAATGAATCATGTGCAGCACGAAATGTTTCACAAGTAATTTCCCGATAAACTCGACTAATTTGTTCTTTCCTATTTTCTGCTGTTATTGGAACTTGATTATAAACTTTATCTTTCAAATATTCCCATAAAAAAAATGGGGAAGCCAAATCTGATGATCTGACTAGCCAATTCACGATTTCAAGGCATCCGATCCAACGTTTTGGATAATCGCGATCTAAGATTTGTCGAACAGTTCTTGAAAAATGAGCTTGACAGCCATTGTACGGAAACCATATGGTTCGCTGTAACTCTAAATTTAATTATCTAAGTAAAAGAGACAAGTGTAGGTCTAAAAAAGCTTGGTATTTATCTCCACTTAAGACTTCATCAATATAAAATGGTCCGATCAAATTGGTTCCTATGATTCCGCACCAAACATTTACAGACCACGGATGCTGGTGCTCTATTTGTCTAATCCACCTCGAATTGTCAGAGGACCAATAGTGCATGTTATGTCGGTTAACTTGACCATGATTTGTAAATGTGGATTCGTCCGAGAATAACACTGACATGAAGAAGTTATTTTTTCCTAAACTCACTGGCAAAATATAAGTCGACTACAAAAATCCTCTCCATGAAGTTAGTTCTTGATGTAGGGAAATATGAGACGGTTGTAATTTATGACGATGTAAAATTCTAAAAACACTGCTATGTGAAATTCCTGAAGTGGATGCAATTTCTCGAATACTGATATTTGAGGCATTGGTAACCGCAGCTAGCCCATTTATTTCAATGTTTTCATTTTTTACGGTATTTTGTCGCTTTTTCGGTTTTTCATCAACATTTCCAAATTGTTGAAAATCTGCAAACATTTTTTTCGATATAAATCTTTATGAAATCATACTTTCCGAAAATCATTCACTGTATATTGTAATCGCTGTACGAATATCACGATCACTTTCTCCGTAAATTAGGATAATTTCTATTTTTTCCTGCATTAAAAACTTAGCCATTTTGATAAGCACGTTATTAAATTCAAACCAATCGAAAAGTACACAATATCTAAATTTACAATGAGTGTGTTGTCGTATATTGTTTTTAGTAATGATGCTTTTTGTGGGGGTTTTTGACTATTTTTATAGAAAAACTGTTTCCTACAAATAAGTTTCAGTTTTTTACAGTGAATCCATTTTTTTCAAAAAATTTTATGGATGCCATTTCAAAAAAATTGACGTAACCTTGAAATGACTTAAAAGGACATTTTTTAAAAACATTTTCCGTTCACCAGAGGCGTCCTCTCACATGAATCAAATTTTACTTGCAACATTTTTCCCTCAAATTGTTAGTTTACTAGAAAATCGCATGTGCATGATAAAAAGAACACCCTGTATTACTAGTTAAGAAACGAGGCTCGTTTAGCTACTAATCTCAGTTAGAAAAAGTGTTATATTTTTGTCACGTTTAGAAAAACAATGTTTTCCATTACCGTACTTATTTGGTAATTGTTCACCCTCTTTCAAAAAAGAGGATATTTGATATGTTTAAAAAAAGGTAACTTAAAAAATGTGAACATCCAAGATAGTGCTCGTAAGAAAAAACAATCACGATGATGCTTGTCGAAAGTAGAAACGTCGAATTTCAAATATGATATCGCCATATTATAGAAGAGGGAAAGTGGCAATGATGAAAAGTCAGTGATTTTGAATTACCTCGCCAAATAAGCTCAGGAATTTTGAAATGGCCCGTTCTTGTTTTCCAAAGTGCCCAACTTTGTCTCAATTTAACCACCCTTATATCTTTTATGATAATCGGCATCTCCGAGGTTAACTTCCACAAACGGACACCCGGCATAATCTGAATAGGGGTGAACTACCTCTCAGAGGCACGCGTTAGGTTTTTTTTTTCCTTTGATATTTGATATTCGAGAAAAGTGTGGTGTTTCACGTTTTTGCAAAGAAACGATTAACTTTACCCAAACATTCATTATCACATCTGCCTAAAATTAAATCTAGAGCATTACGCGTAATAATAAAAAGATGGGCAAATTTATATTTGCATTAACCCACATTCGGTCTCTGTTATTGACAGGCTCCGACGAGTTTCAGCCTTACCGGATGTTTTCCCTGAAAATCGTTTATTGAATTTTTAAGCCACGTTTCGAATAAATGTTTTAATGGGTCCAACCCGGTAAATGTGTTCAATATTGCGTGGTTTAGTTGGTAACATAATGATATCACAAGGTGCCAAATTGGGTATAAACGTTCAAAAATGTCGAATATACGATGTTTTGATTAAATTTTCTCGAGAAGTTTATCGGCTGTAACACTTAAATAATGGCTATTTTTCCAGGGCAGAAATGGCTCTCGATTTTATGCTCCAGATGGTACCAAAAAGCACTGATATTTCGTGGTTGTGTTTTGAAGTCGAAACGTGGAGAAATGGAAAACATAAAATGAAAAGAAAAAATATTCTTTTGTCTGCAGGCGGCGGCAACACAATTACACTTTTGAAAGAGGCCTAATGCACGCTCCGATGAAAGTGTCACGTGCTAATGCTTCGGATGAATGAAACGCAAAAAAAGCTAAAAAGCAGAGCGTGAAGCTCTGTTGGCAAATTTCGGCTGGTAGTGAAGTACTTCTAATATGACAAAATTGTCCGAAGCGACGTGGTGAAGTGAACAATAACATCCAAAATTTACTTGGGATATGATTAAATCTCTTTTGTTGACATAGACACTCCTCTTCCAAACTCGTGTTTGTCGTAACAACGAAAAAAATCCTCTTTGAAGAAGAAACAACTTTATTTAGCCCGGATCCCCGCGCCCTTTGAGCTCCAAAAGGGAAATTACATTTTCTGCTTTGATAAAACATTTATTAAACTCCAAACTAGAGAGCAGTAAGAAATATGAAAATAAAAAAAGTTCTATTTAGCGGGCTGAGATGAGGCAGAGTTTAAAAAAAGACGCCTTGTAACGAATCTTTACTGTGAAGCCCAAACGAAGAATAAAAAATGCAAAATATTTTTAATATACCGCGAGGTTCTAAATTGTCAACCGCCACTACCCAACCTTTTTAACAAATTAATATTTTAAAATAATTCAAAAGCAGCATTAAATAAGGCATTTGTTTGTTTTTGAAAAGGTCGCTTACCTCATGAATACGGCAAAATGGCCGATTTTTTTATAATTGAAACATAGGTCAAGTGATACCTCAAATCAAAAGTATTCCGAACCTACATTTAATGGTGTAATGCGATTTAAAATCGATCGATTGGTCTTTGAGAGAAAGAGCTATAAATAGGAAAAAGTAAATGTAAAAAATGTAATTTTCTAGTACATAAGCGACAAAAAAAACTTGTTTGTTAACAGGAAATTTATTAAATAAAATGTTTGAAGTGAGCATCATTTTGCTCCTGACAAAAATGTAATGTATCAATAAATTCCTGCTTTACATTAACGAAGGTTTGTAGGTTAATAGATCTGCAATCCTCTGTAATTCAACGTTTTTATTGCACTAAAAAACTAATTTACTATGATCAGTCTTGCATTGCTCACAGAAAATTGTGAGGGAGAATGATGTAGTTTCAATGGTTAAGGGCGGTTTTATCTTGTAGTCCTAATGGACTACACTTGTACATCACAGGAGGCGTCTTTGCCTAGGATAATATAATGGGATAAGATAGGATGAAATGCAGATGACCAAAGGATAATGCAGATGACCCCATGCCTATAAAGATGGCTACATAACTTCTGATATTTTATAAGAATAACCGAAGACTGATTTGTATTGCATTTTCACGACATTTATTTTTTTTGTGTTTATAGCTTTTTTTCTCAAAAACTAATCGATGGATTTTAAATTACATTACACCACTAAATATAGTTTGATTTAACATTAAATGTTGTTGAAATACCTTTAATTTGAGGTGTAACTTGCCCCATATTTAAATTTTTTTAAATATTTCATTTTGCCCTACCGGCGACTTTAACAACATTCACAAAAATAAACAAACGTCAAAAGATAATATTTTTTGTCATATTTAATGCTGATTTTCAATTTTTTAATAATAATTAATTTTAAAAAGTTAACAGGGAGAAGGGGGGTCAAGTTAGAGCCGCAGAGTATTCTCGATTTTCCTACATCTCTGCATGCGCCAGCAAAGAAACATCCTGTGCTTTGGTATCCTCCGTAGATGGACCGGAGGTAATAGCTGAATAGTGTGGGATTTCAGATAACCCCACCTATCCATTAAAACCACTCCTTATTTTCTTCCCAATACCAGAATTGTCTTGTCGAGATTACTTCGAATCAATACACATATATACTCAATGATATTCTTGTCCTACTTCCTCCCCTCCATGGCTTTCCTTCCCATTATCTCACCCACCATATTTTTGAACGCCACCACTTTACCTCACACTTCGTGAGTTCTCTATTGTTTCACGCTCCAGTCTGAATCCACTCGCTCTCCCTCTCTCCCACTCCATTTCTCATTCAAAACACACCAGCAGGGAATGTTTTGTAGTGTCTTCAGTTGTCTCCTGACAGAACCAGCAATGGCTCTCACTTCCACCCCTATTTTGCACAGACATTCACCGAAGACTCCATGTCCTATAAACATCTATATCAATGCGATATTGCGCTGAGTCGATTCTGTCTTATACCATTCATTCAGGTTTGGCGCTAAAACTTTTGTGCATACTTCGCATCACTCCCATATTCTTTCTCATTCCTTCAGCGTTCTCACTTTGACATGCATTCTACTCTCCTTCCGATTTTCCCACAAACCCTCCCTCATCCATTCTTAGCATGATTGGAGGGATTTTGGGTTGCACCAATATAGAGTTCTTTGCCACCATTTTCTAGGCAGTTGTTACCCTTATTGATAGTGTGCGATTCGCTCGTTTTAGTAATTGCTCATATTTATTATACTCCAGTATTTCCTGCCATAGCGGTTTCCAAATACAGCATGGCAGAGGAAGCCGCCAGCAACAAGACTTTTCTCTTACCATAACTGTGTTAATTAAATGCTTCAAAGCTGAGTTATTTATCACTTTTTGTGCATTCCCGTTTGTTTTCACTTTAATATTCGTTTCACTGGTATTCAGTGATCCATAAGCATGTCCAGTTCCATTAACTTGAACTCATGAAATTCTATTAACTAAGCATAGCAGAGGAAATCGATAGTACTAAGGCTTATTCTAACCGGGTGCATCCACGCTCAGCATGGTCCCAGATAAAGCTGGAACTACTTTGTCTACTTTCTCTGCGGTCTTGTATATGTATATGTTGGAATAACATTATAGTAAACGCCAAACAAAAAGTCTCGCACGTCATCTATGATGAAATAACATGACCACATTGGTTATGTTTATCTCGGAAATGATACGCAATATGTGTATCAAACTTATTTAGTTATCATTATCATACGAAGGTAAAACGTATTAATTATTAAAATACAATAAATTTGGTCATATAGGTACACAAGATAATAAAATATAAACATAATTATAATAAAATATGGTCAGAAATTTTGGTGTGACGTCATTCGGTAAAAATTCGATAATTCTAATGAGGTAAACATAATCACTGGAAAAATTTTAAACCGAAAGTTGCCGCTAGTCGCAAACCCACGTTTGTTTATGTTCTGATTATTTGTGAGGTTATCTTATAATACCGGCAATTTTATCGATTTCTGCTCTTGAATTTTCCTTTCTTTAGAAGTGTTGTAAATTGTATTTAAAAATCGGTTTTTTTTTTCAAAACAAATATGTCATACAGTTTTTAAATAGGGATTTTTCAATTATTTTGAAAATGCCAAAGCAATTAAACAGTCGGTGCAAAGAAATGGTGGCTTCTTTAATCCACTATTTCGAACAGGAACGTGATAATAACGGACCTTTGTTACCGTTAAATGCTGTGCGAGAGGTAGTTATAGATAGAATTTCACAATTGAAATATAATTAATACAGGAGTACATGAGGTCTGGCAACAGTGTAGGGCAGCGCGACATAAAACTTTGATGACGTGCGAGATTTTTAGTTTGGCATTTACTATAGATACGTTTTCCATATTTAGTTAAAGGTGTTTATTGATAATAAACAGAATGGAAAGGCAGACTAGCGAATTCACTACCCCACGGCCGCTCTTCTGTTCATCTATCTATTAACTGCCTATTCTTTGTCCCCGTTGTCTTAACTTTCCCAGTTCTGGTAAGCCCTTATGTATCGTGGGAAAAGTACCTGCTAGTCCCTGTTTAATGTTACCTAAATAATTTGCACACATGACCACTTAGGAGTGTCGTAGTATTAGTGATCTCGCTCGACAGTGCCTTATCTTGAGATGACTCTGCCAGCCTGCCCCTCATCTTATTATCAACTCTAATGTAACATTTACAAAACTTAAGAACTAATAAATCTCCGACATATGTGTACATCTATTCAGCAAAACCCATTTCTCTACCAAACCATACTCTAAGGTATTTTAGCTTTTCCGGCATAATATTCTCGTATTTGTCCATCGTCAACCTAACCTGAAACGATGTACAATGACCATACGTAAAATCACGATCTATTATCACCCCGTCGCTCTAAAATTGGCTCCCACCGCTGTAGCAAACTCTCAGAACTCAAAAGTCCCTCAGAAAAAAGCGGAAACTCAACTTGAATCTAGAAAACTTTAAAAATATTCGCAATCATTATAAAATATAGCCCTTCAGAACCTGGTTCACCGAATTCCTTTTCAAAGTTGTTTAAACAAAAACCGTTCCGACAACGGCATTTATAATTTGTCCGAGCTTTCTTTGCGTGCCGTCATGTCAATCCCAGTTTAGTAAATGGACCTTAATTAAAATGGCCTCCGACGACAAAAAGAAAATCCCTTTCAATCTTTTATTTGCGGCCCAGGCGGCCTAGTTTTTCTTCGTTTTTTCCCTCGCCCGGTCCATCGGTATATGCCCGGGATTTGTGCAGGCGAATAAACATTCCTCTAATGCCCCTTAATAATCTCTACATAGTACGGTTAGTGTGGGCGGATTTGGGACTATTTTCCTTCTCGGGACTGATGAGTCGTTTAATTGGAATGACTCCAGGTAGCGTACGTATTTTCATTATGTAACAAGTTGCGAAATGAAACCCGTTTATTCATTGACCTCGATTATAAAAAGGAATTTTTTTGTTTCATGTAGAAATTATTTTCTTACACTTGGTCTCGCGGTATAGTTTTTAAGTCGGTAACAGTGCAATATGCTGATTATTGGTGAAAAAATATTGTTCCCAACATATATCGAAAGTATAACTTGCCGCACTTCTAGGCAAATAACTAATTCCTACTCGGGTGAGGAAAAGTGTACTGTACCGCACTGATTTGGGTGTGGGACGGACTACTTTCAACTACTGAGTGCGGAAAAGCTGCTTTTTGAAATTTCCATTTTTTCAGAATCCCATAAATAACTATTGATTGCCGGTCGGCCGAATTCGTATTATCCTCGTTCCGATTCTAAAAGACGGATTATCAGCCCCTTCATTCTAAAAGACGGATTACAATCCCTTCACACATCTGCTGAACTTTCATAATTTGAAATTGCGAGTATTACTGTAGATATACTCAGTATTTACAATACTTTTTGATACTGTCACATATTGGTATTGAAACAGCTTTGTGAGGCATTGTCATAGAATCCTAACATATGTTGTACATGTTTTGCAAGGGCTAAATACCTCTTGAAACAAACATTTTACCCGTTCCGGAACCTCCATGGATGACATTAAATTAAATTCGCACTCAACCAGGCTCAATTTTATAACTCTACATGTTCATTATTGGAAATTGAAGCTCGCAGAGACCTCATACATAGTCAATATTGGACCGGTCATAATATTGCCTCTATAACTAATAACGTCCACCGTATCTGCGTTCGCAAATAGAGCTTTCATTACAAACCTGGAAATTACATTTTAGAGACGGCGGGCATCGCAGAATCGCTGCCGGAATCCTTTATATCTAATTACAACTTTGCAGTGTAAACTTCGCTAGATGGTATCAAATAATATCTGAGAAAATATAATACTCCTTTCAGAATGCCGAGCTTTCCAAAGGCCCCTCTTTATTAAATCGAAATGGAGTACCTTGCTCCTTCGAAATAAAATATCCGCCTTGATTTTCTACATGTATAAGATTCCTTGAAGAGAAATTATAAAAGAGGTCGAAACGAAGGAGAGGCGATTTTATTAAGACTTTTTGTTTTTCAGTCCCACTGCCGGTTCGTACAGATACAAAGTCAGATTTACTGTTTCGTTTAATATTTTTATTCCGCACTTTTGTGACACGTTTTGTAGGGTTAAACCGAATCCAAAAAAAGAAGTTCTCCAGTTATGTTAATCCGGCTCAAAAGACATCCTTGAAACCCTCCTCCCTCCTTGTATCCGAATCGTAAATTCACACTCTGAAGAGAAATTGTAAGGAAAATCAGAACGAAGGAGGGAGGATTACATTAAGAGTTTTTATTTTTTGCCCCACTCGCGGTTTATACCGAAGCAAAGTCAGTTTCATTGTTTCGCTTAATATTTTTATCTGGCACTTTAGTGACGCGTTTCGCAGGGCTAAACTGAGCTCAAAAAGAATTTCTCCGGTGATGTCAATCCAGCTCAAAAAAGTCTCCTGAGTGTCTCCTCCCTCCTTGTACCCGCATCGTACATTCACATACCGAACAGAAATTATAAGGGAGGTGAAAATAAGAGAATGAGGATTATATTAAGAGTTTCCGTTTTTCAATCTCATTCATGGCTTATACAAAAACAAAGTCAGTTTTATTGTATTACTTAATATTTTTATCTCACGCTTTTGCGACACGTTTCACAGGGTAAAACCGAGCCCAAAAAGAATTCCTCCAGTGATGTTAATCCAGCTCAAAAAAGTCTCCTGAATCCACACCTTACAGTCACATCCTGAAGAGAAATTATAAGGGAGGTGAAAACGAAAGAATGGGGATTATATTAAGAGTTTTCGTTTTTCAATCCCTCTCATGGTTTATACAGAAACAAAGTCAGTTTTATTGTTTCACTTAATATTTTTATCTCGTATTTTTGTGACACGTTTCACAGGGTAAAACCAAGCCCAAAAAGAATTTCTCCAGTGATGTTAATCCGGCTCAAAAGAGGCTCTTGAAACCCTCGTCCCTCCTTGTACCCGCGTCGTATATTCGCACCCGAGATATTTGATATCGCTCTCTGTCGGGAAACCGCAGAATTATAATTAGAAACGAAAGCATTCATTAAAGTATGCGTTACGCCACTTGTCTTGTTACGCTCCGTTCTGACACATAATACCGTTCCGAGCACTAATTCGTTAATTTATGAGTGTGCTTCCCAAATGCCGCAAAATCTTCGTGGAATAATTTACGAATTTCTAGGGTTTTTCTACACTTCGGTAAATTGAACTTATGCATTTGTCCGATTCAAACTTCTAATCTAAATACGTACGAAACAAGAGGAATA
This sequence comes from Euwallacea similis, assembly GCF_039881205.1. Classification (NCBI taxonomy): domain Eukaryota; kingdom Metazoa; phylum Arthropoda; class Insecta; order Coleoptera; family Curculionidae; genus Euwallacea; species Euwallacea similis. The sequence continues at coordinate 3,931,638 of NC_089612.1, forward strand.
CAGTCATTTTTTTTCCACATAGCACGGTAGGGATTTCTAGATCCGTATCCAGGATCCAGGGAAGATTTTCCAGAAACCATTTTTGCGAACGCCTAAAAACTCTGTCTCTTCGAATCTGAAGCTAACTGCAGCAGCATAATTAATGCAATGTGGACAATCAAGACCCGAGCCAGACTTGTCTTGTTCCAGACAATCCAGATGCGAAAAACGGGGGCATGTATTTTCCCAGTTTCAACCGCTTTAAGGTACGACAAGGCATTTGTCCTCAGTTGGCTTCTAAACTAAAACGCATTATTTAAGCAGTTAACCCCGCTATAGTGACGGCGAATTCCAACTATGCCTGCAGCTATTTCTACTATTTTAACTTGTTAAATTTCGCTGTACTAATTAACAAGGTCTTTATTTATTTATTTATTTATAATGTGATGTCTTAAAAAGTCTAAGCTGATGTACGTAATTGTGGTTCATTTCATTTGCTCGGGATGTGCACTATGCATGATTTACGAACAAAATATATCGGGTGTCCAGGCGAACCTTGGACCTATGAGATTACCGTGGGAAATCGGTTTTTATTTTCTTGCGCCTGCACGGAGTATCCAATTGAAAAAAATGTTTCCTCCACGTAAAACTTTACATGTAATCAATACTCATAGTACTCAAGTCCGGCCATCATTCCACGATTTTTTTAATCTTCGAATTAGAACCGTTTTCGCTCAAAATGGTTTTAATTAATTTTAATTTCAATTCTATCCAGTGAGTGATATAAAAAATATAGGTTATGTCTTTGTGTTATCATCATGGATTAATAAGGAACTTGTTTATTTACTGTGGGGACATCAAAATAGATCACATGATAATTATCCTCAGCTTTTTCATTGATTTTTCACTGAATTAACTCGCAAACAAATTAAAAATTGCTTAGAAATTGCTCAGCAAAGAGAAAAAATTCACTTGACATGGGGTTTTTATGCTTGTGTTGTTGGCGACTGTGTTTGTTTAATTCTGACCTTGACTCTGACCAATCGTGGCCTCGAACGGTCACGTGGGACATTCAAATTTTTAAAAATTTGAAAGTGTTTTGAGCGAAAACGGCTCTAATTAGAAGATCAAAAAAATTGCGAAATAATGACCGGTCTTGATTACTATGACCTCCATGTAAAATTTTTTTCAATTGGATAATCCGTGCAGGCGCAAAAAATAAAATCCGATTTTCAATGTTAATCTCGTACGTCCATAGTTCGCCTGGATACCCAGCATATCTAACGTGTCAGTTAATACCCACACGTTTTTGTATTACTGTCTATCACTTTTTTTTTGATATCGAACAATTGTAATAAAACTCGACAATAGACATAAATTCTATACATCTATATGGCCATTTGCACCAATCAGTTATTAACAATTCTTGAAGGTAAGTTTGTATCTTTGTGAGTACTTCAAAGACAATCGAGTTTTGAAACTGTAAGGTGTTAAAAATCACAATGTGTAATAAAACCCATAAAAGCCCCGAGAAATCTGTTCCTACCAATTCTCTTTTCGCAAAAAATTAACGACAGTTCGCGAAAACCGCTTTCATCTATCTTCATTAATAAGCAGATACCTAGCAAAACCATCAAAAATTAGACACCTTCTAGTTGACAACTAACTGGTAGATGGAATGATTTTTAAACTGTAGTTAAAGCTCTACTAACACTTGAAGTGAGGACAACTGTTTGAATTACCTCCGCAATATACTTGACTATAAGTTATTTCTCACTTTTCATAGCAGGACAATGAAGAGTCTTAGGACCTTTGGGACCTGTTTTTCAATGTATAGTTAGAGAGCCATAGCTCTCAGTTAACCTAACTAGTAGATACTGGTAGATTCTACATCACATACTAAACAACATCGTTGTTTAGTATGTGATTTTTTTTAAACTGTTTTCTTTGAAGTTGTGCATTTTTTCTGGTAGTTTCTTTGAGTCACATCAGGATTCAGTATACCACTGTGTTCTGCCAAATCATGTTTGTAACTTTTCCTCTCAATAAGAAGGAATAATGCTAATATTACTCAAAATTGAAGTGGCGTAGATTATTTTCTCTTGTTCTTCAATCTCCTGAAAAAACTATATGTAGGTTAACATACATTTAACATCAGTTAAATTGTCTTTTATAATCAGTTCTTCAATGTCCAGTTAGGAAGCTAAGATTATCCGTTAACAACTAACTGCCATATGAAGCGTTTTATAAGCTGCAGTAAAAGCTTAACCAAGAATTACACAGAGTAAGGACAGGTATGTCAAACTTCTTGGCAATTAACAGGGATACTTTGACTGATTAGTAGTTACCCTGGACTGCAGGTTACATCGCATGAAGTTTTAGCAGTACATTGAAGAACGAAGCTTTAATTGCATAGATGTTTCAAATAGCTGTTAATCTGGCTGTTCATCTGGCAGTTATTTGTTAACTGACGGCTGTCAATCTTTAACTGGACATTGAAGAAGTGGCCATTAAGCAAAAATGTGAAATATACTCATATGTGTTCGTACTTATGCAAAAAATTAAATTTTCAGAAATTCAATGTTGGAAAATTTTGCTCGGTATATTGTTCCTTTTAGCATGAGTGCAATATGTTAGTCTTATGGCCTACATTTCCTGTATTGATTGGCCAATCCGGAAGCCCGAGCACGTGCGGATCGACCTAATCTCCGGGTTTGAAAAATGAAATACCGCCTCCGAAATACATATTCGTAAAACGCAAGTTTTATCTAAATTTCGGGCACGTTCGAGCCACCTCCTCTAACTTAATATTTCATCCGGAAATATTCGATGGGGGCTAGTATTCCTCATCCCTAATGGAAATTTTTACGCCCGACTTGAGGTCATAATGGCCGTCAATAAAGAAAAGCCTCCTTTCAAAAAAATCATTCATCAAATTGGTCTTTTTTTCGCTTTTTTCACCACCGATGGTCATTAAGATGTCAATGGCAAATTATTTTTTCTCACGACAGGTTTTCGCCTTAATTAATATTAATGATTGTTTTGGAGGCGAAGATTCTTGTTATTTTCACCTTCATTGCTTAATTTCAGATTGTCAACTATTCGGTTTTTTTTTGGAATTCAGTACAGTAATATTTAGGTTAATAGGACAAAAAAGAAGACAAAACACATTCCAATAAACTATTATTAAGAAATAACGGCAATATGCAAAACATTAAAACGTGTGAATGAATGCTATTCTACATAATTTAGAAGAAATACGGGAGAGCGCTTACCGGTAAGGAGGCTTTTTCCTCGACGGTGGTCTCCCCATTGGGTGGTACATGTCCGGCTTTGGTGAGTAGCCCCGCCGGCACTCGCACCGTGAGGCAGTCCGGAACGTCGCCCCACTCGCACGTGGTCACCTCCAATTAAAAACACTCACTCACGAGTCAAAGGAACTCACTCGACATCAATCAGACACTCGGCAACTTTCAGTTACAGCTGCTGGAAGCCGTGGCGGAGGACGCGTCTTCGACACACATTGGCGTTAGTCCGATGGACGCGGACAGTGGTCAGCGGCCGATTTCTTTGGAAGAACGGCGTCGGTGAGGGTCGAAGATGAGGAAAAGGGCTCTTTTCTCCCTGGATATGAGAGGACGCGTGACTCGTTGTTTGTGCGTGCAGTCAGGGGCACCAAGCGCCGAGAGGTTTTGTGCGGCACTGGCGCCCGACGACGCTATCGAACGACGCCGACGCCAGGGCATCGCGCAGGGGCGTCGAGTACGGGATCGCATCAGATTTTCATACGAGAACACAGAGAAATGTCTGTAATTTTCTACGACTGAACTTATGCAAAATCTTATTGGTTCTTTTCGTCATTTTTCACCCTTCAAATAACAAAAAAATAGAAAATCTCTCCTTTTTGGTGCAAGGGTGCATGTTCACATCATGATGATCCTAAATGCTTACCACTTTTTCAATGACATAAAAATTCTTAGCTTCGCTGTTGTCCACTAAGCCCAGAACATTCAATTAAAACAGTTGATTTTTGTTCAAGCAACTAAAGACACAGTTATTGTATCCAAAATTTCTAACTGGTAATTAAGTATTTCCACGACTAATTGCAAAATGTAGCAAATCATTAATATCAAAATTAAAATAATTTTATAATGGTCGTTAAAATATTTGAAATTGTGTTGTCTTAAATAAGTTGATCAACATTAAAAGGCAATGGAAGAAGGCAAAAAGTTTTGAAAAAATAATAAACTAATTAAAAAACGATTCTATTAGAAGTAGAGTAGGATAAGAATTGTCGGATTAATAAATTATCGCAGAATTATTTGATCAAGAATTGATCAAATCGAATTTGTTCGGATATTTTTTAACTTGACCACCAACTTCAATAATGACAGTACAGTGATATATGTGACTTAAATGACAAGGACGATTCATACTGTTTAAAATTTTCCGGTAATCTACCAATCAAATATAGAGGTAAAAAAAAAATATTTTCTTGTCCGGAGATTTTACAACCCTAATTAGAATATTATATATAAATTTTTTTCAAGATCAGTTCGTTGAATTAATTACTTTGAGAGTATTTGATTATAACAATATCCTAAAATCCGCGACATGGGTACCCTATTACGTTATTAAATTGTCAAACAATGTAATGATGGGTTCGAGCTTCCAAAAATGCCCACAAAATGGCCGTTTCAAGCTACTTGAGACAGTCTGACAGGCTACAAACAAATGACAATAGTCATCGTATTGGTCTAACCTTTTTAGATTGCCGAATGTGCCTTACTTTTATTCTATTGTATACTATATTTATACTCACCATTTTGGCAAGAAGAGAACCGAGCAATGGAACGCCACTGGCTCGGACATTCCGAATCCCTCTTTATCCATACGACTGCTACCTGCTGCTTGCGCGTGCAATTGTTTTTTGCAGTGCCGGCGCAAGAAATCGCAGATGGGCATGACACGAAATATTTAAATAGTTATGCCGGCGCCAGTAAATATATAGACCCCTCGAGTCGAAAAAAACGCGTAAAACTCTACGGAAAAATAAGTGACACGTTAGGAAAAAATTATAAGAAATCATTATGTCGCTGCATCTTCTTTTCCGAATTCGATCGGAATTTGTAATTTGAAACATCCAACTGGAGGGGCTCTCAATATTAATTCAAATAGGTGCAGTCGCGAACAAAGCAAGGAATTTAATAAAGTTATGCAAATTCAGTCGGAGACTCATCTAACAAGAAATGTAAGTCGATTTAACTATTTCACTAAACTCCGAAACGCTCATCTTATATTAAATCCTAACGTGTCTCTCGTTACTTCGGGATAACGACGGTTTTATGCAAATCCGAATCTCTTTTCGGAACATTATTTTGTATCGATTCGGGAGGAAATGTGCATCAGCAAAAGAGCATCCGCAAGACCGTTCTAGGCTCTTGCAACACGCAAGAAATCTCTGTTCAGGCAAGGAACAACAACGTGTTGTTGTCTGTTGTTCGGCAATTCGGATCGTCAATAAACTGGGGCTTATGGAAATGCAATCATCCCCCTGCAGACCTAATTCTGATAACCGAATTAGAGCGTTTGGTCTGATTAAGGATACTCGGGGTCTGCCGGATTATTGCGTTATCCCAGTAACGACAGGCAGTTTAGTGAATTTAAACAAAAATTCTGGACCATCGGACTCTCACGGCCGTATCGATCAGCCATCGCAGACCGGACGGATTTAACACGTATATAAGCCGAGATTTATTCGACCTAACCGGCTATTAGTTGTAATTACGGTTAAACCGCCAATCTCCAAATTCGCATCAATCTATTCGAGTCGGGAGATTCATCAAGACGACTTTTCGCCATTACGGAAATTCGCATTTCTTCGGCCACTTTTGCTCATAAATGACGAAATCCATAGAGTAAGTCCTGGCAACTTTAGGGGAAAGGGGGAGAGGTTCAATTTTAGCAATTTCCCTAGTAACGCTGAAATAAGAGCATATTATTGGCTAATTTCTGTTTCCATGAATGGAAATTTTCTTCGCGACTTTACTCTATATTGTTGGCCCTAAATGGATCGGTTGCCAGCACATTTTCGGTAAACTTACGACACACGTCGCGTGTGTGACGTAACTTCCCCACAGTATTGGCTTGTTAAAGTGGATTAAGTGGATTCGGTTTGTTCGAAGTCGCGTCCTCGAATTAATTTCACAATCCAGTTTACCTTTATAATTGGGGATAAGTCCTATGGACTGTCCCACTTTTGTTTACTTCCACTAAGAAGTTCTCAGGAAAGGGAGGTGAGGTCGAATTAAAATGTTTCTAGCTACACAGAAAAAGAGAAACCCTATAGAAGAAAAACCATATTTTAATTTGAAAATATTGACACTTAGATCTGTGCTTATGTGTAAAGATCAAATAGAATAAATATTAAAACATACATCTCGGGTTCTCCTTCTTTGGCATTTTTTAAATCTAAAAATTAGCTCAAAAATGCTTTCCAGCGCATAACAAACAATTTTTGAGATTAAAAATGCATATTTACCAACACAGACATGTTCCGCTGTTCCAATCAACATGTCTGGTCTACTGAAAATCCACAAGAACACTAAGGATGTCGACCACAAGCACGTTTTGGGCTAAATGTATCGGAGAAACACGTTGGCCGGCACGTTCACCAGATCTGTCCCCATTAGATTATTATTTATGAGCAACTATGGAAGACCTCATTTCTAAATCTATACCCACTGATATTGATGCACTGCAAAGGAAGCTTAATACGCAATAACGCTCTATTTTCATGTGTAGCAAAGATTCTGGTGTGTCCTGTATAGGTTTTCAGTGATTCCCGATTGTAATTCCAAAACTTTCTACCGAATTGTCAACATTACTCCCATACAATTCCTTGCGTATTATAATACTCCAAAAACTATCTTCAAAAACATTACACACAAAAATCCATCACAGGGCAAAATCCAATCCGCCTTTCCAAAACGAGAATTTAATTTCTCCATTAAACGTACAGGCGCGGACTTATTTTTTAATTAACGAACACGGATTGTGGAAGCAGAACACATTGTTTTATTTTCCAATTGAGCATATTTCCGAACCACCTCTCACCCCCTAGCGTTTTAGAGTTTCCTCTAAGTGGCCTCTTTGAGAGGATAGATAGTGCAGATAGTTACGTCCCAGACGGTTTAGCTCTAATGAAAGCTTTCCCTGCTAAAGACGGATTGGAAAACTCCCTTTAAGATAACAAAGCAGGCGGATGTTAACTTACAAGCGGATTTAGGAAAGGAGTTTCCCAAAAGCAATTTTCCAGATGCAAAAAGGGGATTATTGAGGATTGTCATTTTCCAAGACATTTAAGTCGGTTAATGGTGGTATTCGCGCCTTGATGACTACTGGAATATCACACCACATTCGACAATTTCATTAAATGTTACAAGTCGACGATAAAATAGACGTATATTATGTAATTCCAGTTGCAAGTTAACGACTGCCCGTTAAACCTTTTACGACGCCTACTGTAGATCAGGCTTTAGTTTTTAGAAGGTGAAAAAAATCACATAAGTTCGATTCTTAAAGACTTCACAAAGGAAATTTCTGGTTGTGGAAGTAGGTCACGTCAAAACAGACCTCGAGACCTACACAATTTAGAAAAAGTTCCGACTCTAATCGCAGCGAAATAAATTGCAAACTCGAAGGCGCCATTATTCGGGCTAAGTGGTGTGTGCAAGACGTACGAAGTGACACACAGCAAAAAGTTTAACTTTTATATTGACTTCCGTGGATTTCTGAGCTGTCGCTCCAAAGTTTAAGGCAGCTAGAACCTCAATGGAAAACGCGCCGCAATGGAGTTATGTCTGCCAATAAATAAGCCATTGAACGATATTCATAGCCCCCATAAAACAGAGAGGGGCGAAATTTTAAATTAGATTTCGATGTCTGAAAGCGTGGCTTAGATACACACACTCATAACTTGTGCGGCACAGTAAAGTTAAAAATGCATTTCTGATTACTGCATTACCGAAGTTGGAAACTCTCCAGTTCCAGCCAACAGCGGTCTTGTCTTCCGCTCCATTTGCCATATTGGTAATGTGTTATTCGCAGAAACAAGGGCACTCGGCCAGAAAATATTTACGATAAAGGTAGAATAATGCCTCGCTTTCTTCACCGAACCAAAATTGACTTCAGTATCAGCAACTCTGTACTTTAAACAAAGCCACCCTGTTTTTTTAATTTCTATGAAGAGTGAACCAAACGAAATAAAAAGTAAAATAATATTCACCCAACCCAGTCATTATTGAAGACATCAACCTAAACAGAGACAAAATACACTTTATCGGCATTGAAGCAAAATATGGAAAACTGAGGTGCTACCTCTGCTCTTTGTTGAAATTTCGGTACGTTTGGATGGATTTGAATAATAGGTTGCCTAATCAAAAGTCAAAGTGCGCTGTATTACTTTATAAAATATCCAAAACATGCAACTTTACATTTCATTTTATGAACTCGAATTGAATCGAATAAAGTTTTGATGAGGTAATTTGAAAAAGAAAATTGCGGCTGGAAGTCGGTCATGCCAAACTTGCTACCGAAAGGGAGGAGAGGTGAGGAGGTGAGAAAATTGAAAGACGATCTGCGTGGAAAAGAGCCGAATAGATGGTTTTGCATTGTAACAGAACTGAGTTGACATGCTTTGTTTGGCTGATGATGTTAATTTGGACGACCGTGGCTAGTTCACTTGTAAGTTCTATCTACTTATGGTGTGCATCCTGGAATTGACGAAGTTTCGACTTCGATTCGAAGCTACCTTTCGTTTCAGTAGGCAAAAGGTCCAATTCTGTAGCTTAACCATGAGAATCCTGATAACCAGAAAAGATACGAGCCCGGTTCAATTAAGACAAAGTTGCACAGATGCAGGGTGGGTTGAATTAGCGCGAATATTAAAAACCCTGTTTTTCCAAAAAGTACCTTAAAAATAATAACATAAGAAACAAACAAATGAAGGAATTTAAGAGGTTCTTGAAGACCGGACCACCACGGACAGGACCAGGAGGTCAACTTGGAGGAGGGGAAGAAAAAAACTAACTCATACGAAGGACGTAAAATTTCATAGTTATTTTAAACAATCCATACTTCAGATTAAGTTTTATGGAGGAACGAAGTGGAGGCTAGACGAGGCAATCTAGGAACTCCATGATATTTTCCAAAGAACCTACGAAACAGACGCAAATAGAGAAGTAAGTTGCAGTACTACGTAATTTATACTGAAGATCAAATCAAAAAAATAAATATCTATTAAGATATTCAGGGGAAAAACAAGGTGCTACTTGTAGTACCACTTCTGAGATTCGAGGAACACCAAATGGTACCACTTGTCCTGGCAGCGCAACAAAGCGATAAAATACTAAATTAGGTTTCTACAACTACAACCATAATTACTCTTCACAGATATTGGTACTACCAGAGATTAACATATTAATGAGCAGTGGGTTCCTTCTGGTGCAGGAGATAATTTTTTGAAAAAATAAAATTTTTGTGTGACTTATTCCATTCCGGAAACTCAACAAAAACCACTAGCTGGTGACCAGCAGGGACAGATGAATGGGCAGATGGGTGAAGAGTACCTTCAAGTACCACTGGAAGTTGATACACTTTGTAATGATCTAGCGCCAAAATAACTAACATATATTTCAGGTACCAGGTCCAGAGCGATGGGTTAATAAGCAAGATGCGTGCCCTCTGAAGATACTTTAGTACTTGCACGACAAGGTCTACGGACACCTGGAGGAGGTTCTTCCTCAAACCACAACAGCATAGTCCAAATAAATAAAAATATAATGGAGTAAGATCTGGTTAACATACCAGCCAACGTATTTCTCCTTTGTTTGCAATGACTCTGCCCCACTGAACTTTTTCTGCCCCAATTTACCTTCGAATCTTTTATTATTACTGAGATCCCCATGGTTGAGATCCAGAGGCACCCGATTCAGACGTAACCTGATCAATTATTAAAAATAAACTTTGCTATTACCGTCCTTTTTCATCAATTGGTATGGATCGTGATTTGTTTGACATCAAAACGATAACGAAATAACTTATTAATAAAAATCCACCTGGCACTCATTCTATTCCTATAAAGAAGCACCTGCATAGTAAACTCCTTAAGACTCGCTTCCTTTCTTATCTTCCATGTTAACGATATGCAAAGTAGACAGCGTTCGTAAACGTTTCCTTAAAGTGGATAACCGTATTTTAGATTTTCCGAATGATCCCGGACAATTTTCAATTACGGATGCAAATTTGTTCCGCAGCGGATCTATTCAAAACTTACGTAGCTTACTTTGTGCGCAGTTCTACCGCTAGTTCGGCCGGTTTCCCGTGAACGCGAAATTGTTAAATATGTAAAATACCTCGAGCTCTAATAATTAAGCCGCTTTAATGAACGAAAACTTCGTCAAAGGAACTTTATGAATAGAACGACGAATTAGCAGGCTTATTTGGAAAGGTGAATTAGTCATTAAGCTGTGGCGTTAAAAACTTATTTTGCTGTCGCTTGAGGTGGGGTCGCAAAATTATTTGAAACTATGGACAACATCACGAAAAATTTCTGTACCGAACGTGTGAAATTTTTATTAAAAAAAATTTGATGTTCAAATATTTTTTTTAATTTTTCTATTACCTACACGACGGAATCCATGTCAAGAAGCCGAACAAGCCAAAGGAGAATCATACTGACAAAAAATAAAACAAACTAGCAGAATGAAAAAAAATCAACGAAGATGAAACAGAACGTTACATAGACAAAGATAAAGCTGACGTATTTTCCGGGCATTTTCGGAGGGCCTTCAGCACTTCAATAAACTCTAAATTGGATGAGCTTAACTTGAATTTGGTCAACGACTGGTGCGAGAACTATTTTAATAACTCGTTAAACCACACATACAAAATAATAACCGACAATGAACACGGCACCGGGAAAAGACCAAATATAAACCAAAATTTTGAAGCGGTTAACTACAGAAACTCATGAGCACATACTAAACCAGCTGCAGAATTGAATTATAAACAAGACAATTCCAGAAACATGGAAAAAAGGAATAATAATATCTGTCCCAAAAAATGGACTGGACATAATACAAGTAAGTAAGTAAGTACATATCCTTGAGAACACACTGCTTTATAAATTATACAAAGTTCAAACGCTATAATACCTTCATCCCAGCCTTGCATCTAAAAGATACTAAAGCGTTTTCAGGGAATATCATGATGTCGTTGGAACAAAATCACCATTTTTATTCTAATAAGATATTCAAGGATGAGTACAAATTTACCAACTCAAGCATGTTCACTCGTCACCATGAACACGTCTGGTTTACTGAAACGATCGAAAGAGCACTGAGAACGTCGACCATAAGCATATTTTGGGGTAAAAGTATCGCAAAGATACGTTGGCCGGCACGTTCACCAGATCTTTCCCTATCAGATTATTATTTATGGGGAACAAAAAATGATAGATTAGATAGAAATAGGCATAGATAGAGAGAAATAGAATAGAAAGATATAGATGGAAAGAAATAGAACAAAAATAGACATAGATAGGAAGAAAGAATATGTATAAATCTGTACCCACCGATATTAATGAGCAGCGAAGTCAGATCATCACAATTTTAAAGACCGAAATGAAAAAAATAGACGTTTTAACATCCATACAGAATTTCGGGAGATGCATAGAATTATGCTTGAAAGTGGAGGGCGAACCCTTTGAGCGCCTCTTATAACTTTCTATATTTTGTAATTTTTATGAAAAATACGTTATTCAAGTAAAAATCTTATTAGCAATGTTGCAGGGATTAAAATCATTGCGGCAAGAATAATTTTAGCAATACGGTGGATTTAGCTGTCGAAATCACGTGCCAAAGATAATGAAGACACGCCTCAATTAATGAACACCGATCGGTGGAATACAAACGAGCGGGTTTTGTAGCGATAACTCAATCCGTAGCCGGATTAACGCGACGCCCATCACCAGCGCGTTGCATATTGATCCATTTCGATAATTTCCGATATTAAATTAATTTCGGAATATCCGGTAATTAAAACCACAGCCTTTGCTTCACTTCGATATTATGAGGAGCCCGTCGAGTTGGGGTTTGCATGATATCCACCCAAGCTGAACTTGAATAATGTTGATTCGCTCCCGATGCCATCCAGCGATAATAGTCCGGGATAATTAGAATCTACTGTTATAGAACACAAGCGAACAGCTGCTATTGGAACTGTTAAACTACAACATAACGAAAATCATTACTTTTATTTACTGAACAATAGGTATATTCCCATACCAGCAATAATCGATCTCGCTCGTGCTTTTTTTAACAATAATCTCAGTTATATAACTTTTTTAGGTAAAAACTGCAATATAGGCCTTTATTGGTTTAATACCCTGGTGCTCTATTTTAATCCGAGCATTTAGCAAAATGGAAATGCCAAATAATTTAAAGTTTCGATATTAAAATTTGGGTTCGTAAATTCGGAATCCCACTGTTCGAACTGGATAAACGCAATTTAGGGTCCTTCGGAGGTATACTTTATTGAGCAGGGCCGAGCATTATTGGAAATCTATTATTGTCGGGTTAATGGGACAAAATAGAAAGAGAATGAGGCATCATTTGTATAGAGGTAAATCTCTTTGACAAGTAGATACAGAGCCTCGTTTTACACGCCAGAAACCATTTCAATAAACAATGAGACGGGAAATGAAACACTTACCGGTATACAAAGGCATGTCCAGACCGGTAATGAAGCAGTACGTTCAAGGAAGTCCATGCCGGAAAATCATCTAATTAGAATGATGCAGATGAATCTTTGCGGATATCCATTATTTAATTTCCCCCTGAAAATAGTACAAATATTCGAGCAAATATGTTTACGGATGCCTGATACAGGGTGAGAAAAGAACTACCACGAAAATATTAAAATTTAACTAACTCTTTATGATTGCCACCAATTCAGATATGAAATCCAATCAAATCTTCTTCCAACTGTCGAAATCTTTAAGCGATATCAGGAAGGTTTTTCACACACCCTGTATTACGAAAGTACACATGTTAATAGGATTTTTTCCTTATTTTAACCCAAGGAGCATGCTTCTGAATTTAAAATAATGCTCAGGAAATTCCATGTATCTTATACGATTCTAGACCGTCAATGGAGTACTAAATCCAATGATGGTATCTATAGCTAAATAATAAACAAGTTCGAACTGGATAAACGTAATTTAGAGCCCTTCAGAGGAATATTTTATCGAGCTACGGTCGGGTATTATTGGAAATCTATTATTGTTAGGTTAATAGGATAAGATAGAAAGAAAATGAGGAATCATTCGTATAGAGGTAAATCTCATTGACTACTGTATGCACTCACTCGTTTTAAGTGCCAGGAACCATTTTAAAATTGGTTTCTTAATGAAACGCAAATATTGTGCAAATTGACGCTCCAGCTGCTTCGGCAAGTCATTAAAAGTTTTGAAAAATTGCTATTTTGCCGTCCACCACACAGTACACTAGGGCTGCGGGCCACCAACACAGCCTGGTGCGGAACTGACTGCGCTCAGGGCGGAAAGTGCGACACTAATTTCCTAATGAAAGGCAGATGGTGTGCAAATTGCGCCCTCCAGCTACATTAATTTTACCAATGGAATACGCAACAAGAAATGCCATCGTTGTCCAAATGATTTCTTCACAACCTCCAAAAAGAACTATTCACGATGAGTACCTACTTTCTCAAACGTGTGCGGAGGGAGAGACGGAACAAAACGGAAACCCTCTCTGTTCCCCTGTGCCCTTCCAATTATGATGTAATTGCTAAGACCACAAAACATTTGCATATGCAAATTCCACCTTGCCCTACTTGTATTAATTACAAAGCCCTTTTTCATCGAGGTCGACCCGCTTAAATTCATTTAAGCTGTCTCGTTTCGGTTCTCAAATCCTGAGATAAAAACGGATCCCTGCGGCGTACGTACCTACATACATGCAAACTGCAGCTGCAACTAATGCGTAGGTATTATATTTTTTAATCAAAAAATTATTTGTTACACGTACAGACACTGCGGGATCCAAATTCGTTTTGGGTGGTCCGTTGTCTGACGTTAATATATCGCAGATATCGACGTTTCGGATTTGGGAAAACCAGAAATGGGCGGACTGCAGAGACAATCCATTTATTATGCCTTTTGTGTCGATTGCTGGTGAGATTAGGACTTGCCATTTCGCAGCTTCAGTTCCCGGTGCTTGATTACATTATTCCAAAAAATCGTTACCCACGTAATACGTGTGACAGAGTTCAGACAAAGACGCATGTACTAAGTATAAACCGCCGGTATAAACTTTCAGCCCCCTTGCAATAAAACAATGGGAATTAGAAACAGTTGGTGGTTTAACTATAGAATTACCCTCAACGTACGTATTATACGTGCTTTGATGGAAGATAAACGCTTTGTCAAAGCATTGTTCCGAAGAGAAACTTACTGCAAAGGTAAGCAGAACTGGATAAACACGGGTGGTTGATAAGATTTACGAACACATAGAAATTCTCCCAACTTCTGATGACATTAACAATAACCGACGAGTGATTTCAACCGTCATTGGCAATGCATTATTTGGTCATATTTTATATTACTTTGGTGAGAACATTCGATACGAAATAGGCGGTCATCCCGAAAGGATGACAAATTACGTTCTAGTGAAATTAATGATGTTTTTAACGAATCACGAGATACCGGTTTGTATGAAAAATCGAGGTGGATCTGTTATGTTTAATAATGATACGTCCATCACCATTAGAGATAATTAAAAGTACCGTGTTCAGTACTATAAGGATACAGGGCGTCTTTTTCTAGAGCTCATCCAGTACATAAAGATTCACGATTTACTTCCATGCACAGCTCTATGCGTCTATTGGTCTTCAAAGTTGTGATGATTTTCCTTTGCAGCTCACTAACATCGATAAGGACAGATTTGTAAATAAGGTTTTTCATAGTTCCCAAAAATACTAATCCATTGGGGACAGATCTGGTAAACGTGCCGGCCAACAAATATCTCCATTTTTTAAAATTATTCTATCAGGATATATTTGCAACCAATAAACAGCCACTCTCTTAATATTATCGAGGGAATCCGTAAGGTATATTCTTAAAAAGCACACATATCCATCTGCGGTCAGGAAAAAAAAAACTTGATGATAGTGCCGAAAATCGAAACGTAATACTTAATGACATCATCTCATTAAGGAAAAGTTTCAATGATGAAGTATCAAACATTTTTAATTACTATATTTTCTAAATTACGAGATCACATTAGCATCTATTTTCGCAATTTTCAAGGTACTGTAGAATAAAGATCCCTAAAAATGCTTCTCCATTGCTCCAACACCTCAATTGAGTTATCCAGGATCGATATAAGATCTATATCAATCCATGAACATATCAAAAATTTCGAACTGTTGTAAAAGAAAAGGTAAGTAGAATTAAAAAGAATAAATATTTTACTCTTATTTCCCCTTATTTACCCCGGCAAGTTACCTAATGAATTTATTCAGGCTGCGTTCCATTCTTGTGGTGCCAAGTAGGTACAAACACAGGTATGTGACGCTAATTTACGGCCTTTGTTCCGAATTGAAATGGAGGTGTACTTTGAATTAATGTTAATGAGCCCTTTAAGCAGCAACAAAACGGCCCTTAGTCCGATACACGACGGATGTTTCCCCACATACGCCTCTAATTACCTTTGTGGGAAGCCGTTTAAAGCCTGCAAATGAAATATCCGCCATTCTCCCGTAAACTACGCATCTCTTTTAAAACCTTCTCCATTTCCGGGTCAGGGCCACGCCACTGGCAACAAAGAAAACCCTGTCGCCGGATAAAACAATACATATTCATCATCGTTCCTGATCCTGCTCTACACAATAATTCTACCAAAACAAACGAGGAGCAGGAGACGACGCTGTTTTGCGCAACTGCGTCTATTGTTAAAGGGTACGGGGGGTGGAGGGAACGGCGTCTCCCGTCGCCATGGAGACCGGAAGTTGCGTTGCCAGGGAGACGTCCAAAAACATTCCCAAACAAAGGAGAGCGGGATTAATAGCCTCGCTTGATAATGTTGGGCCCAAATCGAGAAATAAGTGCGTGCTCTTCGGGAACGATACGTTTTAAGATGACGTAATGGGAATGTAATGGGGTAAGGTGGGTCTGGAGAGGGGTCTGGAGAGACATCATTCGAGATCTTCGAGAAATTTTAGCTTTATATCGCGAAACTCCTGTACCGAAAGAGCACTCGACTTCGAATAAAACGTATTTTTTCTTGAATGCGGTGGGGAATTGTAAATGTGGAAAAGGGCCCAAAGGCCTAGTCAGATATCATAATTTCAGTGAAACTTTAGATAACAACGGATATTATATTTCGAACCATACAAGCCCGAGGGCACGGGGCCATCATACATATGAAGCTTGTGTAAGTTGTATTTGAATTTCAACCACAGAAATAACCCCGAAACTCGGCAAATTTGGACTGATGTGCTCAACTTTTTTGTCTAATGGACGTAGCTGGAATTGAAATGTTGTTCTCATCCGAGGCACTGGGAAATTTAAAACGTAAGGGCTTATTCGGAAAACCAAAAGAATATTCTATTCGAATTCAATAGAAGCTTATCCACCGGCAAATTCGAATATGTACCTACCTGTACTCGAAAAATGCCGAAGCGACTTATCGACTATTTGCATGGAAATAGCCTAATATTCTCAAGCGTGGCAATACGGTCTAGAGTGTATAAAATATGTCCATTTTATTTTGAAAATATTTATCGCACTTTCTCTGGTTCAGTTGACTTGTATCCTGATTTTATGCGTCTGGATGGGCTCGGCCCCGGCTGGATAAACATTTTGCCTACTTTGCAATTCAACAGTGTGTCAACTTTTGGACCTCTAGCCCGTTTCTATTTTCCATGAAAAATACAGCACTGGATATAACGTTTTTTTGAATCGAATACTTGTCGAGTATTTAGGGTTACATTAAGTCCTATGCCTCTAGTCATTGTTTTCGCCCGTAACTCTAAAAACCTTTCTAAATTATTCTCAATCAAATTCAAAAATATGAAAATTCAAGATGGTGCCAACCAAAAAAAAAACAAATTTGATGATGGTTCTCGAAAATCGACACATCAAGTTCCAAAAATAACATCATCATATTACAGAAGAAGAAGATTTCCAATGATGAAGCGTCAATCATTTTGAACTACGTCGCCAAATAAGTTGAGGAAAAATAAAGACGTCTTTCCAAAATTTCAGGTTTTTTCAAATACCACCGAAAGTCATTGGATTTTTTCAAATTTTCAAACGATATATTCTTGAATTCCAAAATACGCAACTTTGTCCCAATTTAACCTACCTCGTATATTTTAAGGTTATGTAGATCACCGAAATTGAGCTCCAGAAACAAACAGCCTGTAAAATGCGAATTTTTAACTCGGAACACATTCTGAATAATTAAATTTACTCGTTTTTTTAAATCACTCAAATACGATTTCTCGATGGCGCTCTATAGCTTTTTTTTGTGCACTTCTTGAGCTACTCTAAATATATACGAGACGAGCAAAAAAAGACGCTTGGAAAGACATTTTTTACGATAGACAACTTTTACTTTTTAAAAGCCAAACCCATCTTTTTTAGGCACCTCATTAAACGTCATATGCACCTAGATGGGCCCGGCTCCGGCTGGATAAACATTTTGCTTACTTTGCAATTCAACAGTGTGTCAACTCTTGGACCTCTAACGCGTTCCTAGTTTTCATGAAAAATGCAGCACTGAATATAACGTTTTTTTGGGTCGGTGTTGAACATCAGAACTAGAGTTTCCTCACTTCTCAAATACTTATCGAGTGCTTACACTCGTTGTTATGCCACTCTAGTCATTGTCGTCCGCAATATCTTTTAGAGACTTTTCCCAATTATTCTTGTCATTTTCTTGATTTTTTACTGTCCCTACTTTTTAATTTTGAAGTAAAATATTTTAAGGCAAACCCAAAACTCCCAACTCCAGCATTTTTTCTATTTTTTTTTAATGTATACAAAATCATTGATTAATAACCCTCATTAATGCATAATTAAGACGCATAATAAGACACGAATCAATGCAAGATATGAATGCTTATTCAGTAATTTTAATACGGACCTGATGGCGTTACTTCATATTTCAGAAGCTGGTTCCACAAATTATGCACATCCTGCGCATGGTACCTACACTTAAAACAACATTGATCATTTTATTGCACACTATGAATGTGAAAAACTCATATCCAACGTCACGATTTCTTCATTAAATGATTATTCACAAGCTCATGACTCGGTAATGTATTATTATAATTTGTTGCATTCGCATTTGATGGGCAATATTTTTCTCCTTTAGTTTGTGTCTATTATTTTTCTATTTCTTTCCTTGAAGATTTCATATACACCATCACAAAAACTAATCCAGGTATTGAGATTTAAAGTGATGAGTTTTAACGTTCATATAACTGCCCCCTTTCTGATGTGGAACGCCAAAGGTCTTTAAAGGCAATATTATTACGAAACTGTTACGAAAGGCGGTTAAAAGCAAAACTGGGATAAACCAATAGGTTTGGGTGATACGTGTCAAATTAAATTATCTCATTTGGAGGAATGCTTTCTTGTTGGAGATGTGTGTTTAGGATTAAACGTGGGGTGGTAACGTCAAAACGAATTAGTTTGCGTCCCCTGGCACAGGTGACGACTACCATGTCGGAAAAGGGAATATAAAATTATTATTTCAGAGAGAAACTGCATTACCGACTTATTTCGATCCGTTTCTTGTTGTTTGTTACATCTGGAGTTTATTGTCCCAAAAGATTCCATTCTGGAGGCTCATAAATTAAAGATTATCGGCAGCAATCCCGAACATTTCAGTCGATAGTTTAATTACGGCCATCGGGAATAACTGACTTTTTCAGGGCCATATTTCATAAACGACGGTATTACGGCACTGTGCATCATTTAACGAATCGCCAATTTGGGCCCGGTCTGCCGGACTTTTGATTATATTCCTTCCAGTGATTTACAGGCAAAGTTTTGCCGGTCCTGGAATTAATTCGCTAATTTATGGACGAGTTCGGCCGTTTTTTAGAATGGCCGCCGAATTAATATTGATGCGATTTTGTGGCTTTCTGGCCTAATTTCTTTTGCCAACAGGGCGTCTGGGTTTCATTCGTAATCTGGAACGTCCAGCCTCCGCGATTGCTTTTTATGAATTTGTGCGGCATGTATAAAGGTGATTTAGGACAAGAATTCTCTAACATCGTCCCAATAATTATTATTAACAGATATTCCCGATGTATCAGTTCTCAACACACACACACGCCGGAAATTCGTTAAAAAAAACGGTACAATGAACGAGAATTGGAGCCCTCGAAAATATCCATTTCAGCTCCATCAGCCCCTCCATTAATTTTGCAAGTTCATATTACGATTTTCATCTCTATTGACGTTTGCAATTGCAAAATAGAACTGACATTTGAAATGCGTTGGATTCAGTCATGATCCAGTTTTAGAGATAGTGGATTTCGGTTCTTCTAATATTTTCTGGAATTATTTTTGCGTATGATAACGCCACATTCCTTTGGTCTTTAAATGTAAATCTCCAGTTTAAAAGATAATTAAATTTCAATATTTTAAGACGTTGCCTGATAAAACCGTCAACTTAATAAAAGTCTACCTACGTCTTTGTCGGCTCTTCCACATCAAAAATTTAAATTTCCATTTTCTCATTTTAAGGGATTAGTTTTTAATATAAGTTTACCTTTCTCGTGGCAGGAAATCCACTCTAAGGTCGTCAGGTCTAAGCTGCTGTTTGCATTAGGGATTTAGTAAAACGAAAATGGCAACTTAAGACTAATTAAACCGTGGAAACACCTTAAGGTTTTAAGCAGTTTTGTGTTTCTAAGTAGTTTGCCTGGAAACTTTGCCTATATGCAACATAAACTAAACTACTTCTGGTAGGTGGGTACCTACTTACGGTGCGGGGCACTGGCAGCCCGCTCACTCACTGAGAAATGAATTTTCGTAACTTTTTTAATTTGCAAAAACGAATTTCTAAACTTTAATTTGCTGCTACATTCCGGTTGAACAACAGTAATTTTCCTATCGGCCAAATGACTCGGCAAATTAGGATCATTTGCCTGCTGGCACGTTTCGCACCCTAAAATCCTCTTTAACGCAAAACGCAAATGAAAATCTGCTTCGCAACACATTTCCAGGGGTTCCCTGTCTATTTAGAAAACTAAATTTTACCCTCATTTATTACAAACAGCAACGCATTCCAGAGGCGTTTTTCCTATTTTGCGGCCTGCTCCCCTACAACTGCCTCGTCGATTTGCTCCCATTCAAAAAAAACGCAAAACTCATTGATCTAAATCAGTAGACCTGCTCTGTATAATCTATACCCAATTTATTTCTAAAAGTAGAACAGATATCCCGAGTTTTATTTCGACGATAAATTCTTAATGGTCCATCGACCGACCGATCTTTCGGGAAGCGAAACGTCCAACAGGCACCACTGGGTCAAGTGTTTTCGGTCAAGCGGCTATTAAATGCTCTGCTCGTGATTGATGGGCCAATCAAATGGCCAGGTGCAGTTTATCCATGAGGACTTTTGATCAACATGCATTTCGAAGACAACATCCCGATTTTTGCGAAACATATACGCGAAGGAACAATATACAATGTATCCAAAATAGAGATGTCCGGCATAGAGTTCTTCTACACGGTAATATATAGGAACTTGATTAAATGGGAGAAAAACTGCGCATCCAAAGGAATAGTTTCACAATGCAACCAGATCTGCGAAATTATTGTTGGATGTTCCATTATTTTGAAAAACCCGAGTTACGGTAAGAGACAGGTGAAAACTAAAATTCCTTTTCCATTGCAGACACTTCGTTTGTCAAGAACGACCATCAACATTTTATATCTATCTCTACCAAACTGACCTCAAAAGAAGAGATTTACACTGTCTCTTTACTATCCTTTCGGAGGAGGAAAACAATATCACATACTTTGCACCTGATACTTCCCTACCCCAGACATCAACTAACTTGGACCAGTACATGAGATGTCAAGGCTCGCCCCACGCACCACACACTTCGTCAAAAAGAATAGTCAAGATTCTCAAGAGCTGTACATATCGAGTTCTCACTAAAATAATTCTGATACTTTGAACTGTTTTACATGAAAAAGGTATTCCGCAAAAAAACTCGCACCTTTAATCGTAATTTCACCCCTTCTTGTATTTAAAGCCTTATTTCCAAGTAAAATTTAAAAAAAAACAAAAAATAATCCAAAAATGAAATCATATACGAGTGTCTCATTTAATGTATCGGTAATTATTACCTTTGTACACTCACTTTCAAAAATCTTACACCCCCATGTTATCTACACACATAATGTTAACATATTCCTAATAGTATTGTTGATAAAAAGAGAACTTTGTTTACAAGTATAAGCAATAAAAATAAATTGAAAACAACATGTTTACCTGTTAAAAATGTTTTTTTTGCACAAAGCATTTGTTCTATCAGTACTGGTAAAAATTCAATGCAAACAACATGTCGTCATGCCTAGAAATGAGTTGTCAACATTTAAGAGGGGTAGAATTATTGGACTGTGGCAAGAGACTTTGTCCCGCCACCAGATAGCCATCAAGCTGAATTTTCAGGGAAGCACCGTTAGCAGGACAATTCAACGATATGAAGAATATGGGGATGTGCGAAACAGACCTCATACTGGTCGCCCTCGTGTTACCACGATTAGAGAAAATCGTTATATTGCTTAATCAGCCTGTAGAGATTGAACAGACTCCATTCTAGCACTAAGATCTCAGTTCCAAAGAACGTATAACCGCATCATCTCCAGCGCTACCATTCACTGAAGAGTCTTACAAACAGGATTAAGATCCTGAAGACCTTTACGAGTTCCTTTGTTGACTCATCACCATCGAATAGTGCGTTTGCAATGGGCGAGAGATCATTAAAACTTGAATTTCGCAGATTGGAGAAAGATGATCTTTACAGACGAGTTCCGGTTTGAGTTAATTAGTGCCGATTACCGAATGAGAGTTTGGAGAAAACCAGGTAGTCGACATAGACTAAAAACAGCAATTAGAATTGTTCCTTACTATGGTGGAACACAAATGTTTTGGGGATATATAATGTACAACAGAAGGACTCCATTAGTCCATATATCTGAAACAATGATAGGTACATGCTACCTTCAACACATAATTAATCCTATCATTGCACACTTACGCAATGAATTAAGAGATCAGTTCATGTTTATGGGCGACAATGCCAGACCGCATCCGAACTGTTTAAGATGCAATAGAAAATCACAATATCACGAGATTAGAATAGCCGGCGATATCACCTGATATGAATCCCATAGAGCACGTATGAGATTTCGTCTCAAGAGCCACATTCAACCGTATGACCCACTGAGAAATATATAAGAATTGATTGTTGCCGCCACAAAAGAATGAATGAATATTGCTCAGGAAACAATAAATAATCTAATTATTGGAATGCCTAGATGCATAAATGCATTAATAAGAAGCAGAGGCTCAAACATTAAGTGTTAATTATTGTTGTTGCATGGTTAATATTTTGTTTTTTGAAACAATTTAATTTTTCATTTTTCGAGTTTTTGCATTACAATTTGATTTTGTGTTTTATACTTGGTAGTTCATTTGAATAAAATCATATTTTTGCATTTTTTGGGAGCTCTAAATTCATACTTGTCATTAGGAATTTAAAAGGTTGTACAAAACTTTGCAAAAACCAATATAAGTAGAGAGTGGAAGACATTTGAAAGTGAGTATACACAAAATATCCAAAGCAATGCGTAAATTGCTAAAAATTATGCATAAATGAACTGGTAACGAAAAATTATCTTAAAATCGACAAAAAACATGCCAGAGTTGAATTAGAAAAAAATTTATCATTCTTGACAAATGAAATATCATGGAATGAAATCGAAAGTGTCATGTCGAGCCTTACAAAAAACGGCAATAGGAAAATACGAGGAAAAAACTAAAAATAAAATTCGAAAATTTCGTTTTTTCTAAAATAACTGAAAAAACAAAAATAATTTTTTAGATCTCTTTGAATGCACAACTTTTCTTCCATTTGACCCAATTTGGAAACATTGTATTTCACATGGCATTTCGTACTCCGTAACGATATTTAGACCAGTGAGTTGTACCTGTACAAAAGGCAGATTATAAAGTTAACAGGTAAGTTTTGACGGGTGAACGCGAACGACGTAATTATAAAATCATCGCTGAGTGGTGCCATGCACAGGATGAAGTGATGAGAATAAAACATCGAAACAGGATGAGGTCGGGGTTTAAATTAAAAGAAGACATTCTGATTGTTATTTTTGGAGTTTTCAGATAAGTTTTAACAGATCAACGAGAACCCTATGAAAGAATACTTATGAAAAGACGCTATTGGAAGGCACCACAATCAGGATAGGGTCATCAAAGAAAAAAATCGGGGTGAAATTAATTACGGAGTAAGTGAAATTACTCCCTTCCAACACAACAACCAAACAACTTCTCTCCCATTTAGCAGAATATATTTTATATCAAAAGACACTCTGCAAAAGAACTCGTATCTCTCTCATTTTCAATATTTTGTTAATATTTTTCCCATATTTAGCTGAATCGCTCTATTATTTTATCCGCTGGCACCCTATACTCATTTGTGCCAATGTTTCTGGAACTGCCTGTATACATGTATGTATATATAGACGTGTGTAAAATAATAGTAGTATGCAGGTATTTTTTAAAAAAATTCTTTAGTTTTAAAGAAAGTACAATAATTTACTGTTTTCTCTAAAAAATATAAAACTTCACTAATTACACAAGGAAAAGCAAAACAAATTATGAAAAAAAAAATCTTATTTAAATTTTAAAAAATATATATTTTTCTCTCAAAAATAAATGTTACAAAAAATAGTAATCTTTCTTAAAAATTAGAGAATGAAAGGAAAGTACTAAAATATATAAAAAAAACAACTTATTTAAGTAAACTAATATTAATATTGTCTGTTGTACCCTTTTTAGACAATAACAGCCAAATATCTCCTGGGCATTGAGACGACTAAGCATTGACACCTCTTAACTGGAATTGTATTCTAAGTATCCTGGACAATTTTCCACAAATCTTCATTATTGAGTGGTTTTGCTGCAGAAACTCCTTTTTTAACATCTATCCATAAATGCTTAACAGGGTTGAAGTTTAAAGATTGAGCAGGCCACTTTAAAACCTCAACCCTATTGTCGGCAAACTATGCCCTTGCTCTTCTGCTCATGTGTTTAGGATTATTGTCCTGCATAAAGGTCCATCTGATGGGCATATTGTTATCGTCATAAGGAAAGATTACATTTTCCAGGATATCGACATAGTGAAATTAGTCCATGATCTCCTGAACACGATATATCAGATCAATACGTAATACGAAAACAACTCCATATCATTTTGGAGAACGCACCATATTTTATAATTTTCAGGGTGTTCTTTGGGTTGTATTCAAATTATCGCGGTCTTCTAATATGTATATTGTTTCTGTTCAGAAGAACCAAAAAGAACAATTTTTGACTCGTCTGACCAAAAAATATTCCTACATTTAGATGGCAGCCAAGGGGCACGCTTTCTTTCAAATTTTAGACGGTTAGAGATCTGTCTGTCAGTTAGTTTAGGAACATTCCTTGGGCTTCTCCCATATAAATTTGCTTTAGCCAATCGCCTCCTTAAAGTAGAAGTGCTCATATTAACTCCAATTTGCGTTTTTATTTGTTTAGAAGTTAAAAAAGGAGATACTTTCGCCATCTTCTGTATTCGTCTATCATCTCTTGACATGATTTTTCTTTTTCTACTACACGTTTCCAGTTTTTTTACAAATTTTACGGCATTGCTGATCATTTTGGCGGAACATTTTAAACAATTTTGAATAAATTTATAACTTTTCCCTCCATTTCTAAGTGCTAAAGACCTATTTCATATTTCTGTTGTACAATAAGTTTTTCTCCCTATAGTAGTTTGACTGAAAATTGTCAATGTACAATTCAAACCTACTATTTAAGTTATATTTACTTTAAACGAAAATTTTAAAACGTTTAATTAACTATAGAATGAAATTAAATAGTATTTTAATGCATGCGACCGACAATCAACACTGCAATTTTTTTACACAGATTTAAAAATATGAGATAAACATAAATAGGGGAATCCCAAAAAGGTTACAATATAAGGTGTCTGTAATTGTATTTACTCAAGACCTGATACAGTATCCTGAGAAGGCCTAATATCTATGATTCCTAAACAGCATGACTTAAGTTAATAATCAACTCTCTGTTAAATTGCTTTTAACGCTTCTATTATTTGCACACCACTGTATACAGAGTTATTCACCCAGCCCATTTCATTTTTATTCATTAAAAGTTTAACAGCATCTAAAATGATAAGAATTTGAAAATTTGGACTTAAGTTAACTTCGACGTGTATAATTTTAAAAAATATTTTCAACTTCCTGTCACTTCCGGTTTAACCGGAAGTAGGTGTCAACTTGCTTATTTCAAATAGGACCCCTAGTATATTATTCTATTTTTAGATTCTACGTAATATTTGAGACACATTTTCTGCATAATGTCCTATACTTAGTCCTTCCCATTTTTGAGATATTTAACCTTGAATTAAAAACGTGCCTCCGTAATGACCAATTTTAAAATCGCTTATCTCCATAGTTATTAAAGACATAATCTTCACATTTTGCAGAATGTCAATACATAGCCTTAAGTTTACACTTTTGCTTTTTATATGGCTTAGTATTATACATGGTGTCCAAAATTGAGCTCCTAATATTCATATTTTTGAAGTTGCAGAAGTCCATTTTTTTAAATAGGATACCTTATAACTTTAAGCACTATCAAGTAGAAAATATAATTTTCTATTGAACTGTATCAGGGTTGCCTATACCTATTTCAAATCATTTTCGAAATAATTAAGTTTTATGTGAAATTAGTAGTACATATTCATACTGATAAATTTTGACTCTTCACATAATTAACCATGGAAAAATATACTCACTTTCAGATGAAATGCACCACCCAGTAACAATAATAATTAAGTCCTGTAATTTTAGCAAAATAATGTTTGACAATAGAGTATCAAATGATCAGAGTTTCAGTAAAAAAGAAAGAACGCCAATGATTTTTTTTATCATCAACCTTTTAGACTTTTTATTAAATTGTTAATAAATAAAATAATATTTACATGGAACTATCAGTTTATTTTGTTGTTGAACTGTGAACAAGACATCTCAAAATGCCCCCAGTGAGACAGCGTCGAAATTTTTCCCACGTTTCGGATTTTGATAGAGGGCGAATTATCGGCATGAAGGAGGGTGGACTTTCTTTTCGTGAGATTGCCCGAAGAATGAATCGGAACCACACCACGATGGCGAGAATATGGTCTTCGTGGTCTGAAGAAAGGGTTCAGCGACATCGTCCAGCTGGACGTCCTCCCCGTAGCAGCAACGCACGCGAAGATCGACTTCTTAGACGAATGGCCACTGGTGATCGGTTTCAAACAACAAGGTCTGTTGCAGTAGATTGGATGCGAGCTCTAAACCGTCGGGTGTCGATGACAACAGTTTACAGAAGAATTTCGTCTTTTGGCCTGCATTCATACCGCCCAAATCTACGGCTTCCACTAACCGTCCAACACCAAGCTTCCAGAACCAAGTGCAAATTCTAGTGCCAAGAACGAGTTGGTTGGGATCATCAGTGGAACAATATCGTCTTCAGTGACGAATCGCGATTTTCTCTGTGGATCAATGATGGTCGTACACGGATCAGACGACGCCGAGGTGAAAGAAGAAATTTGCAGTTTTGTGAAAGGCGCCACACAGCCTTAACACCTGGTGTTATGGTCTGGGGTGCGATATGTGTTGGTAGAAGATCTCCTCTTGTGTTCATTCCAGGCACCCTAAATGCACATCGCTACATTAACAATGTCCTGAGGCCAGTATTAGTACCCTTCATGCAGACTTTACCAAATGGCATTTTCCAATAAAATAATGCAAGGCCGCATACTGCGAACATTACTAGAAGGTACCTGGAACAAGCACAAGTGGAAATGCTGCCTTGGCCTGCTCGGTCACCGGACCTATCGCCCATCGAACATCTTTGGGACATGGTGAGTCGCCATCTTCGAAATTTACGGAGGTCTCCAAACAATTTGGATAACCTACGACACCCTCTTGAGGTAACATGGAATGAAATACCCCAGGAGGATATTGATCATTTGTTGCAAAGCATGCCGCGAAGAATACGTGCCTGCATTGCCGTACGAGGCGATGTCACTTATTATTAATTTTTTAATTAATAAATATTGTATCTTTTTTACTGAAACTCTGATCATTTGATACTCTATTGTCAAATATTATTTTGGCAAAATTACAAGACTTAATTATTCTTATTACTAGGTGGTACATTTCATATGAAAGTGAGTGTAAAAAAAGGCGTTGCCCTATCAAAGATAATAATTATTACCTGCAATGTAAGTTTTTAGTTTTCCGGTGGCTAATAGTAGGAAAATAAAAGTAAAACTTTGTATTTTGGACACCTTGTATAATACTAAGCTATATAAATAGCAAAAGTGTAAACTTGAGACTGTGTATTGACATTCTGTAAAATATGAAGATTATGTCTTTAATAACTGCGAAGATATGCAATTTTAAAAATGATCATTACGGAGGCACGTTTTTAGTGCAAGGTTAAATATCTCAAAAACGGTAAAGGTTAAGTATAGGACTTTATACAGAAAATGTGCCTCTAATACTATAGTAAATTTAAAAGCAAAATAATATGTTGGAGGCCCCATTTCAAATAAGCAAGTTGAAAGCTATTTCCGGTTAAACCGGAGTGACAAGAAGATGAAGATATATAAAAAAAAATTGTACACCCCGAAGTTAACTTAACTCCAAATTTTCAAATTCGTATCATTTTAGATCCTTGTAAGCTTTTAATGAATGGATTGGGCGAATAAATAGTCCTGTACACTATGGTTTGACGCGATTTCCCTTTTTTTGTTGGCTGAGTTTAATGCATCTAACTTCAACACAATCCCCTTTTTGCTATTAGTGTTACACGTTATTTCAAGACTCCTCTTCTCATGGTGATTGATGCAAACTTTCATGCTCAGCCGAAATCTCCGTTTACCACCCAGAGGCGTTCCTTATTAACGGGAAAAATGTACTTACGCCATGAAAACCAATTTTCCCCTGATATATCGGTTATCATCGAACTATATGGCGAAGGTATGCAAATTCGGATTCAAGCATGACTCAAAACGGTTTATCGTTGAAGCGTTTATATCCGAACAGATGGTGCAATAATTTATCTTCAGCCCTCCTTAAGCTTCCGACAGTGGTTAAGAATCGAACAAAATGTCCACGTCAGCACATTACCGGAAGAGGTTTTCTAT
Source organism: Euwallacea similis (assembly GCF_039881205.1). Taxonomy (NCBI): domain Eukaryota; kingdom Metazoa; phylum Arthropoda; class Insecta; order Coleoptera; family Curculionidae; genus Euwallacea; species Euwallacea similis. The sequence continues at coordinate 3,960,231 of NC_089612.1, forward strand.
AATATTTCAGCCGTGTATAAAGCCAATGGAAAAGGTAATATTTCAGCTTTTCAAATCGAAAATTGAATTGGAGCCTTTGCGCCAAGCCGTAGGACTGTTCGGTCGTTTCTGTTTCTCGAAAAATATATTTAGGGAAAAATGTAGCAAGTAAGGTAGGCAGGTATGTAGATACCTCGAGCTCCCATCCAGATTGCATATTAAAAATTATGAAATTTTTCTGAAAATCTGTGAAGAGAAGGAGACACAGGTGCACCTCCAGTCTCTAATCTAATGGTGTATAAAGTTTTTTAAATTTTGAAAATGCAAGCGAAAATTGCAAAACTATATGGAAATAGAAGAAAATAAATTCACATTAATAACCACACTTAAGCATGAAATAAATAATAAAGTAGAAAATTGGAAGAAATATTTGTAAATTATTGTTAAAATTTGAACAGTTTCCAAATGTATATTAGTAGTAAATCTATGTTAAAACACGTTTTTCACAATGCTTTACAAATTAGATTTGAAACTGAGGTTGGCGGGCGAATCCCTACCTCTCTCACCCGCCTTAGGACAAAAGAACATATCAAGGTTTTGTTAACGAGTTATGCAAAAGGTTTTGTATATGAACCCTTTCATTCTTTATTTTACGATAAGAAAAAACTCTGTGACTTTCTAGTGCTGTTAGTCATTAATTATTTTCCTTTCCTCCATGTTGTTTCAAACAGAACGATGCAATATATTCAGAACGTTTCTTGTCGCTACATCTTCGGTTTGAGGAAATATGATCACATGTTGAGCAAGATTAATGGATATAAGTGGCTTGAGATGTCTGTAAGGTTACATTTTATTGTATTTCTCAGGAAGGAGCGTCTTTTCCTTATAAATATTGCGGTGATCAGCTATCACTCCTTGGAAAATGAGTTTAAAACTAAAAGTACAGCTTAGAAGAGGAAGTATAAACAGATTTCTTTGTTCTTCCAGTGAGTTGGATACCTGTTACCCTTTTTATGTTGTTTTAGTATTTATTCGCTGTTGTTGCTTCTTTGCAACTTGACATTGATACTTCGTTGTAATTTGATATCAAAGGATTTGTACTTGTCTGAGTACAACGATTAAATGGGGAAAAACAATTTATTAAATGAAGAGTTCGAGTGTGTAACATGGCACCTGATATTTTGGTTAATATCAAATTTGTGAGTGTTAACAATGTTAAGTGCGGTGATAAAACAGGTACCGCTTCGATCTTTGAAAGAAAGTAACTAGATGACATTTTTATCAGCAGTTCAAAAGATGGTAACTGTTTTGCCTAGAATGTAAAATATGGTATAAGTGGATCAAAAAAGTATTGGCACATTCCTGATTTTTCAAATATAACAAAAATTCCAGCATATTTTTTCAAAAAACTAGTTTCCCTATTTTTAATTACTTACTTTACAATTAAAATCAATAAGGTTTTCTTGTTATAGGACTTCGTCAATTAAAAAAATATATTAACAGTTTTTATTAGGCCAAAAAAGTATTGGCACACTTGCATAGGATGATTGCAAAGTTGATTCACTGCAATTAATATCTTTAAATATAGGTAAAATGGATCTAGATGGCTATGATGTATTCTCAGTTGACATTTCATTTAGTTCTTGCTTTATTTAATTTTGTTTTGTTGTTGTTGTTTGATTAGTTGACCAATATGCCGAAATTTGCAGAGTTATCGAATCAAGTTCGTAATCAAATAATTAATTTATATTTACAAGATTTAAGTTATAGAAAAATCGTGTCTCAGTTATCATTCAGCTTTAGTAGAGTCAGAAATGTGGTAAAAAATACCGAACAACGGGTACTGTTCTAAACAAGACACGTGCAGGTAGACCAAAAATACTGAACCGCCGAGGAAAATGTAAGATCACAGTTGACTGCTAGGGTATTCTTGTAAATAGGTGTTACTTTTACGTTTGATACATTTTAAATAGTAGGTATTATCTTTAAGATTGATATACCCCTGAGGTACGACCCTGGTAGGCATCAGTTGGAGCATGGGAATTTCCCATGCTATGCCTTGTCAGTGTTGGAAATCCCCGCAATAAACTTGATCGGCATTGGAACTGCCTGTAATATATTTTGTGGGCATTTGAATTGTCCGTGATAGATTCCGTTAGCCCTATAGTTGCAGATTCAATTCCCAGCTAAGACGCCACGGTTTAATACGGCGGGTGGTGTAGATGGCACCCTAACCAGGGTACACCCATGGTTTATCGTCACGAGTTTTAGTATTTAAGGTTTTGCAGGGCATGTACAAACTCTCTTTTCTTCTGGATTCGGTTATTGTTGGCAACTCAAAAATCGCGTCCGCGCTCGCAAATTCATAAGTTACTTTGTCCTCCGCTTTGTTCACGTTATACACACACATAAACGCATAGTAATAATCCTTTTTCTGACCTGAAATTTCATTATAAGATATAAACACCATTCTATGTCTACACTAGTATCAAACCCGATGCTACAAAAATAAAAAATCCTTCGAACGCTTCAGAAAAATTTTACGGTTTCAGTTTCCGCCATTGCCGAAGACGTTGCTTCAATTTCCAGCAAGACAATTTCTGTGCAAACTGTTAGGAATACGATCCAGAGTTTCCATTTTTATGGCAGAACGCGAAAAAAGAAGTCTTTCATTTCTGAGGTCAACCGGCAAAAAAGACTTAACTTTGCGAAGGAGCATATGAACAAGCCGTTGAAGAGAGAGAGAGAGAAATCTTTATTTCACAAGAAACAGGCTATGGACCAATTGGTCTTTCTGCCTAGGTTACAATTAATTATATCTTTAATAATTATAGTAATCATATCTGTTAAACAAAAAACAAAAAACGAAAGAAAAAAAAGTTAATACATTTTTCAATCCGAACCAGAATAATGCTCCAACAGGGTGGTGGTAGAGGAGAGGTATCGGGATTGTCTTGTCTGTCTTATTAAGCAAAGGGTGTTAGGTATGGTCCAGTTATGGTGATAATCGTTCCATTTTGCTTATAGTTGTAGTAGTATTTCTATTATTCTAGTCGTTTGTGTCCCTTCGTATAAGAGTTCGATGGATGGGTTATAAAGAGAGTTTCCTGGATGTCTTATCTTTGTAATTAGTCTAATTGTTAGTCCCATCTCTTCTGTAGTTTGTGTGTGTTTCCTTGTTTTGTCAGTCGCATTTGCTCTTAGTATGTGTCCGTAGTCCAGTAGCGATCTGTAGATGGAGATTTTGGTATTCGTTTTGGTATTAATTCTCTTGGTCTTGTACATATGTTAGTACTCTAAACTGTTTAATCCTTTTAATAATTTCTATTTTTGTCTTTCGTGCGTGCTTGGCGAATTTCAGCTTGTTGTCTATTATTATCCCCAGGTATTTTATGTCGTGTTTTGGTACAGTTTGGTGACCATCTGCTATCATTGTTGGAGAGTTTTCTTTAATCTGGTAGTTTTGATAGTAAACGTTGATTTTTGGAGGCGTTAGGTGTTAATCTTCATCTATAGAATCAAGTCATTGTGTTATCCGTTAGTGATTGAAATTTATCTGCTGCTTTCTCGGTATTTTCGTCGTGTACGATAAGAGCCGTGTAGTCTGCATATTGTAGTATGTAGGCTGTTTTGTCGAAATAGTTTTTGTCTTGTAAATTCTGGTTGTATTTATTTATTCAAGTTGTGGTAATAAATGCGTAGCATCGGGTTTGATACTAGTGTAGACATAGAATGGTGTTTATATCTTATAATAAAATCACAGATCAGAAAAAGGATTATAAATATGCGTTTCTTAATATAAAGCGGAGGACAAAGTAACTTATGAATTTACGAGCGTGGACGCGACTTCTGAGTTGCCAACGACAACCGAACCCAGAAGAAAAGAGAGCTTGTATATGAATTTTTTTCCATGAATATTTGGTTTAACTGTCAATGTTGAAACATGGCCAGGTAATCTCCATGATTTTCTCTTCTTTGTGTTATCATAATGAATCAATTTTTCATCGCCAGCGACTACTCGATGCAAAAAATCCTTTTTTTATGCCTGGCAAGCAGCATTTCACTCATGCAAAATCGCCGTTCAACGTCTCTCGGCTTCAATTCACAAGAAACCCAATTCCCAACACTTTTAAACGATGCGAGATTGCTTGTTGAGTCACTTTTAATGTAAGTAGAAGTTCTTTTTGCGCTTGGGATGAATATTCCTTCAATAATACTTCCAATTCCCTATTTTCGTACACTTTAGGTCTTCTACTGCGTTCTTTGTCTTCCACATGAAATTTATAGTTTTTAAATTTGTAAAACCACTCGCGACAACTTCTTTCACTTAAAGCAGCCTCACCATATCGATGCGCCTCAGCTGCAGATTTCTTTAAATTAAAGAAGTAGATTAAAAGTTTCCGCAAATGACGCTTATTCGACGCAAAACTTGACATTATTGAACGAAACAAATTATGTGATGCTGATAAGGAATCACTAATATTTCAAAGTTAGTTCAGGTTAGTTCAAGTTAGTTGGTTGTTACTAGATGACCAAACTTTCGATAGTATGTTTTACATCTGACAATTTCAAAATAATCTTCTGGTAAGGACATGTTTTGTCAAACGACGAAAACTTATTTATACACTTTATAGTTTTTTGAAAAAATATGTTCGAATTTTTGTTATATTTGAAAAATCAAAGTTATATTTAAAAAATATTTATTTGATCCACTATACGGGTGTTAGTGAAATACCTTTCGTAAATTTAACCAGTGATTAAGAACATCATTTTGAACAAAAAGGTCCTTACAACAAGGGTCGTAAATACAACCATTTTCTTGGAAAATCAAAAAAACATTTTCTGAGAATTGGCAACATCGCCTCGTATTTATTTCATTTTCACATCTACCTAAGTAGCCGCATGAATTGGGTTTTCTTTTTACACGTTTTTTTTTGGGTCTGATAGATTTTACAATATATAATTAATAAAATGCACTAAATTCATGGAATTTAAAAATGATGTGATTCTTATTTTATTATTTTGAAAAGCCATTTACCTTGAAATTATTGTTATCATCTTTAATTAGCTTAACATGACACGTTACACATTTTATACCACTCACATCACATTCAAAAACACAAATTTATTATTGTTTTTAGTACTATTTGGTTCAAATTTGGCGCGTGTACGTGGTTGGGTCGATTCACCCCTTTCGATACGATAACCATGAACTACGTAGATCGTGGACTGGATTGATCGATTATGAAGGACCACCCTGAGTTCGCAGTCTCAGAGACACTGTTTTCGCGTATAAAAGAAACTAAACCTTAACTTAACAAAGGTTTATTGGTAACATTAACAACTATACAATATTGAGAGATACGTTATTTAAAGAACGTTGACGAGAAGAATCTAGCGCGCACGAGTCCGTGATGAAGTAGCGAGAAAAGAGAGCCTCTTCAGTTTCGCACCCTCTTTAAGTACTGATACGGAGGTGTAACACCCATAGACGTACTCCCGATAAGGCCCCATTAGCGGCTTCTAGGCTACCTTGTCACGTTAAAGCATAGCACTTAGAGGCATGGTCGGTGGGCTTTTATTGGAGCCCAGCCATTATATTCGTTTGGCGGTACCTTTAATTTAGATTCGCAATTTTAGTCCGACAAAGAATAGTGCTGGAAATCCCAATCATAAAATAACTTCCCTCAGCCGAAGATGGGTGTTAAGCGCTGGGAATTCCAACAGTATTACCCAATGGCTGGGGTTGTCCATGGGCGTAACATCAGTTTCTTAAACTCACTTTGGACATTTAAACTAATAAATAACATAACTATAATCCATGATATAACAATACGTCGCAACTCCTAATAGGTACATTAAATGTTCTAAATGTTCACCATTTGAGTCCATGCATGCTCTACTCCAGGTACTTCTTGTTGAATTCTTTTGAACAAGGTTTAAAATTTGTTCTTCGGCTTCAGAACCAACTTCTCTCTGTTGACCTCGTGTCCTTGATATAAAGAAACAACACTCCCTGTATCCAGAAGATTTTGGGAAACTCGCAGAAATGTTTGTCGAGCTGGAAGTTTTCTTTCTGGATAAGGATTACCGTAAATGCGCCTAACTTCTTCAGGATTTTGTAACGCCTCTACATAGATCAAAAGCATGTCATGACACTCGCGTACAGAATACATTGTCACTTAGGTACTGTTAATAAGTCGGAATAAAAGCACTTAAAGCTCGCCCAAATTAACTTTGCGGATAATCTGTTACGTGTACCGACAGAAGATGCATTCAACGACACCGAAATCACACTAAAATATTAAAAGTATGGAAGGACATACAGTCCATGACACATTTGAAAAATAAGGGTGGTTTTTGTCTTGTCCTTTCTTGATGGTTACTAATGACCTCCACATGTCCATGGCTCCAGGCATCTTTGCCCAGGATCATATGTCACATAAAATGGGATAAAGTGCAGATGGTTACATAACTCATGTACTATTGAGGTACTAAGTCAATCTGTTTACTGCGCATTTCAGTACCTTATTACTTCACCCGCAACGTGGGCGAGCGACCCTTATAAGGGCCATAAAAAACAACCATAACGAAAATAAACTTCTCTTTCTCGGTAACGTTCAGTGCGACGTTGCCACTTACGTTTTTTTTTACCGCTTAAGTTATTAATTAAGTTTTCAATGGCTTTTAGCAAAGTTATTGTTGAATAATTTTAAATTTTTTTGTTACACGTTAAACAACCAAAATGTGTCAAGTACATTTTTCCACATTTTATTCAAATTTTAAACCTTATCATAGCTTTTCGGTTACCAACTTTGACATTTTGTTTTGAAAAAACTATTAGGTTTTCGACCCCTCTTGTAAGGAACTTTTTTGTTCAAAATGATGTTCTTAATCACTGGTTAAATTTACGAAAGTTATTTCACTAACACCCTGTATATAGAAAATGACGTCTAACTCCAAGTTTTATTTGTCGTCAGCAGAGCATAAATTCTACTAATAAATTACCTCGGAGAGTGATTTCGAGTTGACTTACGAAGGCTCTGAATATATTCCAAGCGACGAGAACAACGACCCTCAGGTAAAAGTGCCTAAAATTTGTTTTGAGATTATAAAGTGTAAACAGAGGTAACTGCTGTAGATAAAATGATTTACATAATGCAGTGCTGATTTAAAAACGAACCACCCTAAATAACTCTTGAACTATGTATTGTTTTAAAATTTCCAAAAACACATCAATTGAGATATCGAGGGGGAAACTTTTTGAGCTTATGTCCAATCCCTTATCGGCAACCCCTTGACGAATCACCCCTAAAATCGTAAATAGAATGGGGGGTCGAGTGATACCTCATTTTAAAGGGCATGCCAAGACCTTTTCATCTACGTGTTTTGTGATTTTTGCAACGAAAAAATTATTTTATCAAATGTTCAAAATGTGACCCGTTATTTTCGAGACAATAATCCTAAAGAAATGCCAAATGTCTTATATTCCTCCGATATCAAAACAACAAACACTAATTGTTAGGACTACTTAGTACTATTTTAACGTTAGAGTTAGAATATTCATTTATCAGATAGTTTGAAATTATTATTTAAAATAGTATACACTTTGACTGAAAGAACGGAGATAATCTTACAGAGCTGAAAATCGATGCGCTCATAGAACCACTAAAGTTTTTAAAAAGATAAGGCAAGATTTCCAGATCTTATTCCTTTCGACTTTTTCTTTTGAGGTTACTTAAAATCTAAAGTGTATAAAACTCCGATTGAAAGTATTCAAGAACTGAAAAACAGAATAACACTGGAATGCAGAGGTATTACCAGACAAACTTTCATCAATGTTCGGAAAGAATTTGAAAATAGATTTTATTGTTGTCTCGAAAATAACGGGTCACATTTTGAACATTTGATAAAATAATTTTTTCGTTGTAAAAATAGCAAAATTCAAGTGGACGCTGTTTTGGAATGGTTAAACGAAATGAGCTAAAACTTCGTAAGTGAAAAGGTCTTGGCATGCTCTTTAAAATGAGGTACCACTCGACTCTCCATTCCATTTAAAATTTTGGGATAAGTCGCCCCATGCTCAAGGGGTTGCCGATAGGGGATTGGACATAAGCTCAAAAAGTTTGCCTCTCGATATCTCAATTGACGTGTTTTTGAAAATTTTAAAACAATACATAGTTCAAGAGTTATTTAGGGTAATTCGTTTTGAATGAAAGCACTATATGACGAACTTTACCATTTTCAATGTAGATATTGATACGCAAAATGTAGATAATGGTATCTCTTGCAAATACCATGGTTTATGTTACTGTAATGATATTGTTTGATAACTGTTGGTGCAAGAAATAGTACCAAAAGACCTGTATGAAGAAGAAAAAGAATTGAGTGATTATCAAAAGGGATCAAGCCGGGGTAGGAGAAGAAAGAGAGGTAAGAATAAGCAAACTAAAAACAAAAAACTGCGGAATCATGGAAAAGCATACACATCGCACAAAGGAAATGGATTACAAATTCAAAAGAAAACTAAAGGATCCAGATGCCTTTGCAAGCAAAAATGCTTTGACTTTCTATCCTTCAAAACAGATCGAATGTATTTACGAAGTTCTGGGAAGTCAGAGAAAGAGATATACAGAATACGTATCTTTTTGGTAGTTTAAAATGCCAACAAGTAAAATGCAAAACTAAGAAAAATTTTTCCTCCAGACAGAATTTTACAGTGGAATATTCTGTGTTGGTTTGCAGTGAAAGGAAATAAATTTGTAAAGAATCCTTCTGGAATATCCATGGACTACAAAACAATCGGTGGAAGGGTTGAAAATTTAGCTGCACAGATGTCAAAAAGGACTAATACTCCAACCAGGGAACAAAAAGGTTTATATAGAAAACACAAAAAAAAAATACACAGAAGAATTGAATGCAATGCGATCCTTTATAGAAAGACAACTTAAATACCAAAGTCATTATTCAAGAAACTAAAACCCAGAGCGTGTCTTTATGACAATGGAATACATTATAGATTTTTGTTATGAAACATACAAGGTATGTTGCTGATGCACTACTGGAAAGTATCAAAACCAGTTTCTCTCAATAAATTCCGAAGAATATTTACTGAAGAATTCAACATTAGATTCAAGTCCCCTAAAACAGATTCATGTATCGTTTGCGATTCTATTAACGTCTTACTACAATAAGCCAAAATTCGAAACGATACAAAAAATTAGAAGAACTGATGATTCATCTAGATTTACATCAAGAAAAAACCTAAACTGGCCAAGATACAATAAAAATGGCAACGAACGGAAGATGCACAAAAAATAAGGAAGTTTCCGCAGTTACTTTTGATTTACAACAGACTTTGCCCACCCCAAAGTTTTTTACTGAATCGACTTGCTATAACAAGAAATTTTTCTGTTACAAATTTAGTATTCATTGTTCTCATCCTAAACAAGGGTACTTCTATCTGTGGGATGAATCTACAGCAGATAGAGGAGTGGACGAAATCTGAAGTTGTTTATTGACACATTTTAAACAGAATAATATTAGAGAGAAAAACTAATCGCAATCTCCGACAATTGCTGCTGCCAAAAGAAAAATTGGTCCATTATAGCTATTTGAATGAAAATAATAGCTTTAGGTTATTTTAAACAGGTAACGCACTATTTTCCTTTAGTTGGACATACGTTATTACTATTTTATGGAGACTTTACCACGGTGGGAAAATATGTGAGAGCTCATTGGCAGTTCACCTAAGATCCTAAGTATTGGGAAGAAGTACTAAAGAAAGCTCTGAAAAAAATCCATTTAAAGTTTATGAAACGACCCAATAAAACTTTAAGCAAATCAGTATAATGAGTGAGCGCTTTAATCAGCTAACTGCAGCGGTTTTCAGCATTCGAAACGCTGTAAAAATAGAATTTTCTGCCAAGGACTTATCCACATTTCATGCCTTGAATAGGTCTAATGGTACCTTAACGCCGATTTCTCTAAAGAAACGAGGACGACCAACATCTGTATTATTTGAAATGGCTTTCAAGGAAGATATACCACTAACACACAATAGGCCTCTTGAGATTGGAAATTCGAAACTTGGTCACGTGATGTTATGCCCTCAAAAGATTCCTCCAGTCTATCATCCATTTTATAAAAATTTCACGCCAAAAGAGAAGTGAATTAAATTTTTCTTTTTTAGTTAAAGAAACTTTTATACGTTTAATTGTTGTTAGTCAAAAAAACTATAGCTGCTTTATTTACGATTTTCTTATTGTTACGTTTTCAAATGTTTAATTTACTATTAAAGCAAATATTCGAGTAGATTCAGATTTTTTCTTGATTTAATATTTTTCGTCAGTTATAAATGCAAATAAGTAGAATAGTTAAAAATATGGCAAGTACGTGCCATCATTACAAAAAATAAAAATATTAAAAATATTAAAAAATATTGAGAACTAACTGTTTGTAGTGTTTTATTGAAATATGTGTGTTTAATAATACGTAAATACTAAAAAGAGAAATTATTAATAGGTATCCTTGGAATATTTTTTCGAAATTTGGATTCAGTTTTTCTGAAAATGTCATTTTTATCAGTCACCATGTTTTACGCCCGAACCCTTCAAATGTTGCCATTTTTTTTCGTAATATGATATACAAGGTGTCTTTGAACATAGTGCCATAAATTCAACAATATATTCTAGATCTCAAAATATGACGGAAACTTCAAATAAACATATATCAAAAAGCGCTTCGTTTTCAATATACGTACAAGGTGTGAAAGGTTGGTTCTTATGAATGGTTTTTTATTAATATTTTCGAAACGTTTTAAGATAATTATCTGAAATTTTATAACTTTTTGTGCTCTTTCTGAATCTTTATAAAAAAATGACCACATTTTTCCAGAGGCGGGTAATGCTGGGATAATACTTAAAAAGTACCTACACTTTTTTGCATTTAACTTTATTGACGATTTTATATTTCATTTTGAAGATTTAATTTGAAGATTTTTACATAAAAAAGTTACTCTTGTGGAAGTCGAAATCTCTAACAGTTTTTGAGAAAATTGAAATTTAACAAATCGGTGGGTACTATGTTCTATGAAATAAATATCAGATTAAAACCCTTTTTATTCATTTTTAATAATAATTATAATTACACACTATTCCGGTGACAACGAAAAACCACCAAACATTATTAATAATGTCATATACAAAAATGTGAAAAAATGTTTTGCTTCATTTCCAGGCCAACTGGATTTTAAATCTAATGTTTATTTAATAAAATATTATCCATCGATTTGTTAAATCTCAATTTTCTCAACAATTGTTGGAAATTTCAATTTTCAACAAAAGCCTTTTTTATGCAAATATCTTCAAATTTAATATTTTTCCTAGGAAATCGTCAATAAAGTGAAGAGTAAAAAAGTTCAGGTACATTTTAAACACTATCCCCTTGTATTACCTGTCACTGAAAACATTTGATAATTTTTTTATAGAGATTCAGTAAGAATACAAAAAGTAATTACAAAGTACAGAATTTCATTTATTGATCTCGAAACGGTTCAAAAATATTAATAAAAAATTATACTTAAGAATCAACCTTCCACACCATGTATATTGAAAAGGAAGCATATTGAGATATGCTTCCTTTTCGTGTATGTATGTACAATTATATGTTCGTATGAAGTGTTCGTCATATTTTAAGACCTAAAATATGTGGATGAATTTATGATACCATGTTCAGAGACATTTTGTATTATCAACATCAAAGCGATTGTTATTAATAACAATTATATTATTATTATTATTACAATTTGCCACCTACTTAAGAATAAAAATTTGAAGCAAAAATGTAAGGATACGAGAATAAGAAAATATAACCATATGAAAGAAAATGAAAAAAATGTAGTAAATATTGTTGAATTTATCAATGTGGAAATATGTTAGTAAATTAATTTTGGGAATAAACGTCAAAGAGTATGATCGAATGCTGGATCTGATGATGGAAAACGGCTATATGTACCGATTGATATCTAAAGACATTTTAGTTTAATCATGTAAAAAAGTGTTCCTCCTATTGTGAAAGGTACAAAAGCTTTTGGCAATACAACATACGTTCCACGTGCGTAATTATTCTCAATTTAACTCCAAATCGATCTCCTTTATTCCATAAATTGCCGAAAATTGCTTTTAATTAGTACTTTTTTCGGAAACTGCTGCTTTTGAAATAGTTAGATGGGTCGACGGTAGAGAAGACGGAAATGTCAACTGTCGGTGAAGTGCAAGACTACTCAATACTCACACTTTCACCATCCGACAAAATATTAATTTTAATATTTCGTATTTAAACAAATTTCATACCTAGTTTTAATGCTACTCTGCTGCTATAATTAATCTAACTGTCTTAAAGAATATTTAAAATAACTTCAGTATTCAGTGAAAAATGTAATTTTGGTTTTATTGCACATTCTACATATGTATTGTTTATCTTTTCATTATAATTAATTATTAGGCTTGAGATTTAGTCATTGACTAAGATGGCGGCCATACTTATTTTTTATTTGAATTTAAAGATGGCTTACTATCATTTTCTTTTTTCATCTATGTAAAAAACAAAGATAACTCTATATGTCCGCTTTAATGACAAAATACAAGAAGTGAAAAGTTAGGTTATAGATGTGTATATGTATGTTTGAATTTGTGTTATTTTTTACTTTCATTTCTTGTCCAGGTAGACAAATTTTTTTGTAGTAAAGTGATTTGTGTTCGTCTTTTCTTAGCAACATTCATTCATAATAATTGAGAAATACTGCCATTTTTTTGCTATCTTGCTTTTGTCCTGTTTGACTTCTAATGTCTGTCAATTCATTCTAAAAGATTCGGAGATTCTGTCATACCTGGATGCTACATTACAGAAAAAAATGGGATGTAAAAGTAGTAGGTCCTAGAGTAGAATTATTTTCTGTCATCTAAACCGTGAGAATTTCTTCATTTCTTACATTCCATTAGCCATAGTAACAATGTCCTCATATTTGCGGGGCTCTGCCAATTATGTCTGGTCGACCACCAGTATTTTGGGTAAAGGAGCAACAGCCACTGTACATCAGGGCGTAAATAAAGTGAATGGAGAACCTGTGGCAGTGAAAACTTTTAATCATATTTCAACATTACGTCCTCAAGAAGTTCAAATTAGAGAATTTGAGGTTTTACGGTGAGTTAGCTATTCTGTTACACTTCTTAGACATACGTTAAATGCTATCTTTATAGCAAAGTTAACCATGAGAATATTGTAAAACTGCTGGCAATTGAGGAAGAACAAGAAAATAAGGGCAAAGTCATTGTCATGGAGCTCTGCACTGGTGGCAGTTTATTCAATATCTTGGATGATCCAGAAAATACCTATGGCCTGGAGGAGTCTGAATTTTTGCTGGTGTTGGCCCACTTGTATGCGGGTATGAAGCATCTTCGTGACAACAATTTAGTGCACCGAGATCTAAAACCTGGTAAGTTATTATTTAAGTCTAGTTTATATATTTATGTAATATATACATAAATCATTGAGAAGTTTAGTTACATTAAGTTTTCATGTTTGATTTAGATAGATAATTAATGGGGTTAGAAATAAAACCTCTTAAGTGCAATTTTTTTACAAAACTGACCTAGGTGTTAATTTGTGTTTTCCATATTCGTTTCTATTTAGTAGTAAAATCGCCCCAACATAAAATCATAGGCTAACTCCATTTTTTGGTGAACAGAAAAACCAATATAAATAAATTTTGTCATATATATGGAGCTAAAAACAAATTAACACTTATGTCAGTTTTGCAAAAAATTGCACTTAAGCAGTTTTGCTTCTAACCCTTTCAATTGTATGTCGTCTTCACTCTCTAGTTGTAAAGTTAGAAAAAGAGCATTTAGCAGAGGTTACATTTTTTAGAACCATGCCACTTTTCCCTGTCCAACAATTATTGTGACGCACTATTGATTGGTCCTTACTAAAAATATGAATTCCTTTGCTTCTGCACCTCTGCACTTTGCATTTGAATGTGTTAAACTTTTCATTGACATGTTAATGACTGTTTGTAAGCATTGGGATCAATAATGTGATTTGGTTTCAGGCAACATAATGAAATTTATTAAAGATGATGGTACAACTGTATACAAATTAACAGATTTTGGGGCTGCTCGAGAACTCACTGATAGTCAACACTTTATGTCTCTATATGGAACTGAAGAGTATTTGCATCCTGATATGTATGAGCGAGCTGTTTTGCGCAAAAACGCCAACAAAACATTTGGAGCTACTATTGATTTATGGTCAATTGGGGTTACCATGTACCATGTAGCCACTGGCAATTTACCATTTCGCCCATATGGTGGCCGGAGAAATAAGGAAACTATGCATCACATTACAACAAAAAAAGAAAGTGGAGTAATTTCAGGAATCCAGACAAAAGAAAGTGGACCAATTGAGTACAAAAGGGAATTGCCTGTGAATTGTCAACTGAGTGTAGGCTTGAAGAAGGTTATTACGCCTCTTTTGGCTGGATTGCTGGAGGCAGACCCTAAAAAAATTTGGAGTTTTGATCAATTTTTCAAAGAGGTTGAAGCAGTACTTTGTAGGAAGGCAGTGAATATTTTCCATGTGAACAAATCAGGGCTAATTAAAGTGTATATAAATCCGAACGAGTCTTACCAGCAACTCCAGGATTACATTAATGAACAAACAGATATCGTTCCAGATAACCAGATACTGCTGTACAAAACCTCTTTATTGCAGAGTCTGGTGGAGGACTATGTTAAAGCGAGCGGTTTTCCACAAACTGCTGAAACTGATCCTCTATTTCTGTTCTGCAAAGAGAACAACAACGTCAACATTCCCCCCTTCCAGGAACTGCCCAAATTTAATGACTTCTCCACGGTCATTTCCGTGGAAAGCGATGCGAGTCAGGCCAAATTTGCATGTAGCATCGGCCATCAGGCGAAACGCCAAATCGAGCGATATTCCTCGCACAGCAATCTGATCTGCGATACCGTGGAAAATTTTACCAAATACATAAACAACAACTTGAAGGAAGTGAACTCGGAGGCGCAACATTTGCTTGACAAAACCGAAATATTTAAGAAAACCGCCCAAATATTCGAATCTTCCCAGAAAATCAGCAACTATAATTTGAAAACTAACAGTGTGAGCGATTTGGAAGGGATCAGTAGGGACTTCAGTACGGGTGTCGTAGTGGGGATACATGGGTTACATAAGCAACACACAGTTGAAGATAATCTCAGATTGCAATGGGATTCCATGAGCAGAGAGTTGAAGTGCCCTTTTAAGACTTTGGCACCTGCTAGGTGAGTTTGTGACATTTTTTTACACGCTAGTTATGCTTATCGACTCTGAATGAGTCGCCCTTTTCATACTTTTATGTATAGAGGAAGATCGACTGACACACCCTTAGTTCTAGTCCATATGTCTTTAAATTTTTGAAAAATTCCACATTCATAGAATTCATATAAATATTCATGAAAAAACGTATAATGTCAAAATTGCTTTAGTTTTTCTAAGGATTGAGTTCAACCCCCCAGTTCAACAACCCTACTTACCAATATAATATGAACGATACTACATTATATACAATGAAACCTCTCCTTGCAAACACCTCTAATAAGTGGACATGTCTTAACCAGATATTTTCACTGGAACCGATTTCGATCATACAGTTTGTAATATAAGTCTCTTTCCTATATACGGACAATCTAATAACCGGACGTGGACACTATTGTTTCTCTATTCGTGTCTACTTAATCTCTCATAAACAGATGCGAAGCTCTATTTACCGAACGAAGAAGATTCTAAGTTGATGAAAAAGCAACATTGCAGAACCAATTTTAACCAGGGGAATCCCAATTTACATTACGTGTGAAAACCTATTTCTACTATAATCTTGTTCGTGTTATTGTTTTTGTGTTTATAAGAGGCATCATGGCTAGTAAGAAAAGAATTTTATCGCTTAAAGAAAAATGGAAATAATCAACGTGTTGGATAAAGAAAAGTTTTCAACTCGATCTATAGCAACAAGATTCAACATTAGGAAAACGCAGGCCGCTAACATTTTTGGAAATAAAGAAGAAATACAAATTAGGTGCCAATCTAGTGTCAGCGTTGAACAAAAGAGAAGTTTTTTAAAGACAGAAAGTTATAACATAGAAAAAATATGCTGTAAATGGTTTGCAAAAAGCGCGATATAAAAACATTCCAATTTCTGGTCCATTAATAAAGGCAAAGGCCAAAGAATTTGCGGAAAAACTGGGATATCGAAATTTTAATGCTTTCGACGAATGGTTACAAAAGTGGAGAAAGCGACGCAATATCAGTTTCAAAAGAATATCGGGCGAATCTGCAGATGTAGATCAAGAAGATGTTGAAAAATTTATAGAAAAAGTCCCTTTTATGTTGATTGGTTACAGACCAGAGGATATTTTTAACGCAGTTGAAAATGGACTTTTCTTCCGCACTTTACCAAATAAAATTAACTTTTAAATCAGAAAAATGTTCGGGCGGAAAGTTTTCGAAAGATAGACTAACAATTTTATTCTGCACTAGTATGACCGGAATCAAAGAAGATTTGTTAGTTATCAGGAAAGCAGCACGCTCTCGTGCTTTAAAAAACATCGCTATCAAGGATTTACCAGCAGTTTGGAAATCAAACAAAAAGACGTGGATGACCAAAGAAATTGTGTGAATGATTAATGCAATTTGACAGAAAAATTAAAAGGCAAAATAGAAACGTTCTTTTATTTCTTGATAATGCTGTATCACGCCTACGTGAGTTAAAACTTGATAATGTAAAAATTGTGTCTTTACCACCTAACACAACTTCCGTATATCAGCCTTTGGATCAAAGCATTATAAAAAAATTAAAATTTTATTATCGAGACCTTATATTAAAACATGTTTTGACTAAAAGGAATGATGCTGCATCTGTTTCTGAACTATTAAAATCTATCACCTTATTAGAAGCGTTGTACTTCATAAAAACGACATGGAATAAATTAAGCACTACAACCATTACAAATTGTTTTATTAAAGTTGGGTTCAAAAAAGGAGAAAGGAATTTAAGTGATTTTAACTCGGAGAATGAACTGCCTTTATCAAGTCTAGCTAAATTATGGAGGCATGCAAGAAATCTGGGAGCAAGTTCGCCCCAAGACGTAGAAAATTATATTAGCATGGATCAGATAGTGCTGACAGAAGACGAAATGATTGATGATCCGATTTTTTTTATAAATGTCGAGGAGTCCGAGCTTAATGGGAAGGAATCAGAAGACGAATCATTGGAAACTGAATCTTCAGCGTAGTCTGAATTGGTCAAGTTATACAATGAAGCCTTCGTGTAATTTCCAGCTTAAAAATGTTTTGTGTCAATGACTTTGTCGTATTTCAACGTATAAAAAACCGAGAAATAAAATTTGAAAATTATGTGATTCAACAAAAGATACAAAATACTCGTCAAACCACCATGTTAGAGATTTTCAGCAAATAAATTATGTTTTTTTTGTGTAAATTAAGTTTTGATCGGTTTGTTGTTTTACATTTTGCTTTTTAAACGCAATTTTTTAATTATATAGATTTTAAAATAATGAGAACTTGTTTTTTCTATTAACCAGACAGCTCCCATAAACGAATAATTTCTTTGGGACCGTGAGTGTCTGTGTATCAGAGCTTTTACTGTACATACAGATTCCTCACATGACAGATAAATAGTCTGTTTTCAATTTAAATGCTTAATGAGCATTAAAATGCCCAACTTTTCGTATTTTAACCTACTTTGTTGTTGTACCTCTCTATTATTGACGTTCTTGAAGTAATTAATTTTTTTTCTAGAGCTAAAACCCTAGTGGAACACCTTCGCGACTCCTGGCAGCATTTACAGAGAGACCGAGCGTCTCGCACCCTCTCCTATAACGATGAGCAGTTTCACATTCTGGAACGCATCAAAATCACTCAAATGATTGCTCGATTGAAAAATCTCCTTGAGACCGAAGTCTTCACGCAGTACGAGGCTCTATCCGAGAACTTCGGCGATTGGTACAAAATGGCACAAAACGTACATCTTAAAAGCGAAATTTTGGCCGCCGATGTTGACAAATACCAGAGAAAACTAAAAGACTTCGAAGAAAAACTCACGGTGGACAATATGGACTATACGGATTATTTAAAAACGAACTATCAGTCATCGAAAGTGAACTGTCAGGTGAAGGGGGCGAGGAATCTGCAGAGCCAGAAGCTGAAGAAACAACTGCAAATGTATCAGAAAGAAAGCAGCGATATTAAGGAAATTATCGTGCAGAATTCAAAATTGATGAATGACTTAATGGCGTGTACGGTAGAGTGGTTGGTGGAGGAATAATGTTTGTTTTTTTTATTTGGAACCGTTGAGAATTTCGTTTGTACAGTATTTGTAGGCAAAAGATTATAAGATAAGTTATTATTTATGTAATAGAAATAATTTTAAACTAAACTTGACGATTCAATTAACAAATTGATTTAATTCTTACATTATTAATAAAATAGTACGCTGTTTCTTTTGATAAGCAAATGGAACCACATAGACAACAAATCCGTTTTATTATTCTGAAACTGTCTTGTTTCCTCATTATAAGTATCTTGCTGAGTTTGGTATTACTGGGACGTGTCTGTTCTTCCGTTCAACATTCTTTTGCGTAAGTCAGACCGGTCATTAGTATTCACTTGCATGCGTATCGTCAAGATTTGCGGTTTCGGTAACGTCAGTTGTTTATAAAAAAATTCGTATTATTTCTCGTTCTTGATTATTTAAAGTTAATGTTATTATTTAAGATGCGAAAACTTAAAACTTAGTTAAAAATTCTTATTGTGACGTTATGTATAAGCTTATTGTTTTGTAAAGAAATTTATATCTACATTTGGCAAACTTAGTATTTACTTATATGTATATAAAATAAAATTATAATATTATGTTAAAAAAAACATTTTCTAATTTGTAATTCTGGCAGGAAGCTCGAAGCATACAGCGTGCCTTCCGGTTTGAGGATCAGTCAGAGACCAGTGGACTACCAATTTCACCTGCAAATGTATTCAAATATTAGTTTAAAGCTAATTTTTCATATACATACAAGGTGATTCTAAAAAAAAGTGTCATACGTTTGATTACTATAAATTGACCTTAGAAGTAAGTAACGTTGCCTACGCAAGACAAAATCTGGAAGATTCAAACATATGTACAATAATTGTTTTTTTTATGTAAAACTTTATCGCAAAGGTACGGTAAAACTGTCTCAACTAAGTGAACAAAGAAAATCTTGAACATCTCTTTGTTAAATCCATTCCGCCTAGATTAATGATTTGAGAATATTATCTATTTCGCAGTTTTAAAGAATTAACATAAAAGTGATAATCGTTATTCATAGCTGGGATGAAGATGAGGTAATAAAGTTAAATCGGAAAAATGTCGACGAGTGCTGGAATAATAATAATGCACTAAATGATTTGTTTTAGGTCGAAAGAAATAATGTTTCTTGAGAATATGGCGAATACAAGTTACTGTATTTGTTTCCTTTGGTATAGTTAAACACAAATCGTATCTCTGCGCTACATCCATCCCTTCTAGATTAATGACTTGGAAATACACTTTACTGCAAAATTAACGCATAGTAATAAAAATGGCACAAATCCATTACAAATGTGATGTACTATATTTTTAAAAACAAGCAATAAAAAAATTACATAATATGAAAATAAATTAAAATTTGTTCTTAGAAATAAGTTATTATTTTAAGGAATATTTACATATACAGGTATCGGTCAAAAAATATTTTAGGTTTGAAATATTTCTCTTTTAAAATTTAGGCGTTAATTTTGCGGCGAAGTGTATTACCTATTTTACAATTTTAAGGAAAGTAAATGAATGTGAACGTCGTTTAAACAATGATTAGGTACACATCAAGTGACTTTAAAAAAGGCAAGTCAGGGCTGAGGTTCATGGACGTCCACGGTAATTAAAATCCTATTAAGCAATCCAAGTTCTAACTATCGAGCAATATACTTAATTAGCTCCTTAGAGTGATTTAATGTTTATGTTCCCTGTCTATTTTATTTAGATACCAATACCGAGAACAATTTCTATGAAATGGATTTTTTTCTCTGGTATACTTCTCAATAATACATCAGCCCTTAGGGTGAAATCTTTACTTTTCTGGTAAAATATGTGGGTAGTTTATATATAGTTAAAATGTAGAAGATATAAGTATAGCACTACTCATTTTGTTGTTCACGCTAACGCTTCCGGGTGTGGAGAAAAATAACAAAAACTTACCGAGGGATAAATCTGCAGCACGTTGATGCTATCCTTAAAAACGTAGGTTTTTCCCTTACGAAAATGGCAATTATTCTTAGTCTTTTCGTCCTCTTCGTAGATCTTGTCACAAGCATCGGCACCATCTACTCCAACAAAGGGCAAAGAAACCCCCGCAATCTTGGCATTTACTACTTGGATAAGCTGAGTGAATGGATATTCTATACGAAGAATAGTTGTCAACGAGATATTGCATAATTTTTTTTCAATAAAAAAGCTCACCTGGTTGAAATTTGAACAACATATTCATTTTAGTGTTTTTTTTCAGTCTGCATGGAGGTTTGCTGCAGTTCTCCACCGTGATTTCTTGTTCAAGGTTCGTGGTGTTAACTTAAAAAAAAAACAGGTAGTGACCTTTGATGGTATACGATGATCGTTATTAATTTTGCTTACATTTGGTATGCTTATAGATGTTGTTTTGCCAGGAAGAATGTTTTGACAAATAAAAAAGCAACAAAAATAATGTATAGCAAACGAAAAATGAAACATATATAAGTGTAATTATTATGTCATCAAGAAATTAATTTTAATAACATTATTGCCGACAGGTCAAGGTTACATGTGGTGCATGGTAAGAATGCATGGTACGAAGTAAGATCGCCTGATTAGTGGTTGTATAATATAATAATAAAAATATTCTATAATCATTGTTTCACGCAAAATTTAAAACGAATGGAACCGGGTCATAAATGTTACGTTTTTTATTGTTTTTCCTCTCTGATAAGTGGAGTATAACGCTTTGAAAATGGTATAAACAGCATGTCCGTGTTTGGAACTTGACCATTATGATCTCTGTGACCGTCAAAGATATAAGGTTCGTTAAATTGGGGTCAAGATGCGTAATTTGAGGTTCAAGAATATGTCGTTTTAAAGTTTTAGAAATTTCGACGACTTTCGGAGGTATTTGGAAAAATTATAATAGAACTTTGGAAAAACATTTTTATTTTTTCTTCAGTGTTTGGAGAAGTAGTTCAGAATTATTGACATGCCAACATTGTAACTTTCCTCTCCTACTACGTAGTGATGTCATATTTTAAATCCGACGTTTCAATTTTCGACAACCATCATCAACTTTGTTTTTCTCACGGGCTCCATCCTGAATGTTCACATTTTTTTTAACGCAGCTATTTTTTTATCGTGATGATCTACCCCATGTTAAAGTTCAATCTTGCAATTTGGCAAAAGTATCAAAAATTCTTTTTTTACAAAAAATGCCTTAGAAATAATATTCATATTTTCGTTTCATTTTTTTACATGTCATATGATATTTTTGATAGTTCAACTGGATTTCCATTAGATTCAAGATAATACTTCTACTTCCACAAGGATTATAGCAGAATTAATTGATCCCTTCTAACCTGACCTAACCTTTGGTTCTGGTAACATGGTGTTTCGGTACGTAACGCTTGGTCGCTTAGTTGTCTCGAATATTTCCCGGTAGTCATCAAATCATTGAATTATACACACATTCAAATCATTGAAATATAGTTGGCCAGCATGTTCTCCTGATTTTTTCCCCCTAGATTATTATATTAGGTGTGCAAACATGACTCCACGTTTTCTTTACGGTAAGAAAATTCTATGAACTGGAAAAATTTATACTTAACATTTATTAAAAATAATTTCCATTATTAAATATGACAATATCCTATAGATTGGGTAGTTTATCCATTCCTTCTTTAAAAAAATTTATTGGTTTTGAGGCCTTATTCTTCAAACCATTTTTGAAGTTCTTCGCAATTCTCGAAACGCTAGTCGGTCAGATCATGTGCCATTGACCGGAAGAGATGTCTAAAGAGTACCACAGGTGGGGTAAGACTTCTCATTTAAAACCTTTCAGTGTGTCTTTTACCGATTGTGCGACGTGCGGCCTTGCATTGTCATGAAGTAGTATCAATTCGTCATTCACCCATTCTGGTCGTTTCACTGGGGTTTCTTGGCGTAACTGCGTTAATTGTTGTTGATAGCGATCGGCAGTGACTGTTTCAATTAGTTACAGAAGTTCGTAGTACAATATGCCGTTCTGATCCCACCAGATGCACAGAACTTTTTCATTGTAGATATTGGGATTGGCGGTAGAAGTTAGCGGGTGTTTTGGGCTTTCCCATGATTTCCTACGCTTCGGATTGCCAAAATACACCCATTTTTCATCGCCAGCCACGCCACACGCTAAAGAAAAGATTTTCTTTGACACCTCTCCAGCAGGATTTCAGATTTCATTCTTCGATTTTCCTTGTTTCTTTCGGTCAATTCGTGAGTCGCCCATTTTTCTTCTTTCTGGATCTTCTCGATAGCACGTAAACGAAGTAAAAGAGCCTGTCCAGTGATGTTAAGAGAAGCCGCTAAATGTTCTTGCGTTCTAGCATCGTCATCATCCAATAATGCTTGCAGTTCCTCATTCTCAAACTTTTTGGTAGCTTTCCGTGTTCCTTCTCGTTAACACTAAAATCTCCAGATTTGAATCGTTTAAACCAGCCTTGACAGGTTCTTAATAAAGGAGTGTTATTGTCACATAAATTGACGAGCATTTGATAAACCTCGGTTGTGTTATTCTTGAGGTGGAAGATAAAAAGCAAAGCTTTCCACAAATGCGTTTTTTCGGGCACAAAAGTACACATTTTCAAAGCTTACATGAAAAAATAAAAAAAGGTCATATGTAAAATATCACATATGAATAGCTAGCATTTAATATACAGAACACGATGAAAAATAATGCAATATGTAAAAGTTAATTTATTCAAATAAAAAAATGAATAAAAAAAACAAAAATGCGAAGTCATATTTATCCATCTAAAATATAGAGAACTATGAAAGATCTCATTTATAAATCTATACCCACTGATATTAAGGAGCTGCGAAATAAGATCATCACAACTTGAAGGACCAGAATAAGAAAAGGAACTTTTTAATGTCAGTGCAAAATTTAAAAGACTCATAACGTTGCGCTCGGAAATGGAGGGTAAACACTTCAAATGCCTCTTATAAATTTCTTTATTTACTTATTTTTTATTATGTTACTTCCGAGGCTATTTTAGCGAAAACGGGATTTTTTATATTTCCACTAAGCTACAAGACTGAACTTTAACATCTGATACATCATCATAATCGCAAAGTTGATGGTTGCTGAAAATCGAAACGCCAGATTTCAAATATGTATATCACAACCTCGTTGAATAAAAGGAAAACTTGCAATGAAGAAGTATCAATTATTTTAAATTACCTCCCCAAATAAGCTAAAAAAAGCGTTTTTCTAAAACTTCAGTTTTGTCGAATATCTTCGAAAGTTATCAGAACTTTTCGCATATTCTTAAATTCCAGATTGTGCAACTTTGTTCTATTTTAACCGACCTCGTATTTTTTTGTCGTTAGATCCTCATATTTGAACTCCAAAAAAGAACACCTTGTACATATACAGGGTGGCGCACTTCACCTCCCGTCTCCTATAGCTCGGTTATCATTGACAGTAGGATTTCGATATTTTGTATACTTTACCTGTGTTTTAGGACGTACTCCAGGAAAATATTTCTAATTATACAGGGTGTCCCAAAAAAGTGTGACGATACCGAACTTTCTTTTTTTTAATGGAACACCCTATTTTTTTTCACAATTTAAATGATTTCTATGATTGTCTACATATTCCTAAAATTTTGTTGAGATCGGTTAAATAATACTGGCGAAAAAAATAAAAAACTGAAAAAAATTACATTTGCGCCTCTAGCTTGAAAAAATAATAAAAAATAGAGATAATGTCTATGTAAAGAAACTACTCAAGATGCTTATTAAGCATGGTTTAATAGTTTTATTAAAAAAGTTTCGATGATCGATATTGTACAGGGTCTCCAAAATTTAGCGTCACGTTTTTCAAACTTCAAAGTGTTTTATTTTTCTTATTTTAAATTGGGACCCCCGTATATTTTAATTTAGTTCGATGCAGAATTAAAAAACAAACATTTTTCGAATTACATGTCTGTCGCAATTCTTAACACTTCGAGAGTTGTTCGCGGAAAACCATTCCAATAGTAATTAAATTGATTAAAAAACTACGGTTGCTATGACAAACGAATTATTTATAGGACTTATTTTATAATTACAATTATCTTACAACCATTACACATCTAAAGTATGTGTTCGAAATTTTTTTTCGAATTTGTTCAAAGCCACCCTCGATTTTTTTATGAATTGCAGAAGGTTACAAGACCTTCCATAGTTGTCTTAATTTGTGTCTTCAACAGAACGGAGGACATTTCGAACACATACTTTAGATGTGTAATGGTTGTAAGATAATTGTAATTATAAAATAAGTCCTATAAATAATTCGTTTGTCATAGCAACCGTAGTTTTTTAATCAATTTAATTACTATTGGAATGGTTTTCCGCGAACAACTCTCGAAGTGTTAAGAATTGCGACAGACATGTAATTCGAAAAATGTTTGTTTTTTAATTCTGCATCGAACTAAATTAAAATATACGGGGGTCCCAATTTAAAATAAGAAAAATAAAACACTTTGAAGTTTGAAAAACGTGACGCTAAATTTTGGAGACCCTGTACAATATCGATCATCGAAACTTTTTTAATAAAACTATTAAACCATGCTTAATAAGCATCTTGAGTAGTTTCTTTACATAGACATTATCTCTATTTTTTATTATTTTTTCAAGCTAGAGGCGCAAATGTAATTTTTTTCAGTTTTTTATTTTTTTCGCCAGTATTATTTAACCGATCTCAACAAAATTTTAGGAATATGTAGACAATCATAGAAAGCATTTAAATTGTGAAAAAAAAATAGGGTGTTCCATTAAAAAAAAAAAAAGTTCGGTATCGTCACATTTTTTTGGGACACCCTGTATAATTAGAAATATTTTCCTGCAGTACGTCCTAAGACACAGGTAAAGTATACAAAATATCGAAATCCTACTGTCAATGATAACCGAGCTATAGGAGACGGGAGGTGAAGTGCGCCACCCTGTATACAGGGTGTTCTAAAACATGTGTCGAAAAATAAAGGATATGATTCTTTGACTCATTTTAAGAAAAAAGTTTCTATTAGCGTAGGTCCGCAAACGCACCGTTTTTGAGATACAGGGTGTCAAAAAACAGTTTTTTAAAAGTTTTTTTACGATATCTCAGGAATCGTTTGAGATACAGAAGTCACATTTTGTACACCTATTATCATTAATATTAGTTACGTTTTGAGCGCTACCATAATTTTTCCCCATATGACAGAGATGAAGATTTTAGGGTTGCCTGAGATTTTCATGTTATTTTCATATTTATTCATGTTGCAAATTTTTCACATGTTTTTCACCACAAAATGTAATTTTTCTCGACAATGGTTCGCATTAGAGCTTTTGACCATGAGTACCTTTTTTGTATAAAACACATTAACGGTGTAAAACGTGCCTCTAAAATGCTAATTTTCCCAGTGGCGTAAAACTTATGAGCAAAAAAATTTTCATACTTTCCTAAAATCTCCGCCTCTGGCATATGGGGAAAAGTTGTGGTAGCGCTCAAAACGTAACTACTATTAATGATAATAGGTGTATAAAATGTGACTTCTGTATCTCAAATGATTCCTGAGATATCGTTAAAAAACTGAAAAAAAACTGTTTTTTGACACCTTGTATCTCGAAAACGGTGCGTTTGCGGACCCATGTTAATGGAAACTTTTTTCTTAAAACGAGTCAAAAAATTACATCCTTTATTTTTCCGATACATGTTTTGAAACATCCTGTATACTGATATTTAAAAATCACGGAAGATAAAAAGTAGTATATATTTCTTTTAACTTTTAAGGAAACACATTGGTAACGAAATAAAATGTTGTTGAGCTGTTGGAAAGGAGAATAAATTTATTTAGGTTCGTCCTTTTAAACTCTATTAAAATCATCAATATTTGTTCAATTATGTGTTAAATTAACTGCGAGTTCCGAAGGTTAGCCATTAGCATTTTATCAACATTCAAACAACATTAACAATCTCTTTCGTCGCAAAAACCCTCTTAACAAGTGAGTCCGCCAATTTGTCAGCGACGAACTTTTAACTTTGCTTTTATTTCATTGTATGGTACTATTAACAAATATCTCAACGTCTCCCTATATAGCGTTAGATAAGTTAAGTAAATAAATAATAAAATTAAATTAATTCGTAAAAATAAAAAAAAATTAATTATTAAGCGATAATTCAATTGGTAATTTAGACTGGTAAATTTCGGACCCTCCATTAAAGACACGTTTCGACTATATTGACGCACGTAATAATTATTTCTTAAACACTTACATGAATAACTTTCTCTGCAACGTATAACGTATAACACTTACCTCCTGAACATTGATTGACTTGAGTGGCATAGGTACAGGCAACCAACCCACAACTAACCAAGAATAAGGAACTAAACTGCATTTTTCAGGTATAACTGGACCGAAATCAACAACTAATTACAGTACCAACAACTAAAGTACTTTCTCGCCTTCTGACCGATCGACGCCAACTATTTCTTAGTTTTTCTTTCAGCCCACCGGTGTGCATGCACGGAGGTGAATGGTACCACGGTGCTCTTCACCAGCTCAGTTTTTCTGCTGACAATACCACCGCTTTTATAGGATTATTGTGAAGTACATACTGTATTATATATTGTGAACGTGCATGCATAATTTCCCCTTTTTTTGTCACGATTATGATACGGTACCATGATGTTAACAACAATGAAATAACGTTAATGAATGTTACATTTTTGTTTATCGGAAGCGTCACTTCTTGTTAAAAGACAAGTATATAATTTATAAAAATAAATGTTCATGTTTTATTTGTGCTTTGTGCAGATTGGTTCTGCTGGAGTGAGTTTCATGCATGTGTTAAAAATCATTGTTGAGAATCGTACATATGTGGATTTATTAGAATTGCATTCGCATTTTGTGTACTACGTGTAATTAAAAAAAGAGAATAATAAAGAAAAACAAATATAAAGAATAATTAAGGAAAACGAGAGATGGTTGTTATATGTAGATTTATCCAATATTGATCTGATTCAAACATATGGCAGTGCCCAAGAGTAGTTGATTTTTTAAAAATTTTACACCACTTATTTAGGACATTTTAAGAAAGTCATATCTTACTGCTGTCCTTTTTTAATCCTTAAATTTCTAACAGCCATAAAGAAGTTGAAAATCTCGTTCTTTGGGTCATGTGTGGTAGACGAGGCAATCGGTGTTCTTCGGCGCTACTTTTCTTGCAACACACATTTAATTTTACTCATTTTTCGTTTGTTTATTATCAATATCTTGTTTATTTGTTACCAATTTTGTGTTTGTTTATTACTGTTTGTTTTAGTTCTATAAAGTGATGATTGATAAAACAAATTATTTCCAAAATATTGTGTGTTGATGCTTCGATATCCACAAAAGATACGTGAGCCGTGAATTCCTCACAATGTATTCGAGTATTGAAATAAATTGCACCCTAAAGTATAAAGAAACTTATTGAAAATTTATACTGTGAATATTCTATATATTCACAGTATATATTATTACTATATATTATTATATATAGTAATAATATAATCTAGTAAAAAATATATTATATATATTATATATATTACTATATATTACTATATATTATATAATAACTCTAATTAGTCTGATACATTATTCTACAATATATGTATATTTTCCGAAAATAAGTCAGAATTCACCAATTTTCTTGGGGAATTCCAAATTTAGTTAATAATCATGTACAGAGTTCTTAAATATCTCAAGGGTTAGTGCAGGTTAGTTAGATACGTAGCACAAAAATATCTAAAATGCCTTATAAATTTCCAAATGCGTACCTACGCTATCAAAAATAGTTTGAAAATCTTTCATTCTCTTGGGGAGTTTTAAAAAAAAACTAAGTTCTTCGAACTTGTTTTACAGGGTGTCTCATTAACAATTTACTCTCCATCTAGTTTATCTATTTTTGACATTAGAAAAAAGGTTTAAACGAGGACCCCTTTCATTTTAGGGGTAGAACTTAAAAATTACCTTGTTGCCCTTCTTTGCATGATTCGTCCCCGCAGAACATGACATAAACTTCCTTATTCTAAAAGAACCCCCATTTCCTTTGTATTTTCGAATTTCTCGTTAAATTTTAAGGTCAGTTTATGTAAGGTGTTTTATCTTTAAAATTTACCGTTTCCGAGTTGTTTGATCCAAAACTAAGAATCAAAAGTGGTTAGAAGTCTTTGATTGATCCGGCTTGTTGGATCGATGGGTAGATTCAAAATTATCGTAGATTAGATACTCACATTCAGACCACCCTAAAGTCGCCGTCTCAGGGACACTGTTTTCTGGCCAAAATTAATCAATAACCCGTTTAACGATAACAAAGGTTTATTGATTACACTACTAGGGTGTTAGTGAAATAACTTTCGTAAATTTAACCAGTGATTAAGAACATCATTTCGAACAAAAAAGTTCTTTACAACAAGGGTCGTAAACCCAATAGTTTTTTTTTTTTAATGTCAAAGTTGGAAACTGAAAAGCTATGATAAGGTTTAAAATTTGAATAAAATATGGACAAATGTACTTGACACATGTTGGTTGTTTGACATGTAACAAAAAAAAATTAAAATTATTCAACAATAACATTACTAAAAGCAATTGAAAACTTAATTAAAAAACTTAAACGATAAAAAAACGTAAACGGCAACGCCGCATTGAACGTGACCGAGGAAGAAAAGTTTGTTTTTTATGGCAAAAAATGGGCAAAGACGCCTGGCGCCATGGACGTATGGATCCCATTAGGGACCATCGAGAAGGGACAAGACAAAAACCACCCTTTTTTTTCAAATTTGTCATGGACTGTATGTCCGTCCATACTTTTAATATTTTAGTGTGATTTCGGTCGCGCTGAATGCATTTTCTGTCGGTACATGCAACAGATTATCTGCAAAGTTAATTTGGGCGAGCTTTAAGTGATTTTATTCCGACTTATTAACAGTACCTAAGTGACAATGTATTCTGTAGGCGAGTATCATGACATGCTTTTGATCTATGTAGAGGCGTTACAAAATCCTGAAGAAGCTAGGCGCATTTACGGTAATCGTTATCCAGAAAGAAAACTTCCAGCTCGACAAGCATTTATGTTAATTTCCCAAAGACTTCTGGATACAGGTAGCGTTATTCCTACGTATAAAGGACGAGGTCGACAACGAGAAGTTGGTTCTGAAGTCGAAGAACAAATTTTAAACCTTGTTCA
The DNA here is from genome assembly GCF_039881205.1 of Euwallacea similis. Taxonomy (NCBI): domain Eukaryota; kingdom Metazoa; phylum Arthropoda; class Insecta; order Coleoptera; family Curculionidae; genus Euwallacea; species Euwallacea similis. The sequence goes on from NC_089612.1 coordinate 3,989,825, forward strand.
AAAGAGTTCAACAAGGAGTAACCGGAGTAGAGCATGCATGGACTCAAATGGTGAACATATCGAACATTTAATATAGCAAAAACAATAACAAATTTTTGTTTTTGAATGTGATGTGAGTGGTGTAAAATATGTAACGTAACATGTTATGCTAATTAAAGATAATAATTTCAAGGTAAATGGCTTTTCAAAATAATAAAATAAGAATCACATCATTTTTAAATTCCATGAATTTAGTGCATTTTGTTAATTATGTACTGTAAAACCTACCAGACCCAAAAAAAAACGTGTAAAGAAGCAAACCCACTTCATGCGGCTACTTAGGTAGGTGTTAAAATGAAATAAATACAACGCGACGTTGCCAATTCTCACAAAATGTTTTTTTTTATTTTTCGGGGAAGTGGTTGTATCTACGACCCCTCTTTTAAGGAACCTTTTTGCTCAAAATGATGTTCTTAATCACTGGTTAAATTTACGAAAGTTATTTCACTAACACCCTGTATACGAGTACAATTAAGAAAAAGTTGGCATCAAGCCACTACACTATTAGTAATTCAACTAAGTCCCCATGAGAAAATTGGGAAATGCGACAACTAGAGTGCAATCGATCTACGAGTAATGAGAAAAAGACTCCCTGGCCGCTTCACTCAGTTCATAAGTACCGAACACTGAGAGCCTCAGGCATAAGCGTACTCCTACTCGGACCCGTTGTCAGCTATCTTGCTACTTATCGCTTTAAAGTGTAACATTTAGGTCAACTGCTAGATTGACCCTTTAATACTTGATTGCAATGACACCGACTTTACGAAACGTGCTTACACCCAAATTGCAAGTTTCGCAAAAAAAAAGTGGCGGAAATTTCAGTGCCCAAGAACCCCATTATTGGAGCATAATGGTATTGCAATCTAGTCATGCCGGAAATATTACTAAAACAGATGGCGATGTACAAGGTGTTTAAAAAAGGGTTAAGGAATGAAGGGTGTGATTCCTTGGCCCATTCTAAGAAAAAAGTTCCTATAACATGGGTCCACAAACGCACCATTTTCAAGATACAGGATGTCAAAAAAAAGAATACCAGTGTTGCCGTCTTTGTTGTTGTTGTTATTACTTTCTGTTCATGGAAATGTAATGTTGCAAATGTTATTTAGTAACTGGTAACGATTAGTAAACAACTGGTATATTTGACGCCAATTAGTAATGTGAATAAACTATAGCATCGAATAGAAAATGAGTGTCAAATAATTAGACAAAGTCCAGGGTTTTTCGAAAGAATAAGTGCTTTTTTTCTGCGAATATGTGAATTCTGCTTACAAATGGCAGGTGGACATGTAGAACATCATCTTCAAGTAAGGAAAAAAAGTAAAAATGATTTTTGATCATGTTTTTTTGACACCTCGTATGTCGAAAATGGTGCGTTTGCAGACCAATGTTAAACATGAAGTTTTTTTTCCTAGAATGGGCCAAGGATTCACACCCTTCGTTCCTGAATCCTTTTTTTAAACACCTTATATGTGGGCGTAACGTAGGGTTTAGACTTAAACTTATAAACCAAACAACAAACAATTAATATATGGACCTGATAGGATCCAAGTCTAAACATAAGTTATTTCGGAAATTTTGAAAATTTTGACAACTGCAAGGTCCCTCGAAAATCCGTGTTGTTTCCCGAACCTCGGAATCTCCTTTTAGGGCTAAGAGAAGATCTAATAAGCTATGTTTTAACGTACTTGAATTTGAGAAACAGTCTCCTACAACCCTCGACATAGATCTCCGAATTTACATGATTTCAAACGTCAATAATTTATTTATTTCTAATAAAATATTACAATTTTCTCGATGACATCGTTTTTAAAAATTCAAATATCTATAACTTTTATTAACATGACTATCCCTAAACCCCGCCGTTTCTAAGTTCCTGAAAATTGCCTCCTTTTATGTTTCGGTCAAGTCTAAATGTTGGTAATGACATTTTGAATAATGTTACCAAATTTTTATATTTGATAAAAAAAAGAAAAATTACGATGATTTGAAAACTTTTAAAATATATTTTTTGTACAGTTTAATGTTTGTATTTGTTAAAGTGTCTCGAAATGTCGTTTATTTCCAAAGAGAAAAACAGGATATGCTTAAAATTTATTTTCAATTTGATAAACAACTTAAAAAATGATTAAGATCTATCGCAAGAGGTTTCCCAATCGTTCTGCATCTAGATTTTTGAATTCTTAACAGGATGCCGTCGAGAAAATTGGGAGATTTCATTTCAAATAAACAAGTTATTGACTTTTGAAACCATTTTTTCTCAAATTCAAATACGTCAAAACGTAGTTTATTAACTCCTCTCTTAGGCCTAAAGGGCCGATTTTGAAATTCGCAGCGGTTGGAGAATAATACGGATTTCCATGGAACTTGGCAGCTGTCAAAATTTTCAAATTTTCCAAAATAACTCGAAAACGGTAAATTTTAAATATAAGACACTTTACATGAACTGACCTTAAAATTTAACGAGAAATTTAAAAGTGCCAAAAAAATAGGGGTTCCATTTGAAATAAGTTTATGCCAAATGCAAGGGGGCGGATCATGCAAGGAAATGCAACAAGGCAATTTTTAAGTTCTATTCCTAAAATGAAGGAGTGTCTCTCTTTGAACCCTCTCTTAATATCAAAAATAAAAAAATGTAATGAATTGAGGAGGGGGGGGGGGGGTAAATAGTTAATGAGACGCGAATTAATGTGTCTCCAATTACTAAAATATTTATAGTAATCACAAATGTAGGTCTAAATAAATTTTCGAATAATTATTCAAATAAACAAAATCAGAAATGTTCTGGTATTTTTATACATCCTTGGTATTTACAAGTTGTTGAAAAATTTCTGACCATTAAATTGTGGAATTTAATTACGAAACAAGTTGTTTAACATCATAATCTGTATCTATAAAAGCGGCATGTAAAAATTATGAAGACTTATGCCATGGAAGGATCCGGGTGTGATAGATGAATACAAACACATATTGCTAAGAATACAAATAATCAATTTAATAGCATAAAAAAATATGTCACATCTTCGTCTCTACTTCAACTATTAAATGTTTATGTTATACTTATATTTACTGCACTCAAGTTACTTTAATCAACAATGTGAAGTGACATCTCAAAGCATAATACGTCTTTACCCGTGGCAGGGTCGACTAAACCCCAGTGAACAAACCCTTTGAGCTAAAATAACAAAATAAGAAATGTTATTCTATAATAATTTTTGGGTCTGGTTGAAAACGGTAACGAGAAAAGTGTGAGGGATTTGTGAGGGCATTTTTCGAAATTAATTTAAGAAGTCGAGAGAAAGGTGAAAATTACATGAAACTTACCTTTGGAAACGCCGGCAAAATGTCCACCGAATCGATGTAAACGTATGTTTTCCCTTTGACCAAGTTGCAATTACTAACTTTGGTTTTCTCATCTAGTTCATATATGAAGTCGCATGCGTTGGAACCATCGACTCCAATGAACGGAAAATTGGTACCGCTTAATATAAAATAAACAGATTTGACCAATTCCTTCGGCACCGATTCTAGTGAAAACAAAACTTTGGAGGAGATGGCTCCAGTAAGTCGCTAAAAGACTCACCAGCCTTAAATCTCATTTTCGATATCAGCTTGGTGTTTTTCTTTGCCAAACAGGGGGGAACAACACAATTTCCTATTATGAAATTTTTGTCCTGATTCGGAAAGTTATCTAAAATATAAAAATTAATTAGTTTTATACTAACGAGGTATAGGTAAATACTTGCCTCCAGGGCATTGATTGACTTTGGTGGTGTTACAAAAGCTCACTAAACAGACAAGTAAAAAACATAAAACACACGATTTCATCTTGATAAATTAATGTGGTTTATGAACTAATAAGTATACTGATTTTGTACATGAGTAAGTAATTATAGTATACATTTAATTTCAAATTAGTGCTCATTTGATGATCGATTAATTAAATGCATATAGAGGATGTCTCAAAAACAGTGGTATAAATAAGTAATGAGTGCTAAAAAGTAAAAATGTTAAAGTAATTTTTTAAATTTAATCATTCTAATTATCGAATTCTATCTAATCTAATAATTATCTATATTCTAATCATGTTAATTAAAGGGATATTTTAATTAAATTTATCGTGCTCAAAAACTCCGCAAGACACAATTTCCAATCTACAAATGAAAAATTGTGAAGTTTATTCGCTATTTACAAAATTAAAGAAACCACTTTAAAACCCTATAAAATAAAACCAAGCAACTCTTCTTTAAGGCAAGTTTACTTAAGCATTCTATTTGTTTAACTTTACAAATTTGTACTATTGTTTCTGGCGCACTGTGTATATTAAATATTTGTACCTCGATAAAGCGTAAGTAGCGCCAATTATTAGTTCGGTATGTACGCACTATTTACAAAATTAAAAAAATTACTTTGACCCCGTTTAGAACGAAAACAAATAACTTTTGTTAAAAAAAAAGACTAGCTCAAAAACAATTTCTGGGACACCCTCTATATAAAATATAGATAGGTAGTATAGTTTATAGAATGTTCCACAAATATGAGTCTCTATCCGTATCTTAAAAATTATGACTAGGAAACAGTTGAAATTTGGATATTATTGTTGAAATAGTGTAAGCTCTTGAGCAAAGAAAAATAATAATAGTTTATGTTCCTTCTTGTCTGATGAGAAGACCGCCAAAGCAGCTGTGCGATTTAGCCAACTGCTGAGTGGCCATTCTCTAATGATAAGAAAACCGTTCTTGGATAACTGATAAAATGGGTTCAGTTCGGCATTAAACGTCTCAACTAAAAACTTCACCACACTGTTTTACTTCATTTTACCTCCATCACAATTCTTCACCCTTCCAGACCATATAATTGCAACAATTATACAAAAGTGAAGCTTTTCTATTGATTAAAAATATTGTCATGAAAATATCACTTCCAGTTATACCACAAATAAATGTCAACTCACTTATTTTAAATGGAGCACCCTGTATATTACATCAAATTTCGATTCTGCGGAACATTATGCACATTTTACATGTATAATGTTCTATACGTAAATTTTACTGTGTTCGAGGCATTTTGAATTTTCCAAGAAAAATGAGAGTTGCAGCCATCAATGTATTTTCTAATAATTCACGAATGTTTAGGTATTTTACAATGAAATTTTGTAATGTTGTACAAAACGCTTTTAGTGCCCTTCTATCAGTAAGTTAAATCGTGCTTCTTCATATGAGGCGTTCAAAAAGATAGCCCAAAACTCTCATTCAAAAATTGTAAAACACTCTCATTTTTTAAAAGTTTTTTTAACGAATACATTTGTTTTTCTATTTTTATTTAACACCAAAAATAAGTATTACTTTGAATTCAATTGTCTATACCTAAACTTAACCGTTTTCGTTTTAGTTAAAAAAAAACACAAATTTTTCAATGTGCAGTACTCAACTGATTTATTTTAAATGAAGTCAAGAATTCTAAGTTGGGCCTGTCAGTCAGAATTTAAATATGGCGGTACCCGTAAATTATACAAACGAAGATTACCTCAATATGTTTATTATTTATGGTGAATGTAACAAATTATTCACCAGAACATGTCATACATTTAATATTCAATATCCACAAAAAAACGAAGTCTCCACGAAAAGTTCTCCAACACATAATATGTAGATCACTTTAAAATAAATCGGTGTGTCAAAACACCTTACAGAAGAAGTAAGTTTATTATTGATGACGAAATAAATGTTTAAAAAGCTTAATACTACATATTTTTAAGTAATAATATTGAAACAGAGTTTAAGCTATCAATATAAGAAAACAGTCATTGTTGCGTCACGGAGCGTTTCCTTCGTGGGGTCGATAGTGTAGTCGCAGGGGGGCCGCTGATGTCCTGTTTGGACCTTTGAATACTGTCTTTTTTTGCTCCTGCGTGTCCTACATTCCTTTTTTTTACCTTCTGATGATCCATATTGTCCTCAAGAGACTTCTATTTTGTCGTTCGTCCACGGCACTACTCAATAAAGACTAATGTAGTCAGTCACTTGTCCGCTCATATTTTGCTAAAAGTGCATTGTCGTTGTCTGTTCACGTAATCTTCGTGACTATTGAAAAGAGACACAAGAACCCTCCCTTCTACTAGTATTTCGACTTACCCGGATGAAAGTAAGTCCGAACCAAACTAATTGTCGAAATCGTTGCTATTTATGTCTGTGATCCTCCGGATGCAGGGTGGAATCTTAAGAGCTGGTGCTCCTGTCCCTAGCAATTTGTCGGTACATCAACACCGAACAGTCATTTCAATAAAATTGCGTTCTTGAACTGTTAAACACTTTTCACATCTTAGGATTAATTTTCCGTGGGTTGTTCTTCTTATTGATAAGGGATCTAAATTATCAAATACAATTTAAACTCTTTTCAGGCAGTCTTTTATAGTTCTTAATGGAGTATTATAAACACTATTTTTAATTGTTTCTCAAATGAAATAGTCGAGAACTAATGGGTCGGGTGATCGAGGGGGCCATAAGTGAGATTGCTTCGCATTATTCGCTATGCATTGGTTATAAAACATCTCTTGCAAAAAGTTACTAACCAAATAACCATTATGAGGCAGCGCTCTATCATGCTGGTAAAATAATCGTTGATGCTCTGCTAATGACAAATTTTCAATGAAGGTTTGTTCAAAATTTCTCATAATATTTAAATATCTTTCACCTAGAGAAAATAACAATAACTGAAAAAGTAATTTTAAATTGAAATAAAAAACACCATTTACCATTTAAATTTTCTTAATAAAAGTGCAATTTGACTACTGTATTTTTTTTAATGGCACAAAAACCATTGAACTGGCAACTTTCTTGAAAGTTGCAGCAGCAAAACGCATTGGGATTCTTATTACTCCAATAATGTGAATTATGCCTATGAAAATGTCATTTTTGCTTAATTTTGCATCGCCTATCCAAATAATATTGTCCAAAAATGTTAGATCGTCGTAAAAATATGTTAAAAGAAATTTACAAAAAACTGTCCGTTTTAGATAATCGATATCTTTCAGATGTTGCACTAAACTAATTGAATATGGACGAAATTTATGTTTCTTAACAATTCTATGAAAGATGCTTTTTGATAAATTTGCCTGCAGGACAACTTGGCTTAAAGATGTTGTCGGATATCTTAGAAATATCCTAAAATTACAGTTTCAATTATTTTGTCATCAACAATAGGCTTGTTTCTTCTGTAAGGTGTTTTGACAGATCCGCTAATTTTAAAACGATCTATTATGCGTTGGAAAACTTTTCGTGATGACTTCGTTTTTTCTGGATATCGAATACCAAATATATGACATATTCTGGTTAATACTTTGTTATATTAACCATAAATAATAAACATATTAAAATGATCTTCGTTTGTATAATTTAGGGATGCTGCCATACTTAAATTCTGGCAAGCAGGCTAAACTTAATCATTCTTGACATTTTTTAAAATAAATCAGTTGAATATTGAACATTGAAAAAGGTTTTTTTGAAATAAAAGAAAAACGGTTAGGTTTAGGTATAGACAATTGAATTGAAAGTAATACTTATTTTGGGTGTTAAATTAAAAAAAATGAAAAATATATTCATTGAAAAAACATTTAAAAAAATGAGTTTTCTACAAGTTTTTAATGATAATTTTGGGCTATTTTTTTGAACACCCTATATGAAAAAGCATGATCTAACTTACTGATCAAAGGGTAGTAAAGCATTTTGTACATTACAAAATTTCACTGCAAAATACCTAGCCATTTGTAAATTATTAAAAAATACATTAATGGCTGCAACTGTTATTTTTTTGAAAAATTCTAAATGTCTCGAAAACCATAAAACTTAGATATAGAACATTATACATGGGAAATGTTCATAATATTCGGCAGAATCGTAATTTGATATAATATACAGTGTTCCATTTAAAATAAGCGTCTTGACATGCATATCCGTTTTAACCAGATATGCATGAATATATAGGGTGGTCCAACTTTTACCTGCATCACTTTCAGAAGCGATAGAAAATATCAAAATAATGTTCTTTTTTCGCATAAAATGATATCAAAAAATCGATCGTTTTTGCTGTGCAGGGCATAAAAATAAGAATTTTTTTATTAAATATTATTATATCTCTTAAAATATGAGAGCAAGACTAATTAAATTATATAATATATTATATATATAAAATACCTCTATGTCGTCTTAGAGCAGTAATTTAAAAAATATTTTGCCGTTTCTCACACAACCAATGGCTTAGCAATATGGATATCAAAAAATTATGTCAAACGTAAAAATCGTACGACATATTTAGAATGTTTTTTTATTCATTTGAACTTCTTTTTTAATTCTAAGAAAAAGTATTCTTCAAAATTTTTCGAAAAATGCAGTTTCCTTTTAAAATCGTTTTTTATATCAGACTATACATTTGACTTAACTAGACTTACGGATCTACGGACACCTTTAATATTAGGTTCGCCTTGATCAACACAAATTATTTGGCTTTACATTAATGCGAAGGAGACGTCGTGTCATAGCAAACAACACAAGTACTGATAAAAATACGTAAAGTCAAATAATTTGTGTTGATCAAGGCAAACCTAATATTAAAGATTTCCTTAAATCCGCAAGCACGATTGAGTCAAATCATATAAAAAGCGATTTTAAAAGGAAACTATGCATTTTTCGAAAAAATTTCAAGAATATTTGTTTTTTAGAATTAAAAAAGAAATTCAAATGAATAAGAAAACAAAAATCGATGCCGTACGATTTTTATGTTTGATATAATTTTTTGATATCCTCGTTGCTTCGCCACTGGTTGTGTGGGAAACGGCAAAATATTTTTAAAATTACTGCCCTAAGATGGCATAGAAGTATACTGAATTTAGTTACTCTTGCTTTCATATTTTAAGAGGCATAATAATATTTCATTAAAACAATTCTTATTTCAACGCCCTGTACAGCAAAAACTATCGATTTTTCGATATCACCCGATACGAAAAAACATTATTTTAATATTTTCTATCGATCCTGAAAGTTATACAGGTAAAAGATGGACCATTCTGTATATATGAAAACATTTCTAATCAATAGATCACTTGCATTTTAGTGTGATACTTAAATTTCTACTTCTTCCTAGTCATAGTTTTCAAGATACGGATAGAGGCTCATATTTGTGGTACACCCTGTACAATTAGGTGCACACGTGCATTAATAATAACTCTATAGTCCCCTTACTTAATTACTTTTCAGTATTGACAATACTGAATTATTAAACGAGGTGACTGCAAAAAATTTCGTTATTCAGTATCAACAACAGGTCATAACAGGTGCAGGGCGATTAATTACACCTTGCACAGATTTTCAAAGTCAATCATTTTATATGTCACATGTTTTCTCTCCAAATCCAGCGTCTAAAACGGTCCTTAAAAGATTTTTTTTTAAATTTAATTGCCCAAAATTGAACTTTGAAATGTCTCTCCATCAAAACACGAATCGAACATCGGCGCCCCAAAAACCGGTGCGTTGCAGATTTACCAGGGAGTCTTCGCTGCTTGGCTTTAACAAAATTGGCGGCCTCAAAAGCCATCTAAAAGTCCTGAGGGAAATAATAATTTTTCCTTTGCTGCACGGGAACGTTTTTACCCATTTCAATATCAAAGCTCCTCGTGGGGTCCTGTTTTACGGCCTGCCAGGTAAGATCTCAATCTACAAGCTTAACTGATGCTTAATACAGATAAAAATTTAAATGGTTAAATCGTCCCAGGAAGTAGGAAGTTAATGGTGCTCGTTATTTAAATTGTGCAGCAATATAAAGTGCATACTAATTTATGTTCATAAGGAACCGGAAAGTCCTTGGTGGCCGCAGCCTTAGCCAACGAGATAAACAGGGAGGGCGTAGGGAAGGTGGCTTTCTTCCATCGAAAGGGTGCCGACATTCTGGATAAGTGGGTAGGAGGGTCGGAGAAAAACCTGATGGATCTATTTGAAAAGGTGCCATTTTATCCTTTATTCGATCGCTATTTGAATTTCCGTCTTTAGGCCGTCAAATCCAAACCTTCCATTATTTTTTTTGATGAATTGGATGGTTTGGCTCCTGCGAGAGACAAACAGATTGACCAGATCCACTCGAGCATCGTGGCCACACTTTTAGCCCTGATGGACGGTCTGGACAATAAGCCGGGAGTTATTGTTATTGGGGCTACCAATAGGCTCGAAGCCATTGACCCAGCTCTGAGGAGGTCCGGCAGGTTTGACAAAGAGCTGTATTTTCCTCTGCCAGGGGTTGATGCTCGAAGAGATATTTTGGAGGTATTTAGAGGAAATTCACAAGTTTTAACGCACGTGTATGACACTCAAAATACATAATAGTATTTTTTAAACTCCGCATGTAATCTTATGTATATATAGGGTATTTTAAACCTTGTGATTTGATTTTTAAAAGGTGATTAACTGCCTGAAAGGAATTTCATTGAATAGGTTCAATGTTATAGGTAACATCATACAAAAAGTTGCATCATAACAGAGATATCATTTCTTAAACAATTTATTAATTAAAAATTTTCATTAATCTATTTTTAAGTAAATGATGATTATCCAATTTACAGTTGTCCTCTTGTTGCTGAGTGCAAAGTCTCGCTCGTTGTCCCCAGGAATCAGCATTACTAGCAAGACCTACGCCCCTTTCATAAGGCTCAATAAATAAAAATCGAGAAGTGTCAGATCGGGTAACCGACAAGGCCATGCAATAGGATTATTAGAGTCCACTGATTTCCAATGGCCCGATTCTCTTTGAGCTGGTTAATCACCTCTTAAAAATAAAATTATAAAACACCCCGTATATACATACACATATATGCAGGGTGCCTGTCTCTGAATCTCAACAATAAGAAATGGGACGTATTTGTTGCATATTAAAATAATATTTTAATAAATATATTTTTATACAGAATCTGATTCGAAGACTCAGTTGTTCAATGTTTTAAAAATAAATCATCAATTATGTCCACGTCAATCCTTGTGGCTGTAATTGTGTAAGGTGACGATATCCATCAATCTGAGTTTTTCTCTATTGCTCTAATGATATCGAAGTGTAATTTGTAGGATGTTATTATTTTTCTCTGTCCAAAAAGCTCTTCTTCGGCTTAATGATTTTATTGCTGCTGTTAAATCCTTTCCATTTGAGGGCAAATTGGACTCTTATTGTGGTAGTGCTTGTAATGATCTTAAATCGTTGTAAATACCACGTTAATGCAGATAGGCACGTCTTATCTGGTCACCGAGATTACCACAAGACTTCCGCATAATCTTATTAAAACTAATTAGGTGCATATGGCGTCTTGGAAACATAAGCCGAGCTCTAGATTGATATCTTACTTGGCGGAAGCGACTTCAGGTTTCAGCGGAGCGGATCTGCAGGCTTTATGCTCTAAAGCTATAGTCACATGTATGAAGAGGATCTATCCCTGTCTGCAGGGAGTAAAAGTCGATCCCGAGAAATTGAAGGTAACTGTCCTTGCGTACTTAATAATTACTTAAGGGTTATCTTAAATCTTTCCTATCTTTAAGTACCTTTCTTGTGTATTTTAAATAACTTTAGGTGAGCGATTGTGACTTCCGTAAGGCCCGCCTAGAAATCATGCCTTCCACCCAGAGGTCCGGCGCGATCCCAATGCGAACTCTAACGTCAACAATCAAACCGCTACTAGAGGGTCAGCTGAAGAGAATTACTAAATCAATCCAGGATCTTTGGCCTCATTTTCTACAAGAGAACCACAAATATATTGTTGGAGAAGAGCGATATGCAGGAAGAATTCTCTTGCTCGGCAGCAACACTCAAGGCGTCTGCAACCACTTGATCCCTGCCCTTCTACAGCAGCTAGAATACCTTCCATCATTTGTTTATGATGTTACGAGCATCTTCAAGGTACGAGGGTGGATCAAATATAAATGAGACTTTGCTTATACAAAGTTTTTTATTCATAGTAACAAAAAAGCTGTATGTATCATTTTCCTACATAAGCCCCCCCTTTTTAATGCATTTTTACCACCGTATTGGAAGTTTTGTGATGCCTTTATCATAGAAAGAAAAGGGTCGTGTTAACAGTCAATTACGCACATACACTTCTACTGCTACATCATCGTCAAATCGGTGGTATCCCAGCGCCTTTTTGAGTAATTGGAAGAGGTGAAAATCGCAGGGCAAAAGGTCAGTGCTGTATGGAGGATGTTCAAGAGTTTCCCAACCTAATTCCGCCAATTTTTTGCAAGTGAGCATTGCAGTATGGGATCGAACGTTGTCCTGAAGCACAATGACTTTTCGCATCGGCATTGCAAAGTCTTTTCCTGCGATAACAGTCTAACCTTACTTAGAAGGTCGCAATAGTACGCTGCATTGATAGTGCGACGATCGTGCAAAAAGTCTATGTGCAAAACACCATACTGATCAAAAAACACAGTCCTCCGTGCTGTTCGTCCGAGGGCGATGATTGTGACTCTCATTCTCAACTTTTTCATGGCCTTGCTTGAACTCTTTATGCCAGGCAAACATACGAGGTCTTGACAATGTTTCATTACCGAACTGTGCTGTCAATCTACGCAAGTTTTCGGCAGGGTTGATGCCTTCCCAAGTAAGAAATTTAATTATTATGCGCTGCGCAACGGAGGACGGTACTCCTTTCTCCAACATTGCACAACAGACTAATGAAGCTATCAGCGAAGTTCGGAAAACCGATCCCTCTTCTCCTGACATTCCTTCGTAACGTTACCTGAAGCCGCCCCGCCCCTTGATTGTGAAACACTCAGAACGAAAAATCTCGTTTATATTTGATCCACCCTCGAACCTATTCTCAAACTGAACGTTTTCCGATTTACTTACGTACATATCTTTTGCAAAAAAGCACTAGTTTAAAAATTCTGAAAAAAAAACATATTCTGGATTGTTGGTTTTGCAAAGTGTAAGAAATCACAAATTTTGTGTTCTTTTCTTTTATGTCCTAGAAGATCACAAATTTCCAAATCCTGGATAAAAAATGGATTCTGGGGTTCTAACTGCAGGTGTTGAATGAAAAAACATCCCAAATGACAAGTTACAATCCAAAATTACAAGTTTTGAAGTTTCGTTTCGTGAATTTAAAGGTTAAAAATTTGAAAAATCCGGTTGGAAACTTACTTTCGAATGTTTTGTTTACGCAACAATTTTATTTTTTTGCGGTCTAGAGGGTCACACATTTCAAAATTTTGGAAAGAAACAGACTCTCCCTGACTCGAATTTCGAACCATTGGGAAAATTCAAGTTCGAATTTGTATGCTCTTGGACATAAAAAAACTGGACAACATAAATATTATTCAATTTCAATCTTACACAGCTTTTTTAGTTTTATACTGATTTTGATCATTTTTTAAATAAATTGTAGGCGTTTTCATTTTAATCATTACCGAATATTAATTTTGCCAAAAGTTGTAATCAATGTCATTATACAGGGTCATTATACAAAATGTACTTTTTGATCTAGATTTCTGGTCATGCTGTGGAAAAATCTGAAGGCACCTTGAGATATCTTTGTAAGCAATTGTAAAGCTTTACTTTCCCTTAACATTCCTTTTTTTTATTCTTAACAATACATCCATTCGGAAAAGAATTACAATTTTTTGAATAAAAAGATGTGATTTATCAAAAAAAAATCAAAACATGTCAAACAAATAAACAATAATAAAAATTACATTTTAATCAAGAAACATTAATATTCCGTTGCGTAGCAACATTATTTTTTATTTATGTTGTATAGCTGTCAGAAGTGTCAGTGAAGTTTCACTGAGCACTTAAAATTTTTATTAAAATGCGGCCAATAAACGTTGCATGAGCTGTTGCCTTGAATGACGATGGTCATGATATACGCTACATTGCAAATGTCTTGGGCAAAGCCAGAAGTACTGTTCAAGATGCCATCCGTCATTTTCATCAGACCGGTGAGTATAGATATGTAACATCTAGGATCAGGGAGCCCACGCAGCACCAACCAACGAGATGATCATTTTGTTATTCTCATTGTTTCATAGGATCATGATGTAATATCTAGGGTTATTAGTCGTTGATTTGAAAATGTGTGAGACACAACAGTTTTTGAACGAACTGTCCACCGCAGACTACATGAACGGGGCTTGATGTCGAGATGACCAGCGGCTTGTCCAGCTTTACTTGCAGCCATACTTAGCGCTTTAATTTTGCCTATGCATATAGGGACTGGAATGATGGGGAGAGGGGATGTATGTTATTCACAAATGAATCGCGTTTTTGTTTTCGTTTGCCAGGTGGATGAGGCGTGTATGAAGAAGACGAAGAGAACGCTTTTCTGACTGTTGCATATCTTCCAGGCTGCCTTTTAGAAGCGGCAGTATTATGGTATGAGCTGGATTTAAATCCAAGTTCATACAGACCTCGTGTTAATCGAAAATGGTACTTTAAATACTAACCTTTATATTTAGAAGTTTTTAGCTGATCGCGTGATTCTTTTCGCTTGTTTTATTGGTTAGAATTTTTTCGTAATGCAAGACAATGCAAGTCTCATGTCGTAAGAGTTGTTAGTAATTACCTAGATGAAATGGAAATACAAAAGTTAAATTGGCCTCCTCGTAGCTCTGATTTAAACCTAATTGAACATGTGTGGGACATGCTAGGGAGACGTATTCGCAACAAAGAGTTAGAATCAGTTATAGACCTTCAAGTCTTCTTAAAAAGTGGTAAAATATTTCGCAAAAACTAATTGCTAATTGCGTTCTAAATTTACTTCACCGTATGACAGCTGTCATTAGAGCACGAGAAGGAAATACACGCTATTAGTGTTTATTTATCTTTAACTTCAATATTAATTTATGTTGTTTATTATTGTTTATTTGTTTGACATGTTTTGACTTTTTTGGTAAATCGTATCTTTTTGTTAAAAAAATTGTAATTTCTTTTAGAACGGATGTATTGTTGTGAATCAAAAAAAGGAATATTAAGGAAACATAAAGCTTTACAATTGCATATAAAGATATCTCACAGTGTCTTCAAATTCTTCCACAGGGTGTTCAGAAATTTAGGTCAAAAAGCACCTCTTGGTTTCACCCTATATAATGAGAAATTAATTACAACTTTTGGAGAAATTAATATCCAGTAATGATTAAAATGAACACGCCGACAAATTGCCAAAAAACATTATCAATATCCATATAAAATTAAAAAAGCTATGTAAGATTGAAATTAAATAATATTTATGTTGTTAGGTTTTTTTTTTGTCCATGGGTTTATATGTTTGACACTTAAAACAAAGAGGTAAGATAACAAAAATGGAGAGAATGAGAAAAAATTGTAGTTTAGTTGGTTTTCTAGGGCTCAATGCTATAAAGGGTATTTCAAATTCGACCCTCACCATTGGGATCTTGGAAACTAGAAGAGATACGAAAAAGATTAAATGGGGGCAAAGTTGCGTAATCTAGCGCTTGATCGAATACCATTTTCAAAATTTTAATTTTCCGAGTACTTCCGAAGATATCCGAGAAAAACTAAAAATTGGAGAATCCATTTTTATTTTTTTAACGTTATTTGACAAGGAAGGTCAAATCCATAAGCACATTTTCATTGCCACTTTTTCTCAGCTACACGATGACATATTCAGATTTGCCATCCGACGTTTCGTCTTTCGGCTACCATTATCAACTTTATTTTTTCTTATGGGCGCCATACTGAATTTTTCGACAGAAAAATAGTGCGTTTCATTCTGATTTCATTGATATAAAACTTCTTAGAATTTACTTTTTTAAAAGCCGAAATATTTAAATAAAAAGACATATTACATAGTTGGCCTTGACTCTATCGAAAAACTTTCTTTTGTTCGCGATATATGACAACTCCTCCAACGAGATTAAAGCGTGTACAGATTTCCAATGAAAATGAGCTTCAGAAATAAAGAGAAACGAGATACGTTAAGACTTTATTACAAATTTGACAGGAACAGTACGAAAACAGTTCAAATGTATTTTGAGTTATATCCGGGAAGGCAACAGCCGCATAGAACATTATTTAAAACTTTGGATGAACATTTCAAAAGCACCAAACTCACCACACTGACTAAAAACCTAAAATGAAGTATGAAAGCAGAAGGGAAGAAGATTTTCAAAGGTACCAAACTCAGCTAAATGTTCATCAAAAGTATTAAATAATGTTCTATGCGGCTGTTGCCTTCCCGGATATAACTCAAAATACATTTGAACTGTTTTCGTACTGTTCCTGTCAAATTTGTAATAAAGTCTTAACGTATCTCGTTTCTCTTTATTTCTGAAGCTCATTTTCATTGGAAATCTGTACACGCTTTAATCTCGTTGGAGGAGTTGTCATATATCGCGAACAAAAGAAAGTTTTTCGATAGAGTCAAGGCCAACTATGTAATATGTCTTTTTATTTAAATATTTCGGCTTTTAAAAAAGTAAATTCTAAGAAGTTTTATATCAATGAAATCAGAATGAAACGCACTATTTTTCTGTCGAAAAATTCAGTATGGCGCCCATAAGAAAAAATAAAGTTGATAATGGTAGCCGAAAGACGAAACGTCGGATGGCAAATCTGAATATGTCATCGTGTAGCTGAGAAAAAGTGGCAATGAAAATGTGCTTATGGATTTGACCTTCCTTGTCAAATAACGTTAAAAAAATAAAAATGGATTCTCCAATTTTTAGTTTTTCTCGGATATCTTCGGAAGTACTCGGAAAATTAAAATTTTGAAAATGGTATTCGATCAAGCGCTAGATTACGCAACTTTGCCCCCATTTAATCTTTTTCGTATCTCTTCTAGTTTCCAAGATCCCAATGGTGAGGGTCGAATTTGAAATACCCTGTATACATGGACATTAATACCGCTGGGATTTACCTACACTTCTTTTGCAGAAAAACACCTTTCTGAATGTAATCCAGAATCCATGTGTGATCCTTCTATCCAGAGTGGACGAGTGGTGGAATATAATCAGTGACTGCGATCAACTGAGCATCGTGTCCACATTGGAGGATATCCATGCCGATCAGCCCATCCTAGTTGTAGCTACTTGTGAAAGAGACGTGCCACCCACGGCAAGGCATCACCATATTTCGGTGTTTAAGTTTCAATAGTGATTTTTGAAATTTCAGTTGAAAAATTTCTTCTACAAAAACAGCAGCATCTTGCTGAAGATTGAAAACCCCAAAGGGGAGGAGCGAGAGGCCTTCTTTGAGCCGTTGTTCTTCGGTAGGAACATCGTCAGCTTAGTGAAGGTCTTGGAGAATACTAGGAAAGAAAGTCGTAAGGAGTTCAAAAGTGCGAATTATTGAGATAAGAGCAGGATGCGCATATTTGAGCATTCGCAGGGGTGATTAGAGAGCAAAATGGTGATGGGAGTGCATCAGCGGTTGTTTCTGTTAAAGAAAAGAAAAGAAGGGGAGAGTCTCCCAGTCTGATAAGGAAACGCCCTCGACTTTCAAGTTGCAATAGCCTTGAGCCGGTGCGATCCATCAGTTGTAACAGCTTGCACAACAGTCAGAAAGAAATTGAAGGTAAGTAGCAGTGATCAAGAATACATTCAGGGTTGGCAAAAAAAGATTACAAGAAACTTTAGTAAACGAGCGCCAATGTGAGTCGGGCCCCAAAAGTTGCGAAAGCTACACATGTAGCATCGCCTACAAGAAAATTCCTTACTTTACCACAGCCATGTCCTCTCTATTAAGCCAAAAAAATGCCAAAAAAAAGAGAGGTAGCCAGACCGAGCTCTCTCTGAAGACACTTTTGGTTAACAGACAGTTTAGTTCCGAAGATGAGGACACTATAACAATAGATAAAAATGGTATATCATATAGTTGTTGTTATATATTTTCCCCTATACAAGATTTTTATTCAAAGATTCCCAGATGCAGCATATTAAGAGTTTGTGGAAACATGCGAGTCTGCAGACCTCGAAGGGTATGGTGGTGTCTGATCTCGAGTTGCTCTATGATATGATATCAGCTTGCATTAAGATTCATTGGAAATCTTTTGACGTGCTACTAAAGGTGTGTGCTTATTAACAGAGGTGTTGGGAAATATATTCTAGACGTCTGTTATTATTTTTTTTATTTTTGGGAATAAAACCTCACATACCAGTAAGTAATATTATGATAGAATTGTACACTATTCTCAGTTAAAACTAATTGAGAATAACATTCACCTTTTACTAAGGACTTAGATGAAAACCTTTCTGGACATTTTGGTGATAAAACCTGTTAGTAAAAACGAGTAAGAAAATGGAAACAAATAGTAAACTAAAATATATAAGAGGTGAATGTTTTAATCGTGTGAAAAACTCCGAAATGCCTTATCTTAATCACAGAAGAATGGTAGTTTCTTTGACGTGAGTCACGTAATCAATATAAAAGGTTAATTTGAGGTAGGTGGTTGGTATTTTATCACTGTACCTAATGGAACTTATCTTTTTTTTTAATTTGTGCTAAAGAAAGTATCATCCCTCAACTATGAGGAAGAAGAATTTCAAAGCGTTTCATACAACTTAAATATTCATTTCTCATACATTTTTGGATTACTGCTTATTTTCGTTTTTCTATTCAATTTAACCAGACATTATTTGTCACCAAAACGACAAGAAAAATGTTTGTCCGAGTTCTTAATAAAGAAGAAATATTATGATCAATTATTTTTAAATGAAAATAATATATTTACTGATAAGTGAAACATTATAATCAAAAATAAGAAAAAAAAGAAAAATGTTAATGTGTTGCAATACAAACATTGAAGCTTAAATAGCTAATCCATATTTTCCATTCTACAGAATCTAGAGGGCATCCTTACAGACATTGAATTTTCCAATAACATTGAAGATTAAAGCTTGAGGTGGTATGACAAGCCATTTGGTCATAAAAGTAGAATTGGCATGTATATATATTCATATTTTGTGGCGTGCAATAAATCAGTTTTACAACCTCAATGATGGTTTTCTCTCTTCAGCTTTCCTGTATTTTTACATCCCCAATAACACATATGTAACCAAGTCATACTTAAAAATAATCGAGTTGCTGCTTAAGTCAAAATCCATTTACGTTGCCAGTCAGTATGATTTATTTGTGAAAACATATGTTAATTATTTAAAAATGTGGCCTACAAGAATCAGTAGTCATCTGCAAGTTAAATTAAGCCTAAATTTCAATCTCGAATGACACTAATTGCCATTAGCTCTATTAGTAGGCCTGCATCTCTGGAAAGACTACCAAGTACTTATTAAGATACGCATAGAAGTGGTGCATCTTTCGCACAGCGTTATATGTTCTTTTGATTGTTTCTTTTCAGTGTTCAATGGTGTACGGTATTGGGAAATAATAGTTTATTAAATGGTTTAATTCAAAAAAGTTGAAGTGCATTTAAGAAACTATGTCAGGCTTTTTGGTAAAGTAAGTAGCTAAAACAAAATTATTTATAGGGAAATTTATTTTGTTATTTGCAAGACTGAATCTCAACATGTGATACACCATCGTAATAAAAAAAGACTGGTCTCAAAAATCTAAAAATCCAAGATGGCACCCTTAAGGAAAATAGAAGTTGGTGAAAATTGTCGACTTTTAATTGTGACATCGCCACGTTGTAGTAAAAAAAAAGTTGCAATGATAAAGTATCAATTATTGTGAATTACACTGCTAAATAAGCTGAGGAAAAAATAAACACATTTTTCTAAAATTTCAGGTTTTCAGAAATTTTCTAAATTTGAAACGGCACATTCTTGAACTACAAACGGAACATTTTGGCTCCAATTTAAAACAACATGAATTTGAGAACATTTGCCTTAATTTAATAGACCTCGCATCTTTTATGGTTGCCGTCAGCTGCATGGTCAAGCTCTAGATACGGACAATGTATAATCGTCGAACCGTCTGTAACAAACCAAATTATAAACGTAAAAGAAATAATATTGTATTAGTTAAAAAAAATGTACTAATAGAGATGAAATCATACGTCAAATATGGCTTTTTCATGTAACGCATTTGGGTTAATAGACAATTTCAAATACTAATTGATTTACGTACGCAATTTTATTACGTAAATAAAGTGAAAATTTCATTCACGCATAAAATTTCATATTTCGATACAAGAAGATACTGGTTTCTCTCTGTTACGTTGCAGCAAACAAATTACAAAGGCAATTTGCAGTAATGCGATTATCGCGATAATTTTCCTGGCCACCCTTGCAATGTTACGACAAACGGAAATATTTCTATTTTACGACCGTATTATTTGACGATGTGATTAATAAAATTCCTTTCTTAAATTCAACTCGTTTAACGAATTTTGGACAACGTTACTGTAATGCAGCTTAATCTCAAAAAACAGGTAAATGGTGCACTGTGGGCCATTCGTACGCTACTCTAATTAAAAAGTACCCCCTATTAAGATAATCAAAATGCCTTTTGATTTAAATTGAAAACCTAACTGAATGGGCATATAAGTATATAAGCTATAACCCTCTAATGCTAATCATTTGTGCAAAATACCTTTACCTCCATCCCCTGGACCAAAAAAACCTTTAAATCGCCATTTTCTCAATTATAAGTTTTAACATGACTGTTTTTTCTGAAAATCTGAAAAAAATCACGCATATATAGGAAACTCTCGCGCATTCCTCATATTGTTTTCGTTTTTTTTATCTGCTAATTCTAATCTAAAAATAATTTTTAAAATTTCAAAATGGAATAACTTTTTTTCAGAATGGGCTCCAGATTCAGTATTTTCTTTTAATGATGGGCATTTTTATAGCAAGTCTAAGTGTATATAAAACGTGTCACTTTTCAAGCTGCACCATTACAATACCGAATTAAGCATTTTTCAGTTGCTGTTATTTAAATAGATACTATTGGATTATAAAAAATGCATTAAATGCCCAAAAAAGCCAAAATGTTTAATTCGGTATTGAAAAAAATTACAAAAGATCGAATTTTTTGTATTTTTCAACATGGCGCAGCTTGAAAAGTGATATATTTTATATGTATACACTTAGACTTGCTATAAAAATGCCCATCATTAGAAGAAAATACTGGATCTGCGGCCCATTCTGAAAAAAAGTTATTCCATTTTGAAATTTTAAAAATTGTTTTTAGGTTAGAATTAACAGAAAAAAAACGAACAAAATATGGCGAATGCGCGAGGGTTTTCTATATATGTATGATTTTTTTCAGATTTTCAGAAAAAACACTTTTCACGTTAAAAATTATAATTGAGAAAATGGCGGTTTAAGGGTTTTTTTGGTCCAGAGAATGGAGGTAAAGGTATTTTGCACAACTGATTGGCATTAGAGGGTTATAACTTATGTACTTATATGTTTATTCAGTTAGGTTTTCAATTTAAATCAAAGGGCATTTTGACTATTTTAATAGGGGGTACTTTTTGCATTCGTGCAAACTTTCTAAAAAGGATCAATTGCACCTATCATTCTACCCTTGACAATTTAGCTAAATAATCGATACAACTGCCAATAATAAATAGTTAACTTCCTATAAATTACTAACTTTCAGATGGGGACATGGAACATACCTTATTTGGTTGTATTATATAATTGGAATAAACTGCCGTAAGTAGGTATTTAATCACGTTCTTCATTTTTACCCAGCACCATAAGGATTCTTAATAAACGTTCCTCTAATAATGAATTTATTTCGCTAATATTTTTAGAACTGAATATCTTAGAACAGGAGATAAGTGGTCCATGTGCAGACTATAAAATAGGCGACGATGATCTGCAGGCTTACGATTTTATCCGTCAATTTAGGCTCGATTTATTAGAAACCCAATATTCGGGAGTTAATAAAGTTACCGGGTCTACCTCACTACAGACCGCTTATCGGTTGGAGAGACATGCTGATTTAACAGTGCCCACAAGGTATTTTCCTAAAGTACTTAATTACATGTTAAACTTTTTGTGAAAGATTTTATATAAAATAAATTAGGAATTAATTTAAAAATGGAAAAAAAAGTTACGCCCAACGTGGGGCTCGAACCCACGACCCTGAGATTAAGAGTCTCATGCTCTACCGACTGAGCTAGCCGGGCTTGTTGAATATGGCCTCCTAGAATATATTTTAACTTAAACTTTCAGAAACGTGTTTCCTTTGGGATTGCCAGAACAATTTTCCTTTATTTCAACCTTTCGTTCAAGACACCAAACCAGAAGCACATGGCATATGATACGAGTATCGGATATAGAACAAAAACCACGATTTTTAGTAGCTTTAAATCCCAGAAGGCAAAGCATTGATTTTGCAATTCAGAATTACGAGGGACAGTTGCAAACGTTAAGATTTAATAATGCTAAGGTAGGTTTATTTATTATAATTTTAATTAATCTGTAATTATTAATGTAAAATAAAATATTTTTTTACTTTTGTCTTCAGTCGATTTTATACGTTGCATACGTAACGGCCTTTCAAGGCCCTGTGGCGCAACGGATAACGCGTCTGACTACGGATCAGAAGATTCCAGGTTCGAATCCTGGCAGGGTCGTTAACTTTTTAAATTTTAGAATTGTAATTAATACTGTTGGTAATTAAATTTAATAATCTTATTTTTTCCTACGAGCGTGCGGTAAAGCATCATTTTTCCCATTTCTTAGGTAAATAACTGTTTCAGGTATTTGACAGAAATTGGCATAAAATCCATTTTGGTGTATACAGAGACAGGGTTTCTCTATTTGTTGATTGTAAAGACCTGTTTGAGAAACCCTTAGAGCTACGAGGTCCCATTGATATTAATGGCAATATTTCAATTTCTAAATATGCAAATTCAAGGGAAACTGTTCCGGTAAATAGATACTACAAAGTACACGTTTTTCACAATAAAACACAAAGTTCTCAATTTATATTAATTATTATTAATTTAATTTTAATTCAAAAACTAAATTCAACTGCTTGAAAGACGTGCACCGTGTACGTCTACATTTTTAGTAATTTTTATTACATATTTTTTATCTAAACCTCTCTGTACATACATTAGATCGATTTGCAATGGATGCTAATGAGCTGTGATCCAACTAAACCGCAAAGAGAGCTGTGCTTAGAAATTCCAACGGTAGATCCCTGATTTAAATAGTAACTTATTTAAAAAAATCTTTGTTATATTGTTCGATAGGACAATATTTCCGAACAGAACCCATTACACCCACAAAGAGTACCAGCACCTGTACCATCATTTCCCAGCCCGCAACCAACTTGCAATGTGGTCTGTCCTCGAGGGCCTCCAGGATACAATGGCACTAATGTAAGAACTTTGAATCATTATCACTTGCATTGCTAGATAATAAAAAAACAAACCTTGCATTGATGAAGGGTCTGCAGGGTGAAAGAGGATTCCCTGGACCTCAAGGCTTGCCAGGTCCACAAGGCATTAGAGGCGAAAGGGGTGAGGATGGAAGGCCTGGTTATCCAGTAAGTTACTCCACTATTAAAGAGATATTTCAATATACCATTCGTGTCCGCGATTATGTATGGACATCCGCCCACTCGAACTTTACTCGCAAATCACTGAATAAAATTTTAACCTTAGGGACCTCCAGGTTTGCCTGGTATTAGTGGTTTGTCAGGGAATGGAATTACGGGGCCACCAGGGCTGGATGGATTGCCAGGAATACCGGGTCCAGTAGGGAGCAAGGTACCTGAGCTAAGAAAAATTAAATAGATATTTCATTTTGAATGGACTATTAAAATTCTTTTATTTGACTAATATATTTATTTTAGGGAGAGCCTGGCATTCCAGGCCTAAAAGGCGAAAGAGGTTTCGATGGTTTACCTGGTTTGCCCGGGCCCGAAGGAAAATCTGGACCTGCAGGGGAGCCGGGACCTCCCGGGGAAGTTTCCACTCTAATTGACGGCCACTATGGCAGAGTACACGGCCCGAGAGGAGTACCTGGCGTTCCGGGAGTCGTAAGTTTCGCATAAATAAATTGAAAATTTGTAAACCAACAATTATTTTTAGCCAGGTGAACGCGGCTCGCCGGGAGAACAAGGGCCTGAGGGGCCTATGGGCATGCCAGGGTTTCCCGGTAAAGACGGAAATCCTGGAACTTCAGGTGCCTCAGGGCAGAGAGGTCCACCGGGAAATCCAGGTGTGGCAGGGCAACCGGTAAGTAAAAATACGAGGAAATGATGAAATACACAGTATTTTAGTCATCTAATCAGTAACGTCCTCACTGCAGATAAAAATGTGTGTCGGCGTAAGATAAGCGTAAGATACTTTGAAATACCGATTTTATTATGAAACAAAATTTTATTTGGCTAAAGTTTTATACAATATATATTACCACTTAGAAGAACTTGATTTCGTATTACACCGGGAGAGCCGACATAAAACGCCGGAGACAACTTATTAATCACACTTACTATAACATAAAACAAATGTAAAAATGTTCGAAATTTCACATAAATCTAGTACGCAATAATCAAATGATGTAGGTATAAAATCTAATAATAAAAATAATAATATTAATACTAAAATAACACAATCACACACTTATCTATCGTTATAAACTAGTCCAGTCTTATTTTTTACTCAGCACAGGCGACGTTGTCAGTTTTCGAATTAGTGGCCCATCCAACTTACAGTTTAAGCTAATTTTGCTGTATTTTGCATCGGAATATTTCATTCTCACCATGTCATACTTGCAAGTCTTAGCCTTAATGATGTTCTGAGCAAACTCAGAGACTATATCTTTGAAATCCGCGTACTTGTACTTCGTGTAGTAAATCAAAGTGGGACTCCAGGCTTTCATGGGATCTATGCTTTCGTTAATGACGGCGATCGCAAGGCAACAGGCCGCGGCCGCTTGTAGAGAGGGCCTCACGTGGCATAAAGTGTATTCTAGCAGGGCAAGTTCTAAAATGTATTTTGCCAACGAATGCTGTTCCGACTTGACCAAACCCACTTTGCTGTAGCGCCTCAGGAAGTATATGGACAATGGCCAGCCCATGCGGAAATCGAGACATTTGACAATTTTCAGCTCCATTTGTATGATCTGTTGGCTGGTGAAGGCGCCATCGCATATATAGACGAAGTCGCTAAGGGAGGGCATGTAAATTTCCTCGTATTTGGCAGAGAGCAAGAGGGCGGCAACACCAACTAATTGCAAGTTGCTGCGATCCACCGATTTGTTTGCCTGGAAAAACCTCAATTATTATTTTCAAATTAATAAAATTCATAAGGTTATCCTTAGACCTATTATATTAGGTCTATTATGCTCTATTATGGTATGTCCCCCTTACCTCAGCAAAGAGGTCAGTACAGTGAGAGGACTTAATATATATATTTTTTTGTTATTTACTTGTGAAGATAACATGGATTCTAAAATGGGTGATATTGAGTGTTCCATTTAAAATTTTAAAAAATTCAGCCACAGAATGGGTATATTTTGCAATAGGCAAAGGAAATATTTTTTCTTGGTAGTGTGCTGAAAAGTGTACTTTATTGCTTTGATTTGGCAATGCAACAGCTTTACATTTTCACAAATGGAGGAGACAACAGAATTACTCAAGAAATAGATATTTTCTCACAAAAGATTTGAGAGAAGCTTTAGGAATAACTTAGGAAGGAAAAGTTTTAGGAATGAAGATTACCAGAAAAGATGAGAATAAAATTAAATTTCAGCAAATAGGATGTATAGAGAAATTACTTAGAAGCTTTAATATGACCAACTGTAATGGAAAGAGCACACCCATAGAAAAAGAAGTACCTAAAATAATCGACATGCCTTATAGGCAATTAATAGGACAGCCATATTGATTCACAATGAACTGAATATGAAGTTAAAAAAAGGGTATATACTAAGTAATAAAGGAAAAAGGATTAGTCTACACCAGAAGTGAAGGGGCAACATGCATGGAATCGTTTACAGAGCTGATTGGGCAAGAAACACAAGTGATTGAATAAATATTAGTGGTTGTTTCAGACACTAAGTCAGAGTTTTTGCAGATGCAGTTGTCAAACTTAAATTAATAGATGATAGTAATTAAATTAATTAATATACCTGTAAAAACCGATCCAGTATGGAAACACATAGATGCAAGGTGTCCAGTTCCAAATTAAAATTCCTATGAGCGTCTACCAACCAGCTGACCAGTGTAAATCTCATCTTTGGATTGACTTTCATGTTTTCCATGAACTTTTCCCTTATAGGGTACTTGACTTCTATGCGTTGCAAATAAGTTAAAATGTCATGAATGTATTCTGTGACCATTTGAGGATCATCTTTGGTGCCTTCATCAGGATCATAAACACCAGGCGGTTTGGACGTGGCTAATGCTGATGTTGTTGAGTCTAATTTTTGTTTAGTGGGAACTTGGGAGATTTGCTTTAATAAACTTTCTTGTCGAACAGGTTTCCTGCCATTGTCTTTGTTGTTGTCCTGAATAAATGTTTGAATTTCCATATTTAAAGTTGTATACCTAATTGTGACTGCTCTCACCTTCTTTACTACCAGCACTTTTTTTACTGCCACATTCTGTCGTAGCGCGACTCCTACTGGAGGTGCCATAACATCTTTTTTGGCAATTTCATGTTTGGGAAGATGTAATGTATTTAGGCGATCTCCTAATGCCCTTTTATTGGGTTGAACTGGTGCTTCAACCAGTACTTTTCTCCCAATTCTGGAGCTTATTGAATTTTCTTGATCGTTTAGTTCGGCCATGCGAGACATGATGTTTTTATCTTTAATAAGGCGTCCTTACGAATTGTTCCCTATGATAAAGTGAAGTCTACGGTCAGTATTACCGAATCAAAACAAAGATCTTGTTCAAAATGCTGCAGTACATAACAAAATTTATCTCCTAGTAATTCTGTAGAATAACATACAGACAGACAATTTAAAGCACATGGATACCCACAGTAGATATCTGTACGAATAGAATCTTTAAATAAGAAATTCTAATTTGTTTTTTTTGCGAAAATATCCATAAATAACTCATTTTTTTTTGCTGGTGTTCCTCTTAATTCTATGCCTGAAAGACAAGAAAATATTTGTAAACTTACCTTATATGAGTCTACACTATGAACTGTTAATAAAATATCGTATATCTCACCAAAAAATACCTTTTTTGGATGTCAAATCACTAATAAACAGTACTCAACCTTTCAACTTTTCTCTATGGCTGCTTTGAGAAATTGAAAAACGGTTATTTTATTATTTGAATTATTACCCTCACTCCGCTCAGAGATCGTGGTGCAATTGGCCCGTATTTGACAATATTGACAGCATATTTGGATTGGTAGTTTGCCCGACTGCACGCAGATTTTCATTACATCTCCTTCTATCCTCCATTATTCTTCTGCTGAAGAACTAGGAAGCAACATTACATGTCCATAGAGACCCATTCCGAACTGATTTATAGCGGTTCATTCAAAAATATGTATACACTGTCCAACACAACAAATCTATTGTTATTCGATGGTTTGGGTTTGATTTGGTTTTTTACTTTTTTTGCTACAGGGAAGAAGCGTCTCGGAAAGCGAAATTCGAGAAATATGTGTGGCTGTTTTAAGAGGTAAGATTATTTCATTCAAGTAAAGTAATAACTATTTATATACCTAATTTGAAAAAGTACCATACAAACAAAAATAGTAGACAAGGATAATTCTGCAGGACGAGCTCAGCGAGTTACACAAAATATTGATTTCCTAACACGTTTCATACGGGATTTTTTCTAATTTAGACTTTGATGTGTGTGTAACGTAATAATACAGTATAAAAACATGTTTTTTTATTTTTCACATTCAGTTACGAAAAGAAAAATTCTTCAGAGTTCTTGATAGAACTTTTCAGCACCAGTTGTAAAAAATCATTTTTTGTAACCGGTTGCGAAAAATTACGTTATTACTACCCACTTTATTACCCATCATTATTTTCGTAGACGAATTGGCTGATTTATCAGAAGTTCTTACTGGACCTCCAGGGCCACCAGGGTCTTTCGCTCCTGGCAAACCAGGACCACCAGGAATCCCTGGCCCTTCAGGTAGGATTTATTCTATTAAATAGTCATCGTTTACTGGGCTCCATATTAGAATTACATATACATATTTGTAATAGGAAATCCAGGGCCTCCAGGTCTGCCAGGGGAGCGGGGTTTTATGGGTCTCTCTGGAGCAATTGGACTTCCAGGTCCTGCCGGGACACCGGGTGAGAAGGGAGAAAAGGGGGATCGAGGAATAGAAGGGATTGGAATCGAAGGGCCTGTAGGACCTAGAGGGTCTCCAGGTAAATACAAGGATGTTTATGATAATAATAACAAAAACAAATATTTGATATCTATTATAAGAAAAATTGGCATCTGAATTCGATTGTTTTTCTAATAGAAAATTTAAATAGAAGCGTTTTTACAATATCAAATTTAAAAAAAAATTAATAGGTCCCTCAGGAAGTCCAGGCGAAGGTTTGCCTGGAAGACCTGGGGAGAGAGGGGAGCCAGGAAGATCTGGTAAATTTTTCTTTTTTTTCAATTGCACACTAATTGGACTAAAATCTAAATATTCAGGAACTCCTGGTCATCAGGGTGTACCAGGTCCTCGAGGACCTCCAGGTTATTGTGAGTATTGCAATGGTTATGCTTCAGACTATCAACAAGTTTATGCCGCCTATGTAGCAGCCAGGAACGCCGGAAATAACAAAGGACCATGAATAAATAGTTTTTTAAGTTTTAGAAATTAAACGTACTCCCGAAAATATTTTCACAGTAATTTTTGTTAGATTAGATATTATCAATGTAAAAAAAGTTAAGTAAATAAATATTAAAATGTCCATCAATGTTTTTGTTTTCGCATGTATGAGCAGTGTTAAGTCGTGTATGTTGGGTTGCTGAGTGATAGGAAAGTTAATTGTGGCTATTTGACATTAGACATTATGGACATTGACGAAAAATATATAGTTCAGAAAATGGCGGAGGGTCAGTTTTTCCGATTTTAAAATCAGTAAATATTTAAAATTTGTGCATGAAGTGGGTGTTTTATTAACCTAATTTAAAGTGTAGAAAACGGCTTCAGGTAGGATTTGTACGGTTTCATTTATTAATTTTGGATTAATAGTTACCTAACGCGCAAACACCGATTTCGATAGATCCCCTAGATTTAAAAGAGCCCTCACAGATATTATTGTTTTCTATTGCGAATTATTGAAGAAAAATCAGTTTCAAGTACAATAAATAGCAGGAGAATGTTTTAGCATGATGCAAAGCCAAGAAGGGCTACCTGGATCCTCAGATCATCGACTTGCCCTTATACATGAAATGAGTGCCCATAACTTTGACCTTATTAGATTTGCATCTTACAGAACAGCTACAAAGCTCAGATTCATACAGAAAAAAGTCAGCTGTAAGTATCTAAGTACTTTATCAATTAATTTTATCAATGGTCATAGACTTAATTGAATTATAACATTACTATTATCACCATGGATAAGATAAACAAATTTAACTAATAGGGTTTTTGACTTACTGCTTTTATTGTGATCTGGAATATCTCCATAAATTATTTGTGAAATCAGAAATTAGACTTTAATTAATCACACTTGAATGATCAACTTTGAATTAAGGATCAAGCAGGAACTTGAACACAATTGGATGTTGCCAGTAGTACCAAATAAAGACTACCTCATCCATATCTGCTCTTGAAATTAGATTTTAGAGCAATTTTTAGGAAACTCAAAACAAATCTATGAATCCCTCAAGAAATGATTTTGGAATGCTTGTTATTGAAGCCATTAAGTTGAATAAAATAAAGTTATTACAGTACATGCTGTGGACATATGGAATGTAATAGAAGCTTTTCGAGAGCAAGGTTTACATGCCTTGGAACCATCAGCAGAACTTAGTGTAGCCCGACTAGAAACTCTCCTATGTTCATTGTATCACAGCCTAAATAAACGTGCTCCTCCTACTCAACAGGCCCATGTAGATGTCTGCTCAAGCTTGTTACTAAATTGGCTATTGGCTGCATATGCCACAGTGTAAGTTTCGGCTAAATAATAATTAACTAAGTCACATTTATTGATTAATCTGATTCAATAGGGTTCAATTGTCTTTATTTAAAGTTGAATCTTCAATCAACTAGCTTTTTGCATATTATCAGTAGTTTTGCTTATTTTTTTTAGGGATAATGTGGGAAAAATTCGGGTGTTTTCCATTAAAGTTGCTTTAGCCACTTTATGTGCAGGAAAACTGATGGATAAATTACGCTGTAAGTTTGACTTTGTCTTGAATGTGTTCATTGAAGTCACTGGCACAATTTTTTAGACATTTTCTCACAAATATCTGACAGTAATGGCTTATTGATTCAGTGGAGGTTTAATGAGTATCTCCAGGAAGTGCAGGCTCTGCCAGCCGCGGTTTACGAGTCTCCTAGTTTTAGTTACACTGACACATTAGCTGCATCAATATTTAGTCCTGTAAGTTTTAGTTAATGTTGGCAGAGCTCATTGTTCACCAACAATTATTTGTAGAATTCTAAGGTTACTGTAAATGATTTTCTGGACACTATGATGTCTGATCCTGGGCCCCCCTGTTTGGTGTGGCTTCCCTTGATGCACCGCATAGCAAACGTTGAAAATGGTAATTAACCATAATTAAATTAACTATCTTTTCACTAGGATTAACTTCATAGTGGCACATCCAATACAATGTGACTCTTGTCAAAGGGACCATTTTACTGGCTTCCGGTATAGATGTCAGAAATGCCCACACTATACTTTATGCCAGGATTGTTTCTGGAGGGGTCGGGTGTCCAATCCCCACAATTTGGACCATCAAGTTAAAGAATATGCTTCTTATGTAAGTATGTGTGGTGTTTTAGAGGGTTGAGCTCATAGAGTTGCATTTAGTCCCCTAGTAAAACTATAGGGCAGTCTTTGCGGAAGTCATTTAGATGTGTGCCAGACAAACAAAGAAATAACTTGCCAAGATTTCCAGAACAACCTGAGAAAACTTTGAATTTATCACACATTGTGTAAGTAACAAATTTAATTTATGGATTGTTATCGTTATGACTTGTTGGTGCCCTTATTTTCAGTCCTCCTTCTCCCATACCGTCGCACAATGGGTTCCCAGATGGTCAGTTTACTGCAGGGTACGATGGAATGGGAAGTTTAGATAGTCGGTCTACAGCTCGAAGGTAAATGTTCTTTTCTATATAAGGTGTCTCTCTGGGTAGCCGGAAAACACGCCAAAAATTCACTTTATTCTATCTAGAAGTTATTGCTTAATAAGCTATAATTTCTAGATTTTCTCTAAGGTTTTCCAACGATTTTCAAAATGACTGTATTTTTGACATATACAGGTTTTCCTAATAAATTCACCCAGTTACCTGAGAACCACTTTGTAAATTTAAAAATTTTAAAAATAAGTAATTAATCTTTTTGCTTTAGTTTGGACAGCGCTCGAGACGACGAACATAGATTAATCGCGAGGTACGCCGCCAAATTGGCTCAGGAGGCTCGTGGAGGCATGGTAAGATTTGTTCTTGGACAAGGACATTGAGCCGATATAGTTGCTTCACTCTTGTGTTATTTCCGCCTTAATTTCATGTGCTTTATGTCAACTCTTGTTTGCAATTGCTTATTTTAGCCCCGAGGTGCTACATACCGGAAAAACTCTCTATCACCAGATGGATTATTGGTAAGTGATTGTGGCTTGAGCTTGGTGGTGGCAATTGTTATTTAACATTTTTCTTTTAACTTGCTCTTCACTTATTAAATGTATCTCGTTACGATTTAGGTGAATAGAAAGAAAGGAAAATTACCTGATTAGGAATACGTCATATTTGTGGAGCATATTAGAAAATTTGTACAAATTCAGTTGAAATATGAACGGAAATTTTCAAAAAGCGGTATCGGTTTGGAAAATTGGATACTCACGATTATATTAATATGTTGTTTGAACATCCTTCAGTTCCATAACAATAATCGGAAGAAATATCAAAGGTGTATAATTTTAGGGTCGAGTGCCGTCTGAAACGTGTTTGGGAATGGATTCAACAAGAGCGCAAAGGGAATTGATCAATCAATTAGAGGCGAAGAATCGGGAGATTATGAGGGAAATTGCTCGATTAAGGTACTGCTTTCGGATTGTTATAATAATGGAAGCAGCAAGGCTTCTTTTAAAATTTGTACCTTTTTTTGTTTTATAGGCGACAACAGGAACTAGAGTCAGCCCACAGTGCCGATAACCCTGTGTTAATGAGTGAACTGCGCGCGTTGCGAATGCGTAAAGACGAATTGGAAACTCATTTAATTACGCTTCAAGACTCTCGTAGACAACTGATGATTCAACTTGAAGGCTTAATGAAAATGCTGAAGGTATAGCAAATAGTGTTATTAATCAAGTGCTGTCTTCATTCATAATGCAGTAAAGTAACATTAACAGTAGACAGAATGTCCTGGTCGAGTAATAACGTGCATAATATATTACTGGAGGCGACATTTTTACGGTGTAACTTATGGTTGTGTGAAACAAAAAATATCATTTTACACAGTCGTAAATTTCGAATCTTATTTAGAATCATCAATCCTCTCCTCGGAGCACTCCAAACTCCTCGCCGAGAAGCACCAAGTCGCCCCCCTTGCCGCCGGGAGCGACTCCAACCTCGCAACCTAATTCACGGAGTGCTCCGCAAACACCCTTGGGCGTGCCCCCATCTTCTAACGCTTCCATGGTCAACTCTGTACCTCCCATGGTTTCCGAGAGGGAAAGGGATAGACGTGACATTCCTTTGGGTATGGTGCAGCCATTAGGGGGTATAGGTGGGAGGGGTGATGCTTTAGCGGAGAGAAACATGCATAACGACGCATCGTTGATGGGTGTGGGTGGGGATGTAAGGAGCGCATTTGGAGGTGGATCGACTCATGTCAACATAGGTAAATTTCATGTAGCAGTAATTTTATTGTTGAGGTAATTATTTTATGTCTAATGATTAATGATTATAATAATGTGTGACATTGAATTGAAACACCAATTTTCAGGCTTGCTAATATTGAATTGTATGAATTGTATCAATCATTTCAGGGTCCAACGGCAATGGAACTCCGGGATCGGTGGGACGATCCTTAAGGAACGATCTTTTAGTGGCAGCAGATTCTGTGACGAATGCTATGTCAACGTTGGTTAGGGAGCTCAATTCAGGTACGAGTAGGTAGAGTGCGTGTAATTGTCTTTCATTCTTTTAATGTCTTCTATGATTGTTTAATAACCATTAAGAACAGACATTTTCTTTGTATCTGCGTTGTTATTATTTGATTAAGGGCCAAATTATTGAATGATGAAATCTTTGACGGGTTTATAGTTTCCATGGAAACGGAGCAACGCACCAATGGCAAGCCTCAATTTCCAAGATAAAAAGGAACTACGCGTCCCCGCTAAAGTTGGCACAACAATAATTTGGCCCAAAAGCGAGTTAGTAACGATTACTACCGTATTCTTGGTCAAAAATGAAGCTTAGAGAAATTCAAAATGAATGATATTTGTTTAAAAAAAGAATCTAAATTATCCCACGGAAAAGGAATTATCGGCGCGCAAGTGTTAAGTACATGGCATCCATTATTACTATTGGTCTAT
Source organism: Euwallacea similis (assembly GCF_039881205.1). Taxonomy (NCBI): domain Eukaryota; kingdom Metazoa; phylum Arthropoda; class Insecta; order Coleoptera; family Curculionidae; genus Euwallacea; species Euwallacea similis. The sequence continues at coordinate 4,023,473 of NC_089612.1, forward strand.
AAATCTCTTAAAAAAATAAATATTCTCTGTTTCTCGAATATACTCATTAGAGTTTGTGATTTAAATTGCTTTTAAGAATGCATGTATATTTTTTTATATCATTTTTACTATTGTTAAGTTGTGCGTTTTTATTTCCTCTGTAAGAATGTACAGATAAAAGCGTATTTGTTGTCAATTTAGAATACTTCCTTAATGTTGGTAATATTATTTTTATGAATAAACAAAACACCTATTTTGTTAAGTTATGTTTTTCCTACTCCATATTTAATATAAAAAGGTGATTTTAAAAGTTATTGTCGATTAAATAAAAGCGGAAAAGCGCGGAGCTTTTCTCGAAGCATATGTCCCTTTCTAATCCACCTTTATAATTCAACTAAAACGTGAAATGACAAAAAAATTAACGGTCACTTCGTAAAAAATCTGTTAAAACAACTAAAGTTTACCCAATTTACAAGTATGTAACCACACTCGCTTGTGTGTATTGTGACATGCCACTATTTTGTTTATATCCACACAGAAGTTGATCGAGATATCCACTCTATGTAGTTTGTGGTTTTTATTTTCTGTAAAGTAGGTATTGAAAAACGACAACTTTTGATTTAAATTTGTGATTTCTAGGTAAGTTTATTTATCATTTTAGTTTCTGTTTTTTAATTCAACCAAACAACATTTTGCATAGACAACCTCTCTAAAACTGTGGCATGGTAGATTCTGGAATGCCGATGCCTGCATGGAATAATTGTTATATTGCAGCGGCCTGAAACCAATAAGAACGAATTTTTGTTAGTAAGTATAGATCCTTTACTTAATCCATCGTGGATTTATTTATGAAGGAAACATTTCTTTGAAATGTTTAATTTAAATTTAAGTTGCACTCATTAACAAGTAGAGAACACCGCTGACACAACTTACCACCAGTTTTCTTAATTTATATTAAATTTGTTTTGAGTTTTCATGAAGAGGTTGCAATTATATAACCAGGGAAATAATAATTAACCTCCCTTTCTTCCCATCGCGCAGCAAATACATGCTTCTCTTTTTCTCTTTCTTCAGACTTTGAAGACGACGGCGAAGAAGAATCAGACGGAGGATGGCAACAAGAGCTTCAGCGCAGGTACATGCAGGAAGCTAACTTCATCGAAGAGTTGCGCGCCAGGCACCCTCCAAGTCCCCCGGAGGTCAATCAGGGTTACGCGGTAGCGCAAAACTATGTGCACGGACAAAACTTTAAGATGCAAAGCATCCATTATCCAGTGTCGCAGCATGGTGGACAAAATAATGTATTTGAGACCTCTTCGGAGAAGGAAGTACAAGAGTTTTTCGCCCAACAGGTGATCATCAGTTAGACAAGAATAGTCTGCACCATGTGCCGACCAAACCCGCGCTCACGCTTACTGATAAAGAATGCATGCTTTTTGTTAATATTGTACAGTAGAACTTCTTTTGTAGAATTGGTTTTAATATACCTACTTACGTACTTATTTAATCATATTAAACTAGTATTAAGTAGCTGCTTAAGCGATAGTACTACCTACCTGTAATTTGCATGATTACCTTTCGATATTTTGTACTTTGATCATTTTTGTGTTGATACAAGTAATTGGTAGAACGGTGAGTCAAAGTTGAAAGTAACTACAGTTGTTTTCTTTAAACTTTTCACGTGATTTTGGTTAATTATAACGTGTTTTAATCCGAAGTCAAAAGTTAAAAGAAAGCGGCTGATACTGACAAGGAACTGCTCACTTATGATATAAGCTTTTAGTTATTATTGGGAAAGTGGCATTTTCGAAATAATGCATAACTTTTTGTTTATATTACTGAACGGTAGGCCATGAAAGTGTGATTTTGGGGTTTCTTGCTTAGTGTCCTGACGTGCGGATCCTGAGCGTTAGAGTGGCATACTTACCGGTTCTAAATGGTTATAACCAAAAGTGTTCAAGTGAGTGTGGTTTTAACCTTTACCCAGATTACGATATCATTGTTAAGTCCCTCGCTACGTCATCAATTGACATTTTTATAACTGGTAATTGCCCTGCTCCTGAGCTGAGTTATATGTACTTATATTCGCTGCTTCCGCTTCATGTGTAATGCACATTTTTCACCATTTGAACCCCCTATTAATATTTCATGGTAGTTGTATTCTGAGACAGGCTCTAAATCCCATGCTTTAGTTACCCACTAATGACGATTTTTATTGGACACTGACCTAAATTGGACGGAGTATTGTAAGCGGCTTCAAATTAGTGGGCCGCCATTTTTAATTCAAAATGATAGTACTTATAATAGATTTAGCTGTCGTTTAAATGAATAAAACATTTCGGAATTGGAAAATCGTTTGCTTAGTGTACTTCGTCCAGTGACGGCCATCACACATGCACTTTGTACAGGCATTGTATAAACCTGAGTCCTTTTTGTATAAAATACTCTTTATGGCGTTTCGTTCATAAGAATATAGAGACCCATTTTTGTTCCAGTTCTCGAGGCAGGATAATCATCACCGAGGCCAAGACTCACAACAGAACCTCGACCTGCACCAAGACATGAGCGAACACCAAGAAGTTAGGAACAAGGAAACTATCGAATTTGAAGAAGCGTTGAAGCATTGGGTTAATAGATAAGGTAGCAGGTATAAACGTCGGCGTTTCAATACAGTTCCGAAAACTATATGTAAAAAAAAGATAAAAATGGAGTTAGCCTTGGCTGTTTGTGCAAAGAGGCCTCCAGTTGTTTTGAGGCTGACTTATTATTAAAACCCACTTATTCTCATACAGAGAAATATGTATGAATGAAGAAATCGTCATGAAGATTGCATAACACTTTAATTCGTATTATTATGCTTATTATTGAAATATTCTATCTAGTCATGTCTATTTATTGCACATTGCCCCAAACAGGGATTTTATATTAATTTTTCAAAATGCTGACCATACCAGTTCGTTACCAGCTAAAATTAAATGTTCTTCTTGTGAAACGGTAAGTTTTAAGTCCTGCGAGCAAGAACTAACCGGAGCGTGTCTTTTAAGTATTTTTTGCACTCAGTGCAGGATGAGGAGCATCCCAGTCTTACTACGACTTAATGTTAGACATTACTGCTACTCTGACTCGTCTTCCATATATTTATTTACGGTAATTCTGCATGATACTATTACATGCTACCAGGTACGTGACGTTAAAAGTAACCTGTCGGGGACATTATATTAAGGGGCATAATATGCGTTCAGGAGTTGTTATATACACTATATCAGTACTTTAGTATTCGGCCTAATTTAAGGACTAGTCACTAGGTATTAATCGATTCTAATATAAAATTATAATTTACTTAAATCGGCAGCAAAAATACGGTGCGTACTACTATGACGTATATCAGGTAAATAATGTTGTTAGTTCGCATAATATGTAGGTAGTTGTATAATCAGAAGGTTCGGCGTATTATTAATAAGAATATACATTATCATCATATCACCTTTAATCGAAAAGCTTTGTTACTTGTTTTGTTTAGCATATTACAAAAGAGGAGAGTAAGTAGTATTTCCTATAAAGGGTTCTGATTTGTTATGGAATATATCAAGATTCTTCGGGATAAAGCGATTTTACAAAGTCGAAACTGACACTTGTGTAATTTTTTTGAGTTACCCTATACAATTTTAAATAATTTGAAAATGCACAAAACGAAAACTACATCTGGGAGTCCCAGCGACTTTACTAAAACTTCTTTATTTTGAAGACTTGATATACTCTATAATGAATTACAATCTTGTATGTATAGATTATAGTATCAATATCAAAATAGCATACCTTGATATCAAAGAACCAATTAATTCCCTTTCCTTATGCATCTTCATATCTTTTTGGACCAAATAATCCCTAATATACAAGATGTTGCAAATGTTGTCCAGAGTATTTTAGGGCAAATTCTACATAAAAAATGCGATAACGAAATTTCTATAATCACAGATCCGAAAGTGTGTTGTTACTAAAATACAGGTTGTTACAGTTAGAACATAGTTCTCAATGTTTGCTTTATAGCTCTTAGAATTTGTAAATTTAACTTTGGGATGAGCATCACTCTTAAAAATATACACTTACATATATGACATCTCAGCTGCAATTGACCGTATACAAGGTGAAGGATATATTATGCCCAAAAGGGATTATCATTGTATAAATTTTCAGCTCCAACTGAGACAGCGTATCGTGTGTATCTTTAAGAGTGGCACTCACCTCAAATTTCGATTTAGAAACTGATAAGTTGTAAAGCAAAGATTTTACACTCTGAACTTTAGTAATGAACTACTTCCGGATCCTTTTTATGGAAAAATTTTTACCTATTTTTGGAAATAGAGTCTGCTCTAGAATTCTCTGTACCATATCTTACAACCCCCTGGATTTTTACAGTTTTTATAACAATTGTATTAAAACGAGTTAGTTTATTTTCTCTATGAACCTCGTATAAATTTTTCTACTTAGATTTAACTCTCTATCTGAATAAATACAGTGTGAGATACCATCTCACATATCACGTCTCAATCAACCAGCACGGAGTTACCACTGAACTTTAATATTATTATACATTTTTTTAAGTTGGGCCTGTTAGGTTAGCTGCATTGTGCGTTCTTACATTGTAGGATCTCCCATCGTCATCGAGATATTTTTACGATTTACTTATCACAGAAAAAGTCGAATATTGACATTTTGGTGAAACCAAACTGGTAATATTCCCATAGAGAATTATACTCGTCTTGCTCACTGATGATAAAGAAGCCCACAGAGCAAGATAATTTCGACCTTTTTTTAATTTTTGTACAAATCATACCGTTGTGACTCATCCGGTTTATTACCGCGTTTGTAGGTTTCCAGCAATCGCAATATGGTCTAAATTTATGAAAGACGATTCATACGTCTCAATTATGAGACTTTGAATTCAAGATGGAACGATCTACACAAATCATATTCCACACTGTAATTGTACTGTATGCATTTGTTGCTGTAAGTGTAAGATAACTAATTGTAAGTATAATTTATGTAGGTAGGTACGTATAAATGATAGCGAATTGTTTTATATTATTTTTAATTTACTATTTTTTCAAAGTTTAACAGCGATTATTATGTACAAAATTGTCTACTTTGACTGACTAACTCTAGATTAGCCGTCGAATTGTTAAAGTTTTACACATAATATGTTATATATACGATATACTGTAGATTGAAAGCAAACAAAAATAAATGGGTTGTTTTATTTCAAATATGTGTTGTATATGTTAATTTTTATGTGACTCATAAGAGATGTGAAGAAAGTAAATATCCTTCGTATATTCACATGATTTGGCTTCGTTGTAATTACGGAACTAGGGCAGACTGAGGAAAAATTTTAAAATGAGTAACAGGTTCATATTGTATACCACAATGGTAATATATCTAAATCTGGCAAAGATGTCTGGTTCCATGCAAAAAACTACTTGGGAACCGTGGAAATTGTGAAATTCAAATTGGTGCTTAACTAAAGTTGTATCTTTCAAGAATTATTACATTAAATATAATGAAATTGAGATATATATTTTTCAATCTTGGCTCGAATTTTAATTCACGAACGCATAGGTCCGGCCAGATATGTTTCCCGCTTTTTGGAGTCATGGTGACAATTGAAGTTGATAACTCAAAGGTGACAGGCGGCCAAACCGCTCTTTAATCCAACGTTGCCACTTCACAAGTTGTTAAAATATAGATAGCTTGGCCCGATCTCAGTCGATCCCCGATTGCGATTGTGCAGTGTTGTCATGCATTCTAATTTTATCCACCATTATAATTTTAATTTTGTGTGTTGAATCTTTGACTCGAGGCCGAGGCAAAGCTATCAATGGTTTAATTTCGGCTATTTGAGTATTACGATATTTACTTTAAGTTTTAGTCAGCGCTCTCTGTCTGGAAATGTATGTTTGCGTAATATGCAGTTTTTTGTTAAACATAAAAAGCATCACTTTTCGGCAAATGTCGGATATCCAGCAGGTCCTGGAAACCCGCATGACAAGTTTTATTTGTCACCTCTTCCTTATTCAGCGTGACACATTTTTCTAAAGGAAATTATTTCAATAATTTTTTTTTTGAGAAAATCCTATAAGTGACTATCCAAAGCAAAAGAAACCGGAAGCCTGTTGGAAAATTTGCGGTAAACTTCAAATTGCCCGCCTTTTGTAGTATCGATCGGTCGGTTGGTTTCGCAACGTCGCACGTTCATTCCGTTTTCGTTTCTTTTAAGATCGAGACGTCCATTAAATTCTTTGTGGCTCTTGTGAGGTGCTTTTTATAAAACAGTAAAAACGTAAGTATTTAACTCTGAATTTGTTTTAAATGTAGATTCGACGAAGAGATAAGCTGCTTAAGAACATTTTGCTTGTCATAAAAATTGTAAATCAGACCCTTTTACTATAGAAATCTGAGTCGGAAGTTTTTACTAATGGTGGACATCCTCGATGAAAAGCCAACCATGAGGACAATTCGATTTTTTCATAAAAAAGTAATGTTGCTTCTGTTCGAATACTCCCTTCTCTTTGCCATTGAAAAGATGTTAAGTGTAATTTTAGAAATAACATAAAGCTCTTGTCGGAATCGAGTCCAAACCCCAGAAAAAAATTCGAAATTTTGATGTTAAAAATATGCTACTCCTTGTGTGTCGTTGACCCGCTTTGTGTCCTTTGTCCCGTTACGTTATCTGCGAAAAATTAACGACATTTCTTTTTCGGAGGAATCGCACAATGGGTTTTCCTTCAAAATGGCTCTCTTATGCCATATTTTCTATTGTATTTTTCGATTAAATAGGTGACCTTGCAACGTGCGCTTTCGTTTTGAAATGGGGACAAGCGATTAATACGATTTCGTTTCACAAAATCCGTTTTTTCTTTATCTACTTTGCAGGAATTTATGTTGGAGCCCTCCCTGTTCTTTGCAAGTACTCTTGTAGATCTAGAAGTAAATCCTTTTTCGACATTCTTGAGGTATGATTGAGTTTCAGGACCTAGAGTGTGTCTCTTTCCCCTGCTCAAATAGAAGTTGTGGGTCACTGTAACACCAAGTGTATCAGAATTTTTCATGCATTTTTAAAAGTTTATTAAAAGGTCTGATGCTTTATTTATAATAATTATAATAATAATAATATTTATTGTGCATATACATATGTGTGTATATAGAGTGGTAGTCATTGAAATAGCCAGAATAATGAAATACATCATTTGGTAAATAAAGTTTTAATGCTGCATTTCATTTGTGAAATAACTCTATATTATAAGTATATAATAAAGAAGGAAAGTATTAATAACATGACTTAAAAAAATTGAATTAACATAACAATTAACAAATAACTACAAAAAAGAAACATTAATAGTTGGCCACAAAAGTAGAGTCAATGGATATGAAGTCATAATATAATACTATTAGACAATGAGAAAATTATGAAATAATACACTTTTAATTTTAATACTTAGTTTTTTGGCATTTGTGTTTTATGACTTTGGCTCACCTTCTGGACATAGACTTTACAGTTCTTTTACATAATTTTAATGGTATTGCTTCCCTTTCTGCTTTAATAACTTGTCAAAGTTCTTGCTTGTTTTCAGTTATATATTTACCAACTGCTTTCTTGAGGTAGATCCATAAGCTAATAATGGGATTGAGGTTTAGTCACAACAATAAATTAATTTTAATGACATTAAGAATAGTTTTGCTTTTTTGAGGTCTGTGCTTAGGATCATTGTCCTGTTGGTACTTCCATACTAGTGGCATACAAACCTTTTCAAAAACCACCATGATGTCTTGACGAATGTGAACATACTCATTTTAGTTCATGTTTTCCTTTCCAATAAATTGATCCTACACCATACCATGAAAAAATTCTTCCATAATTTTATATAACTTCCTTCATGTTTAACAGTTTTAATGGTGTGTTTGTGTAATAATTCCTGGTTGGGTAGTCTTCGAAGATATCTCCTACCTTCAGGACCTACTAAATTTATTTTTGGTACTTCACTCTATATACATGAATATTGCTTCATTTTTTGATTCTCTGTTCCCCATTGCAATTTAAATGGTCTTGGGTAAAGTTTAAAACGGTGTTTTATATTGAATGAAAACAAAGGAACTTTTCTGATTGTTCTACCGTGTAAGTTATTTTCTTGAAGTCTTCTCCAGATTATTCTTGAACTTATTTCTAAGCTCACTTTAATTTTAATTTCGGCAAACGATTTAAATGAATGATTTTTTGAAATACGGGCAACCTGCCCATCAGTATAAGGTATTGTTTTTTTTCTTGCTCCCCGGTTCTCGCAGGCCGGTTGTATTTTTAGTGCATTTTAAATCATTTTTTTTAACGACCAACGATTATTGTAATTTCCCTTTGAGATTTTGCAATATTAAAATTGTCATTCTTTCAGTCGCCGTAATGTGGATGTCACGGTCCATTTATACCAAAATGATGTTTAGTACTTCACCAAAGAAACAAATCGCGCTGATAAAATTACAAACATGGAAAAATAACATTTATTTTTTTCAACAACTTACATTTTTTATTGTGCTTAATTATGACCTTTTTTTTGCTCATGTCTTAAACAGTTTTCATTAAACATGCGTATAAATTATCTGGAGGCGTAGTAAAATGTTTTTATAAAGACAACGTTGAATTTTAACAAACGTATCAACTGGCTCCATTTCAATGGCCACCATTCTGTAAATAAATACACAAGGGGTTTGCATACATTTGCAGAAGCTTTCATACTACTCGGTTTTCAAGCTTGATAAATTTAAAGATCATATAAGTTCTTAAGAGAGAACTATTGTTAAGGTACACTTTCAAACTTCTCCTAAAGCAGTTGACAATTTGAAAATAAGCATATCAATTTAGAACACTAATTGCCCTATGAAGCATTTTTTAAAATCAGCTCGAAGGATGCTGGGCAATATCATCAAACTGTACAAAATTTCTCAATTTGAGACAATAGAAATTCATTCTAGTTTTAAGGTAACCTTGGAATGGAAGTTTAGTTATAAATATTTTCTGTATAATAATGGAAATTTTAGTTTGATTCAAAGATTTAATTTTACAATTTCATTGTCTCTATATGCAGGGTTATTTTGCAAGTTTTTGTTTACAAAATTTCAAACCAATTTGCCATCTTGGGAGAAAACCCATATAACAATGGTGTGTCGTCTGCGTACAGATGGATCTAGTAAAACTTGGTACACTGTAGTGATAAAATTAATTGCATTCTTTAGATCTTTTTCTATTGCTTGACTGTGATTTGATTGGGCGCAACATTTGTAGTCGAATATAGGTAGATATATCAACATTGACTCTTTAACATTTCTGGAAATAAACTCGTTCTTCTTTGCTCATGTTTCACGCCTGTCGATAAATTAGCAAATCCTCAGAGGAAATAAGTACTTAGTATGGACAGTTTTAATTAGTAATGATCCAATTCAAATGAATATGATATATATTTCCTTTACAAAGTAGCTACGTTGTTGTAAGTTTGTTGTCATAATTTTACCATTCTGGAATGGATAATGGAAAGACTCTCCAGTTAATCAAGTATTACATCCTCATCTGAATTCGACATTGTAATAAACTAAGAAGAAACTATCAATGATTGTAAAATTTCACCTTGATTTATGTTCTTAAAATGCCAGCAACAAACAAACAAGTTAATGCGAATTCATTTTTTTTGGGACGCGATCCCGGGTATAAAAAATCTTGTCGGTAAGACGGTACTGAAATCCGTACTACCAGCCTGTGTGGGATATCAGCCACAAAAAACCCTGTGTTTGCAAAGAATTCTGAGTGTTTTATCCCATTTTTGGTGTTTGACATTAGATAACAGAGTCAAATGCGATTATCGCTTTTTTATTCTGTCATCGCTCTAGGCTTTTTTCGTGCCTTTCTCGGGAGGTGAGTCGAAGTCGCCCCCGGATCTTTGGCCTGAGTCACCCCGCCGACAGAGGGTTCTTCCGCCCTCTTCTACGAATTCGTTCTTTTTATTCGCTCTAATTTAAATGCGCCTAACCAAATCATAGGTGGGGTTGCCACTTTTCGTGACTGGCGCTTCGTTTGATAGAAAAAAATGATGACAAACTTGAGAAAGATGTGTAATACATAATAACATTTTGTTTCAGAAATTTTTGTATGAGTCAAAAGGTAGAAAAACCAGTCCTATCGGGTCAACGCATCAAGACCAGAAAAAGAGGTAAGTCATACTACCATTTGAAAAGTTCCAATTAAAATTCGTAAACCATATCAGAGTTCCCAAATATTTTTACAGTAAATACCTGACACCATTCTCCTTGTGTGTACTTTTTGCATTACTAGACCAATTCATTTAATTCCTTTATGGCAACCTGTTTTTTCTCAGAATTTTTTCTATGCTGAAGTGTGATTCACACTACCAGTGATAAAGGAAGATAAAGCTATTGTAGCAATATTGCTTCAATTTATTGTTAATTTTTATTATCTTTTCAAGCTTGATGTGAATTGAAATTTGTTTATAGAAACTTGAATATTGAAGTTAAGAAAACCTATTAACACACTTCAATGCAACGGGCCGCCAAACTATTAAAAATGTGTTTTATAAGTTTATTCTGTTTTCTTTTTTACTTTTACTGTATACCCAAAATAATCAGGTGTGGGATAAATTTCTGACAGATTCTATAAACAAAAAAATTGGATAGTGGTTCTCCGTTTATGCTTCCCAATTTTCAGATGAAAAAGAGAGGTATGATCCAATTGGGTTTAGGGATGCAATAATCTCTGGACTTGATAAATGCGCTAACGATTTCGAAGCAATATCGCGATACTTGGACGGGGCAGGAAACAAACTCGATTATCGTCGCTATGGAGAGTGTCTCTTCGATATCCTCATTGCCGGTGGTATCCTGGGTGAGTATTTCTCCATTATTTATCTATACATATTTAAAGCGTACTCAATTTCCTCCATTTGTGTGTGGTTAGTATTTTTACATGCATTATCTCACATGGCTGAGAGGAAAACGGAACGAAGTAACCTGTTTTTACAGTTAAGTTTGCGTGCGCAAGATTTGTTCCAACGACATCGACATTGTTGGTAATTAATTTATTGCTGTCAGCTTTGCGAGGTGATGACGTGTATCTGAAACCGGTATAGATTAAGGCGTGCTTGATTCATTTATTTTTATACTTAATCTGCGGTTGTTGGTTGTCACCTGTAAGTTCGTCACTAGAAATGAAAAATGTAATAATCAATTCCTTGAGGTCAGATGATGGTATATATGTGTACTGGTATTATTAATGCAAAATTAAAATATTTACTTTAATCACATAGGTAATTTTAATTTATGCGTTTTAGAAACAGATCTCTCTCTTACCTGTTCAACTCATAGCGCCCTGAGTTATTTGCTTATTGTGTGTGACCCAAACGGTTAGAGGTTGTAAATTGTCTGTCTTCATAGGTTGTATATTTTCGATTCTTGTCGGTATTTAACTGTTAGTATACAACGTTTATTAAATTACTACACTTCATGGTTATTAGCCTCTAAGGTTTCAATTTATAACAACCTTATAAATAAAATAGCAAAGTTTAAATTATAGAAAAAAAATAATAGAACGAACGAAAATCAATCGATGTACATATTCAGCAATCCAACTATACATATTCAAGAACGTTGTCATTGTACAACTTTTATTATTATTTTTTAGTACCGGGGGGTACTCTATCCCAGGAAGGCGATGGCCCACCAAAGACGGACGCCTGTATTTTTAACGCCTCGGACGAGATCAATATGGAAGAAATGAAGAACTGGGAACAGGTGTTTATAAAGCTTATGCGACGCTACAAATATCTTGAGAAAATTTTTCAAGTAAGTAGGTAGCGTTCCTACGTTTTAAGGCAAATACTATTACGTCATCGTTTTATTAGCATATAGTTAAAAGGGAGGGAGACTGATTGATAAGTTTATTTTTTCCGTCTCAGTTTACTGAATTATTGAGGGGTAGCATTTATCATAATTACTTGTTGAAACGTCGTTGACATAGATTAAGTGTAACGTGAGTATTGCACACTTATGACCCGGTGTTTTTTTTTCAGGATGAAATAAAGAAGATCTTGATGTTTGTAAAGTATTTCAAAGAGACTGATCGTAAAAAGCTGGCTGCTATGCTGGCTCTATGGATATCGAATGGGAGCGTTCCGTTCGCCGCGGTGCTCGTCCTCAACAATTCTCATCTCGTTAAGGATCATTTGGCCCTTGACTTCCTTATCAACATATTTAAGTATTGGCGCACGGAAAAGGGCGCCAACTCGCTCAGCTCGGCTGTCCGTAAGGCCAATTTGGAGCAACATTTTTCCACGTTCATACCAGACACAAAACAGTCACAGGTGAGTGGATACGGAATTTACAGCTTGCAAAAGAAAACCAACGAATCCACAGTTTCATTAAAAGTTTACACCTCTTTTAATCGGATCTATATCGTTGGGAAAACAATCGACAACAGTACTGGCGATTGTCGAAGTCCGTTTGACAATCGTTATCGATAATTGTGACATTTTACTTTTTTCGTTATAATTTTGCATATTTAGGCAAATCACACGCAAGTACGAAATGGTTTGTTTGATGACAGCACTTAAATTGTGATATTTTTAAGACAGTTTGTCACGACGGATAAACTGATGTGTATGACAACTTCCGCTGTAGTACATGAAAGGAAACCACTACTAAAGAAACAATGAAAATAATATCTTTTGTCAAATAAATTGGATTCTTTTTAATTGCAACAAAGTTGGCTGTAACGCTACTTGAATCGATATTGATCTAAAGATTAATTTTAAGTACATCTTTGATTGATGGAAGTACATAACTGTAATATTTTTACTCCATCATTTTTTTGATAGCTGTCAATAAATAACTTTGTATTTATGAGTAATGGAAAGCAATTTTATCATATCAAAGATGCGCAATTTTATTTTTTTTGCTTTTAGGTATACTTCAGGAATGCTTTCCAAGACAATGGGCTCGATGAGATCCTCAAACTCTACGAGGATCAACACCAGCAAGCCGCCAAAAAAGAGCTGCAGACGTTGCTGGCTGACGCCCTTAGTGAGGGAAAACAATTACGCGAAGTGATCGCAGAAGTGAAGGAGATCGCACAACGTGATAACATTCAAGAACACGAGACGGTTTGCATCATCTGGTCGACCGTCATGGACATCTCCGAATGGTCGAAAAAGGAGGAACTGGTCACCGATCAAGCGGTGCGTCACCTCAAATTGTACACGACGCTGTTCTCTGCGTTCTCTCAGGGTGCTCGCGCCGAACTTTCACTGTTGCTCAAAGTGCAGGACTACTGCTACTCCAACATGACGTTCATGCGCGCTTTCCAGAAGATCATCATGTTATTTTACAAGACGGACGTCATCTCCGAACAGACGATACTAAAGTGGTACCGACAGGACTACAATGTCAAGGGGAAAATGATGTTTGTTGACCAGATGAAGCAGTTCGTCGAGTGGCTCCAGAACGCCGAGGAGGAAAGCGATTCCGAGGCTGAGAGCGATTAAATGTGAGCCAGATTCATTTGTTTTCTTTTTCTCTCTTCCGTTTATGCCTTTAATAATCATATCAGGCACTGTAATACCTTTAAGCGTCAGACTTATTTTTTATTTTTCAGATTTTCGATGCATAACGAGGCAGAAACCCAGTGCCACCGATACGACCTACTATACAGATTCGACGAAGACACAGAAGAACGGTAACATTTTTTCCAATGTATATACTATCCTTCTACCATTTCTAACTATTTTAAATATAATATAATAATATGCATATAAACGATAATTTTGTATAAAGTTCTTATCTGGTGCCTTAGTATGTTGGTTGGTGCCCTGCAGGCAAATAGGTCCACACGGATAGAAATTCGACGACTTTTTCTGTTAAAAAAAGTGGCGGATTCGAGTAAATTCTTTTCACCAAATCCCGCTCGTGCATCGGAAAAAATGCTATTTGTACGTTAACGCAATACCAAATTAGTCTGCAAATCCTGATCACAAAACTACAAACCGATATTGTAAATTAGATGAAAACTGAGAACATTTAACAATGTAAACTGGATGATTTATTGTCAATTTTTTCAAAATAATTCGAATGTGGAAAATTTCAAGACGGATGTGTTTCTTTCAGTTATGTGTTATTTTGTACTATTATTATACAATAAATATTTTTACAGTTGGACTGTTTCATGTTTTTTTCCCATTCCTTAACATGCCCTGAAGAACTTCCGTTTAAGGTAATGTGAATAGTAACATTACAAAACCATTTACAATAAAAATATGTAGATAGACACATAGAAATGAATTAACTATCCATTATCTTGTGAATATAATAAGTGTTTGTTTTGGGACGTTGTTAAAGCTAAAGTGTAAAAAAAATTTCTTTAAAAATATCATATATTTAAATATTTAGTTCGTCTTTATGCCACCATAGATTGTTAAGGAAATTAGGATAAAAAATACGTGTGCTTGAATATTAAACTAAAAGATAAAAATAGATTCAAGCTCCAAGATGGAAAGAATTACAGAAAACTTCGAGGAAAAGATGCAAATGAGGGTGGAGCGTAAAACTTAATGTGTTGTCTTGTCACAAGAATATAAATTTGAGAATTTGCCAATGAATTGCCGGCGGTGCAAATATTCCGGTATTTTTCTGCCATATTCCTATTTAGTAATAACCATTAACAGAAAGCAATTTTAAAGCATACTTAAAGTTACGAGACTCCTGTGGTAAGAAATGATCTTTTATTTCTCTTGAACAATTAAATTGATCGAAAGTTGCCGGATTGGGAGGAAACTGCCTGTTCTCGGAGGTGTCTTACCAGGAGCAGCTACTGCAGGGTGGTGCAAGTTTTGTATTGTGATTGGAATTGGCACGTTCGATTTGTATTAATTTCACTTCAAATCTATTTTCGTCAGTGTTACTGTATACTTAAATATTTATATAAATATGCAAACTTGGGAGTGTTTGTTTTTCGTTGGTGTTGGCCATTCAATATTAAGTTTGTTTACCTCCTTATCTGAAAATCGAACCAAAAACGAAGGTAAATGAGCAAAAAAAAAACATATCTTTACAGGGAGCTTTATTTTTATTTTCCGTTTACTGATTTGTTATAACGTCGAGCTTGCTTCACTTTTTAATTCCTTATTCCCAAGTCTTAATTGTTAACTCGTAATTCATAAGGTGGTCTATACATATAAACACCTAATTCTTAACAATTTTATATTGCCAACTGGCTAATTGGCAGGTTTTTAAAAATTACTTTTTGATATTACCTTCCAAGAAGAGATCTACAAGTAGTTTATGTTTATTACATCTAAAATATGAATTGACTTTCTTCTGCGTGCACGTCTGCCCGTCCTCCGTATATGCAACTATGACCTTATTTCTAAGAGTTAAAAATTGGGAACTTTTTATGTTATGCATTAGCGACAACGACTATGAGTTGCGAATTAGGAAGTCGGATAACCTGCGTCATTAAGTAATATGTTTTTAACTCGTTAAGGATTAACAATTAAGAAGTTAGACAGATCCGACCTAACAAAATCTTTTAATGTATACAAAATTGTTTATTAATCGTCCTCTAAAATGTATAATTTTTCTTAATGCATGATTTTGAGCATCGCCTCAAAACGATTTGTGATTGGTTTGATACTAGGTTACTGTGCTGAATGTAGCCAATTACGATTGTCATTCTTGACACGTTATCGGTTATTTGTGGAAGATTAAGTTTTGGATTTTCAATCCCGCACTCAAACGTAAATTCATTTGAAGTAAACAGAATCTCTTTTAAATTTCACGTAGAAATGTTGTATTTTTGTTTTTCTTTCTATCCAGTTGTTGGAACTCGATTAGAACACAAAATTAAAATCGGTTAAATTGGACAAAAGTTGCCATTTTTGGAGACTTAACATAGCGTAAATGGCGTTGCTTAACCCGTTTTGTTTTCCATGTTTTAACAAAAAATATAAAATTGGTCAAAATAATTTATAATCTAAAAGATTTTTATCACAAAAAGTTTAATTTTTTTCATATACTTTTTTAATGTATTTTTCTATAGTTTTCCCATAAATATCTCGTACCTTGATTTGAAAGATGGTTTAATTGCCATGGTTTACGTTCGCTATTTCTCGCTATGTAAACCTTAACAGTTTCTAAATTTCATAGTATATTAAGATTCGAAAATGTTATATTTCATTTGGTTTACGAAATGTTGAGGAAAAGTTAAAATTTGTTAAACCGATTTTTAATAGCGTTTTTAAATCACATTTTTATTAATATACACTAGTATTAATACATTTTCTCTTTTTGTCGTTTTGTTTCTGAGATATAGGCTCTCTCTATAATTGTTTTAAATATGGACCTGATATTTTTTAGTTGTATTTTGAAAGTACTTTTTATTCCTAATTCTGATGAATGTTTTTTTCAAATACTTTATTTTAGTTATACATTTTTTTATAGAAGAAGTATTAATTTATTTAATCCTCATTAGAAGAATATTTTTTATATGTGTGTGAATGTGGTTTTAGTTTTAACGAAGTTTTCAGTTTTTCCTCTGAAGCAGTCTAAGCATAAACTAACAAGGGCTTTTATCTCAGTATTATACTTACAGACCACTTCTAATCACTTTGATATACAGTGACCGTCGCGAGAAACGACATCGGTTATAACAAGTCGCAAATAGCGACGGAAATTCAAACGTTTGGTTGAATTTGCATTTACTCCCTTGTAAAAAAGTTTGCCTGTTATGAAGTCGCTTTTAACGTTCGCATAAAAGGACATTTTTAGTGGTTTGCTAGCCAGATATAACGTCGCTACGGGATATAAAGGGTCCGCCAAAATAAACGCAGAAAAGTAAAAATAAATTAAAAATGCAAATAATATCGATTCAATCCAATTTATTGTTTTATTTTGAACATTGATCTATATCATTTATGTATGAAAAATAATACCACTCAAATGTTGACCACGGCTTGTTTTACAAATGTCAATACGATAATCGAAATTTTCGATGACATTTTCCAACGTGGTCGCTTCGATTGCATTTATCTCGGCAATAATATTGTTTTTAAGATCTTGAATGGTAACTGGATGACTGACGTGCACTTTACTTTTCAAAAATCTCCACAAAAATAGTCGAAAGGTGTCAAATCGTCTGAACGAACGGGCCAAGACATATTTCCATTTCGCGAAATTACACGTTCACTAAATTTCGACTGCAACAATTCAATGTTTGCACGCGTTTTGTGGTATGTCGCACCATCTTGTTGAAATTAAAGGTCTTTTATATCGATACGATTAATTTTCGGAAAAGAATAATCACTTATCGTGGCACGGTATCAGTCAGAATTCACAATAACTGCATTTTCATCATTATTTTCAAAGAAATAAGGACCAATGATTCCTTTCGATCACAATCCACACCCAACAGTTACTTTAGGAGGATGCATCGGTTGTTCTCGGTATTCTCTAGGATTCTCATTGGCCCAAATGCGACAATTTTGCTTATTTACCGTCCCATTTAACGTGAAATACGCTTCTTCGTTAAAGATGATTTTCGATGAAAAAGCGGCATCACGCACGATGTTCAGTGAGTCAATTCCAGAAAACACGATGGGTAAAATGATCTGCTGGCTTGAGTTTTTGTGTTAATTGAATATTGTATGCATGTAAACTGAAATTTTTATGCATAATACGGCGTAAACTGATGAATGAAATGCCCAATTTTTGTGATCGACGAGTTACACTCAATTTTGGATTCTCCTTGACATTTTCTGTCACGGCAGCGATATTTTCTGGTGTACGAACACTTTTTCGTCTACCAGTCTTTGGCAAATAACTAATCGAAGTAGTTGACTTAAATTTGTGCACTAAACGATCGATTGTGTTTTGATTTGGACGGTTATGCCGACAGAGAAAATCACGTATTGTGAGAAACGTATTTTTTATTTTTACACCATTTTTATAGTGCTCTTGAATAACTTTAATTTGTTGTTTAATCATATACGACTCCTGCTATAGCTATAAATTGCAAACATTTAGCTACCAAAGTGACATATAGTTGATAGACAAACAAAAGAGCGTCACTGTCAAATTGATGTTTACTTTCCTGCACCACATAGTAATTGTAGTATAAAATCGGTCCTACCCCTATTCTTTAAAAAGTCATTCAAAGAGTGACCGACATTTTTTAAAAAGCAATGCTTTCAGCGCCTTTACAGACAAATCCCAGAAAATTTGTTTTTAATATACATGTTTGACACATCTATGTATGGTTGTGGCTTTTCTGCGTTTTGTATGTAAAGCTGCTAAAACACCGTTTTTTTTATCAGTTTTGGTCTTTTTTTGCGGAATTTTTAATTGAATGTTAGCAGTGTCGACTTTATATTGCAATTACTATAAATATACAAAAAATCAATTTCTTTGAGCCATTTATCGACAATAAAAAGTTTTGTTGATTTAAGCTATAGAATCTGAGTTTCTTCTATCGATGTTTTCATCTATGTTTTGTATCGGTAAATGGCTCAAAGAAATTAATTTTTTTATAGAAGAATGTAAAGAGAATAGGAATTATCGGGAAAATTCTTGAATTATGAACGAGGACTATACACGGTATTTCTGAATAGATGGTAAACATTTTAATGTTTGAATCCTGAGTCAAATTTAAGACGAAAAGTTCATATTCATGTCCAAAAATGCTTTGTCTTCGATCTACAGGGTATTAAAAAACACTTTTTTTTCTTTTTTTTAAATTACTTGTTTATTTTTATCGAAACATGTTGAAAATTTGTACATATTATACGCCGAGTGTTTATTCGGAAACGGAAACGGAAATTTATGGACTTTGATTTAATATACAGGGTGGTGCGGATTGATGGGTCTTGAGCTTTCATTTATTACATATTTTTTTCTGTTAATATTTTGATTTTTTTAGACAACTTTTTGAAGTCCGCATTGAGTTTTCTCATTTTTCAGTCTCTTGCAAAATTTTGCTTAAATTAAATTTTTGCTTCATATTTTTTGATTAACATTGATGTTAATAATTGCATCTGCAGGAAGCAGTTGCTTATTATTGCGAATATTACCTAAACCATCGATTTAAGCTAAATTTTGCTGGAGCCTAAAAAATGAGCCATCAATCCGCATCATCCCGTGTATGAAATCAAAGTCTGAAAATTTCCGTTTGTAGAAAACACTCGGCTTATGATATATACAAATTTTCAGCAAGTTTCGATAAAAAATAAACAAGTAATTTTTAAAAAAATGAAAAAAAGCATTTTTTAATATCCTGTAGATCGAAGACGAAACATTTTTTGACATGCTTTTATATGATTTTTTTATATTAATGTTTTAGCCATTTAAAAGCTGTTGGATTTCTGATGCAAGTGTTCCCGTCCAAAATTCAATAGTCTTTATGTTCTCAAATTTATTATCTGCAAGAGTCAAGTTTGTTCAATTTATGACTCCTTTTCTTAAAACAGAAGAAAGAAGAAAGTATGGATTTTTGAGTCTTTTGTTACTTGAAGTTAGTATTTTCACCCATGTAAAGATTAGATGACCAGGACAATAAATCAAGAGAATGGTTGCAGTGTTTGACCCTTTTAATACAGATGGGTGGTAAAAATGTGAGCCTTTAGTAGTCAGTTCGTTACAGATCTTTTGACCGTTAACACGTGCCTTCTGACTGTAATAAAGAAATTAGAGTTCTAACAGAAACGATCTGTCTTAGATTCTTTTATTTCTATACCTCATAATCTAACAAAAGCCATTAAAATTTTTACCATCTATTCAGAAACACTCTATATAAATTAGAGGTTGTGTTCATTGCATGTATTCAGCTTGCTTGCGTAATTGTAATTTTATTGTGATTTAAAAAGCAACTTCCAGAAAAAGAAAAGTTTTGTCCATTGACGAGAAAGATATTATAATTTCCAGACTTGAAGCAGGTGAAAGTAACAATACCATTGCAAATGAGTTGCACTTATCGCATTCTACTATTTCTACAATTTGGAAGAACCGAGAAAGGAAATTATTTACTTTATGGTAATTTTTCTAATCGCTCTGATTTTTAAATATGTTGTTTGTGAAGTGATTCTAAGCAACTTTTCTATATATACAGGGTGATTCACAACTTATCTATAAAATTTTAGGGACAGATTTGTCATGAAAAACTAAGTCGATTTTGTAAGAAAAATTTTTCGGAAAAAATTGTTAAAGTTTAACCATTGTATAAATGGACGACTGTAATGTTCCCGTTTTTCTGCAGAATCCCTTTTAGGTTCATCAACCTTACGTATAATTTACAGTTGGATCTCCCATGTGTCAATGGTTGGGAGCTGAAGACATGGGTGATCCGACTTAAGGGTACTTTTGTTACACCCGAAATAAAAGAAGCGAACTTACATGTGTAAGCGATTTTGGTATCATAAATTGTTATCCTTAAGTCGGATCATCCATGTCTTCAGCTTCCAACCATTGACACATCGGAGACCTAACTATAAATTATACGTAAGGTTAATGAACCTAAAAGGGACTCTGCAGAAAAACGTAAATACATATTACAATCGTCCAGTTATACAATGGTTAAACTTTAACAATTTTTTTCGCGGAAATTATAAAGATTTTCCAAAAAATGTTCTTATAAAATCAACTTAATTTTTCATGACACACCTACCCCTAAAATTTTATAGATAAGTTGTGAATCGCCCTGTATATGTTGGGCTCGGAAATGTCTCCGTATATTTTTTTTAGTTTGAAACTTTTTCCGAAATGTGTTGCGATTGCGATATTAAGCTGATAAAAATTGATATTATTCATTGATCTGTGTCAAAGGTCGGGAAGAGGATTTTCATTTTGGTTCAGGTCAGTTCAGGTTAGTTCAACTACCTCAATAACAATTACTATGTTTTATTTTTTGTACCTTTACATCCTTTACATCCCTCTAACAGAATTTTTTTGTTGTTAATACGGAATTTCGGCCAAAAAAGAAAACATTGTGAACAAATATATCCTATACCAGTTGGATGGTTCGTTGGTATTAGTATTGTTGTTGTATTGTGAAATAGAACTGTGCAGATGTGAAAATCTACTGAGTGATTTAATATTGAGAAAATGTCTTGTAATAGCTGTATTTTTTCGTTAAAGGACTTTACATTAGTTCTGCCTAACCGAAGAATTTTTTCGGCTGGATTTTTCTTTCTCCGATGCTGTTTTTGTATCCTTTATGGATAACAGAACCTGTTTATATGCGAAATATGCTTTACAAAAAAAAACCGTATTGTAAATTGTTTAAAAAGTAAAGAAATAAAGGATCAGCAATCAGTGGCCCAATACTACAGGCAAAAGCGGAACAATTTGCCAAAATAATGAGGCCCAAAATATAAATGCTCAGAAAGTTGAATTAAACGTTTCCGGCAAAGACATAATGTTGTGTATGGAAAAATTAGTGGTGAAGCTTCCAGTGTATTAGTCGTAATAACAGAAAACTGGCTCAAAACTGTGTGACCAGAAACTCGAAAAAATTATTAGAATGACGAGATTTTTAACGCAAACGAAACAGGTCTTTTCTACAAAATCAACAAACAAATAAAAAATGTTCAAGGAGTTACTCTTTTTGTTGCTACTAATACGACAGAATCAGAAAAATGTAAGTTAATTACTATTGGAAAATCAAAAAACCCATTCCTGTTTCAAGAATGTTAAGTTGTTACCTGTGTCCTACATGTCTAATAGAAAAAGCCTAGAAGATGTCAGACCAGTTTATAAAAACTTTACAAGGCTGGGATATTGAATAAAAAAAAAGGAAAAAATTTTGCTCTTGGTAGACAATTGTCCAGCGTACTCAAAAATGTTAAATCTAGAGAAGTTTAACATCTCCCACCAAATACCACATCAGTTCTGCAACTTGACCAGGATATTATAACATCAATTAAAGTTCATTTTAGAAAGCTCCAACTAATGAATATTATTTAAAACAATCAGCAAAACAAGGAGCGTGCTATTAATCTTTTAGATGCAGTACCAATTATTTCTAAAGTACGCAACAGGATATCATTCCAAACAATCACGAATTGTTCCCGACGTGCAGGTTTATAACTAGCACCAGTAGTTGACAACTTTGAAGAGGAGGACGATTTTCCTTAAGTTGAGTGGCAAAAAGGATAAATAATTACTTTGAAAAAAATATTATATGCCCTGCTATGATAAAAGAAAACCTTACATTGTCACTTGAATTATGAACTGATTTTGTAAATGTTGACCTTTTACTTGGAAAAAAATCGTATTTTATCTGACGAGTAAATTGCAAACGAAGTGATCACCATTCACGAAATCCAAGATGAAACTGATGAAGACTCTGAGGGTGGTGAAGATTTTAAGCCACCATTCAGTTATTTCGTAGACGAAAGGCTTCTAAGTGAACTCAGTTCCATCGAGAAAAAAAATTCATTAATTAATTTTAACTTACGTTGCAAAATGCAAACAAAAATTACAGAATATTTTAATAAATAATGTGTTTTTATCATACATACGTAAATGCAAATAAATTAGAAAATACATTATATTAAATTAATTTATGTTTTATTATTTATGGGTTATAGTTTTTAATTTTTTAAAATACATTTTTGTGCCTTTTTTTATTATTTTTTTAATCATAAAAAACAAGTTTTGATGTTACAACCTTTCTTGCTTGATCCCCCCGCCGTCGTTATATTCAACTTTCATTGTATTTTTAGTTTCGTATATTTTTCTCTTATCCTTATTTTGGTATTATCTTACATGAAATGAAAAAAAAAACAATAAATTTCAAACATAGATATTTATTGACGACTTTTCTAAAATCCACTGATATTTTATATTTTACTAAGACACATCAATTTATGGAATTTCAATTCCATATATACAGAAAGTTTTTGGGACCCATAATCCATTGTTTTTGTACGGCATAAATTTGCCTATAGCTTGCAAAATTCCGTGATGATATGGGTACCCTTCGGAGGTGGCCACAATATACAGGGTGATTGCGTTCTTGTGACTTTGTTTCTAAACGTGATTTCACCGTCTTTAAATGTTGCATAATAAGACAGATAATTATGAGGAGTTTTTTTCATGAATAAAATGTTTTAATTTTTGCATAGAAAAAGTAAAACTTATTATTTTTAATAAAAATATGCTTTGATCTTAAGACGAAAATAATAAAAATGTGAATTTGTGCAATTTATAAACCTTTTAATGCAATGTCATTAATCAAAATCATTAATTAGGAAGGTGATTAATCTCTAATCAGCCTTAAAAATAAAGTCACAAATTTGTAATTTCCCTGTAGTTTCTAATAACAGGTATAAATAATACCTTCGAGATAATACCTAATATGGGTTTCCAGCGTAACTATATTAATTGCGTACATGTAACGTCATTTTACACTTAGCTACATTAATTTAGAATATGATACTTTATCTCGTACTTCATAGTTTTCTAGATAAACAATTATTTTGCTTTTGTACTTACTCAACTGACACCGAAAAAAGTGCAATCAATACGTACGATAGATAACGGATGTCCAAAAAAAATAAAAAAGTTCCGATTCAATTTCATCGAACACATATAGACATTGGAAAGTTTTAAAATTTTCTTGGAAACGGAGGACCATAAATCATTATTGACCTTTACCGCTGTTGCAGTTGGTTACTATCAGCCTACATATTGGTTCGCCAAGTTGGTTGGCGTTATTCTTAGAACTAATTTTTTTTTGTTTAACATGCAGTAAGTAAATTTTCGTTTTAATCATAAATTTTTTCGTTTAAATCTCGACAAAATATGGATAAACAATTTTTTTTTCACTTGTCTTGAAAGAGCTCATCAAGGAGATTCATCTGATCTGTATTTTTGATCCAATATTTTTTCGGGTTTCCAAAAGATGTATAGAGGGTCTCATTTTCGTTGTAATCGTGAGATATCTCGGTTATTAACAAAGATAGAGAGATGCGGTTTTCACAAATTTTTGTTACTTTTTAGTGAAACTAATGATGACGTTGATACAATTGACTCAGCTTTCTTAGTTTTTGTACTACAGGGCGTTTTTAAAAACATTGTATTTAGGGATCTCCCCTATAGTTTAAATATGTGTCAAGTTAATGAAAATTGCGAAAACTGCATCTTTTTATTTTTGCTAATAATTGAAATATCCCACGATTACAACGAAAATGGGACACTCTGTACATTTGTAATCCTCGGGCGCTACAAATTTGAAATTGAGTACTTCCTACCGTTTTGGCAATTTTCCGGAAAAATTTGGAACTTTTAAGGTGATTGCTCTAATTATCAGTTCTGATTTATGTGTTGATCATTTATTGAGGCTCTGGAACCTTAAGTTTTGTAAATAAGTGCTATTGCATTTGCCAATATTGGGATCATTAGTGAAGTTTCTTTCAATCAAATATTAACCGCTTCTATGCTGTAGTAGGCCTCTAATGAGAACAGTTTCTCTTATTTTTTACTTTGCAAGCGATTTCTTCGCCTCCAAGTATAGAAGCTTAACCACTCCTGTCTGTCGCTCTCAAAGGAGTTTCGAGGTCCAGACATTAGAAAATATTAAAATCCTCTTAATTCTAGAATTGAATCAAAATTGTTGATTGTTAGAGATTCTTACTTGACCGTGAACTTTTGAGTTTCAAGTGTCAAAAAGGCTTAGTCAGAGTATACCTTTGGATATTGTTGGTCTGGGTGACCTTAATATAATTACTTCCCACTTGATTGCTCTCTTGTTTGTTTGCACAAATAATTCTGCTTATTCATTTCTTGAATTTTTGCGTTTATTTATTGAATTATCAACTTTGTGTATTAAGAGATTATATTTTTTTAACGTATTGGTATTGTCCTAAAACTTGGGTACCTTTTTTTTTCTACGATCCACCTTGAAGATCAAGGAGTGAGACATCATTGTCGTTTGAAGCTAGCTTTGGGTGGATGCTTTGAGGGACTAAAGCTAGTTGTGTTTTAAAATTATTTATAAGGCATTCACCTTCTTGCTATTGATTTTTAGCGAGGGGTCTACATCCCAACAAGTTTCCTTATTTCTTCGCAAAGGATATACCTCATAGTTCTTTAATTATATCGTCTTTGCAACTTGCTACTTTCCAGTCTTAACAAAGACACTCAATTAAAAGTTCTCATGGACTCGAGTGTTAACCCGAATTTGTTCATTTTCACTACTATTATTTTTTATCTCCTTAATAAATTCTTATCACTTCTTTTTTCTCATTTTATTCTAATATAGTGGACTCCCTTCTGAGTTTGGAAATTTTTCCCTTATTGGCAGGACAAAAGTATGCAAGTAGGGAATTTTTTGAATTTTGAACTTTATTATGTGATACTACACCTGGCACTTTTTTCAACGAGTCGAGTATAAAATATCTTAGTAAAAAAGAAAAATGACTATTACAACTCTTTTAGCCATTTTTTTTGGCACTGCTGTAATTGATATCTATGTGCATTAATAACTATTAACAACATTCCTTTAGCCAGTCGTAAAGCAATAAGAAATGTCTAAACTACCAAGTTGGAGTTTGGCTTACATGGAAAGTGTTATATTAAATGATTGATATACAGAATTATTATTCTTTCCTTAGTGAATATAGAGATCGAATTAATATAGAACATAAATACCGAGTGATTCGAAAATTCAAACATTTTAAAGTTTGGTATCGAAATATACAGGGTGATAATAAACTTTTAAATTTTGTTTAGATATAACTCTTACGATTTGTGAGATATTTCACTGACTTTTTCCTTCAGTTCGTAAACTTTAATACCCTATATGTAACAAACTAACTTGAACTAAGTTTGAAAAATCTTAGTTCAAATTAAAGAATGTAAATATCTTCTTAATTTTTGTGAGTTCTATCAACTAATCGAAATTTTCCATCGATTTTCTCTGTTGTATAATATTCGAATCACTCTGCATTATCGACAGTGGATTTGGCCAATTTGTGGAAAATGCGTATAGATCTATATTTGTATTTAGATAATTTAATTCATTTTAACATGACCTTACGTCTGGCAGTGTATTCAGAATAATTAACAGTACTAATACGGAGTATTATGATTGCATTTTACTTAGCACATTTTTTAGGATACAGTCTAACACTCTCTAAAATTAGATGCAAATGTTGGGCAAAGTTGAAAACTCGGACCTAGGAATTTGCAACTTTGCGTTTCAGGTTGCATAAACACCATAGATAATATACACATATAATAGCTACGGATTTCAGTCTAATATTTATAATATATAATATTACCCATCAATCGTTTGATAATATGCTTATTATCAAATTTTCATTTTTTTTTGTTTTACCTAACACAAGTTTAAATTTTATTTACATACAAAAATAGGTACTAAATAATATAGAATTTAGGTAATAGGCATTATAGACATAGTGTATACTACTGCAGGCGACACATATTATATACACTTAAACTGAGACCAAATTAATTAGTATAAATTATGTATTTACTTATTTATCGGATGTAATACTTAGATCACTAACTTAACTTGTGAATTAAATTATAATATACAGGGTGTAACATTTAACTTGATACATCGCAATATCTCGAATAAGAAGCACTCTACGAAAATAATGTGTTTATTATGAAAGTTTAATTATTCTGCGGGGGAAATACATTGATTCTAAAATTAGTGTTCCTCTGCCCCTCCTTGTGGGGGGATAGGGAGTAACTTTGATTTCTTACACGGCATTCCTTATTGGCATTCCTTACTTTTTTTGCAGGTTCGAATTCTACGGGAAAAACACATAGAATTTGTCTGGAATATTTTTTCAATTCACTATACATGGCGCTGTAATCAGTGAAATTTTATTTTTCTTTCTCTTACGATTTACCGGAATGGTTGGTAAAATTTGCTTTAAAATCAATGTAAAAAAAAACTTTTTGCAGTTAGTTTTTAAAGTAAGTGCTTAAAATGATATCCTTCAACTTCAATACATTTATTAATCTGTATTTCACACGACCGAACACAACTGAGAAATGCGTCTGCTGGATGTGCTGATGTAGTATTAATACCGAAATAAATCTAATTGAGTAAAATTAGATGTTTCTTCAAGTTATTTCTTTTTTTAGACTTTTAAATTAAAAATGAAAACAAATAAAAATGCGTTATTTTTATTTATCCCCAACAACGCGTGAGAATAAGAATTTTTTTTAAAGCAGACTTCATTAAACATTCCGGTAAATCATAAGCAAAAGAAAATAAAATTTCATTGATTACAGCGCTATTTATCGTGAAAAAAAATGTTGCAGACAAATTCTATATGTTTTTTGCCGTAGAATTCGAATCTGCAATAAAAAGTAGGGGATGTCATTTAAGAAATCAAAGTTAGCCCCATTCCGCACACAAGGAGGGGCAAAGGAGCACTAATTTTAGCACCAATGTATTTCCCCTGTGGAATAACTAAACTTTTATAATAGACATTTTTTTCGTAGGGCGATTCAAAATATTGCGATGCCTTAAGTTAAATGTTACACCCAGTATGAATCGTAAGTAGATCGTGTTTTAACATCGGACACTTCAATTTTATATTGTCAGGTTACAATATTGGGTGACTAGTTTGAAAGTTGTCAGTAGATACTTAAAATATTTTTGACCGTTTCTATAATGCCAAGAGGAAAAATTATGTTCTGGGTAAAATACCTCTCCGTCATTCTAACTTCACTTACAGAGTTAATAAGGTTGCACTTTGTAATACCAAGAAGGGCAGATTCTCATATAAGCTGAAAACTAATACTTATCTGAAATGATAAAATCAAAGTTGATGAGTGACAAGAAATATTTTGAAAGAAGCAGTCGGTGACGTAGTCCAAAAAAAGAGAAGGTAAATAGATCAAAAAAAATTTACAGATTTTTGCATATATTTGATATGAAAAATTTTGAGTATACTCTAAAGACCAACATCCACTCTAAATTTGAATTAAGAAATAACATAATAAGCAAAACGAAAATTGTTGATCTTTTTTGACAAGTTTGAACGTGTGAAAATTAAGTTGATTTTTTCAGTTTAAATAGCACTAATGTAAAGTTGTCAAAAATTTAAAATTCTAGGGCAATATATTTCAAAAATTGACTTTTTTGTCTGAGTATTATAAAGCGGAACACTCCCATGTATATTTTGAAAAGTCACTAAATATTCTTCCGAACGATTCAAAAAAATAATGTTTCCAAAATGATCAAGAAGGATCTTTAACTATTGCCACTGGGCACTGATATTATGCCTTTTTCCTTCACCATACTGAAATTGTGTCATATGATCAAATCTACAAGACTATGTTTAAACCTCAGTGAAGTCTCACATATCAGTCGTAAGTACTGACAACAAGATTTTAAAAACAAAAGTCACCGAAAGCACTCCAATCTACGTCATCGTATCCAGCCATAGAATAATCCTCCACCGCGTGACAGTAGTTGAACGCTTCTGCTGTAAAGGAGATTTGAGGGGCGATGGCCGGTATAGCAGCTTGACCGGCCCAACCCCAACCATGGCCCCAATCCAATAATGCCACCCCTAAATGTAAACCATTTTACTAAAAACTTTCATAAAACTTGATCAAAACATCATAAATCTTTTTAACATACGAATTTTTAAGTTTTCAATTTTTAGTGTTTCCTCAGAAGTAGTTACAATGAATATGAAATAAAATCTGCTTTGCGGTGATTCCGCTGGTTGCAATTGACCATTACAGATAGACAGAGAATGAAGCCATGCATGAATAGACAAATGAGGGAAGCAGTCTAGTTCAATGTCAGCTGGGGTATTATTAATTCTCGAAGTAGAGTTGTTTCTATTTGTCTTTTTTTGGAACATTAATTTCTGTCCTCTTTTTTCGATGACAACTTTAATAAGACATTATTGATGAGGTTCCATAAATCTACTTAACTGGTGTCGAATACATAAAGTTCCCGAAAAGAAAAAGTTACATTATTTATATCTGGTGTGCACGGTAATCAGAGTTGACGGTAATTATCCAATACATTACACAAGAAATATACAGCGTGTTTAGTAGACGATTTAATAAAATTTTTTGGATGATAGAAGTCATTTGAAATACATTTGACCTAATTTACCGCGATACAATCTTATGGTTTTCCAGATATGATTTTTTGTGATTTTTCACAAATTTGTTAAAATTTAAAATTTAGGTTTTAATAATTTTATTTTTAATAGGGATACCGGCTTGAATTGAATTTATTCTGTAACATGTATGTATGCCTCTTCTAAATAAGCCATAAAAATTAAAGTCCGGGCATAATAAACACAAAAAAAGGAGTAAGTTAAAAAGAAATGAAGGAATAATAGAGTTTTAATTATTACAAATAAAATTTTATTGCAACCAAAAATCGTACAGATCTTCAAATCCGGCAAACACTTACTTATTTTGTATCCTATCTAGTGGTGTATCATACAGTGCTTTCATTTCAAAATGAATCACTCTTAACAACTCTTGAACTATGTATTGTTTTAAAATTTCCAAAAATATGCCAATTGAGATGTCGAGGGAGAAATTTTTTCAACTTATATCCAATCTTCTATCGGCAACCCATTGAGCAGGGGGCGACTCATTCCAAAATTTTAAATAAAATGGGAGTCGAGTGATACCTCATTTTAAAGGGCATGCCAAGACCTTTTCATCTACGAGTTTTGCGATTTTTAAAACGAAAAAATTATTTTATCAAATGTTCAAAATGTGACCCGTTATTTTCGAGACCATAATAAAGTCTGTTTTTAAATTCTTTTCGAACATTGATGAAAGTTTGTCTGGTAATACCTCTATATTCCAGTTATTCTGTTTTTCAGCTCTTGAATACTTTCAATTGGAGTTTTATACACTTTAAATTTTAAGTAACCCCTAAAGAAAAAGTTGAAAGGAGTAAAATCTGGAGATCTTGCTTTATCTTTTTTTTAAACTTTAGCGGTTCTATGAGCGCATCAATTTTGAGCTCTGTAAAGGGAGATTATCTCTGTTCTTTCAGTCAAAGTGTATATCATTTTAAATAATAATTTCAAACTATTTGATGAATGAATATTCTAACTATAATGTTAAAATAGTACTAAGTAGTCCTAAAAATTAGTGTTTGTTGTTTTGATATCGGAAGACTGTAAGGCATTTGGCACTTCTTTAGGATTATTGTCTCAAAAATAACGGGTCACATTTTGAACATTTAATAAAATAATTTTTTCATTGTAAAAATCGTAAAACTCGTAGGTGAAAAGGTTTTGGCATGCCTTTTAAAATGAGGTATCATTCGACCTCCCATTCAATTTAAGATTTTAGAGGTGAGTCGTCCCCTGTTCAAGGGGTTGCCGATAGAGGATTGGACGTAAGCTCAAAAAGTTTCCCTCACGACATCTCAATTGACGTGTTTTTGGAAATTTTAAAACAATACATAGTTCAAGAGTTATTTAGGGTGGTTCGTTTTCAAATGAAAGCACTGTATGTTACACAAAATTTACGAAACCTAATAAATGCGGTATCATTTAAAGAAAAGAACAATAAAAATCAACAAATAATTTTTTAGCATTTATTAAAGATTGTATTCAAATTGAATTCCACCATTCGTATACAAGTTCTATATCTTTTTTGAATTTCGACGGTAATTGATCGAAGCCGCATTTCTTTTTCCATTGTATGAAATACAGCATTTATTTTTCTTCGTAAGTGTTTCGATTACTTAATTATAAACTAGTGCTTTGGCATGTCCCCAGGCATAGAAATCTAAAGGAGTTAAGTCTGGGCTCCTTGTTGGCCATGATATAAGTAGGTTTATATCGATCCATGAATTAGGGAAGATGTTGTCTAAGTGCTCTCTTACAATTCTTCGATAGTATGCTGGATAACCATAATTTTGAAATATACTGAATGACAAAGAAAGGTAAACACTCAGTGTTATATTTTTATTTCAATAATATTTTACATGCTACTGTGTGTTGGATTCCACAACAATTGATAACATTTTGAGACAAATCGGTTGACCACCATATGAAACTATTCAGTAATGTATCGGAGACCCTCTATTTGTTATACACTCATTTAGACGTTTGGACATTGTTCTTATGAGGTGGTCTATAGCATCTTGCGGTATCTCATTCCAGGCTTCGTCTACCTTGTAAGTCCTGTCAATGTATGAGGGGGATGTTCTAAATTTAACAACCTGCGACCTACCATGTCCCACACGTGTTCGATAGAAGATAAGACAGGTGATTTTGATGGCCATGGTAAATAAAATGGTAACATGGTATTAGTTCATAAAGTCTCGCGTCACTCTAGCCACATATCGTCTGGGTTGTCTTGTTGAAAAAGTACTGTTTTGAATGGTCACAACATATGGGAAGATATATGGTTCCATTATTTCCTGAATGTAAGGAAGGGTTGTCATATTACCTCTAATGAAGACTAGAGGTGACCTACTTCCATATGCAATGGCACCCCATAGTATTATCGCCACGACATGATGAACATACCTCTCCACGTCAAATTGTGGATCAAGCCTTTTGCCACGTCGCCTTTTTATCCTTGCACGACCATTATGCATCCACAGGCAAAAACGGGATTCATCATTAAAATCAACATTGTTCCATTCCTGATCCCATTGTTGTGTCTTTCTGCACCACTGAAGACGGTTACGTCGATGCTTGGGAGTGAGAGGCAATATCCTATGGAGGCGAAAAGAAAAAGCCCAAAACTCTGTATCCGACGATATACCGTACGGATCCCCACCACCCTTCTTTGTTCTTCAAATCATTGATGGGCAATCCTTCGAATGGTACTAAAAGGATCTCTAAGAGCCGAAAGTCTAAGGCGGCGGTCTTGATGCTCTATTGTTCCTCTACGACGTCCGGTGCCCCTAGGTCTGTGGTGACGAACTTCTTCCGTCCATGCCTGATAACATCTCAAAATGGTACGTGCAGATCTGTTCGTTCTTCTGGCAATTTCTTTAACAGAAAGACCTGCCTCTCGTAACCTTACAATCCGCCTTCTCCCAAAGTCACTAAGCTGAGGAATGTATCCAAGTCTACGTACTCGAGGCATAGCAGTCGCCTTTAAAGAACGCTTAGTAACAAGATTTTCAACAATCAAGAGTCAAGTTGCGAATACAGAGACAAATTCTTTACAACACGGAATAGGATAAAAAAAACTTAAGGGCAGATTATTGTGCAGATAAGGCTAAAAATGTTATCAATTGTTGTTGGACCCAAAACACATTAGCATGCAAAATATTATTGAAATAAAAATACAAACACTGGGTGTTTACCTTTTTTTGTCATTCACTATAATAAGGGTCCATCTTCTTTTAAAAATTGCACGTTATTTAACAATTCCGGAAGATCGTTTATTGGAAAATGAAGGTAATTTCCGCCATTGAGGTTGTCCGGCAAGTAATGTGATCCTATCAGAGTACGTCCGCCCAAAAATTCAGACTGAACTTTATTTGGAATGAGGATACTTTCGACAAATGTGGATTGACGCCTTAATCGGCCAAAAAATGTAAATTATGAAGATTTGTGACACCTTTTCTTGTAAATTTCCAGCCCTCTGTTCATAATATGCTTCGAAGAAAGTGCCCTTCTTTGATGTCGGTATGTAATAAAAAATGGCAAAATTGTAACTGTCTTTTTTGATAACCGTCTTGAAGGTCTAAAGTTAAAAAAAATGAGAGTTTTAACAATTACAAACAATTTATTAGACTAAGTTGTAAGTACTAAGAAATTTAATTAGTTACGTTGTGTTACCACACGGGTGTCATGATATGCAAGTTTTAGTTCATGACGAAAACAGACTATACTTTCCAAATTGATACGTTCAAGTCTGCAATTACTTTTCGAATGCTAGTAGTTGGTTCCGCATTAAAGGTCTCCAGTATGTGTTTACCAATACCTACGGGATTCTGCCGTGCATTAATTCTGGGCTCCCTTAGGTTAAGATTGCCTGTTTACCTCAAACGGCGGTATGTATTGGTAAACACGTAACTGTTAGGCAGGTAATCATCTATCCGGGAATCACTCTCGATATAATCATTGTGCCATACGAGAATTGCAATTGATTTTTCCGTATAATAAAATAGTGCCTGCGTACTTCTCGTTAGTAAATGCGATCATAGCAATAGTTTTAATGACACAAAAAAACAATACCAACCAATTAAACACACCAACTAAATAATTAAAAGCAGAAATATCTGTGATACCGTTTGAGATAGGGCACAAAATAAGTAAGTTTTTGCCTCATTTAAAGCTCTGTACGAGTCTTAGTTGAAATAAAATTTTATTCCTAATAATTAAAACTTTATCAGTTCTTCGTCTCCTCCTAACTTAATACTTCCTTTTTTTGTGCTTATTATGCTTTGACTTTAACCTTTATGTTTTATTTAGAAGAAACACAATACATTCATGTTAAAGAATAAATTTAGTTCAAGCCGATAGTCCTATTAAAAATAAAGTTATTCAAGCCTAAATTTCAAATTTTGTCAAATTTCTGAAATGTCATAAAAAAATCATCTCGAAAACCGTAAGGTATTGCATAGAGGTAAATTAGGTTAAATCTCTTCCAAATTACTTTCCCTGTCACCTAAAAAATTTTGTCAAATCGTCTACCAAATACCTTGTGTTACTTTGATAGTTTAAAAAGATGAATCAAAGTCAAATTTTATTATTTAAATTTAGTTAGGGAAAGGGCATTGATGTAGTAGGCACACTTATATCCCCGCAGAAAATGGTTTTACAGTTACTAAACCATTTTTCTTAACTTTTCTTAACTTAACTTTTCTCCTTTTCGCCTAATTAACGACATGTCATTCTACAGTTTTTCTTAATGTAATCCTTAGGTAAGTGAATTTTTTAAAATTGAGAAAACATTAGAAATTAGTTCTTAACTTACCTTAATTCATGGAAAAGTGCTACACTAACCTGCTAATACGGTGTGATCGTTATTGTACTGGTCTTGTTTTTTCCCGTACATGTTCTGGCGATTATCCATGGAATTACTGCTCGTGTGACTGGTGAAAATGGAGTCGACTGTGCCTTTAGGAGGTGAAGAGCAATTTCCATTTGGTATTATCGTTGCACATCCGTTCGAAATTTGTTTTGCTATAGTATAAGGAACAAGTGATTATTCATGTTTTACAATATTTTACACTAAATAATGTGGTATACAAATGTAAATAAATAACATGTCGATTCTCTGTACATTTCAGAGCCATATTTCTAAGTTGTCATATACGGGGCGTTCGTTTTTGTAGTTTAACCACGAGAATCTCGGTAACCATAAAATATTCGATGTTGATTAAATTGTACAGTTCATTAATATCGGTGGGTATGGGTTTATAAATGGTGGCGAAAGACCAGATGAACGCAACCAACATATGGTTTCATTGGTTAAAATGGAGACATACCCTACCGTCCATGAGTATTTGCCCACCCCAGTATTTTTTAATTTTAAGAATAATGGATGGAATAATGAAGAAAGAACAATATTTATATAATAAATTATATAAATAAAATATAATATAATGAAGAAGCAAATGTTACCCTCTGCACGTCGTATATTCGGGCAAAAATTTATTTTTCAACGGGACAACGATCCGAAACATAAATCCAAATTGTGCAAATTTTATTTGAATCAATTAAAAACCGAAAATAAACTTGAGGTGATGGAATGGCCACCACAGTCGCCTGATCTCAACCCCATCGAGTTATTGTGGGATGAGCTCGCCAGAAGGATAAAAAGCGAGTGTCCATCATCTCAGGAATCACTGTGGAGGATCTTATAAGAAACATGGCGTTTAATATCAGGTGAAACGCTAATAAAGTTACTTGAAAGAATGCCACGGTTATGTACAGTAGTTATAAAAAATTAAGATGATCATATTGACGAGGCTAATGTTTAAGACTAAATTTGGAAATAAAGGCAATTTATATTCAAAACGAGTTTTAAATAATATCTATAGTAAACCTTGAGATATAATGTGATTAGATGAAAATTTTGAGGTAGGCAAATACTTATGGACGGTAGTGTATGTTGACCCTCTCCCAGCAGATATCTTGCTGAAGTAACTTGCACATTTCGATGCGAAGCACAATAACTTGAAAAGCTATTTTGTTAATCAATTCACGGTAATTTTGTAACTGTAGGTGACGTTAAGCGCTATGTCATGCGTCATTGTAATTAGAAAAACAAAGCTGAATTCAAAAATGTTAAAATTTAAGATGGTGCCCATATGAAAAGACAAAGCTGATGATGGTTGGCGAAAATCGAAATATTGTATTTCAAATATGAAATTGATGGGTTGTAAACAAGAAAAGTTAGTAGAAGTCATCGGAATTTTTTAAATTATAAAACAGCATATTCTTGAACTCCAAATTGCGCAAGTTGCCCCAATTTAACCAACCTTGTATCTTTTATGGTTATTAAGATTCTCGTGATTGAGCTTTAGAAACGGGTACGTTCTATATTTTAGGAAAATCCATTAAGCGGTGGTTATCATGGGTCGCCTCACCCTTAATCAATGCAGCGAAAATATTTGAATTGTCATCAGCCGCAAATTTATTGGTAACGATTAGTTTCCGAACTTAACAGTAATTAAATCTAATTTGGAAACATTTTCTGATTATGAATCGAACGGCAAAACGGTAAAGTTACTGGAATCACATATAAATTGGCCAGTATACAGTATTGGCCATAATTATTGCAACTTTTAAAATTGTTTTATAGTTTTGTTTAAATCGAAAGGACAAATGCGCCACCTCGTACATACATTCTTTATTGAACTACCTTTACTTATCAGAGAAATGGAATATATTATCTCTTCGCATATTCACTGGTATAAACAAATTGTGTTTTTACGCTGGTCAAAATTATTGCAACTATTTATTTTTTCGTGTTTTTTTGAGAAAATTTTGCTTTTTAGTTTCTGTATTCAATTCGACTATTAGTTAGTGAATTTTCCATCATGGTTCGAAGTAAAACATATAGTGGTGACATTAGAAACAGAGTGATTAATTTTTATAAGAATGGTCTAAGGCAAGTCGAAATAGCCCGAAATTTACAACTCCAGAAATCAACAGTGTCGAGAATCATCAAACAATTTGTTCGTACTGGTGGTATAATACCATTAAAAAACACTGGTAGACCAAGAAAGTCCTCCAAGCAATTGGACCGAAAAATTTTAAATATTGTGAAAAGAAGTCCTTTCCTATCTTCAACGAAACGGGCCTTTCAAGTCGAACAATAAGGCGAAGACTTTGTGAAAATGGCTTAAATAGTTATAGACCTGCCAAAAAGCCTTTGCTCTCGAAGAAGAACATTAAAGCCAGGCTCGAGTTCGCTCAAAATCACATTCACTGGACACCAAATGATTGGAAAAGCGTCGTATTTAGTGACGAATCTAAGTTCAATTTATTTAGAAGTGATGGTGTGATTCACGTAAGGCGACCTAAAGGCCAGAGATTGGATTCAAAATACACCTGTCCCACTTTGAAACATGGAGGAGGATCTGTAATGGTGTGGGGGTGCTTTTCGTTATTTGGTATGGACCTTCTACACAAAATTGAGGGAAGGATGGACAGGTACAGAGACATTTTAAGGAACGTTTTGGAACCCTATATAGATGAGATCATGCCGCTTAAATTCACCTTTCAACACGATAACGATCCAAAGCATGCTTCCAAATTAGTCAAAGAGTGGTTAGAACAGCAAAAAATACCTGTTATGAAGTGGCCATCCCAAAGTCTTGACCTCAATCCAATTGAGAACTTATTGGACCAGAAAATTCCGGACCCAAAAGTTAAAAATGCCACGGAACTATTCGAATTACTATCAAAAGCTTGGTCAGAAATGGATCCAGCTATAATTGAGAAATTAATTAATTCTATGTCAAATAGAATGGCAGATGTAGTGAGGGCTAAAGGATATTATACCAAATATTAAAAATTTGTTTTATTTTTCGTTGTTATAGTTAATTATTTAAGCAAAATAATTTAGTTGCAATAATTTTGGCCAGCGTAGAAACACAATTTGTTTATACCAGTGAATATGCGAAGAGATAATATATTCCATTTCTCTGATAAGTAAAGGTAGTTCAATAAAGAATGTATGTACGAGGTGGCGCATTTGTCCTTTCGATTTAAACAAAACTATAAAACAATTTTAAAAGTTGCAATAATTATGGCCAATACTGTAGGTAGTTGTGTGTGTATTGAAAGGACAAGTTTCATAATCCCGATCTCTAATTTTACTTTCTTTAACATTTTTTTATACAGGATAGTCCAGGTTAGGTCCAGGTGGCTATGGGTCACTATTGCTATCTTCTACACCGTAAACGTTATAAGTTCGGTTAAATTAGACAAAAGTTATCAAATTTGATGACAAGTTAAGATCTCGAAACACTGTTGCCAAAATTTGTTCGGTTCTGAAAGTATTGGGAAAAAACGAAATTTTGCCGAATACTAGTTTCGTTTTTTTATACTTTTAGGTTTGTCTTCTGGAAATTATAAATTTCATTTTGCTCTAATCCTAAACCTCTAATGTAGAACAAAATAACTTAGGTACCTCTGTTGAAATAAGAAATTAAAGTAATGATCCAGGTCAATGTTGAATTGAATCTAGGTCCGTATTTAAAAAAATGAAGTTAGTGTCAATATCTCAGAAACTAAAATTGCTATTTTTTTTAACTTAACGCTAGTGTATGGAGCTTTAAAAACCAATAAAATGTTGTAAGAAAAGCTTTTTTCGAAAACACTTAGTTTTCGGTTTATTTACAAAAAACGTTTTCGGCAAAATTTTGTTTTTTCCCACTACTTCCGAAACCGGACTTTTAACAACAATGCCTCGAGATCTTAACTTGTCATCAAATTTGACAACTTTTGCCTAATTTAACCGAATTTGTAACATTTACGGTTTAGAAGATAATAATAGTGGCCCATAGCAATTGGACCAACCTACATATCACTTTGTTTTTTCAGTTTATTTTTACCTAATTATGTGCTCTTTTGGTTTTACCTACCGTGGCCATTCATCATCATTTTCGGTCCGATAGCCAACCGAGTATCCTCCAGACGTAGATTAGGCGGAGGCGGCAACTGCAATCATCAGTAAAGCGAAGTAGTGTTAGAAATAATTTTTTTATGCTCCATTTCAACCACAACTCTCCCAATTACTACATCGACACATGGATAATCGATTTAAATATGAAACAGCTCACTCACTTAAAGTTGTCACGAACATATCCAGAGACAAATAAAGAGATTTGACGTTTCAATAAAACTAATAAATAGTCTCGTTAGGTTGTGGCTGTTTTGCGTCGTACACATTTACGTGAATTATTTGCGTAATTTTGATGAAAATTGATACGGAATTGAAATGTTGTGTTCGCGAACTGTTAATGATGTAATATAAAATGATTGATAAAGATATATAATATTATTAACCTTCTTTTTTTGCTAGTGTTGATATGCATATTTAAAATCTAAATGCAATAAAAAAATTGATAAATGTAAATTCTTGAAGTTAAAAATATACAAAGTATTATTGAATTTATGAATATGTGAGACCACAAATCTCGTTATTTACTTTCTTTTGCTCCAGTATTCGGAGATTCTTTTAAGGCAATTTAATAAAAGTAGAATTTCATTATCTCTTCTTGGGGGGCTTTTACTTTTCTTGCACTTAGGAACTGACGTCTTCCATTAAATCTTGTTTCATGGCTATCCCTATGAAATGTTATTTCTTGTTCAATTTCCAAAAATGTGGATATTTTAAAGCAAAATTTTAGCTACCTGTAAATTCTAAACACCTAAAATGATGAAGCATATTATTCAGAAATGTGTGACACAGTTAACATCAAAAAACGCTAGAGCTAAATTTTTTTTTATAGCTAGGTAAAAATTTTCAGAAAATACCCGATCTGGTCTTTTAACGATCGGCTAGTGGGGAATTTATCCTGGGCATTCTCCTCCACTGCAAACCTATCTTACGGTGGCTCAATGCATCGTAGGCTAGAGTAACTCCAAGGACCTATACACTAAAACACATTGGGTTTCCCTATTGCCTCCCACCAGGAACCACCACCAAGAAATACGTCTGATAGGTGGAGATTTATTATCTGATCGACTGCCGTGATGTTTCGACGATACCTTCCTGTAATTTTTATCTTTAATGTTCTTTACTATTATGGTCTCGATGATGCCAATAAGCTCCTTCATTCATTCTCACCTTCCAACAGTAATTCTCCAATATTTTCTTTCCTAATTTTTTTAAATTTGGAGCAGAACGTGTTTGTCGTAACAATGAACTGTTAACACTTGAATAAGGTATGCTCTGCTGTGTCGCTTGTCCGCGTAGTAGTTGTCTGGTTCCAGTTTCCTTATCCTCTTCGGATATGACGTAAAACAGCCATGACCCGTTATGGCCTTTGACATAACCTGAACTAACCCGAACTATAGAAAATTACAAAATATTTACAAAAATTAATTCATTTTCTTAACGACGACTCAGCGGTTTATATAGTTTTTGTTCAGGTTGACATATACATATAGGTATACATATACAGTAGACCTCGCGATACACAGGGTGTCCTAATATTCCATGTATACAGAGTTACCGTAGATTTCTGAGGTATGACGATTTAACCATATACAGGGTGTTTTTTTTGGTGTGCCTACCATTGCTATCTCCGAAACTGTGAGAGTTACAACTTCGATTAAATTAGACTAAATTGGCCCCTTATGAAGCTGATTAAGGAAACCGCTGCAAAGTTGCCACATTTTCAGTAGTTTCCTAGATATTTGAAAAAGTATGAAAATGGTCCAAAACTTCAATCCCTCGTATTTCGTGTACTATTTGTGATAGAAAAAAAGTTTAAATTACAAAGTTTCACAACTTTTTACTCTCTACAAAATGACATATCAAACGTCATTGTACAACTTTTAGTAACTAAGTAATCGGTATCAACTTCATTATTTTAAATACGGACCTGGAATTTTTTTTCCATATTTCGAAAGCGCTTTTTATTCCTGACAGACCCATGTATAATATGTTTACATTTATTAACATTTCAACCCGCATAATTCGTCATCAGGTTATGTCTAAGGGAGAATGGGAGACACTTTGAACATATAGGATAATTATAGGTTAATAAGAAAGAGTACGTAGTGTAGTTTAAAAAGGTAAATAAAAAATAGTCTGATGACGAATTATGCGGGTTGAAATGTTAATAAATGTAAACATATTATACATGGGTCTGTCAGGAATAAAAAGCGCTTTCGAAATATGAAAAAAAAATTCCAGGTCCGTATTTAAAATAATGAAGTTGATACCGATTACTTAGTTACTAAAAGTTGTACAATGACGTTTGATATGTCA
This sequence comes from Euwallacea similis, assembly GCF_039881205.1. Lineage (NCBI taxonomy): Eukaryota > Metazoa > Arthropoda > Insecta > Coleoptera > Curculionidae > Euwallacea > Euwallacea similis. The sequence goes on from NC_089612.1 coordinate 4,063,946, forward strand.
TTTTGTAGAGAGTAAAAAGTTGTGAAACTTTGTAATTTAAACTTTTTTTCTATCACAAATAGTACACGAAATACGAGGGATTGAAGTTTTGGACCATTTTCATACTTTTTCAAATATCTAGGAAACTACTGAAAATGTGGCAACTTTGCAGCGGTTTCCTTAATCAGCTCCATAAGGGGCCAATTTAGTCTAATTTAATCGAAGTTGTAACTCTCACCGTTTCGGAGATAGCAATGGTAGGCACACCAAAAAAAAACACCCTGTATACCTTAATTCAAAATTTAATAGTTACAGAACTACAGGGTATCAAAGTTGAATTTTGAAAATCAATTTAATAAGTCATTATTGAACATCCACTAGTTCAAAGGCATTTTTCTCAAAAATGGTTGCTCATAGCAACATTACTAAGGTGCACTTTTTTTAAGCATAAGCAATAGGTCAATACGCTATTTCATTAAAAAGTGATTTAACATAACGCAGAAGAAAGTATGAAGCAGTCAAATGAGTAATATAAACCGTATGCTACGTCCTTTATGAGTAAACTTAAAATTGTTATGAAATATGGATTTTCCATCTCGAAAAACCCCCGAGTAGTAAATTTCAAGATATTTTTCCGTTCGGTTTAATAACTATGGCGAAAACTTGATTTTCAAAATTCATCTTTGATACCCCGTAGCTCTGTAACTATCAACTTTTGGATTAAAGTATGTTTGATTAAATCGTCATATTTTGATCTTAGAAATCTACGGTAACTCTGTGTACACGGAATATTGGGACACCCTGTAGGTTCCGTGTTACGAGGATAATCCCAGAAGTACCCAACCTTCTATATACACGGCGTATTTTTTTTTGTGTTTTGGAGCCGTTTTTAGTGAACACTTTTAGAGATTTTGTGAACATCGAAAAAATTGATCATCGATACGTGATTCAATACATTCATTCGAAAGGTCTTATTCTATCCAACATCAAAACGGAATTAGATTCTATTCTGAGGGATCTGGTCCCTCGTTGACATCAGTAAAATATTGTGTGGCACAGTTTAAGAGCGGTCGTACAAACTGTCGAGACGAACTCCACAGTGATCGACCCAATGAGGTGACCACTCCAGAAATTGTAGTGAAAATCAACAAACTGTACTGAAAGATCATTGGCTGAAATTGTGTGAGTTAGCAGACATGATAGATATTTCAAAAAATACTGTACATCATATTTTGACCGAACAATTAGATATGAGAAGATGGATATGCGCAAGATAGGTGCTGCGATTATTCACAATTGAACAAAAAAGCTTCGTGAGGATATTTCAAGGGAGTGTTTAGTAAAGTTTCGTAACAATAAAGCCGAGTTTTTGCTACTATTCATAATCATGCATGAAATATGGGTCCATTATTTCACACCTGAGACGAAAAAGCAGTAAAAAATAGACTTAAAGGGGAGAATTGGTCCCAAAGAAAGCGAAAATCGTTCCATCTACAGGAAAGATGATGGTGTTAGTTTTTTTGATATGCACCTGAGATAATTTTTATTGACTTTTTCCCTGAAGGAAAAACAATAAAGGGAGAATATTATACACATTTATCGCAGTGTTTGAACGAAGAAATTAGGAATAAGTGACTACATTTGGAGAAAAAGAGCGCCGTATTTCATCAAGACAATGTACCAATCCACACTTTCGTCATCGCAATGGCAAAAATCAATCAACTTGGTTTCGAACTTTTTCCTCACCCACCCTATTTATTAGATTTACTTCCATAAAATTATTTTCTATTTCCAATCTTGAAAAAATGATTAGGTAGAAAGAGATTTGGTAATAATGAAGCGGTGGAATTCGAGATTGGTGCCTATTTTGAAACATTCGAAACTCCTTACTATAAACAGTATACCGTGGGGAAAAGTGTATCAATCTCAAAGGAGTTTACTTTGAGGAATAATATAATATTTTCTATTTTTTTTCTTTAAGTATTAGGTCCTGTGCATCTGGGACTATCCTGGTATACTTGAAAGAACGTTGACTTCGGAAGGTTTCCAGTTTTTTATCTGTAATATACTACGCGACAAAGAAAGGTAAACACCCATTAAAAATCATTTTATTTTGATAATTTTTTGCATGTTGACTTATCTTAAAAAAAAAGAAGTGATCAAAATTTCAAGTTTATCTGTTAATTTTTTTTTAGTTTCCATGGGTCGTTCCTTAAAAAAATAAAATTTTGTTTAAACATTTTTGTTCACATTTGCATCGCAACTTTTGTGAAGTGTGTTGCAATCGGTCATAATTTTTACTCATTATGCCTAAAGTGCGTAGAATTGAACAGATCCGTCAGCTTAGTGACTTTGAGAGGGGGCGGATTGTTGGGTTGCGCGAAGCAGGTCTGTCGGTCAGAGAAGTGTCTAGAAGAACTAACAGATCCTTAGGAACCATAGTGCGGTGTTACCAGGCGTGGACTCAGGAAGGCCGTGGGCACAGAGCCAGAGGCACTTGGCGACTCAGAGGAACCACAGAGCGCGAAGATCGTCGATTGCGACTTTTGGCTCTTAGAGATCGAAGTAGCAGCAGTCGAGCTATTGCAAATCAGTAGTTTGAAGAACATGGGAATAGGGTTGGTATGCGTACAGTATATCGCCGAATACGAAGTTTTGGCCTTTTGTTCTATCGTCCACATTGGGTGCTGCCTCTCACTCGCCAACATCGATCTAACCGCTTACAATGGTGTAGAGAGAGGATTCAGTGGGACCAAGAATGGACTCAAGTGATCTTTAGTGATGAATCCCGCTTCTGTCTGGAGATGAACGACGGTCGGGCAAGGGTGAGAAGGCGACGGGGTGAAAGGCGAAATCCACAATTTGACAGAGAGCGTCATGTCCACCGTACTGTAGGCGTTATGGTATGGGGTGCTATCGCATATGGTAGCAGGTCACCCCTAGTTTTCATTAGAGGCAACATGACTGCCCAACGCTATATCCAAGAAGTGTTGGAGCCATATGTGATTCCATATTTTCGAACTATCCCGAACGCTATTTTCCAGCAAGACAATGCTAAACCTCATGTTGCTAGGCAAGCAATAACGTTCATGGATCAACATTAAATCAACCGTTTACCCTGGCCACCTCTATCGCCAGATCTGTCTCCTATTGAACATATCTGGGACATGATTGGCCGCAGACTGTTGAATTTACAGCACTCTCCACAGACTTTAGCAGCCCTTACTCACGAAATTCAGATTGCCTGGAATGAGATACCTCAAGAAGACATTGACAATCTTATTAGATCCGAGCCCAGGCGTATCAATGAGTGTATAAAGAACAGTGGATGCTCAACACACTATTGAAAAAAAAAATTAAGTTCTTCCTCTGATCTTGCTGAAAATGTAATCATTGAATAAGTATGTGGTATTGAACACGTACAAAAAAAATTATCAAAATAAAATTATCTTTAATGGGTGTTTACCGTTCTTTGTCACGCAGTATATCTTCAAATTTGAAAAATTCCGCTATGGATCCTGTTAAGACTGTAGTTAGTCATATTGGACTATTTCCTCGATTAAGATACCCGACCCATGTATTTGTAATTCCGTTTTAGTTCCCGAATGTTACTAGGTCCTTTTTTTTATAAGTTATTTTAGCGATAGTCACGTGCATTCAAGGAATTCCCAACGTTAGCATCCATCATCCCCAGATGGTGGTTGTTTTATCACTGGGATTTCCAACAATGCTCTTGTCGGAGCTATAATGTCGGTCCAATTTAAGCGCCGCTCCGCCGGCATGACCAACGAAGGTCCAATGGACTATTCATCTGGATGTTGCGCGTTAACACGATGAGTAGCCGGGAAGCCGACAATTGCTTCCAAGTTAGGGGTACGCCTATGAGTACCGGCCCTTAGCTCTACTATTTAAGACCTAGAAATATAGAAATCGCTCTCTCATCTATCATCTCTCAGTGCAACATCACGACCAGGACACTGTGAGTTCCTCAGCTACCTCGCGCGTCCTCTTCCGATTTATAACAACTACTCCGGGTGTGAATTATTAAGTTAGTTAAGTGCATTGCTTTCGTGTATTGTTCAATAGTACAATAAATGAATTGTAAAGTACTCCCGAATTCATTGTCCGCGAGTCACGAAATCCTGTAAAATATTCATGAGGGTGGTACTCGCGCCAATCGAGGAACGAACCCCCTAACCCGAACAGATCCGAAGTTATGTGAGAAAAACCGATTTTTCTCGATTCCTTTTTTACCGTTTTCTGATTTTGTTACAAAAGATATTTTAAAATAAATTTGACATTTCCATTGCCACTTTTTCTCTAGAAAATGGTACTCTTAGATTTTAGACTCGACGTTTCATTTCTTCGAAACCATCATCGACTTTGTTTTTTTAAATAGTCAACAAATTTTACTTTACGCACAGTAAATTTTACTTTTTTTCTTAATCCAACGATATATGTCACATTTATGATTTATTAAATGGTTTAGTTCAAAAATCTTACTATCATTCATCGGTAATATGTTATTCCAACCAGATGGTGCTTCTCATAATTCTAGACATAATATTGAATATTTAAGAGGCCATTTTTAAAATAATTTAATTTCTAGTAAGCGTCCCATAAACTGGCCACCACATTTTTCCGATATTATATTAATGCAGTTTTTCTTCTGGGGATCCCTTAAAAATGAAATTTATTCAAAGACTTCAAAATGATGAATTCAAGGTTGCAGTTCGACTTGCAATAAAAAAGATAACTCCAGAGATTTTAAATAGTGTTATGGAAGAAATTGTTAACCGGTGTTATTTATATTTGGAAAATGAGGGTGGAATATTTGAACATAAAAAATAATTTAAAACGATTTTTTTTTGTTTATTTTCTTGTTTACTAATTGACAGCTCAAAACAAATTATTTTCGAAGCCGCTCATGATGTCGATAAAAGTTACGTTATGTTCGAAAAAGGAGAATAATATTTTTGGATTAAACCATTTAATAAATCATAAATGTAATATATCGTTGGATTTAGAAAAAAAGTAGAATTTACTGAGGGTAAAATAAAATTTGTTGGCTATTTAAAAAATTAAAGTTCATGATGGTTTCGAAGAAACGTTGGATCGAAAATTTAAGAACACCATCTTATAGAGGAGAAAAAGTGGTAATGAAAATATCATATTTATTTTAAAATATCTTTTGAAACAAAATTAGAAAACAGTAAAAAAGGAATCGCGAAAAATCGGTTTTTCTCAAATGACTTTTTTTTAAAAGGAGTAACTTTTCTCTAATTTAACCATCTCCCCATTTTTTATGGTTTACAAAATCACTGTAGAGTGCACTCTTTTCCGGGACAGCTTGTAAAGCGCAAATAGTAATGTCGGTCCCTTAAACCGTTACCATGTATGTACATATATTGAGAAAACCGTACTCATGCAATTACTGATTTTTCGTGAGTAAACAAAGGCTTCTGGTGTAGAAAAGTACTGGAAAAGTGAATACAGTTAGTCCACCCGTACCCATTTAACCGTGAATATTCAAATTTGTTCGTTACCAACAAAAGATTAAGAAAACGTTCAGCATAAAGCCGTCTTGCTTTGGTACGATTACATTCTGTAAGTCCATGCATTAAATGCATGTCTGTTATTTCTTAACTTGAGTAGATCATTTTCTTGTTAAGTAGCTATAAAAATTGTTGAAAATTATCTAATTTACTGTTACGCAGTACCAGATCATTCACTGACAAGTACTGTTAACAATGCTTGTCTATTGTTTAGTGTCAGTTGGAATTGCCAATTGAGTTTTTAAAACCAATTTTTCTGGAAAAAGGCAAGTTTAAATGAATTTCAGAAAGAGTACCTTTTTATTGCAAAAAGGTAGCTTTTTACGAATATGATCTTTTCGTGTCAAAATTTTATATCGCAAAAAAACTCTATCAACAAATAAGCGTAAATGTGTACCCCCCAAAACCACGTCACTGATTATTTAAAAATGTTTTTTTTTGCAAAAATATTCCAAATCCAATTTTATGGCTAACTACAGAGTTTCAATACTTTGTGATTTCCTGTTAATTAATTAGGGTCAAGAAACACTTTACTGATCCCATATTTAAATTGTTATTATCTTAAAAAACGGTTTAGGAAAAAACGTATTTAAAATTTTATCTTATATTAATGTGTAGAATACGCTCCGGAAATAGCGGCATGTACTTTTAAATTATTCTGTACATTAATTATTGGAGCTAAAACGTAATAAAATGGCAAAACCTGCCTCATTTTTTATTGTATTATATGAGCGTATTTCAGCGTGTTATGCGAATACGATTAAAATTTTTCTGCCTCGTTATAAGAATAAATCTTATGTGAATCTGTATTATAGGGGGTTTACTGCACTAACTACAATCCACCTCTAAAACTTACAAAAAAACCATACCTTTCGAGTGAAAAAACTATTTATTTTCGGCATATTTGAAATTTTGTCGTTCAGTGATTTGCCTTGAAAATCTAATTTCAGAAGCGTTGAGATTGATTGATTAATACTGCCTTGTCAGCACGGTCGCTCATTATATAAGCAATACAGTACGTCTTCGAGTCTCGCAAAAAAAGCTGAAAGGATCAGAACAAAAAGCTGAACCTCCTGTTCGTAAATGAAAAGTCGAAGGAAAAACAATAGCAATTTACTTTGTTAATTGAATAGTCTTGTAACTCTGTGTAGTGAATGCTTAAGGTCGGAATTAACGATACTGATGAATAATGAGTCGACACGGTTTATTTGACTCTTGTTGAATGCCAGCTGATGCGAGATGCTGTAGTTAGACCTGACGTTTATTTGCTTTTACTTCAAAAAATCGGATCTGAAATGTAATTAGTCTAACCGAGTCTCAGCCAAATGCCCTCGTGAAGGTTTTTAGTTTTTGATCTCAAAAGATAAACGATAATGGACACTGGCAGTTTTATGGTCCGACTAACTAATAAAGTTCCAGCTTATTAAAAATCGTGAAAATAAATTTTGTTGCTCGTGTATAAATGACGGACGGTGAGTGACCGCAGTTAAAGTTGATATGTGAGTGAGATTATAAATTTCAATTATAATCAGTGTTAAATTTTGATGTAGTTCTTCAGAATTTCTAATTTCACTCTTTTAAACATGTAGACAAAAATTTGCAAGTTTGAATAGCAAATACAGTGGCTCAAAGTGAAAATGATACACCTCTATGGAAATCACTATTTATTAATAAATTTTAATTTACTTAACAATAAACTAGGGTACAAATTTTTTTTAAATATTATGCTACATCTGTTCTATTATTAAAAACAAATTAATATATTTTAATATATTAATTTGTTTTAAACTATATTATGTACTATAATTAAAAAACAATTAAAAGCAAAAAAATAATTTTTACAAAGGAAGGAAAAAAATTAAGTTCTTTTTGCTTTCAAAACGAATCTCAAAATTACAATAATACGATTTTTTAAATCGTTTTTGTAATAAATTAATATTTAGTTGGTACCCCTTAGCTAAGATAACTTCGCGAAGACGATTTGGGATCGATTAACTACCAACTTTGTGGTGAAATCAGGGGAAATTGTCTCCCATTCTTCGAGAAAGGGGCGTTTTAATTGGTTTTTATTGGAACTCTTATGTTTCCTAATTTCCGCTTCTAATTTAGCGTAAAGATTTTCTATGACATTAATGTCGGGTGATTGAGGTGGGGTTTTTATTACATGAGGAGAGTTATATAAAAGCCACTCTTTCACAATTTGGGCACTATGCTTCAGATCGTTGTCCTGGTAGGATACAAAGTCCTTAGAAATGTTCAGTTTTTCCACGATGGGTTGTAAATTTTGCCGTAATATGTCCAAATAAACATGCCTGTCCATAATGTCATCGATGAAATGCAGCTTTCCTGTTCCAGCACTGGATATACAGCTCCAAACCATCACACTCCCTCCTCCGTGTTTAACAGGGGCTCTTAAATTTGCTTTCTTTAGCGCCTCATCGGGTTTCCTCCAGACAAAACTACGTCTATCCAATCCAAAGGGGTTGAATTTACTTTCATCTGTAAATAAAACCCTTTTCCAAAACTCATCTCCTTTATCCAAATACGCTCTTTGGCAAACTGTATTCTGATCTTTTAGTTCTTTAGACTAATGAACGATTTTTGAAAATGAAATGAAATTGACGTTTTCGCAAAACTATTCTTATGGTTTCGGAATTTACTGACTTATGTAAATGCTTTTCAACTTTTATAACAAGTTTAGGAGCAGTTATTGGGAGATTTGTTTTTACATATTGCACAATCCATCGTTCATCAGCATTAGTAAAAAATTTTCTTCGGCTTTTTCTTATTTTGTTTCTTAATAGTTCTTCACTTTTAAACCTTTCTATGATGTGTTTTATTGTAGCAGAGCTTTTTTGTAGAATATCACCAATTGTTTTAATAGACTTGCCTTTTTTATGATGACTAATTACTCGTAATAAATTATGTTTTCCCACACTGGTATTCCTTCTCATGTTGATTTTGAACTAAATTCTAACAAATATCAATACAAGTTAACAAGAACTGTTTATTCTTTGCATTTTTGAATATTTTTTTTACATTCACTAATATTCAATTATCATAAAATTGACCTGTATCATTTTAATTTTGAGTTTCGTTTTGAAAACAAATAAAACTTAATTTTTTCCATCCTTTGTAAGAATTTTTGTTTTGTTTTTAATTGTGGATATTATAGAACAGATGTAGCATAATATTTTTTTAATTTTGTACCTTAATTTATCATTAAGTAAATGAAAATGTATTAATAAATAGTGATTTCAATACAGGTTCAATGCAGGTGTAGCATTTTCACTTTGAGCCACTGTACAAATACATAGATATTTACATGCAGCAGGTACCTAAATACCTGTACGAAATGAAAATGTTACTTTTTTGATTGAATCAGATAAATAATTATTTTTGTTTATACTTACCGTATTGCTTATTGCTGTCATCCAATCGCTGAAAATAACGAAACATCAATGTAATAGAACTAATTACATATTACACTCTACAGGATGTTTCCTAAGCACATAACTTTAGAGGGACATACTTTGGGTCAAATTAAAAAGAAAATCCAATGAATACAGGGTGTTCTTAATATCGTGCTAATATTTCCGGCTGTGATTCCTCAGATAATTTTATGAAAAAAAGTTCATATGAACATATATTCGCAACAGTCGAAATTTTAGCTACAGGGCATTGAAATTTTTCTTTTCAAATCGTTATTTTTTAATTTCTCAGAAAGTACTTTATATATTGCTTTCAATTTTGATGTATTTTAATAGAGCATAAAATCCCGTATTTTAATAAGGAAAGTAATTCTTATGCTCAACTAGTAGCATCCCTACATACATATCTTCCGATATTATTTATGAAAAAACTAGTACGCCACTGACATTTTTTTGCGGGAATATTTTTATGATTAGGCTGGTCAATTCTACATGAGAAAGATTTCTTACGCTTTTTTCGTCAGACGTGCCGTTTTTGATTAAAACATTATACTTAATATTCCTTAATTTAGCAATATTAACGAATACTTATTTCTGACCACGTAAATCTAATCACCCTGAAGAAAAGACTTGTTGACATAATGTTATTTGCATTATTTCTTCGATTTACGGTAGTTTATTGATTTTATTTTATACTTTTGCTATATCTATTCGAATTAATCAGTAAAGATGATAAACTATAATATGTAAATATAGAAATGACGACCGACAATGCATGACATGTATGGTCTCACAGACTGTAATACAACGAAGGCCAAATACATCTTTCAGGAGAAATGTCCTAAACATGTTTTGCCAGATAGCCGAATCTTTTCGAATTTACATCACCGTCTTAGTGAAACTGGTAGTTTCCATAAAAGTCATTTGGAAGGTAAACCTCAATTTGCTAGAACACCCCAAATTATAGAATTGGTGCTGAGACGAGTATAAGGAAGATAGCTACAACTCTAAATATTTGTCATCAAATTGTTTAGCGAATTTTGTTTGAATTTTTATTATATCTTTCTCATATTTTAAGAGTACAAGCATTATTTCCCAAAGATTTTTCTTGGTGTATGTTTTTTTGTCAGTGGTACCTTCAGAATGTTACGCGAAACCTGTAGTTTGGGTTACAGTTTATATTCACAGATGAAGCAAATTTTTCAAAAAATGCTATCCGAAACCTTAATAAAAACCCCTATACCATAGCTCAAAGCCATTTTCAAGAGCAATTTTTATGGATAGATATTATAGATAGCACTAATCAACAATGGTCATGCCACAACAATTCTTGTGTGTAATCGTATTTTGACTATCCATCCTCATTACGAAAATTCATTTATTTTATTTCAATCACCTTCAGTTTTCTAGTGATATGGTCAAGTTAATTTTTTTAAATTATAGCGATAAGCACGAGGACAGCCGCAAAAAATTCCTAACATACAGGGTGATTCACGTAACTGTTTCATTAGAAACTTTTGTACTTGTAACTAATCTAAATTTTTCATATTTAGGGGTTAAGCTAATATAGATACACTCTACTTCTTAAAAATATATTGAAGGTCATATCACTTCCGGTTATACCGGAAGTCGAGGTCAACTTCCTTATTTCAAATGGAACACCCAGTATATTTTTGCATTTTTGGAATCTAGTGATTAAACTAATTAAATTCTTATTAGCTACTCCTATACCTAAACCTAACCATTTTAAAGATATATTGGTTTAAAAGAAAAATCTTTCTAAAACACCATTTCTATCAAATTTAAAATTCTCAGCTATTATTGAAGCTGGCTTTACGAAAATTTGCTGACATGTTAACCAGATATGGTAGATTAGGTTAATGTGAAAAGTTTTTATAAATATCATACAGGGTATCCAAAAAACCACGTCATATTTAAAGAACTTTAATAGCAAAAAAGTCGCTTATTTCAAATGGAACACCCCATATATTTTTATATGTCTAGAATCTAAATTGAATTCTGAATCGATTATTATTAAGCATCCCTATACCTAAAATGAACGCTTTTGCTCTAATTTGCGATTTTTTAATATTGTACACTAATAATTCTAAGTATCTTAGTTGGCTTTGAAAAGAACATGGCTGCTTCCTGTAACATGCGTTAATGTAATTGTCAATTTAATAAGTTCGCTCAGCAGTTTAGAATCATGAACTTTAATAATACTTATTCAAATAGTGATATTTTTAATTTATTTTTTATTCAAGGAGAGTGTAAGAAAGTTTTGAAGAGGACTTGCCGTACATTCAACGACAGATATCCGCATCTTCCGAAAATCACAAAGAACAAATTTAGGATATTGGAATCAAATTTTTTAGGACATGGAAAAGTTAAAACTAAAAAGTTTTTTCTAGTCCCATCATAAATAAAAAAATAATAAATAAAAACAAATAAAATTAAATTAAAATAAATGTTCAATGTGACCCCCATTAACTTCTAAACATTTCAAAATAATTTTTTTAACTTCATGTTGTGTCACTTTATTAATTGTAATGGGGTGAAGATCTTCAAAAGCTATCATTAATAACAATAAAAGTACAAACCTAAATCATTAGAAGCACTTCAAATAGAAAAATTCGGATTTGCATTAAAATATCCTAAAACCGTGATTTCATTGTCTTCGTTATTTATGATGGGACTAGAAATAACTTTTTAATTTTAACTTTTCCATGTCCTAAAAAATTTGATTCCAATATCCTAAATTTGTTCTTTGTGATTTTCGGAAGATGCGGATATCTTTCGTTGAATGTACGGCAAGTCCTCTTCAAAACTTTCTTACACTCTCCTTGAATAAAAAATAAATTAAAAATATCACTATTTGAATAAGTATTATTAAAGTTCATGATTCTAAACTGCTGAGCGAACTTATTAAATTGACAATTACATTAACGCATGTTACAGGAAGCAGCCATGTTCTTTTCAAAGCCAACTAAGATACTTAGAATTATTAGTGTACAATATTAAAAAATCGCAAATTAGAGCAAAAGCGTTCATTTTAGGTATAGGGATGCTTAATAATAATCGATTCAGAATTCAATTTAGATTCTAGACATATAAAAATATATGGGGTGTTCCATTTGAAATAAGTGACTTTTTTGCTATTAAATTTCTTTAAATATGACGTGGTTTTTTGGATACCCTGTATGATATTTATAAAAACTTTTCACATTAACCTAATCTACCATATCTGGTTAACATGTCAGCAAATTTTCGTAAAGCCAGCTTCAATAATAGCTGAGAATTTTAAATTTGACAGAAATGGTGTTTTAGAAAGATTTTTCTTTTAAACCAATATATCTTTAAAATGGTTAGGTTTAGGTATAGGAGTACCTAATAAGAATTTAATTAGTTTAATCACTAGATTCCAAAAATGCAAAAATATACTGGGTGTTCCATTTGAAATAAGGAAGTTGACCTCGACTTCCGGTATAACCGGAAGTGATATGACCTTCAAAATATTTTTAAAAAGTAGAGTGTATCTATATTAGCTTAACCCCCAAATATGAAAAATTTAGATTAGTTACAAGTACAAAAGTTTCTAATGAAACAGTTACGTGAATCACCCTGTATATGTTATCTTTTTCAATTTAAACTATGTATGTTAGTTTTAGTCGACCATTGTGCTTGTGCGAACATGTCGAGAAGATGTATTAACGATTCTAACTTTTGTGGTTATATTTACGGTGAATCGACTTTCAAGAACCAAAGGCGAAATTTTACGGATCTTATTTTGAAGTGTTATTGCGAGTATTTTGGTTTTTCGGATGGTCATCAAGAGAAAGTTTGGGTCTCACATATTTGTTGCGTAACATGTGTGAAAAACTTAACCGATTGAAAGAAAGGATCACGTCATATGCCTTTTGCTATTCCCATGATATGGACTGAGCCTAAATATCACGTTTCGGACTGCTATTTTTGTCTTACCCCAATAAAAGGCATAAATTCCAAGGGAAAGCATACAGTTAAATATCCTAATTTATAGAACAGTCCCTCATAATGACAGTTTACTTATACTAGTTCGACCTACTTCATTTGAGATTGACTGTTCATCCAATTGTTCGCAATCTTCCACTTCAAGCTAAATGAGTGTTAACAGCCACGATGGTGTTAAATTTGAAGGATCTCAAGTTGAGTCACATTTAATAACTCAAGGAGACCTAAATGACTTAGTTCGCGATTTAGATTTACCAAAAAAGCAAGTAAAATTGTTAGGATCTCGTTTGAAAAGATGGAATTTGCTACATCGTGAAATTAAGATATGCCATTTTCGAAATCGTGATGAGCAGTTCAAAATTTTTATTTGTCAAGATGGGAAATTGGTGTATTGTAATGTATTAATTCACTTATAAACAGTTTAGGAATAGAGTTTAATCTCTCTCATTGGCGTTTGTTCATCGATTCTTCTAACGCCAGTTTAAAAGCAGTTCTCCATAACGGCAATGTATTACCTTATGTTCCTCTGCCTCACGTTGCTAATATGAAAGAATTTTATGAGAACATGAAATTAATACTTGAAAAAATTTAATATAATACATATTGTTTTAAAATCTGCGGTGATTTAAAAGTTATTTCTCTACTACTTGAACGGCAATTGGGTTATATTAAATTTTGCTGCTTTTTGTGCGAATGGGGTAGTAGGGACAGAAAAGATTACTATGAAAAGAAAACATAACCTGAGCGTAAATTTCTAGTTCCTGGAAACAAAAATGTGAAGCATTTACCACTTGTAAAGCCTTCTGACATATTTCTTCCGCCGTTTCATATCAAATTAAGCCTTTTAAAAAATTTTGTAAAGACGATGGGTTGAGATGGAAGTGGATTGTTATATTTAGAAGAGAAATTCCCCAAATTAAGTGACGCTTCAAAATCAAAGAGGGCGTTTTCATAGGACCTCAAATCAGGGAATTAATTAAGGATCCGATATTCAAAGAAAAATTAAATGTTTTGGAAAAATCAGCATGGCAAAGCTTCAAGAATATAGTTGCGAATTTTTTCGATAATCATAAAACTGACAACTATAAAGAGCTTATTGATGAGCTTCAATTGACATATAAAGCTTTGAGTTACAATATGTCGCCTAAAGTTCATTTCTTGGACTCACATCTAGATTTTTTCTCTCAGAATTTAAGGGCTGTAAGTGATGAGCATGGGGAAAGGTTCCATCAGAACATTGCGAAAATGGAACGACATTATCAGGGTAAATGAAGTCCAAGGATGCTAGCAGACTATTGCTAGATGATTCAGAGGAACCAACCGAAAGTCGAATATTCTAAGAAATCATAAATTTCATTTATTAAAAAACTAATAAATTTTTTTAATTTAAAAACTATTATATTTTTCTTTAAATCCATTTTTTGTTACTAAATAAAATTTATAGATGATAAAAAAAATTCAAACTGATGTTTTTACTGATAATATTCTCTATGATAAAAAAATATTGAAGAAGTTCTTGTGATATATCGAAGCTCACATTTTGTAATTCAGTGTAATCATCTTATAGCCCAATATTTCCTGCAATATTTGATGAACCGTCTTATCTGCATTTCCTTCAAGAAGAACTACCTTTGTAGCTTGGAGATGCACCACTTGCGTTAAGATATCAAATGTGGTACATGCATGATGGAGACCCTGCTCATTTCAGTTCAACTGTTTGCGAACATTTACATACAGTTTATTTCAATCATTGGAAAGGTCGCGGTGGATCACAGCAATGGTCAGGAAGATCCGCTGATGTCAATAGCCTCACAATGATAGAAGCATGATTTCCTTAGTAATTCAATTTGTACATCTAGTGACATGTTTCTTTTGTTTAATTTTTCTTTCATTTTCGCTTTATATGAACGCATAACTTTGGTACTTGCCAAAAATGGAGGAAAACGAAATGTGTGCAGTCATAGAATACTTTTTTGTCAAAGCTTTAACACCAACAGAAGTGAAAGCTGAGTTAGATTCTACATTAGGCAATTCATTCCCATCACTTTCCATGATTAAGTCATGGGATGCGGACTTCAAGTGTGGCAGAACCAGTACAAAAGATACCACACATTCGGGAAGGCCAAAATTAGCTGCCAGTGAAGAAATTTTCCAAAAAGTGCATCAAATTATCTTAGGTGACCAAAGGATAAAATTGGTTGAAATTGTTGACACTGTGAGAATATTTAAAGAGCGGACACATCATATTTGACCGAATTTTTAGGCATGAGAAAGTTGTCTGCAAAGCAGATGCCGCGTCTGTTGACGCCAGAACAAATATTGACACGCGCAAACATTTCGCGTCAATATTTGAATATGTTTCGAAAGAACCAGACTGATTTTCTGCGTCGTTTCTTTACGATGGATTAAACCTGGATTCATCATTATTTACCGGAAACCAAAAAGTAGTCCCGACAGTGGACAGCAAAGCATGAACTCGTCCAAAAAAAACCAAAACATCAGCCGAAAAGATTATGGTGAGATGTTTTGAGATTCAAAGGGATTTTTTTTTTTGACTATTTTTCAAAGGGAAAAACCATCAATAGAGCATATTATTCAAACCTCCTACAAGAACTGCATTGAAGAATTCTGGAGAAACATCCTGGTTTGGTCAAAAAGAAAATCCTGTCTCATCAGGACAACGCCCATGTAAGTATCAATCCGTGATGGATAAAATTGAACAGTTGGGTTTTCAATTACTACCACATACACACTATTCACTTGATGTGGTTTCTTCTGATTTCAATTTCTTCCTGAATTTGAAAAAAAGTCTTGATGGTTTGCCTGTTATGAAGAATTGGATAAATCTTCTTATAGCAATGATATAAAGAACTTGAAACGTCGTTGGGATAAGTGCACTAAATTTCAAAGAGACTATGTGGAAAAATAAAATGGTAAACCACCGATTTTAAATTGATTTATTTTCGAGACCGGAAACATTTTATCCCATCCTCGTATGTAAGTCCCGCTTATACCTTACAAGGTTTAAGACAGCAAATAATTACCTCGTGCAAAACAATTTGGAATACCTGGGGCATATTTGAACGAGTGTGCAGTTCCGTACACCAACGAGCTGAAGCATTCCTATTAAATAGACGTGGTCATTACCAACAATATTTATAAAACATTAATTTATTAAGGAAAAAAATTTAAAGTAATTGTGAAAATAAGCAAATTAATTAAGACGATTTTTATTGTTTAAACCAAGAACGACTCGTCTAACGAGAAAAGTGTAAGACACCTTATATGTAGAATTGGTCAGCCTAATTAGGGAAAATATTCCCGCGAAAAAATGTCAGTTACGTACTACTTTTTCGTAAATAATATCGGAAGACATGTATGCAACGACGCTACTAGTTGAGCAATAGAATTAATTTTCTAATTAAAATACGAGGTTCTAAGTCCTATTAACACAAAAAATTGAAAGTAATATTTGAAATACTTTCTGAGAAATTTAAAAATAACAATTTCAAAGGAAAAATTTCAATACACTATATCTAAAAATGTCGTTACGGACATATGTTTACATGAATTTTTCTTTATAAACTGACCAAAGAAATCACACTCTAAAATATTAGCACGACATTAAGGAATATATTGTATGTGATAAAAAAAATGCTTAAGCTATTTTAATTAAAAAATTTAATCGCTTAATGAAAGTAATGTGATGTCTTTTAGACCTATAAAAATTTGTCCAGAAAGTTTAATTGCGTGTTTATACGGGCGTCGGAAGTTTACGCAAAAATACAAACGCTCAGTAGATTTTTGCAATTTTTATAATAATTTCGAATAGAGCAACGAAAAATCAACCTCTTACTAATAAAATTTAACTGGTTTAAATGTTTTTCTTTAATAATACAACAACTTTTTTTTAAATTTCGACACCGTGGATTTCGAAAATGAAGCGATTCTGGATATGTGGTTAAAGGAACTTTTTTTAATTTTGACTCTAAGAATTTTCCTTTAAAGCCATGCAGTATACAGGGTGGCACATATGTATTGAATAATATTTATATCTTTTGAAATATTGGTGATAGAAAAAAATATTTAAACAAAAGTTTTAGGACTATTTTTTTCGCATATAATGATTACTTTAAAATACTTCTATATTTCATAGCCTTAAGCCTGGAATGTCTAACGCTTTTGTTCAAATGGTAACCTATTATTTTTTGTTTTGGAATGGGCATCTCTTTTTACATATCACTACATAAAAATGTTAGGGGGTTACATTAGGGAAATTTTGAAATAAAATTCCAAAATGTTTGTAATGTTAGAATTCGTTATTTTACGTGCGCCTATGACTATCGGTTTCATTTTTTGCTAATTATTGAACAATTGTTTATGCTTATTGATAAAGCGTAGTTAACACGATACAAAATGGTACATTTAACCGAAAAAGAACGTGTCGATATTTTAATAATGGTTAGTTTTGGAGACACAAAAAGAACCTAACAAAAAGTATGCGTGCTTTTTAATGATGTTTATCCTAACCGAGTCTCTATTACCCAATTTTGTGTATTCACAGAAATAAAAAAATGCAGGGAGGCAGGCATTATTCGAAATAAACCTAAGACAGGTCGATCAAAATCAGTAACTGATAGTAACAAAGCTTTAGAAGTACTATTGGCAATACAAGATAACCCAACCTACCAGAAAGGTATCTACCAGAAAGTTGGATTGTAACGTCTCTCAGACTTCAGTATGTAGATTCCTGAAACTTGATAAATTTCATCCGTACAATGTACACGTGTTGCAAGAACTTTCTGAAGATGATTTTGACAGGAGGTTGCAGTTTTGTGAAACTATGAGTAATTTGTATCAACAGAACTCACATTTGTTGCCCAAAATGTTGTTTTCTAATGAAACAACTTTTATGTCGAACAGATCAGTTAACAGACATAATTGTCGATATTGGTTGCAAAGGACCCGCACGGGATGATAAAAAATCACACGCAACGCCCTTAAAAAGTAAAAATTTGGGCAGGTATTGTTGGTAATATCATAATTGGACCATTTTTCTTAGAAGAAATTTTAACAGCGGAGCGGTATTTAAATTTATTAATCTAGAATATTATTCTTGCTGTAGAAGTCTTTTATCCAAATCAAAATGATATTTGGTTTCAACAAGATGGGGCTCCGCCTCAGTATGGATTAGAAATGAGGAATTATTTAAATATTATGTTTCTTAACAGGTGGATTGAAAAGAGAGTAGCAGTGGAATGGCCTGCTCGATTATCAGTTTTAACTTCCTGCGATTTTTTTTATGAGGCCACATAAAGAACAAAGTGTATAAAGGTTGTTGAGGTTCCTTCGATAAACGAAACCACGAAAACAACAATTTGGTTTACGAAAGTGGACTGTATTAATTTTCACTTATATAAATAATGATAAAGTATTGGTCTAAGTATGAAGTGGGAGTTTGCTTAGTTGGAAAGATTACGAACTACGTTTACGATCACATGTCTAGGGCGAGCACTAGTCAAAGAGAGCCTGAAATTACTGCGATCATCCCTTAAGTACTAAACCTGAGGAAATCCAACCAGGGGCGCGCCAATACCAGAAGCCCTTAAGGGCAATGGTCCCGCCTAAGGTCATAAATCACCGCCATCTGGCAAATACCTATACAAGTCGCTTTCATTGAAGTATTGCAGACCGCCGAAATGCGGATCGCGGCAATGGTCCAATTTAGAAAGTTTCCTTTGACGAGTAGCGTATTTCCCAGCCATAAAGAGCCCTTCGATATGGCCTGATGGGTACGATGGTCTAGCGCCCAGATGGAATCCTCCAAATAAGTATCGATACACATGGGCGTAACTTAAGGAATGAAAGTACAAATAAATTAACTAAACAAACTACACCAAGAAACAATAACCTAAAGTCCTTAACAAAGGTAGACCAAACAATTTAAATGGTCTCAGGGCTCGAATAATTAATATATCCCGGAAAATAAGTGATGAAATGTTGGTAAATGTAAGGCAAAGTTTTATACAAAGACTCAATTAATGTATTGCATATAATGGTTAACATTTTGAGCATTGACAGTAAAGAATTATTAGAGTATTCAACTTTATTTGGATAGTCATGGGCGCACATAAAATAACTAATTCTAACATTACAAACATTTTGCAATTTTATTTCAAAATTTTCCTAGTGGAATCCTCCAACATTTTTATGTAGTGGTATGTAAAAATAGATGCCCATTCCAAAAAAACACAAAAAATAGTAGGTTGCCATTTCAACAAAAAAGTTAGACATTCCAGGCGTGAGACTATGAGATATAATAACATTTTAAGGTCATTATTATATGCGAAAGAAACAGTCCTAAAACTATTGTTTAAACGTTTTTTTTTCATCCAAAATATTCCAAAAGATATACATTACTTCATACATATGGGTCACTCTGTATTTAGAAGAAACATTCTATCCATATATACAGGATGTTCCAAATTAGATGTGCTATCATGGCTATCTCTTAAACGGTAAGAGTTACACGGTCGGTTAAATTAGAAAAAAATGTGCCAAATTTAATATTCTCGTTAGAACTGAAAACAATATTGTCAAATGATCTTCCGAATTATTATGAAAACACGAAAATTTGGTCAAATTTAATTTTCTAAGTCAATCAAAAACTAAAGACCTTTCAGTAAAATGTTTGATACAAAAATTTCATAGTTTTCTTATGTCTACAAACCAGTAAATTTCAAAATTTTCAATATTGCTTAGTTTATGACATAGACAACAACTTGACTCTTTTAAATACATAGCTGTACATTTTCTGGCGATTTTTAAGAGTCTTTAGTAACCTTTTTACTAACATGATATACAGGATTATTCACGTCATGTTACACGTAATATTACGGCTAAAGTATTTAATATTTCAAATTTTTCTTTTTTGCGATGTGTAGAACTCATTAGAGGTGCATTCTAAAATTATTTTACTTTTATATAGGGGGTTGTAAATAAGTGAAAAATATCAAAATTATGTTTTTTTAAATGGAACACTCAATATATTAGTACCGTTTTAGATTCCTTGAGAAAAATAAATGTGAATTTGATTAAGGTTTACTTACCCTAAACCTTAAGGATTTTGAAATAATTGAGATTTTGTAAAAATGTAGTGCAAATTTAAAAACTTTGCTTTAAAGAAAGTTTAAACTAGAATAAGCCGAAATTTGCATCAAGCCTCAGACATGAGGCATATTTCATGCCATAGTCATGAAAATTTAGATACCTTATACAGTGTGTCTAAAAAATAAATTGAAAAATGTATTTACTTTGATGGATATTAACTTACTTAATTTAAATGGAACACCCTATATTTTGTTACTCCAACTATCAGATTGAAATATTACCGATCGAAAACTATTGTACTTTCCTATACCTAAATGTACAAGTTTTCCTTGAAAATTAAGATTTTTAAAGAAAGTAGAAAATCCTATTACTTTTTGTATCAGTTGCCACGGTGATATCTAAAATGTCAATATAAAGAATCATATTTATGCATTTTTTTTTCAGAGATTTGATTAAATATGAAAATTATCTTGTAAGTTACGCAAATAATATTGAAAATATCATAAATAAAGAATTATATATACAGTAGCCACTCGATTATATGAACTAATAAAAACCAGGGGTGTTCATTAAACCAAATTGTTCACATAATCGAATTTTTTATTTTAAGCTGTTACATATTAACAAAATAATGCGTAATACATTTTTGAATTTTTTTCGCCGATAAACTCTTATGTAGGGCCTTATCTCTACATTTTTTTAACACTAATAAATCATTTATTTCGAAAATATTTTCTTCGCTCCATGCAATTACTTTATTAAACGCATCTACAGCCTCTGAAGCACTAATTTGGATTTTTTTTCGCGCACCATCATCATCGCCTTCATCTATCAGCGAAACCGCATCATCACTTGTGTCTCTTGTATCTTGCTCATTAATATCATCTTTATTCCAATTTTGAATATCATCCGTTGAAAGAGAAACCTGAAATATAAACTAAATATGCAACTAGGCTGCAAGAAAAAATGATCATATAAGATCCATTTTTTTAGTTTACCTGACTATTAATTTCAGTAAGCAAATTTTTAACTTCTTCAATTGTTTCCTCTGATTTGTTTTTATATCTTTCTTTGAGAAGACTAAGAGGAACATCATTTTCCGAATCCGAATCATCGTCATGTTCACGAAAATTTAAAATGTTTCTCCAACATTTTCTTATTGTCTCAGCTTCAACTCTATTCCAAGCTATAGAAAGACTTATTATAGCATCTTTGATTGTTAACTCTTTCAAAACTTTTGATATGTCTTCATATTTAGAGGATACTATAGTTGACAGTAAGCTTGATCTATAGTACAGTGTTGTAAGGCGGATGACATTCTGATCCATTGGTTGAATCAAGGGGGTTACTGTTAGGACTTGCGACGTATTGTTTTATCACGGATTATGGTTGGGTTATTTATTAGTTTAAATGTTCAAAGTTAGTTTAACAAACTGAAGTTACGCCCATGGACAACCCCAGCCATTGGGTAATACTGTTGGAATTCCCAGCGCTTAACACCCATCTTCGGCTGAGGGAAGTTATTTTATGATTGGGATTTCCAGCACTATTCTTTGTCGGACTAACATTGCGAATTTAAATTAAAGGTACCGCCAAACGAATACAATGGCTGGGCTCCAATAAAAGCCCAGCGATCGTGCCTCTAAGTGCTACGCTTTAACGTAACAAGGTAGCTTAGAAGCCGCTAATGGGGCCCTATCGGGGGTACGTCTATGGGCGTTACACCTCCGTATCAATACTTAAGGAGGGTGCGAAACTGAAGAAGCTCTCTTTTCTCGCCACTTCATCACGAACTCGTACGCGTTAAACTCTCGTCAACATTCTTTAAATAACGCATTTCTCGATATTGTATAGTTGTTAATGTTACCAATAAACCTTTGTTAAGTTAAGGTTTAGTTTCTTTTATACGTGAAAACAGTGTCTCTGAGACTGCGAACTCAGGGTGGTCCTTCATAATCGATCAATCCAGTCCACGATCTACGTAGTTCACGGTTATCGTATCGAAAAGGGTGAATCGACCCAACCACGTACACGCGCCAAAATTTGGACCTAACAGTTACATTTGGTGGCGTATATTTTACAAAAATATTTCCATCTTTAGAACATAATTTTTCAGCAATCGGATAACTAGGAGCATTGTCTAACAAAAGCATGGCTCGTAAGGGTAATTTCTTTTCATCTAAATATTTTTCAACCTTAAAAATCGTGCATGCAAAGGTGTAAGATAAAATACATATTCTATATACATATGTTATCTTTTTAGCTTACTTGAGGAACAAAACATTTATGAAACCAGTTCTCAAATATTGTACAAGTCATCCAGCCTTTTTTAGAGTAATCATAATCTACTGGCAACGAAAAATTTGTAAAACTTCGTGGACGTTTTGCTTTCCCTATTACAAGGGGTTTAATTTTATGATCTCCTGTAGCGTTTGTACAGGCAAGAAAAGTAAGTCTAACTTTTTCACTTTTTCTCCCAGGAGCAGTTTTTTCATCTCTCCTTACTAACGTTTTTTCGGGAAGCAACTTCCAAAAGAGATCAGCCTCATCTGCATTATAGATTTGTGCATCTGTAAGATTAAGTCTGGCTATAAGTGAACGAAGATTTTCTTGAAATGGAGGTACAAGTTCAGGATTCGTTGATAGTTTTTCACCGGATATTTTCAAAAATCTAATGCCAAATCTACGTTTAAACTTTTGCAACCAGTCATCACTTGCATTAAAGTGTTCTTTTTCTTTTAAAATCCCATGTAATGATTTTGCCTTGACCTTTAATAGCTCACTTGTTACCGAAAAGTTTCTGGATCTCTGTTTACAAAACCATTCATATAATTTTTTTTTCCATTCTAGGCATTACTCCAGTTTTTAAAGTTTTTCTTTTACTCAAACCATAGCACTCGGATGAAGTATTCAAAATATTAATTCGATTCTTTTTTATAAGACAAACAGTGGATTTTGCAATACCATACTTTTTTGCGAGATTTGTGACACTTTCACCGCTTTCCAACTTCTTTATAATATCACTTTTGTCTGATAATGTCAATACTTTGCGCTTCATATTTTGACGACAGAACGCAACTCGGCGGGTCAAATAAGCCTGTTATATTCTATAGCTTGCTGTGGAAACTACTATTAGTACATATTTTATACCGTTATAATATATTATTAAACCTTTTCGGGGGTTCCCGAAACCTCTGCAGTGAACTACCAGAAGTTCATATAATCGAGGTTGCCGCTGTTCATTCTATAGAACCTACCATGTTAAAATTTTATTGTTCATTATATTGGATAGTTCATATAATCGAGTATTCAGATAAACGAGCGCCTACTGTATATGTATATGTATATGAGTTCTACACATCGCAAAAAAGAAAAATTCGAAATATTAAATACTTAAGCCACAATATTCCGTGTAGCATGACGTGAATAACCCTGTATATGTTTTAGGTAAAAAAGAATTCTGAATTTTTCTCTTAATAAGCTATGTCGGTCCTGGGGTTCTAAGTAAAAAATGCAATTATTATGTGACTGAAAAATGTTATGCAAGTAAATAAATTATCAATCAAGCCATACAAAATTAATAATATATTGGAAAAAAATTATATATCGTGTGATACATCAGTATAAAGGAATTACTAGGGACTTTTAAAAATCGCCAGAAAATATACAGATTTGTATTTAAAAAAGTCAAGTTGTTGTCTATGTCATAAATTAAGAAATATTTAAAATTTTGAAATCTACTGGTTTGTAGACATAAGAAAACTATGAAGTTTTTGTATCAAACATTTTACTGAAAAACCTTTAGTTTCTGATTGACTTAGAAAATGAAATTTGACAAAATTTTCGTGTTTTTATAATAACTCAGAAACTAAAGATCATTTGGTAACATTGTTTTCAGTTCTAACAAGAGTATTAAATTTGGCACATTTTTTCTAATTTATTCGACACTGTAACTCTTACCGTTTAAGAGGTAGCCATGATAGCACATCGGATTTGAAATACCCTGTATATACATACATGTAGGTATATTGCATGTGGATCGACAGGTACCACAGTTACCAGTACAAAAATTTTGAATAGAATTTAGATAAGCTACTGAAAGAGATTCCATAAATTCAAGAAAAAGTTATAAACAGGTTTGTATAATGAACTGAAAAATACCTACTTAATTTCAGCCGAAGTTTGTCCCATTAACCAATAAACGTCTGGCTTCTTTGTACACCCCACCGCCAGTAACTGTCCTATGTGACACGTCCTAGGAAATTTAGGTTTTCTGGGTACTTTTCTGGTCCACTCAGCTACTGCCAGCAATTCCGGTGCATCGCTAATCCGGACATAACCTTTCAGCCTACATAAAGTTTTGTCGGTGTACCAAGCCAACGTAGAATCTTCGTAAAGGACCACCCATTCTTCGCACCAACCCGTACAGAAGAATCCTCCTAAGAAAAAAATATCTCTTTTCAACTTCTATGACATAATATGATAATGCAAGAATTTAAAAAGAGGATTACAAGGTTACGTAACAAGATAAATGTGTTAAGCCCTAACGAGTGAGGCGTCACTTTTTTGATATGGTGGTCCAACGGTGTCCCATCACGCATAACAAGGAAAAGTGGGTAAAGTTTGGTTACGCATCAAAATTTAACAACAGCTTATCAAAATAACTGGATTGGTCAATGCAATCCTCACTTGTGGCCTGATAGATCCCCGGTTTTAAATCCATTACATTTTTCATCTAAAAGGGCATTTAAAATCATTAGTTTCTGCAACTCCACTAGAAAAATATTAAGAAGTCTTTAAGAAATAGGGTAATTAATGGGTGTAATTTGTGTAACGAAACGCGTGGTTAAATTGTCGCAATTGCAATTTAAGATATCCTGAATTAAAATCAATTATTCAAATATTTATTAAAGATATTTTTATTTAACGATTCAGGTAATGGAATTGTTGGAATTTCCCAACATAAAACGGTTGAAATGGGCCTCCAATCGTTGTTGCGCTTCAATAAAATAGATATCCTCGAGCCACCGTTACGTGCCGAATTAAGATGGGAGCTATGCATTCCGCCCATCTGGTTCTTTGCGGCTCGGGGTTTGTATCCCAGAATTGAAACCACACCGACCTCCAATAAACCATCAGGAATTCCCCGGCGTAAATATTGCACGATGCGGCACCCAAATTAGAGGGTGGCGGCATTGATATAATTCAGAATAGGTTAAAAGTGGCATCTCTCTCACCAGTTCTTGCAGCCCTGAGAAGTGGGGAAGTGCAAAAAAAACTCCTCGAGGGCGAGAATTACAGAGTACGATAAAAGACCTCTAAGAGGGCAATTGGACGCCCGATTGAGAAAAGTATCTCAATCTCTCTATCTCTCTCTCGCTACTAAGTAGTTACTCTCATAACTCAGAGTCTATTGGTCGCTGCTCAATCGCTCCAAACTCTATACGCGTACACTAAAACAAAACAGCTCTAGCAATATTTCGCGTATCCTCAACCTAGTCCTTAGATCTCGCGTACACGGTGCCTTCGACTGTATTCGCGATTGTGAATTTATACAAAATAGTAGTGTATTAAATGATTAATTGTGCAACAGTGTTTTTTGTGAACTGGAAAACCCATAAAACCTACTTCTAAATGACGGTAGACCGTCTGGTCCTTCGAGAAACCCAACCAGCATAAGTGGATTACTCCGTGGGTATCTATTGAGGTAGTCACTACTGTTAGGCAGACTCTAAGAGGTCCTGGCCTAAACAGGAATAATAGCGTTTCGAAAATTGAACAATGATTATTAAAATCAATTGTAGCTGTTCAGAGAGGTATTCGAATAAGGTAAATATTCGAATTCGAAGCGAATAACTGAGCAATTTTATGTGAACATAGAAATATGAAATAAATTTAAAATTGGTATTTTATACGGATACGATACGCCTGTGGAAAAATAAAAAATAACTCAACCATTTTTATATGTATTTAAGTACACAGAACGTCTCGAAATGGTTTGTAGAAAACTCCATTACTGATTTCTAAATTTAATGCACGATGATTGAACTCAATTTGTTTTAAAACTGACACAGTTTTAGGGCTATTCGTTATTTCAGGGACTGCATGCCATTTTTCTATTCACATATGTATAGCACTGAAAAAATAAGGTAGCATGCATTTTCGTTTTTTCTCTATCTTAAACCCTTCTGACACAACCAGATTATGTCGTAGATACTAATGAGACACTCCATAATGGCTTCCAGATACCCGAACAATTTCCTTAGTCATTCATTATTCCTACTTCGGACAGATGCCTCCCTAGGGACGAAGCCCGGAAAATAAATTTCTTTACGTCCTATCGATTTTGTGGTAGGTCACTATCTACTGACATACATACGCAGTTATTATTTTTTTATGGATCTCAGATTCCTTATTCTTGTTTAATATACTCCAAACTCTTGTTTGGTTATTATCATCACCTTTCTAATGCATTTATTTTACACCGGAATGGCTTTTTATTGTTTACTGACTTTTTCTCGTTCACTTTATTTCTATCTGATTTTCTCTGAGGTTTCTTTTCCTATACATGGTGTTTTCTAAACATACGGAGGAAATTTCAAGCAGATTCTTTAAACCTTTTTCTTCCTTAAATTTATCGTATCTCGTTTCACTATCGAGATTAAACTTTAACCCTTCGTTTCATGGGTAAGGCCTATCAGTCGAAGTAAAAATTAAATTTAGCTTGAAGTCTGAAATTATTTAAACTAAATTGTTCATGTTCCATGTACCTTCCATTAGTCTAGTGGCATAAGTTTATTGATTTTTTCGTAAAAAAATATCAATCGGTTTTTGAGTTATCGCGTTGTATGTCCCCACAGGCCTCACCCGTGCAAAGTGGTAAATTCCTTTATAGGCACATATTCAAAGATTATGGCTAAATTATTGTACCGTTTATCATATTTCCACATAATAATTCAGTTAACATATTTGCAAAAAGCTGGAGACTATATCTTAAATTCTTAGGACTGAAACTAGTGAAAGAAAATGTGGCTATCAGAATAGCTAGAAAGAACTTACCTAGAAGTATACGTCATATGGCAAAAAAATGTGCCGAAGTAGTGCTAGAAGATCATCCAAATTTTCCACCAAATAAAAGAAGATATTGCAAATATTGCAAAAGACCCAAAACACGGTGCAAATTTTGCAAAAACTGGCTATGTATGAAGCACATTACGGCATCTTGTATTGACTGCGTGATGAAATAATTGTTACTTTCATTCGACTATTTTGCGGTATTGGATTTTCTGTGTAGAATAAATTTTCGTGTCCATTTTCAATTTGCTATAATGTTAGATATGTCCTTTTTCAAATAATATACACTGCTCCAAAGAATTAACGCACCACCTAATATATTGCTAAATTTTAAAATTCATTTTCTCCGAAACTACGTGTTCGATTTTAATATTTTGTTTACAGAAATATAGCTCGTTTCTTTCCAACTCGACCTAATATTTAACATGCCATTAAAATTTAAATTTAAATCATATACAGGGTGTATGAGTGAAATCATGTAATTTTATGTAATTTCAAAACCACTTGTGGTGAGTATCAAGTGTCCACTTATCGATAATGTTGACCAACTTGTAGCGTAGACATTTCTGAAGAACGTGTTTTTTGAATCATGTTTCTATCTCTTTTCTTAACTGAAATATTCGACTTTTAGTTTTAACGTGTTTATTTAATTAAAAACACTTAAAATACAGTAAGCTATGGAGAAAACGCGATTCATTTGTTATTTTTTATTAGCAACGAACTGTCAAGACGCTAACTTACTATCAAATAATCCCATTTTGTGCATTAAAGTAAGATATAAAGCAGTTGAAAATTTGGTTTTGCCTCTTAAATTTATTTAAGTGTTTTTCAGTATCAGTGGATCGATGATGTTAATATGGAACGCGAATCTAGAAATTTGACGTCTGTTGAATGTGTTCAAGCTGTGGTATTGCACGAAGAAATTTTAGTTATTGTCAAATAGGGCACAAGTTTGGTATTTCTCATATTTCAATATAGCGGATGATTGAACGGTATAGTGAAATTGGTGTGTAAACCAGAAGAAATTGACATGGTAGAAATCAAGTCACGATCTCCGCCCAAAACCATTTTTTAAAGATTTTCGCGCTAAGACAACGATTCGTTACAACCTGTTTGTTGCAATCCCAATTTTAGAACACACATGGTTTTCAAGTAAGTTTGGAAACGGTCCGCCAATAACTTTAACAAAATGATTTGCGCCCATGCATTGCTGTCAAAGGTCCAGCGTTAACCAGAGAGCATAGGAGAACTAGATTAAACTTTGCAAAAGGACACATCTTCTGGGGGGAAGCTGATTGGGAATGAGTGCTTTGGACCGATAAATCCAGATTTTGCCTTCGTTCCTGTGATAGACGTGTTCGAGTTTTTCGAAGGCCAAATGAACGGTATGTTCAGTATAACATAGCAAATAGCACTTTATTCGGCACAAACAGAGACTCTGTTATGGTGGGGGGAAATACCTTTAATGGTACAGTTTTGATAATCTTGAATAATGGAAACCTTAATGCTCAGCGCTACATAACTGACATTCTCGAGGAATTTGTTGTCTTTTTTGCTCTCTACATTGGTCAGAACTTTGTATTAATGCAGGATAATATTACATCTCATTCGACCCGTGTTGTTCGTGACTACCTATTGGAAACTGACATTGTGACTATGGTTTGGCCAGCCCGCAGTCCGGATCTCAATCCCATAGAATATGTTTGGGATATGCTCGGTAAACGATTACGAGCGTATCTGAACCGTCTTAACAACTTAGAAGATGTGGGACAACTTCTGGGTAAAATCTGGAACAAAATCGATCAAGACGATGTTCGAAGATTAATTTTAAGCATGAATCGTAAATGCCAGAAGGTCATTAAAAACAGAGGTGGAAACACTAGTTATTAATTAAGTTTACAACTGTTTATAATTTGACAGTAAATTAGCGTCTTAACAGCTCACTGCTAATAAAAATAATAAATGAATCCGTTTTCTACATAGCTTACTGTATTTTAAGTATTTTTGATTAAATAACCATATTAAAACTAAAAATTTAATATTGCAGTTAAGAAAAGAAATGGAAACATGATTCAAAAAACACGTTTTTCAGAAATTCCTACGCTACAAGTTGGTTGACATTATCGATAAATGACACACTTGATACTTACAATATCACAGCTGGTTTTGAAATTACTTAAAATTACATGATTTTACCCATACACCCTGTATATGCATAAAATTTAAATTTTAATAGTATATTAAATATCAGATCGATTTAGAAAGAAACAAGTTGTACTTCTGTAAAAAAAAATTTTAATCGGACCGATAGCTTAAAAAAAAATTAATTCTAAAGTTTAGCAATATTTTAGATCGTGTGTTGGAGCAATGTATTTTATTTGACCATCATGTTTCTTTTTTTCAGTAATAATGACGTTTAAGATATATGATGCTAAAAATGTACACCAATAAGTGGAATATAATTCTGGAACCTCATAAAAATATTCCTTTCTCAAATGTAGTTAAGACAAGCTAAGAAGTGGTAGAAATAATATGTTTATATTAGTTTTTTTAATTTTAAAAATTTTAACAAAACATATTGTTGAGGTTCCTTCGATAAACGAAAACCACGAAAACAACAATTTGGTTTACGAAAGTGGACTGTATTAAATTTCACTTATATAAATAATGGTAAAGTACTGGTCTAAGTATGAAGTGGGAGTTTGCTTAGTTGGGAAGATTACGAGTTACGTTTACGATCACATGTCTAGAGCGAGCACTGGTCAAAGAGAGCAAAATTACTGCAATCATCCCTTAAGTACTAAGCCCGAGGAACTCCAACCAGGGGCGCACCAATACCAGAAGCCCTTACGGGCAATGGTCGCGCCTAAGGTCATAAAATCGCCGCCATCTGGCAAATACCTATACAAGTCGCTTTCATTGAAGTATTGCGATCCGCCGAATTGCGGATCG
The DNA here is from genome assembly GCF_039881205.1 of Euwallacea similis. Lineage (NCBI taxonomy): Eukaryota > Metazoa > Arthropoda > Insecta > Coleoptera > Curculionidae > Euwallacea > Euwallacea similis. The sequence goes on from NC_089612.1 coordinate 4,094,037, forward strand.
CGGCAAAGGTCCAATTTAGAAAGCTTCCTTTGACTAGTAGCGTATTTCCCAGCCATAAAGAGCCCTTCGATATGGCCTGATGGGTACGATGGTCTGGCGCCCAGATGGAATCCTTCAAATACGTATCGATGCCCATGGGCGTAACTTAAGGGATGAAAGTACAAAACAAATTAACTAAGCAAACTACGCCAAGAAGCAATAACCTAAAGTCCTTAACACATATCATATATTGAAATGATCCCGACAGTCCTCACCCGCGAAAACGTGTAAAAAATTACCCACCCGTGAAACGGACGGTTAAAAGTTTTGCACATCACTGAAACGACTAAGATTCTTTTAAATTTGTGACACATGTCTAGGGAACACTGTGTATAATTATTATTAAGTGCTAATAGTAATTGAGACTAAAATTAAGCAAATATTTCAGTTCATAATTTACCCAGAACGTTCCTCGAGGTAAGTATTAAGTGTAATATTGCCTTGAAGATGTGCGGTATATAGAAAATCGTGTTAAGCAGCTTTGAAGTGTGCCGACTTTCTTTGATCCCCGTCTTTCCGAAAATGAGTTTGTGTCGAGCTGGTAAACATCTTTAAGTAATACGTTACCTTTGTTCGTGCATTTTTTTTTCATTGAAGTCTATCTTTATTCCGCATTTAATTATCAAGGCTCTAAATGAATTGAGGGTTGCTAACAAAAGTTCAAGGTTTATTAGTTTTTGAAATAGGCGGAGGCACGTGAAAATCTCGAGCGAATCGAAGCAGAATTCAATTTTATTGTTCATTGCAGATGATTTCGGAAAGTTTTGCAAACATTTGTTTTCGATCGAATTGAATCGCAGAATTTATTACTCTTTCGATTCGTTGGGTACATTGACGACATGTCCGAACTTCGCAATTTGAGTTAAAACAAATTTAATTTATTTGTACTGTGATGTGAAACACGCATAGAAAATTAGATATTTAGAGCAGCTTTATAACATCATTATTTGAAATGATATTTGCAGATGAATTATTATAATCATCGAAATTTATTTATTTCGTTCATCGTGATATCCAGCCTTTCCTAGGTTTTGAGGCAATTTACGCCAGTGAATTATATACAGTTTATTCTTTGAGTATCGCAGAATATATATTAAAATTTTCAGATTCCGCTACCAAGTATTGTGGGCATAGTGAAAAGGTCAAAACTATCATTAAATTAACAAAAAATGTCTAATTTCTGAGGTTTTTAGTAAATAAAAACATCCTTATTAGGTTTTGAAGCAGTCTAGGTTACTGAATTTTATACAATTTAGTCTTTGAGCATTGCAGAATAGATTAAAATCTACAAATTCTTCAAACCGGGAACATAGTGAAAGCGCCAAATTTAATAATCTTAGTATATCTATACTATGCAAATACATGTTTTTACTTACTTCTGTAACGAAGCAGGTACCCTCCTTTCACTTGCTTATTCATTGTAGTTTCTGAAAATCAACAATTATTTCAATATTTTACTAAAAGATAATTAAAAATAGTATCAAATCTAATTCTAAGTTTTCTATTGTGCCCTGATTTTTTTATACATGCCGTAGTCCACTCTTTTGCTGTATCTACTATTATAGTGATAACCGAACTCATGGTCTTGTTAAATTCGTGCAATTTTTATTTACTTTTAACATCAATTATATGAATCAAACTTGAATCTAAACTACTCGTCATCTCAATTGGGTCAAAGCATTTGTTGGGTCATTTTTAAAGTCTCGTAATTAAAAAATAAAAATAAAAGTTTTTAGTTAGGGCCAACACACAAAATATATTTTATTTTGGTTCATTCTAATGCGGAAATGCGTAGATGAGTTCAACATCTTGAGACGCCCTTAGACATTTTTTGACAAACAGTTTATTTTAAAACGGTTACCAGAAACAATGATAGGACCTCTTGTCCCATTTGCCTTTCTAATGACCAAATTTAAGGGGGACACTTAACGGCGAAATTTATGGAATTACATTATTTAAAGTGGGAAACTTTAATTACGTAAATGCCCCGCATGTTTTCTCTCTGAATTGGTATCTCTATTAGGGATTGGGCGAACGAAGTGCGGGGAATAATATAAATGAACAGATTTTACAGTTGGAATTAGGTTAAGTGGGTTTAACACTGATTCGAATTTCAAGAGACTGTTTCAAGGATTCAAAATATTCTGGATACGTCCCGTTTCACAGAAAATCGAAATAAAATCGTTCTGAACAGTAGCAGGAATGCCAATGCCGGGACGCTTCGGAAAATGCATCCATTGCAGGTGGGGCTCTATATTTTAGGTTAACAACCTTGATAACGGAAAGTGCGCAGGGGCTGCCTTACCTGGGGATATAGAGCAGGAAGTTGAAAAATATTTCTAGCAAGAATTTATTAACGCAAATACCGATTTACAGTGTGTCCGTTTCAGGAGTTCAACCATGGGAGTCTCGTTGACCATAAAAGATACGATGTCAGTTAAATTAAGGAAAGTTACGCAATTTGAAATTCAAGAATATACCTTTTCAAAATTCTAAAAATTCCGATGGCTTTCGAAGATACTCGAAAAAAATTGAAGTTTTGCATGAAAAGTTTTTATCTTTTCTTCCGCTTATTTAAGTAGATAATTCGAAATTATACATTTCCTTTGCAAATTGTCCTCTTCAGAAAGTCATTGGATATTTTAAAATTTAATACATCTTCTTGAACTCCAAAATGCGTAACGTTGTATGGAAACCTCGATTTTCTTAGGATTACCTGGATCGGGTTGAACTCCTGAAATATTAATTGACAGATCTCCAAGGATAGAAAATAATAATTTGTAAGGTGTGATGCAGCAAGAGTAGTCCCTTATTTTTCAAGATAGCAAGATATCAGTTTATTTTCTTTTATTGAGGTAGCGGTACACATTCAAATTTTTTACAATTTATTTTCAATATTTTAAAGATTATTGTTTCACTATCACCGGTGTATTTCATGTATTTTAGCGCGAAAGGTAAGTAGAAAAGAACAAATTTGAATCAACCTTGACTTAGATGCAGATGGAGATTAACACCTAACGCCTTCAAAAATTAGTTTTTACTATCAAAACTACCAGATTAAAGAAAACTCTCCAACAATGATAGCAGATGGTCACCAAACTGTACCAAAACACGACATAAAATACCTGGGGATAATAATAGACAACAAGCTGAAATTCGCCAAGCACGCACGAAAGACAAAAATAGAAATTATTAAAAGGATTAAACAGTTTAGAGTACTAACATATGTACAAGACCAAGAGAATTAATACCAAAACGAAAACCAAAATCTCCATCTACAGATCGCTACTGGACTACGGACACATACTAAGAGCAAATGCGACTGACAAAACAAGGAAACACACACAAACTACAGAAGAGATGGGACTAACAATTAGACTAATTACAAAGATAAGACATCCAGGAAACTCTCTTTATAACCCATCCATCGAACTCTTATACGAAGGGACACAAACGACTAGAATAATAGAAATACTACTACAACTATAAGCAAAATGGAACGATTATCACCATAACTGGACCATACCTAACACCCTTTGCTTAATAAGACAGACAAGACAATCCCGATACCTCTCCTCTACCACCACCCTGTTGGAGCATTATTCTGGTTCGGATTGAAAAATGTATTAACTTTTTTTTCTTTCGTTTTTTGTTTTTTGTTTAACAGATATGATTACTATAATTATTAAAGATATAATTAATTGTAACCTAGGCAGAAAGACCAATTGGTCCATAGCCTGTTTCTTGTGAAATAAAGATTTCTCTCTCCTTGAGTTAGATCATGTCCCGTAATTCATTAACATAATTATTTCTGGGAAAGACTGAAGATCCAAACTATAAGATTGCTAGTCGAAATGCTTACACAACTTAATAACGAATTCAAAACAAATTGGAGCAAAGATGAAAAGACCGTATATCACAGGCTATACACGGGAAAACTTTCAAGAACACTAATTTAGAATTTTGGCTGGTTGAACATTCAAGTGGATTTTATGGCATTCAACGTAGATATTAAAATGTTGAAAGACCGTTATAGGTGGAAGTAGTTGCTTAAAATTATTTCCGCATATTAATGTTAACGTACGTTGAAATGTTTTCCTTTACTTTGCCAATAAGCTGATTTTCTCTCATTGTCAGGTAAATAACAAAACTTAACTTTTGCTGTTCTGTTTTGGCTACAAGCAAACTTTTTTTTGCGTTTCTAACTGTTTTTTTTAACTATGGTAAAGTGGATTTTCATATACTTTTCAAGATATCTAATTATTCAAAAAGTATCCTAAAGTGTATTTAAAAGTTTTGGGTTAAAGTATATATTAAAATTTTCTGATAAGTGAATTAAAACTTTATAGTGTTTACTGTAAACCTAAATAGTCATAAAATTTCCATAATAGTTGCTGCCCCACATTGTCTTCAGAGAAAACAGTCTTTGAGCTGTGCCAAGTCCGGACTACATATTCCAAGACTAGATCCAGAACAGGAATCAAAACTGTCTCGTGTGCTATGGAAACAATCCAGGCCAAAATTTCAAATACTGCTTTAACGTCAGAGTGGAATATGATTAGCATACTCAATTATCCATGCTTGTCACTTGCCATGTGACACTCAAATTATACGAATAAATACGGGACTTCTGCTTTGTCTGAATACACATTACTTTATAAAGGCGTTTTTTTGTTAAAATATAACTAAAAGTATACTAAGTTGATCTTTCTATGCCTTATTTGTGTAAAGTGTAATTGTGCATATTTTAAATAAAGGAGCTAATATAGAGCAAAATATGAACAAGAAAAACTTTGTTGGGAACTTGCCAGACACGCTTCTCATCAAGTTACGAATGAAGTGAAAATGCCGACAAAGGAACTTTTTAGATTTCAATTCCACGGATCTCAATTTTTTTAGTACTGAGGTGCTGCATGTTTTAAATGTAATGTTTTCCCTTAACAATTAATTTTTTGACCTGATGCATGCACCGATTCTCATATAAAAAAATATTTGAGATCTATATTGAATCTGTCCTCTGTAAAATCAAGTTCTAATAAAACATATTTAAGCCTCTTTTCCTGGCAAATTAATATCGAATTCTATACAGTTTTGCAAAGTTAGGAATACGTATTTATTCGGTCCAGTGGAATGGAAAGTAACAATAATAATCGAATAACTGCATATTATTATACAGGGTGTCTTAGATTTAAATGACCAAACTTTAATGACGTTCAGTACGTTAAAAAATAGTAGTAGTTTGCAATATAATTCAATATCCAGTAAAGCTTCGCGTACAAAATACAATTTGTTAAACTTAAAAAATGCATATTTGGAATTTCTCGGACATCATTTTAGATATTGTAATGCAATTTTTTTGTGATTATCCCCCATCTAAACCGTCTTTAATGACGCAAAAAATTAAACTTTGACGTAAACAATGACGTGCACACCGACGTACGCCTAGCTACTTTTGATAAAAAAATGTTACGCCATTGTCTTTTTTAAAATTAAAATTTGTTTTTCAAAATATTGTTCAAATTGGGAGCCAAAAGTTCTTTTTAGTTTTTTCCGACTGACGCACGGTTTTAAAGTAAAAAAGGAAAGGTGTTATCATTGCATGTCTTAATTACATGGGTAAATTCTTTTTTTTTTGTCACCAACCAACTTGAAGCACATATGAAAGGTATTATTTGTGGTTAGTTTGTTAGCCTTAGCTACCGGGAAATGGTCCTTACTGTCTTGAAAACAGATACGGTAAACAATTAAAATGGACAGGTCGTACAAACAATAAAATCTAATTGACCCACGTAATTAAGACATGCAATGATAACATCTTTCTTTTTTTACTTTGAAATCGTGCGTCAGACGGAAAAAACTCAAGAGAACATTTGTCTCCCAAATTGAACAGCGTTTTCAAAAACAACTTTTTATTTTAAAAAAGACAGTAGCGTAACATTTTTTGAATCAAAAGTATCTAGGCGTACGTCGGTGTGAACGTCACTGTTTACGTCAAAGTAAATTTTTTTGCTTCATTGAAGACGGTTTAGATGGGAGATAATCACACAAAAATTTCATTACAATGTCTCAAACGGTGTCCGAGAAATTCCAAAATATGCAATTTTTTTTAAAAGTCTAACATCCTGTATTTTGTAAACGAAACATTACTGGATGTTGGATTATATTGCAATCTGTCATTATTTTTTCATGTAGTATACGCCATTAAAGTTTGGGCACTTAAAACTGAGATACTCTGTATAATTAATTAAAGCTAGTGCCAATAAATTTCTTAGTATTTTCTTTACTTATCACTGCAACTCCAGAAATTTAATTGAATTCATGGTATATACTTGCAAATTATATCATTTATAGTAATGAAGTTAAAATTATACTCAGTTTTTGAATTAAAAATAATCTTAGGTATGATTTTGGTTATGTCCTAGCTGTTTTGTTGCAATTAACAGATTAGTCTGAGTCATCGTTAAAACGTTTAGTGCCAATCAATTTTATAATATTACGCTTAATTGTAGCGGCAGCTCCAGAGATTTAAGTAAACGTATATCATATGCCTGCAAATTATATCATTTTTAATAATGAAGTAAAATGGCACTCAGTTTTTGAGTAAAAAAATAATTGTAGGTATGATTTGGGTTGCGTACTAACTGTTCTGTTAGAATTAGCAAGTTAGTTCGGATTATGGTTAGAATGTTCAGCACCAACAAAATATCATTTTGCCAATTATGGTAATAGCGCCGGAGATTTAATGAAATGCATATCATATACCTGCAAATTATGTCACTTTCATAATGTAGATAAAAATTGCACTCAGTTTTTAAGTTAAAATATAATTGTAGATATTATTTGAGTTGTGTTCTAACTGTTCAGTAAGAATTGACAAGTTAGTACGGGTTATTGTTAAAATGTTCTTTGCTAAACTTAAGTCTGCGAAAATTTGTTAATGCCTTACCATGTCTTTTTGAGCGATGATTTTTATTATCCTGTGGGGGAGAAGTAGGAGGGCCGCGTGACATACACAATGTGAACATATCGAGCACCGGAGCAGCACTGAGAGGAGCGATTGAATCGTGAATTGGAGGGTGGCGGTGGTGGTGTGACGCCCCAAAACAAGTTGCGCGAGTCAACGATTTGGCCATTGGGGTAGATCCCCGATTACATGAATTTCAATGAAAATGCAGAATGTCATTAATGTCAAACCCCACCAGTTTACATAGTAAAGATGATATCCTTATGTGGCGCCCTGTGTATCCACAAATACATTATATGCTTTTAAAATATGAAATTCCTAGTCCAGATCCGTATTTAAAAAAATTGAGTTGGCATTGATATATTTAAGTTCAAATTTCACCATAAAGTAACAATGAACCTGAATGTTACAAAAAGAGAGATACTAATAAACAAAGCGTATCAAACTTTTTATGAATGGATTTACATTTTTTTTTATATTTTGAATTATAAATTTTTTGGATAACTTTGGAAACCAACCAAAAATCACTTGGCCACGCAGTTTACAGTATATTAAAAGTTTTAAAAAATGTTTTCCATATAATCGAGTTTGAAACGCTTACCATTTCCGAAATAACAATAACGAGTAGATCAAAATAAGATACAATGTATTTATATTAAAATCAAGTCACAGATTCACGATGAATTACGCGGCATAATTTTGACACACAATTGCATTCAATTTCCAATCACTCACGTTAGAAAAACACCATGTATACTTTATTTTAGAATGGTATTAATTAAGTAGTCTGCGGAAAAGGTATTTAGAATATTAATCTAATGAACTATCACAGTTCAGGTCAGTTCGTTAAAAATAACCGACTTATTACGTATTATAATTTCAATTCAAAGACTTGAATTTCATGAGTAAATAACTAAAAAACCTGCTTACTTTTTGTCCGCTTAATTGAGAAAAGACTCTCGTGCAGTAGAGCGAGTGGTTTTTTTTCGGATTTTGCCGAGTCGGCGGTAAATTTCCGAGCAGATTTTCCGAACTTACTCAGCAAGGAACATGCTTTTTATAATGAAAATATCAATGAGGCAGTTTTATTGCCTGTGTAATTTGAAAATTTATTGGATGTAGCTTGCGTTAAGATAACGCTACCTCATATTGTTCAAGAAAAAATAGAACATAATCATAACAAAATTCATAGGAATAGGTATTATTATATCTCATGATATAAAAAAGAAGACAATGGATTTCTATAAAAAGGAAAATGTGTATCTTATACTGGATTAGCCTGATTTGTATCAGTTGTTATTAACTATGATTTAAATCAGGTGATTTTTTTTTATTATTGAATCATTTCTAGTCTGAAACTTAATAAAAATAATTTAAACCTTACCAAAATTATTTAGTTAAGTGTTAGCGCCGCAACAAATCAAATATTTATCATGCGGAGTAAAATAATAATCGGCAGACTGTTCCTTTGTTTCAGAAACTCGTGAGACACGTCATTAGTATCAATTAAAAATGGAGATTGTGACTATTTTTTCTGGAGTTTGCAGGTAAACTTAAGTTTGTGTCACACTCAGTATAGGGCCATAAATTTAAAAAATCAGGGTAAGATTTTTATTTTAACTTATAAGGGGAAATTCTGGTTGTTATTTATATAATGTATAAGCAAGTTTTGACAGGTCAACGAGAACGACATTGGCTGAAGTCGGTTCATTAGGGAGCGTCAATTAAGTGGTACTCAATACGGGTTCTACTGATGCAGAAAACTATGAGATACAGAGAGGGCTTGAAAAAGAACGCTGATAAGATATTTTCTTGTTTAAAATAGATTATTGAAAAAAATTGTTAATTATGTATGCAATTAAAAAAATTATCATTTTTTCCTTGAAATCTTTTTTAATTTTTTTTAAATGTAAAGTTTTTTGTATGCCTGGAAACAGTATCATCTCTTAAATTATTAAGTCGAGTATTAGAACAACAAGGAGTCAGGCGTTTTTTATATTTGAAAGACTCATGTAAATAGGTTTAGTGCTTAGAGGCGGATTTCTCACTTAAAATTAAGAAGAGCTCTTCCGTACTCTCTTACATTCAACCATCACGTTAAGCCGCGGTGTAACATGGGGAAGTGCGATAGGATGTAATGGGTGGGGCTTCTTTGAGCGTAGAGAGACGCCATCGGATGGCCCCACGCGAAGGATGGGGCGATAATAGGAAAGGTCGAGTAATATTGGTTTGCAGTTCAAATTGAAAAAGAAGGTTGTGATTGTTTTTTGGGGTTTACCAGTAAGCTTTGGCAAGGCAACGAGACAACGTTGACTGAAGTAAAAAAGGAAGAGTGATAAAAAGAAAGTTGCAAATTATCTATTTTATTATTATGTGTGTTAAATTCTTATTGCATTTCACAATATAAATACAAAAAAATAATTATTTTCATATGTAATATAACAAGTGCATTGAAAATGAACGAATATATATATACAGGGTGATTCACGTAACTGTTTCATTAGAAACTTTTGTACTTGTAACTAATCTAAATTTTTCATATTTGGGGGTTAAGCTAATATAGATACACTCTACTTTTTAAAAATATTTTGAAGGTCATATCACTTCCGGTTATACCGGAAGTCGAGGTCAACTTCCTTATTTCAAATGGAACACCCAGTATATTTTTGCATTTTTGGAATCTAGTGATTAAACTAATTAAATTCTTATTAGGTACTCCTATACCTAAACCTAACCATTTTAAAGATATATTGGTTTAAAAGAAAAATCTTTCTAAAACACCATTTCTATCAAATTTAAAATTCTCAGCTATTATTGAAGCTGGCTTTACGAAAATTTGCTGACATGTTAACCAGATATGGTAGATTAGGTTAATGTGAAAAGTTTTTATAAATATCATACAGGGTATCCAAAAAACCACGTCATATTTAAAGAAATTTAATAGCAAAAAAGTCACTTATTTCAAATGGAACACCCCATATATTTTTATATGTCTAGAATCTAAATTGAATTCTGAATCGATTATTATTAAGCATCCCTATACCTAAAATGAACGCTTTTGCTCTAATTTGCGATTTTTTAATATTGTACACTAATAATTCTAAGTATCTTAGTTGGCTTTGAAAAGAACATGGCTGCTTCCTGTAACATGCGTTAATGTAATTGTCAATTTAATAAGTTCGCTCAGCAGTTTAGAATCATGAACTTTAATAATACTTATTCAAATAGTGATATTTTTAATTTATTTTTTATTCAAGGAGAGTGTAAGAAAGTTTTGAAGAGGACTTGCCGTACATTCAACGAAAGATATCCGCATCTTCCGAAAATCACAAAGAACAAATTTAGGATATTGGAATCAAATTTTTTAGGACATGGAAAAGTTAAAATTAAAAAGTTATTTCTAGTCCCATCATAAATAACGAAGACAATGAAATCACGGTTTTAGGATATTTTAATGCAAATCCGAATTTTTCTATTTGAAGTGCTTCTAATGATTTAGGTTTGTACTTTTATTGTTATTAATGATAGCTTTTGAAGATCTTCACCCCATTACAATTAATAAAGTGACACAACATGAAGTTAAAAAAATTATTTTGAAATGTTTAGAAGTTAATGGGGGTCACATTGAACATTTATTTTAATTTAATTTTATTTGTTTTTATTTATTATTTTTTTATTTATGATGGGACTAGAAAAAACTTTTTAGTTTTAACTTTTCCATGTCCTAAAAAATTTGATTCCAATATCCTAAATTTGTTCTTTGTGATTTTCGGAAGATGCGGATATCTGTCGTTGAATGTACGGCAAGTCCTCTTCAAAACTTTCTTACACTCTCCTTGAATAAAAAATAAATTAAAAATATCACTATTTGAATAAGTATTATTAAAGTTCATGATTCTAAACTGCTGAGCGAACTTATTAAATTGACAATTACATTAACGCATGTTACAGGAAGCAGCCATGTTCTTTTCAAAGCCAACTAAGATACTTAGAATTATTAGTGTACAATATTAAAAAATCGCAAATTAGAGCAAAAGCGTTCATTTTAGGTATAGGGATGCTTAATAATAATCGATTCAGAATTCAATTTAGATTCTAGACATATAAAAATATATGGGGTGTTCCATTTGAAATAAGCGACTTTTTTGCTATTAAAGTTCTTTAAATATGACGTGGTTTTTTGGATACCCTGTATGATATTTATAAAAACTTTTCACATTAACCTAATCTACCATATCTGGTTAACATGTCAGCAAATTTTCGTAAAGCCAGCTTCAATAATAGCTGAGAATTTTAAATTTGATAGAAATGGTGTTTTAGAAAGATTTGTCTTTTAAACCAATATATCTTTAAAATGGTTAGGTTTAGGTATAGGAGTAGCTAATAAGAATTTAATTAGTTTAATCACTAGATTCCAAAAATGCAAAAATATAATGGGTGTTCCATTTGAAATAAGGAAGTTGACCTCGACTTCCGGTATAACCGGAAGTGATATGACCTTCAATATATTTTTAAGAAGTAGAGTGTATCTATATTAGCTTAACCCCTAAATATGAAAAATTTAGATTAGTTACAAGTACAAAAGTTTCTAATGAAACAGTTACGTGAATCACCCTGTATATATATATATACATATATATATATATATATATATATGTCGGAGATTTATTAGCTCTTAAGTTAGAATTGTACCATTAGAACCAATAATAGATGAAGGGCAGGCTGACAAAGCCATCTTGAAGATAAAGCATTGTCAAACGAGGTCACTACTACCGACATAATTAAGTGCCCACGTGTGGGATTTGTCCACGAGAAACAGGGACTAGCAGGTACTCCCCTTGGGTCTTAAGGACCCCCCTATCGGGGAAAGTTAAGAGGAGAAAAAGAACAAGCAGTTAAGAGATAGAAGGGCAGAAGGGCGGTCGAGTAGTAGTGAATTCGTTAGTTTGCCTTTCTATTTTTGCTTTCCAAAAATTATTATAACGTTAAACATGGAAAACGTCTCTAATATTACCCCGACATATATATATATATATATATACAGTGTGACCCACTTAAGAGCGGGACACCCCTGTAAAATTTTTATTTGTGGTTCGATTTTGATCATTTTTTTATATGTTGTAGGGCATCAAAAACTCTATTTTGTGACAAGTTCTTGTTACGCTCGCTTAAAATCTAAGGTCTACTTTGCCCCTTTCTTATGACGAAATTTTAAGAAAAGACATTAGGGAATTTTTTATTTTAAATTTAGCTTCAGTAATAACTTTAGAATTATTCAAAATGGCTGTATTTCAAATTTCGTTAAAAAATGTTTATCCATAAAAAAGTTGTAGAGCAATCCAATTTTAAATTTATTGAACCATCTGGATGTAATAATTTTTGGTCAAGTTGGCTGAGTACGGATCCAATAAACATAGTTAAGTCACTTGTTTTATCCTTGTCATTAAATACAATGCAATTGTCTTTTTGTAAATAAATAAACCAGTTCTTGGTGGTTTAGAAGAAAATTTAACTGTTTTTGATTGAAGAAAAAGTTCAGATATGAATAATCAATTAACTTTAAGGGAAAAAATTGAAATAGTGCGTCTTTCTGGTGACAATGACAGAAGTGTAAGGGAAGTGACTAGAATATTTAACACAAGATATCCTAGTCGACGTCCGATTACTAAAAGTACAGTGAATCGAATAAATCGTACATTTAATGAAACTGGAGCCGTTGATAGATATTTGTTAAAAAACAACCGTCCTGGAAATAGAAATGAAGGTGATACAGAAATCGCAATTTTAAATTATTTTACTAATAACCCACATGCTACATTAAGAATAGCAAGTTTAGATTTAAATGTACCGAGGGAAAAGATTCGTCGATGCCTGAAAAAGAATAAAATTAAGCCATTTAAACCAAAATTTCTGCATACTTTGGAGGAAGGAGACAAGAACAGAAGATTGGAATTTTGTTTGTGGGCGCAAGGGGAGTATCAAGATAACAACAATTTTCTAAAATGTATTCTATTTAGTGACGAAGCTACATTTACTACTAACGGGATAGTTTCTTCACAGAATTGTAGATTTTGGTCTCATGAAAATCCACGCTGGATTATCAACTGCAAAAGTCAATATTCCCAAAAAGTAAATGTTTGGTGTGGAATAATCTATGACAAACTTATCGGTCCATTTTTTCTTGAGGGCAATATGAATTCTGCAAGTTTTTTAGAACTATTGAGAAATGAATTATCCAATGCGATTGACAATCTTCCACTATTATACACAAGTAACATGTACTTTCAACTTGATGGAAGTCCTATACATAACGCGAAAATTGTTCGGCAGTGGCTAAATACAAACTTTCCCAATCAATGGATCGGACGGAATAGTCCATTAATACAATGGCCACCCAGATCACCGGACCTGACCCCTTTAGATTTCTTTTTGTGGGGTACTCTTGGGCAAAAAGTATATAAAAACCGCCCCAGAAATAGAGAAGAACTATGCATAAGGTTGAGACGCGCCTGTGAAGAAATTACTCCCTTATCTCTCAGAAAAGTAATGAGTAATACTAGAAGAAGATACGAGAAATGTATCCAGTTGAACGGTAGCTTAATCGAAGCAAGTGTTTTTTAAAATGAATTAAATCTCTTTTCGTTACAATTTTTTTTTCACATTGAATCATTAATTAATTTAAATTAAATAAAATTTAATTGTTCTACAACTTTTTTATGGATAAACATTTTTTAACGAAATTTGAAATACAGCCATTTTGAATAATTCTAAAGTTATTACTGAAGCTAAATTTAAAATAAAAAATTCCCTAATGTCTTTTCTTAAAATTTCGTCATAAGAAAGGGGCAAAGTAGACCTTAGATTTTAAGCGAGCGTAACAAGAACTTGTCACAAAATAGAGTTTTTGATGCCCTACAACATATAAAAAAATGATCAAAATCGAACCACAAATAAAAATTTTACAGGGGTGTCCCGCTCTTAAGTGGGTCACACTGTATATATAAGGTGGTGGGTGGTGGGGCACGTAAAACGGATATTCTGTATATTTTTTTATATAGATAGCATGAACAAATTATCTCTGTCTAAAATTATTTTCGATGCACGATTTATATTTCGAGGAGAATTTCATGAACCAAATGCTATGTATTTCTGATTATTTAATAAAAGTTTGGAGTTATAGCATTCACAGATATTCTGTCTCAATAAAATTTGCTTATTGTTAGTGTAAAACAGGTGGAAAATAAAATTCTCATGTAAATTAGTAAAATTGCAAATTATTATTATTTAGGAACAAAGTCGATGTATAATATTTTCGATCCGGTTTTCTTGTAATACATATAGCGGTCTTAATAAAAGCCCAACTAATTCTAAAGTTTGCTTCTTCATCTCTACTGACACATTTGTGTGCTGAATTATAAGAACTTCTATGAGTATAATTAAGAAAACTGTTAAATTCTATCACAAAATTGAAGAATTCACTTTTGGAAAGTAAAGTAAGTACGACATTATAGATAATTGCACTTACCAACTTTACCACTATAACGCGGAATTTAACACTTCTATGCCGCAAACATTTACAAAAATAATTTTGAACGTTCTTACCTCTCATGCTTCATGACATAATAGCTATAAGTAATATATTTATCGTTTGTCCATCAGAGATAATAATTTTGTATTGTAAGTATTGTTATAAAAAAATTTAGCGTTATTTAATCATCAATCTCTATTATCTTTTTCCGGGTTTACTTTTCTGCAGTCCGCCTTTGGGTTTGTTGAATTCGTAGTTTGCGCACTTTGGAATGTGTCGTTCCGCAGCCGATTCATTAAATCTGTAAAACAGTGATACAGTTTACTGCATTTGCCTAACTCTTAAAGTAATTTTTTTCTTTACCTTCTTCCACAGTGCGGACATTGCACATAATCGGGGTTACTGGACGGTGGCGGAGGTGGTAAATCGGTCAATTTACCACCCTTGGCCACATGGGCTTGGGCCTGTTTGGCCGCTCGAATAGCCGAAATAAATTCCTCATGGGTTTTTCGCCAGTTGCCCGCTTTAGAGGAGGCTGATGGTTTTGCGGATACCTGGAACGTTTAGGAAAAATGGTTATGTTACAAATGAAGCTAAATTTCTTTCTTCAAATACAAATTTTTTACATTTTTATGGTGTTGTTCTTCATTGAACATTTTAATATGATTTATTTAATAAGTTGATAACCGAAAAAGGCTAATTATTTTTTAGCAAGATTGTCTTCGTTGTTTTTCCTTAATAACTATGGACTGTTAAATTATCTAAAAAATGTACTATTTCAAGTGGTGAAAATTTCGATGCTCGTTATTGGGATCGCTAGAGCAATGACAGTTACAAAGTCGGTTAAGTTAGGAAAAAGTTGCACATTTTCATAATTATTAAGAATCCACTTTGAATTTAGATTTATTTATTGTGGGGTTTGAAATTGCTTGAAAAAGTGAAAAATTTTATATATACATATTTTACATCACGAATGTAGCAATACTTAAATTCCTGTACATGAAAATGTTGGAACATTTGAAGAGAACATTTGACTTGCTTCGATATTTCCATTACTACGTAGATATCACAAAAAATTATCTGAATAACTGGTAATTAAAAAAAAAGAGAAGTTTGAGCTCTTTTGCTTTCTAACATAGGTGTATCTACTATAAAAAGGCTATAGGTACCTTATTTATATTTTTCGATGTAGTTGCCATATCCATGTATTTCTATATTTAAAAAAAAACATAATCCCAAAAATTGCCATTTTAAGTTCTCTGTTGAAGGACCGGTTTTCCAATTCTTTATTAAGTTTAGCCAGTATCTATTTTATACAGGATGCCGGTTTAGGGAAATCAATGAACGGTAACCGTAAAAGATGTGAGATCTATTAAATTAGGGCAAATCTGCGCAATTTCAAGTTCAACTACATGTAGTTTCAAAATTTTCACAATTCCGATGATTTTTGGAAATATTTAAAAACAACTGAAATTATAAAAAAACGTTTTTATTTTTTAGCTCAGCTTATTTGGGAAGGTATACTGAAAATTTCTCGGTAGAATCTTTTCAAACAATATATGGTGTTCATCATCTTCACACGACAATGTCCTGTTTGATAATTAATTATGGGGCACTATGAAAGAACTCATTTATAAATCTGTGCTCACCGATATTAATGAGCTGAGAAAGAAGAAACAATACAACAACGGCATATTATTGAACTACAAATTACTAATCTTTGCCCTAATTCAACTAACCTCGTATCTTTTATGGTTGAGCTCTAGAAACAGACACTCTGTATAAGTCATATGGACACTATGGATTGAAAAACTGAACCTAAAGGCGACGCCAATAGAGAGGACAAAACTATATAAGTTACATAACGAAAAATGTTCATCTCACCTTGTTACTCGCCCCTTTCTTCCCGCCTTTCAACACGTAACTTTCAAGTTCCGTTCCTTGAACCCTGTGTTTCGTGGCATCGAAGGTTTTTCTTTTCTTTTTCCCAGTTTTACCACAGATATCTTCATGCACCTTCAATCGATCTGTGGCGAAACGTCTTCCACAATATTTACACTCGGTCAGATCGTCCCTTGTAACCGAAGATTTGGCCGTTTGTTTCGTCGATGAACGTGTATTGGTGTGGGTGGCCCGTGACGGTGCGACATTAGCCTGAGGGACATAATGTTAATTAGTTTAAAATCTTAATAGGAAATGTAAATGTAGTTTACGAACCTGTTGCTTTGAGGCCATAGTATTATGATCAGCCTGAGTCGGAGAGTTTCGTGGTGATTGACTGGTGGTTGAAGACACTGAAGAACTTGACCTCGGAGGAGGTTTGGTTTTGGCGGTCGGTTTCTTGGCGGCCACCTAAAAAGTGAATGGTAAATAACGATAGAGAGTTGAGTGCAAAATCGGGATAGAAATGTATATGTATTTCCTGACTTAAAAAAAACCTTTGAATTGGTTGACTACCACGGGATGTTAGTGTTGGCTTTCCCAAAATAGTTTTGCTGGGTCTTTTAGTACCCCGTTTTTTCGTTTACCATTTCACTATTCATTATTTTTATCAATGGTACGTTTCTTGATGTACAATCAATTTCGTACACTTCTTTTTATACTGATGATACAGCAATAATGGAGTGTTTTGGTCATGACTTCAGTAGTCTTGGAGGAAGTACAGACGTATTGGTGTATAGGGTTTGAGATTATGCTTTAAATTTATGGATTTCATCAATGATAGGTGGAATCCACCTATTATTGATCGGGTAGCTGATGCCATGCACCACTTAGTAGCTAAAGAGACATCAAAAGGGGCATTGCAAAACAACTCGTATCTTTAACGTTTTTAGAGATATGTTTAATTAATCAAATGAAGAGTAAATCTCTATGTATTTCCAATTTACATAATAAAAAATGTATTTAAACAGTCCGTTAAATGAAAACAAGACATTTTTTTTAGAATAGAGATATTTAGCGGAATCGATCTGTTTTTTTATTAGCTGGCACCCTATACTGATTTGTACCAATATTTTTTGGAGCAATTTATATACTTATGTAGACACATTAAAACATTTACTTTAGGTTCGTTCTTCAAAGGTCCATCAGGTTTTTGGCTGACAATATTTCCTCCAGTCTTTTCTTCATTATTGTTGTTGTTATTGCTCTCGATGAACCTCTGGCTTGGAAGCTTTCCTCCAACATTGGCCAGCTTTCCGGTCATATATAATGGTTGCTCCTTGTAACTGTCGTTAAATCCTATAAGTACCATGAATATAGAGTAAGTAACGAAAATTACAATACTAAATGGAAATGCACAAACAAATCTATTTTGCGGTTATTCTTGCAGGATCGTAGGTGCGTCTGCTTCACCAGCACCGTTTCTTTAATTAAATTAGTTTTGCTAATTATTAAATTTTTTTTTCAATAAATTAATTCATTTAATTAATTTTTTTCAGCAATTTTCCATATCTCAACTTGTCAAAATCATAAATAATTTCATTTTCTATCTCTCTGCAATAATGAAGTCCAATCAGTCGAATAACCGCAAAGCCGAATTGCTTAAAAATTTCTGTTTCTACATAAATCCAAAAAATTACAAAAAAATCTCGTTCTCACCTATTTTTGGCAAATTGTCAATGTCTTCTTCATCGTCGGTATTACGGTTTATAAGTTCGACCAAATCGCTATTATGACCATCTAGAACATCGTACCCGGCAGTCGTGCGACTGCTATTCTCCTCGAAATTTCCATTCGAGTAATTATTGTTGTATGCCCTTCGATAGGCTTCCTTTTGATGGAGAACTGGTTTCCCATTATGCGTCTGACTGACGGATTTCGTCATGGACGACTTAATTGTGTTGGTTGCGATAGTTTTACCCTGAGGTCCTCGGGCGTTTGCTTTTGTTCTCAATGGTTCTAAAGGATAACTTTTATCTATGCCGGCTTTTTGGCGGCGTTCCTCAAACATTTGGCGAACCTGGCAAAGAAAATAATATTAATTAATCTGCCAGATTATCTATCTGAATTCGATACATATAGATTTTCAAGAAATGTACTTCTTTTACGACCGAGTATAAAAGGTAACTTTTATCATAGTTTGCCCTAACTAGAAATATCGTTTTGTATTCTTGAAGCATCAGCTTGTACGACTGTGATTGGCGATGTTAATAATAATAAAATTATTTAATGATGAACCTTTTGAATCATGTATGGTCGTAGAAAAAGTATAGTGCTTTAGTCGTCAAAAATCATTTTCTGTACTTCGAGAACATTAACTGTTGCCACTGAATACATTTTAGATCATGGATTTTATTTGATAGGCTTACGTTTTGAGAGAGAGGAAAATCATATAAATAAAATATTACTAAAAAAATAACGTTTTAAAAGTAATATTTATCAATCGATAGTTTTTATTTAATTATGTAATTAAAAAATAAAAAGAATGTTACATTATTCCTGCATATTGAGGAAGCATTTTTATAAATTACGTTATGCTAACAAGTGAAAGATATTTCTGTTCAGTGCGTTCTATCAATGACAAGAAAATGCAATTTTCTTCTCTCTCTGAAAAACATTCTATTTTGTCATTGCGTATTTACTTTTCCTTTTCCAGTTGACCCGATGCTGGCGTTACTGGTTATGCTACTGCCATTACTACTGGCGTTACTCCCGCTACTTCCAGCACTGCTTCTGCCTACTTTCTCGAAAGCTCTTTGCTGCTGGCTCTCATACATTTTGGTAAGTTTTTCTTCTTTTTCTTGCATTTGTTTCTGTTGAAATCTTGCCTGAAATGTTACATCAAAGTAAAGTCTAATAAAAGACTGTGTAGAATTTGCTCAGGGGAAATTTAAGGATGTCAAATTCAAGTTCTAAAGAAAATAGCTAATTTGCCAGTGGTGAGCACCGACGGATCAACGAATATTTTTGAAGATTAAATCATTTGTAACTGTTTTTTTAGTACATAAAAACCATTTTTAAATTTTCTGGTTACTTAATAATAGTTTTTTTTCCATGTTTTCGACAAAATAAAAACTGGTTTAGGCCCGCTGCTAACTGAACTTTAGTGAAATGTTAATAATTTTAACTGAAATTTTTTTCAAAAATTCTTTCCTTGTGTCACAAAATAAAGCTGAAAAATAAAGATTATTTGGATGTAAACATATTTCTGGGTAAAATGATATTTCCTTAATGGTACGTGTAATAGGAAAAAATGTTTTTTAGCCTTATTTAACGATGAAAGAAAACTTTCATCACATAAAATGAGCCAGTGTAATATCTATCCATCATATACCATTAAGTGTACTTAATAATTGACGTAAACAAGTTCAAAGGTGTTTTATCTGTCCTTTTCTGAATAATATGTTAATTCAAGTAGAAAATATAGATATTTTTTTAATCTTTGATAACAACAGATCATTTGTAGGAATATTCTATGACAAGCTATTGTTGTGCATAATAAATGATGCAAGGGATAATAATTATTGTTGAGAACTTCCATGAGAAGTTGGACTATACACTATTAAAAAGTAGGTAAATATATTTAAGGACTTTTTTGCTCACCTTTACTAACCTTTCCCTTAATTATTTTTATGTAAAGTATGTGCTTCAGGTTAATTAGGTTAGTTCAGGTTCCCAATTCTATCATATACAAATTGGTAAACGGCATAACGTTAATTGTGTTTTAAAGTGTATTTATTATTAATTATCAAATTCATAACTTGACAACTTACCTTGCAGTAATCTAAATCAATATACGTGTCGGGCCAGGGATGTGCTAACCATGAAGAATCCCAATTAACCGATACTATATTGTTTAAGCTTGACGATAAATATTTTCTCATTGTTTTAAAACTTTAATGCTGTTACCACATTTATAACCAAAATTTCAAAAAGCATGATAATTAAAAATTAAACATATATAATTAAATTTTATAAATCTGTTTTTTCTGTATTTTTTTGTCCTCATCTGCAGGACAACTAACAACAGTAAAATGACAAAATGTATAGAAAACGATTGAGAATGAGTCATGCGCTGACCATTTGTGGACATCGTCCCTTACGGGTAAAATAACCCTAAGGGTGTTTTATCAGCTCGGGCAGTGCATGACATAATAATATCTATATAACTCGTTAGAAATTAAATTGAATTAAAGTTGAAAGAAAATTATTTCAGTGACTTAATAACATTTTTTCAGTTTGCAATAATTTACATCATATATGTAGATTATACTTAAAGTGATAATCTATTAAAACTTTTGAGAACCAATTGAGGGTGTGTTCTCTTGCACTGAATTTACGATGATTTGTCTTGTTGCTGATTAGTTATGAGTTATATTATTGATATTTTTTGCAAGTGCACTTTAACTTCGTTTTTTCTTTTTATGAAAATCGAAAATTTTATAAATTAGAATAGAAATATCAGCGATGTACTGAAATTGATTTCAGAGGGGTACAATTAGGTTAATGATTTTACCAACAGAATTCTAAATAAATAAAAAAACATAACTACCTCGATGGCGCTTTTCATTCCTGAAATATCAATGTATCATTTGTACAATCTTTAAAGTTTTTACTTGATCGTCAAGTTCTTTCGACATGGCTCCAATGGACTTTTTATATTAAAAGTCTCCAAAAATGACAACTTTTCGCGTATTTAACCGATTTTGTAACACTCTTCGTTTCGAAGGTAACGATAACTTAAATTATATCTGTGTATGTCTTGAAGTCTAAAAGTATATACATCTGTAGATTTAAACCAATGGTAAAAGCTAAAGCAATTTTTAAACAGGATATGACTTTCTTATAAATTTAACTATAAATAGAACTTGGCTCCTTTAATCGTCTTTCTGTCTCTTACAGTTTCCAAGATCCATATATCATCAATCAATACTTTAACACTCTATACTGTAACGTTTAATGCAATTATGAAATAATGCCAAATAAGGATGATTGCGTTGAGGTTAGTGGCGGGGTGAGTGAGTCACCAGATATACACCGTGAGTGGGTGAAACGCCTGGTCGACCAACCTTAACAACAACGACTTTTGTCAGGTCGAGGTGAATCAACCATTTTCAATGTCAACTTTTAAAC
Source organism: Euwallacea similis (assembly GCF_039881205.1). Taxonomy (NCBI): domain Eukaryota; kingdom Metazoa; phylum Arthropoda; class Insecta; order Coleoptera; family Curculionidae; genus Euwallacea; species Euwallacea similis. The sequence continues at coordinate 4,115,642 of NC_089612.1, forward strand.
AACTACTTAATCGATTTCTCAAAACCGGCAGTATGTTGTTTTCTTTGTTTCGTCATAAAACATTCGTATGCTGTAGGTCGAACAAGTTGGTCTTATTTGGTGTTGCACAGTTCAAGACATATGATCAGCATTGTTACTCACTTTATCAAAATATTCGATAAAGGAACTTGCAGATTTATAACTACATACATGTGGCTAATTATTCTACTATGTCAGTTCGGGTAAAATTACAAAGTCAACCACTTCAAATATGGTTTGGTCCTAACAAGTAAAAGCGTAGCATCATCGATATTATTAATAAAGCATTGAAGTTCCCCTTATTCTTCGAACTAACAACAACTGAAAAATTTAGGTTTAAATGGGTCACGAATATTGATCAACATTTCCCTTAACGCAATATTACATTCATATGCCCAGCTATGCTCTCAAATTAGAGAGTCCTTTACGTCATTCGCACTCCTTTCCATTCAAAATTATGACTAGTGTTTTATATGATAATCTTCTTTCTCCCAATTTAGTTTAACGTTAAGGGAATGTCTCTAACAGTTTATGGGATATTGTTGAGTACATAGGGACAATGCTAACATTTACATCTCTAAGAGTTATTGGTTAGTCCAATAACCTTTATAAAATATTAATTTATTAAAGAAATTTATTACTTGAGAGGGGTAATAAAAATATATCCTACAGAAAAAGTGTCAGTGGCGTATCACTTTTTTTTGTAAAAAGTATCAGAGAATGTATTTGCTGAAACGCGTCACTGATAGAACGACAGAATAACTTTTCAAAATTGAAAAAAATTTGATTTAAAATGTTTTTAATGATATTTAAATACATAGAATGATATACTAAGAAAAACTTCAGTATTTTGTATCAACACATTTAAGCCGTTCATATGAACTTTTCTTCATAAAATTATCTAAGGAATCAGATCTTAAAATATTATTAGTATGTCATTAATGGACACCCTGTAAGGCTTATCTCACTATACAGGATGCTTCTAAATATCATGTACATACGGAAAAGAGAAAATATTTTAGCTTATTTCATCATTAAAATTTATATAAACATAGGTCTGCAAAACGCTTCGTTACCTATCTACAAAATGTTCAAATTAAAAAAATTTTCTAGTTTTTTCCTTATAGCACCTTCAGTTTTTGAAATATTGAGCTAAAATTTGGAATATAGTTTACGCTGTAGGACCGTTGGTAGTGTATGGATCATTGGACCCGTTGAATGGTTTTTAGAATTTACAGGGTGATATTTCTCAAGATTTATACTTCTTTTTTCTCCTTAAACTTTTTCGTGGTTTTATTTTGTTTGAAAACTTTTTGGCCTCTTGTAGTTCTTTCGCATTTGCGTCGGTTATCGAGAAAAAAATGATAAAAAACGAGTTTCTGTAATTCGCCAGATGAAATAAAAAACTTTAAAATGAGGGTGAAAAAAGTGTAGTAGGTTCTAGCTTTATTTGGCAAATTTTGGCCTGCAGATCTTTATGAATTAAAGGTTTATGTTGTAAACTGTAAAGTGAAACAGTGTTTTAAATTCTTCTTGTAATTTTATAATGTTAAGTTTTACGAATATCGGAATGGCTAATATACATGTTATCTATAACCTTGTGAATAGAAATGCAAGAGAGGCTAGACGTCTGTATAATGGACGCTATCCCAATACAATCATACCTCATCAATAAATATTTTCAGATATTTATAGGGGTTTGGTAGAAACCGGAACTTTTACCACCAATGATGCAGATAGACTACATACTGTTAAAACACCACAGATCGAAGAAACTGTTCTAAATTAAATAGAGGAACATCCAGGTACTAGTACCAGAAAAATCGGTGAACAATTAAATATTAGCCATCAAGTTGTTTGGCATATTCTGCGTGATTCTTTGCTATACCCCTATCACATTTAAATGCATCTTTAAAATACAGTACAATCCGTTTATAATGAACTTGAGGGGACCGAGAGATTTAGTCCATTATATCCGAGTGTCTATCTTATAAGAATCAAGCAAATTACATATATAACTTTAAAAAAATTCGTTTTAATGCCTAATTGAACAAAAATTTAAAAAATGTTTATTAAGATAACTCTAAAAACATTTAATACATAGAAATTTACATTATTCATAATTATTTCTCAAGGAAATCAGTTATTTTCCTTTGAATAAAGGTTTTTTTAATGTAAATCGTCTGCAAATGCAGTTCAATTTTATATCATTTAGAAAAAACTCATTTCTGTCCTCTTGCTGAAGGAAATATTGTTGTAAAGTGTGTACACAATTAAGAGCTTCTTTTGTAGTAACAACAGTTTCTCCTTCAGTATCATCATCTTCAATATCTTCGGTTGTTTCTTCTTGAAGTTCTTGATTTACTAAGTCTGTATCAGCTAATTGTTCTCTTACAACAACATTGTTATCAGCACTTACAAAATCATCAAAATTCACTGAGTTCATAAATCTGTTTTCTCTTATTAATTGAGCCAATGGAATATCATCCTCTGGATCAAATTCCATATTAGAAGATATTGTTTTTGATAAGCCGGAATGGCGAAAACAATTACTGATAGTTTGCGTAGAAACTTCATCCCACGCTAGGCTTAATAAATTTATAGCATCTAAAATAGTACCACTTTTGATGTTAGTATTATCCTGAGTCTCCAAGAGTTTCATCAACATTTGTTTTCTGTAAATTTGCTTTAAATTCAAAATTACACCCTGGTCTATGGGCTGTAAAACTGACGTCACATTGGGTGGAAAAAAAATCTTTATGTTATGCAGTTTAACGTCCGGATGGGCTGCACAGTTATCAACTAACAATAATATTTTTCTTTTTTCTTTAAGAAGTTCTTGGTTCCATTTTTAAAAATAATCTGTAAAAATTGACAACGTCATCCATGCCTTGTCGTTCCAATAATAGTCAATAGGAAGACTATTAATGTTTTTAAAACACCTAGGATTTTGAAATTTTCCTAAAATACCGAAAATCAAATTCTTAATACAACTCAAAATAAAAATGTTAACATTTTTCACTTACCTATAATTCAATTACCTATATTTAGACATTTTTCCTCCACTACATCTTTCACTTTTGTGTTTTATTTGGCAACATTTTATAAAAAATCCCTGTTTCGTCAGCGTTAAATATATTTTCTTCTGTATAATCATTACTTATCAAAGGCCAAACACGAACCAGCCACTCATCTGTAATATTTTTATCTACTGAGGCCGACTCACCACATATTTTTCCAAACACAATGTTATGCCTTTTTTTAAAACGATCAAGCCATCCAGAACTGCATTTGAAGTCATCACCAATTATTTTTCCAAATTCCTCTACCTTCATTTGTAACATTGGTCCACTTATTGGGAAATGATTCGCTCTTTTTTGTTGAAACCACTTAAATAATATTTCGTCAACCCGGGAGTGTAAAGGCAAACGCATTTTTTCTTTTGGTCATTAGTTTTCCAATCATTTTTAATTTTATCACGATTTTTCCAAATATTTGACACTGGACTTTTTTAATCCCATTTTTGAACACACAAATGATTGAGACAATCTTTTCTCAATATCATTTATAATTGTCAGTTTTTCATGTAACGTAAATGCCCGTTTTACACTTTTAGCCATTTTTTTTTAATTTTAAAAACAAATAAGGCGTACCGGATAGCATACACAGACCAACTGTAAAAGACGAGCTGGAATAAAATTTTGCTTACACATGCATCAGAAACGGTCGTACCGGGGAACTCCCGAATAAACCTCGGTTATGATAGACAAAATAAATAATTTTGGTTCGTTATAAGCGAGAGTCTATTACAAACAAGTCCATCTTGTCCGAGGGTTTTACTTATGATTTCATATATGGTTAATTTGGGACTTGAAAATCAGTTCATTACATGCGAGTTTCTATTACATGCGAGTTCATTATAAACGGATTATACTGTAGTTAGTTGTGAGAACTCGCTGGTCGATTAAAAATAATGTTAAATTAGTGTGCATTTGCTGATATGTGAGGAAATAACTGGAGAACGGTGACAGATGTGAAAAAAATTCAAGATACAAAAAAGTTTCTAAATTGTACAAGGAATTCAAAACATATGCCACTGAAAATCAGTTGTAGCTTATAAACAAGTTGGAGATAGTAAAAGGAGGCTTGACCGCCGAAAAAGTAGTAACCTCTAGATTTTCACAACGACTTGTTAAACGTAATCGTGTAGATTCTAAATAGTAGTGTACCTACAAAATTTCAAGTTGATATCTCAGAAACGTAGGCAGCTGCGAAATCAAATTTAAAAAAATCTGAATCTTTACCACCCTGTATTTCGATAATGAACCTTTAAAACGTACAATATTATAAGAACTTTTTTCATTATTTTCCGAGTTTTGTCGTCTATTAAATTTTCTCGATTAAAACCTTAAACACCCTGTATATTATAGGTAATTCTCTATTTTTAAGAACTTTGAAAGTTTACCTGTTAAAAATTAAAACCGGGATGACCCTAAATAATAATCTAAATCATAATAATAATAACCTCAACAAGGAAACTATGTTACAACAACTGTTGAAAATTACGTCTTTCACACATTGCACATGCGTCCGCCTTTCTTCTCATTGATGCCCATACTCTTTCGAATACCCCTGAAGTATTTCTTATGGTTTCAAATGCATCTAATATTCGATTTCGTAGCTTATCAATGGTATTTACTGGTGTTGTGTACACTAAAAATTTTAGATACCCCTTTAGGAAAAAATCTGGGTTATTTAAGTCTGGGAATTTATGGAGGTGTGATTGAGTATATGAGTCTTATCCACTTGTTCTCATACGCTTTATTTAACTACTCTCGTGCCAAAATAGTAACATATGATGGGGTACCATAGAGCATATATCACAGTTGATTTTTCAGCAAAAGAGATAATTCTTCGAATAATAAAGATAATTATTATTGCAAAAATTGCCAATATGCTTTACCAGTAACGCGACCAGATAAAAAGAAAGGACCAATCATATAATCCCCAATTATTTTATCTTATACATTTAATGACAACTACTTTTGAAAATGCATTACCACAATTTGATTCGGCTATTTTTCAGCACCAATGTGGTTATTATGAAAATTTGTAATTGAATTCCTTGAACAATTAGCTTCGTCGGTAAAGAGGATCTTACAATCAAAATTAGGGTTTACTGCTAGCTTACCAAGGTACAACTGGCAGAAATTGATCCTTAAAGGGAAGTTTCGAGGAAAAAGTGCCTGGATCTTTTGAATGTGGTACAGATGTAGCAAAAAATCACGCAGGATACGCTAAACAACTTGATGACTAATATTTAATAGTTCGCCGATTTTTCTAGTGCTGCTGTCTGGATGTTCCTCTATTTCATTAAGAACAGCTTTTTCTATCTGTGGTGTTTTAACAGTACGTAGTTCGCCTTTATTTAATTCATAAAGATCTGCAGATACAAGTTAGCCAAATAAAGCTAAAGCCTACTACACTTTTTTCACCTTTATTTTAAACATTTTTATTTCATTTGGCGAATGACAAAAAATCGTTTTTTATTATTTTTTCTCGATAACTCACGTAGATATGGAAAAATTACAAGAGGCCAAAAAGTTTCTAAACAAAAGAAAAAAAGTCATTTTGTATTTTAGAATCTCCCAGTGACGCACCGCAAAATCTTCAGGAGGAGAAAAAGAGGCATAACCACTCAAAAAATATCCTATAGATTATGAAAATCATTTGACATGATCAATGATGTAAGTCTTATAGCATAAACTATATATCAAGATTTAGCTAGATATCTCAAAAACTGCAGAAGCTATAAGGAAAAAATTTTAAAATTTTTGAAATTTAAACAACCAGTAGATAGGTAATGAAGCATTTGCGGACTTATGTTTATATGAACTTGAATGAAATAATGAATTCCGTAATGAAATAAGCTAAAAAAGTACCCTCATCCATATAATATTTAGAAATTCTATGTGCAATTAATATTCAAGAAAACTTACGAGTAATTTGCAAACCGACATTTTTAGTCGCTTTTTTTGAGTTGCACAAAAAACAGTAACTATGATGCAAAAGTCCCATACACCGGAAAATTTCACACCCTAAAGAGTCTAAACGCGACTACTAACTGGGAAATCGTGAATCTATAACCAATAATTTGATTTATTCATACTGCATTGCGGTTTATAGGTTTATACGTTAACAGCACTACGACGCACATTACATTTTTTACTAAAAATACAGAATATATTGAATAAAATTTTTATTGACGAAATCGAATATACAGTCTGTCCCAGATAAGGATGAACAGCATGGGGATCTCGGAAACGGTAATAGATACAAAATGGTTTAAATTGGGAAAAAGTTGAGCAATTTAAAGCAAATTAATAATCTGTTTTTATATCCGCGAAATTCCGAATGGTTACGAAGATATCCTGAAAAAACGAATTTGGCGGTTTTCGTTTTTTGCAAATAACTCTTATACGGTTATAGTTAAAGGAATACAAGTTTTATATTATTAAAGCACTTTTTTGAGAACTGTTTAGCAGTGTTGCCAGTTTTCTTATTACATCCTTACTTTCGGAGAAAAATGAGTAAACTTTTGATTTTCATATGGGCGTGATATCAATTATTTATATTTTCAAAATCGTCATAAAATTCCCTTTTCAGCTATGTATTACATTTAATATTTTTCTCAGAAACTCTATGAGTTATAGCCATTAAAGCATTTTTTGATAAGTCGGCCATGATTTTGACTTATAGTAATGGTACACATTAAATAAATGAATGCTGTGGAAACGTCAAAATTATTTAAAAGTTGAAAAACCTTCAATTTGTTTGACGTGTGCATAATAATAATTTGCAACAATTATTTTTTTAATTTTAGGCTGATACCAGTAATATATTTATACTTTTAAATAATTTTGACGTTTCCATAGCATTCATTTATTTAATGTGTACCATTACTATAAGTCAAAATCATGGCCGACTTATCAAAAAATGCTTTAATGGCTATAACTCATAGAGTTTCTGAGAAAAATATTAAATGTAATACATGGCTGAAAAGAGAATTTTATGACGATTTTGAAAATATAAATAATTGATATCACGCCCATATGAAAATCAAAAGTTTACTTATTTTTCTCCGAAAGTAAGGATGTAATAAGAAAACTGGCAACACTGCTAAACAGTTCTCAAAAAAGTGCTTTAATAATATAAAACTTTTATTCCTCTAACTATAACTGCATAAGAGTTATTTGCAAAAAACGAAAACCGCCAAATTCGTTTTTTTCCGGATATCTTCGTAACTATTCGGAATTTCGCCGATATAAAAACAGATTATTAATTTGCTTTAAATTGCCCAACTTTTTCCCAATTTAAACCATTTTGTATCTATTACCGTTTCCGAGATCCCCATGCTGTTCATCCTTATCTGGGACAGACTGTATAGAGTGGCCCACCGAAAACTTTCCCCCGAAGTTTTTTGTTTTACAATGTATAAGAGTTAAAAACTCTCCGACACGTCAACCTTAATTTCAAGGGGGTCATATTTCTTTGGTATAATCATTTTTCCAGGTTTAACTTGTAACGGGAGGCGATTTTCATCTTTAAAAGCCTTAAATGGGGAGGGGTATTATGTTATATTATTTTAAAAGATATTCAATTGCCTTTTCAATCCCACCTTATTTTTTAATTTTGGATGATCAGTTCTTGAAAAATTAAGGTTTAAAAGTGATGTTATCTCGAAAATGTAACAAAACTATCAAAAAATGTTTTTAATAAATTAGTCAAAAAATGTGAATGAAACCATTATTCCAACGTTAACATTAAGACTTTAATTAGTTCAGTACTTTATTTACTTCTGTAAACCTTATCGTTTTGTTTTAAAATGGCTTACAGTATTCTAGAAAATGTTGAAATTATTTCGTTCCTTTTTGGAAACAATTATTGTGGTATAGGGACTGTAAATTTATTTAATGAACAACATCCTAATAAACCCGTGTTCCATACTTTCGTGCACAGGCTGGTTATACAATTTCGAGAAACTGGATTTGTGGAAAACAAAAAAGGTTGTTCAAAATCCAATAACAACAGAAGCAGTTGAAATAGATGTTTTGGGACATATGATGATAGTCCTACTCTAAGCACTAGAAGATTATCAGACGTATTAGGTATTCGGCATATAACCATCTAGAGACTATTAAAGTCCCATAAATTGCATCATTATAAAATTATGTTAGGCCAGGAACTAAACGAAGATAATAATAATCGACGTTTGAAATTTTGTGAGATCGATGGTCAATGAATTATTAACAATCAAGAGTATCTTTATATTTGTTTTTTTATGAGTGTTTCTTCTTCTTAAATGGCGAAGTTAACTGTTGGAACTGTTGTTACTTGTCGTCCAAGAATCCAATAGTGTCCAAATCGTGAAGTTCACACCCAACATCCAGAAAAACTAAACGTTTGACTAGGAATTTTTGGAAATCATATCGTTAGCCCAATCTTTGTACTTGGAAATCTGAACAAAGAAATCTATTTGGATTTATTAGAAAATGCTATTGAACTAGCATTAACATAAATAATTGAGCAAAATAGCACCGTGCCGAAAACAAAATTTTTCAAGAAGATGGAGCTCTTCCGCATTACGCGGCTTCTGTAAGGTAGTTTTTAGACGAAACATTTTCTTAACGATGGATTGGGAGAAGACTTACTGAATGGCGTGTACGTTCTCCAGATTTATTTGTGCTAGACTTTTTTATGGGACTATTTAAAATAAAAAATTTATGCGACACAATTTGAATCACTTGAAAACTTGTGGTGGCATATCGTACACTAATATAATCTTATAACTTCAGAAATATTCAATAATATCAGAGAGCGCTTTGAACAATATCTCTACTACTGAATGGAGGTCAGTGGCGGCTATTTTTAAAATTTAATAAATTGAAATCATTGGTAGGTGAAATTAATAATATAGCTTTTATAACCTTAATTTCTCAAAAACTGATCATCAAAAATTAAAAAAATAAAGTGGCATTGAGAAGGCAATGGAATGCCTTTTACAATAATGTATAATATGATACCCCTTTCTATTTAAGATTTTCAGGGTAAAAATTATCTTCGCTTAGAGATTAAAACTGGGAAAATGATTATATCAAAGAAATATGATCCTTTTGAAATTAAAGTTGATGAGTTCGAGCGTTTCCGTGTTTTCTATATTATAAGATAGAAAATTTCGATGATAAGTTTTTAGTGAGCTACCCCGTATATTAAACATTTGACATTATTTTGATTCAGCTGATTATTTTACTTACCATAAGACCATTTTGCAAATATGTATAGAATTGAGTTCATCTATGTTATTTCAAAATTATGTGTTTGTACTTTGTGTTATTTGATTTTAATGTCAATATACACATATATGTATGTGTATCTATTTAAGTTTTGATGCTTTAATGAGACCTACTTTGGGTGGAAGTAACTACTAAAAAACAAATAAAACACATTTAGATTAAAATTTTTTCCCATAATCAGAATTCAAGACACAAGCGATTTATGAAAATAACTGCTTCGCAATTCTTTATTTTTAAATTAAATAAAAAATACTTAATTCCAATTTAAAAAAAATCCAAAATGATTCTAATATAGGCAACAAGATTTACTTAATTCAAAAATGTCAAAAAAACAGGGTGTCAATTTAAAATAAAAAATTAGGGTCACTTTCAGTTAAACCAGAAACAACAGAAAATTTAAAAGTATTTGAAAAATTCTTATTTTGAATAAGTAGTCAGAATTTTAATTTTTATACACGTATAAAATAAGAGTTGCAGCCACTTTTTGCTGTGATTCGGTATGTAGATACCTTATATAGGAACTATAATTGTTAATAAACGAGTTCTTAATTTGGGTAGCGAGAGTAAGTTGACCACAAACCAGAACTAACCTAAACCAGTAATTGAACTGCGTGGATGTAAACGTGTATAATACTTCGTATAACATGTAAGTAACATGTTATAGCATGTCATAACAATGGAAACTCGTTTTGATAAGATTTCAGTGAATAAGCTCATTAAAAATAAGAATTCATTTTATGCTTTTTTTATGTGTTAAAATGGATTACATTTAATAATGCATGTGGGCTTTTTTCTTAAAGGAGTCACCAACGTATCTCCTTGAATTGCTGGCTCAAAGCGAACATTTAAAATTAAAGCTTTTTTTATTAATTCTCACTTTTTTGCAAAGGCATAGAAGGGACGCAATTTTTTTCTTATTTTTAAAGTTTAAAGTCGGAATTTAGCTAAATTCTGACTTAAATTAAAAAATTCTATATTTTTTCATTTCTGAGTTACAGAAGGATGAGAAAATTAAAAAAAATGTTTTTAATTTTTTAATTTCCAGCAAAGCGTCTTTAATCAAATTCTGCACATATGAAATATCACAAGAACAAAGATAATAAAAAGCAATCATCCCGTGATAGAACGTTTAATTATTGACCAAATTTGCTCCTTACGAATCTTTATTTCTTACCTATCAAAGTTTCACCGCGTGAACTTCATTTTTGGAACATACTATTATACCTTTCAGGTGGTTGTGGTTAGTTGGTAAATATCGGTCAGAGATATGTCATAGATGTCATAGAAATACTGAATATTATAAAAAAATTTGTTTTGAGTTTTTGATATCTAGGAAATATTCATATTTATTCACATTCATAATGTTTTTGTGTGAAAACCTCATTACCCTGTAAATTGGAATTAAAAAAAAACGTTGCTGTCGTAATGTACCTTAAATTGATATTTTCTAACTTTTTTTGAAACTTAGGACGCCCTGCATATGAAGAATTTGAACAAAAAAATTTTTAAAAAATAAAATTAGTGTCAAAATCACAAATAAAGGACTAATGGCTTGAACAAACAGTCCCCTAACGTAATAATTTATTATATATTGAAAAGGAAAAAATGGAAGAAGCTTCATATTACATGCGCCGACCAATTTTATAGAGACGGGCATCGTGACAAGGAATGCTGAGTACATACCTACTTTCTATGTATATCTACCTACATAATGATACATACTAAATCAATCTTCATGAATAGTCTTTACCTGCATTTGCATAAGTTTCGAGGCCATCTCAGCGTATTGTGGTATTTTCTGGTCTAGTACATTCTGCAAATAATAATACGATTCTGTTTAAACTGTGAACGAGGAATGCTTAGGCGGTAAAGAGAGATTAAAGAGGAAATTAAGGGTTTCGAAGTGACAAAAAACAGATTAACTAAGTCATAATTGGCATCTGATGTCAAAAATTATAAGAGTCAATTTTTTACTGGCTCTTGTGTATTAAACGTTCAATGAAATATGTTCAGGTTAGTTCAGTTTCTTCTTTCGGATATCGAAAAAAACGTTGATACGCGTCGATCACGCTAGACGTGAAAAACGCTTTCAATAACGCATCATGGTCATGTCTACTCGGGGAACTCGACAATCGACGGATCTTGAACTACCTGAGGAATCCCAAAATAGACTACTTCCGAAATCGGGTAGTAAAAATTGACAAAGAATCCGAATTCTGTATGGCGAAGGGAATTCCGCAGGGATCGGTGCTGGGCTCGCTCCTGTAGAAGACCCTGTACGACCCGATATGGGAAGCAAGAACATCAGAAAAGTTAGCCCTGTTGGATTCGCTGACAAACGACATAGCCTTTGTTTTCTTGGCAACGACAGAGAGGAATTAATGGAGGGAGTAGACTTTGTCACCTACAAATGTGAGAGATAGCTATTGGTCCACTCGCTTGCACCAGAAAAAACAAAGGTCTTTCTCTGCGGAAAAAGAAATAGAGAAAATGTATACTTCCGAGTGATGAGTCTCCAGACAAAATCCAAAAAATCCATTTGAGATTTGGGGATTCAATTCAGAGAAAATATGTACTTTGTACGTCATGGATCGTTGCCAAAGTAGCTTAAAAAAAGCTAGGCCAGCTTCAGAAGGTGATGCCAACGAGAGAACTTCTTTGAAACGTCAAATGTCCTATGGGGTAATCCCATGGGCCATTTTCTATGTCGCCCCCGTTTGAGGAAGTCTAGTGATAATTATAAACTACACGCAGATGCTCTCGAGCATCCAAAGGAAAAATTTGAAGTCTGTGCGTACCGCACGATATTCATAGAGGCACCCCAGTTCTTGGAGGGAGTTCCACCAATCGATCTCCTACTCGAGGAGCGCACCATGGTCAATACTTTCCCTCGGATCAGGGAGGCAGATAGGCGGGAGGCTAGGCGAACGTCCATCCGGAAGTTGTAAACACGATGGACACAAGTGACGCACCAGGGGCCGTGGACTAAGCGACTGATTCTTGACCTAGACCTGACCTTACCTAGACTTCGTGCAAATATAGACGCTGTCTCTAAGTTCAGGTCCTCAACGGACAAGATAGCTTCAAGAGCTACACCCACAAAATAAGAAAAACTGGTCCGGATTACGGGAATTTCACAGTCGTCGGTACCGCCTAACAGTATATTTTTCAATGCCCGTTATGCGAAGAACAGCGAGACGTGTTAAAAGAATATGTGGGTAACCTAACTCCAATATTCCTCATCAACAAAGACTCAAGAGGGACAATAATCCCTGGCCTAACAGTAACTGACAGTCGAATCCTCAAGTCTCTCGACACAGAAGTTTTATCCTCTAGGGACACTACCGGGTCGTTGCAAGCTGCAGGAAAAGGGAATCCCAAGTTTTCAGTGGGTAGGCGCTTCGGCGAACCCCATTCTATCTAGTCAAGAACATCAGATCAGATATCTTTAGAACATTTTCCTCGAGACAAAAAAAAGTTCAGTTTCTTCTAGAAGACGTTGTTCGATGAGATTTCAACATATGCAATTTAATATTTTCAGTTTAACAATGAAGTTGTTTCATATTCAAGATAGAAACAAAGGTAAAAAGAGCGGCATATATTTCTTGACAAATAAAGTGAGCACTTTTGCCTCTCAAACTTTATTGTGGCGCGTTACTGTTCGTTTCTCCATAAAAATTAAGTTTCTTGTTAAATTTTGAAGTGTTTCGTTTCTTACATTTTTTTTTCAGTTTGTTACGATGTTTCAGCTATTTGCAAAAATATCTTCCAATATACACAATATTCCTATAAGGAGTGCATATTTTCATGTGATTTCCATTTAAATCATCAAAAATATCATAAATCATGGCAATTGCAGGATGGTTTCTCTAATTCTTTTGAAATGAAAAATTTTTCAAATCAAAAAATCAAAAAAAAAAATTTCAATGAAAAAATGAATGGAAAACGGTGACAGATATTGGCATAACCCGAGAATTTAAAAAATCTAAATTGAACTAGAAATTTTAAGAATAGACGTTTAAAAAAAACGCTGAGTGACGCGCCATGCAAAGGGGTATGTGAGAAAAAAACGCTATTTTTATCCTAGCAATCAGTCGGTATATTGGTAGGTCACATTATCTGTTAACCAAATTTTTAAGCTGAATGTCTCACAAACTTCGAGTTGTATGAGGAGAAAACTGGAAACAGTTTAAAACTTTGACATTCTGTAAATATATCTAAAATGAAACAATTATTGACCTCTGTTGATATGAACTTTTTGCCTGATTTTTTTTTAATTTCTGAAAATTTATACAATAATATAAGCTTATATTGCGGCTAATGATTGAACTGAGCGAGTTTGCAAACTAGCTGGCTGGTACACACTATATAGAGTGGTCTAAATAAAATGGAGATTCCATCGAGATTAGGGAAAGAGTAAAAGATCTCTCAGAGAAAAGGTCTCTCTAAGAAAGTATACGCATTTTTGTGTTATTTCCAATAATGTTTTCAAATTGAAAATATGTGCAGGAGTAATCCGAATATAAGCAAAAAACTTCAAACGGCAATTATAAAAACCATAAATTATGATTAAATCATGTGAGTAATTTATATAAATTTTATAAAATTTAGCAATTTTCTATTATCGCCAAATGTTGCGAAATATTTTTAGATTCATTTAGGGTTTTTAAAATCTAATTTAAAAAATTGTTAATAATGAGATATATGAAATAGAATGCACCTTCTAAACTACTCTAGATGCCATTATGTTAAGTCAAAAAATCATACCAACATTGGTCGTAGGCGCTTCGTTACTGAGATATACAGGATGTCAGACTTTCAAGACCATTTCTTTGTTTTAAACAGCTGCTCGGGCTTTTGATGTATTTAACTAAAATTTTGAGATTTTTTTTATAACTTTGGGGTTCATATTATTAGATGTTAAAGGCAGTTATTGTGACATAGCTGTCCAACGCCGATGCCCCATTTATGACTCACATAACTGAGAATAATTGATTTGACAACCATATGGGAAATATGAAATTATGACTGATTGTGGTTCGGATCTGTTTTGTGCCCCGGCAGTCGTTCACCCTTTTCAGAGCAGCGACGAATGGCCCAGATATTTTATAATATATGATGTATGTATATAGTTACTATGAGGGTTTTGATATCCCACTCTGATAATATTACGTACTGCCATGCCCGTATTATTAGGACGGGCAGCTACGGAAATGAACATGAAAACCCTCTTTAAAAGGGGCGTTATGGTCATTTATATCAGTGCTGCTGGTTTCCAAGGAAAGTGGTTATTATTATACGCTTCATTGAACTTCTTACAGAACACCTTCACCGCCTTCTTAAGCTTTCGATGAATTAATTGTTTTGTCAGCTTAGAGTTATTATTATAAGGGATCGTTAATGATGAGGGGCACCTCGGCACATATTATCGCAGATACGCCCAAAAGGTGTGTACGTCATACATGATAAATTGCCTACTTACAGTAATGTGATTAGTAAATGACGAGGCTGATACAACAGACCTTATTCGTAAGCGAAGTATCCATTTTTACTTTTTACAGAAGCGCATTAGGTGAGAATTTCCGCCTTCTAAGCATTCAAGAATACGTATAAAAAAGTAGTTATAGTCAACAAATAATAACAAAAAGGAGAGTACAGTATCATAAATTACTATTCATTATTTTTCCACTGTCGAATATTTCTATAATAGGTAGAAAAAATCATAAAGTTAAAAAAAATTCAGAGAATTCGACGAATCCATGAGTAGGGTCGAAATGTGATTAAAATTAAGTTTGCAGCTAAATAAGCTGAAGAAAAAAATACTCTTCCAGAGTCTGTCCAGTCTATCTAGAGTGTAATCCAGAAAAATAACAAACCAATTCAAAATTCTTTTCAATTCAACATCATAGAAATTTAACGGAGTAGCTCATTATTCATCTGAAATATTTTTTGGTAGAGACATGTTAAACCATGAAGACATAAGATGGCCAGCATCTTCAACAAATATTACTTCATTAGATTATTATTTATAGATTCATAGTCAGTCATATTATATATAAAAGACTTTAAAACCGAAGTTTAATATGTGATAGAAAACTGTGAAAATCCAAAATAGCGTTTGAGGAAAAACGAACTTGATAATGGTTGGCGAAAATCGAAACGTCGCATTTCAAATATGGCATGGTCACTTTGTAAAACAAAAAAGGTTGCAATAGCGAAGAGTTTATTGCTTTGAATTACCTCACCAAATAAACCGAGGAAAAATAAAAACCTCTATTCACAATTTCAATTTTTTTCAAATACATCTGAAAGTTATCGGTTTTTTTAAAATTTTGAAACAACACACTCTTGACGTCTGAATTGCGCAACTTTGCCCCAATTCAACTGACCTCGTATCTTTTCTGGTGACCGAGATCCCCATATTTGAGCTCCAAAAACGTACACCCCGTATATTATTATAAAGAATGAAATCTCCTGTCAGAGTACTTACCGGTAGTAATTAACGAATTGCACCATTGGATGTTAAAAGTAAAAAATATATATATATATTTTTTTGTACTTTTATAAATAGTTTTATAGTATATATAGTATGCTTGTAAATAATGAGAAAACCGCTACTGTACCGGCGCAAACTGAATCGGTGAACGGCGAACGAAGAACTTCGACTTGTTGAGGTTATAAGTTAACACTGTTGTGGAACACAAACATAAAGGTAAATTGTCTTTGGTAAGCGAAAGTAAGCGTGAAACGGTAAAACCTCATCTTCGCCGCCACTACGTTTATATTGCGAATGTTCGCTTAAAGGATGAATAATATGGGGACACAAGCGCAAGCCCAATACCACAGCAAAGTTTACACTATACTCACTCGTTTAACAGGTTTACACCACAGTTGCAAATCAGATGGCGAGTAGTAACTTCATCACGCTTTTAGAAAATTTTTCATGAGTAGCCCCTGGAATCAACATAATTATTTAACTACCTCTTCTTATTTAGAGCCAAATTATTAACGAATTTTAATTTTGACATCAAACGACTTTCTGTAGTCATTGGCCAATTCACAGGTTCTAATTCAACGTTTCTATGGAAATTGGCTTGCGGCTAATGTGTGACTAATATTACAAATTTTAAAAATATTTTTCAAAATTTTATCTTCGATATCTCAGGAACATGTGGAGTAATTGCCTTAAAGAATATCTCAAATGAATCATTTAAATCTCCTCTATGACCTCACAAAAATGGAGTTTCACAATCTCTTTTAGTTTTTGAGACACGGGATTATATTAGTACCTATTTTTGAGTATTCCGAAGGTGCTGAACATGGAGATGTTTAAAAATGGTTTCATAAGGATCCATGATCGCAATTGAGGTATACATGATGAATATAGGACCTATATCATTTCAAGAAACTCAATAACGTCAATTTAATGCTGAAGAGGGACATAGTGTTACACAATATTCAAATTTGCTACAGATTAAAAAAACTGCAAGAAAAAAATACAGGTATCTTTTGGCGACAAAGATTTACTTGTGCGAGTAACGTATAGATGGTGCTTTAAGAGAAAAAAAGTAATGAAAAAGTAATCAAATATGCTAAATTCTTGATATTCCAATAAATTACAATTTCTCCAAAGGTGTGCCTGAGTCAGAAAAATGGACAAAGTGGGACAGTGAATTCAATTTCTAGTACAGGCTAATAATGAAGACCAAATAAATGTAATTTCTATAATGTGTCGAGTTTTGATTTTGGCAATATTGGGAACTTTAGACTTAAATCCAGCGGTCCACTAAATTTTCGTTTTCCTTCATTCCTTGGTATACATGTAGTCATACAACAAACGACTCATTTCTGCATCTAGAACGTCACTAATATTACAAATAGGAAAAATATAGATTTGAAACCATATTTTGACAGCCCTAACTTTGACTTATGCAAGGAGAGGTGCTTAAGGAAAAGATTAGTTTTTCTGGATTTTGGAATCAAAATATTTTCAGGAATATTCTATATTTTTTCTAGTTCGGGTTTCGAAATTGGGTTGTGTTAACAAAAAATTTCATAAGATTTATTATTTCAAAGCTAAATATGCTAAATTCTTGATATTCTGGTGTATTAAAATATCTTCAAAGGCCTATCTATTTCAGAAAAATGATGGTAATATGGTAAGTAAAGTGATAAGGTAAGATCAATTTCTCCTACAAGGTAATACTGAAGAGCAAATAATTATTCCTCACGTATCTCTAGTTTGAAATATATTTGACCTATGGAAATATGTATAATATTTCGGGTGTTCGATTTATCATGCACATGCGATTTTTTCGAAAACCAAGAATTTAATACAAAAATTTTTCAAATAAGTTTGTTTAGGGTAAAAGAGGGCTTCTTTTGACATAACTTTTTTCCCGAAAAACTGTCATTTAAAAGGTCTTTTCAAGGTCATCCACATTTTTTCTAATAGACACATTATATATTTTTGACAAAAATGAATACACCACTAAAAACTGAAAAACATTTGTTTGAAAAATTTTTCGATTCAAAGCTTTTTAAGTAGTTTATTCAAAGAAATAATTTAAAATTAAGTAAAGCATGAAACAACAACATAAGTTTTGTAATCTAATAAATGTTCAAAATTTCTTCCATCAACTTTAATACACTTTATAATACGTTTTTTAAACGATTTATGAACACATAATAATGTTTGAGCACTAATTTCCCAAGTAATTTGCCTAATCCGCTGTTTCATATTTTCTAAGGCTGTTGGAATATATTTGTAAACTTTATCCTTCAAATATCCCCATAAAAAAAATCTGAAGACGTCATGTCTGGCGATCTTGCCGGCCAGTTAATAAGATCGTTGCGTCCTATCCAACGTTCTGGATAATCATGATCAAGAATTTGTCGAGCACCCTTAAAAAATGCGCTAAGTAACCGTCGTGTTGAAACCACATGGAACGTCGCAACTCTAAGTTCAGCTCTTCAAGTAAAACGGGCAATTTTCGCCTTAAAAATCATTGGTAATTTTCTCCCCTTCAAAGTCCCATCAATAAAATATGGTCCAATTAAATTTGTTCCTATGATTTCACACCACACGTTTACAGACCACGGATACTGATGCTCAACTTGCCTTATCCATCTAGGATTGTCTACTAGGAGTATCTAGGATGTCATCTAGTAATGCATATTGTGGCGGTTAATTTGACCATGATTAGTAAAAGTTGATTTGTCAGAGAACAAAACTGACATAAAAAAGATTCGGTTATCAATTATTTGTCTTTGAGCCCATTGACAAACATACGATTCAGAAAATCTTCGCCGTGAAGTTCCTGATGTAGGGAAATACAATACGGTTTTAATTTATGACGATGCAAAATACAAAAAAACACTGTTCTGCACTACTCTTGAATTTGATGAATTTGTCGAATACTGATTTATAGATTGTAAGCAATAGCAGCCAGGACATTGATATCATTGTCTTCATTAGTTACGGTATTTTTACGTTTTTTTTCTGTTTATCAACATTCTCAGTCTCTTCAAACTGCCTCACAAGTCTTTTGAATGTAAACTTTGATGGTACAACCTTTTCTGAAAGTCGTTCAGTGTACATTGATATTGTTTTTGAAATATCGCAACCACTTTCTCTATAAATAAAGATGATTTCAATTTTTTCTTGTAATGAAAAATGTGCCATTTTTTTTCAAACACTTCTTAATTACAAAGAAATAATTCGAAAAATACTTCTACACGTTTCCCCTGCTACAATGATTTAAACATTTTATTTATTTACTGATCCTTATCAATCAAATATCACATATTATACACACACAACATATTATCGGCTATTTTTCACAATTCACTAAGTCCAGATGTCGTGTTCAAACACCGCATTTTGTAACCAAACTAATCGGCTTCCTTTTTAAGAACTGTTTGTACGAACGTCGCCCATAGGACTTTATCGTATTTTCATCATAATTCATCTGCTGCTCTGGCTGGTAATGTTTTACAAATTTTGATTTCAGAAGATCTATGAACGACCTTAACTTCCATATTTTATCGTTCTCAGAGAGATGCGTATTATCGGCACAATAAATACATCGCATTATTTGGAAAAACCTGTCTTTTCGCATTGTACTACTTATCAAAATATTTCTAATATCATCTTGTGTTTGCCAATAGAACAGTTTTCTAGGTAGTTCAACATATCCACTTCAATCAAAATGGCAATAAAGCATTTCATTTCACTTGGATCCGAAATGTTCTTAAAAAGAGCATAACGGGTAGCTTCATCACATATAAATTAAATAACTTTTTCATAAAAAAACTGTTTAAACAGCCACACCGGTGATAAGCTAGCGCATGCTGAATAATTTGACTCAGGAAATTGACGCATTTGCGACTCAAAGTCTCCAGGCATCCATTAGTAAGTTATTTTGTATTTTCGTTTATTTCTGGAAAGTTCATCTTCTTTTCTTTCTAGCTTGCGCTCTTGTTCTTTGGGTACCATATTTTTGTTAGTTGTGACAATTCTCTCATTGTTTGATAGTTTTACTTCTACTTTTGCACGCAACTGGACCCTCGATAAGTTATCAATTGTCCCACCAATATCTTCATTGGCGGAGTCCTCGTCGGTTAGGACATTCACATCTGGTGGTTCTATGTAGATGGCTACTACATTGTCACCATACGTTATTTCAAGTATTTCTTCTAGAGTGAGCCTTTTTCTAAAAAATAAATCAAAGCAAATATATAACAGATACCTAAAGGCCTTCTAAAGTCCTAGCATTACCATATGGTAACATCGATCTAAACACCATTTTTACAAGAAAGCACAATAAATTCTGCTAGCCTGTAAATCGCAATGATGAAATACTTACATTTTAGACGTAATGTAATACAAAAACAATTCCTTTATCAAAATCATTAATAACAATATTTACTTAAATATTATATCCCTGATTTTTTTCCTTCACATGTAAAACTTCTAATTTCAAATAAATCGGGACACATACCTGTTAAGAAATTGAGTAATTTCTTCACATTCATTCACACTTCAGGGAGATAGTAAGTACAAAATCAAATATAATTATTAATTAATTTAATTAATATAATATAAATATGGCGCCCCCTTGCCGTCAAGTTCAAACTTACAAGGGCAAAGTGAATAGAAGGAACCTTGAATAGCGTTACCATTTGATTACGCCAGGCTTTGAAGGGTTAATCAGTGAATTATCTTTGGAAATAGCATACAATAAGTGGGATGGTTCTTATTCCAGCTAATTAAAAATCAATTTTCAAAATTATTTTACTCCTGCAAATTGTTGAATAATGAAATCAGTATGCCTTGGTGACTACGAATAGCAATAGCACATTCACGATACGATTGTGATGAATTAACATATTATTATCGTATCGTGGCCAGGACCGATTTTGGACACTGGAGACAGTAGTAGTTTTTACGAACCTCTAGCATTAAGCTCGTTGTTCATCAATACGTATCGATAATATAATTTTTCTTTCCCTTTACATATGTAGCTACATGGAATTATTCCTAAAGCCCTGCACCCTTTCTAACAGGTTATGGGCCTAGGCTAAAGGGAATAAATTAAATCGATATATTCATGTAGTTTCGGTTAGTTCACGATAGTTTTTTTTTTTGAGAACATGTTAAAAATTTAATTTAAAAATGTTCGGCAACGATAACTTACACATCGGGACCAGTTTCGAAAAACTACGGGGTCAAGAAAATTACACCGATTGGAAGTTCCAAACAACAGCCTTATTAAAATTGGATGGACTTTGGACCTGTAATGGACAACAACGGATGTCGCTGATATGCAAGCAAGGAAAGAAGAGAAAGCCTTATCAAAAATAATTCTTTCTATCGATAAGTCGACTTACCACTATATTATGCAATCCAAGACAGCAAAAGAAGCATGGACAGCATTGGAGACTGTTAAGACTGTAGTAGCCCCATATTAGATTATTTTTCTCGATTAATGTACCCGATGCTATGCCCATGTATTTAATAAATTTATACTCCGGCTCTCGAGCAGTATTGGGTTCTTTCCATCAGTTGTTTTAGTGATAGTCACGTACATTCAAAGAATTCCCAGCGTTAGCGTCCACCATTCCCAGATGGGGGCTGATTTGTGATTGGGATTTCCAGCAATGTTCTTTGTGCGCTCTATAATGTTGATCCAATTTAAATGCCGTTCAGCCGGTATGGTCAACGAAGGTTCAATCGGCTATTCATCTGGACGTTACACGTTAACAAGATGAGTAGCCGGGAAGCCGACAATTGCTTCCTAAGTTAGGGGTACGCCTATGAGCGTCGACCTTTAGCTTTAGTATTTAAGATCTAGAAACCTAGGAATCCCTCTCTCATCTTTCATCTCCCAGTGCATCAACATCACGACCATGACATTGTAAGTTCTACAGCTACGTCGCGCACTTTCTTCTGACTTATAACAACCACTCCGGGCATGAATTATGAAGTTAGTTAAGTGTATTACTTTCGTGTTTAGTAGTGCAATAAATAAATTGTAAAATACTCATGAGTTCACTGTCTGTGAGTCATGTAATCACGTAAAATATATTCACGAGGATGATACTCACGCCAAACGAGGAACAAACCCTCTAATCCGAACGGAGACAGTATTCTAAGATAAAGGCCTTAATAGGGGACTGACCCTCCTAAGGAATTTATGTTCAATAAATTGTCGAATTTTGCCAATATAGAAGATTATGTAAATAAAGTCATGGTTCTCTCACAACAACTTGCATCTATAGGTAAACCCTTAAATGACAAGTTCGTAAGTGTCCTTATGGTGCAGGGTCTTACTAAAGAATATGAGCCCATGGTTATACATCTTGAAAATTTGGGCATTGATATAACCGCATATTTCATAAAAACCAAATTGTTGCAAGATAAAAAATGGCAAAATGATAGACATGAAAGTGATTCCACACTTGCTGTCAGAAAATTGAAAAAATCTTTATGGTGTTGGAGCTGCAAGCAAAAGAGCCATTATAAAAATTAATGCTCACAAAATAAAGAAAATACTTGAAATAAAAATAATGAAAATTTCTTAGAAAAATTCAAAAAGGAGAATAATGAGCGCAAAGACAAGAATCGCTTATTTGGTGCTGATTTAAATGTGAATATGAAGGAATTAGCTTGGTATATCGATAGTGGGGCCTCTAGCTACATGACAAGAAATATTTCTCTGCTATCAAACCTGACAGACTAAAACTTAGGACAAGAAATTACGGTAGCAAATGGATCAAAACTATATGTCAAAGGAACAGGAACTAGTACCGTAAAATTGAAGCCAAGCGGTATTGAAAATTAAATTTCAGAAATAAAATGTGTTTCGAATCTTTCAGTAAACCTGCTCTTTGTAAACTCAGTAGTTTCAAAAGGATTCTGCGTATATTTTGACGATGAAGGGTGCAAAATTTTGAATAGTGACCATTGTACCATTAAAGGAGAACCAATAGCTACGGCACTCCGTACGGATGGCCTACATAAATTGAACATATTCTCGGAAACCGCGAGTGCAATTAAAACGCTTAATTCGCAAAAGTTATGGCACAAAAGATTGGGACATCGTAATCACGTAAGCATGAACTGTTAAAAGATGGTTTAGCTACTGGAATAAGCTACAGTAAAAACAAGGAACCGGATTTTTGCAAAAGTTGCGTAAAAGGTAAACAATCAGAAAAACCTTTTCCCTATAACAAGGATAAAGGGGTTATTCGAAATAAATTGGACCTGATTCATTCAGCTCTCATAGGTTCAATGGAAGTAATCTTGGAGTGGCAAAAGATGTATATTCACCTTAATAGACGATAACAGTAGAAAAATTTTCTATTACTTTCTAAAGTTAAAAATTGAAGTTCCTGATAAATTTAAAGAGTTTTGATCTATGGTGGAGAATCAAATAGAATGCAAAATAAAAATATTGCGAACGAATAACAGAGGTGAATACTGCAACAAACGTTTAACACTTTTTTAAAGGATCGTAGTATAAAACACGAGCTCACAGTACTCTACAGTCCTCAGCAAAATAGGTTAGTAGAACGCTACAATCGCACCATTTTGTAAAAAGTTTGTTCGATGTTAAGCGATTCAAAAAGTCATAAAGAATTATGGGCTGAAGCTGCTAATACAGCTGTATATCTTATAAATCATTAATCAGCCAAGAAAATACGGGGCGCAACTCCTGAAGAAAAATGGACAGGCAAAAAGATTGACATTAGTCATCTAAAAGTATTTGGATGCCATGCATTTGTTCACATATCTGACATAAAAAGGAGAAAGCTTAATGAAAAGAGTAAAAAATATGTATTTGTTGGCTATTCTGAAAATTGTTCAGGATATAGACTTCTAGATCCAAAAAATAAAACCGTCAAAATAGCAAGGGATGTTGTGTTTTTAGAAAATGAATTTATGGACACTGAAATTAAAAACACGTCCACCGCATCAAGGGATCCAGGGGTTACTTATTTGTGGGCAGACGATTCTGAAACCATTGGCCATCAACTGCTTGACACTCCAGAACAACTGGCTGATTCCGTGGACTCAAAACAAGAGGAGAGTGAAGTAAGTGAAAATAGTGAAGGACAATCGAGTGATGGTGAAAACGTAAATGAAACTAGATATCCTAGATGTATAAGATAAAAACCACAAAGATATGGTGAATGTATTTCTGACTATGATTCAGATCTCGCTATGTTGTATTGTGAAATCTGGGGTCAAGCGACCGTCGCGGGCGGGGCACCGGTGTCGTTCGGGCCATTCCTGGGCCTGCCTTAACGGCCACACTTACGCTTTTCTCAATGGTACTTGAAGAATCATTCCCTTGGCCTCGTAACGAATCAAAGAAAGCCCGCTTGCTGCTTCTTGAATTATCGTAGGCCATTCTTTTACTGTGTTAAGGACTTTTAGGTTATTGTTTCTTGGCGTAGTTTGCTTAGTTAATTTGTTTTGTACTTTCATCCCTTAAGTTACGCCCATGGGCATCGATACGCATTTGAAGGATTCCATCTGGGCGCCAGACCATCGTACCCATCAGGCCATATCGAAGGGCTCTTTATGGCTGGGAAATACGCTACTAGTCAAAGGAAGCTTTCTAAATTGGACCTTTGCCGCGATCCGCAATTCGGCGGATCGCAATAATTCAATGAAAGCGACTTGTATAGGTATTTGCCAGATGGCGGTGATTTTATGACCTTAGGCGCGACCATTGCCCACAATGGCGTCTGGTATTGGTGCGCCCCTGGGTAGAGTTCCTCGGGTTTAGTACTTAAGGGATGATCGCAGTAATTTTGCTCTCTTTGACCAGTGCTCGCTCTAGACATGTGATCGTAAACGTAACTCGTAATCTTCCCAACTAAGCAAACTCCCACTTCATACTTAGACCAATACTTTAACATTATTTATATAAGTGAAATTTAATACAGTCCACTTTCGTAAACCAAATTGTTGTTTTCGTGGTTTTCGTTTATCGAAGGAACCTCAACATACTGTATAACGAATTTATTGACGAAAGAAAAAAATTATCGTGTATAATTTTTGTTTGCCAAGGGGTACCATCTAAGTTGTTCTAAAAGATCTCTTAACGGTACTTTTACATATCAATCTAGGAAACTTTGGACTCTAACCAGATTACAAGAAGGAAAGTTCTCTCTAGAACACTCTACAACTTAAGACTAATTATACAAGGGAGACCGTTCTTATGCTAGGTCAACTACAACTAACCTGTGTGTCTTTTCTCTGTTGCCGGATATTGCGCTAACATTTTCCGAACTCACTGTTTAAGGCGTATCGACTACGTGTTAGGTCCAAAATTTGGCGCGTGTACGTGGTTGGGTCGATTCACCCCTTTCGATACGATAACCGTGAACTACGTAGATCGTGGACTGGATTGATCGATTATGAAGGACCACCCTGAGTTCGCAGTCTCAGAGACACTGTTTTCGCGTATAAAAGAAACTAAACCTTAACTTAACAAAGGTTTATTGGTAACATTAACAACTATACAATATCGAGAAATGCGTTATTTAAAGAATGTTGACGAGAGTTTAACGCGTACGAGTTCGTGATGAAGTGGCGAGAAAAGAGAGCATCTTCAGTTTCGCACCCTCCTTAAGTATTGATACGGAGGTGTAACGCCCATAGACGTACCCCCGATAGGGCCCCATTAGCGGCTTCTAGGCTACCTTGTTACGTTAAAGCGTAGCACTTAGAGGCACGATCGCTGGGCTTTTATTGGAGCCCAGCCATTGTATTCGTTTGGCGGTACCTTTAATTTAAATTCGCAATGTTAGTCCGACAAAGAATAGTGCTGGAAATCCCAATCATAAAATAACTTCCCTCAGCCGAAGATGGGTGTTAAGCGCTGGGAATTCCAACAGTATTACCCAATGGTTGGGGTTGTCCATGGGCGTAACTTCAGTTTCTTAAACTAACTTTGAACATTTAAACTAATAAATAACCCAACCATAATCCGTGATAAAACAATACGTCGCAAGTCCTAACACTACGAACTTCCGAAAAATTCGTCGTAAGACCAACCAGTTGGGATCAGCTACTTTTTCTGGGATTTTTGTTTGACCCTCTGAGAACCATTTCACAGATTAATTTACGGGAGGCACTTTTTAACGAGTAAGAGGACACATGAGTCGGTGGTTGAGAAATAAGAGCAAGGTCCTAAGACGCGGGGTACAACATTGCAAGAGAGCATCTGTCCCATGTTGCGAGTTCTTAAAGACTTAATCTACACGAGAACGACCATAGATGTATTTAGACTATAGGGTAGTTATTGATCCAATAACTATTGGCCGCGTTAAAGCATAACGTTTGAGAGGCACCATTTGGCCTTTTTGGGTTTTTTGGTAATCGTGATTGCACCTTAGTACTAATCCCGATAAAGAAGTTGCTGGAAATTCCACCACTTAGCTCATTCCTTATCCAAGGATAATGGGTGGAATAATCCTGTGTTTGGCGGGAGTAAATCTTAAACTAGTGACGCTCATCACGAGGATGCTGTATCACGATGGCATATCACGAGAATGCTCTTCCCGACAATTGCACGTTTTAATTCTAAATTATCCTATATGTAACTACGTTAAATTAACAAGAATTTACACTATAATGGTTCTAACAGTCTCCCTATCCTGTTATTCAACAGGGAAATTCATTAGGTCATGGGAAACCCTAGGCGGTACCCTGTAGCGAGTCTTTTTTCTTCAGCTTCTGATAAAAGTAATGAATTAGTTAAGACCTATAGATTTTGTGGCAGGCATATCCACAAAAGTTGTCTACATCGAATGATTTAGAACCTTCAACTTTTTCTGAAGTATTGTCAAGTACTCGAAGGGCTGAATGGAGTTAGGCTATTAAAAATGAAACTGATGCATTCAAAACCAACAATGCTTGGAAATTGGTTGACAAACCTAGTAATAAAAATATTGTGAAAAACAAATAAGTTTTTAAGGTAAAAAGGGATCAACATGGAGAAATAGCGACCTATAAAGCGAGATTTGTTGCTAGAGGCTTCACCCAAAAATTTGGTGTCGACTATTTTGAAATCTTTTCGTCCGTGATACGACTTAGCAATTTAAGATTGTTGTTAGCAATGACTGTAGAATTGGACTTGGAGGTAGACCATTTAGAAGTCGAAACGGCCTTTCTAAATGGAGATATTGGCGAGGAAATTTTTATGTGTCAACCAGAAAGTTTTATAGAGCAAGGTTTTATAAAATATGTTTACTTAAGAAGGCCATACATGGTTTAAAACAGTCAGCCAAATTATGATATGAAAAGGCTCATAATGTCCTTCTAAATCTCAATTATACGAAATCTAAAATAGAACCATGCATATTTTTGAGAACTTCAGCTGAAATTATTATTATTGTAGCACTCTAAGTTGATGACTTTTTTGTCTTTTACAATGAGAGAATCGAGACAAAACGCCTTAAAGAAGAATTATATAAAATTTTCTACATCAAAGATCTGAGTCCAATATTACACATGTTGGGGATGAAGATCGAAAGAAATCGTTCCGAAGGCAAAATAAAAATCAGCCAAGAACAATACATGAAAAAGTTACTTAATAGGTTTGAAATGACAAATTGTAAAACTGTCAATGCCCCTTTAGAGCAAAACCAAAAATTCTCTGTTGTGGAAGAACTTTATGATGCACTCTATCAACAACTTATAGGTTCAATTATGTATTGTATCTGGCAGTTTGCACGAGACCAGATATTTAATTTACAGTATCATTTCTTAGCCAATTTAATAACAATTATTTTAAAACCACTGGTTGGGGGCTAAGAGAGTCCTAAAATATCTGAAAGGTATGGAAAACCAATTTTTGTATTTCAAAAATTAAAAAATCCCATGAGTGGTTTCATGAATTCTGACTGGGCAAACAATATAAGTGATAGAAAATCATTTTTGGCTATTTCTTTACATTAGTGGGTGGCCCTGTGTCACGGAAAAGCAGGAAACAAAACATCATAGCTTTAAGTTCCACTGAGGTGGAATATATTAGGATTTGCGAAACTGCAAAAGAATCAATATACTTAAAATCTTTGTGTACTGAAATATTTTATAAAAACAGCTCTTGTAACTTAAGTCTTAATATGCCATTCAACCTTTTTAATGATAATCAAAGTACGATAAATTTATTTGAGAGTCAAACTTTTCATAAGCGCACTAAGTACGTTCACATAAAATATCACTTCATCCGAGATAAAGTGAAAGATGATGATATCCGATTTTTATATTAGCTGACAACTGAAATGGTTGCAGATATGCTGACGAAATCTTTGGACTCAAAGAAACATAAATTTATTTGCGACAAGTTAAGCATTAAAACTATTTGGCTCGTCAATCTGTAATTCTTGTTTTTTTTTTGGACGCTATCAATTTTGAGTTTTAGCTTAAAATTTTTTTTTATTATCTTTGTCATTAACTCTCACCTATGATATTGAGGGAGAATGTTGAATAATGAAATCAGTATCCCTTGGTGACTACGAACGGCAGTAGCACATTCACGATACGATTGTGATGAATTAACATATTATTATTGTATCGTAGCCAAGACCGTTTTTGGTCGATTAGAGAGTAGTAGTTTTTACGAACCTCTAGCATTAAGCTCTTTATTCATCAATATACAAGGTGTTTCTGAACGTAGTACCATAAATTCAGCTACGTATTCTAGGTCCGAAAACATGACGAAAACTTCATATAAACCTATATCGAAAAACGCTTTGTTTTCGAAATACAGGGTGTGAAAAGTTGGTTTATGATTATGGTTTTTTATAAATATTTTCGAAACTATTCGAGATTAAGTAATGAAATTTTATACCTTATTGCAACTTTTTGTGCTCTTTCTGAATTTTTAGAAGGAAATTGCTACATTTTAGCAGGGGCGGATAGCACGGGGGGGTAGTGCTTAAAAAGTGTCTATACTTTTTTGTACTTTATTTTATTGGCGATTTTATAAGAAAAATATTAAATTTGAAGATTTTTACACAAAAAAGGTACTCTTGTTGAAAATCAAAATATTCAACAGTTTTCAAGAAAATTGAGATTTAATAAATCGGTGGATGGTACGATTCATAAACATCAAATTTAAAACTGCGTTGGCTTTGAAATGAAACTGAAAAATTTGTTTCACACCTGCGTACATAACAACATTTATTAATAAAGTTTAGTGGTTTTTCGTTCCCGAACATTTTGTTATTTCAACTATTGTTAAAGAAAATGAATACTTTTTCTAATGCAGAGTACACAGATATGTTGTTAACATTAGGTGAGTGCTATGGAAATAGTCAAGAAACTGTCCGACGATATGCGGAAAAGTTTCCTAATCGGAACTGTCCAAATCGACGAACAATTTTAGCAGTTGAAAGGCGTTGTCGTGAAACTGGGTTCATCAAACCCAAAGGAAGTAATATTGGACGAAGGCGTACAGTGAGAACAGCTAGGAAGGAGGAAGAAATTTTAGAAATTTTGCAAAATAATCCCGCAATTAGTATTAGACGAGTAGCACTGCAAACAAATATTTCACCTGCAGTAGCATGG
This sequence comes from Euwallacea similis, assembly GCF_039881205.1. Lineage (NCBI taxonomy): Eukaryota > Metazoa > Arthropoda > Insecta > Coleoptera > Curculionidae > Euwallacea > Euwallacea similis. Next base: position 4,145,105 of record NC_089612.1, read on the forward strand.
AGAATTGTCAAAGAACAACAACTTCACCCGTTTCATCTGCGCCAGGTACAAGAACTTCTTCCAGACGATTTCGGTCCTCGACTAGAATTTTCTGAATGGTTATTAGCCCAAAATGACAATGACCCAACTTTTATGTCAAGGATCATATTCACAGATGAGGCTACTTTCACACGGGCTGGTATTTTTAACACGCACAATTCACATATTTGGGCAGAAGAAAATCCCAAAGCAACCAGAGTTACGCATTACCAGCATTCTTTTAAAATTAATGTTTGGGCTTCAACTTTAAGTAATAGAATTATTGGCTACCATTTTTTTTCGGAAAATTTAAATGCAAATAGGTACTGCGCATTCCTGCGGAATGATTTTTTTGAGTTCCTTGAAGATATTCCCCTTGAAACAAGGCGAAGACTTTGGTTTATGCATGATGGAGCTCCTCCTCACTATGGTAGAGAGCCTAGGCAATGGCTGCATACTCATTTTCCCAACAGATGGATCGGTCGTGGCATTGATGCACCCATTCATTGGCCTCCTAGGTCCCCAGACTTAAACCCACTTGATTTTACCGTCTGGGGACAATTAAAAAGTAATGTGTACTCTACTCCAGTAGAGACCCTAGAAGATCTACAATACCGTGTTCAACAGGCTTTCCAACAATTACTTCATCAACCGAGAACAATGTTTTCTTTGCAGAAAAGGCTGCGAGCATGTGTACAGGCCAACGGTGGATACTTTGAGAATGTGTTAACTGGGTTTTAATTGTAATATTTATAGTTTATTATTCTTCGATGTACGAAAATGTCAAATACATTTAATGTTTCATTTCAAAGCCAACGCAGTTTTAAATTTGATGTTTATGAATCGTACCATCCACCGATTTATTAAATCTCAATTTTCTCGAAAACTGTTGAATATTTTGATTTTCAACAAGAGTACCTTTTTTGTGTAAAAATCTTCAAATTTAATATTTTTCTTATAAAATCGCCAATAAAATAAAGTACAAAAAAGTATAGACACTTTTTAAGCACTACCCCCCCGTGCTATCCGCCCCTGCTAAAATGTAGCAATTTCCTTCTAAAAATTCAGAAAGAGCACAAAAAGTTGCAATAAGGTATAAAATTTCATTACTTAATCTCGAATAGTTTCGAAAATATTTATAAAAAACCATAATCATAAACCAACTTTTCACACCCTGTATTTCGAAAACGAAGCGTTTTTCGATATAGGTTTATATGAAGTTTTCGTCATGTTTTAGGACCTAGAATACGTAGTTGAATTTATGGTACTACGTTCAGAAACACCTTGTATATCAATAATATAATTTTTTTTCCCTTACATAGCTGCTTGGAATTATTCCCAAAACCCTACACCCTTTTTAACATAAATATCAGAGGGGGTAGCCGAATTTCTAATAATAATAGTGTGGCTGTGTATCTAACAAAGATTAAATTTTAGTTCAGATTTGTCGAATTTCTCACTACACCAAACACAACACAACTAATGTGTACAGGGTGATGAAAATTTCGATGCACACCATTGGTATCTTGGAAATCGCAATAGATGCGAGGTTGGTTAAATTAGAGAAAATGTGTCAAACTTGGGGCTTAGTCAATATTCGAAAACAGTGTTGCTATTTTGTTCTTATTTTCCGAGATATTAGGAGAAATCTGAAAAATGCCAAAATTTAATTTTCAAAATACAGTGGATTCCGTCTATAACGTACATGGGATATAACGTACTTCCGGTTATTAAGTACGTATTTTATTGGTCCCACCGAAATACTCTTGATTTTTTGCCGGTTATAACGTATCATGTATAATATTAACTCCGTTTATAGCGTCCTTTATTTTTCCTTTATTTCGTTGCCAACTCCGGGTGTAAAGTACATTTGTACGTTATAGCCGGATGGTGGTCCGGTGGTTTCCCTAAGGCGCCAGGGATTTTGCAATACTCGATCGTACGGAACAGATATGGGTAAAAGCGGTAGTTTTAGTCTGTTGCTTTTATATTAGTGAATGCTTGGTACTTTTTTGGTTTGCTCAAAATGGCAGACAAACGTAAGTCTATAACTGTTAAAGAGAAGTTAGACATTATTAAAAGTATTGAGAGTGGCATTTGGAAATCAGAAATTGTCAAACGAAAAAGTCTGACAAAAACAACGGTTTCTACAATTTGAAGTAATCGACAAAAAATTAAGCTAGCCAGCGAAAATAAATCCCAGAAGATTAAAAAAATTAGAAATCCTGTACGTCAAAATGTAGATCAAGCTCTTCTACGATGGTTTGAAATTCGAAGATCCGAAAATACTGCAATAAGTCCAGTTATAAAAGCAAAAGCCGAAGATTTGTCCAGGGGATTACAAGGTGACGATTTTAAGTGTTCTACAGGGTGGCTCGAACGTTTTAAAATTCGACACAACATAAATTTTAGTAAAGTTTCTGGTGAAGCAGGAGATGTTGACAGACAAGTTGTCCTAAAGTGGTTAGATGATAAGTGGCCTGGAACATCGAAAAATTGTAGCAGGTAAAAATATTTTTAATGGGGACGAGAGTGGGTTATTTTACAGGATGATTCCAGATCGTACCCTTAAATTTAGGGAAGAAAAATGTGTGGGAGGGAAACAATCAAAGTTGAGGTACACCGTTTGGGTTTGCGCAAATATGACGGGTAGTGAAAAATGCAAACTTCTTGTTATCGGTAAATATGAACGGCCAATGTGCATGAAAAATGTAAAAAGTCTACCAGTAATTTATAAATCAAACACTCGAGCATGGATGACTTCAGTGATTTTTGAAAACTATTTAAAAGATTGGGATAAAAATTTACGACGACAAAATAGAGAAATATTGCTGCAGGTTGACAATTGTGCAGCTCACTCAAAAACTCTACATCTAACAAATATTAGATTCGAGTTTTTGCCACCAAATTATACCTCCGTAGTACAACCAATGGATCAAGGCATAATTAAATGTTTTAAAGCATATTATCGTAGATCCTCTATGTGCCGTCTGATCAAATCATTAGATAATAAAGAGCCCTTCAACATAACCATCCTTGACTCGATAAAGTTAATCGACCAATCTTGTAATGAAGTTACGCCAACAACTATTGCAAACTGCTTTCGATATGCAGGTCTTGTAAAATCGACTGAGAAATTGATTCAGATGATGAGTTGCCCCTAGCTCAGTGGTTCGAAAAGTACAAAAATACTGATATGGACTGTAATGACTGGGATGTTCCCCTTAGTAACTGGCTGCGCCTTAACTATGAAGATCTAACAAGTGCTGAAACATATCTTGCTGAGTATGACGGTTTTTCGACAGTTGATGATAATGTAATAGCAACGGAAACCTTAACGGATGATGGTATTACTGCTGAAGTTTTAGGCACATTAAATGATTATCAAAATTCTGATAATGAAAACGATGATGCTCAACAGGATGGAGAAAAACCAACGAGTCATTCTGAGGCACTTTGTGCTATTAAAAGTGTTATACATTTTTTAGAAACTATTAATAATGTATCTGATGATATTCTTCAAGCGGCCCTAAAAGTTGAAAGACATATCGAGAATATAAAATTGTTGAAAAGTAATCGGCAAACAAAAATAACAAGTTTTTTAACAAAAACAGAATAAATACAGTACAGTTTATATGGTATTCTATTTCTATGTTGTTACAATGTTTCTGTTAAAATTTATCATCCATTTTTTTAATACATACATATATACATATACTATACACATGCATAGATATGTACTATATACACATTAGCATTTTTTTGTATTCATGTACGTATGTATTACACTCAAAATTTAAGTGTACCTAAATTACTATGTGTTAATAGATTTGTTCAGACTTTTAGATGAATAAAGGCGTATGTGCGTAACGTACGCAATATGTAAGAAATATGACTTTTTTTAATGTATTTTTTATAGCGTACCTCCGGTTATAGAGTATCCTATTTTTACTCCCTAGAGAGTACTTTATAAACGGAATTTACTGTAAATAGAAAACGAAAGATTAAAAAAATATATTTCATACAAATTGTTTACGCTTTTTTGGTCTCTTGACTTGTGCGATTTTCTAAATTTTATAGTTGGCCTAGTTTTCGAGATAATGACCCCAACATTGTTTTTTTTTTTAATATGGACCTAGATAAATGTAGTATCGGGTTTTGATACTACTGTAGATATAGGATGGTGTTTATATCTTATAATAAAATCACAGATAGGAAAGGACTATAAGTATGCGTTTATTAATGTAAAGTGAACAAAAGACAGTATAAAGTAACTTGTGAGTTTAGCGAGCGCGGACGCGACTTCTGAGTTACCAGCGACAACCGAACCCAGAAGAAAAGAGAGCTTGTATATGCCCTCCAAAATCTTAAATACTAAAACCCATGGTGATAAACCATGGGCGTACCCTGGCTAGGGTGCCGTCTGCACCACCCGCCGCATCAAACCGTTACATCTTAAGCTGGGAATTGGAACTGCCACTATAGGGCCAACGAAATTTATCAAGGGCAATTCAAATGCCGACAAAGTATATTACAAGCAGTTCCAATGCCGACCCGGTTTATTGCGGGGATTTCTAACACCGAAAAGGCATGGCATGGGAAGTTCCCATGCCCCAACTAATGCCCACCAGAGTCGTACCCCAGGGGTATAACAATCTTACAGTTAATTCCTACTATCTAATATGTATCCCATTTAACAGTAACACCTATCTACAAGGGGCGCGATCCTACATAAATGTGAACGGAATTTTATTACAAACATGAACATTAATGATTAAATAACAAATTTAAGGTCTTAAAATAATAATAAATTCTTAATGTTAATATTCATATTTGTAATAAAATTCCGTTCACATTTATTAAAAACTCTAATGATGGTCTCTTTTAAACCAAAACTCTGGAAAACGTCATCATGTGATACATCGTTGAAAAGCCTTTAATGAACACTTTCAAAATATCCCAAAATTTATCTAGGTCCATGTTACATACAAATAATAACCAACGGTCATACGAAAACTCCCCAGTTGCAATCTGGACGTTCAGGCGTTCCACGATTGTATTTAGGAATATTCGAGTCCTTAGATCTCGAAGCCTGGAATTATAGTATATGTCGGAATAGCGTTTGATGCGTTTTCCATTTTCGAGGAAAAGTATCTCTTTAAAAGTCAAAGAATGAAAAGACAGACTAGCGAATTTACTACCCCACGACCGCTCTTCTGCTCGTCAATCTATTAACTGCCAGTTCTTTGTCCCTGTTGTCTTAACTTTCCCAGTTCTGGTGAGTCCTTCAAAACCGTGGGAAAAGTACCTGCTAGTCCTTATTACAAAAGAACCAATAGTTTAGTGTTACCCAAATAATTAGCACACATGGCCATTTAAGAGCGTCGTGGTATTAGTGACCTCGCTAGACAATGCTTTTTCTTAAAAAGGCTGTCAGCCTGCCCTTCATCTTATTGTCTCTTCTAATATTACATTTACAGAACTTAGAAACTAATAAATCTCCGACATATAGTATATACCAATATATTCATAATTTTTTTAGTTGTGGTGATGTTAATATTCAGTAAACATTACGAATTCAGTCTAGTCAATTCTATAATAAACATATTACCTGTGGAACTACATTTACCTGGACATAACTACTGCGGTCCGGGGACCGATCTAAAAAAGCGTTAAACCAGAGAAGTCGTTGGGATTAACCCGTTGGATAAAGCGTGCAAGGAACACGATATTGCATACAACGAGAGCAAAGCATTGATAGATAGACATAAAGTTGATAAAAAGTTATGTAATGTGCCGGGTTGGAATAACTATACGCGAGTCAAAAATATAACACTTTATTAACTTCTCGATAATACAAGAGCGGGAGCGAGGCGTAAAGACACTTTTATGTAAGTGTTTTGTGAAGATGAGTCGTGAAGGTTTCTGCTGGACTATGTCTTAACTGCTTGACTGCCCTATTTATATACATGATATCTACATGGACTTTGCTAAAGTACATTAATAAGGGTAGTTTGAACCTTAAACAGTACTGAGACTTTGAGTCTCAGCTAATTACAATTTGATGGGTTAGTTATACAAAGGAATTGTGTTTCTACGTAAATATACATTCTAATTAAGTTCTAATATTGTCCTTAGGTTTCCATGAGAAAATAGTACAAGAAATAATGTAAGAGGTTAATACATATATGATATTATTACGTATGCGTAACCCGGGGTGCTTTACACCTCCCCCCTTAAAAGATGAATTCTAACAGAATTCTTGTAAAACTATAAGCTGGTTATAGATTTCTACGCTTAACAAATATAGAAGGTTTATATAATAATAAAAACATACATACTTATACAATATCCTAAGTAGAACAAGGAGGAAAGATACATTATCAATCTGAATTAGTTTTTAAATTTGCCAATCTAGTACTTCTTCTAGGTAATCTCTCTTCACTACCAAGTTCATCTGTTCTGATCTCAGCAATAGTGTAATGTACCTATCTTATGAATTAGGATAAATTAACTGATATTCGAGCTTATTTGTATTTCTCATGAAGAATTGTATTTGTTCTGTACTAACTCGGCCTTTGGCCCAACCAATAATACTAACTTAACCTTGGCCCCACAGATAAAGTAATTAAGCCAAGGTCCGGAGTTTTTCCAATAGACATTGCATAGTAATTAGTTTTGTAATCACCCCTCTATTTGATTAGATATATACATAAATACAGCTTGGGGGTAAAAACACGCACTCTTCCCAATAGACTCTCGACCAGAATAGTTGATTATAGTAGTGACTAGTAGAACCAACGCGTTTTTGTTGTCAAAACCTATTTCCCTGCATCGGGGTACATAACAAAATTGGTGTCAGAAGTGGGATATAGTTGACGTAATAACGAAACAATATTCGTCGTGTGCGTGCCCGTATCACGGTATCCACGAATTTCCAAGTCTCGTACGTCCAGAATCCATTTAGAGACCTTCTTGTTCTCGTTCACCAAGCAGCCTACCCTTCTCGCCAAGGAATTGCAGCAGAACAACTGGGACCAGCAAGACAGATCTCAACTTGTACAATATCGCGTTGCAGCGGACAACCGGAGAACATCTGGTATACTCCTTCGAGGAAGTAGCACCTTCTCCAAGAAATGCGTCTTGATCTATTACTCACAATACTGTAAGTCTTATAAACTCAATACCATTAACCTGCGAAATTCTTGAAGTCATCTTAAAGAAACACCCATAAGAAAAATGTCTAACCTACCAATCGAATTTGTTAAGGATATACTTATTAAGTTTGACGGTACCAAATCGAAACTGTCCGAATTTATCGACAATTGTGATAAAGCACACTCGATAATTAAGCATGAACAAAAACCCTTACTTTTCACCTTAATCGAAACTAAACATCACTGGTGTGTTGTCTTCTTTGATGATAACTAAGGTGCCAATTTTCAATTGATGCTGGTTCCTTTTCCAACGAACTCGCTGTTGCAGCTCAGATACCACCTCCTTATGCCATCTATCCCAAAAATGCTGACGCATTTGTTCGATCAGTTGGAATCGATTTAGCCGATTAGTAGTGATCGTCCTCAAGTCGGGTTCTGGAAGGGCGACTAATGGTCGTCCAATTAACAGGTGAGCCGGGGTTAAAGGATTCAAATCTATGGGATCGGTTGAAAGAGGGCTCATTGGTCGAGAGTTTAATACTGCCTCTACCTGGGTAAGCAGAGAATACAATTCCTCAAAAGTCAGTACATGAGCACCCAAGACCCGTTTTAAATGATACTTGCTAGATTTAACACCCGCCTCCCAAAGACCGCCAAAATGGGGCGAGCTAGGGGGAATAAAGCGCCATTCGATATTCTCACTTGTCATGGCATCTACTACATCGCCTTGTATTTTTTGTAAAAAGGTACCGAAGTTTGACAACTCAGACTGAGCTGCCTTGAAGTTAGTGCCATTGTCTGAATAAATTAATGTCGGTTTGCCACGGCGGGATATGAACCTTCTTAATGCCAAAATAAAGGAATCTTTACTCAAGTCTGACACAAGTTCTAAATGTATGGCTCGGGACGCAAAGCAGATGAACAATGCCATCCAACATTTGGAAGTCTTTGCTCCACGACCCTTTCGATCCTTCACTAAGTACGGTCCTGCGTAATCCACTCCACATACCTTGAATGGGAATTCTGCCAGTAGGCGTTCCTTGGGTAAATTACCCATCAGTGGTATTTCACTCTTTGGATTATATTTAAAGCAACGGACGCATTTTCTGTAAGTTAATTTCGCCAGATTTCTTCCCCCAATCACCCAGAATTTTTCCCGTATGGAAGAGTGCAACTGCTGAGGTCCAGCATGCAATAGCTGATGATGTTCGTAATGAAAAATGAGTTTGGTAAGCTTATGTTTAGCGTCTAACAATATAGGATGCCTTTTCTCATAGGAATAATTTGACTCCGCCAGTCTACCACCTACTCGTAATATGGAGTGTTCCGCCAAAAAGGGCCTAAGTCCCAAAATCCTACTCTTATGGCTGAGCTCATTGCTTGCCTTGAGATTAGGGATATCTTCATGAAACGATTGCTCTTGGGCAATCTTTATTAAGCGAAGTTCGGCATTGGCTATTTCCGCCCTGGTTAACACGCCACCTCGCTCTGTGGTGTTGGTTTTACCCCTTACAGTACAGTTTCGTAGAAAACGGAACATGTAGGCCACTGTACGTTTGATGCGATGATAGCTCGAAAATCTTTCAAATGGAAATTCATTGTTATGTACTGTGAGAAACGCTCGAGAAATAATTTTCATTTCGGGTAAATTTTCGTTTCGCCGAAATTTAGCCGGCCATGTCGAGGGGTCACCTTTCAGCCAGTTCGGTCCATGAAACCACATTTCCGATTCTAGCATTTGAGATGGAGTTAATCCTCTAGACAACAAATCTGCGGGGTTGTCCTTCGAAGGAACATGTCGCCGCACGTAATTGTGCGTGGTTGCTTGAATTTCTGCGACACGAGTGTTTACGAACGCTTTCAATAAATTTGGAGAGATTTTTAACCAACCAAGCACCACAGATGAGTCACACCATAAGACGCATTCGTCAAATTTTATGTTGATAGAGGACGTGACCTTTAACACAAGACGAGATAATACCAACGCACCGCAAAGTTCGAGTCTGGGCAGCGTAAGTGTATGAAGTGGTGCAACTTTGGCCTTTGCGCATAGGAGTCTAACGTGTACATCCCCGTTTTCATCAACCGACCGAAGATAAATGCACCCCCCGTATGCTGCTTCTGAGCTATCGGAGAATCCATGTATCTGTACATTAATCGCCCCTCTACATAGAACACATCTGGGTATCCGTAAGGTATTTAACCTTACAAGCTGGTTTCTAAATTGTTCCCAAGCTGTATGAATGCTGGTGGGAACCGCTTCATCCCAGGACAGTTTTTCTAGCCATAAAGCTTGCAATAGGATTTTCGCCTTGATGATACATGCTGCAAGCAGTCCCAGAGGGTCAAATATTTGTGCCGTACCAGCTAAAATCGTGCGTTTAGTAACTGGAAACTCCTTGGATATTGAGCCTATGTTATACGTCAAGGTATCTACCTGACAATGCCATATCAATCCTAATGTCTTTGCAGGCTCGTTTTCGCCAAAGTTCAACGTTTGATTTGTCAAATCAGAAGATTCGACGTACTTTAGTGCGTTTTTATCATTCGAGAAAAACTTACGCAGCTTGAAACAACCCTCGTTTAATATATGAGATATGTCGCGGGCAATTTCGGCCGCCTCTTCTAACGTATCAGCTCCCGTTAAAAGATCGTCCACGTACATGTCATTTTTTATAACTTGTGACACCCTTGCATTCGATTTTTCGCATTCAAAGGCTAATTGGAACAAACATCTTATGGCCAGAAACGGAGCTGAGCTTGTTCCATAGGTGACCGTCTTTAGTTCATAAACTTCCACCGGTATCTGTGCATTATCACGCCATAAAATCCTTTGTAAGGGCCGCTGGTTGGGTTCGATCAGAATTTGCCGGTACATTTTCTCAACGTCGGCAGCAACTACGTACCGATGCTGCCGAAACCGCAATAGGATTGACATTAGATCCTTTTGTATGGTAGGACCTATCATCTGAAGATCATTAAAACTGACCCCGGTCGACGTTTTCATGGAACAATTAAAGACGACTCGAAGCCTTGTTGTTCTGGCTTCGTCGCGTACTACGGCATGATGGGGCATATAGTATGCGTGCTTATGTAGCATTGCGTTTGACACCTTTTGCATATGCCCTAATTTTATGTACTCGTTCATGAATTCGACATATTGAGATTTTAAATTTGGGTTTGAATCAAGTTTTCGTTCGAGCGCAAAGAATTGCCTTTTTGCTTGATGAAATGAATCACCGAGATCGTCAGAAGAAGATTTGAGCGGGATGTGTACTAGAAACCTTCCGCTTTCTAATCGGACAGTATGTTGATTAAAATGATTTTCACACGCTATTTCTTCCTCGGATTGACTAGATTGAGATGAAAATCCCTCTTCTATTTCCCAGAAACGCGATAATTGATTTTGAATGTGTTTCTTGTGCCAAATTACAGTACACCTTGGTTTTCGGGTGACTAGGAAGTGTCTCAATCGATCCTGAAACTACCCATCCCAATCTTGTTTTTTGTAAAATCGGTTTATTCTTTCCAAGAGAGATCTGACCCACGCAAATTAGAGGCCAGAAAACTTCCGCCCCGATTAACATGTCGATTTGACTAGGTTCCCCATACCCGGGATCGGATAATTTTATGTTCGAGGGTATGTTATAATTTTGTGTGTTAACACGTACACTCGGCAACTTTCCCGTTATATTAGGAAGTACTAGACACGATATTTTCGTTTTGAAGGCATTGTACAACGATTCGATTATGATATCACACTTGTGTTTTACACTCGACCTTAGTTGATTTAAACCTGTTACAGTCATGTTGATTTCCTGTTTATTTAGCTTTAATTTTTCAACTACCTCTCCACGTATGAAATTAGATTGGGATCCGGAATCTAATAGTACCCGGACATTAATTGCTGCCCTTTCGGGAGTCGAAACTTTCACTAACGCGGTGCTAAGAAGCACATGTGCTGGATGAGCAGAATTCACACAAAGGGTGCTAGTTTCTTGTACCTGACCCGATCGCTGTTCGATGGACGCATTTGAGCCCGGACTATTGTTCCTCGGATCATTGTTCCCGGTACCCGAAATACTAGATCGGGTTCCAGATTGAAAATTATGCGAGGGATTAGCGTTGAGACGCCTATCCAAATGTAGCAACGTATGGTGCTTTAATGAGCAACGTTGACAAGGACGTCCCCTACACACTTTACTATGGTGTCCGAACTTTAAGCAGTTTATGCAAAGTTTAAGTTCCTGTATCCTTTTGATACGTTCTTGTACGTTTAGATTTGATAATTTTTCACAGTTTGCGGTCACATGCTCTTGGTTGCAAATTGCGCAATTTGACGTCCCCGTAACTAAACCTCGTACTTCCTTTGGCTGCCTGTATTTTAATTCATTCTTGGATTCTTGTGCCTGAGTTTGGTTCATCTTTATGGTCTCTAATAAAACAGCCTTATTTTTTAAAAATGTCTTCATATCCTCGAGCGACGGGGAGGTGTTCGCAAGATCCCTTTTGGTTTTATATTCCTCCCATTCCCGTGATGTGACGCTATCTAGTTTTGAATTTATCAGAAAAATTATTAAAGTGTCCACGGTGGGCTCCTTCACCTGTTCGAGGCATCGCATGTGTTTAGAAATCGTATCTATTAACCATCTTATATGCTCTGCCGACGCCTTTGATATAGATTCGATTTGAAAAAGAGCTTTCACATGATTCTGAATTAACACGCGGGGGTTATTGTACCTTTCTAACAACAGCATCCATGCTACTTCATAGTTGCTTGCCGAAAATTCCAACGATTTTATAACCAACGCCGCAGCTCCCATCAAGCTACCTCTCAAATAATGAAATTTCTGAATATTACTCAGAACCGTACTAGCATGAATCATTGATTCAAATGTGTCACGATATTCTAACCAAGTTTGAAAGTTACCATCAAATTTAGGTATATCTATAGGAGGAAGCTTAACATTTTTTTCGTGAGAAGCATTACGCCTGATCGAGGTTGGAGATGACGCAGACTTATTGTTACTTAGGTCATTTGATTCTTGCAAAAAAGTTTCTAAACGATGTTTAGCTCGAGAAATTAAATCAAAATATTGGTTGGTAAATAAGGTGCGTTCTGCGAGATCTACATCCATGCTATTCTCCTCACTTTCAATCTTGGCTTGAATTTCCTCATACTCGAAAAGGACGTTGTCCAAGGCATCTATTCTCGTTTGAAGTTGTCGATATTCGAGCTCTGTAACTGTTTGATCACTTAGCTGTTTCTCAAATCCTCCCAAAAAAGTTTTAAAAAGGGTCATTTTGGATTTTATTGCCGCTCGTTTACGAATATTGCTTGGTTGAGCCATTGTACAATATTTAGTAAACTGTTCTTATTTTATTGCCCTCTCCCTTGTTTAGATTCCCGTTTTTACAAAATTCAAAAAAGGGCACAAAAACGCTTTTTCCTTTTCTTGAGCACCTATGTACTTTTGGCACCAATCCTTGAACTTAGATCCAAGGATTTAATTGCCACATGAAATTGTTTCCCTAATCACCGCGTCAAGCCAGCATAAATTGCAAAGGATAAGGAGATTAATTGGGAACGACTCACCCAGTACCATTTGCCTCTTGATTCTGCCGTGCTCCGCCTCCCTGCTGCGTTCTCCAGGATTTTCTTGTACTGCTTTTATCACAATGTTTTGACACTTTCTTGATGACGTACTAACTCTCGGCACCTTTTATTATTAACACAATTTTACCGTACAGCCCTGCTTCAATCCGGCTCGAAGGACCATGTTTAACTTCAGAGAAACCTTGCCTGTAGGATCGAAGGACTGTAGAAAAAAAACGTTTCTCCTTGCACTTCAGGATGATATAATTGGGTACACTTTTGAACAATAAGTATTGGTGATTAAGGGCTAGTTGCCGTGTGGTCAAATCATAGAGAGAGCCAAAAAACCCCCTTTGGAACCTTAAATACTATCTTCAGGGATCGGCACCCATAGGCGTACTCCAGGAGAACCCTTGTAGACAAAGAGGGTTCTCTTAATTGGCGCCGCTAGAAACGTGGTGCTATGGCAAAACAAAGCTACTTGAGCGAAGGTTGTCCCGTTCGAGGAACCATCATTATTAGGACAAAGGATTCCCCACATCTGGGCCTTCTGAAATGGTGCCAATTTTTTAACGTTCATAGGCGTCGCCTCTGGGTGCGCGATCAACTTTGATACAGTAAATTAAAGCTACTAGGTTGCGATGCAACCAGCAGTACTAATTCGACTTATGCTAACGTGCTTATCTAACCACTATGTACAATCTTAAATCAGTCCTGAACATCTGGATTCCATCAGATAAAGATGGCTCCACAGGATGCAGGGAAAACGGCTTTCTCTACCCCAACTGGACATTATCAATTCAACAGAGTGCCATTCGGGTTACGTTATGCTCCCGCCACGTTTCAACGCCTAATGAATACTGTTCTAGCAGGTATCCAGAATATAAAATGTTTTGTATATCTCGACGATATCGTAGTCTTTGCAGACACCCTTGAATCTCATAACCAAAGGTTGATTGAGGTACTCCAAAAACTTTCGGAATATAACCTTAAGATTCAACCTGATAAATGTGAGTTCCTAAGAAAGGAAGTGATGTATTTAGGACACTTAATCACTAATCAAGGCGTTCGACCCGACGAGAATAAGGTAAAAGCAATACAAGAATTTCCTATCCCCAGGAATCCGAAAGAAATCAAATCACTCCTAGGATTAGCAGGATATTATCGAAGGTTCATCGAAGGTATTAGCAATATCACAAAGCCGCTGACCAAATTACTCAAAAAGGACGCGAGGTTTGAATGGACTAGCCTTCAACAGTATGCTTTCGAGAAATTAAAAAACGCCCTGTGCTCCAAACCCATATTGCAATACCCGGACTTCAGTAACACGTTCTACTTGACAACAGATGCAAATCAAAACGCTATAGGATCAGTGTTATCACAAGGTAACCCGCCAAATGATCTCCCGATTTCATATGCAAGTCGCACACTTAATCGCGCAGAATCCAACTACTCCACTACTGAGAGAGAACTCCTAGCCATAGTATGGAGCGTTAAACACTTCCGTCCATATTTGTATGGTCGTAAGTTCATTATTTTAACCGACAATAAACCACTCACTTGGCTATTTAACGTAACGGATCCTAGCTCAAGACTAGTACGTTGGAGATTACTCTTAGAAGAATATGAGTATGAAATTCGATACAAACCCGGGAAGTCAAATCACGTAGCAGATGCATTGAGTCGAAACCCAGTAGGAACGGTGGTCGAACACACACCGTCTAACATTCACCATGTAACCAATGATTCTACCCACCACGAGATAACTTACCAAGAATTTCTGAACAAACTCAAATCGTCCATAATAATATGCAGCAATTTAAATGAAACAGAAAAGGACATCCTCGTCACTTCCAATGACATAATTATATTTTTATCGACAGATTTAGAATTTAATGAAAACCCATTTTTACAAGCCATTGAAAGGAAGTATGACATGCGTAAATTACTAAGTCCCCAACAGCCGACAATAAACGAAATAAGGACTCTTACAGTAAATACCAAACGAATTATATGCGTATTTTACAAGGCAAACTATTGGGATAATTACTCCTATGAATCGACATTCTACCTGTTAGTCAAATTACTCAATTATTTGACAAAGGAAGGTATTAACAACGTAAGTCTTCCTGAAATAGGAAACAATTTCGACAAATTCAAATCACATAAATTGAGGACTATGCTAAGATTCGTGTTTCAAAATTCTAGTATTAAAATCGACCTCCATAATAAAATGATTTTAACACCTGAGACCGATCAAATCGAAACTATCTTAACCGAAAATCATTCGACTCCGACATCCGGTCACTACGGATTTCACAAAACATACAGTAAAATTCGTCAAAATTACAAATGGCCCAAAATGAAGACCGACATTACACAATTTATTAAAAATTGCAAATCTTGCCAAGTAAATAAACTGGTCAGGAAGAAAACAAGGAAACCCATGGAAATCACCTCGACAAGTTCTAAACCTTTTGAAAAAATTTTTATTGATATAGTTGGACCTTTGCCACTAACGGAAAAGGGTAATAAGTACATACTGACATTACAGGACGATCTAACAAAATTCTCTAGAGCTTACGCTCTCCCCAATCATGAAGCCGAAAGCGTGGCAAGGAAACTAGTAGAAAACTTCATATGCACATTCGGGATTCCGACAATAATTGTATCAGACCAAGGCAGAGATTTTACATCAACCTTATTAAAAAATGTCTCGAAACTACTGAAAATTAAGCAAATCAACTGTACAGCATATCACCCACAATCCAATGGAGCCTTAGAAAGAAGCCATGCGACCCTGGCTGACTATCTGAAACATTTCATAAATGATAACCAAACCGACTGGGACGATTGGATCGAATTTAGCATGTTCAGTTATAATACTAGTGTTCATTCATCCACCAAATTCTCACCCCACGAGTTATTGTTCGGTTATCAGGCTACACCACCATCCTCCATCACTAAGCCGCCGGAATTCAAATATACATACGATGACTACTTATCCGAAATCACTTTGAAATTACAAAAATCCCATGAATTAGCAAAAGACAACCTCATAAGGTCAAAAGAAGCGAACAAAAGGTCTTACGATAAAACCACTAACAATCAAGAATTTCAAGTCGGAGACCTAGTATATATAACAAACGAACAAACAAAATTAAACCGATCGAAAAAACTAACCCCTAATTATAAAGGACCCTACAAAATTTTGGAAAAATTTGGAAATGTAAATTTTACAATTTTAATAAACAAAAAGAAACAAAAGGTTCACGCGAATAGACTAAAATCTGCTTTTGTTTCAGAATAATAGTATGGGAGTCCATCTTGCCTAGTAATGGAACTCCATAAGAAACCACTGAATTATTACACTCTGGAATTTACTATGAACAATTAGGAGAAATTAAATTTATTGAAACATCATGGGAAATAATATCTTATCTAGATCTAGGAATATTCGATTATAAATTAGAATTTTTAGAAACCATGTATGGTAAAACCAAACTGTTATGCCAACATGAACTAATTAGCGCCTTATCAATTTGCACCACAAGCTTAAAGATTCTTGAAAAACTAATACCCTCTCTGTACAACCAAGAACTTAAAACTTTAAAAACCTTAACGGCACCCGGAAGACAGAGGAGAGCATTAATAGATGTAGTAGGAGCAGCTTTTAAGAGTCTCTTTGGAACATTAGATTCCAAAGATGGAGAATACTATAATGAAGCCATAGATAAAGTAACCATTAACGAAAAGGAACTACTAAATTTACTAAAACATCAATTTCACGTGGTCCAGACAACAATAACAAATTTCAACACTACAGTATCCAGCCTAAATCGCGACAAGGACATTCTTAACCAAAATTTAAAAAGAACAGAAACAGCACTGGATAAATCCGGTAGCCAAGGGTTTAAATTGGAATTAAAACAGAATTTGGAAGAACAACTTTCATTGCTTAACATGATGCTAAATGAACTCGAAGCAGAGTATGCTGTCATCATTAACTCCATTCTTTTTGTAAAGTATAATGTGCTACATCCTTTTGTCATGACACCTATACAACTAATTAAAGAATTAAAAAAGCACCATTCCACATCTCCAAGGAAATACTTTTGTACTTCCTCTCGAGAATGAAAATGCATATCATATACTAGATCATGCCTCAATCAAAGTGTTTTATAAATCAAATCGTGTTATATTCATAATATCTAACCCTTTAGTTAACCCAAATATATATCGACTCTTTCACGTAATCCCTCTACCCATTTTAAAACCGCACGGAACTACGATCTTCATCCTTCCAACAATTAATTACTTAGCACTCTCTGAAAACAAAAATTCCTATTCCATTTTCAAGTCTACAAAAAATTGTAAAACTGCAGAGAAATTCCTCATTTGCCCAAACTCAGAACCAATATTCGACACTCATACAAAACCCATTTGCGAAACCAAAATTTTGTTTCATTCAACCACTATTCTAAAGGAATGTGATACGCGCATGACATCAACATCAGCCGAAATTTGGCAAAAATTAGAATCTTCTAATAGTTGGATTTTTGTACTACCAGTACCAACGGATGTCACTCTAACATGCATCCATTCACCTCCTTTACATTTCTTGCTCAACAATACCGGATTGATTTCAATCAAAGAAAATTGTAAATTATTTACCAGCTCTACTACTCTAACCTCTGAAAGGACGCAATACGGAAGTCCTTATAAAGCTATCATGCCTGATTTGGATATTAAAATTGACAACTGTTGCGAGCAGCATCAAAAGGAATTGAACAAAACGCAAATCGATTTTATACCAATTCCACCAATATCCTTAGATAAGGATTCACTGAATGTCGCAAGCCAAAAGCTAAATCACATTAATGAAGTCATTGATAAAATTTCAAAGGAAAACATATTTTCTAAAGTCATTTCAAATTCTTCCTACCTATCTCTCAGTTTACTACACGCTCGCTATATTAATCTATATATGTTATAAGATAGCTAGGAGATGTTTTAAGAAATTCCGTCAAAATAATAACACTAATTGTTTTAAGGATCCAAATACATGTTGTAGTACTATCAGTAATTGTTTAACTCTCAATATTTGTAAACGATCAAACAAGGTAGAAGATGTGTCACTAGACTTATCAAACCTAAGTAATATGCAACCTGCAAATTCAGAGATTGAAAGTAGGTCTAATGAAACTTCTACCCTGCAAAGAAGTCTTAGATTAAGTAAAATTAAGGATGACCTGTAGCTAATATGCCTATTATATTTAACTAATCTGCTATCATAGAACGATTACTAAATTTTATACATATTAAATTATAAAATTTATTCTAAGGGAGGAAGTGTAATGTACCTATCTTATGAATTAGGATAAATTAACTGATATTCGAGCTTATTTGTATTTCTCATGAAGAATTGTATTTGTTCTGTACTAACTCGGCCTTTGGCCCAACCAATAATACTAACTTAACCTTGGCCCCACAGATAAAGTAATTAAGCCAAGGTCCGGAGTTTTCCAATAGACATTGCATAGTAATTAGTTTTGTAATCACCCCTCTATTTGATTAGATATATACATAAATACAGCTTGGGGGTAAAAACAAGAGACTTCCCAATAGAACCTCAACCAGAATAGTTGATTATAGTAGTGACTAGTAGAACCAATGCGTTTTTGTTGTCAAAACCTATCTCCCTGCATCGGGGTACATAACATTGTTAATCTGTGAACTTTACCGTTGCAATGGTCAAAAAAGTGTACGAGTTTACAAGAAAAAATATCCTTTTCGTAGAACTCCAAATTGGAAAATTTTTGCTAATATCAAAAGGCGTCTCCGCGAAAATGACAAGTTTGAACCTAGCTACGTAAATTCTGGACGCAGACGAGCAATAAGTACGGTGGAAATGGAAGAAGAGATTTTGGATGCTGTTCGAAGAAATCCAAAAGTCAGTACACGAGGTGTAGGACTGCAATTGGGAGTTTCGAAATCATTAGTTCATAAAGTTTTTCAAGAACAATTATTGCACCCCTATCATATTTAAAAAGTTCAAGACTTATTGCCCGGGGATCCTGCTCAACGTTCAACTTTTTGTCGATTTATAATCGACAGAAAAATAAAGAATTAACTTGTGCATACAGGAAAATGGTGAACATTTTGAACATTTACTGTGATAGCAAATTAAATGAAAAAAAATTAAATAAAAAACTTACATAAGTTAATTTAATTAATTAGTTAATTTTATTTCTCCTTGTTGTTGTTTCTTTGTTAATTATTATTTATATTTTATCTTTAGTAATAATTGTTTTTGAAAAACTTTAACACTTTTTTTTTGAACGGGAAATAATTTTAAGTTAAGTTACATGCATCATCAGCTTTACATGCGTTTTTCTCAGAAACCGTTGCTTCTAGCGACTTCAAAAAAGTATACCTTTTCTAAGTATAAAAGGTAGGAAAAAAGATTTTTCAATGCCAAAATAACATACACTATGGCACAAAAAAGTTACAGAGGTTTAAATGTATCCTAATGGTCGCTTGTGGTGCCCTCTAGAAAATACAACTAAATGGTTAATAAATTTGAATTTGGCATTCTAAAACACCCTCAGATACGAAATTTCGTGAAATTAGCTCAAAGGAATCGAAGGATATTAAAGAAAATGCGATTTATTTTTTCAACTTTAACATCCTGTAACTCCGTGATTATCAACTTTTGGACTGAGGCAAATTTAGTTAAATCGACTTATTTTTACTTAAATAATCTGCGGTATCATTTTGGCCACGCAATTCGAGGACACCCTGTATAACCAATTTGCTTTTAATATTTTTAGTAAAAGTTATCAACAATTCTTCGTTCTAATAATCTCTGCCAACAGTTAAGGCCAAATCGTTCTTGACGATTACCTTTCATCATCAAATGTAAATTATTTTGAGACCAATATCGCGTACTGCTCCGGTTGAAGAATCCGAAATTAATAAATCTGCCTTCGTCAAAAGATAATATTATGGAATGAAGTCGTGGATTTAAGTTCAAATTTTAAATAATCCAGTTGCAATATCCCAACCGTTTTTGATGATCTTCTCTATGTAAAAGCTGATGTAGTTGATATTTGTATGGCTGGTATTTATTGGTATGTTTCTTCACAATTCGACGTCCTGACGAATTCCTAATCTCACATTCTAGAGCTATCTCACGAATTGATGTACTTGGATTAATCTACCATAGTTGAAACATTGATTTCTTTGTTTTCACTGATAATAAAGTTTTCTTTTTCATTAGCATTTCCCGTTTTAATTTTATTCACTCATTTTTTAAAATAGTTACGGCCTAGATCATTTCTAAGTGGAAATCTTCCCGCATTAAGTCGCGCAGTTTCGGAAGACCGTTGATGACATTCTTCAAATATTAACAGGATTTCACTTTTAGTATAATTTTCCATTTTTTTATCATTTAATTCATTTGCATTGTCACGACTGTACACAATTTCTATAAGTAGAAATATTTTATTCTTTTGTTCTGTCATTTGGAAGGTGGCCATGACGTATTACATTGCCAACGTTTGTTTTTTCTAAATTTAAATGTTTTTTTATGAATTAACGGTTCGTTTCTAAATGAACATATATTATATTTGGTATTTTGGTATATCAAAAAATTTAGAAAAAAATAGTCTTTTACAAAATCGCAATGAGCCAGCACGTTGTCATTTAAAAAACAGAAGATAAATGGGAAAAACTGTTTTTCGATATTTAAATTGCTTACATAAGAAAAACTACTTAATAAAATGACCAATTAGTATTTTTCCCCATAATTCTGACTTGAAACTGTGCCTGACACGTAAACCTCAGTGGCGTAGCTCAACATGAAAAAATTACAAGAAAAATTTTTTAAATGACAAATTTTTAGACCAAAAATGACCTCTAGATTCCAAAAAAGAAACAAATTTATAGGGCATTACATTTAAAAATTGATAATTGAAGTAATTTCCGGTTAAACCGGAAGTTTGAAAACGAAAAAGTTGTAAGTGCGAGTCATCTTCTAGAATTACCCGATATGTAAAATGAAATATCCTGAGCGACTCCCACCTAATGGACACAGCTTTGAAAGTTTAATGAAAAGGTTTAATTCTACTGGATGTGTTCATTATCCAAAACATAAATTGATTAACAGAAAAGTTACCGATGAAAATAAGGAACTCGAAATTTTACTTCATATGCAAGAAAATCCCTAAGTAAGTAGTCGTAAAGTAGCTCAAATGCGTAATACTTTACGATTAACAACAAACCGAACTACGACGAAATATAGATATCATCCCTACCACATTGAGTTACATCAATAGCTATGCGGAGAAGATTTTGACAAGTGTGGCAAGTTTTGTCATTGGATGAATGCCCTACTGAAGGTGTACCGATTCTTTACAGCCAACGAAAGGTTTTTAGATGAGGCCACTTTCCGAAGTAAAGCCGTAAATTGCCGTAATATGCTTTATTATGCTACAGAGAATGCCTTTTGGGTATGAAAAGTCCGCAATCAGAACCACTGATGAGTAAATGTTTGGTGCGGCATTTATTACAATAAAATAATTGGGCGTTTTATTTTTTTAAAGAACATTTAAATGGACAAAGTTATCTTCGTTTCTTAACAGAAGAATTGCCCAGTTACTTGAAGATATAAATTTATATAAATGCCAGCTTATGTGGTTTTAACAAGATGGTGCTCCTCTGTATTATCATTACGTGCCTTCTTGGACTAGAGGTACCCCCAAAACTGGATTGGTCGTGGAGGCTTCGTTGAATAGCTGTAAAGCATCCCAGGTTACGCATATGTATTATTATATTATACAGGGTTGCTCATTAGTGCGTCAAAGTGCGATATCTCAGTAAATATACAATTTGGAAGGAAATGTGTCTTAGTAAAGTTTTTGGGGAATAAAGGCACGTATTTTAAAATTATTTTCAAATGTACAGGGTCTGTCATAAAAGTGTGGTAGTACCAAATTATGTTTTTTCAAATGGAACCCCCCAATTTTTTTGCCATTTTCGGATTTATCGTCAAATTTTATGGCTAGTTTATAAAATAGGTCTTATATAAAAATTTACCATTTTCGAGTTATTTGTGAAAATTTGAAAATTTTGATAGCTGCAAGGTCTCACGGAAATCAATGCTGTTCCGTAACCGTTGCGAATTTTGGAATCGATCTTATGAGGCTCCAAGGCGACATAATAAGCTACGTTTTGACATGTTTTAATTTAAAAAAAGTTTTTCATAACCCTCGAAATAGGCCTCCGAAGTTGCATGACTTCAATCCTCAATAACTTGCTTATTTCAAATGGAATGCCATACTTTTCTCGACGGCATCGTGTTCAGAATCCAAAAACCTACAACTTTTGTTAACATTACCCTATCCCTAAACCCAACCGTTTCTGAGCTGCCGAAAATTGCCCCTTTTTTACATCTAAATTTGTATTTGAAAAGTCGCATCGGTTACGTCACCATACGCAAATTTTACGCGATGTCCGGTGACGAATGTACAATGTAAAACTAATTGTAACTTACAAATATCTACGACTTTTATGATATTTTAGAAAGAAAACACAGACATCAATAGAAATAAACAAAGCATTTGTTTTTGTTTCCATGACAACATGTAGCTGGTTAACTTGATCAAAATTTAAAAAATTATTATGTCGCCTTAGTGCCTCATAAGATCGATTCCAAAATTCGCAACGGTTACGGAACAGCATTGATTTCCGTGAGACATTGCAACTATCAAAATTTTCAAATTTTCACAAATAACTCGAAAATGGTAAATTTTTATATAAGACCTATTTTATAAACTAGCCATAAAATTTGACGATAAATCCGAAAATGGCAAAAAAATTGGGGGGTTCCATTTGAAAAAACATAATTTGGTACTACCACACTTTTATGACAGACCCTGTACATTTGAAAATAATTTAAAAATACGTGCCTTTTATTCCCCAAAAACTTTACTAAGACACATTTCCTTCCAAATTGTATATTTACTGAGATATCGCACTTTGACGCACTAATGAGCAACCCTGTATATGTATTAATCTCTTACATTATTACTTATATTATTTTCTCATGGAAACCTAAGGACAATATTAGAACTTAATTAGAATGTATATTTACGTAGAAACACAAATTCCTTTGTCTGATATAACTAACCCATCAAATTGTAGTTAGCTGAGACTCAAAGTCTCAATACTGTTTAAGGTTCCAACTACCCTTATTAATGTATTTTAGCAAAGTCCATGTAGATATCATGTATATAAATAGGGTACGTCTACACAACAAAAGGCAGTCAAGCTCAAGTCCAGCAGAAACCTTCACGACTCATCTTCACAGACACTTACATAAAAGGGTCTTTACGCCTCGCTTCCGCTCTTGTATTATCGAGAAGTTAATAAAGTGTTATATTTTTGACTCGCGTATAGTTATTCCAACCCGGCACATTACACCTTATTATAACTTATGTAGCGGAGCCGCCCCATGGCCAAAGTGCAACATGAGGGTGTTCCCGACCATGAAGGGCCACAGGGAATAACGTGTATATAAATGTACATACATGTGAGCTTTCATATAGAAAGTGATACGGGGTTGGTTATTAATTCATTTAAGGCAAGAGCAATAAACCTGTTATCTTACAAGGATGGAGCTACGTCTTATCCTTGGGCATATGTGGTATGTCACAGACACCTATGAGTGCCCATTGGAGATTGACTAAACTTGTACTAGTTGAAGTAGATCGTTGCCTTAAAAGATAACGAGGGTCTGTTTATCATATGGGGGTGTGAAGAGAATGACTAAGGGATGTAAGCGTGGGAAGAATGTAGAAGGTTTAGCGATTATCTTTTTGAAGATAAACAGATGCGCGGGGATGACTCCGACACCTTGTATGAGGGGGGCATTCCATTCCCAATCTTGGCCGAATAAAGAAGTCTTGCTAAAATTCGTGTTTTTTTAAATTTTTTTTTTAAGAAGGAAATATTTTTTCTTACATCAGAAGTGGGATCATCTCACGTAAAGTACCATCGAGACATAAATCGGTCGCGACGTGAACTGTACCGTGTAGAAATACGGCTTGACGAATTTGAAGTGCTGTGAGTTCACGCTGAGTGCAAATATGGAAGAATTTGTGAAATTGTTAGCAGAATCCGTGAAGTCATTGCAGGACAAAAATAAAAGTGCAGTATCGACGTCCGTGTCCATCCCGATTTTCGACCCTTCATCGGACGTCCACAATGCTAGAAAATGGTGTCTTGAGATCGAGAAATTGGGGACCCTGTTTGATTGGACGGACTACGAGTTGCTGACGAGGAGTACTCCCAGCCTCAGAGGTGAGGCCGCCGAATGGTTTGCGACGTGGGAACCAGATGAGAAAACGTGGGAAGGTCTAAAACAGGAACTATGTAGTGTTTTTCCGACAAAAAAGAACTTAAGTGAGAAACTGCGGAGAGCCAGTCTCTTCACTAGTGATTTGGCAGGTTCATACTGTGAGTATGCCAGAAAAAAATTATCCTTGCTCAAATCTTTAAATGTCAATTTAACCGAAAGTCAATATTTGGAAATCATTATTGGGGACATTGACGATGTCCAAGTCAAAACGGCTGCCTTCAACAATAAGATTAATAATGTCAGCGAATTATTAGATCTTCTGGCGAATTATAATAAAAATAACCGTAAATCTGATTCCGGTAAACTTAAAAAAAATTATCCATTCGATTTAAAAGTTCAACGAAACTCTGATGCTAAGTTGTGTTTCATTTGCAATGATCCAGGACACCTTAGTCGTGCCTATCCAAAAAGAACGAGATTTGGTCATTCTGTAGATAATGTTAAGGGTAAATTTCTAGATAGAAGTAAGCTTACCTGTAGTTTTTGCCATAAAACGGGGCACAGGGTTGATGACTGTTTTCAGAGAAAGCGAGAGCAACCGTCCACCTCTCGTCAGGTGAACTTTTTTTGCGCGAACTTAGACAAAAATTTCTGCACCCAATTTAAAATCCAAGATGTTTCGGTTAACTGCTTAGTAGATACCGGCGCTGAGTGCAGTTTAATATCGGAAAAAATTATTAAGCAGTTAAACTGTAACCTGGAGCCAACCTTTCTAACCTTACATGGCATAGGGGCGTCCTCTCTAGTTGTAAACACGAAAACGATTTTGAATATAGAGAGGGACGGCACTGCTTTCGAAATTGTTTTTTTTGTGGTTGATAGTTCCGCCATTGTCCCCGACTGCATATTAGGTTGCGATCTTTTTAATCACCCCGGGGTCCAGCTTCTTACAGACGATAAGGGCACCTGTGTTTATTTAAAAGATGACCGTGGGTCGTCACCTAAGGCCGTAAACACCATCTCCGTTTCGGCGGAAGTTGTGAAGACGCCCTTACGGGGACGAGATTTAGGGGATTTATTGGCATTACTCACGAAGTATAGCCAATACATCACTACTGGAATTTCAGTGTCACCAATTGCTACCGCGGAATTAGAAATTAAATTAAAGGATGACAAAGTAGTTAACTTCCGTCCTTATCGAATGGCTCATTCTGAACGAGAAAAGGTCAAATTAATCATTAAGGAATTGCTCGAACATAATATTATACGCGAAAGCAACTCCCCCTTCGCAAGCCCGATAGTTCTTGTTCACAAAAAAGACGGGAGCACTCGTATGTGCTGTGATTTTCGGGCGCTGAACAAAATCACTGTTAAGGATCGTTTTCCCTTGCCCAGAATCGATGATCAGCTTGACCGTTTAGGTAAAAATAAGTATTTCACCACCTTGGATATGGCATCTGGATTTCATCAGATACCAATAGCCAGGTGTTCGATCGAAAAAACTGCTTTTGTGACGCCTGATGGGCACTATGAATATTTGCGAATGCCGTTCGGTCTCTCGAACGCACCGGCTGTTTTTCAGCGGGCGATTTGTGGCGCTCTAGGTGATTTAAGGGATAGGGATGCCATGGTTTACTTAGACGACATACTTATTCCTTCAATGACCATACCTGAAGGCTTGGAAAAATTAGCTAGAGTTTTGGATTGTCTCACGGAAGCAGGTTTTTCGCTAAATATCAACAAGTGTAACTTTTCTGTAAAGCAAATCGAGTATTTGGGCCAGGAAGTTTCTGAAGATGGTATACGGCCAGGGAAAAATAAGGTGAACGCCCTCTTGAGAGCCCCCGATCCATGCAACGTCAAGCAAGTGAGGCAATTTATGGGTCTTGCTAATTATTTTCGTAAATTTGTTCCGGAACTGGCGGCACGTACGGCCTACATCACGAAATTGACAAAGAATAACGTGCCTTTTGACTGGGGGGATGAGCAAAAAATCGCGAAATCTTATGTTTGCGCCTTTCTTAGTCAGAGGCCTCTACTAGCCGTCTTTGATCCGACCTTGGGAACAGAACTCCATACAGATGCTAGCTCGTTGGGTTACGGAGACATCCTCTTTCAGAAACACGACAATCAATTGCGAGTGGTTGCTTACTTTTCTAAAAGAACATCGAGCGAGGAGTCAAAGTACCACTCCTACGAGCTGGAAACCCTGACGGTATATTATGCCATTAAACATTTCCGGGTTTATTTACTTGGCACGAAGTTCAAGGTCGTAACCGATTGTAATTATCTTAAGCTATCCCAAAACAAAAGGGAGTTAATACCGAGAGTAGCCCGATGGTGGTTATTTTTACAATCGTATGATTTTGAAATTGAATATCGCAAGGGAAAATATATCCAACACGTGGACTACTTTAGTAGGAACCCCATTGAGGAGATCATTGACCCCGAGCTCGTAAGAATTCAGACTGTGACCACGGACAATTGGTTAAAGAGGGCCCAAAGAAAAGATCATGAAACCCAGGGCATCATAAGCAAACTAAACGACGGGAAACTCACGACCGACTATTTTTGTCAAAACGAGTTGTTATTTAGAAAAATCAACCCCGGTCGAAACCCGCCTATTTACCGCGCTTTTATACCCAAGGGTAGCCGTTTAGGATTACTAAGATTATTTCACGACGAACAATGCCACATCGGCCCCGACAAAACTTTAGCTAAAATAAACCACTATTTTTGGTTTCCTGGGATGGCGAAGTTCGTAAGAAAATATTGCGACCATTGTTTGAAGTGCATTATTAGTAAAAATCATACTGGTCCTAAACAGGCACATTTGCACCCTATTGATAAAAGACCGATACCATTTCATACAGTCCATGCCGATTGTGTGGGTCCGTTCCCAACTTCGGCCGAGGGTTATAAGCACTTATTACTTTTGGTTGACTCTTTTACGAAATTTTTATTTTTGGTACCACTTAAGACCTTGTCAGGTACTGAGATGTGCAGTGCCATGACCTTGTACTTAAATATGTTTGGAATCACGCGAAGATTGATCTGCGATAGGGGTACCAATTTTACTGACAGTTTAGTTCAAAAATCACTCTCGGAACTGGGTATTCAACAACATTTTGTTGCCAAAAGTGCTCCACGGGGCAATGGACAGGTGGAACGCTATGTGGGCACAGTCACCAACTTGCTTAGGGCAGAAATAACTAATAAAACAGAATGGCCGAATGTAATTCAAAAATTGCAAAATACATTGAACACTACAGTACAAAAGACAACTGGATTTTCGCCAGTGTATTTGTTAATGGGGGTTGAAGGCAGTAGCTCCGATGTAAAGACCTTGACAGCGTCCTTTTCGTTGAAGGACGTCCCCAATAATTTATTAAGCGATCGAGAACTGGCATACGAACGTATGAAGAAGCAAGCGGATTTGGCGAAAAATCTGTTCGACAAGAAAAGAAGATCAAACAAGGTATTTGTAATAGGTGACTACGTCTATCACCCTTCAGGCAATAGTCATTTGGCAAAATTAGACGACAGGTATGAGGAACCATTCGAAATAACTCAAGTTCTCCCTAATGAAAGGTATGCGCTGAAAAGTCTTGCGTCAAATCGAAAACGAATTGTGGCCAAGGACATGATCAGATTATGGCCTGATGACTTATCGGACAATTCATGATTTATTTACTTTTATTTTTGTAAAGTTGTTGAAAGCGGGACGCTTTGCAACTAATGTTTAGTTGATCTGTTGAAAGCGGGACGCTTTGCAGTTCATATTTTAGTGTAGGGTTGTTGGAAGCGGGACGCTTCGCAACCAATGTTTAGTTGTTCTGTTGAAAGCGGGACGCTTTGCAGTTCATATTCTGTTAGTATCTTTTTTTTTATTTTTGTAAAGTTGTTGGAAGCGGGACGCTTCGCAACTAAAGTTAGTTGTTCTGTTAAGAGCGGAGCACTGTATAGTTCCTGTTCTTTATGGTAGTGATGTTAAGGGTGGCACGCTTTGTAATATGTGCCTTTGTTGTCATGTTGTAAGCTGTAGCTCTTCGCACTCTGTAGTTTCGTTAATACCTAGTTTTAAGTTCTCTGTGTATTACTTTTTGTTGGTAATTGTTAAGGAAATTCGAGAGCGAATTTGGTGTCAGGATTGGCCGTGTGAGCTTTTATATAGAAAGTGATACGGGGTTGGTTATTAATTCATTTAAGGCAAGAGCAATAAACCTGTTATCTTACAAGGATGGAGCTACGTCTTATCCTTGGGCATATGTGGTATGTCACAGACACCTATGAGTGCCCATTGGAGATTGACTAAACTTGTACTAGTTGAAGTAGATCGTTGCCTTAAAAGATAACGAGGGTCTGTTTATCATATGGGGGTGTGAAGAGAATGACTAAGGGATGTAAGCGTGGGAAGAATGTAGAAGGTTTAGCGATTATCTTTTTGAAGATAAACAGATGCGCGGGGATGACTCCGACACCTTGTATGAGGGGGGCATTCCATTCCCAATCTTGGCCGAATAAAGAAGTCTTGCTAAAATTCGTGTTTTTTTTAAAGAAGGAAATATTTTTTCTTACATACATATGTGCGGGTAGGGAAAGTTATTCTTGGAACCCTGAAGAACATGTGGCGAGGAGAGGCGTCAGGAAGAAAAGGGAATACTCGGGTTCGCAACAATGGATGGTCGAGGGTGGTCTCTGGTAACGGGACGATTTTTGGGGGTCTTAGGGAGGTCGTCGTGACGAACGCTTGCTAAAGCAGTTGAAATAGATTTAAAAAAAAACTGTACAGAATACTACTTAATAGACTTTTAATTAACTTTACTTAATTATAAAAAAATTAAAATTAATTGGAAGGGCCAGGATCCGTCGTGTTTGATCCCTCCGGACTTGAACTGGAGGAAGACGTGGATTCGTCACTGTAAAAAATACCATTATTTATTACACAACATAATATATTGGATTATGGAGTATAGAAATAAAAGAATCTGAGACAAAACGCTTCTGTTAGAACTTTAATTTCTTTATTACAGTCAGAAGGCACGTATTAACGCTCAAAGGATCTGTAACGAACTAACTACTAAAGACTCATACTTTTACCACTCATCTATGTATATTAAAAAGGTCAAACACTGCAACCATTCACTTGATTTATTGTCCCAGTCATCTGGTCTTTACATGGGTGAAATATCAACTTCAACTGACAAAAAACCCAAAAACCCATACACTCTTCTTTCTCCTGTTTTAACAGAAAAATAGTCATAAATTGAACAAACTTGACTCTCACAGACAATAAATTTGAGAACATAAAGACTATTGAATTTTGGACGGGAACACTTGTATCAGAAATCCAACATAATATAAACTGCAAAATACAGGTTGTATTCAGAAGAATTAATAAGAGTATCTAACTATTACATTTAGCAGCAAACAAAACCACAGCAAAACATGAATGACACACATTCAATTTTTATTTCAACTATTTGCATAGGTGCTTGTAAAGTAAAAGTAACTACAGTAGAACTCGCTTAACGCGTTCAATGCCAAAGATGCGAAATCGCGTTTTTGCTTATAATCCGATTACAGATCTGCTAAATTCTTATCGCTGACGATTTGGCTTTGATTTTTACCGGCGTGTTTGTGGCAGCAATCAAGTATTGGTTGTAGTTAAACTGCTAAATAGCCGAAATTATATAAGTGGTGCGGTTAGCAATTTTCACCCAACACCTCGATGATGCGACGTCGCGACGTGAGATAAATCGCTGACCATGGGAGTGGTGTTACAGGGTAGGCGCCCTATGCCAACTGGCATTGAACGTGTTAATACGAGATCACGGTTATAACGTCCAATTTACAAAGTTCCCTCAAAAGTTCCATATAAACACATGTACAATGTGAGCTTTCATAAAGAAAGTAATATGGGGTTGCTTATCAACTCATTTAACGTAAATGCAAAAAACATGTTGTCTCATAATATTGTAACTTATCCTTGGGTATATGCGCAATGTCACAGGTACCTGCTGGTGCCTCATTGTAAGTTAGAAATGAACTAAATTTGTACTAGTCAAAATAGATCATTTGTGGTAAAAGATAAAGGTCTGTTTATCATCTCGCCTAAAAACATATGGAGGCGCGAAAAAAATGATTAAGGGATGTAAGCGTGGGAAGAATGTGGAAGGTTTGATGGCAGGCTTTTTGGGAGACAAGCAGATGCACCCGGGGGTGATTCTCACGCATCAAAAAGGGATTCATTCGATTCCTGATTCTAGAGAAATAAAGAAGTATTGCCTAAACTTGTGTTTTTGTTTCTCTATGAGTTAGGAATTTTCTGATATGTACGTGAGCTTTCACAAAGAAAATGATACGGGGTTGGTTATTACTTCATTTAAGACAAAAGCAATAAACCTGTTATCTTACAAGGATGGTGCTATGTCTTATCCTTGGGCATATGTGGTATGTCACAGACACCTATGAGTGCCCCATTGGAGATTGACTAAACTCGTACTAGTTAAAGTAGATCGTTGCCTTAAAAGATAAAGAGGGTCTGTTTATCGTATGGGGGTGTGAAGAGAATGACTAAGGGATGTAAGCGTGGGAAGAATGTGGAAGGTTTAGCGATTATTTTTTGAAGATAAACAGATACGCGGGGATGACTTCGACACCTTGTATGGGAGGGCATTCTATTCCCAATCTTTGTCGAATAAAGAAGTCTTTCGGAAATTTGTGTTTTTTTAATTTTCCTAAGAAGGAAATATTTTTCTTACATTTATAACCAATTCTCAAAATGAGTTAGTTACTTGTTTGGGACGAAGAAATCCCAAGGAAAAATCAACATCCCCATTTTACACGATTTTGGCATCCCTAATAATGTGAAATCGATAATGTATAACTTAACACCAAATATCGAAGAAGATAATTTTATGATTCAATCCACAATAATAGAAGTAAAAAATAGACAAGTCCCTTTAGAAGTTCACAACTTAACGGACAAACTCGTTGTCTTGAGAAATAATATAGACGATCTTGCAAAGACCAGTACCTTATTTACGCTACAAAAGTTTGAACTAATCAACATCGAACAGATAATCTCTGAAAAAGAAGGAAACTCTTTCAGAATCGATCCCTTAGAATTTCTCCGAGCAGAGCATCTTAATACAGAAGAAACGCACGCGTTGTTGAAATTATTAAACAATTACGAACAACTATTCTTTAGGCCAAATGAAAAATTGACATTCATCAATCAAATAAAACACGAGATCAAGACCCAAGATGAAATCCCGGTCCATAATAAAACGTACCGATACCCTGGCATCCATAAGGAAGAAGTAAAAAACCAGATTCAACGAATGCTAGAGAACGACATAATCAGACCATTCTGTATGGTCGCCCCCAATTTGGATCGTCCAGAAAAAACTAGACGCGTCGGGCGAACAAAAATGGCGCATGGTAGTCGATTATCGAAAGCTTAATGAAAAGACTATCGACGACCGATACCTTATCCCCAATATCACAGACATTTCGGATAAGCTAGGCCGAAGTAATTACTTCACAACGTTAGATTTAGCTTCAGGGTTCCGCCAGATAGAGATGCACCCGAATTCAACAGCCAAAACCGCCTTTAATGTAAAAAACGGTAATTTCGAATTCAATAGAATGCCATTCGGTTTAAAGAATGCCCCAGCCAGATTCCAGCGCGTAATGGACAACATCCCGATTTCACAAAGCCCTTTCTACTAACTACAGATGCTTCCAACTTCGCTATAGGAGCAGTTCTGTCACAAGGTCCTATAGGCTCGGACTTACCTATTGCATACGCAAGCAGAACGTTGAACCCAGCGGAATGCAACTATTCAACAATAGAGAAAGAGCTGTTGACTATTGTATGGGCTACCAAACATTTCAGACCATACCTCTTTGCAAAAAAATGTGTTATCTTATCAGACCACAAACCCTTGCAGTGGTTGTTCAACATTAAGGAACCAAATTCCAAATTAGTCAGGTGGAGACTAAAACTATCCGAGTTCAATTATGAGATCAAGTACAAAAAGGGAAATCAAAACATGAACGCCGATGCATTATCTCGCAACCCACCTATTCAACTCAACACACTAACCGTCAAATCAGATCCCGACGCAAAACTCACTGACTCCGATGAAGAATTCCATAAAAAACTGAGAGAAATATTAAAAGACACCCATTTAAACAATGAAGAAATAATGAGTAAATATTTTTCCGATTCAAAACCCTTCATGAGAACAACGAAACTCGAAAACGAAAAAGGAGATAAACCAATATCTCCATCCCCTAAACCAACAACATCAGCAGAAAAGACTCCAAAAATTAATATAATACCCCACATTATCATTCCCCTTCAAAAAAAAAGGGGGAACCATGGATGACGATAACCAAACCATCCATACGTCTCAGGAAAATCCAATACTAGGAGCCCCCTACTCAAAGAAAGCAATCAACACGTTCGCTAATCAAATGATATTTAGGTACTCAAGAGATAACATCATTCGTAAAGAAGAAAGCAGGATATTCCCAAATAAACGAAGACTAATTTTCTTTTTACCCAATGAACTAACAGACGATCAGATAATTAACTTAATAAAGGAATACATGCCACCCAATACGTATTGCTTACATTTTTTAAATAAATCTCTAGAACCAGTAATACTCAATGTCCTACGCAAGACCTTCAACTCTAATTCCTTTAAATTATACATCTCTAGCCTATTACCAGAAGACGTCACAGATCTAGATGAACAGAAAGAAAAAATTAAAATGTATCACGAGACCAAAACTTCCCACAGAGGAATGACAGAGAACATAGCAGCCTTAAAGAAAAGATTTTATTGGCCAAACTTGGAAAAAGAGGTTCAAGAATATATGTATAAGGAACTGCGATATATGTAATAGAACTAAATATGAAAGAAAACCCTACAAGATTACTTTTAAGCCCACTCCGATAGGAACTCAACCCTTTGAACATCTGTGTATTGACATATACCACGTCAAAACACAGAAATTCTTAACGGTCATAGACAGCTTTTCAAGATACGGTCAAGCATTACCGGTCACAACCAAAACGGCAGTTGAAGTGACATCCCAATTAATAGCATTTTTTAGTAATCATGGAATCCCAAAGAAAATAACCTCAGATAATGGAGCCGAATTTAAAAATGCCATCGTGACGGATCTTTGCACTCTCTATAGCATCGAGTTCCATTATACCACCTCGAGAAACCCAAATTCTAATAGCCCAATCGAAAGGTTACACTCAACCATAAAAGAAAGCATCACTAGCCTACAATTTCAATATCCCAATAAAAATATTGTTGACTTAATGTCATTAGCCATCCTGAATTATAACAATAGCGTTCATAGTGTTACAAATTACGCACCATTTCAAATAATTAAAGACGACCTAAATTACGCTATTCTTCTTGAAACTTCAAAAAGTAAGCCGACTACAGATTATATAATTGACTTGTCAACATCTTTCTCCTTACTGAACAAAGAGTTACTTGAGAAAATGACGGCTAAGCAAACAAGGATACTAGGAAAATTGAACGAAGACCGTCAAACCAGATCCTGAGTTACAAGACCCTGTTTATATCAAGCAATTCCGCAGAGATAAAGTCAGCCCACGATACAATATCAATAATCAAAGACACTTTAATAAACGAAACGTAAAACGACAACGTCCTATTTTAGGTGAAACGAGATGCTCCTCTTCACAATAGGTCTACTGATAAGAACAACGCAAGCTTATCAAATGACAACACTCGATAGCCCCATATTACCAATCCCCATGGGCACCGCTTTCGTTACGAATCAGCACCACACAGCGTTTTATCATGGAAATGATATTAATTATCCTCCAGAGTGCAGTTAACTTAGAAAAATCACTGACCAACTTACAAAAGTCATTCAATCAAACTATGCAGGGCAATGCGGCTCAAATCAATACTTTATTTCTAATGAATGTGGAATCGTGCAAAAATCAAGTGAAGAAAATTAAACAAAGCATAGAAACTCTTGTCAAACAGAAAAAAAAGAAGTAAAAGAGGTTTACTAAATTTCATGGGTATAGCGCAAAAATGGCTCTATGGTACTTTAGATGCAGATGACGGTGCCAGATACGACTCCTATATCGAAACATTGAACCTAACCAGAAAACAATTGTAAAGCACCCCGGGTTACGCATACGTAATAATATCATATATGTATTAACCTCTTACATTATTTCTTGTACTATTTTCTCATGGAAACCTAAGGACAATATTAGAACTTAATTAGAATGTATATTTACGTAGAAACACAAATTCCTTTATCTGATATAACTAACCCATCAAATTGTAGTTAGCTGAGACTCAAAGTCTCAATACTGTTTAAGGTTCAAACTACCCTTATTGATGTACTTTAGCAAAGTCCACGTAGATATCATTTATATAAATAGGGCAGTCAAGCAGTTAAGAGGAGTCCAGCAGAAACCTTCAGACTGATCTTCACAGACACTTACATAAAAGGGTCTTTACGCCTCGCTCCCGCTCTTGTATTATCGAGAAGTTAATAAAGTGTTATATTTTTGACTCGCGTATAGTTATTCCAACCCGGCACATTACACAACTATTTGCATAGGTGCTTGTAAAGTAAAAGAAACTACAGTAGAAATCGCTTAATACGAGATCACAGTTGTAACGCCCAATTTATAAAACCTCGTTAAAAGTTCCGTACAAACACATGTATTTGTGTTTGTTTATAACTGTTGGATTTTGGGAGATAATAAGAGGTACAACTTAGAATGAAATAACTTTATTATCTAAATAAAGAAAAAATTAGAGAGGACCAAGAATCGTGTACGTCTTGTGGACGATAAATCTTCAGACTAAACTTATATACAAGACTAACTCTAAGAAAAAAAAAATACAATCATAACTGCTACGTATGCATTTCTCTCGAGTTCCCCAAATTAATAGTTTAGTTGCTACGTATATAGGAAATCAATCCGCTTGTCTTTTAGATGCCGCTAGAAAAACTGTTTACTATTAATTTGGATGACTTATGGTTGAGTATAGGATTCCAACAATAACGAGGTACCGTTTAGAAGGAGCACATTTGTAAGTCCTAATATGAAAAAGTAAATATATTGTTACATGTTTTCAATTTATTTACAATCCAGTGATCTCTGTTTCGACAAAGTTTATTAGTAGGGATTGATATTCCTACGATATCGTAAGATGTTCAAGATCATGAATATCACGTCCAGCTTTGTACCGTCATATAGTTTTTTTGAAGACACTGATTGTTGTCCTATTCACGCGATTGTTGCGAAGGTGAATCGAGGACCGATGTGCGTCTAATTATAAGAGGTCCGCTTTCTTTGATTTACGACCAAAATTCCCAATGTCGAGTCCAATAAACCTCCCTTCCGATCTTCTCATCCACGGGGTTGAAAAGATGAGATAAGTCGCTGTCTTCTCCACGAACTTTCGGACGGTACACATCGCGATCGGTCACTCACAACATCTTATTTTACACTCACTAATGCTATAAGTACTGTTGGATACCCGTCCAAATCATCTGTTATGTCTCATCTCAAACGAAGCGATAACCAATATATAAATCGCTCAACTTGAGGGATGTTCTGGTTTGACCGTGAGAACCATTAGGTAAAAATATTCTCGAGTACACTTAACACACCGTGACTCTGTCGCCACTCACCAGTCCTTATCAGTGATTTGGCCCTTCGCAGAATCACATGTGTTAAGACGTTAATTGCAAAAACCTTTTAAGGTCTGTTTTTTCTCATTCAATCTAAAAATCCTAAGTTCGTGGGAACCTACCAAATTTGTGTTCTGATTGGTCAACTAGAACAAAATGGGCCGAAACCAAATTCTGCTCGTTTTCCCTGCGTCCTTTTTTTTGGCAGATTGAGAGTGGAACTCTACGAATAAACAAAGATCCGACCTTCCTCCAAATTGATACTGGAGATTCTAACGCACTTAGTTCAGTAATAGTTATCACAGATTCTTAAATATAGATTTGTTGACGTTACGGTAGTGTTTTGTCTCGACCATCGTCCTGATTTGACGTGGCGGTACCCACGTACAAAAGAATACCTGGTGTCAGAAGGCTTTTCCCTTAAGACTCCAACAGAAATTTTGGTGTCAGAAGTGGGATTTGGCACTACAACTCCGAAGATTTATAGCCTCTACGGTTCTCCAGAGTTGGCGGATTTCAATCCCTTGAGTGCAACCATCCATCGAGTCCAACCAGCTACCGTTCAACATAAACTGTAAGTACAGATCTTGATTGACTTTAGTGTAACTTTGGCGGTACAAGCATAAGTTTCCTCACTATCAAGTTCCCTTTTAACACTCAACCAACGTTTTGCACACGTACATACCAAAATTACATTTTTTTTTCCTGATATAAAATCCCGAATCAATTCAATAATGGCAGAGTTTCAATTATCTTTCCTTTGCTCTCTCATTCCCAAACCATTTGACGGCAAAAGAGAAGAATATCACGAATTCGTGACAAACTGCAACAATGCGGTAGAACTCGCTTCAGAGGATCAACAAAAACCTCTGTTTGTATTTATAATCTCAAAGTTAACCGGAAGCGTTAGGGCACAACTCCAAGGCAAAGTCTATCAAAATTGGGTGGAATTAAAGGAAATACTATCCTCTTTTTATCAAGATAAAAAACATTACATCCAACTTATGGAGGAATTAAATACTTTAAAGCAAAATCATTCAGAATCGGTCGTTGCATTCCATGGAAGAGTAGATAAAATTACAGTCAGACTTCTAAATAGTTTAACTTATAAATCCAGGAGTGAAGAAATTGGGAAAGTAGAAACAATTAAAGAACTAGCCTTAAACCGTTTTATACACCATTCTAAACCAGATATTTCACGGTTCCTCCGGTCACAACAAATTACTGAAATTTCGGAAGCACTTACTAAAGCCATCGAAGAGGAACGCGCCATAAACATATCTAACCAAGAGTTTAAGCCAAAAAACCAAAAATTCTGCAAATTCTGTAACAAAAGTGGTCATGACATCAAAAACTGTTATAATCGACAACCCAAAGATACATTCATTAATTATAACCGACCCGCTTTTTCACAAGAACAACGTAACTTTTACGGTCCTCACCAGCCTAATCCTTCAAATAAATTTTGCCGATATTGTAAGAAAAATGGTCATATAGGTAGGAAACGCGAATATAACAATAATAAAAAACTACAACCTCAAGGAAATTCACAAGGATTATCGTCACCTAACTCTTCAAATACCAAACCAGGGATACATTTAAACTCCCTGAGTTCCCAGGTGAGCGCCGCACCTGTGGATCAAAGCATTTTACTGGCGTAAAATTGGGTAATTCCATATCCCAAGCATTCAAAATACCAACCCAAACTCTAGATCTTTCTAACTCTCAACCTCTAAATCCTAAATCGCAAAACCAAAACGAAAATCTTTACATGTCTAATTCTAAACCTCGACAATTGAATTCGCAAAAGCCAAATCCAAACCATATAAATTCTAACAAGGCGAATGTTCTTGTCATTACTGATAATGTAGTGTACATAAAAGCAATTTATCAAGGCATCGAGTTTATATTTATTCTAGATACTGGTGCAAGCGTGTCTTTAATAAAACTTCCGAAATTAAAACAAACTCAGTCAAATTATAATCCCTCGGAAGTACTAACTCTAAATGGACTCAGTGCTAATGCTCCCGTTGCCACTATTGGCAGCATCGAAATCCCTCTTGAAATCTATGATAAAAACCTAGTTGTAAAGTTTCACATCGTAAAAGCCGAAACAAATATACCTTTCGATGGTATCATTGGCAATGATTTTCTAAAAGACAAAGAAGCTAATATCTGTCTAAAAAATCGGGCTCTAACCTTAAACACATTTCCTTGTCCGATTCCTCTATACTCCAATTCCAACCCATCAAACGAACATACCTACTTCGTAAATCCTAGATCTGAAACCATTGTCGAGCTAGATGTCCTAAATTCCGACATGACCGAAGGTATTTGTCCCGAAATCGAAATTTGTCCAGGTGTGTTCTTAGCTAAATCATTAGTTAAAGTTCAAAATAATAAAGCTATAAGTACCATATTAAACACGACAGAAAAGAAAATCAAAATTAATCATATCAGGTTAGTACTTGAACCCTTCCAGCAAAACAATTCAATTATTCTGAACTTAAACTCAACGACTGATGCGAAATATCACAACAGAGACCGACTCAACCTCTTAGCGGACAATCTACGTTTAGAACATCTAAATCCAGAAGAAACGAAATCAATTTTAGATCTTTGTTCTGAGTTTAACGACATATTTTATTTACCCGATGATCAATTAACCTATACTAGAGCGGTCCAACACGAAATTAAGGTCACTGACCCTACGCCTGTCAACACAAAACTATACCGTTTCCCAGAGGTCCATAAACAAGAAGTCGACAAGCAGGTAAAGAAGATGTTAAAACAAGGCATCATTCGACCCTCCGCTTCACCTTATTGCAGCCCCCTTTGGATTGTACCAAAAAAATGGACGCATCCGGCGAAAAGAAATGGAGAATTGTGGTAGATTACAGGAAATTGAACAACATCACTATTGGTGACTCATTTCCTCTCCCCAATATTGAAGAAATATTAGACCAATTAGGGCATTCACAATACTTCACAACCTTGGATCTGGCCAGCGGATTTCATC
The DNA here is from genome assembly GCF_039881205.1 of Euwallacea similis. Taxonomy (NCBI): domain Eukaryota; kingdom Metazoa; phylum Arthropoda; class Insecta; order Coleoptera; family Curculionidae; genus Euwallacea; species Euwallacea similis. The sequence goes on from NC_089612.1 coordinate 4,183,987, forward strand.
AGATCGAGATGAAGTCTGAAGACGTGGGCAAAACAGCGTTTTCAACACCTTTCGGACACTACGAATTCACCAGAATGCCATTTGGATTACGCAATTCACCCAGCACCTTTCAGCGATTGATGAACACGGTTCTCACAGGATTGCAAGGGTTACAGTGTTTTGTGTACCTCGATGACATTGTGGTCTACGCAAGCTCTCTAAATGAACACTCCCAAAAATTGAGGTCCATTTTCGATCGATTGCGCACGAACAGGCTACTATTACAACCAGATAAGTGCGAATTTATGCGCAGGGAAGTATTATATCTGGGTCACGTCATCAGTGACAAAGGAATATCACCCAATCCGGAGAAAATCAAAGCCGTATCTAGCTATCCAGTGCCAAAAACTCCTAAAGAAATAAAACAATTCCTGGGATTGACTGGATACTATAGACGATTTATAAAAGATTTTTCAGCAATCGCAAAACCTTTAACTCAACTTCTGAAGAAAGACGTACCATTCTTCTGGACACCTAAAGCTCAAGAAGCTTTCGAAAAATTCAAAACCATCCTTACTACAGAGCCAATCCTTCAATATCCGGACTTCGAAAAGGAATTTTTACTAACTACAGATGCATCAGATTACGCAATAGGAGCAGTGTTATCACAAGGAGACATTGGTAGAGACTTACCGATCGCTTATGCCTCGCGCCCTCTTAATAAAGCCGAATGTAATTATAGCACAACCGAAAAGGAAACGTTAGCCATAGTTTGGGCTACTAATCAGTTTCGCCCTTACCTTTATGGAAGGAAATTTACAATTCTGACAGATCACCGTCCGTTAACATGGCTCTTCAATTGTAAAGATCCTTCTAGTCGGTTAGTACGTTGGCGGCTAAAATTAGAGGAATATTCTTATGAAATAAAATACAAACCTGGCAAGATAAACTCGAATGCTGATGCATTATCACGTAACACTATATTAGCCGTGAACCCGGTCACAATCAGTAAAACAAAAACGTATGACGACTTCATAAAGTTTCACTACACTAACTCAGAAGCTCCTGATGTCGGGCTAATAAAAGAAGATATATTTACTAAATTCCCTAATGCTCTAATATTTTCCAAGGACTTAGACGAAAACAATACGTGTTATGAAGGATTACGATCTACACAGGACTTAAACGTTATTCCAGACAATCTAAACCTTTATGATATCGCATTGTTAAGTAGCAAAGTCGATCGACGAACATTTTTGTGTATAGGAAAATTGAATCATTTCGACAGTCTGGAGTATAAAGATGTGTTTTATTGCCTCCAAAATCTCCGAGAAAAGTTACTTAAAGCTAAAATTCACAAAATTTTTATTAAAAATCCTGTGGAGTTAAACAATAAATTGAACCAAGACATGATAAATGAAATGATTCAATTCCTGTTTAAAAAGATAAAAGTAATTCTTGTCAATAAAGCAAAAGTTCTCCCAACGTCAAAAGAAACAATTAAACGCATATTGGAAGATAACCACACATCATCAATCGCAGGACATTCCGGCTATATACGCACGTATAAACGTATTAAGGAAAATTATAAGTGGCCTGGCATGAAAAATGATATCAAAAATTTCATTAAAAAATGCCCATCTTGCCAAGTGAACAAAACAAATCATAAACCGATTAGAGCCCCTATGGAAATAACAACAACAAGTAGTCGCCCATTTCAAAGACTCGCTTTGGACATCGTTGGTCCACTTACCCTAACTGAAAACGGTAACAGATTCATACTAACTACACAGGACGATTTAACTAAATTCTCTCAAGCCAAAGCCATTCCAAATCACGAAGCCACGACTATCGCCAACTACCTTCTAGAACTAATTATGACTTTCGGCATACCGGAAACAATTTTAACTGACCAAGGATCAGATTTTTGCTCAAACATTGTTAAAGAACTGAATGCATTATTCAAAATCAAACACGTAATGTCCAGTCCGTACCATCCGCAGACTAATGGAGCTTTAGAACGAAGCCACCGAACATTAAAAGAATATTTGAAACATTACATTAACGAAAATCAAACCAATTGGGACGAATACGTACAAATAGCAATGTTTACGTACAACACACACATACACAAATCGACTAACTTAACACCATTTGAACTAGTTTTCGGAAGTAAAGCACACATTCCTAAGACCATTTCGGACGAACCAGAATTTCGTTACTCGTACGACGACTATTACAAAAATTTAAAATTTAAAATGAATAAAGCTCATGCAATTGCACGAGAAAATCTCATCTCTTCAAAAGTGAAATCCAAAACGTATTACGATCGAAACAGTCGAAGATGTGAATTTAAGGTCAATGATCTAGTGTATATTCTAAATAAGGTTACTAAACCAGGAACTAGCAAAAAGTTAAACCCTAACTACAAAGGCCCCTATAAGATATTAAAGGTTCATGACAACAACACAGTCAATTTATTAATCGAGAGAAACAAACATAAAACCTATCACATTAACTTACTGAAACCTTTTATTCCAGAGGACGATGAAACACTATAGTGCATCCATCGCCTTACTACTATCCTTGTCCTTCCTACTCATAGCTTCGTCCCAACAGAGAGAAAATGAATCTAAGTTGCCCTTTAAAAATGACAAATTAAACAAAACCTCAGGCCTGTTCTATCATAATCTAGGGTCAGCAAAAATATCAAACGACCGCTTTTCTCTACTATCCTTTTCAAATATAACACTTCTAAGCAAACAACTGATGTCTATCAAATCAACATTTGACGTGACATTGGTTCTTTGTTCAAAAGACTTGAACATGGCGCCTTGTCATAATTCTTTGGATTTAATAAGTTTTCGACTTCCCCTACTTGAATCAAAATTCGAAAGCATTAAGCATCTTGTCGGGAGTCGCGACATAACGCGCAACCGCCGCGGACTGATTAATGGAGTATCTTACGCATTCAATTGGCTGTTTGGAACCCCGGACGCTTCTGATGCAAAATTTTACTCAGACGCAATTAAAAATTTAGCTAAGCAGAATTACGATATCCAAGCTCTAATGCGCCAACAAGTTCATGTTATTTCCGACGCAATAATCAATTATAATGCATCCGCACAAATCCTTACCAGAAACGAACAGATTTTACAATCGAATTTTCAAAAATTTAACAATTTTAGCGAAACTACTGCTGCGCAACTGACTGTAGTAGAACTAAGACAAGCCATACTTCATCAAACTAGTCTTTTGTTACAAATGATTTCTCAATTTAATGAGCAATGCAACGATCAAATATCTGCTATTCTATTCGCAAAACAAAATGTCATTCATCCTTCTGTCATTAACCCTCTCAGCCTTCGCAAGGAGTTGCAATACATTAAATTAAATGCTAATGTCGAACTTCCAATACAACTCAACGATATTCATAAATACTATTCTATTTGCAAACTAACAGTATTCACCTATGACAATATCGTAATTTACGTAATAAAAATACCATTAGTAAGTGGTAACTTATTTCAATTATACAATTTAATCCCGTTGCCCGTTCAATACCCAAACTCCAGCGTGTTCTCATATATCGATCCATCTTTCCCTTACCTACTGCTTAGTATTACCAAAACGCACTATAGTCGTATCAAGGATCTGTCTACTTGTCAGAGGATACCAGAAGACGATTACATTTGCTCAGATGTTATCACCTATTTCACAAAGCAGAGGCCAGTGTGCGAGACAATCCTTCTAGGACGGCAACCCAAAAAGCTACCCAGTGACTGTCGAATTCGTACAATTAGAGCGGACATGGACATATGGCACCCACTGAATTCTAACCAGTGGTTATACGTGCTGACAAGCAATACGAGCGTTTCCGTCAGTTGTAACCATGAAAATTCCAATATTTTCGACGTGGAACTTCAAGGCACCGGTATCTTCGAATTAAAAGAAGGATGTAAATGCTACACCCTTTCGACGGTACTGTATGCCCAGTTTAACAGTACTGCAAACTACAGCAACTTTATCCCTTCTATTGACCTCTCTGGAGATGACTGCTGCTATCCGAATCAGGAAATCTTCAAACGAACCCCAGTAGAAATGGAAATGATAAAACTCCACGAAGTAAATTTGAACGACTTACGCCATTCTAATCAAAAACTGGATCAGCTCGACAAACTATTACAAGAAAATACTCCACATTTGAGCATTTCTAAGAGTATGTCTTGGATATCTATCTCGATAGGAGTGATAATCGTAACCACAGTGGTCATCCTTCTGCTGTGTCATTGCTGCAAATGTTCTTGGCTGCCCGTAATCGGAAAATTCTTTCCCAAAAATCCAGGATATTGCGGTTTACCCAATATATGCATTACCAACCATAATGAGAGATACGAGGTTACCGACCGCCACCTAACAGGACTCCGACTGCGATATTTGGAAGAAGAGGACCACACCATGCCCCAAATGCCAGAGGGACTATCACCTCCTGCATCACCGATAACCAAGCTACGACCTCGTACAAGAAATGAATTCAGAAGTAGATTCGAACTGTAAAGTGAAAAAAAAATTATTTAAGTGTCCAGTGCTAATTCGCCAATAAGGCATAAGTTTATGCCCAATATTTAGTATTACCATTTTAAGTGAACCTGATGTTAGTAACTATAGTACATAAGTTATATTCTTAAATTTCTAAACGCCTAGATTGTTAGGCTAATGTATTCTTTCACTATTTAGATTTCGAACTTATTTATCATCAATCAGCCCAGTGTTAGATTCATAGATTATTTTGTTTAGGAGCAAGTTCTAGTTTTGTAATTTTGTTAGTTCGCCCTATCAAAATTCTTTAGGAGGGAGGTGTTGGATACCCGTCCAAATCATCTGTTATGTCTCATCTCAAACGAAGCGATAACCAATATATAAATCGCTCAACTTGAGGGATGTTCTGGTTTGACCGTGAGAACCATTAGGTAAAAATATTCTCGAGTACACTTAACACACCGTGACTCTGTCGCCACTCACCAGTCCTTATCAGTGATTTGGCCCTTCGCAGAATCACATGTGTTAAGACGTTAATTGCAAAAACCTTTTAAGGTCTGTTTTTTCTCATTCAATCTAAAAATCCTAAGTTCGTGGGAACCTACCAAATTTGTGTTCTGATTGGTCAACTAGAACAAAATGGGCCGAAACCAAATTCTGCTCGTTTTCCCTGCGTCCTTTTTTTTGGCAGATTGAGAGTGGAACTCTACGAATAAACAAAGATCCGACCTTCCTCCAAATTGATACTGGAGATTCTAACGCACTTAGTTCAGTAATAGTTATCACAGATTCTTAAATATAGATTTGTTGACGTTACGGTAGTGTTTTGTCTCGACCATCGTCCTGATTTGACGTGGCGGTACCCACGTACAAAAGAATACCTGGTGTCAGAAGGCTTTTCCCTTAAGACTCCAACAGTACATTACATTATAGTGATTCGAAAATATCATATTTTAGATCTACTGTTATAATAAGTACTAATTAATAAATAGTGTTAACCAACATCGTGGATTAATTGAACTACTAATATCATCTCGTTAGCGAAACATACGGGAAAAACATATGTCGAAGTACCCGAAGGAGAGTTGTTTTCAGAAGCCATGAGTCGAAAAATTAAACGCTAGTAAAAGTCACTTAATACCACTAACTTATTACTAAGAACGAATTGTCACTAAGATTGCACTAATTTATATTTTCACGAATATTTACTGGCTACCGTATATGGTGATAAATGTCTTATGCCAATGATCTCTTTCACAAAAGGTAGACCGTATGTTAATCGAATCAAAGGATGAGAGACATGACAATCCGGGGCCAGACCTCTCAATCTCAACTCTCGTTAATTACTGTCCTCTCCTCCTGAATTTTCATTTTTGTCCCCTGGCCCCGTTTTGCCCCCCTTGCATGTTAAAAACAAGTGTGTCCCTTATTCCCGGGGTTCCTGGAAGTCATACCATAAAGAATGGTAATGACTGTTTTAGGTCGACAGCTGAGTGAGAAAACCAGAACTCCGATCGATTACATAGAGTGCTACCAATACAAAGAGTCTGTCTGCCTGTCTTTGTTAGGGGTATTCGCTAAATTTATGGTGGCGCCGACATATATAAATATTCGGATATAACGAACAAATTGTTTGGTAACCAATATTAAAGGAGCCCTCGTCAGGTGGCCGAACTGCAAAAGAAATTTCAACGTCTTGAAACTATATTATATTGTTGTTTTTTAAGAATTCAGTGGACCTTAGAATTGCATGTTATTATAATATAAACAAATTAGGAATAAGAAATACCTAGTAGTAGGATTTTATTGTTTAAGTTGCTAATTAATACTATATTATAATGTAAATAAATTGGGAGTAGAAAGTACTGATTGTGACTAGTTATAGTGTATTATCGTTAAAGTCGTTAATCTACTATCTACAGTTATGGGCAAAAAAATAAGAGCGTCATTTAAAAAATCTATTATAAGTAATAACGTTTACAATATTTATTCAAAAAATATACAACTTGTCTAAAAATGTTGTTGTTAACATCTACTATCTTATTTGCAATACTAGACTGCAACATATATTACAAGACACAAGAAATTCAAGAATTTTATCGAAAATTCGAGTGGTCAAAAAAATAAGAGCGTTTAGGGATATTGGGATATTTGATATAAATCATATCAGAAATGCAAGTATATTCGTCACTTAATGGTTTCGTGTGTGAATTATGTTTGTTGTTATAACTTAACCATATATTATAGACACCAGTTAATATCCTTTTACAGAATTATTTAGTCTGGAACGAGGGATTTATTTGTTAGTTATGATTGTAAACAAAACAGAAAAACCGAGAGCAAAAGATGGCCGAAGATGCAATCCCTGGACCCGAATGGTTTAAGTTAGTTAATTAAGATTCTTTGAAAATAAAAGACGCAGAGTATTTTATCGTGTGTAATATTGCGTTTAAAAATTGTGTAAAATGGGTCGCAATCAACATTGCAGTAATGAAGAGCGTCGGATAATTTTGCAGTTGCGTGAACGAGGAAAAACTTACAAATTTATTTGTGAAACTCTTAATAGATCTCCTTCTCTTGTGGCAAAAGTATTAAAAGAATAAGATATGCAGCAAAAACCAGAGTCCCGAGGCCGGAAACGTAAAACTACAAGTAGGAAAGATGCTCGTTTAATACGCGAAGTGTCAAAAGATCCTTTTCTGACGTCTACAGCTGCCAAGCAAAATTTCAACCTACCAATTAGTGCTAGTGTAATGTACCCTTAGGCTACGCCTATGAATTTTCATTAACTTTCACTCCTTTTCCTCGTCAAGACAAGTCTAAAATATCCACATTTTGCTAAAATCGCACTACAGCTGCAACACCCCCGTAAATCATCTTTTCTTACCATTATCTTAACGTTACGGGTTAAGGATTTAGAAAGTTACCATCTGTGGATTGTCTTGTTAATTGCCTAAAACCGGAGTACGCCTATGGGTACTGACCCCCAGATTTGGTACTTAAGATACCCCGAAGCTTGTAAAAAGCATAACCATTTTGACCATTGCGATTATAATAATATAACTCGACGCTCCCGGAATTTTGCCACTTCCCTCATTGACTCTTGGCTCTCTCTATTGAAATGTCAGTTTAATCCCAGGATCTTTAGTTTTGTAAACGATTAAGGGTTGTGTGTGTCATAACGAGTGGAATAAAAATCTACCAAAGTGTTCCCGAGTTCCATTACACTAGAACTATTCGAAGACGGATGCAGCAGTTCGGTTATAACGGTAGAATTGCGAGAAAAGTGTCCTATTTGAATAAAATACATCTTAAACGTCGCATTGAATTTGCAAAAAATAATTTAAATCGTGTGCATTGGAAAAACGTTCTTTTTTCGGACGAAACCAAAATTAATTTGTTCGAAAATGATGGAAGACGTCGGATAAATGAACAACTAAACCCAAAAAGTACAATTTGCACTATTAAACATGGTGGAGGTAATATTAAAGTTTGGGGCTCGTTCTCGTATGAAGTAGTTGGTCTGGTTTATTTAATAAAAAAAAAACATGACAAAAGAAATTCACTTAGATATTTTGCAAAATGTTATGTTGCCTTATGCCGAAGAAAATCTGTCATTGAAATGGATCTACCAACATGCCAACCGCCAAAGTTGTTAAAGCGTGATTGAATTCTCAAAATATTGACATTTTACCTTGGCCATCTCAGTCCCCGGACATGAACCCGATTGAAAATTTGTGGAAAATTCTTAAAAGTCGTGTAGCTTTAAAAAAAAAAAAAACGACGAACGTGAAACTTTTATGGAAAAATGTCCAAGAAATCTGGTATTCTATTCCATTAGAAGTCTGCCGCAAGTTGATAGACTCCGTGCCTAAACGATGCGCTGCAGTATTATCCCAGAAAGGATATCCGACCAAATATTGAGTATAATATTGTAATTACGGCATTTTCGATTAGCTTATTGTTCTTTTATATGTTTTTTTCTAGTTTTGAGAGCTACAGTCCAATCGCGGTAGTGTGAACATGCGTTAATATGAACAGCTCGGTGGTATGAACACGAAATTATTTACATTGAACGCCGTATACTGTGAACAGCGTGCACTTTCGATTGTGTGAACAAGTGCATTTATAACGTTTCTGTCTCAGTTTTTGCTTGTGTTATAAATTAATTGCATATCATTTATTATAAATACCAAGTAGTTATTATTTATTATTGTTCTTTTATATTTTTAGAATAAATTTGCAACTCTTATGATTATAATAAATCATTGATCATAAAAGATGAGGGTTTGTTTATCAATTCGTTTTAACGTAAGTGTGAAGAAAGTGATTGGAGATTTGTAAGTGTGAGAAAAATAATGAAGGGTTGTAGGCATGAAAAGGATGTGGAATGTTGTTTATTAATTCTTTTTAAGATAAACATATGCATTTGGGGTGAACCTGATGCATTTTTATATTATGTGACATTCGGTTTCCGACGAGACTACGAGACGTACTTTTTTTCGTTACTAAAACCTATTTAACACTTCAGCATTTTTCTAGTGATCGTGTGTAACATTTGTTTATTGCTGCGGGAAGTTTCTTTTTATGTGTCTCGAAATATTGTGTACGTCGTGTGTGTATGTGTAATCGTGTACGTATCAGAAGAAAATATAGTCCTGTAAATACTCAGCTCAAGATGGGTAAATTAAAGAAAACCTTTTTAAGTTTGAGAGAAAAGGCCAACATTTTGGAAGAGCATAATAAAGGGATGTCTGTCACGATGTTATCCAAAAAGTACGGAGTAGCAAAATCGACAATTTGTGGGATAAAAAAAAAGAAAATTTTGATTATGGATACTATGACTCACACGTTGAAACCATCGAAAAAATGTACTTTAAAGAAGTCAGCATTTCCGCTATTGGAGCAAAAGTTGTACGACTGGTTTCTTAAGCAGAGGGAAAAAAATTTAATAGTATCAGGAGATATGTTGAAACAAAAAGCATTGTTGCTCTCCAAAGATTTAAAAATGAATACAATTTTCACAGCTAGTGATGGTTGGCTGCAGAGATTCAAGCATCGTCGTGGCATAAGATTTTTAAAAATCACAGGAGAGAAATTATCATCCAATCCAGATGTAGTGGATCCTTTCAAAGAGAACCTAAAACGAATGATCGAAGAACATGAATTAAATTGTCACCAAATTTACAATGCTGACGAGACAGGATTGTATTGGCAGTTATTACCTGACAAAACGTATGTCGCATTGGCTGAAAAAACAGCTTCTGGTTTAAAAATTTCAAAACAAAGACTGACATTTATGGGGTGTGTAAATGCTTCAGGATGTCATAAATTGAAACCTCTAGTAATTGGGAAATCCAAAAATCCAAGGTGTTTCAAAAATTTTATTAACCCAGTCGTTTATAAAAGCAATAAAAATGCCTGGATGACAGGAGACCTCTTCAAGACATGGTATTTTCAACATTTTGTACCAGAGGTAAGAGTTAAAATCACTTGTGTTCATTGTGATATATGCTGTTTATGCCAATATTCCAAAATTGTTAATTTGTAGGTGAGATGCTTTCTACGTGCTCAGAAGTTGCCACAGAAAGCAATTCTCCTTTTGGATAATGCACCCTCCCATCCACCAGCAACAGAACTAACAACTGAAGACGGGATGATTTTCGTCAAATTCTTGCCGCCCAATGTTACTCCTTTATTACAACCAATGGATCAAAATATTTTAAGGCTCACCAAAGTGTACTATAGAAAGAGCTTGCTTAGTTCTATTGTATCATCAGAAGAAGCAATAGCGGTAGCTCTCAAGAAAATTTCATTAAAAGATGCAATTCTACATTTGTCTGCAGCATGGGATAAATTAGATGTAACAGTTATTAAGAAATGCTGGAAAAACATTTTTTCAGGTTTTGATGGAGATAAGGAAAATGAAGATGAAGATAACCTTCCTCTAAGTATTTTACAGCTAAAGTTAAGGAATGAAAAGGCATTTGTCCCTGATGCCATTAAGGATACAATAAATTTGTTACAAGAAATTGCTCCAGTAAGTTAATACACAATGAGATTACATGTTTCTCCGAGGTCGACAAAATAATGATAAACTGTAATTTTAGGCTGAATACAGTGCTGCAGATGTGGAAGACTGGACTAAAGACGAGAAAGCAGTTGTTGGTCTGGAAGATGTTTCTTCAGATGAAAGCGACAATGACAATGAAAGTGGTACACATATTGAAAAAATTAGCCATTCCGATGTAATTAGAGCATTAAATATGGCCATAGAATGGTGCAATCAAAATTCAATGAATATAAGTGAAATAATCACTCTTAAAAAGATTCTCGAACAAGCAGTAATGGCAAAAATTTCTCAAAAAAATGTCCAAAAAAAAATTACTGATTTCTTTCATCTTTGAAATGTATAATTTGGTTTGGTATTTATTAATAAACTATTATTAAAAAAACTTATTTAGTTACACCCTCTTTTCTGTGAACACCCTCGTTGGTATGAACTACCCTAGGATTTTTTGTGTTCACACTATCGCGATTGGACTGTATTTCTAAACGCTCTTATTTTTTTGACCACTCGAATTTTCGATAAAATTCTTGAATTTCTTGTGTCTTGTAATATGTTGTAGTCTAGTATTGCAAATAAGATAGTAGATGTTAAGAACAATATTTTGAAACAAGTTGTATATTTTTAGAATAAATATTGTAAATGTTATTACTTATAATAGATTTTTTAAATGATTTTGCTGTATTATTTTTTTATTAGTTATTTAAGCGTTGTATGAACATTTTCAAAATATAATTCGTTTGAATATACTAATTAATATTTGTTTTAAAATATTGAAAACTTTAAAAATTATAATGCGTCCCAACATAAAATTGTTAGGACTCGTAGTAGTACCAAAACCAAGGGACGTTTTTCATTATTTTCCTGCATCGAGGTACATTACACAATTTTACAACATTTTTCCGGGAGTGGGACAGTGAACTTAGGAAGTAGTCAGAAAAATGTCGTTAATTGTGGATAACTATCCTGCTCATTCAAAAGTTGAGAACTTAAAGTTAATTAAGTTATGTTCTTTGTCCCCAAATTGCACTTCCATTCTACAACCTATAGATCAAGGTGTTATTAATTCACTGAAGACTCCCTACCGTAAAATGCAATTTTTGAAAATGATAAAAAATAGAACTAGGATAAAGTCACTATAGCACTTTTAAATGCTACTCTGATGATATCTGCGGCCTGGGAGAAGGTTACTCTTCAAACAATTCAAGGTCGTTTTTCGACATGCAGGTTTTGAAAAAATAATACAAATGACGAAAATGATTCTGATGATGAAGACAACATTCTCTTAGCACAGCTTAGGCAACTTAACAATACCGCTTCAATATTAACAGAGAACGAGGTACTTGAATTCGTAAACGTTGAAAACAAAGCAGAAACCTGGGAAGACTTAAATGGGGCTGATGTCGTCAAAACCATTGCCACTAATATAACTCAAACAGTAAAAGAGAGTAAAGAGAGTGATAATAAAGGAGGGGTAAATCCATTCCATCATGTATCAAGACCTTCGAAGCAGTTTCAATAATAAAAAAGTTTGTTATTTGTGAAAGTTTTGACGACCAACAATTACTAAATAGCATTTCTTTTGTTGACCAAAAACTCGATAATTTTTATTTTGAAAAATGTAAATGTGCAAAACAAAGTAAAGTAGTTGTTAAGTTTTGGACATTTAAGCAATTAGAGTCGCCAAAAACTTAACCGATGGTACGACTAAGATAAAGCTTTAGATTTATTATATTTAGGTTTAAAGTGGAGAAGAGACACTATTCCTGAAATATGACATGCTGTTGACGGTTTTAAGGTGCTTTTAGTAAAGCTATGTGTGTTACATATAGGGACGATACGAAATGGTATAGTAGTGTGGTGTGGACTTGCTTTCCAAGTGGTTTAGAGCTGAAAAATAGATTATATAAAAAAAACCCCCATTTGCGTTGTATTTTTCACAACCTTTCCCCTACAGCAACTATTTTTCTTTAAGGCTTTATAATTTTGTATACAATACACATGTAGATAAGTTGTGTGTTAAATAAAGTATGTAGGTACATGTGTAAAAAACGTATTAAAAGCAGAATTTTTATACATGTGACTTGAAAGAAAATTCATTTTTGGATATAGCAACCAATGGTTATAACAGTCTAATAGCCAGTCCCTCCAATATCGTTATAACTAGATTTTACTGCTTAATAAAATAAATAAATTTAAAAAAATAAATAACATCATGTATTGAGAGGCAATGTGCTGGAATATCTTCTAAAGGAAGTGATAAATCAAAATTTGATAAGAATGAAAAAATTAAGATAAAAGAATATTTAGTTTAAATAATTAAATACATCCACTATTGACGAGTGCAAAAAACAGTTGGGGGTAAACATGTCTGTGACCCTTCAACTTCCCCACTTTGGTTTCGAATTTTTTTACCCGAATTATAAGAAAAGTATGTTTCATCGAACTGTGGATCGCTGCAAAATTTCATTAAAATAGGTGAAGGAACATCAAAGTTATTAACAACTTCAACACCCTGTATAGTGAGTATGAAGAGCTAAAGAAAAGTCACATAAGTAAAGTCTAATTACCTCCGCTCAAGGAATCTGTGGTTAGCAGATTGACCTACTAATTTGCAACACCCTGTATGCGCCAACATACATACACATGCAAACATCGGAAATACAATAGACCAGATATAATGAGTAATCAGTTATGGCAAGTAAATTTGCCGTTCCCTTGGGTCCTTGTATTAAGCGAGTTTTACTATATATTAAAAATTAAAAACGAGGTAGAATGTTACATACCTTATTAAAATCCTTATTTTTTCCAAGGCTATATTCCGTTCATTCGTTGACCGAAAATATATGATGAACGATGGTTTTCCAAATCGTTTGCTTATCCTGATGCCCTTACTTCCCGTTTCGTCAACTCCATTGAGGTGGTGTTCGTCGAAAAAAAATGGCGTTATTTGATGATCATCGGGGCGAATGCTGAGGATTTTTTTTGTAATCCGAAGGCGGCCATAATAGGAATCCTCCCCCGTTTCAATTCTAACGTGTTTGATACTCATGCTTGAAAGTTTCTGTTGTTGAAATTCGATCCAATCTTCGACACAAGTATTCATTTTATCTGAAAATTTAAAAAAAAAGGTTTTTTTTTCACTTTTTTATAATTTAGGTATACATACCGTTCCCCATCTTGATTATACTCCAACAAAAAATTGCAAACAGAAAGCGGTGTCGAGGTTATGTGTGCGTGCGTTTACCAATTGTGATGTCGGCAATAGTGCAGCGTGCACCTGGAGTGAACGGGTTCGTATTGCGTTATAGTTCCTAGTGGACACACAGGAAGGATCAGTATTCAGCCCGACAGAGAAACTGATCCAATAGATTAAATTCGCTATTTTCCTATTAAACCACTTTATTTTGCACAGGGTTAAGGTTTGCACTAATTGTCACAGCTTGGCATCACTAATGCTAAGGGTCATGTGCTACTTTACCTCGAAAGAGTTCAGAGCAGAAAGAGAGATTTCTTGGAGTTGTTTTCCCTTTTAAAGGCTAACAACCATTTTGATTCGTCCTCTGCTATCACTCGTCAAGTGAGATTTTCCTGACAGTGTCACTTGCCGGTGCAGGTTCTTGGAGTGGACGATCTCTCGAGTGGTACACCACAGCGGTACCACTTCAAACAACTGATTGAATTGACAGTTGGCAGTCAGTGCAGCTGTCCCGTTTGGCTGGCTAGGCGTTTTCGTTAGTTGGCTACGTCAACGTGAATATCCAAACGGGACTCGTACAATGGGAACTTTTAATTTGTATATTCAAACACTTAAAATAAATATATAACTACTGTATACAGAGTATTTATGTTACTTAACGTTCACCAGGTATCGGATGTATGTTGAGAGAAGAACAGCGCCCAAAAAAGAGTGTTGGTGATGTGACCAACGGTTTTATAGGACTTCGACTAAACGATCTGGAATGTATTGCCGGAAGCCCTTCCGGAAAAATGTTTCCCGCCGGCTGTTTGAAATCTCTAGAAAACCGAGAGGTCGCTCTGGTTCTTCTTCTGTATAATGACATATAATGACCTGAATTCATGTGTGAATGAAATTCTTGCCAATGGTACTTAAGGTGCCCATAAAAACATCAATTTAATTAAAAAATAGATTAATAATACCATTTGTCTTAACACTTAACACATAACATAAACTAATACAAGGAATAGAAGAGGCAAAGCGATCAAAAAAAGTGTAAAGGTTGTTGCCTTCAAAATCTTGCTCTTTTGAGAAAATTTAAATGATGTCTTCGTTAAAAGAAGTTATTTCATTTTCTAATAGCACCCCAAGCAATGTGGGAAGCCATTTCATTATTGTTATCCATGATTTCTCTATCCCAGTTTGTAAATTTTCACCACTTCACTCTTATATGCCTCACAGTTAATCAAATCTTCTATTGATTCTGCTCAGCATTTTCCTGCAACATTATTATCCTTTCGTTCTGCCCTAAGTCAATGAACTTTTTAGTGAAGCTTTTGCTTTTTATTCTTAATACTACTTTCATCTGATTCTCTTTTAATGACTGTTGATGAGGATCCACTGAGATTAATCGTTTTTAGTTCATTTCGCGAATCTGCGCACTGAACACCTTTCAACACTCCATTATATTTCATATAAATTGGAAGATTGGGCTCTTTCCCCAGTCTGCTATAGATTATAGCAAATGTAGACATCAACGAGTATCCTCGCTTGACTGACAAACAGTTATTCAAAATAAAAAATGAAATGATAAATTGGGCTTGTTCTTTGCTGAACTTAGGTTTAGGTTCTTCAGGAAGAGCAAGCTTTTTCGGGCAGGTTCGAAACCACGACCCGAACAATTTGTTTAGGGTCACAGACTCGTCCATGTTTCGTAGCTGGTTAAGTATTTTTAAAATAGTTGCTAAGCTAAACATGGTTGTACATCGTATGTAATGAAGTCTTCTTTAGGTTCCGAACAATGATCGCACATCTTGAGGCAGTCCAGGGCCCTCCAAGTATCATCAAAATATTCGGAGATCAGTTTGCGCCTGCACCTAAAATAACAAGACACAAGTTCTATTATGTGCAAATTTAATTTAATCACCTAAACAATTTTATCTAAAACATCATCGAGCTAACTTACGTCTGAATATCCGTACAATATTTTAAGATTTGTGTTATGCTGTTTTCTTCTTTGGTGTTTTGTGTATACGCATAGGCCTTGAGCCAATCAAATAAGTTGTACATTAAAATACAATGAGCTTTGAGTCCGTTCCTTCCTGCTCTACCAGTCTCTTGATAAAGAGACTCAAGACTTTTGGGCAATGAGAAATGAATCACAAACCGAACATCAGATTTATCTAAAAAAATATATTTAAGTACAGATATGTCACTATTGTTTAACTTTACCAATGCCCATTCCAAAAGCAATTGTAGCCACTATAACTTTATAAATGCCAGTGAACCATTTCTTATGGACTTTGTTTTTTGCTTCAGAACTCATGTTCGCATAATAAGGGACTGCTTTAATATTCTTCTTACGCAAAAATGTGGTCAGCTGATCGCATTCGTTAGATGTTGCAGCGTAAATGATGCCAGTCGCATTAGCAAAGTCATTCTTTATAAAGTTATACACTAAGGTTTGAGCATCTTGAACATTATCAGGTTTATGTACGACCTGAAATTAGAAAAACTTAGGAATTGGAATTGTTTAAATTATAAAAAGAAATAGTTTAACCTGTTCACTGTTCGTTTGTACTCACCTTGTAGTAAAGATTGGGCCGGTTATAAGGAGAAGTAATTATAACTGGATCAGTCAAATCTAGCATTTTTTGAATATCCACTAAAACGTCAACAGTTGCGGTCGCAGTCAAGCCTAATAGAGGCACTCCAGAAAATTGAGTTTTTATTAAGGAAAGGGTCTGGTAGTCCGGTCGAAAATCGTGGCCCCATTGAGAACAACAGTGAACTTCATCTGAAAAATGGTTCCATGTAATATGTAGGAATGAATGAATGAAATGCCAATGAAAAAAATAGAACCAAATCAAAATTATTTACCAATAACAAATAGGTTGATACAAGACTCATGATGCAGCTTTGTTAACTTATTCATAAAATTTTTTGATCTAGCAAAAAACTCAGGGGTCACAAGAATTATTTTCAACTTCTTGTCTGTCAATTTTTTCATTACATTTTTCTTCTCTCCTGGTGGCATCTCTGAATTTAAGGTGGCAGAATCAACACCAAATTTCGACAAAGCTGCTAACTGGTCCTGGATCAGGGCAATTAAGGGCGAGATGACTATTGTCAGGTTTTGAGACATTGCTGCTGGTAACTGATAAATTAAACTCTTTCCTCCTCCAGTTGGCATGACTACCAAAACATCTTTTTTTGATAGTACAGCGTTTATAGCGGCCACTTGATTTGGAAAGAATGCTTCAAATCCAAATACTTCCTTTAAAGTCTTTACAATTGCTTCGGACGAAAAAATTTTTTATGAGTTCAGTCTTTTGATTAATTTTTATGACATTTTTCATAAGTGACGTTAGCGTTCACATTGACAAGTGTTGATAATTATCGAAGGAATGGCAAGTTGGTGTTCTGTATGAGAAAAGAAAATAATTTTTTTCGATGTGAAATGTTAACCGTACGAGAAATTTCCAAGAGATAGAAAAGTTGGAGAAAGGACTAATGTATCATCAGAAAAAAACCGATATGATGCAGCTACCCAACGAAAAGTTCTGATAATTTTTGTACGAAGATGGTTAAGAATTTACCACTTTCATATTGCGAAAAGACATGAATGTTACATGAAAGTAATCCCTATACTAATGAATTAAAATCCATTGAATCATTCTCGAGATATAACAAAAAGTATGTTTTTTTTCAAGAACTTTGACCGCCAATAGCATCTAAATGAGAAACTTTTTTCAAATAACTTTTGACCTAAATCTTAATGTTTTGACCCAAATAATCTCGTGATACCATTTTTGACATTGATTTTCAGGACACCCCGTATATTTGTGGATCAAACACGAATTTACTACAGCCATATCGATTATACAAATTACTAAACACCAGTACCACTTCTTTCCTTTGACAGCTATAACATGTTTTTCTAAAGGCCAATCGTGTTGGTCTACTTCATCCATAAAATGATTATAATTATAAATTACTTTTGGCTTATGTATAGAAATTCGTCTTTTTCGTTACTCCATCTTTCAGTAAATGCTAAGGGTTCAACACTGTCAAAGTTAGTTGCAACAGATACACATTTATTGTCATTCCATTTTACAATAAAAATTTCATTAATTTGATCGAAACGAAAATCAAATGCGCCTCATGCACTTTTTCCAAGCTCCTTAGGTGATTTTAAGGGACACTTTTGGGTTCTGTTTTCTCTAATAGTACCGGTTGCTTCAAACTTTAATTCATTTACTTTACAAAACAACTTTTTGCTACTAAAGAAGTTGTCAAAATAAAGCGTATAACTATTTGGATCACTCAAGATTTGTGTCATGTTCAATATTACTCTTGTTCCTAAAGCATATTCAGGATGAATTTCAGATGTTTCTTTGCCATAGTATAAGGAAAAATTGTGGCAGTCACTAGTCTCACCGCATATAGCCCATAACTTATAGCCAAATCTTAGAGGCTTCGCTCTAATAAATTGTTGCAATGAGTTATGACCGTATGTTAAGGGCTTTAGGTTATTGTTTCTGATATAGTTTGCTTAGTTATTTTATTCGTACTTTCATCCTTTAAGTGACGCCCATGTATATCGATACTTATTTTGAGGATTCCATCTGGGCGCCAAGCAACCGTACCCATCAGGCTATATCAAAGGGCTCTTCATTGCTGAGAAATACGCTATTCGTCAAAGGAAGCTTTTATTATAACTAGTTTCCATAATCAAATACATATGTATATACCCTCTATTGTTTAGCCCTATATTAAATTAGAATAAACCATTAGTCGTAAAGATGGAGAGTCTGTTTATCATCTTGGCTGAAACATAAAATGCAGAAAACGACTCAAATATCAGTTTTGTCCTAACATAAGTGTGAATAGAATGATTGAGGGTTGCGAGCGTGGGAAGAAGGTGGAATGGTATGTGTTAATTTTTTTGAAGATAAACAGATGCCCTCGGGGGTGACCCTGATGCATCTTTGGTATGTTGGGCATTCGATTCCCAAAAAGGCGAGAATAAAGTTGTTGAGGACACGTGCGTGTATTTCATTAAAAATAAAACCTACCCGCTCTTTAACACTTTCTAAATTGGGCCATTGCCGCGATCTGCAATACTTCAATAAAAGCGACTTGTATAGGTATTCACCCGATGGCTGCGATTTATGATATCAGGCACGGCCATAGCCCGTAAGGGCTCCTGGTAGTGGTGCGCCCCTGGTTGGAGCTCCTCGGGTTTAGTACTTAAAGGATGAGCGTAGTAGTTTTGCTCTCTTTGACCAGTGCTCGCTCTAGACATGTGATCGTAAATATAGTTCGTAATCTGCCCAGCTAAGCAAACTCCTGCTTCATACTTAGACCAACATTTTGTCATTATTTAACCCTCCAGTAGGCACGTGGACTACCATTGTAGTCCAATCATTTCCTTATGGCAGCTATTTGAAAATTAATTTACATTCGGAACTGTCAACTAGAGTAGTTGTCGATAATATATGCGTGCTCCTATTTAGTATGAAATTAGATGGGAGCAGGTGCGTTTGCAAGATTGAGAGACTGCTAAAGACGTTTGGATTACATTTGTAATCCACGCGCCTTATCACGTAATATTTTTGCAGTGTGTGCAGTTTGCATTTTAACAACAATAAATATTTTCGGTATGTTCTTTGAATTGTATACTGCATAAATTTGTTTTTTTATAATCGTATTGTTGATTATGTCAGATTTCAAAATGTCTGAATTTAAAAAAGCACGTTTGGAAACCAGTGGAGATCCTACCGTTTGGATGAGATGGTACGAAGAGGCTTCAAGTGGGGAAGAAAGCCCTCCAGATGACAACGAAGATGAATCAGAGGACGATTTTCTGGAAAATAGCGACCATGAATCAGGATTTGAGCAAGAAGTTTCTTCAGGTGCAGATGAAAATCCTTCTGATTCAGATAAGTCTGGTGAGGAAAAATATAAGAAGACTAATTTCTATATTGGAAAGGATAAAACTGCTAAGTGGAAAAAAGAGAGGAAAGACCTGCTAGTACGAATTCGCGCCCACAACATCATAAAACTTTTTCCTGGACCAAAAAATAATGCTCGCAATGCAGTGTCGAAAATTAACTGTGTTGGATTTCTGATACAAGTGTTCCCGTCCAAAATTCAATAGTCTTTATGTTCTCAAATTTATTGTCTGTAAGAGTCAAGTTTGTTCAATTTATGACTCTTTTTCTTAAAACGGAAGAAAGAAGAAGGTGTGGATTTTTGGGCTTTTTTAACTTGAAGTTAATATTTCACCCATATAAAAACCAGATGACCGGGACAATAAATCAAGAGAACGGTTGCAGTATTTGACCTTTTTAATACAGATGAGTGGTAAAAGTGTGAGTCTTTAGTAGCTAGTTCCTTACAGATCTTTTGACCGTTAACACGTGCCTTCTGACTGTAACGAAGAAATTAGAGTTCTAACAGAAGCGATCTTTCTTAGATTCTTTTATTTCTATATCCCATAATCCAATAAAGACAATTTCATTTTCTCTTGTCCCTTATAAGAGTCAATCGGCACACAGAAACCATATTTGAAAACCAGTGCCACCGGCTCTTCAAATAGTCAAAAAAAAACTTTCAAAGTAAGTAAAAACAATATAATTGACTTTTAATTGTAGAATTTGGGTACTGTTGAGTTATGAACACCACAATGCTATTAAAGTCGACACAAAAACTCAACCAATATTATAACTAAGATAAAGCTTTAGATTTATTATATTTAGGTTTAAAGTGGAGGATAGACACTATTTATAAGATTTAAGGTGATGTTGACGGGTCTAATGTCCCCTTGATAAGGGACCGTATGGTTTACATATAGGGATGATAGTAAATGGTATAGTAGTGCGTCTTGGGCTTGCTTTCCGAGTGGTCTTAGCAGATAATAGATCATATAAAAACTATAATTGTGTTATTTACTAAAGCCGAAATCCTACAGGTACATTTAATTAAAAAATAATAAAACACTAACTATAACTAATAAATATTAAAATAAATGAATGAAATAAAAATAAAATAAATAAATGAAATTCTTGCTAAATATCCCTAAAAATGGATGGCGGGCAATGTTCAACTAGAATCTGAATTTGCGCTTGAGGGTGCTGACTCTGACGTGCTTTCGTCACTATAAAAAACACAATGATTCATTACACAACACAATATAAACTGCAAAACAGGTTACATTCAAAATAATTAATAAGAGTATCTACTAAACCACTACATTTAGCAAGCAAAACTACAGCTACACATCAATGACACATATTAAATTTTCATTTCAACTGTAAAGCACCCCGGGTTACGCATACGTAATAATATCATATATGTATTAACCTCTTACATTATTTCTTGTACTATTTTCTCATGGAAACCTAAGGACAATATTAGAACATAATTAGAATGTATATTTACGTAGAAACACAAATTCCTTTATCTGATATAACTAACCCATCAAATTGTAGTTAGCTGAGACTCAAAGTCTCAATACTGTTTAAGGTTCCAACTACCCTTATTAATGTACTTTAGCAAAGTCCATGTAGATATCATGTATATAAATAGGGTACGTCTACACAACAAAAGGCAGTCAAGCTCAAGTCCAGCAGAAACCTTCACGACTCATCTTCACAGACACTTACATAAAAGGGTCTTTACGCCTCGCTCCCGCTCTTGTATTATCGAGAAGTTAATAAAGTGTTATATTTTTGACTCGCGTATAGTTATTCCAACCCGGCACATTACAAAAGTGGTGTCAGAAGTGGGATACGTTCGACTACATTACCGTAAAAGTTCCAAAAGAAGTACGGTGCGTACGTAACCATACAAAAGTGTGTCAGTTGGTACGCGAGTATAGCACTCAGACAACGTTCTCTACAAGATTTCAAAATCAAAAGCAGGCAGATTTCCAACGAAGACTATCAAATCTCCGTTCCTGCAATTGTAAGAAATCCAGAGTGGATCCAGGAACCTACCACAAATCCAAATCAACTTTTAAACTCCAGCTCCGCAAGAATCTACGATCCTATGCAACGACCAATTCTTATGTAAGTGTATTTTAAGAAAATCCTGTTTTAATTTTATATACCTTATTTATCCCATATTGCCAACTCTCTCTCTTTACTAAATCATGACGCTTGATTCAAGTTCTTCTAACAATTCTGCTTCTCAATCCATTTCGTTAGAAATGGCAGAGCGAATGTTCATTAGATTCGATGGTGATAGAAGTAAACTCCACGAATTCACGGATAATTGTTCTCTAGCCATGTCACTGGTTAGACCAGCCCAAAAACCCATCCTTTTCACAATCATAAAATCGAAAATAACTGATAAAGCCAGAATTTTTATAAAAAATCGCATATTCGAAGATTGGCCCACATTAAAACAATATTTATTCGATGCATACTCTGACAAGAGAACTCAAGGCCAATGGCAACTTGAGTTACATTCGTGTAGACAAAATATTAACGAAGACGTAATTTCCTTTGCAAATAAAATTGAGAATTGCTACATAAAATTATTGGGTACCTTAGACGATACTACAAGTGAAGAACATCGTCAAGGGTGCACTGAACTTTTACAGAAACAAACTCTTAGTGTATTTTTGGCAGGGTTAAACCGCGAAATTGCACTAATAGTTAAGGCTAGAAACCCCACGTCGCTAGAAGACGCTGTCCAGATAGCCCTAAATGAGGAAAAGGAAATTAAGTCGCTCAAAGAAATATCCAAGTATCAGAACATCAACAACTCAAATACCCGTCATTGTTTTAATTGTAATCGAAGTGGCCATACTACTCAGAACTGTCGATTAAAATATTCAAATCAAAATTATCCAGGTACATCTAGAAACCCAATCGCTCAACCACTACATCAAACTTTTTACCAAAATTCTAGATCTCAAAACTCTCAATTTTCACAATTTTCACGACCGCAACACTACTCCAGGCAAAATCAGAACCCTAGTCAAAACATTTGTCAAGTTAAAACCTCTAAAATTTGTAACTATTGCAAAAAACCGGGTCATCTTATACAGGAATGTCGAAAAAGACAATATAATAACTCTAAACGAGACACCTCCAATAATCCACAGTCAAATTCTTTTTTAGCCGAACGCGGCAACAGCAATCCAACAAACTCCCGAGTTTCCCGCTCGAGTCCGGCCGCGACGGGAAACATGAACCTCATCCAGGCCGAATCTCAGTCGTAAATATTCAAGACCTTACCCCTTACGTATACCTAGACATTCCCGAGTTGCAAAAACGGTGTAGGTTTCTAATCGACAACGGTGCAACCATTTGTCTATATAAAATCGGAAATTTAGTCAATGGAACTGCACATTACGACGATATGCCTATTTCCCTTAAAGGAATCGATTCAAATCCCGACAAATTATCAAAAACTTTATCTTATTCATACTTCTCGGCAGATATCTTTAATGGCAAACCTCATGTCTTCCACGCCGTCTCCGACGACTTTCCTATCGAATTCGAAGGCATTTTAGGTAACGACTTCTTAAAAAGACATTCTGTTACTATTGACTACAAACATGATCTCATGCTGATAAATGGACACCAGATTCCAATTTCTCATATTTCTCGCCCATCAGATGCACCGACATCTAAAAGTAATACATCTCCAATCACTATTCCCCCAAGATGCGAACACATAGTCAAAATAGACGTCTTGAACACTCCTCTAAATCGCGAAGGTATTCTTCCAAAATCCGAAATCGCCAATGGCGTGTTTCTATGCGAGAGTCTAGTCTCTATTGACAACAATAATCAAGCCCGTACCTCAATAATGAATACTACTGAAAACCCTATAGAAATCACACAACTCAAATTTGAAATCGAAGAAATAGAAACAGAAAAAAACCCCCAAACTAACTCAAAAATTCTCAATATTGAACCAATACATAAAAATTTTAACCCAAACCGTTTAAACAAAATCTCAACGTGCTTACGCACTGATCATTTGAACCAGGAAGAAAAGACATCCCTCATTAAACTATGTCATGAATATAATCACATATTTCATCTAGAGGGAGATTTATTGTCTCACACTGACTTAATCATGCATAAAATACCTACTAAATCCGATACTCCAGTAAATGTCAAAACTTACCGCTATCCCGAAGTTCATAAAGCCGAAGTCAACAGACAAATTCAACAGATGCTAGAACAAGACGTGATCGAACCATCAAACTCTCCTTGGAATTCCCCCGTCTGGGTCGTCCCAAAAAAATCTTTGGAACCCGAAAAAAAGGAAGTGGCGTTTAGTAATCGATTACCGGAAACTAAACGATATCAGCATTGGTGATTCTTATCCGCTTCCAAACATTACTGAAATCCTCGACCAATTGGGTCACTCTAAATATTTTACAACTCTTGACTTAGCATCGGGATTCCATCAGGTTAAAATGCATCCGGATGACGCGCCTAAAACCGGATTTTCTGTTCCTTCCGGACACTACCAGTTCAAACGCATGCCATTTGGTCTGCGAAATGCTCCTTCTACCTTTCAAAGGCTTATGAATTCCGTCCTTGCCGGTATCCAAAATTACCGTTGTTTCGTCTACCTTGATGATATTGTTATCCACGCTGGAGATCTCATCACTCATAATGCACGTCTAAAGAAAATCTTTGAACGCTTGTCCCGTTACAACCTCAAATTACAACCCGAAAAATGTGAGTTCCTTCGTAAGGAAGTCATGTATTTGGGACACCTAATAACTGAAACTGGTGTAAAACCTGACCCTAACAAAATTCAAGCCATCAAAAATTACCCCATTCTAAAAAACGTAAAGGACATCCGAGCTTTTCTAGGCCTAGCAGGCTACTATCGCAGATTCATCCCCAATTTCAGTGAATTAACTCAACCACTCACAAAACTCCTAAAAAAGGGCACAAACTTCATCTGGACTAGCTTACAACAACACACATTCGATCAGCTAAAACTAGCTCTAACTCATGAGCCCGTTCTTCAGTTCCCCGATTTCTCTACCCCTTTTAACCTTTCAACCGACGCCAGTGATCTAGCCATTGGTGCTGTTCTATCCCAGGGTAAAATCAACCATGATCTCCCGATAGCATATGCTAGTCGCAGCTTAAACAAAAGTGAATCCAACTATAGCACGATAGAAAAGGAACTCCTCGCCATAATATGGGCTGTAAAACATTTCCGCCCCTATTTATACGGCAAGAAATTCAACATATATACAGACCATAGACCACTAACTTGGTTATTCAATGTCAAAGACCCTAGTTCTCGATTAATCAGATGGCGTTTACTCCTGGAAGAATACGACTATCATATCGAATATCGACCAGGAAAAACCAATCAAGTCGCCGACGCGTTAAGTCGTATTACCCTAAACCAAGATATCACGAGTCCTATCAATCTAGTGACCACAAGTACCTCATACGACAGCTTCCTAAAGGCATATAATACAACCTTGATAAGTTATGACAAAATCACCGAGTCTAACGGCACTCTTCTGTCAAAACCCGGTAACTACGTTATTTGCATCCCAGAAGACCTGTCCTCTGACGAGAAATCATTCAACCAATTGACTAGCAAATTCAACCACAAACCCAAATTACAAGCACTCAATCTCAAAATCGGTAATATCGAACACTTTCTCGAAACCAACACACATATTTTTTACCTTATTCACAAACAAAAATTTCGAGACAAGAGTTCTTACAAAATTCTATTCGAACTTCTATCCAAGTTAAAGGAAACCCTGTTATCACTGAACATAAGGTCAATAAACCTTCCCAGATTAGGTATCTGTTTTGACAAACTCGATTTCAGACAAATACGAGCAATGCTTAGATATATCTTTAAGAATACTGCAATAGAAATAAATATTTTTCATGACGTCCTTGTTTCACCTTCGACCGATTTAATTCCGATCATACTTAAAGAAAATCATTCAAACCCTTCATCAGGCCATTTAGGTTATCATAAGACTTACAACCGAGTCAAACAATGTTACAACTGGAAAAATATGAAGAATGATATCAAAAAATTTGTTAAAGAATGCGATTCCTGTCAGAAAAATAAACTTGTTAGAAAGAAAACCAAACAAGCAATGCAGATTACTACTACTGCTGAAAAACCTTTCGAAAGAATAGCCCTTGATATAGTGGGACCTCTTCCTTTAACAATATCCGGTAACAGATTCATCCTAACCTTGCAAGACGACCTCACTAAATTTACTTAAGCTTACGCAATCCCAAATCACGAAACCCTAACCATCGCTCAGTCACTTGTTCGTAATTTCATTTGTAAATTTGGTATCCCTCGATCGATCCTCACAGATCAAGGTCGTGACTTTACATCCCAACTTCTTAAAAACGTCTCAAAACTCTTCAAGATCAAAAACATCACGACTACCGCATATCATCCACAAACTAACGGAGCCCTAGAAAGAACTCATCTCACCATTGCGGATTACTTAAAGCACTACATCAAACTGGATCAAACGGACTGGGACTCCTGGTTAGACTTTGCAACTTTCTCTTTTAATAATTCTGTCCATAGCTCCACTAAATTTTCACCCTTCGAACTAATCTTCGGATTCCAACCCACCTTACCATCACAAATAACTAAAGAACCGGAATTCAAATATACATACGAAAATTATATTGATGACTTAACTCTGAAACTCCGACAAAGTCATCAGATAGCCCGTGAAAACTTAATTAAATCAAAAGAAATAAATAAAATCCGATACGATAGAAATTCCCGGCCAGCAGTCTTCAAAACAGGCGATAGTGTTTACCTCGAAAATAATGTCACGCGTCCAGGTAAATCCAAGAAGCTAACACGAAATTATGACGGTCCTTATAGAGTCACAAAAATTAATTCTCCTGTCAACTCAACAATCCTAGTAAACAATAAACAAGTAACGGTACACAACGACAGGTTAAAATTAGCCTTTGTTGCAGGTTAATCATCCTACTTCTGGATGGGATCAACACCACTCGCCAGGATGTTTCCAAATTGCAAATTCGTCCGATAATAACATCACCTGGAATTTATTACGACCATATGGGCATCTCCCAGTTTGTTGATTCCTCATGGAAGTTACTTTCGTATCTAAACCTCAATTCCCTCCTTGATAAAGTGCACCTCGTCGAGCTAAATATTAAGGATACATCCGAACTATGTTCACCCGCTCATATTACCAAGCATTACCTATGTGATACCTCGCTCAATATAGCAAAACAATTA
This sequence comes from Euwallacea similis, assembly GCF_039881205.1. Classification (NCBI taxonomy): domain Eukaryota; kingdom Metazoa; phylum Arthropoda; class Insecta; order Coleoptera; family Curculionidae; genus Euwallacea; species Euwallacea similis. The sequence continues at coordinate 4,211,019 of NC_089612.1, forward strand.
TTACCATCATTAAAAGCTCGCTATGACAGTCTCATAGACTTGTCAAACGGACCCCGAACTAGACGAGGATTATTCAACGGATTCGGAACTGTATTTAAAACCCTTTTCGGTACATTAGACCAAAACGACGCCGACTACTATTCTAGTGTAATCAACAAGGTTAACGCTGACGATAAACATTTTGTAGAGCTTCTAAAATCTCAAGTCCAAGTAGTCAGGAGCACGTTAGAGAACTTCAACTCTTCAATTACCAATATCGACAAAAATAGTCAATCATTTGAATCTAATCTAAAAAGAATTTACAGTCTAGCTAAAGATAACTCTGATTTGAAATTAAAACAACGAATCGATGAACACATTTCTCTCCTAACATTGGTTATAAGCGAACTTAATAACGAACTTACTTCAATTCTTGATGCCCTCCTTTTAGTTAAAACAAATCAAGTACATCCCATGATCATAAGCCCAAAACAATTCCTCGCCGAACTATCTAAAACACTTCCGTATTTACCTTCTTCCTGTTCTTACGCGTTACCTCTAGAAGGCCAATACATCCAGGAACTCCTATCATTAACCCATATAAATTATCATTTTTCGGAAAACAACATAATTTTTGTCCTAGAGATTCCCCTTGTAAACGATCAAAAATTCAATCTGTTCAAACTTATTTCCCTACCAACGCTAACCGACAATAATCAATACCTCTTTATTCTACCCTCAGTTAACTATTTAGCACTATCCGAACAAAGAAATGCATATTGTACTCTAAACGATCTCATGGATTGCACACTCTTGTCAACAAAAGTTTACCTTTGTATTAACAAGTTACCCATATACTCAACCTACTCAAAACCTATCTGCGAATCAGAAATCATTTTAAAACCCGGATCAGTATCCAATACTTGCGATGTTCGAATTATGCAATCTCTATCAGAAATGTGGCAACCTCTTCAAAAAATCAACTCTTGGTTGTATATCCTACCCAAGAATACAACTGTAATTCTAAATTGCAAAAATTCACAACCTCATGATCAGGTACTGACAAAAATGGGAACTCTTACCTTGGAAAAGGACTGCAAACTTTTTAGCACCACCACAGTTTTAAAAGCCAGAAACCCAAGTTTATTCGTACAAGAATTTTATTCAATTATTCCTGCATTTAATTTGACTGATGACCAGTGTTGCAAAAGAGAAAAATACTTGAATACAAGATAAATGAAACTCTTTTACCCTATCACTCTTTTTCATAGGACCGCGAAAGTTTAAATATTGCAAGCCATAAATTAAGTAAACTAGATGATGAACTTAACAAACTGGATCAATCAACACCTCTGTCAAAAATTTTCCAAAGTTCTTATTTTACATACACATTTTTGACCCTTTTAAAACTTTTCATCCTTTATCTGGCATACAAAATCTATAAATACCTTAGACAATATTGCAAAGGCCATAACCATGAAAGAAGTTCAATAACAAATTGCATTACCTTTAATTATTGCAAAAAAACTAATGAAGTTCAACCTTCTATTCCTATCACTGAGATCAGAACAGATGAACTTGGTAGTGAAGAGAGATTACCTAGAAGAAGTTCTAGATTGGCAAATTTAAAAACTAATTCAGATTGATAATGTATCTTTCCTCCTTGTTCTAGTTAGGATATTGTATAAGTACGTATGTTTTTATTATTATATAAACCTTCTATATTTGTTAAGCGTAGAAATCTATAACCAGCTTATAGTTTTACATGAATTCTATTAGAATTCATCTTTTAAGGGGGGAGGTATAAAGCACCCCGGGTTACGCATACGTAATAATATCATATATGTATTAACCTCTTACATTATTTCTTGTACTATTTTCTCATGGAAACCTAAGGACAATATTAGAACTTAATTAGAATGTATATTTACGTAGAAACACAATTCCTTTGTCTAACTAACCCATCAAATTGTAATTAGCTGAGACTCAAAGTCTCAGTACTGTTTAAGGTTCAAACTACCCTTATTAATGTACTTTAGCAAAGTCCACGTAGATATCATTTGTTGTGACACCAGCCGGTATTTTATACGTGGTGGGCACCACGGGGTTGTTTTAGTCGGGAATAAGACAGCTCACTGATTCGGTAACTCACTAACAACTTGTTTATTTCTTGTGATGGTTTTCAAAATGGTATGAATTTAGACTCAGCAACACTTCACTCTAGACTACTCGTTTTTGAAAAGGCCTCTGTCGGAATACTAATTCTAATGTTTTATAATCATACTCGATATATATATATATAGGGAAGACTATGACATCTAACTTATCTAAATTAGCGCATTAGGGGTGGTTAGTTGGAACTAAACAGAACTTCGACCTTTGGTTGAAGTTGATTATTCTTCATAGATAGTTAGGTAAAACATTGATAGCATGTTATTAGGTTGCTATGAGAAAGTAGCATAGAGTACAATCAATATAGGAAGGTATATAACAACCTATGCAAATAGTTGAAATAAAAATTGAATGTGTGTCATTCATGTTTTGCTGTGGTTTTGTTTGCTGCTAAATGTAATAGTTAGATACTCTTATTAATTCTTCTGAATACAACCTGTATTTTGCAGTTTATATTATGTTGGATTTCTGATACAAGTGTTCCCGTCCAAAATTCAATAGTCTTTATGTTCTCAAATTTATTGTCTGTAAGAGTCAAGTTTGTTCAATTTATGACTATTTTTCTGTTAAAACAGGAGAAAGAAGAGTGTATGGGTTTTTGGGTTTTTTGTCAGTTGAAATTGATATTTCACCCATGTAAAGACCAGATGACTGGGACAATAAATCAAGTGAATGGTTGCAGTGTTTGACCTTTTTAATATACATAGATGAGTAGTAAAAGTATGAGTCTTTAGTAGTTAGTTCGTTACAGATCCTTTGAGCGTTAATACGTGCCTTCTGACTGTAATAAAGAAATTAAAGTTCTAACAGAAGCATTTTGTCTCAGATTCTTTTATTTCTATACTCCATAATCCAATATATTATGTTGTGTAATAAATAATGGTATTTTTTACAGTGACGAATCCACGTCTTCCTCCAGTTCAAGTCCGGAGGGATCAAACACGACGGATCCTGGCCCTTCCAAATAATTTAAATTTTTTTATAATTAAGTAAAATTAATTAAAAGTCTATTAAGTAGTATTCTGTACAGTTTTTTTTTAATCTATTTCAACTGCTTTAGCAAGCGTTCGTCACGACGACCTCCCTAAGACCCCCAAAAATCGTCCCGTTACCAGAGACCACCCTCGACCATCCATTGTTGCGAACCCGAGTATTCCCTTTTCTTCCTGACGCCTCTCCTCGCCACATGTTCTTCAGGGTTCCACGAATAACTTTCCCTACCCGCACATATGTATGTACATTTATATACACGTTATTCCCTGTGGCCCTTCATGGTCGGGAACACCCTCATGTTGCACTTTGGCCATGGGGGGCTCCGCTACATAAGTTATAATAAGGTGTAATGTGCCGGGTTGGAATAACTATACGCGAGTCAAAAATATAACACTTTATTAACTTCTCGATAATACAAGAGCGGAAGCGAGGCGTAAAGACCCTTTTATGTACAGTTGCGGAAAAAAGTATTTAGACACCGCTTTATTTGAAATATAACTCTTTCCAAAACCAAAACTATTAGTTATACTTAACTATGTGTATATAGAAAATAAATCTCATAGCCAGGTTTTTTAAATAATGTATAATTTATTAACAAAACAAAAATATGAAACGATAAAAATAAATTATGTTGAAACAAGTATGAAATTCAATAGGAATAAAGTATTTAGACACGTGCACATGCTGCCTTTTAATCATTTTGCTGCTTCAGGAAAAAGAAATAACTTGTAGCAACTTGTATGCTGCAATCATTTAGAATCAGTTCTTGCTTCGTTGAGGTAATAAAAACTTGAAATTTTTTAAAATGGCTCCAAAAACTAGGGAATTAACAAATGAAGAAAAAAATTTGGTGATTAAATTTTATAAAGACGGTAAATCTGCAAGAGAAATAGGGAAACTGATGGGTAGACACCATTCGACAGTGACATATACCATAAACAAATTCAAAATTTCAAACACAGTCCAAAATAGAAAAAGATCAGGCAGACCTTCAAAGCTTGACGACAGAGATGAGCGCTTAATTGTCAGAACCATTAAGAAGAACCCATTTGAAAGTTCAACAACTATCTCCAGAGATTTGGAATTGGCAACAGGAAAGTCTGTAACACCAAGAACAGTGAGAAACAAATTGAAAAAGGAAGGGTTCAAAGCTTGTACTGCACGTCGTAAACCAATGATTAATAATGTGAATAGAAAGAAGCGATTAGATTTTGCAAATTCTCATAAACACAAGACAAATGAATTTTGGGAAACTATTATATTTTCGGACGAAAGTAAATTTAGCGTTTGGGGATCGGATGGACGAAAATTAGTTTGGAGAAAGAAAGGTACAGCTCTAAATAAGGAAAACCTTCAGCCTACAGTCAAACATGGAGGAGGTAATGTGATGGTATGGGGATGTATGGCGGCAAATGGTGTTGGAAACCTTGTATTTATAGATGGTATTATGAACCAATATTCTTATTTAGACATTTTGAAGAACAATTTGCGTCAAAGTGCCATTAAATTGAACCTAGAAGGTCGTTATCATTTTCAACAAGATAGCTATCCTAAGCATAAATCGCGATTAGTAAGGGAATGGCTTCTTTATAATACTCCCCATGTATTGGAAACACCCCCTCAATCACCTGACGTGAATGTTATCGAACATTTGTGGGAAGAATTGGACAGAAAAATTCGCAAAAAACCTATTCACAACCGTACCGAGTTGAAAAGAGAGTTAATGAACGCATGGATGAGCATCTCTCCAGAAGTTACTAAAAATTTAGTTCATTCTATGCCTAGACGGTTAGAAGCTGTTATAAAGTCTCGAGGATACCCAACAAAATATTAGAACATTTGTTTGTTGTTTGTTTGTTATACTTTATAGAGTTTGTCTAAATACTTTTTTCCTATTGCATTTCATACTTGTTTCAATATAATTTATTTTTATCGTTTCACATTTTTGTTTTGTTAATAAATTATACATTATTTAAAAAACCTGGCTATGAGATTTATTTTCTATATACACGTAGTTAAGTATAACTAATAGTTTCGATTTTGGAAAGTGTTATATTCCAAATGAAGCGGTGTCTAAATACTTTTTTCCGCAACTGTAAGTGTCTGTGAAGATGAGTCGTGAAGGTTTTTGCTGGACTTGAGCTTGACTGCCTTTTGTTGTGTAGACGTACCCTATTTATATACATGATATCTACATGGACTTTGCTAAAATACATTAATAAGGGTAGTTGGAACCTTAAACAGTATTGAGACTTTGAGTCTCAACTAACTACAATTTGATGGGTTAGTTATATCAGACAAAGGAATTTGTGTTTCTACGTAAATATACATTCTAATTAAGTTCTAATATTGTCCTTAGGTTTCCATGAGAAAATAATATAAGTAATAATGTAAGAGATTAATACATATACAGGGTTGCTCATTAGTGCGTCAAAGTGCGATATCTCAGTAAATATACAATTTGGAAGGAAATGTGTCTTAGTAAAGTTTTTGGGGAATAAAAGGCACGTATTTTTAAATTATTTTCAAATGTACAGGGTCTGTCATAAAAGTGTGGTAGTACCAAATTATGTTTTTTCAAATGGAACCCCCCAATTTTTTTGCCATTTTCGGATTTATCGTCAAATTTTATGGCTAGTTTATAAAATAGGTCTTATATAAAAATTTACCATTTTCGAGTTATTTGTGAAAATTTGAAAATTTTGATAGTTGCAAGGTCTCACGGAAATCAATGCTGTTCCGTAACCGTTGCGAATTTTGGAATCGATCTTATGAGGCTCTAAGGCGACATAATAAGCTACGTTTTGACATGTTTTAATTTAAAAAAGTTTTCCATAACCCTCGAAATAGGCCTCCGAAGTTGCATGACTTCAATCCTCAATAACTTGCTTATTTCAAATGGAATGCCATACTTTTCTCGACGGCATCGTGTTCAGAATCCAAAAACCTACAACTTTTGTTAACATTACCCTATCCCTAAACCCAACCGTTTCTGAGCTGCCGAAAATTGCCCCTTTTTTACATCTAAATTTGTATTTGAAAAGTCGCATCGGTTACGTCACCATACGCAAATTTTATGCGATGTCCGGTGACGTCTACTGTCATTTTTTAAATTTTGATCAAGTTAACCAGCTACATGTTGTCATGGAAACAAAAACAAATGCTTTGTTTACTTCTATTGATGTCTGTGTTTTCTTTCTAAAATATCGTAAAAGTCTTAGATATTTGTAAGTTACAACTGGTTTTACATTGTACATTGGGAAAGTGTCGATTGTGCGGAAAAATCGGGCATAAAGAATATCAGTGTCGTGCTAGAAGGTCAACGACGAATGAAAAACCGCCAAGTGCTAACACTTTTAAGCCTGTCACTTGCTTCAAATGTGGGAAGTCGAGTCACATCTCTACGAGTTGCCCCGACAAGGAAAGAGGTTCCGAACCCAGATATGTGGAAAAACGCGTTAATTTGGTGAAAATCCAAACCCTCCCTAGCGGTCAGTTGGACACAGACAATGGTAAGACTATTCCTTTTCTTTTTGACTCTGGCTCAGACTGTTCGTTAGTTAAAAGGAGCGTTTCTTCATCCTTAACTGGAAAGTTGGAAAACTGCATGATATCTTTAAAGGGCATAGGAGATAATTCTGTTTTTTGTACGTTGAAATTGTTAGTTAGAGTCAGGATTGAAAGCATTTACATTGAACTTTTGCTGCATATTGTACCTGATGATAGTATTTCTTTTGACATCATCATTGGCAGGGATTTGATTGCCCAAAATATCAGTGTTTGTTATGGTAGTAGGGGTTTGGTTTTTATTCGTGAAAAATCTGTTGAACTTTGCCAAATTAAAATAATATTTTGTTTCGTAAAATAGAAAGGGAATGAAGATCAAGGTGGCTGCCTATTGTCCCTCGCCCCATGGTTTGGTCCATAATTAATCACGTACATCTTGATTTAAAACACCTTGGGTGGGAGAAAACATTAGACAAATTGTACGAAATTTATTGGTTTCCAAATATGTCTAAAAATGTAAAAAAATTTGTCGAAAATTGCTTAGCTTGTAAAGTTTCGAAGGGCAAAACCGGTGGTACTCAAGTTCGTTTACATTCGATTCCTAAAGTTGCAAAACCGTGGCACACGGTTCACATAGATATCTCTGGAAAGTTAAGTGGTAAAAGTGATAAAAAAGAGTACGCCCTTGTAATTATAGATGCATTTACTAAATTTGTTATGTTGTACCACATTTCCTCATTATCTAGTAAACAGGCTGTGGAGTCTTTTCGAAACTTTACATATGTATTCGGGGCACCTCAGAGAATCGTTTCCGACCAGGGAAAATGTTTCACTAGCTCAGAATTTAGGAAGTTTTGCACTGATAGTAATATTGATCTTCATTTTGTTGCTCATAGTGCAAGCAGGGCTAACGGCCAAGCGGAGCGAGTCATGCAGGTGTTAAAGAATCTCCTTACTATCGTTGAGACTGAGGGTAATAGAACTTGGCAAGACAGTTTGAGTGAGGTTCAATTAGCCCTAAAGAGTAGCAAACATAAAACTACTGGTTTTAGTCCTGCGGAGTTGTTGTTTGGCACTAAAATTCGTTCATTGCATCTGAGTGCAATAGTGCATCGACTCGTTGATGACGAAGAAACTACCTCTTCGTTAGTTGAAATTAGAGAAAAGGCAAGCGAAAGCATATCCAAAGTGGCAAAATTAGATACTAAGCGATTTAATACTGGCAAAGCTCAAGTCAAGCATTTTTCTGTAGGGGACTTTGTTTATGCAAAAAGCAACGAAAGGATGCTATCAAAATTGGATCCTAAGTTCAGGGGACCTTATAAAATTATTAAGGTTCTAGAGAATGATCGATATGAAGTAGAAAAAGCCAATGGGAAAGGTGGATTGTCGAAATTCGTATACGATCAATTAAGGGCAGTGCCAGTGGGTCAGGAACAGGAAATGTTCGATTTTAGTGATGAAAGTGGGGAGGATGAGGCTGTGTCAGCGGAACATACTGATGATATTCAGTAGTCTGGGTGGTGTGGATTGCTGCGGTAATCTGCCAGTAATGTAAATATTGTATGAATGTTGCAATGAAATAGTTTATTAAGTGGAGAAAGACTGCTGCGGTAGTTTGTTCTTAGTCACCAGATCATGCTGCAGTATGATTGGGTATGTATTTGACATTGTTCTTGCAAATTGCTGAGGTAATTTGTTAAGAGAAGGGCTATTGCGATAGCTACTTTGACGAATTGATGTGATCACTGCGGTGATTATTTTGGAGAGCTGCTGCGGTAGCCAGAAGTATTTGAAGATGCGTGAGAGAATAAGTTCATTATGGTAATCTTTGCTGATGAAATAGCCTGGTTGATGCGTTTGCGAACGTGGTTAGTGGAAATTGTTATTGAGATTGTTGTGGCAATCTGTTAGTAAACGCTGCTGCGGTAGCATATGAGAGTTCGACTTGATATGTCGTTGACATTGGATATGATTTTGGTTTCAGATGGGTCAGTGGATTAGCACACGAGGGCGTGTGATTTCGTCAGGAAGGCCGTGTCGGAGATTTATTAGTTTTTAAGATGTGTAAAAGTAACATTAGGATAGACAATAAGATGAAGAGCAGGCTGACAGGGCCATCTGAAGATAAAGCACTGTCGAACGAGGTCACTATTGCCACGGCGCTCTTAAGTGGCCATGTGTGCTAATTATTTGGGTGACACTAAACTATTGGTTCCTTTGTAATAGGGACTAGCAGGTACTTTTCCCACGGTTCTGAAGGACCCACCAGAACTGGGAAAGTTAAGACAAGAGGGACAAAGAACGGGCAGTTAATAGATTGATGGGAAGAAGAGCGGTCGTGGAATAGTGAACTGGTTTGTCTGTCTCTTTTATCTTTCTTTTTCTGTTAATAAAAAGAAGCAATCTACAAAATACAAAAAAATGGAGAAGACTTCGCAAGTTACTCCGACATATATATATATATATATAGGGAAGACTATGACATTTAACTTATCTAAATTAGCGCATTAGGGGTGGTTAGTTGGAACTAAACAGAACTTCGACCTTTGGTTGAAGTTGATTATTCTTCATAGATAGTTAGGTAAAACATTGATAGCATGTTATTAGGTTGCTATGAGAAAGTAGCATAGAGTACAATCAATATAGGAAGGTATATAACAGTTAACCCAAATATATATCGACTCTTTCACGTAATCCCTCTACCCATTTTAAAACCGCATGGAACTACGATCTTCATCCTTCCAACAATTAATTACTTAGCACTCTCTGAAAACAAAAATTCCTATTCCATTTTCAAGTCTACAAAAAATTGTAAAACTGCAGAGAAATTCCTCATTTGCCCAAACTCAGAACCAATATTCGACACTCATACAAAACCCATTTGCGAAACCAAAATTTTGTTTCATTCAACCACTATTCTAAAGGAATGTGATACGCGCATGACATCAACATCAGCCGAAATTTGGCAAAAATTAGAATCTTCTAATAGTTGGATTTTTGTACTACCAGTACCAACGGATGTCACTCTAACATGCATCCATTCACCTCCTTTACATTTCTTGCTCAACAATACCGGATTGATTTCAATCAAAGAAAATTGTAAATTATTTACCAGCTCTACTACTCTAACCTCTGAAAGGACGCAATACGGAAGTCCTTATAAAGCTATCATGCCTGATTTGGATATTAAAATTGACAACTGTTGCGAGCAGCATCAAAAGGAATTGAACAAAACGCAAATCGATTTTATACCAATTCCACCAATATCCTTAGATAAGGATTCACTGAATGTCGCAAGCCAAAAGCTAAATCACATTAATGAAGTCATTGATAAAATTTCAAAGGAAAACATATTTTCTAAAGTCATTTCAAATTCTTCCTACCTATCTCTCAGTTTACTACACGCTCGCTATATTAATCTATATATGTTATAAGATAGCTAGGAGATGTTTTAAGAAATTCCGTCAAAATAATAACACTAATTGTTTTAAGGATCCAAATACATGTTGTAGTACTATCAGTAATTGTTTAACTCTCAATATTTGTAAACGATCAAACAAGGTAGAAGATGTGTCACTAGACTTATCAAACCTAAGTAATATGCAACCTGCAAATTCAGAGATTGAAAGTAGGTCTAATGAAACTTCTACCCTGCAAAGAAGTCTTAGATTAAGTAAAATTAAGGATGACCTGTAGCTAATATGCCTATTATATTTAACTAATCTGCTATCATAGAACGATTACTAAATTTTATACATATTAAATTATAAAATTTATTCTAAGGGAGGAAGTGTAATGTACCTATCTTATGAATTAGGATAAATTAACTGATATTCGAGCTTATTTGTATTTCTCATGAAGAATTGTATTTGTTCTGTACTAACTCGGCCTTTGGCCCAACCAATAATACTAACTTAACCTTGGCCCCACAGATAAAGTAATTAAGCCAAGGTCCGGAGTTTTCCAATAGACATTGCATAGTAATTAGTTTTGTAATCACCCCTCTATTTGATTAGATATATACATAAATACCGCTTGGGGGTAAAAACAAGAGACTTCCCAATAGAACCTCAACCAGAATAGTTGATTATAGTAGTGACTAGTAGAACCAACGCGTTTTTGTTGTCAAAACCTATTTCCCTGCATCGGGGTACATAACATACACTTACATAAGAATTGGTCGTTGCATAGGATCGTAGATTCTTGCGGAGCTGGAGTTTAAAAGTTGATTTGGATTTGTGGTAGGTTCCTGGGTCCACCCTGGATTTGTTACAATAGCAGGAACGGAGATTTGATAGTCTTCGTCAGAAATCTGCCTGACTTTGATTTTGGAGTCTTGTAGAGAACGTTGTCTGAGTGCTATACTCGCGTACCAACTGACACACTTTTGTATGGTTACGTACGCACCGTACTTCTTTTGGAACTTTTACGGTAATGTAGTCGAACGTATCCCACTTTTGACACCACTTTTGTAATGTGCCGGGTTGGAATAACTATACGCGAGCCAAAAATATAACACTTTATTAACTTCTCGATAATACAAGAGCGGGAGCGAGGCGTAAAGACCGTTTTATGTAAGTGTTTTGCGAAGATGAGTCGTGAAGGTTTCTGCTGGACTATGTCTTAACTGCTTGACTGCCCTATTTATATAAATGATATCTACGTGGACTTTGCTAAAGTACATTAATAAGGGTAGTTTGAACCTTAAACAGTACTGAGACTTTGAGTCTCAGCTAATTACAATTTGATGGGTTAGTTATACAAAGGAATTGTGTTTCTACGTAAATATACATTCTAATTAAGTTCTAATATTGTCCTTAGGTTTCCATGAGAAAATAGTACAAGAAATAATGTAAGAGGTTAATACATATATGATATAATAATACGTATGCGTAACCCAGGGTGCTTTACATATGTGTTTATATTTCAGCATTAAACCAAAATAGCAGCCCAGCGTTTAGGACTTCGCGACGACGCGCAGCAGATCAGGATGGCCGAATATTATAACTAGCTCCCATAATCAAGCACATATATACCCTTTATTGTTTAGCCCTGTATTAAATAAGAATAAATCACTTGTCGTAAAAGATAGAGAGTCTGTTTATCATTTTGGCTGGAACATAAAATGCAAAAAACGATTCACCTATCGGTCTGTTCTAATATAAGTGTGAAGGGAATGATTGAGAGTGGGAAGAAGATAGAATGGTACATGTCAATTCTTTTAAAGATAAACAGATGCACTCGGGGGTGGCCCTGATGCATCTCTGGTATGGTGGTGCATTCGATTCTCGAAAAGGATAGAATAAAGTTGTTTGAGAACACGTGCGTGCATTTTATTAAAAATAAAACCTACCCTCTTTAACATACATGTAATTTGATTTTTAAAGGATAATGGATAGTGAAAAAGGACTTGCAAGTTTGCTAAAAAAGGATCTAGAGATTGCGAAAAAGGATGTAGAGATGGCGAATCTAGCGAAGGATGTAGAGGTTGCGAATCTAGTGAAGGATGTAGAGATTGCGAATCTAGCAAAGGATCTAGAGTTATTGAAAAAAGATACAGAATTATTGAAGGTTCAATACAAAAATGAAAATGAACGCCTTCAAATTAAATTAGTAAGTTAATATGATATTGATTGTTGTTGGTTATTTTGTTGGATACCCGTCCAAATCATCTGTTATGCCTCATCTCAAACGAAGCGATAACCAATACATAAATCGCTCAACTTGAGGGATGTTCTGGTTTGACCGTGAGAACCATTAGGTAAAAATATTCTCGAGTACACTTAACACACCGTGACTCTGTCGCCACTCACCAGTCCTTATCAGTGATTTGGCCCTTCGCAGAATCACATGTGTTAAGACGTTAATTGCAAAAACCTTTTAAGGTCTGTTTTTTCTCATTCAATCTAAAAATCCTAAGTTCGTGGGAACCTACCAAATTTGTGTTCTGATTGGTCAACTAGAACAAAATGGGCCGAAACCAAATTCTGCTCGTTTTCCCTGCGTCCTTTTTTTGTCAGATTGAGAGTGGAACTCTACGCAAAAACAAAGATCCGACCTTCCTCCAAATTGATACTTGAGATTCTAACGCACCTAGTTCAGTAATAGTTATCACAGATTCTTAAATATAGACTTGTTGACGTTACGGTAGTGTTTTGTCTCGACCATCGTCCTGATTTGACGTGGCGGTACCCACGTACAAAAGAATACCTGGTGTCAGAAGGCTTTTCCCTTAAGACTCCAACAATTTAATGGAAATTTCCATTGTTATCTTTTAGAGAGAGGCAAACTGAGATGTGTTAAAAACACATAAAAAAAATTCATATAAGAGAATTTCTTAAGATGTTTGTAGCAAAATATGTAGAAAAACAGTCATGTACAACATGGAATAACAAATTAACCAAATTCTTGGAAACTAAAAAACAATCTTTAGATGGTATTTTGATCAAAAGAATTTTATGGTTACTTATTGGGAATTATATAAAGATCTAAACAAGAATTCTCATCCAATTTTTGTTCTAACTGATTGTTTAGAAATCCCTCTGAACATGTTTTTGAAGAGTAAATTTAGACTGTTGGGATTTTTATGGGAGAATTATGAATTACCGCTAAATAATTTTAAAATTGTATATGGTTATAAGCCAGCAGAGAGTGTGGATCTATTTAAGAAACACGAAGTTTTCAACGAATGTCTTTGAATATTTGATTTTTTTTTTTGGGAATAAAATTTATGACAAAAAACTTATTTTTATAGTGTGCTATTTATTTTAATCAGTTTTTAAACTATGAGAACTCAATTTATTTAATAAAGTTTTCAGTTGTTCCAAAATACCTAGATTGGGACTGTTAGAAATCACAATATTAAAGATGGTTTATGGGAACAGTCTCCCATTTTCGGTACTAAATACTTAATATTGATTACCTTTCGTCTAGGGAGATTGTTTATGTTTATGTCTGATTCTTTTCTGGCTACGTTGTGTTTTTATTTTTGGGTTCTATGTACCCTTTACTTCTTTGCATATGATATAGTTAGTCGTCGTCTGTAAGAGGTTACGGAATCACATCAACCAAGCACTTTATTTCTTGTATAATATACTAATAGTTCATATACTATCAACGTGTATCATTCTGGTCACTCACACCCTGCATGGTTCATTTTACCAACAGGGACAATGAATATTGAAAGTACTAAAATCAAATTGAGCAGCTTTTATTATCATATTAAAAAATTCATCATATTCGCATGAAATCACTTTGCTATCCTTTTTAAAAAAGTACAATATACCATTTCTATATTGAAAAACAGCATTTACATCAGATGAAATACCAAAAAATAGTTAATTAATAATTTCACGTTCTTTTGAATTCATAGTACATTCGTTCAATTCAATATATAATAATAATAATGACCATAAAATATAAAAGTGTGGCTTGTGTATGAATCAAAAATTGTTTGAATTTTTTTATTGCTAGGTTCTCCTAACTCGTAAACGTTTCCAGAATGCTTTATTTGAAAACTAGGAAACCCAATAAAATAATATTTATTTTCATCTATAATTACAACTTTTCCAGAAGGTCTTTGAAAGATGTGAGAGATTTGTTTTATGATCGGTAAATATACAGATATTAATTTTGGATCTCTGTATCGTTTGTCATTTGTTTTCATTATCCAAACTTATTTTTTGTGACATAATACACATGGTGATTTGAAGTTAATAATAAATTATCTGAATGATTTATTGAACATAAATGAGTCTTGTTAGGGGAGGTTCTTGGTTAAAATTAGACGCACGCCCGTCTTACTCATCAACTTTATTCAGCTTTCTTCGGGAAACGAATGTCCCACCATACTAAAAATTCATCAGAGTCACCCCCGAGTGCTTCTGTTTGTTTTCAAGAGAATTAACACACACCATTCCACATTCTTCCCACACTTGCAACCCTCAATCACATTTTTCACATCTATGTTAAACGAACTGATAAGTGAATTGTTTTCTGCATTTTATGTTCGATCCAAAATGATAAACAGACTCTTTATCTTTTACGAAAAATTATATATTCTAACTTAATACAGGGGTGAGTCATTCTCAAAAACAATAAAAGGTATATGTATGTGAGCTTTCATAAAGAAAGCCATATGGGGTTACTTATCAACTTATTTAATGTAAATGCAAAAAACATGTTGTCCCATAATATTGTAACTTATCCTTGGACATGTGCGGAATGTCACAGGCACCTACTGGTGCCCCATTGTAAATTCGAAATGGACTAAACTTGTACTTGTCAAAATAGATCACTCGTGGTAAAGATAAAGGTCTGTTTATCATCTCGCCTAAAAACATATGGAGGTGCGAATAAGATGATTAAGGGATGTAAGCGTGGGAAGAATGTGGAAGGTATGGTGACAGGCTTTTGGAAGAAAAGCAGATGCACCCGGGGTGACTCTCACGCATCAAAAAGGGATTCATTCGATTCCCGATTCTAGAGAAATAAAGAAGTACCGCCTAAACTTGCGTTTTTGTTTCTCTACGAGTTAGGAAATTTCTGACATGTATAAGGAACTGCGATATATGTAATAGAACTAAATATGAAAGAAAACCCTACAAGACTACTTTTAAGCCCACTCCAATAGGAACCCAACCCTTTGAACATCTGTGTATTGACATATACCACGTCAAAACACAGAAATTCTTGACGGTCATAGACAGCTTTTCAAGATACAGTCAAGCATTACCGGTCACAACCAAAACGGCAGTTGAAGTGACATCCCAATTAATAGCATTTTTTAGTAATCATGGAATCCCAAAGAAAATAACCTCAGATAATGGAGCCGAATTTAAAAATGCCATCGTGACGGATCTTTGCACTCTCTATAGCATCGAGTTCCATTATACCACCCCGAGAAACCCAAATTCTAATAGCCCAATCGAGAGGTTACACT
Organism: Euwallacea similis; assembly: GCF_039881205.1. Lineage (NCBI taxonomy): Eukaryota > Metazoa > Arthropoda > Insecta > Coleoptera > Curculionidae > Euwallacea > Euwallacea similis. The sequence continues at coordinate 4,226,614 of NC_089612.1, forward strand.
CGACCATAAAAGAAAGCCTCACTAGCCTACAATGTCAATATCCCAATAAAAATATTGTTGACTTAATGTCATTAGCCATCCTGAATTATAACAATAGCGTTCATAGTGTTACAAATTACGCACCATTTCAAATAATTAAAGGCGACCTAAATTACGCTATTCTCCTTGAAACTTCAAAAAGTAAGCCGACTACAGATTATATAATTGACTTGTCAACATCTTTCTCCTTACTGAACAAAGAGTTACTTGAGAAAATGACGGCTAAGCAAACAAGGATACTAGGAAAATTGAACGAAGACCGTCAAACCAGATCCTGAGTTACAAGACCCTGTTTATATCAAGCAATTCCACAGAGATAAAGTCAGCCCACGATACAATATCAATAATCAAAGACACTTTAATAAACGAAACGTAAAACGACAACGTCCTATTTTAGGTGAAACAAGATGCTCCTCTTCACAATAGGTCTACTGATAAGAACAACGCAAGCTTATCAAATGACAACACTCGATAGCCCCATATTACTAATCCCCATGGGCACCGCTTTCGTTACGAATCAGCACCACACAGCGTTTTATCATGGAAATGATATTAATTATCCTCCAGAGTGCAGTTAACTTAGAAAAATCACTGACCAACTTACAAAAGTCATTCAATCAAACTATGCAGGGCAATGCGGCTCAAATCAATATTTTATTTCTAATGAATGTGGAATCATGCAAAAACCAAGTGAAGAAAATTAAATAAAGCATAGAAACTCTTGTCAAACAAAAAAAAAGAAGTAAAAGAGGTTTACTAAATTTCATGGGTATAGCGCAAAAATGGCTCTATGGTACTTTAGATGCAGATGACGGTGCCAGATACGACTCCTAGTATATCGAAACATTGAACACTAACCAGAAAACAATCAATCAAAATTTTAAAAGCCAGACACAAGTTCTTAAAGATATCACTAAGACTTTTCACAAAGAACTGACCATAGAATTTGATAGGAAAATTATACTACAGAAAACTTATAATGTTTCAATAGAAAACCAAAATATAAACAAAATAATTACGTTTAACTTAATTCTAAATAACATAGATACCCAATGTGGGAAAATCAGAGATCTGATTTATCATTTGCAACTTGCTATAAATTTCGCGCAACTAAACGTTATGCATTATACCATACTTCAGCACAACGAATTAGGTCAGATACTTGATAACATTCCAGAAAATCAACAGATCCCGTTCGACAATGTAATAAAATATTACGAAGTCATGGCAACAAGTGTCAATATACATAAGGACCTAATTATATTCACAATAAATACACCAATAGTCCAATCAAAACCTTTTCTATTATATAAAACGTATCGTATCCCAATCCAAAACTACACCATACAAACTACGTACCCTTACCAGTTACTTACTACAAAAAGCTTCTATAACGTACAGAAGGAATGCCCAAACATCGAAGAAATATACCTATGTCAAGAGGAAATGCTAGTTAAAAAGGACTCGTGTATTCCAACTTTCATAAACTACGGAGTACAAGAATGCCCAGCAGTAAAAGTTACCTACACAGATTCAACCATCCGACAGCTTTCGAACGGACAAGTACTACTCATCCCAAAAGGAAGCATAGCAACGGCAACAAATTGTGGCAAGACTAGTTAAGTCCACATCATAACGGAACAAACACTCATCACCCGTGGAAAATGTTTAGTATCAATCGAAAACCAAACACTCTCCCAAAAAACGGACAACTTCAACCTCGAGCTCAAAATGCCAAAAATAGAAATCCCAAACCTACAAGGAAAGAGTACAGCACTCAAAGTCAAGAAAATTGGCCACGATACTATCCAAGCAGCTATTCAAGAAGCCGAGAGCCTAGAAGTTAAACCACTCCAGGAACTCCACTTCAGCCCTGACTATACCGCAACTTATATTATTTTAAGTCTAGTGATAATAATTGTAATAATAATCGTAATAATTATAAGAAACAGGATACCACGGCTGTAGACATGCAAATTGCGTTATCCGAACTTGAGAGTTCGCACCAACCCCATTTTGCAACGTCTTAAGGGGGGAGGAATTATATTGTTAACCCTTATATGATTAACATATTGTTCCATTTAAATTAAACGCATACAACAATACTAATTCCCCGCTCCAGGTGGTAACATTAGATTCTGTTAGAGTTGCATTTAATAATATATGTCGGAGATTTATTCGTTTTTAAGATGTGTAAAAGTAACATTAGGATTGACAATAAGATAAAGAGCAGGCCATCTGAAGACAAAGCACTGTCGAACGATGTCACTATTGCCACGGCGCGCTTAAGTGGCCATGTGTGCTAATTATTTGGGTGACACTAAACTATTGGTTCCTTTGTAATAGGGACTAGCAGGTACTTTTCCCATGGTTCTGAAGGACTCACCAGAACTGGGAAAGTTGAGACAAGAAGGACAAAGAACGGGCAGTTAATAGATTGATGGGAAGAAGAGCGGTCGTGGAATAGTGAACTGGTTTGTCTGTCTCTTCTATCTTTCTTTTTCTGTTAATAAAAAGAAGCAATATACAAAATACAAAAAATGGAGAATACTTCTCACGTTATTCCGACATATATAAAAGTAGGAGCAGATCTTCCCGGGCAATTAATTATTCTTTGCTTTCTAACCTTAGTAGTAGCAATAGATTCATCCGGCTTTGTAATTCAAGTTAATAAATTTTGTTTTTTACTTGTTTCCTTAAACCCGGACTTTAACTCGTATTCCGAGCAAAGGCGCCTTTTATCAGTTCACAAAAACTAATTCACAACAGAAACGTTGTGTTGAGCAAATAAATTTAGAATTTTACATCTTCTACCAAGTTTGCAAGGATATTTTCAGGCCGAAAAATTTCAAATAAATTAATTCGGCTATTAATTGTACGAAAACATCATTATATTAGTATTGAATTTTGTAAGTTGCAAAAATCGGTGTGGGCTTTTAATTGTTCAAGATAAAACCTAAAAAAATACATGTTAAATTCAATTATAAACAAGACCAATAATTCACAAAACATTGCAGAACAATTTAATAAACTTCAAGACTTTTAATAACAATAACGTTTTGCTAGGAATTAGGAATTAAATAGTCCGACTGTTTCAAACCTCTCACCTAACAATTAAGTGATTTCTATGTCGCAAGTTCTTCTGTAAACAAAAGATGAAATAAATGGTGTTTTTCGTAATGCTTACATTAAAAGTAAAAATTTCAAAACACATTTTTTTCGGAAATTTAGTACGGTCGACAGAAAATAAACTTAAAATGTATACAGGGTGTTACAAATTAGTAGGCCAATCCGCTAACCACGGATTCTTTGAGCGAAAATAAGTAGACTTTCCTTATGCGACTTTTTTCTTTAGCGTTTTATACTCACTATACAGTGTTAAAGTTATTAAAAAATTAATTTATTTGGTTAATAACTTCAGTACTTCTTATCGTTTTTTAATGAAATTTTGTAGTGATGCACAGTTCGATGTAGCGTTCTTTTCCTATAATTTTGGTAAAAAAATTTTAAACCGGAGAAGGGAAATTGGGGGTCAAGGTCACGTCCCCCCCCCCAATTTTTTTTTTGCGCGCACCAATGGTGAACGTGTTTAATTTTTTAAACTAAATATTCTTTTATCTTAATTTTTTCATTCTCGTAAAATTTTGATTTACCGCTTACTTTACAAGATATTCCAGCATATTGCCTTTCAATACACCGTAACTATTTTTCGTTTAGTATATCGGAAACATGTCTTTAAATACACGATATATTGTCACATACTTATCTTAAATGTTATAAGTAAAACAGACCTTTTCCTAAGTATTTTTTCTAGATTTTATGCAATTTTATGTACATTTGGAAATTTCAGCAAAGGGACAACGATTTTGGAAAATTAAAAATAAATAATAATACTACAACTAAATGGACTGAACGAATCTAAATTAAATGTTCAATATAATTGCCTTTTTCTTCAATACACATCCGAGATCTTTTTATTACTGAGATACGAATATTTTGAAAAATTTGTGGTTTCAACTTAAATTGTTCTGCGCCTTCTATGATTCTTTCTAATAAATGTTGTTCATTTTGTTAGAAATAACAATATTAAAGATGGTTTATGGGAACAGTCTCCCTTTTCTCGGTAATAAATACTTGATATTAATTACCTTTCGTCTAGGGAGACTGTTTATGTTTAGTCTGATTCTTTCCTGGCTAGGTTGTGTTTTTATTTTCGAGTTCTATGTACCCTTTACCTTTTTGAATATGAAATAGTCAGTCGTCGTCTGTAAGAGGTTACGGAGTCACCTCAACCAAGCTCTTTTTTCCTTGTTTAATATACTAATAGTTTATATACTATCAACGTGTATCATTCTGGTCACTCACACCCTGCATGGTTTATTTTGCCAACAGGTTATGGGCCCAGAGTTCGCAAGAGTGATCAGAAAGCGTGTCTTTTTTCTCTTTTGATTCAGTGGTATACAAAGTTGAGTGTTTGTTCTTTTTTTCATCGCCGTGGCAAAAAAATAAAATGGCGGTCACCGAAAGCACAACATTTGGAATAAGTGCTGAAAAACTTAGAGGTCGAGAGAATTATAGTGACTGGAGGTTCCAGATAAGTGCGTTGTTGAAGTTAGACGGACTTTGGAGCTGTATAACCGGACACTGGGACCCTTCAGTAGATAGTGCTACAAAAGCTCGTCGTGAAGAGAAAGCGCTCTCGAAAATAATTCTTTCTCTAGATAAATCGACGTATCCCTATGTGATGCAAGCGCAAACAGCTACTGAAGCGTGGAAAGCTCTTGAAAACGCGTTTGAAGACAAAGGACTCCATAGGCGACTAGGTCTCTTAAGAAACCTGTGTTCTATAAAATTAGAAAATTTTGGCACAATGGAGGAGTATGTGAATGAAGCGATGGCTCTTTCTCAACAACTTTCATCTATGGGAAAACCGCTAGATGATGAATTCTTGGGGGCCATCATGTTGCAGGGACTCACAGTTGATTATGAACCGATGGTTATGGCACTCGAAAGTTCAGGCGTTGACATAACATCGGATTTTGTAAAAACTAAATTACTGCAAGACAGAAAATGGCAGAGCAGTAAACATACTGGTGATTGTGCATTGGTCACAAAGAAATTCAAAAAACCTTCATGGTGTTGGGGTTGCAAACAGAAAGGCCACTACAGAAACCAATGCCCACAGAACAATCAGAGTACTTCGAATAAATACAACCCTGATACGGACAACAAAAATAAACATAAGAAAAATGGCCGGAAAGCACTATTTAGTGCAGCATTAAGTATGAATAATGCACCTGAATCTGCCTGGTACATTGATAGCGGCGCCTCTTCCCACATGACTGGAAACAGAGAGCTTATTCTGGACTTAACGGATGAAGGCTCGGGACAAAACGTATTCGTTGCAAATAACTCTAAACTCTCTGTAAGTGGAACTGGACACAGTGTCGTCAAGTTGAAACAAAATGGAACTGAGCAGTGCATATCCAAAATTAAATATGTTCCAAATCTCTCCGTGAACTTGCTGTCAGTGAACGAAATCGTTTCCAAGGGACACTGTGTACACTTTGATTCGGAAGGATGCAAGATAATTGATGATGGTAAGTGTAGTTTTAAGGGAGAACCTGTAGCTACCGCGTTCAATGCTGACGGTCTATATAAACTGGATGTCATGCCCGAGTCTGTAAATGTGGCGAAACTTACGGATTCTCAAATGCTATGGCACAGACGTTTAGGTCACCTCAATCATCACAGTATGTCCTTGTTAAAAAATGGCTTAGCCACTGGTATACTGTACAACGAAAATGATGATCCAAAGTATTGTGAGAGTTGCATTAAAGGTAAACAGGCAAGAAAACCTTTCCCTTATAAAAGGGATAAGGCGGTTGCGCTAAACAAACTAGATTTAATCCACTCAGATCTTGTAGGTCCCATGGAAGTGGAGTCATGGGGCGGTAAAAAATACATATTTACCCTCATTGATGATAACACTAGAAAAATATTTTGTTATTTCTTAGAACATAAAAATGAAGTTCCAGAAACCTTTGAAGAATTCTACTATATGGTAGAAAATCAGACAGAACAAAAAATTAAAGTCCTGAGAACCGACAATGGAGGTGAATATTGTAACGAGCGTTTATCAAAATTCCTTAAAAATCATGGAATTAAACATGAACGAACCGTGCCATACACTCCTCAGCAAAATGGTGTAGCAGAACGTTACAATCGAACCATACTTGAAAAAATACGTTCGATGCTCGTTGATTCAAACAGCCAAAAGCAGATGTGGGCAGAAGCTGCCAATACAGCAGTTTACCTTCTGAACCGCTCACCTACAAAAAAAATACGTGGTGCAACACCAGAAGAAAAATGGACAGGCCAAAAGGTAGATCTGAGTCATCTTAGGATTTTTGGATGCCGCGCTTATGTCCATATAAGCGATGAAAAAAGAAAGAAACTAGACGACAAGAGTAAAGAATACATTTTTGTCGGATATTCTGAGACAAGTGCTGGATACAGGCTTCTAGACCCAAATAACCATAGGTTGAAAATAGCCAGAGACGTCGTATTCCTGGAAAACGAACCCTCAGATGATACATCAAGGACGCCCATCCAACCAACTACACCAGAAGTCGTTCCCTTTCAGGAGACACGAAACGATGAAGGCGATAGTGGTGATTTAGAAGATTCAATGTTCGAACCATCTCATCAGGAAGCCGGGGGCACTAGTGAAGTGTTAGTTAGTGAGGACCAAACAGCTGAGAGTAAATGTGCTAGTCGTGAATCTAGGTATCCCAAACGCGTAACAAAAAGGTCAGACAGGTATGGTGAGTACATTACTAATTATGATTCCGACTTTTCAATGTTAACTGTAACAGATAATTTAGAACCAATGACTATTTCCGAAGCATTGTCAAGCCCAAGAAGTGTAGAATGGCGAAAAGCCATAAAAAATGAGCTTGAAGCATTCAAGGGAAACAATGCTTGGGAATTGGTTGACAAGCCTAGCAGTAGAAATATTGTTAAGAATAAGTGGATTTTTAAAATCAAAAGAGATCATAATGGAGATATAGTAAAGTATAAAGCTAGACTTGTAGCGAAGGGATTTACTCAAAAATATGGGGTAGATTACGTAGAAACTTTTTCGCCTGTTATTAGATTTGGCAACTTAAGACTTTTATTGGCAATGACAACTGAATTAGATTTAGAAGCGGACCATCTAGATGTAGAAACCGCTTTCTTAAATGGTGACATTGATGAGGAAATATTTATGAGTCAGCCCGAAGGGTTCATTGAACCAGGGTCGGAAAACAAAGTTTGCTTACTTAAAAAGGCTATATATGGGCTAAAACAATCAGCCAAATTATGGTATGAAAAAGCATATCATGTATTATTAGAGTTAAAATTCATGCAGTCAAAAATAGAACCATGCATTTTCTTTAAAAATTTGGGAGATTCCATTGTAATTATAGCACTTTACGTTGATGATTTCTTTGTTTTCTACAATAATCACCAAGAGGCAAAACAATTGAAGACCGAATTGAATAAGCATTTCCACATCAAAGACCTTGGACCACTATCAAATGTCCTCGGTATAAAGGTCGAAAGAAATCGATCGAAGGGCGAATTAAAGATTAGCCAAGAACAATATATTGAGAAGATACTTGATAGATTTGAAATGTCAAACTGTAATCCAGTAGGCGCTCCCTTGGAGCAAAGTCAAAAATTTCCGATTGTCGGAGAATTCCTTGACGTTCCGTATCAACAATTAATAGGATCTATCATGTATCTTGCAGTGTGCACTAGGCCAGATATTTCTTTCTCTGTCTCTTTTCTGAGCCAATTTAATAATATTCATACCAAGGATCATTGGGTGAGTGCTAAAAAGGTGCTCAAATATTTAAAAGGAACAAAAGATATGGGAATTTCCTTCAAAAAATCATGTAAGCCTATAACTGGTTTCGTGGACGCTGATTGGGCAAATAATGAAAGCGATAGAAAATCGTTTTACGGGTATTTTTTTGTATTAGCCGGAGGTCCAATATCGTGGGAATGCCAAAAACAAAAAACGATAGCTTTAAGTTCCACCGAGGCTGAGTATATCGGCATATGCGAAGCTACAAAGGAATCATTATATTTAAAACCGCTATGTGCAGAACTGTTTGGCGGGAATGACCGTTGTACCTTCTTAAATATCGATATGCCGACAACTATCTTCAATGACAATCAAAGTGCGATAAAACTTTCGGAAAACCAAGTTTTTAGCAAACGTACTAAGCACATACATGTAAAGTATCATTTTATTCGCGATAAAATTAAAGAGAAAGACATTGAACTTTCGTATATGCCGACAGCAGAAATGGTCGCAGATATATTGACAAAGCCTTTAAATTGCAAAAGGCAGAAATATTTGTGTGACAATTTGAATTTAATATAGCGAGAACTAGGTTTATACAGTAAAAAATTTGTAATTGTACCCGCAAAGTATTTGACTGTCAGAGTAACGTTTTTTTTTGCTATCTTTAATATTGAGGGAGAATGTTAGAAATAACAATATTAAAGATGGTTTATGGGAACAGTCTCCCTTTTCTCGGTAATAAATACTTGATATTAATTACCTTTCGTCTAGGGAGACTGTTTATGTTTAGTCTGATTCTTTCCTGGCTAGGTTGTGTTTTTATTTTCGGGTTCTATGTACCCTTTACCTTTTTGAATATGAAATAGTCAGTCGTCGTCTGTAAGAGGTTACGGAGTCACCTCAACCAAGCTCTTTTTTCCTTGTTTAATATACTAATAGTTTATATACTATCAACGTGTATCATTCTGGTCACTCACACCCTGCATGGTTTATTTTGCCAACACATTTAGTATCGGAACGATATAAACGAAATCTTTCATAAATCCCCAAAAACAAAAATCTAATGGATTGAGATCGGGAGAATGAGCTGGCCAATGAATAGATGTTTGTCCCCGGCCAATCCAGCGATTATTAAAAACCATGTTTAGATGGTTCCTAACATTTCGACCGTAATGTGGTGGAGCACCATCCAACTGAAACCACATATTTTGACACACATTTAAGGGCAAATCATCTAGTAAATCTCTAAATGAATTTCTTAAAAAAAATAGACATTTTTCAGCACTTATTCGCGGAGGCATGAAAACCGGACCTAAGAGAAAATTGTCAACTATTCCTGCCCAGATGTTTAAACGAAAATTTACTTGATGATTTCTCTCTACAATAGTTTTTGGATTATCTTCTGCCCATACGTGGGTATTGTGCATATTCGTAAATCCATTACGCGTAAATGTGGCTTCATCCGAAAATAAAATAAATCTAAGAAACCTAACGTCATGGTTATTCTGCTGGCAAAGCCAATTACAAAAAGTAACTCTTGCTAAAAAGTCTGGTGGTAGAAGCGCATGGACTTTCTGAACATGATATGGGTATAATAAATTTTGTCTTAAAACTCTATGAATATCAACAAAGTTAACGTGTACATTTTCGTTCATCCCATTTATTTCTGTAGCCATTAGTCTAGTACTTTTGCTCGGGATTGATTCCGCTATTTGAAGAATATGTTCTTCTTGAATTGGTTGTATCTTACGAGGTCGTCTACATTGCCCTATCATCTGTTGCTTAAGTTTTCCCGATTTCCTCAAACGATTAACTAAATTGGAGAAGAATTTTCTTTTTGGATGGTACCGATTAGGAAATGTATCTGCATAACATTTAGCCGCTAAACTAGCATTAGAACTGCATTTTCCTATAAATGAAAAATCGTTTACCACTATATCAAAAATTATTATTATTGCTAATTTTATTGTGTTGTCTACATACCCATTATTAAGACCATATCGGTCATTTCCGAAAATGATAAAAATCCTTCCCGATTAGCCGTTTGCCTTTGTAACGTTAGTATAAATGTGAGAACATAAATTTATTTCCAAGAAAGATTAAAAGTTACTCTGGATATTGTTTAATAAATAAAAGCTAATCGTTGCTTTGGAACCTGACTCATCATCACAGATATCTACTAGATTTTTCAATAGTAACGCAACGTACATTTTGTACCGGAATAAATGATCGATACGTTCCCGATATACTATACTGCGTGACATAGAAAAGAGAACACCCCGTAAAAATGGTTTAATTTAAATAATTTTTGGTATGCATGTTTGTTTATATGTATAGCAGAAACGATCAAAATTTCACTCATATTTATCTACGTATTTACGAGTTATTCGGAATTTTAGGTTTTTTTTAAATATAAAAATTGCAATAAAATATCAACAATACAACTGGAAAATAACATTTATTGGAGTGTAGTGTGCTTAGAAACTGCGTAGAGATATGCCTAGAACCAGAATAGAGCGAAATTTTCATCAATTGAGCGAGTTTGATAGGGGTCGAATAGTGGGTCTACGAGAGGCTGGTCTGTCATTTAGGGAAATCGCCACTAGATTGAACCGTAGTGTAAACACTATAGTGAGATGCTGTCAGGGATGGTTCGAAGAAGGGCAAACAGGCAGAAGAACAGGTACTGGACGACCTCGAAGAACTACAGAACGCCAAGATCGCCGACTCCGAATTATGGCCCTAAGAGATAGGTTCGTCTCGTCGAGGACGCTGGCGGATCAGTGGTTCGCTGAGTATGGAAGGCCCATTGGGATACGAACCATTTATCGCCGCATAAGAAGTTTTGGATTGATTTCCTACCGTCCCTATCTCGTGTTACCCCTCACCTTAAATCATCGTCAAAATCGACTACAGTGGTGCCAAGAACGGATACATGGGACTCTGGAATGGGATAACATCGTGTTTAGTGACGAATCCAGATTCTGTTTCGGTATGCATGATGGTCGGGCAAGAATACGAAGGAGACGGGGTGAAAGATGGGATCCTCAGTTTGCAATACAGAGGCATGTCCATCAGACTGTTGGGGTAATGGTTTGGGGTGCCATTGCATATGGTAGCAGGTCACCTTTAGTTTTCGTCAGAGGCAGTATGACAGCCCAGCGATACATCCAAGAAGTCCTGGAACCTCATCTTGTGCCTTATCTGGAAACTCTTGTTGATCCAGTTTTCCAACAAGACAATGCACGACCACATGTGGCTAGAGTGACTATGGACTTCTTCCAACAAAATGCAGTCAATTTGCTACCTTGGCCACCTCGATCTCCAGACCTCTCACCGATCGAACATGTATGGGATATTATAGGTAGAAGGTTGCATAATTTACCCCATCCCCCGCAAACCCTAGCGATGCTGTGTTATGCTGTCCAGTTAGCCTGGAATGAGATCCCCCAAGAGGACATCAATCACCTCATTAGATCCATGCCTAGACGTGTACAAGAATGTAAAAGACACCGCGGAGGACCGACAAATTATTAAATTTTTTTTAGTTTTTAACAATTAAATTTGTTCAACTTTTTAATGAAGTATTTGTTTTGGCGTAAACAACATGCATACCAAAAATTATTTAAATCGAATCATTTTTACGGGGTGTTCTCTTTTCTATGTCACGCAGTGTATAATACATAAATGAAAAATGGGTACCATGTATTGAGAGGCAATATGCTGGAATATCTTCTAAAGTAAGCAGTAAATCAAAATTTTACAAGAATGAAAAAATTAAAATAAAAGAATATTTAGTTTAAAAAATTAAACACGTTCACCATTGGGGCGCGCAAAAAAAGTTTGGGGGGGGGGGGGGACGGACGTGTCCGTGACCCCCAATTTCCCTTCTCCGGTTTAAATTTTTTTTACTTAAATTATAGGAAAAGAACCCCTCATCGAACTGTGCATCACTACAAAATTTCATTAAAATACGATAAGAAGTACCGAAGTTAATAAATAAATTTTTTAATAACTTTAACACTCTGTATAGTGAGTATAAAACGCCAAAGAAAAAAGTCGCATAAGGAAAGTCGACTTATTTTCGCTCAAAGAATCTGTGGTTAGCAGATTGGCCTACTAATTTGTAACACCCTGTATAAATAAATGACAAAATTAAATATGAACAATACCGAAAACAATTCGAATAGTGAGTTACCCCCATAGGTGTCAATGACGTCTTGTAGCCTTCGGCCCATTGAACCCACAAGGTTTTGACACAAAAATGAACCTTTAACCGAATTCTAGATTTGGTTGCAATGTGCCACCAAACCTTCGATAATACATTCATTACACTGTGATACAAGAAATTTAAAATGGGATGAAATTGAAAAGAAATGAAAGTTTAAGGTTCCCACAACAAAACGCTAAAAGGATTTTTTGAAGTTATTGCGAGTTTTTAAAACCGTACCATCCCTGTAAAATCTTTACAGTCCAATTTTGACAATTTGATAATCCAAAATATTGCAGATATACAGGGTGTTTTAGAACTATGGTGACAATTTGATATGGTCAATAGATTATCAAAAAATAAGTATAGTTTTTATGTGAATTTGAACAATCATAAATAAAACAGATATATTTTCTTATTAATCATGTCTAATTATTGTTATTATTATTATTAGGTATTAATGTGCTAAAGTTCTATGTTATTTATTTTTGTTCTTCGTATGGTACTTGTCTGTCAAAATATTAGTATTTAAATAAATTGTTCTAATTTTCATTTTAATAACTTCATATTTTCGATTTTTTTCCTGGTGTAATATTCATGAACTTATCGAGGCCATCCTGAAGGAAAAAATTGACATTTTGGGTATCAATTGAAATGAGTATAGTTGTAATGTACCCTTAGGCTACGCCTATGAATTTTCATTACTTTGGTGGTATGTCCAGGACGGCCATATGTTGGGAACCCATTATTTTCCAATAAGGGTTACCCTTCATAAAAACTTTCACTTCTTTTCCTCGTCAAGACAAAAGTCTAAAATATCCACATTTTGCTAAAATCTCACTATAGCTACAACACCCCCGTAAATCATCTTTTCTTACCATTATCTTGACGTTACGGGTTAAGGATTTAGAAAGTTACCATCTGTGGATTGTCTTGTTAATTGCCTAAAACCGGAGTACGCCTATGGGTACTAACCCCCAGATTTGGTACTTAAGATACCCCGAAGCTTGTAAAAGGACCATAACTATTTTGACCATTACGATTATAATAATATAACTCGACGATCCCGGAATTTTGTCACTTCCCTCATTAACTCTTGGCTCTCTCTATTGAAATGTCAGTTTAATCCCAAGATCTTTAGTTTTATAAACGATTAAGGGTTGTGTGTGTCATAACGAGTGGAATAAAAATCTACCAAAGTGTTCCCGAGTTTTGTTTCGCGAGTTCCATTACAAAATTGGTGTCAGAAATGGGATCTTGCAGCAGCTACAACGTCCTGAAACAGTAGGTGCCTTGACGTACGAACCAGCCGCAATCCAGTTGTGGGGTTTCAAGGAACTGTTCCAGAAGGTACAGCGCAAGAATCCAGAACTACAAGGACAAGCGAACGAGCCTTTAGGACACTACGTAGTACCGTAAGTTATGCCCATTCAGCCTAATCCTAAAGAAACTAAGGATCAAATCCAATCAACAAGCCAAACTCCAAGCTCATCGAATTCTTCAAGATCAAATTCTCCCAATTTAATAGGATTAAATTTGTCTAATATTAGCGACACAATGACACAATACATTTCCTTAGAGATTGCCGAAAAAATGTTGGTTAAGTTTGACGGCAATAAAGCTCAACTTAACGAATTTTTAGACAATTGCGATGCCGCCTTCCTACACATTAAGCCTAGTTGTAAGCCTATGTTATTTACTATCGTTAGAACTAAGTTAACAGGCCATGCAAGAGCGATATCTCATCATAAAACTTTTAATGAATGGGAGGAATTGAAACAATTTTTAGTAAATATTAGGTGTACAACTTTGCTTCCGCCGTTTTTTTTCCGAATTTCGCGATTTTATTGTAAAAAACTAATTATACCTTTAGGATTCAAAGTATTGTCCATCGCTGGCCACTACTTTCTCCCATCTTTCGGGCAGCATACGAATCCCGTGTTGAAAAAATTGGACATCTTTTGAAGCGATCCACGATTCTATCCAATTTCTTACTTCTTCATAAGACCGGAAGTGTTGGTCAGCTAGCCCATGTGCCATGGATCGAAACAAGTGATAATCAGAAGGAGCTAGGTCAGGAGAATATGGCGGGTGGGGTAGGACTTCCCATTTCAATGTTTCCAAGTATTTCTTGACCACTTGCGCAACATGGGGTCGAGCATTATCGTGCTGCAAAATCACTTTATCATGTCTCTCGTTGTATTGCAGCCGTTTCTTTTTCAATGCTCGGCTCAAACGCATTAATTGGGTTCGATAAAGAGCACCTGTGATTGTTTCAGTTGGTTGTAACAGCTCATAATATATTACGCCGAGTTGATCCCACCAAATACAGAGCATGATTTTGGAACCATGAATAGACGGTTTGGCCGTCGACGTGGAAGCATGGCCGGGATATCCCCAAGTCTTTTTGCGTTTGGGATTATCGTAATGAACCCATTTCTCGTCCCCAGTCACAATACGATGCAGAAATCCCTTCCGTCTTTGCCTTGCAAGCAACTGTTCACAAGCGAACAGACGCCTGTCAATATCTCTTGGTTTCAACTCGTACGGCACCCAATATCCTTGCTTCTGAATCATTCCCATGTCTTTGAGGCGTTTTGAGATTGTTTGTTGAGTCACTCCCAATGATTGTGCCAATTCTTGTTGACTTTGACACGAGTCTTCGTCAAGTAATGCTTCCAAGTTCGCATCTTGGAAAACCTTCTTTCTTCCACCGCTATGTTGGTCTTCGACGTGAAAATCACCGTTCTTGAAGCGCTGAAACCACTCACGACATGTCCTTTCACTAATAGTGGCTTCCCCATAAGTATCTGAGAGCATTCGATGAGCCTCAGCAGCAGATTTCTTCATATTGAAGCAGAAAAGTAAAACCTCCCACAAATGACGAGAATTTGGCTCGTACACCGACATTTTCAATCGCGAATAACTTTATGATGAAGACACAAATAGACTAATATTTTTATGAGGTTATGTTAACAGGTGCCCAAGGCTCCTGCATGCCCACATGGGGTTATTTATTTCGATCATTACTTACCGCTACATACATCTATTCAAAAACGGCGGAAGCAAAGTTGTACACCTAATACCTATTCAGAAAGGCACACGACAAGCCAGTGTCAAACGGAGCTCAACTCTTGTAGACAAATTCCTGGAGAATCTATCTCAAGTTTTGCCAATAAAGTTGAAATTTGTTACAGTAAATTAATCAATAGTTTAGAATCAAATTTATCTCAAGAAGCAAAACAATTGTATGAAGATCTTTTCAAAAATCAAGCTCGTGATGTCTTCATAAGAGGATTATCAAGAGACCTAGAACTCTTATTAAAATGCCAAAACCCCGATTCATTAGAAAGAGCTATCGCTCTAGCAATAAGTGAAGAGCAGGAATTAAAAGCAAAAACCGATGTTTTCAAAAATCAATCAGTAGGCAATTCGTCACTTAATAAGTTCTGCCAAATTTGCCAAAAATATGGTCACTACACGCAAAACTGTAGGAATAACCGACGCTTTCCCGCTAACAGACCGCCAAATTCTCAATATAATGCTCACAACGTCTCTAATTCAAATCCAAATACCTACCAAAATCCTTCAAATCGCAACCTTAATACTAATTCTACTAATCACTATCCAGCATCAAGCTTCTGTAGGTATTGCAAGAAAAATGGACATGTGATAGAGGAGTGTAGAAAAAGAGCATATAATAATGCAAATCGTTATAACCAACAACCTCCAGATAACGAACCAAACATTCCAAATCAACATACCCAAAATCCTGAGAACCCTTTAAACTACCAAAACTCTCGTCTCAATCCGGTCCAAACGAGAGTACACACCTTCGAGGCCGAGTCACAACCATTAACACCTCAGTCACAGCCTACGCCATCCTCCACATAAATGAGAGCACTTCTAACCCTTGTATTGGGTTGGCAATTAAATTCGTTCAGTTTTTTAGTTTGGAATAAAACATATTTTTTTTATATGCAAAACAAATTTTAATCAATTATATATTGACCATCTTTATTGATAACCTCTTGCCATCTCTCTACCAACTTCATTATGCCGCGTTCATAGAATGACTGTGGCTTATCGGCAAAAAAACGATCAAGGTGGTTTTTAACTGCATCTTCATCTTTGAAGGTTTTTCCTTTCATTGAATTCTGCAGCGACCGAAATAAATGAAAATCGGAAGGAGCAAGGTCCGGTGAATAAGGAGGATGAGCCAAAACGTCCCAGCCAAACTCGAGTAATTTGTTCCGCGTGGTCAAAGATGTGTGAGGCCTAGCGTTGTCATGATGGAAGACAACACCCTTGCGATTTGCCAATTCTGGCCGCTTTGTGCGAATAGCTTCTTTCAATTTCGTTAATTGGGAACAGTATAGGGTTGAATCTATTGTTTTTCCAGATGGTAGTAACTCGTAATAAATAATGCCCTTAAAGTCCCACCATACGGAGAGCATTATTTTCTTCGGATGCAATCCCACTTTCGAGGTCGTTTGTGGTGGCTGGCTGCTGTGTCCCCATGATCTTTTGCGCTTAACATTTTCGTAAATGATCCACTTTTCATCACCTGTCACCATTTGTTTCAAAAATGGATCGCTTTCTTGGCGCTTCCGCAACGAATCGCAAATGGATATTCGGGTGATCAAGTTAGCCTCGGTTAATTGATGCGGTACCCAAACATTGAGTCGAGAAACGTATCCTAACTGATGCAAGTGTTTTTCTACGCTTGTATGAGATATATTCAATTTTGTGGCAATCTCTCTTACCGATTGGGATGGATCACTGTCGACTATAGCTTTTACGTCACTTGAGTTAATCTCAGTTGGACGACCGGAACGAGATGCATCGTCGATATCAAAATCTCCAGAACGGAATTTGGCAAACCACTTTTGACATATACGTTCTGTTAAGGCACCATTTCCATACACACGGCATATCTTTTTATGAACATCGGCGGCTCGTTTGCCTTTTTTAAAATAATAAAACAAAATGTGACGAAAATGCACGTTACTTCTTTCCATGTTCACCGCTACACTATATGTACGATACTTATGATAGCCAAACCAAAGTTCGTAGAAAATATAAGAGAAATTTGATCTTGCATGTGTTTATTTGATTTGCTTGATAGCATTCAGAAAAAAAAAGCAAATCAGCATGAAACTTATACGGAAAGAAAACCGAACGAATTTAATTGCCAACCCAATACATTTCTTATCGATTCCGGTGCAGATATTACCCTAATTAAAACTTCCAAACTTAATCCCCATGTTCATAAATGCACGGACAACCCCATAACCCTTCGTGGAATTGATGCAAATGTCTCGAATCCAAATAGAACTCTATTTTCTACAATTCTTAATTTCACTATTAACGATAAACAATTTCGATTTCAATTTCACGCAATAAATGATAATTTGCCCATAAAATTCGATGGTATATTAGGCAGCGATTTCCTAACTCATTTTTCATGTCTCCTGGACTTCGATAAAAAATATCTTAAAATAAAAGATGAATCGATTCAAATACTTCTAGAAAATTCACATTTCGACTTCACTAATCCGCAAAATAAGGAATTTAAAGAATATATCGTAGGACCTAGAAGTGAAGCTATTGTCAAAATTCGTGTCCTAAACCCAGAAATTGAGGAAGGAATTTGCTCAGAATTCACAATACTAGATGGATTATATCTTTGTCCCAGTATTGTGAAAGTAATTAATAACGACTATGCAATTACCAGCATTCTAAATACTACGAATAACGAAATCAAAATCAGAAACGCTCAAGTCCTTTTAGAAAAACTCCCAACAAATCAAGACACTCAAATTTTTCAAATTTCAAGGCAAAAATCCGAAGCAAATCCTAACAGGTCAACTAAAATTCAATCACTTTTAAGAACTTCACACATGAACCAAGAAGAACGATCCAGTATAACACAAATATGTAACGATTTTGCTCAAATATTCTATTTAGAAGGTGATTCTTTATCATACACGAATGCGGTAAGCCACCAAATTCCCACTACCTCTTCAAAACCTGTAAACACAAAACCCTATCGATACCCTCAAATCCATAAGGAGGAAGTTGATAGGCAAGTTCATGAAATGTTAAAAAACGAGATCATAACCCCTTCTAATTCGCCGTGGAATTCGCCTGTATGGGTGGTACCAAAAAAACAAGATGCCTCGGGAATGAAAAAATGGAGAGTCGTAATTGACTATAGAAAACTTAACGATATTTCAATAGGCGACTCGTTTCCCCTTCCAAACATTGTCGACATTCTGGATCAGTTAGGCCACTCTAAATACTTTTCCATAATAGATTTAACATCGGGTTTTCACCAAATCAAAATGTCCAACGAAGACGCCCCCAAAACTGCATTTTCTACTCCAACGGGTCACTATCAGTTTAATAGAATGCCTTTTGGTCTGAAAAACGCTCCTGCTACATTTCAGAGGCTCATGAACACTGTCCTATCTGGAATTCAAAATCTTCGATGTTTTGTATATTTGGACGATATAGTAATCCATGCCGACACCTTGGAAAATCATAATAAACGATTAATTGAAGTATTCGAACGACTATCCCATTTCAATCTAAAAATACAACCGGACAAGTGCGAATTCTTACGCAAGGAAGTAATGTACTTAGGACACATCATCACGGCTACTGGAGTTAAACCTGACCCAAATAAAGTCCAAGCTGTTTCAGAATTTCCCAATCCAAAAACTCCAAAAGACATCAAGTCATTTTTAGGCTTAGCAGGATATTACCGACGGTTTATTCCAAATTTTAGCAAAATCACGCAACCCCTAACTAAATTACTAAGGAAGAATCAGATTTTCAACTGGACTGACCAACAACAAAACTCATTTGATCAACTCAAAAATTTATTATGTTCCGAACCTGTTTTGCAATACCCGGATTTTTCTGAACGTTTTTATCTGACTACCGACGCTAGTAATTTCGCCATAGGAGCAATTTTGTCTCAGGGGAGTCCTCTAAACGACTTACCCATCTCTTACGCAAGTAGAACCTTAAATAGAGCAGAATCGAACTACAGCACAACAGAACGCGAACTCTTAGCAATAATTTGGAGCATAAAACACTATCGACCCTATCTGTATGGCCGTGAATTTACGATTTTTACAGATCACAAACCATTAATTTGGCTAAAGAACTGTCAGGATCCAAATTCTAAATTATTTCGATGGAAATTAACGTTATCAGAGTACAATTTTACCATTGAATATAAACCAGGCAAAACCAATCAAAACGCTGATTGTCTGAGTAGACCGCCCATGCCTAACCCTTTTTCAAATGATTTTTCCAATTTTCCAACAACTTCTATTAACCACTTAACGAGTGAGTCTAACTCCTATCAAAATTTTAAGCTTAAACTGCAAAACGCACCAATTATTAACAATAACATAATTGAAGACAACACTAACATTTCGACTTCCAAGGACAACATCTGCATCTTTTTATCGAGCGACCTGAATTTGACGGAACCATACCAAAAGGAAATTTGTAACCGACACAATCATATACAACATTTAAAAACCCTCAGTCCTCAAAAGGGTGACATAATATTTCTCAGAGAAGACGAAACTACCTTTTTTTATTGCTTCTTGTCGAACCATTATTGGGAACATATAACCCACGAAGATATCTATAATTATTTAATCAAGCTCAAAGGAAAATTGTTAGAACTGGACTTATTTTCAGTTTCAATGTCTCGAATTCAATCCCCTTTTAGTAAACTAAGCTTTAACAAAATCCGAGTCATGTTAAGAGAAATATTTAAGAATGTAAATGTAAAGATCACTATTTGCCATAACACAACTTCGACTCCCAAACCCGAACAGATTCCTCAAATACTAGAGGAATATCATTCCTTGCCGTCAGCAGGACATACTGGATTTCATCGAACTTATAAAAAAATTAAACAAACGTACAAATGGACCAATATGAAAAAGGACATTAAGAATTTTATTAAAACATGCGAATCATGCCAACGAAACAAACTGGTTCGTAATAAAGTCAAAAAACCAATGGAAATCACAACCACTAGTTCGAAACCCTTCGAGAAAGTTTTCTTAGACATAGTAGGTCCCTTGCCATTGTCCGAGTCTGGTAACAGATATATCTTAACATTGCAAGACGACCTAACTAAATTTTCTCAAGCCTACAGTCTACCCAACCACGAAGCTCTTACGATAGCTCAAAAATTTGTTCCCGAATTCATTTGTCGATTCGGAATTCCCGAATCACTAGTTACGGACCAAGGTCGCGATTTTACTTCAAAAGTACTTAAGGAAATAGCGAAATTTTTCAAAATCAAGCAAATTAATTGCACTGCTTATCATCCTCAGAGCAATGGCGCCCTTGAAAGAAGCCATGCCACCCTAACAGACTATCTCAAACACTATGTTAATAAGGAACAAACCGATTGGGACAAGTGGGTAGATTGCGCTATGTTTTCATATAATACCACAGTTCATTCTTCAACAAAATTCTCACCTTTTGAGTTAGTTTTTGGAATCAAACCTAATTTACCGACTGCAATTTTAAAACCCCCAGAATTCAAGTATACTTACGACTCCTATTTAGATCAGTTAAAATTCAAAATGCAAACCGCTCATGAACTAGCTAAGGACAACTTGAACCAGAGTAAAGAAGTAAATAAATCATATTACGATCGCAAGATAAATGACATCTCATTCACTATAGGAGAAGACGTTTATTTACTAAGTGAAAAATTGTCAACAGGGAAATCACGAAAACTCAATCATAATTATGATGGACCATATAAAATTATAGAGAAACCCTCACCTGTAAACTACACAATTCTGATAAAAAATAAACCAGTAAAGGTTCACGCAAATCGGTTGAAAAAGGCATTTGTGTCAGTTACCTAATTATCCTGACTAAAACCCTAAATCTTATCCTGTAACTCTTGCTTTAACTACTTTGAAATTATTAAGGTCGACCCAGGCACATTTTTAAGTGACGAATTCCAAGACTGAACAATATAGTGAAAATATTTAAATTTCTGTAAACATTCGTAACCCTTATTCGAACTTTTATATAATTATACACATAATAGGTACCTACATAGATTTTGTATATTCTATAATTTAGTAATTAAGCTACTGTATCATATCTACCTTTTCTAAATCATTGTGCAATGTTTCCATTTCTGACTCTTATTGTATAATTAAGAATCCTATCTGCTACTATCTTATCCATTGTGACAAACTTCGCCAGTTTTCCCCAATGTCTAATTTAAGGGGGAAGGTGTAATGTACCCTTAGGCTACGCCTATGAATTTTCATTACTTTGGTGGTATGTCCAGGACGGCCATATGTTGGGAACCCATTATTTTCCAATAAGGGTTACCCTTCATAAAAACTTTCACTTCTTTTCCTCGTCAAGACAAAAGTCTAAAATATCCACATTTTGCTAAAATCTCACTATAGCTACAACACCCCCGTAAATCATCTTTTCTTACCATTATCTTGACGTTACGGGTTAAGGATTTAGAAAGTTACCATCTGTGGATTGTCTTGTTAATTGCCTAAAACCGGAGTACGCCTATGGGTACTAACCCCCAGATTTGGTACTTAAGATACCCCCAAGCTTGTAAAAGGACCATAACTATTTTGACCATTACGATTATAATAATATAACTCGACGATCCCGGAATTTTGTCACTTCCCTCATTAACTCTTGGCTCTCTCTATTGAAATGTCAGTTTAATCCCAAGATCTTTAGTTTTATAAACGATTAAGGGTTGTGTGTGTCATAACGAGTGGAATAAAAATCTACCAAAGTGTTCCCGAGTTTTGTTTCGCGAGTTCCATTACATAGTTAATGGCACTAATTTTTTTTAATGTAATTATTTCGGAAACGGTGATTCCTACGGACTTTTAAAAGGTATATTTTTTTGGGTAAAAAATATGGGAGAATCCATTTTAGCTATCACCAAATTGGTAAAGTAGGTGGCTAAAAAGTTATGTGAAGTTAGACATGCGAAATGTGAGTTAAGTGGTGCCCCCTAACAAATACCACCAAATAAACATTAAATCTGAATTCTAGTCGTTAAATTACCCTTAAGTACCAAATTTTAACAAGTTCTTTAAGAAATTGTAAGTTATTCAAAAAAATAGAGAAATACAATAAAAGTTTAGCATCTTGTAATTCGATTAAAAGTGATTTCCGAACCATGGTTCATAACTCAAATCTTCTTCTTTTTATGTAAAGTATTTTTCATTAGTCTGTGTACCATTACATAAGACCACCCTGTATATAAATTTCGCTTACGCTCCTGTTAACGTCATCAAAGTAACAAATTGTGTTTTATTTTAATATTTGAGTATTCTGAAACTAAAATCAAAAATGAATCAATGTTTGAGTTTTTCAAAATATTATTGTTATGTTTGTGGAAAATGTAATGTACCCTTAGGCTGCACTACTTTAGTGATATGCCCGGGATGGCCATATGTTGGGAACCCATTATCTTCCAATAAGGGTTACCCTTCATAAAAAACTTTCCCTCCTTTTCCTCGTCAAGGCAAAGGTCTAAAATATCCACATTTTGCCAAAATCTCACTACAACTGTAACACTCCCATAAATCACCATTTCTTACAATTCTCTTGACGTTATGGGTTAAGAATTTAGAAAGTTACCATCTGTTAATTGCCTGAAACCGGAGTACGTCTATGGATACTGACCCTCAGATTTGGTACTTAAGATACCCGGAACCTTGTAAAATGACCATTATAATAATATAACTCGACGCATCCGCAATTTTGTAACCTCTCTGATTAACTCGTGGCTCTCCCTATTGAAATGTCAGTTTAATCCCAAGATCTTTACTTTTGTAAACGATTAACGATTGTGTGTGTCATAACGAGTGGAATAAAATCTACCAAAAATGTTCCCGAGTTTTGTTTCGAGAAGATCCATTACAAAAATATAATATACAACAGAGTCTAGTTACAATACATAACAATCTGAAAGAAATGTATGTGCAACATTGTGGAATGCCAGTAATAGATAACGTAAATTGGGCCCAGTATAAAATTTGTAGAACTTATTATGGTTATCTAATTAAATAAGCGAAAAAAGAAAAAAAATCGATGAATTTTGATGTACCAGTGATATGGAGTGATCCAGATATTTTTTTATATTAAATACATATTTACACTTTTATCATTTGTTTTTATGATAAGACTTAAATTATATTGTATATTTGTAACATTTAAGGTGAACACGATCAATCAAAGTGTTATGTATGTTTAAACTAAAAAGAAAAAAATGGAATAAAACGAAGATCCATGAAATATGTTGGTACAAAGTACGTAACACTACCATCGAAACATTCAGATACTATTTCAGTACCAAAACCCCTAACCCTGATGAAATTTGTAAAGGGTCTACAATTGAAGATTCATTTCAAGTAGGTTCAGATTACGAACCATTTGAAGCTCAAAATCGCATCACACCAATATCACAACAGCAGATGATTGAAGTACTAAGACATATAAATATGTCGAAGCATGATTCAGAGTATCTGGCACGTAAATTAAAACAAAAAAATTTACTAGAACCAGATGTAAGATTAACTGATTATCGTAATCGTCAAGCAGCATTTTAACAATATTTCACTGCTAATGATGAAAATTGTACGTTCGTTTATTGTAATAATAGTCCTAAACTAATGGATGAAATGAATATCAAATATGTTCCTCATAAATGGAGATTATTTATCGATTCTTCAAAAATTTGCATGAAAACAGTTTTATTATATTATAACAATAAAAAACCGAACATTCCAATAGCTTATAATACAAATACAAAGGAAACATATAAATCAGTGGAGAATCTATAGCAGACAGTGAATTATGAAAATCATAAGTGGCATTTATGTTCTGAATGAAAATTATATTTCTAATGTGTGGTTTACAAGCAGGTTATACGAAGGATATGTACTTTATATGTTTTTAGAATACACGTTATAAAGACAATCAATACCAAAAACGTGATTGGAAACGTAGAGATCATTATGATGTTCGATCAACCAATGTTATACATGAACCTCTTGTGTCAACAGAAAAAGTTTTGCTGCCACCACTCCATGTAAAATTAGGTCTAATTAAAAATTTCATAAGAACATTTTCTACAGACGAACCAGCTTTTACAACTTTATGATCTATTTTTCCACGACTTAGTGCTGCCAAAGTAAAAG
This sequence comes from Euwallacea similis, assembly GCF_039881205.1. Classification (NCBI taxonomy): domain Eukaryota; kingdom Metazoa; phylum Arthropoda; class Insecta; order Coleoptera; family Curculionidae; genus Euwallacea; species Euwallacea similis. Next base: position 4,250,972 of record NC_089612.1, read on the forward strand.
AAGGTAAAAAATAAATACAATGAATGGTTAAGAATAATACAAAATAAATTAAATTCTTAAAATGAATAATTTTTTTATAATTTTCAGATATGTTTGACGGGCCAGATATTAGAAGATTAATGAAAAATGATGAATTTGCTAATTCATTAAATCTAAATCAGTTAGTTGCTTAGAATGCTATTCAAGAAGTTGTCACTGGTTTTCTTGGTAAAAAACAGAAAATGAACACAGACAAAGAGGTGAACGTATTTTACAAGCAATTAAGGAACAGAGTGTTAATATGAGTATGTCCTAAAAATTCATTTCCTTCATTATCATATGGATTATTTTGAAAAGCAATTGACTACTGAGTCTGATGAACAAGGTGCACGATTTCATTAAGTAGCCTTGACGATGGAAAATAGATACAAAGGAAAAAATCTTGATAGAATGTTAGATGATTTGTGTTGGTGGTTGAAAAAACTACCGATGAAGAAGAGAGTAATGAGAAAATAGATGTAGTGTAGATTTCATTAAAAAAAACTATTTTTACTTTTAAAAAAATTAAACCGTTTTTCCTATAAAATGGTATCGTTTGTCAAGGCAATACTTCTTTAGTAATAAAAGTAAAAAAATATTCATAATACCTTTTCTTGAATTTTGGGCATGAAGAAGCGGAAAAGTAAACGTTGGATTTTAAGTGAGCACGCCACTGACTTGACCCAAAATAGAATTTTTGATGTCCTATAATTAAAAAAAATATATATATATACAGGGTGAGTCTTAAGTAATGGGACACAGAGCAACGATGGATTTATGACATAAAAATAATGCAATATAGCTAAATTTATGTTATTCCAAAAGTTGATAATAACTGAGATACAGGGTGCCAAAGTTGAAAAATGAAATCAAATTTTCTTTAATATCTCTGGAACAGTTCGGACTAATTTCACGAAATTTCTTATATAGGGGTTTTTGGAGATTCTCAATTTAAATTTATCGACGATTTCGGTGTAACTTCTAGATTGTGCCACAATCGACAATTAGGAGTCATTTAAACCATTTAAACTTTTTTGTGCCACGGTGTATGTCATTTGGACTCATTAAAATTTGTTCCCCTACCTTTTCTAGTTAAAAAAGTTATACCTTATTGGTGTCGCTAGGAGCAACGGTTTTCGAGAAATTCAATTAAATAATTTAAATTCCCATTTTTTCTACTTGTTGACATGTAACAACATAATTTTTTTGTATTGTTAAAAAAGTACAAAGATAATATGAAAACAATTTAATACCGTAGTTGGTCTTCTATTGACATATTTATTTAAGTTCCAAACGAATATTTTAACAATAACAAAAAATTAAAAATTAAACATATCTTCCTTTGACAATAAATGTTCGACGTGTCCACCATTTACTTGGATACATTTTGCAATTCTTTTACAGAACGACCTCTTTATTTTAAATAGCAATTGTTCATTCCGAAATAATGTGGCTGCATTTTGAATTTTGTTTAATAATTCTTTAGGTGTATTTATTGTATTTTGGTAAACCGAAGATTTCATGTAACCCCATACACAAAAGTCCATAGGATTGAAGTCGGGGCTCCGTGGGGGCCAGGGTATTTCAAATCCACGTCCTATACAACGATTGGCAAAACGTGTACTTAAGAAATCCCTTACTGGACGGGAAAAATGTGCGGGTGCACCATCTTGCATAAAAAACATTACTTGCCTTAAATTCAGAGGCACATTGTAAATTTATTTGTATACTTTACAAACACAATGCAGTGAAACTGAATTTTTGTTTGACATATCTTTGTTTTCATATGTTATATCATTCATTTGTTATATCATAGACTACTAAGATAAAGTAACGTCGTAATTTTTTTTGTTATTGTTAAAATATTCGTTTGGAACTTAAATAAATATGTCAATAGAAGACCAACTACGGTATTAAATTGTTTTCATATTATCTTTGTGCTTTTTTAACAATACAAAAAAATTATGTTGTTACATGTCAACAAGTAGAAAAAATGGGAATTTAAGTTATTTAATTGAATTTCTCGAAAACCGTTGCTCCTAGCGACACCAATAAAGTATAACTTTTTGAACTAGAAAAGGTAGGGGAACAAATTTTAATGAGTCCAAATGACATACACCGTGGCACAAAAAAGTTTAAATGGTTTAAATGACTCCTAATTGTCGATTGTGGCACAATCTAGAAGTTACTCCGAAATCATCGATAAATTTGAATTGACCATCTCCAAAAACCCCTATATAAGAAATTTTGTGAAATTAGCCCGAACTGTTCCAGATATATTAAAGAAAATTTGATTTCATTTTTCAACTTTGGCACCCTGTATCTCAGTTATTATCAACTTTTGGAATAACATAAATTTAGCTATATTGCATTATTTTTATGTCATAAATCCATCGTTGCTCTGCCCCATTACTTAAGACTCACCCTGTATATATATCAAAATCTAACTGTAAATAAAGATTTTACAGGGGTGATGCGGTTTTAAATGAACCACTCTGTAAAAAAAACCTACACTAATTTTGAAAAATCATTTTAGGGTTTTGCAGTGGGAACCTTAAACTTTAATTTCCTTTCCATTTCATCCCATTTTAAATTATGAACCTTAATTTTGTATTACAGTGTTAGTATTGTGCCACTTGTGGTTTATTAAACTCTATAAAATTTTCCATAGGGTTTAAGTCTAGTGAATATACAGGTCAGGGAAGATTATTTATGTCTGGATGCTCGTGATATCAGTCCCTCACGACATTTGCGCGACGTATCCTGCAATTGTTATCGACACAATTGACGACAGACCTTTCTGCCACAGGATACGAAGTACGAACAGAAGGAAGCATATCTTTGTCGAGCATCCAAACGTACTCGATAAAGTTCATCTTTGTTTCAAAACTTGCTAATTCTCCAGAATCCTCGGCAGACATCCGCTCATAAAGGTTAACCATATTCGTATTCGACCGGACCTTCTGTTCGATGCAATATAGCGTTCATCGTACCGAGTATTATGAGGTCGCCATAAATGTAGCCTGACGTTTTCACTTGACAAAAAAGTTTTTTCGTCAGAAAAAATAGTATTTGTCCCATCGAAATTTAAATACTTTTGGGCAATACTAAGCGGGCCTGTTTATGTTGTTCTGTCAGAGCAAGTTTCGTTGCTGGTCGCCAATTGTAAAGAAGACTCTCTATGAAGAGTCCTCCGGATGGTGTCCATACTTACATCTCAACGTACAGCGTACTGGGATGTCCGTCGAAAACCACACTCCCGAAAATCGGCGACCAACTGCTGGCAAATGCAATACGAGCCCTAACACATAAATGTTCGAACACTTCAATCGATTAATGCAATATATCAGTTTGAAATAACAAATAAACTAAATTTTATTTCATTTAAATGCTAAGTTATAATTATTATGAATATTTCTGTCTATAATCTACAATGAGTATGGATTTTAGTAAATATTTAACCAGGTTGCATAACCAATCTCTGAACCTCGGCAAAAAATCGTGACACATTAATGTTCGGACATCGTCTAAAAATCCCATGTCTAAGAATGGATTTTAAAAACAAGATATGGAATCTCTGTTTACTGACAGTTGCTGTTGGTTGTTGATCATAATTTTGTGAAAACTGCACGTGGTGCAGCAACAAATACTAAAATTCGCGATTTAATCATTAAAAAATACCTTGAAAATAGTAGCGTTCGCAAGATCGCTGCAGAGCTGAGTTTGGCAAAATCTACAATTTATGATACATAATTAAACTATATAGAGAAACAACCAACATCAAGATCTCAAAGAAAACTTGTAAAAGTGTGTAAAGCATCTCGAAGAGGAACTTTGCGCGAAATAACTGCAGACAGGAACAATCAACCGAGCTTAATATTACGCGAGAAACGTGCCGAAGACGGATTCACAAGTTCGGTTTAGGTTTTTATTACATTCCGAATTGTTTTTTATTACTTTATCTGCCAAAATTAAAATATGAACGAATTATTTTAAACTAAGGAAAAACCTCTTCTTATCGAAAAACAAAAAAAAGAATCGGCTAATATGGGCAAAATCGAAACGTTTGTGGAGTGTAGAGGACTGATCAAATGTCACGTTCTCCGACGAATTAACGTTTATAAAAAATAAATATAAATTTAACGTTTGTGTCGGGGATTATCGCAAACGAGTAATTAGGTCTATACAGTTCAGAAACATTCCACAAAGATTGTATTGAACGAACAGTAAAATTTCCAAAAAGTGTAACGATATGGGGGTGCATGTCTGCACGGGGCTTGGACAAATTTCAGTTCATAGATGAAGCTATAAACGCCGCAAAGTACCAAAACAATCTACAAGAAAATATTTTGCCGAGCGCGTCATGTTTGTAATTTGTATCCGGAAGAAGACTACCAGTTTCCAACAGGATGGTGCTGCATCCCATACAGTTAAATTTACAAGATGATTTGAGGAAAATAAGCTAAAAGTTATTTCTAAGCAGACCAATAGTCCCGATCTTAACTTCATTGAAGACATATGGCATAAAATGAAGCAGAAATTAAGAAACTATCCATAACGAACCGTTTTCGAGTTAAAAAATAAAATCACTGACACATGAGAGGTATTTTTTCACTGGAAACGCGTTTATCATTGGTCAAATTAATGCCTAATCGTATAGAGGCAGTTATTAAGTCGAAAGGCGACGTAACTTCCTACTAATTCTTAGTTTTTGTTCAAAAATTATGAAGCATCCGAACATTTATGCGTTGCCAATTTAATTGTTTTTTTTCATTTGTTATAGTAACTCAACTTGTCCTTCAAATATGTTTTGTTGTTAAAGAAATACACTTGATATGATAAATAAACGTAATCTTTTCGTTTCAACAAGCCTTTGAACGGTGTTATTAATTTTTTTATCAATTATTAAGTTAAACGTCGACGTCCGAACATTTATGTGTTAGGGTTCGTACAAATCGTGGGCGTAAAGTGACCAAGTAACAGGTAAAAGTCATAGATGTATTACAAAAAGAATTAACCAAGTCATGTACGTCATCATGACGCTACTCAAGTAAACACACCCAAAGTCACCAAATTAAATAATAATGTACTTCTAACATCGGTTAAAAGTGACTAAATCGCTTTGACATTTTATGATGTCAGCGAAAATGCAAATTTCCAATGGATAAAAATGATCAAATCGACTTGGTCAATTTTTGCTGTAGTGATAACCGTGTTTTGATAAGTCATCCTTCTGGTTTGAATGATATAAATATCGTTATTTTGTTAACAAATAGACCAAATATTGTACAAAAATGAGTGGCAAATCCAGACTTAAATAGATTTATAGTACAGAGTAAAGGCCACCGATATTTTTTGGGCTCGCATAAAACAGTCAACAACTCAACTATCATAAAGAATGTTTAATACCTTGTTGGTTTAGTTGTTAGTAAGGTTTAGTTGCCGATTTATTTTACTTTTAGATTCAGTAGACGTTGAGCTACACAAGGAAGAAAATAAAATAGACTCGGGTGAAACTAATTTCATACAGGGTGTTCCTAAAAATCATGTACATACGAACGGGGGTAATTCCTCAGGTCATTTTACGAAAAACAGTTTATTATAAGCATAGGTCCGGAAATACATTGTTTCCAAGATACAGGTCATTAACCGTTTTTTAAAAAACGGTGTTTTAAAAATATCTGAAATATTCTGTTGCCGATTTTTTTTTGAAATTTGGTAGTGGCGTTTGTAGTAATAAAAAGCTAATTTGGCTCTAGCTAGGTTAAAATTATTAAGTCTGGAAATCACCCCCCTCCGTTTGCAAATCATATTTAGGAACGCCTTGTATAAAGTATAGTTATGAAAAAAAAGTGAAAAATTATTTAAAGTAAAATAAACTTTTTTAAGTGCAACTAACCCCTTCCTGACCCTCCTGACTTTCAAAGCAAAGATGTCATTCGGCAAGACTAAGATATACATTTAAATCAGTTGGAAACTGAAAATATGACGGATAGTGATGACGAGTACATTCCAGAAAACGAAGATGAAGATAGTGGTGAGCCTTTGGCTAAGAAAAGAACACGTTGGAGGAAAAATATTACTAAAGAAAATAGAAAGACGTGCAAACCATATATTATTAATAAAAATAAAACACAAAAACAAGTTGACTGTACCAACTGAAGATTTAAATGTACTTTGAACTTCGGTGAAGAGAGAAAGACTGCGTGAATTACTGGACTATATAGGGTGTTTCCTAACTACGTGTAAAAAATTTAAAGGCGTAATCCTCGACTGATTTTGAGTCAAAAAAGTTTAATAAACATATGTCCGCAAATGCCTTGTTTCCAAGATACAGGGTGTTGAAATGTGACAAGAAAAAGAGATTTTATTTCCAAAATGACTCAATTTGGGTGTTTGAATTTTAGAAAAGACAATTTTTTGGGGGAATGCTTTAATGATTAATTACTCATAATGCACGCTTCCATCCTTCTTGTTAATGATTGTCTCACTCTCTCGAAAACTCCTGGTGTGTTGCGTATCGTTTCACATCCGGTAATTACACGTTCCTGAAGTTGATCTAGAGTGTTTATTGGGACAGCATAGACAAGTCTCTTCAGATCACCCCAAAAGTAGAAGTCCAGAGGATTACAATCCGGGGACCTTGCTGGCCACGACTGATTAGGCTCTGGGACACCTCTGCCTATCCATTTATTTGGAAAAGTTGCATTTAACACTGACTATCTTGTTTATAGTAGTGGAAGTAGCAAAAAAAATAACAATAAACAAGTTAGTAAATACCACCAAACCTTTAGAAACCTTTAAAACCTTTTTCAACGGCTTTCAGTCAACACCCTGTATCTTGGAAACAAGGCATTTGCGGACATATGTTTATTAAACTTTTTTGACTCAAAATCAGTTGAGGATTACGCCTTTAAATTTTTTACACGTAGTTAGGAAACACCCTGTATATCAGCCACGGACCCGTTGATCACGTATTACGAGGGGTAAATGAAACAGGCGTTTTTGAATTGCTCGACAGGAGGGGTAAAAGAATTGCCAAAAATAAAACACCTGATGATCTAATAAAAAATGTAAAGATCCACATTGAAAGCTTTCTGACTGTGGAATCACGTTAATGTCGGAAAAGTAGTAAAAAGTTATACCTAGATCCGAGTTTGTCCATTAGCAAAATGTGTGACCTCTATGTATAGTGGTGCAGAGAAGAGAACGAAGAACATTTTGTGTCGGAAATAACATAGCGGAGAACATTTTGCAACAACTACGACATGACATTTTTCCACCCCAAAAAAGACTAGTGCGAAATCTGGGCGCAACATGAAAACAAGACAATTCCAGAAGAGATCTATAATGAACATCTACGACGAAAAAATGAGGCAATCAATGCGAAAAATTTAGACAAAATTCGACCTACTGAAGATAGATAGTACCTTCTTTAGCGCTACTTTTGACTTACAAAGTATACTTCAGATACCTGCCACTGGAATATCTCAAATATATTACTTGTTAAAATTATGTGCAAATAACTTCACAATTTATGAAGCGGCATTTCCCAATAATGTATTCTGTTTTGCGTGGACCGAAATAAACGGTCCACGCAAAGAGGTAGTGCAGAAATTGGAATCGCATTGTTAAGATGGATTAAAACAATTCCACAAGTTATAAAAGAGATTAGTTTATTCTCTGATGCGTGTAGTAAACGAACTCATAATCAGTTCATTGCTGCATTACCGTTGTACGTCATACGACATACCAATATCAAGGTTATACAACACAATGTTTTAGAGAAAGGCCATTTCTACACGGAAGTGGACTCTATGCATAGTGCCATAGAAAAAGCAAAAAAAAATTGTGAAATCTAAAGAACGAATGACTTTCTCAATGTATTTAAGCCGGCGCGCTCAAGAAGGGTGAAAAATAAGACAAGCGACTCGACAAGATACGTCGAGGAGTTACGATTCTGTGACTTTTGGAGTTAAAATATTTGACGTCAGTCTTTTTGAAAAATCGTAATAAAGACAATTTAGAAAATCAAGTTTCGTGTCCAAAGGTAAAAGTGATGAGATATGAAAAGACGAAACCCAGTTGTATTCTTTTCTAGCATAATTACAGCAACCCTAAATTTCGTGTCTTAAGGGTTTTTAGCAAAGGAAGAGTGACTGAAATTCCTAAAGATATTTTGACATTGTATGTCACTTTTAGCAATCCCTGAAAAGAAAATAGTCTGCTTAAGCTATGCTTAAACAACATCATCCCACTGAAATATCATGCCTGGTATAAATCTATCCCAGTGGATAAGAAAAAAAACTGTGAGCATACCCGAACCAATAAGTGATTTAGAAAATTTTACCATAAAAATAAAATGTAATGTTATTATTTTTATTTTGGTTTTTTATTCATGACCAACTTAATTTTGAATTATTTTATCTTACGTTATAAAATGCCCAAATCATATTTTTTCAAAAACTTACATTTTAGTAAGTTTATTAAAAAGTACAGTATCTCATACATCTATATTCCAAAATTCATATACTTGTCAAAATTTCTTGATTTTACAAAGAGCTTTAATATTAAAATGCAATTTCCTAAGAACTTACTATTTTAACTTGGTCACTTTTGGCAACAAGCCCATGATATTTGATCATCAATACGACATATTGATGGAGAAATACAAAAAAGAAACCCAACAAAAAGCAATCCAAGCCAAGTGTGACAAAAAAGTTACCCCAACCGATTTTTATTTCAAACTGGTTGGCTACTTTTGTAGGTGATAGTTGGAAATTTAATTTTGAAATACAATGAGCAATCAGTTGTAGCAATCAAATTTGCCAGTCACTTGAGTCCTCACATGGAGTTGAATTGCACATTAAAAATTAAAAACTGGTTAGAATATTACATACCTTATGAAGCTTTTAATCCTTTCTACAAGAACATCTCTCTCCACTGGAGTCCTCAAAAAGATTTTAATTGGGGGCTTCTGAAACCGTCGATTAATTTGGATGCCCCTGTTTCCCACCTCTAAGAACCCATTGAGCTGGCGTGGTTGGAAAGCAATTAGGTCAATTCCTTCATCATCCGGAAACATGACAACGTGATCTTTTAGTATTTTCAAGCGAGCGTAAAATTGTTGCTCCTCGATTTCTACTCGTACTTTTACTGCCGACATTTTATGTAGGCGATGTTCTTGGAAATGAATCCAATCTTCCACGCACATATCTATTTTACCTGAAAATTAAAAAAAAAACAGTTTTTTTTCCTTTTTTACAATTAAGTATTAGTACCTTTTCCCATGTTGGGTCTAACTCAACAAAAAATTCACTTTGTTGATAGCAGAAAGCAGTGTCGGGGTTATGTTTGTGTGTTTACCAATGTGTCGATGTCGGTAACAGTGTAGCGTGCACCTGGAGTAAACGGATTCGATTTGTTTTATAGGTCCCGGTGGAAATGCAAAAAGGATCAGTATTCAACCCGACAGAGAAACTGATCCAGTAGATTGAATATGCGCTTTTCCTACTAAACCACTTTATTTGCGTTAGTTATCACAGCTTGATATCATTAATACTAAGAGTGATGTGGTACTTTACCTCGAGAGAGCTCAGAGCAGAAAGAAAGATTTTTTAGCGGTTGTTTTCCCCTTTAAAGGCCAACTTCTTTTTCTGTTCGTCCGTTACTGTCACCCGGCAATTGACACTTTTCTCACAGTGTCACTTGCCGGTGTAGGTTTTCGGAGCGAGCAATCTCTCGAGTAATACACCATACCGGGAAGACTTCGGAATATTGTGTGGCGGAACCAGCAGCGCGGTGTATTGTCACCCATCTATTAGTGACAGTGACGGTGCACTGCGAACCAGAGCAACATCTCGGTTCTGTAGAGAATTCAAACAACGGCGGGAAAACATTTTCCGTAACGATTTCCGGCAATACATTCCGGATTGTTCGACCAAAACTCTATAAAACCGTTGATCACACCAACAATTTTCTCTTTCCTCTTTTGAGCTCTGTCTCCTCTACATGTACCCCAACAACTGGTAACAATAATACTCTATACACAGTAGATATAAGTTTATTCTAAGTGTTGCAATAAACCATTCAAAAAGTTCCCGTTTTACGAATTCCGTTTGGAAATTCACGTTGGCGTAGACAACTAATGAAAACGCCTAGCGATCCTATCCTGTGACCGCGGGACAATTGGTGATCCCTCTGAAAGAACACTCCCCTGAAGGAGCACTCGAATCAGTTGAACTGGAAAAAGCTATAGCGATGTCCCAACCATCTCAGCCCCGGACCCGGAGAAAGAGAGCAGCATAACGTCACCGGTAGACAAGCTTTCCATACGGGCACCCCCGCTTTGGAAAACGAACCCTAAAACCTGGTTCAGGACCCTCGAGACAGTTTGCTCTGGCGCATATAACGGTAGATCTGACGAAGTATCACCATGTAGTCGCTACGATAGACTCAGAAATCTTGGATCAGGTCTCGGGCTTCATGGACAACCCACCTTCCAACGGCAAATATGAGGAAATCAAGCATAGACTCATCTCCCTATTTGCTGAGTCAGACAAGAAAAGATTCAGGAAGCTCCTATCGCAGGTGGAGTTGAGCGACAAGAAACCATCTCATTTGTTGAATGAGATGAGGAGTCTAGGAAGAGCAGCAGTACCCCCAGACATCCTAAAGACCCTGTGGATGCAACACCTACCCACGTTCATATAGTCCATCCTGGCTGGAAACAGCGAGCCCCTGGACAAGATATGAACCTCGTGGATAGAATCCATGAGATCGTTCAGCCTCAGGTCTATAGCATCCAAGCCTCCGTCAAGGAAGCACAAGCCCTCCAATTGATCGAAAGGATCAGCAGACTGGAGCAGTCAATGGAACGACTGAAGTCGATAAGAAGAAGCAGGAGCAAGTCCAGGACGCGGAGGACTGAATCTAGATCATCATCGGCGGATCTTGGAGTGTGCTGGTATCATCAGAGATTTAGGAACAAAGCTAGGCGATGCGTTAAACCCCGCCTAACATCAAATTCTTGTCTCAAAAGAGTCAATTCTCAAGACGGCCATCATAATCCCATTCGGCCTATTTGAATTTACCAGAATGCAATTTGGTCTGAGGAATGCAGCCCAGTCCTTTCAAAGATTCATGCACGAGGTACTTGCAAACCTAGAATTCTGTTTTCCGTACATCGACGACATTCTTATCGCATCAACGGACGAGGCACAACACCAGGAATACCTCAAATCTGTCTTCGCTTGTTTGCAAGAATTTGGGCTATCTATCAACCTTGACAAATGCACATTCGGCGAGAAGCAAGCGAAATGGTCATTCTTGTAATTAAGATACCTATATTTGAATATGATGTTTTTGACTTAAAATTAGTATACCTGATTTCCGATAACGAATCACGAATTATAATTAGTCCTAGTAAGTATTATTGTAATAAACTGTGGTACAAACAGTGTAAGGAGATTAGTACTAAATGGGTATATTCAGATCCGCATGTTGACGGCTGCTCTTTGAACGATTGTCCTTACGCTTCTGTACACAATAATTATCAGGTACGTGCTTTGACACATAAAAAGGTCTTATTAATTTGTATTAAAACATCAGATGTAATTTACAAAAATTGCTTTAAATTCACCAAGGTACAGGTGGAAAAATGTTCTATTGTTCAAAGTCAATGCGATGTCATTATTAATCAACATAAATATTCACTGACTATGCATAATGTAACGACAAAATTCCCTGAAATTCGATACGCACAAATAACAAATTTTCATTAAATATTCAAATCAAACATTTGGAGAATCTAGCTTCCATTCAGGATTACCTCTTAGACCCTGTAAATTCCGAAGACCTAATAAACATGTTTCCCAACAATACGCACTACGTTTTAATAGCCATAAGTAGCATTATCATTGTAAGTGTGCTAAGTTTCCTATTTTATCAGTGGAAAAAATACAAGCATCTTAAGTTCATCCCTCTAACTAGGCTCCAAAAAATGGTCAACGAGAACGCTGAAAAAACTAAGGGTGAAGGAAAAATAGCCCACAACCAAAGGAATCGCTGACCATATAGCGCTGAATATGCTTTTAATATCATATAAAAGCATACCTCTGCTTAGAATAAAAACATCATTATTAAGTTCTTAGTGTGGCTTTAAACTGTAGTTTTTAGTTTAATTCTATGCAATATTAAGTACGTGTCAAAGCCGTGCTGTTCAACTTGCCCTAAGTTTGTGTCAAAGCTAGTTATTCGTCTTAGTTTAAGGGTTTTAAGGTCCTATTTTCTAATAAAAGTTGTTTTTTTAAAGGGGTCTCGAAGAGTGTTTCATTTAATTCTCGCAAATGAGACGTGTGAGCTGTAGGACAAATATTTTAAGTCATATCAAATAACTTAATTAATTCTCGATTTAATTGGACACCACCGTGTTTCGTTGAAATGTTTGGTTTGTTTCAACTATATTTAGTGTTGGAGAGCACAAACATTTCTTTATCACAATTAAGCATTCCAAAGATGCCAATTTTAAGACCGTAAGACGTGTTAATTGTACGTACTTTATCATTATTCGGTTGGCATAGTAACATTAATTTTGTTGTGTGGTAAATCAAAATTTGTATTGAAAATGCACAATGTTTTGCCATGGCGATGTTCACGTATTGCAAATGGTCAACGTTTTCAACGATTATTGTGAGCTATCGTTTATTTATCGATAAAACAAAGTGCAATAAAAACAAAAAATGATTATAATTACTAAAACGTATTGCCTTTTTTCTGCCCGAACGGCTCATTTATGGGCGTATGTTTATTAAAGACAAAAGTTTGTATTGATGTTTTCCATCACCCCTTAAAGTTTGTCGGTATATTTTTGGGACATCTTGTATAGGGTGAATCAAAAAAGTGGTGTCAAACTTGCGGAGTTTATAGGGGACATAACGGTAAAGAATTTTTGCACATAAATCTTTAGTCGGAAATGAGTCGTTTTGACCTTGGAGCAATTTTTCAAAAACATAATGTTATGTCGTTGATACTAAGACTTAGATGATTCACTATTTTCTTATTGAAGACAATTAATTTCATTAAAAATAAACACTTTTTTGTCCTTTGTTAAGTATTTCCATCAACTGCATTTTCTTTACACCATAAAAGTGGAGTAAACATCCGAATCTTTTGGTATCGACGAGGTAACATTATGTTTTGGCCAAAACGGCTCATTTCCGAATAGGGGCTTATATGCAAAAATTCTTTACTGCGCCGTCCCTTATAACCTTCTCAAGTTTGACACTATTTTTATGTACCTATGCAGGGTGTTTCCTAACTCTATGGCCAAACGTCAGGGGGCGATTGTACAAGAAAAAATATGAAGAAAAATTCTGATCAACTTGGGTCCGGAAATGCTTATTAAGGGAGCTACCATTTTTGTGGTAGCTCCTTAAGAGTGGCGCACCGTTTTCGAAATAAAAATTATTTTATTAATCGATACAATTAAAGTAATTAAAAAATAGTAATCTAGTTGGCATTTTTTATAAACGTCATAAATTTCTAAGAGGCACTTTTTAAGCGGAATTTATCTGGCTTTAAGAAAGCGACACTAATTTTTGTAAAAACCAGTGACATACAGTTTTTCTCGCTAAACATAAAGATTTGCCTGCACGAACGCCATTGATGTAAGTGCTTTAGAAAACAATTTTGTACATGTAAATGTGACCTTTAATGATACAGTTGCATGTACCAAAACTCATCTCAATATCTCAACGAGTTTTCGATAAATGTAAAATAAACCATTAAAGACGGAAAAGTTAAAACACTCCGTATTATAAAAACGAAGCATTTCCGAACCCATGTTTATGTGAGCTTTTTTTCAGGTTTGTGAGTGTACAATCTGTCCTTAAATTTTCCTCACAACATTCTGTAACACCCTATATAAACCATTCCCTACTAATAAAATATAAAAAATGTAAAGTCACTTCCGTTGTCCTATCTTTCCTAATGTGTTTCTCATAAATTACACTCGATACATGTATTAATATAAGTAATATTAATATATAGTGACTCTCCTCTTATTTCTTCTAAAATTTATATTCCTCCTTTATTTACACTTACCGTTGAAATCAACAATGACCCTTACTTAGTTAATAAGGAAAAATACATAAATAATATACTAGCACAATAATTTCTTCTGTTATACGGCTAACTGATTTACCCCCCTTCTTGTGTGTCGTAAATGACGACTTTGCATTCTTGTTTATCCTCCCCTGTATCTTTCCTCTTCTTGCGCATCCACCGTGTACTTCTAATCCATCCCCTTTTCTTACTTTACGTACATCCCGTGCCTTCCATTTCTCTCTTCTGTAGAGCTTTGGATCTTATTTGCTATATATTTCTTTATAAGTCTTTTTCCAACTTTATACACCCACTTGCACTCTCTCCGTATCTTCTAGTAACATTAGTCGACTTCCTAAAAAGGAAATTAATTTAAAAGGTCCTTTACCCATCCTTTCGCTTTCTATAAATACACAACTTCAAGAAAAAAATTCTTAACAGGAATAGCAACTGGCCGTAAAATTCTATTTTATACAATACGTATTTGCGGAAAAATTATTATTATCTTTTCATTGAGGGAATCAAAATAATTCTAAAAAATTAATCTATAATATTTATTTTCTTCTTGAAATAGTAAATATTCCTTATCGATGATCCTATTCTTTATGGTATAATATCCTAATTTAACATTAATATCACCTATTCCCTATAAGTATGTACGATTTCCAATATTCATTTGTGTAATGGCTAACCTGCACTGTGAACGTCCAAATGCCCATCGGACCAATATGGTACTTGTAAATGAAACAAACTACTATAATGAGTTACAAATTTGAAATAAAATAACCCTACACAGTAGTTTCGTGTTCCAAATAAGTACTTCATGTTCCTTTCCAAAATGAGACCTAATTTTTAAAGTCTTCTGCATTCTATTCTTACCACTCCTTTGATCCCTTTCATCATTTTTTGCTCCTTTTTTATAAATTGGTGAAATCTCTTTCTACTACCGAAAAATACCTGACATTCCTAATCAAGTCCCACAATTAAACTCGTCCAATATACAGGACGTCTGAAAAATATAGGATCAAACTTCTAGGGATTTTTCAGAGCAACAATAGAAGACATTTAGTATAAAGTATAAGAACTCATGTCCAGATATGTCTCCCTAAAGTGCTACCTCCTTACGAAGCTTTAAGACTGTCAAGAACAACATTTTCAACAATTATTATTTTGTACAAACAAATAAAAATAAAACCTACCAAAACTTGATAAAACACATTTTTTGCACATAATGGTCTTAAAACTTCTTAAGGGTGTAGCGCTTTAAGGAGACATTTC
Source organism: Euwallacea similis (assembly GCF_039881205.1). Taxonomy (NCBI): domain Eukaryota; kingdom Metazoa; phylum Arthropoda; class Insecta; order Coleoptera; family Curculionidae; genus Euwallacea; species Euwallacea similis. Next base: position 4,266,371 of record NC_089612.1, read on the forward strand.
TGGACGTGGGTTCTTATACTAAAAATGTCTTCTGTTGTTGCACTGAACCATCCCTAAAAGTTTGATCCCACAGTTCTGAGATACCCTATATAAATTAGAAACAAATTCCTATTCCTCTTAAGAGCACATGTAAATTTACCTTGTAAAGAAATAATTTTATAATAAACCCTTCGATTGCCATGATCCAAACTTCGACACATATCTATGGCTTCTTACTTGTCCAAGCAAGTATAATAAGTATACCGTTTCCTTCTATCATTTTCACGTATTGTATGTCTGTATAAATGATGTTCTTTTTCTGAAATGACATAAATAAAGCATTCCACTCAAATAATTACAAAAGCTACCTTTTTGTTAGCAAGTTAGGTTTTTTCAAGTCAAATTTCCAGCCATATTACCTGCTGAAAATATACCTTTTATAACAGCTAAATGTGTAGAACAATAAACAAGCATCCATGGCAACAATTCAACTTTGAATGGAAGGTTCGGCCAAAGTTGCTTGTATCTTTCTTACTCCCCTTACTCTTTGGAGATCCATCCAAGGACCTGAAGTATCGGCTTAGTGGTGTAATCATGTTTTTAATTTCTAGTTTATCTTACATTATGCCAAATACCTTTTACCTATTATAGCAACAAACCATCTTTCTTTGAGTGTGTAACTTCACTACTCTCCGTCCTTCGTACTAGCCCTCTTTGACATCTATAAATCAAGCTTAAGCCTTGTTCCAGATCTACTGGTGTGTGCTCCGAGCTTCTCTTGTTCTGTTCATTTAACGTGTCTATCCTTTTCTTCCTATTAAAGTTATTAATGTTAGCTTAGTCCTTACCTTCGTAATACTTTTCCCTAATCTTCCACCTCTCAAATTCGATTGTTAAAAATAATTATTCAAAGGATAGGGGGATTTAAGGTTTATTTATTTCATCCTTCTTTACGTTGTAAATAGGTATATGTAACTGGTTCGTTTCTTCTTGGGCCTTTTATTGCAGATAGTCGATGCATTTACTGAGTACGAATAAGTTAATTATTTAAATAATGTAATAATTAAGTTCTATAATTTTCTTTTATCTTTAATAACATTGATGATAATTGGGCGGGAAGTTGCCCTTGCCACGTTGCTATCTATTAGAATTTAACCCTCGACGTAGCTAACAGATAGAGCTTTAGCTAACCCTAACCACAGAAATCTTCAGGTGTTGGCGATTCTGGTTCACAGATGACGCCAAAAGTTAAAAATCAATAAATCCACTAGCATTCACGATCCTAGTTCGTAGATGGAGTCACAAGTCGAAAAATCAATAACTCCACAGACATTTCCCTCATTTTATTTAACGATAATATTTATATTTGCACTAAACAATTATTTTTCTTATTTCAAAAATCAATTCATCGAAAAAAGCAAGCGGCTTTCTCAGAATTTAGAATTTCATGTCACGTTCATGATTAATATACCTGCGTGCATTCCTTATTTCTATTAAGATGATTAATTGATGTTATCTGAAAATTATAGAGGGTTGTTTTTGAATTCTTTTGACGTACGGGAGAGAAAAATGGCGAAGGGTTTGGTACCCGTGGGAAAAAGGCTGGAATGTCGCTTATCAATTTTCTCAAAAAGAAAGAATGCGGTCGGAGGTGATTATGACTGGTTGTATCGGGATTCAGTCTTTATTGAACTCCTTTGAGTGTTTGCTGACAATAAAGGAGTGGATTAGAAATTTGATGGTGTTTGATTTTTACGAAAACCAAAATCTTACATGTATGTCACATTTGATTTCTCTTTTCTCTGTGAAATAAAAATAAAACAAATTTAAGTCTCTAGAACACTGGTTTAGAATCTAGAGAAGAGCGTCCCCTTGTCGGAATACCTCGTCGCTACCTCCAAACACATAGATTTACACTAAATAAAATTAATAAACAACCCTTCCTATTATTATTATCTCTATACAAACTCACCTCTGAATCATCTAATGATCTAATAAATTTAATTCTCTTTTGAACAATAGTCATAGCCATCAAGTTACGACCCCGCTGTGAAAAATGTTCCTTCGCTAAATTGTTGAAAATATGTATTACAACTATTATTAATAGAAAGTTTCGCACTGATGCAGGCAACTATTTCAATATTTGCAATGAATATGTAAACTTGAAAGCTTTCTTACCGTTTATTTTATGTTGGGAACCCGATTAACAATGTTTTGTTGTTGTGTGTATGTTGTATTCCTTTGTTACTTCCTACTTCCGTAAATAATCCAATTAACTAGGATGACTGTTAGAGCTTCGAATTAGCTTTGTCTCCAAACACACATGAAACCTGAAATACAAAAAATGCTATATTAATTCTTGTAGCAAATTCAGTATTGGTTCCTATAAAAATTCAATATTCATTCGATCTTATGTTCTCTTCTTTAATACATCGGTTCCTTCCTTCCTACTAGTGTTAACTTAGTCGTTACCTACATAATGCATACATATGTACAGCATTTGAGAGAGAAGTTCGGGTTCTACCTTTGCTTGATTTTTTCAGATCTAAGCTGCTAAATTCCATAATATGACTTAATGTCTCCTTATATATAATCACATTGGGAGTTTTTATCAAATCGCAGCCATTGAACCTATAACCATTTAAAAGGCATTTTGTTGGTATTTGTTGAGTCTGGGAGCTTCACAAATATAAAGCTTTAATGGATACAAACGCTACAATACAAAAATACACTAAATACTAAATAACACTACACTGCACTAGAACTCGTTCACTGTCTTACTATGTTATGCCTCGATGTACGCTACTGAATAAAACTCCCCCCGTGCCGCGTCACGACGACCTTTTACGTCTCTCGGCAGTCCTTCTAGAAAGGTACGTTCCAGACTTCGCCGGAGAACACGGGAAGGTCTAGACGGTGGTAGAGAGAGAGACCGTCCGAGTGGCGAATGTACCGTGAACGAGAGAGCGCGAGATCCACGCTCAGTAACGGTCCCAACAGTATTAAATTTCCTTTTTGTGATCTGGCTTTCTAAATTTTTGGGTTGAGGAAAAATCTTGTCTGTGCATTTTATACACGTCGAATTTATTTTAGCGTGCGTTACGAATAATTCGTACCTAATCAGAAGGAGTGTATATTAGAGCCGACTTTGCTGCTGTTCTCTCAATGATCCCAAAATCTCTGTTAATTGGTAGGAACGAATGACCAGACACCATAAATTTGTGGTCAATTTTTGTAATATTATTTTCAGGATTTTCCTCTATTGTTTTCCAAATCAGCGATAATTTCAAAGGCCGTGTATGGTTAAGGGGTCAATTCGGCCCCCACGGGCGATCGATCTGAAATTTTTACCAATTGTCCCTATCACTCAAAGGACTTACCACATAAAATTTCAACTTCCTAAGTCTCACCATTTAAGGGTAGGACGGGGTTGAGGGTGAAAACTTTAAAACGCCATATCTCGGAAACTATTCTTCGTACAGCGTGGGGCAAAATGGTGTGTCCTTTAGTAAACACCCTCTTATTTTCGTATACTTATAGATTTATCGGTTGATGCCAAAGGGCCGAAATCTCAAAAAAAAAAAAAAATTTGGTGATTTTAGAGGAGTTGGCACCTTGGTACACTAACCATTTTTGCACACTGTATAGAAGGCCTCTCAAAGTATCTACTCACGTTGAATCAAATTTGTACAAAATTCAGTATTTGAGATATAGCGATTCAAAGTGTACGTAGACCACGATGCAAAAAAACAGTATTTATCGCAATAAATATTTTAAAAAAATTTCTCACTTATGGCCTTAGTATACTTGTACACATAGCAATAAACTATTGTGCCTAGTGGTGTGTATATTTACTTGGCAATTTTCGATTAGTTTTTCACAGTTTTTTAAATTATTATTTATGTGGGATTCTAAGGTCAAATAGATCTAACCCTTTTGCATATATGTAAAAACTTCTCTATTTTTACGACAAAGTCGAGGTACGATCAGGAAATCTTTGAGTTTTATATAGTGATAGTGCTAATATTATTAATTAGGTTAGGCCTGTTAGTTTAAGATGAAAGAGTTTTGAGGGGGTTGATGTTGCCCCTATAGGACGCCTATGTATGTCGCAACCTGGTTAGAACTATTTTCGTCAATTAAGAGGGTTTCGCAATCGTTATCTTCATGCGATTCTTATATTTTATGATTAACGTCTAACCACCCTTTATCGGTACTTGTGAGAAAAGATAGCCGCCCTTTGTCGGCATTTATGGAAATGTACCGACCAAGTGTTATCAGTACCACGGTAACGTCGTAGGTGGTGTCATAAGTCGGTAATTGCTTTCTAGCCAGGGTACGATACTGTTTCATTACCCTTAGTTTAGTATTTAAGAGCACCCCGAAGCTAGAGAGCTCTCTCTTTCTTTCGAGTGGCTCACCAGAACTATTATCCGCAAGTAGAATTCAAAGTGTATCCGTTAATATCAATAAACCCTATTGTTAAAACCCTAGACAACGTTGGAAAAACCTACAATTATTTTAAATTATGGAATCTAATGATTCATTACTTTCCACATCAGCGTCGCTGAATGTTAAGTGTGTGATTTGTTCACGTGCCTGGAGAAAAGTGCCTGGAAAGGCAAAATGTATCAACACTCTTGAAGACGTCCGTTTATATTCAAAAGTATTCTGTGTTGCAGTTCAACAGAATCGCACCGTGTGCGGATATTGTCGCATTTGCTTTTATAAAAAGTAAAGAATGCTGATCCCAATTCAGCAAAACGCTGGACTTCCTAATGACATCTCTAAAAATCCTGTGGTGGAAGAGGCGATTCGGATTAATATCAACGAGAATAGCGATGATTCCGATACAGACGATACACGTGATCCTGAAGTTAAATATAATTTAACATCTAATGAACAGGCCGAAGAATTAGTTAGTCTGGAAATCGATCGCACCATTGCAACTCACAAATATTGCATCATTTGTGATGGTAATACAACTTCCAATTTAATGTTGATTCCCGAGAAGGTTCGTTGCCAGTTACGCGAAGATAAAACTGTTTATTCCAATTGGCGATAGATGCTGTAGAAGTCACATCATTTTCGACTCATTTTTTGAGGAAGATTTAATGAAGATCGAGGTATATTCAAATATTTCTGAAATCACATCGAAAGAGCTCTCTTGCATGATGGAAAACTTAGCGATTAGTTGTGATGAAAGTTTGTTTGATCAAATCTCGGATTTTTCTATGCCCGAAACACAATTAAGACTTTTCACAAGCTTGACTTGGAAGAATTTATTGCAGTTAAAAGAAATGTTAACGTCTCTTAGAAATTCTTGTAACAGAACCACCACACAGGCCATCGTTACCTTTTTATTCAAACTTAAAACCGGTAATTCACATGAACTAATTGCTTCCATTCTTCATTTGCCCAATAAAGGGGTCGTCTCGGAATATCTTAAATCAGTGAGACGTGTTTTTGTCCAAGATATTCTAGCTAAACACTTTGGATGTCAAAATACGACTAGGGAAAAATTATATATAAAACGAGTCCAATTGCTCGAACAGTACTTAAAGCTGATAATGAGGATTTAATTCTGATATGTGATGGCACTTATGCTCGACATCAGAAAAGCACAAACAATGAATATCAAAGGAGATCGTTTTCTGGTCAAAAGAAAATACCTTTATGTAAACCATTCACGATATGTACCACTAGTGGTTTTGTTGTCGACATGCTTGGACCGTTCGGCGCAAACGAAAATAATGCGCGAATTTTAAGAACAATTCTGGAAGTTGAGAATACGGGATTATCCGATTTATTGGAGGCAAGGGATATTTTTGTACTGGACAGAAGATTTTGGGACGTAATAGAATATTTAAACAGTAAAGGATACACAACAGCCATGCCAGCTCTCAGAGGCAAACGCAAACAGTTAGAGTTTAGAAACCAATCGCTCGAGACTTATAACAAAAGTCCGATGGGTCGTTGAAGCTGTTCACGGTATTTTGAAACAAAAATATCAATTACTTGACCAGAAAATAGATAATAAGATCGTCCCGACAATAGGCGAGTATTTTAAAATCGCGGCTTTTTTACAAAATCAGTTTGGGCAACGATTAACTTCCGATAAAGACGCTGGAGAAGAAATCATCGCAAGGATGCAAGCGTTGGTAGATACACCGAATCATTTGGCGGAAGAAGTGGAAACAAGAAAATAGACGCGTAAGAAAGTTATTTTCAGACGGATTACTTCAGACGCAATAAAGGATTTCCCTCAATTAACAGAAGCTCAATTAATATTACTTTTCACAGGTATTTATCAATTGGGCCAAGCTAAATCGTATTTAGCAGAGATAACGAACGAGGATGGTTCCCTGAATGTTGACTATTTGAAAGAGAATGCAACTATTTTGAGAATACAATCTCGTTCTAGGCATTGTAATCGGAAAATCTACGCCTCTTTCGTCGATTATATGCTAAAATGAAATGATGTAGCAGGTATATGCCGCTATTGCTGTGATTGCGCGAATGCAAAGGGTGCTGTCGGTTGTTGTTCTCATGTGGCTGCAATTATTTATTATTTATCACATGCTCGTTACTTAGCCCGAATTATCAACCCGGCCGAGATTTTAACCAACATGTTTAAGAACACTGGTTTCGTAGGTGTCCAAGAAGACAGTGATAGGGATGAAGACGCTGACGTCACCACCCTACCTGATTAATAACCAGTCTTCTCAAAAAACATTAAATTTCTTCCCTTCTTTCTGGGTACATAATTATACTTACTTGCCCATCACTTTAGCTCTAGGGGCTCTATGCTGTATATATTGTATAACAAAGTCATTTGGTGTTGATGCTGTTTTTTGCCGCGTTAGTTATATGAATTATATGGATTTAGACTTATAAGTTATTGATATTTATATACCTATATTTTCAATCGTTATATCCCAAATACTGAATTTGATACAAATCTGATTCAATGTGGGTAGATACTTCGAGAGGCCCTCTACACAGTGTGCAAAAATGGTTAGTGTACCAAAGTGCGAACTCTTCTAAAATCACCAACATTTTTTTTTTTTTTTTGAGATTTCGTCCCTTTGGCGTCAACCGATAAATCTATAAGTATGAGAAAATAAGAAGGTGGTTACTGAAGGACGTACCATTTTGCTCCACGCTGTACGATGAATAGTTCCCGAGATATGGCGTTTTAAAGTTTTCACCCTCAACCCCGTCCTACCCCTAAATGGTGAGACTTAGGAAGTTGAAATTTTATGTGGTAAGTCCTTTGATTGATAGGGACAATTGGTAAAAATTTCAAATCGATCGCCCGTGGTGACCGAATTGACCCCTTAACCATACACGACCTTTCACAGCTAATTAGATAAGAAATTTCAATTATCTCTCTTTATAAGCCTTTACATGGATCTGCAGTATTCAACAGGGGGCAAACTCAAGTTCTATGCACTGTAACTTTGGATTCACAAGAGAATGCTATAAGACTTGATCCTTTAAGTGTTATCACTAGGTAAACTTTACGTGAAAAGTTTAACTTCAATTATAGCGGTGTTTTTCTAGTGGTGTTAAAGAAAAAAAAATCCTGCATTATGAATTCTTACCTTTTGCCACCAAAGAAACGAGTAGAAGAGGGCTGATAGGTAAACGAGAAATGGAACACAGGGCTTTGGCGAAAAAAGTCTATTTCTTACATTCCCAGCAATTTTCCTTTTACCTTACTTAGGCTTATTTCTAAGGTATTAGGGTCAAACAATAAGTGCATAACTTATTTGAAATAAGTTTTTAGTTTGACAACAATGCCTTCCGCTTTAATTGGAAACGTTGCATTCCCACTAGCTAGTAGAGATTCCCTCCCGAGGTGTCTCCACCTTGATATGGTGGGAGGGCTTGAGGGTCCTTGCGACCCCAGGAGGCATGCCGGTGGGTGCAACCGTGCCACACGGGTCCTGGAAGAGGGATCGGACAAAGAGAGACACAGGGGTGGGGGGAGATGGAAGATAGGAAGTAAAGAAGTAAAAAGAGGCAAAGGAGAGAAAATGTGGAGAAAGAAGAGACCAAGAAGTGAGAAAGTGGAGGAACAGGAGGATGGAAGACATAGAAGAGAACATGTGGAGAAAGGAAAGAAAGAGACAAAGAAGAGAATAAGTGGAAGAAAAAGAAAGGAGACATAAAGGAGAAAAAAATGTGGAAGAAGAAAAAAGAGTCACGAAAGAGAATAAGTGGAAGATGAAGAAAATAGAGACAAGGAAAAAATGTAGAAGAAAAAAGAGACAAGGAGGAGAATAAGTGATGAAGAAAATGGAAGCAAAGAAAAGAAAAAGTTCCGGGGGGGAACTCGGGTGAAGAGAAGAGGTTTTTTGTGGTTAGGCGCCCTCCCTTCAGGGGGGTGAATCCCACATAACCCGGTCGCCAGACCACTAGGCCGGGTACTTATGAAGGTTTTCCTTCCCTACATGAAAAAAAAGCTAGTAGAGGTTATTAGAGTGATGGAATTGCACTCAGTATAGATCAATTGAGAATAACATTTTTCTTTACTATGGGCTTGAATTGAGAAATCTGTTACCAGCTTTAGAACCTAGGAAAAACTGTTGTAGAGACGAAAGTAATCTTACTTAATTTTACTTCAGAATAGTGTGCAATTCCACTGCTTCAACAACCTCTACTTGTGTGTGTGCCGTTATTCTCAAAATAGATTTTGGAAATAAATCACTGGTTCATTTATAATACATAAAACTTTTGTCATTTCCTTGGAATCGTAAGGATTATTAAGGTATTTTGACATTCAAACTTAATAAGTTAAAGTTCAAGCTCAATAACGATTACATATTGTAGGAACCTCGCCCTTATGGATGCAGGGGTCTCTGTGCGTTCTTCGGCTGCGGGTATGGTCATCGGCCTTATTACACGATACGACAAAGAAAAGAAACACAATTGAAGACTATAAAGTCCTCATCGACATCCTCGACATCAAGAACTACTTGGGTAACATGAATTTTAAAGGTGATTTGCCCAAAATGTTTTAAGGTTTTACTTCAATCTTTGGCGTAATTGCAGGACCTTTTAAGGGCCTTACGATGATACAGGCCGACACTTAAATACCAGGTCTGCTTTTAAAAATCGTCACGGAAACATTGTAAAATGTATCAGTGCTTAAACAAGCCAAGAAGCGGGGAAAAAGAAAACTGGCCAGTGGTAGAGAAGCTGAAGGTGGAACTTCATAAAAGGGTAAAATTATTGGGTGTAAGAGGAATCAATATGAAGAAATTTTTTGTTCAAACTGGAGTGCAAGCATCGCAACTCAAAGACACAACTTTCCAGATTTTTACTCTTAATCAGGCTGCTATGAACGAGGCCAAGAAAATTATAGAGAGTCATTTGAGTAGCGAGAGAGTACCTGAACTAAAGTTTGGGGAGATTTATAAAGCAACGATAGTCGATAAACTAAATTATTATAAACTGTAGAGGAGCAGATTTATGCACCAAAACTATCTGCACTTAATTTTTTAATTATAATTTTTTTGCCACTGATGCCAACATTTAAGAAGTGCCGCACAGTTAAATTTGTGCGAAATTTACTTGTGAAATAATTTGTTTATATTTTGCTGATTTCAGCTCAGGGATATTGGAGTTATGGTTACGTTGTATCCAGGAATACCTCCGACCTTGCTGCACAATTCAAAATTGGATAACAGAAAAGTGCGTATAAACTCCGATTTATTTAGTTAAAAAGATTACATCGTGTAGTATTTAGACAGGGCATCTGCCAGCGTTAGGTTTGAAAATAGGGAGGGAATTTCAAGTTAAATATTTTCGAAGATATCCCGTCTCAGGGCTAATGAGGATATCAAAGAAGGTTTGGCTACTGCCAAGTTATAAAGGGGAAAAGAAGTTTTAGAGAGTTTATTTTGTAAGCCAGGTACGGGGCTTTATTAGCACTAATATGCGCAATACAAGTCTCGCTTGCATCCAAGGCTGTGATAATTTTAAGAGCCAATATTTGATTAAATGAATAATCGTTTAAGGTTTATTTTTTTGTATTTTATTTTCCGGGAAATAAAAAAAATATATAAAAATCTTCACAATATAATAATAAAATTACGAGCACAATCGAAAATATTTATTTAGCAACTATCACGGTTTTACAATCACTTCAGTCTCCTTTTTACGAACTTTCGCAATCCTTTTTCTAATGTCTAATGCATTAGGAATATTTTCCTAGTTAAAAGAAAGCCCTTGGAGTAAATGCTTTTTATTGTTAGTATGAATTTACGTAATGCGCAAGTTGATGTAATATATTGGAATTTTTCTTTGAAGCCCTGTGCTGTGATTGATTATCTGTATTTTCATAATTAATACTATTGATACAAGGATTATTATGTTGATTAATTTTTGGATTTTGTTTTAAAAAAGTTTCCTTTGCTGAGGATACCTGAGAAGAATTATCAGGTGTTACTGAAATAACTTTTTTTCCATGAAATGAATCTATATGGTTTTTAAGTTGTTCTAAGGATTCAGAGATTTCAGCACATAGAGGGCATTCGGGAAAAATTAGATCCACTTCAATTGTAAATTCTATCAATACTGGAAATACTAGCACTACATAAAAAAATACATATCTCAAAATTGTTTTAAGGCACTACCTACCTAGATTCTAAAATAGTTGGAACTAGCTCAAGCTCAGATTGTGTGATTATAGAAGATCCATCATCATCAGTAGTAGTATTCTTAAGATTGCAATTTGAAATGCATTTATTGAACCAAAAAACAAAGAATTATAGCAAGTTAAAAAAATTAAGAACTTTGTACATACATTTGAGCTTTACATTCAGAAGTTCTCCAGAAGCTTCATAACTGTCTTAGAGCTCTCTTCTGCAACTTCAGACTCTTCTGATGATTCTTCAGGTTTACTAATTTTCTTAGACTACTTCATGACTGGTTTGTGCTTTACTAATAACATATTTCAACATATCATCAGAAGTATTTGAATCAGAATTTACCATTACAGTTAAACTCGATTATAATGGACTTCAGGGGTTTACCTCAATAAGTCCATTATAAGCGAAACAATTTTAAAAAGTGATAAAAAAAAACAAATAAATGCAAGCTAACAAATTAAAAGTTTTTTTATTTCACTTAGTATCACAAAAAATTTTTAAAAATTGTATGTATGCATCTGTAGTACAGGGTGTCCCATTTTCGTTGTAATCGTGGGATATCTCGGTTATTAACAAAGGTAAAGAGATGCGGTTTTCGCGAACCTTTGTCACTTTTTAGTGAAACTAATGATGACGTTAACAGAATTGATCCAGCTATCTTAGTTTTTGCACTACAGGGCGTTTTTGAAAATATTGCATTTTGGGACCCCCCCCCCCCAAATAGTTTGAATATGTGTTAAGTTATTGAAAATGTATAAACGGTGTCGGATAGAGATTTTTACGAAGAATCCAGTGGCATACTCAGATTTTATTTATAATTCTTAGTTTTCGGGATATGGACCAAACTTATGTTTTTTTTAATGGGACACCCTGAATATTTTTACTTATTTTGATTCCCCTAATTTTCCTCATTCCAAAGATACTAAACTCGATATGGTTATTTTAAATAATAATGTCAATAATTGACATTTTCTGAAAGAGGATAGTTTCTAGAGGCGGCCATATATAAAACAAAATAATTAGTGACAATTATAATTGTCAATAATTATATTAATAGTTAATATCTAAGTAACAATATGAATTATAAAAGGGCTCAACGTATAATTTTATTTTTGGAACATGAATATATCACTAACAATAATAAATTTACCATTTTTTTTAACTGCATAATAATGTAAATTAAAGCAAATGTTCAAACTGATTTCCGTTCACATCTAAACATTTTTGACATAGTTTGGATATTCTATTTAACGCGTTTAAAACTATTATCGGGTGTCTTTCTAGGTATTGGAAAGCTTCCTCTGTAGCAACGCGTAAACTAATCATATTTTCGTGTTGTCTTCGATAAATCCTGTTTTTTAAATATCCCCATAAAAAGAAATTTAAGACTGAAAGATCAGGTGATCTGAGTGGCCAAAGCACAGGTCCATGCGTCCCTACCCATTTTTCGGGAAAGTATTCATCTAAAAACGCCTTTGTGTACCTTGAGTTGTGAGGCGGGGCTCCATCTTGCTGATAAAATATATCATGTCGTTGAGCTAAAAGGGTATCCTCTAACAGCTCAGGTAATATGCCTTGTAATATTTCTACATATTGTGTTGCAGTCAGTGTTGTTTCAAAGATTTCATATTTGACCCTAGTTCCCAGTATGAAGCACGCCACACTAAATCCAAATCGTCCTTGCCGCCCTCGAGGTAGCATCACATGATTATTTTGACGTGTCCAGTATCTAGTATTATGAATATTAAATATTCCAGCATTAGATATATAAGATTCATCGCTGCATATAATTTGGCGACAAAAATTTGGATCAACATTGGCTCTTTCTAAATAATACCGGCAGAATCTAATGCGTTTCTCACGATCTCCAAGATGCAGATTCTGAACTACTCTACTATGGGTCTACTATGGTTTAAATTTATGTTTACGTAAAATTTTTTGCACTTTAGTTTTTGAGACTTCAATTTCGGATTCAATTTTCCTGCATGAAGTTACTTCTTCAAAATTGACACAGGCCAAAACGTTAATTTCTTCATTATTTCTATTTTCTTTATTGTATAAAATTTTTATGAGTTTTTTAAAAGATCCGAAGTTTATTAAATTTTGCCGTAATCTCGAAAAAATTATTTTATTTGGTTAGCATCTTTCTGGATACCTAATTTTAGACAATGAAAAGATATAAATGTCGGTTAACAAATAAGTTAACTAGTATTTACCTGTTAAAATAAAGTTCAGATGCTTCATTGGAATTCTCTTGACAAATTGCAAAAACTAGGAGCATATCGTAATATTCATAGTTTTCAAATTGCTGATTATCATTCATATTGGCTCACATAATATAAATACAACAAAGGTAACTTTAACACAACTACAATTATATTATTAAATTCTGACAATCGTAAATGTCAATAGATAAGTTACGTATTCTATTGTTTTAAATATGGTTGACTCTTGATCATGACACACTACGTAATATTCTCTTTCAGAAAATGTCAATTATTGACATTATTATTTGAAATAACCATATCGAGTTTAGTATCTTTGGATTGAAGAAAATTAGGGGAATCAAAATAAGTAAAAATATACAGGGTGTCCCATTAAAAAAACATAAGTTTGGTACATATCTCGAAAACTAAGAATTATAAATAAAATCTGAGTATGCCACTGGATTCTTCGTAAAAATCTCTATCCGACACCGTTTATACATTTTCAATAACTTAACACATATTCAAACTATTTGGGGGGGGGGGGTCCCAAAATGCAATATTTTCAAAAACGCCCTGTAGTGCAAAAACTAAGATAGCTGGATCAATTCTGTTAACGTCATCATTAGTTTCACTAAAAAGTGACAAAGGTTCGCGAAAACCGCATCTCTTTATCTTTGTTAATAACCGAGATATCCCACGATTACAACGAAAATGGGACACCCTGTACAAAGTCTTCGTTGCAAAGCATATAAAAACGCTTACGTAACACTTGGACAATCTCGAGCCGCGACCCTTTTTATCCCTGATATGGAGAGGACCCATGTAGTCCACTCCTACCACCGAAAATACGCTTTCACCAATTAAGCGATCTTGTGAAAGGTCACCCAGGATAGGCGCTAAACATTGAGGATTGAATCGTAAACAAGTAATAGAATTTCTAACGGTAGCCCTGATCAAGCTACGAGAAGCGACAATCCAAAATTTTTCCCTCATGGACGAGAGCAATAGTTGAGGACCGGCGTGCATTAGTCTTTTATGCTCGTGCTCGCACAACATCCGCGATAATCGATGTTTGGGGGAGAGGAGCATAGGAAGCTTCTTATCAAAATGATAAGGTGAGTTTCCCAGCCTCCTCCTACTCTCATTACGCCCTCACTGTCCACGAACGGACTCAAGCTCGGCACTTTACTTTTTGAGTTCAAGGCGATCCCCCTGATGAGACGATCAAATTCATCCGGAAAACTATCCCTTTGGGCAATCCTGACTAATGTTTTAATCGCATCATTTAGCTCGAAACTTGAAAATGAGCCACTTAAGACGTCCCGTTTCAGCGACCTCGAACGACAATTGCGAATAAAACGAAGCATGCATGCTGTGATTCGAATCAACTGATTAAAATCAGAGTAGTATTCAAAGAGGTAGTTCCCCGCGGACACGAGCGCGAATATGCACCTCTGGCACTTCTTTAGGTCCTTCAAAAGTATTTGGCCAATGACGTTCCACAGAATGAAGAATGGAAGGGCCATTCCACTAAAGGCTCAGTTCGATAAGTTTATTGGGAAATACGCCCCTCGACAATAGGTCTGCAGGATTTTTTTTCGTGGGAACGTGTCGTCATTCATATTCCCCTGCAAGCGATTGGATCTCCGGTATCCTAGGAGCTAACAAATATTTTTAGGCTACTGAGAGACATCTTTAACCAGCTCAAGACAATAGACGAATCCGACCAGCATACACACCTATCAAACTGCAATGTAGCGGAAGCTCTTATTTTGCTCATTAGCTTGGCGATAATTAATGCGCCGCACAGCTCTAAACGAGGAATGGTCAGAGACTTTAATGGACTCACCTTGCTTTTGGCGCACAATAGCCTCACTGCTATATCACCGTTTCTATCGATAGATCTGACGTAAACAGCGCTACCATTAGCTGCCTCGCTGGCGTCAGAAAAATCATGCAACTCATAGCGTACAGCGTCCAAACATGCGATGTGGTGATAAATATTAATTTTGTTAAGACTTGGCAACTCACTACGAAACTTAACCTAAGCAGTATGTAAATGGGCAGGGACTGATTCATCCCACGGTAACTTTTCCAACAAAAGTTTCTGAATGAGGATCTTAGCGACAATTATTGGAGGAAACAGCAGACCCAAAGGATTAAAGACTTGCGAAATACAAGATAAGATAGTGCGCTTGGTCACCTTCACTCCTCCCTCAGAAAGGCGAATTTTTTAGGACAGAATATTAGATGAACACTGTCAAGTCAATCCTAAAATCTTGGCCCTATCGTCACCATTGAAGTCTAACACCTGAATATCCTCGCTTCCTTGACTTACGGAGCCCAAAATTGCAGGTTCATTAGAAATTCATTTCCTCAATTTAAATCCGCCGCCCGATAATGCGGCTGAAACCGTGTTACCGATTTTGACTCCTTTTTCAATCGAATCTACTAAGTGAAGGAAGTCATCAACATAAAACGACGATTTTATTATCGATGATACATCAAATTCGCACTCCTCGTCTGTTTGATAAAGGCACCTCACGGCCAGAAAACTGGCGCTAACTTGACCGTATGTTACGATATTCAATTCGAAAACCTCAATAAGGGCTGAGGGCGATTCCCTCCAAAAAATTCTTTGGTACGCCCATTGCTTAGGCTCAATCGATACTTGCCTATACATCTTTGCGATATCCGCCGATACCACAAAACGAAATTCACGAAAACTAATGAAAATATCGAACAAATCAGGCTGGATTACAGGACCAACCATTTGCAACTCATTAAGGGATTTGTCTGTTGAAGAAGGCATGCTAAAATCGAATACAACTCTTAATTTGGTAGTGCAGCTTTCCGATTTGATCCCGGGATGATGAGACATATAGTAGGAGACACTATCATCCTCATCAAGCACCCAAGGCATGTGCCCCAGACTCAAATGCTCATGAATGAATTTGCAATATTTATCCTTCATCCCTTGATCTTTACTGAGCTTACGCTCCAACGACAGAAATTTTTGGAGAGCTTTCTCCTTCGAATTACCTAACTCAGTGACAGGATGCTTGAAGAGAATAGCAACAATAAAACGACCGTCGGATGAACGCCTATGCGTTCTTTGGAAGTGCTCCTCACATGCGAACTCCTCAGCCGACCAGGCCTTAGTCTCAGCAAAGTTATCCTCAACTTCCCAAAACCTTTTCAAATCAAATTAGATTTCACGGCCAACCTGCCGCGAATTAATGCTCAAATTACAGACTATGCTGCTGATGTCAGCCTGCATCATCAACCCGGAGACAACCCAGCCGAACCTAATTTTTTGCAGAATGGGATTATTCGGATCAAAACTAATTTGACAAACACACAACAATCTATAAAACAATTCACTACCTATTAAAAGGTCTATGGGACCAGGCCTATTAAATTCTGGATCCGCCAATGTAATGTTGGAAGGAATGTTTAGTCGACTGACACAACAGCACCAAAAATGAATTTGGTAATCCTGGGCAAAACTAAACATTTCAAAGAAGCTTGGTAACCCTTGCGTCGGGCATACACCTCAACGTTGCAACTGTGTGTTATTTCCGACATCTTTAATCCCAATCCTCCGACTAGCATTTCGAATTTGTCTATCTTTATCTTTAGCCATTGACACAACGAAGAACTAATGAAATTCGACTAACTTCCCGAATCCAAAAGTACGCGCACCTTCAAACGCGAGTTACATCCCCGTAACTGCGGCGTCAATACTGTGACGTCATACGTAATTTAACTATAAATAAGAAGTGGCAGTAAGAAGCAGGGCTTTTTGTATTCTCGGTAGTCTGACCGTACGTGTTTAATCCCGTTTAAATAAATCTGGTTTCGAAGTCATTTGTTTTTTTGGGGTCTTTTTCGGACCACGAATCTAACTCGCGCTCCCCAGCACTACGAACCTCTACCTGTAGACAGAAAAACATGATTTTCCGAACTTAGTGCAGACAACGAGATACGATGTTCCAACTTCTCCTCCAAATGGTAGATCGTCTCTTACCCCCTATTATTATAGATTCAAAGTGCAACAATGTGTGGTGCTTAGTCGTGCAATTAGTACAATGCTTTACACAACAATCTTTTCCGAAATGCCCTAACTTTAAACAATTCAAACACAATTTCAGTTGCTTGGCTTTGTTAAATCTTTCGCTGGGAGGCATAGCCAAAAAATTTTGACAATTGACTAGTAGGTGATGTGTGTTTGGTCCACAATTTTGCGCGTGTACGTGGTTGGGTCGATTCACCCCTTTTTGATACGATAACCGTGAACTACGTAGATCGTGGACTGGATTGATCGATTATGAAGGACTACCCTGAGTTCGCAGTCTCAGAGACACTGTCTTCGCGTATAAAAGAAACTAAACCTTCTTAACTTAACAAAGGTTTATTGGTAACATTTAACAACTATACAATATCGAGAAATACGTTATTAAAAGAATGTTGACGAGAAGAATCTAACGCGCACGAGTCCGTGATGAAATAGCGAGAAAAGAGAGCCTCTTCAGTTTCGCACCCTCCTTAAGTACTGATACGGAGGTGTAACACCCATAGACGTACTCCCGATAAAGCCCCATTAGCGGCTTCTAGGCTACCTTGTCGCGTTAAAACGTAGCACTTAGAGGCACGATCGCTGGGCTTTTATTGGAGCCCAGCCATTGTATTCGTTTGGCGGTACCTTTAATTTAGATTCGCAATGTTAGTCCGACAAAGAATAGTGCTGGAAATCCCAATCATAAAATAACTTCCCTCAACCGAAGATGGGTGTTAAGCGCTGGGAATTCAAACAGTATTACCCAATGGCTGGGATTGTCTATGGGCGTAACATCAATTTCTTAAACTCACTTTGAACCTTTAAACTAATAAATAACCCAACCATAATCCGTAATAAAACAATACGTCGCAAGTCCTAACAGAAAAGGTTAACGAAGCTATAATCATGTGGTTTAACCAGCAAAGATCAAAAGGTGTGCCTTTAACAAGATCAATTTTATAACAGAAAGCAATAATATGTAATGTATCTTTAGGCTACGCCTAAGGTCACTATGTCAGTAATATGCCCGAGATGGTCATATATTGGGAATCCATTATCTTCTAATAAGAGTTGCCCTGCATAAAGAAACTTTCACTCCTTTTTCTTTGTCAAGACGAAGGTCTAAATCATCCATGTTTAGCCAAAATCTGTATAGCTGTGACACCCTCGTAAATTATCATTGTTACCATTCTCTTTAAATGTTATGGTTTAAGGGGTTAGAAAGTTAGCAACTGTTGATTACCCTGTTAATTACCTTAAATCGAAGTATGCCTATGGGTGCTGACCCCTAGATTTAGTACTTTAGATACTAGGAAGATTGGAACACTCTCTTTTATAAATGGACACTCCCAAAAATATCAACGCTCCCTCATAACTCTTGCTCATTAAAATTTAATTTTCTCTATTGACTTGTTGCTTTAATGCCAATATCATTTTAATTTTGTAAACGATTAGGCGTGTCTCATAACTAGTCCAATAAATATCTGCCAAAGTGTTCCCGAATTTTGTTTTGCGAAATTCCATAACAAATGATTAGTAGGCAATTCCCAGAGATATATCAGTTTACCGTTAGTTCCGGATGGCTTGATCACTGGAAAAAACAGTGCGGTGTTCGACAACTGACTATGCGAAGAAAAACTTTCTGCTGATGTGTCATCAATTGAGAAATTTAAGCAGAACTTTAAAAAGCAAATCGAAGATTGTGGATACACGTGTGATCTTTACAACTGTAAAAAAGCTGGTCTAAATTATAAAATGCTTCCATCAAAAACACTGGCCTTTCGACAGGAAAAATCAGCTCCTGAGCACAAACAAAGTAAGGAAAGATTAACTATAACGACATGTTCCAATGTATCTGGCAAGCACAAAGTCCCACTGATGGTGATTGACAAGTCTGTATGTCCAAGAGCTTTAAAAGACATCTCACCCAAAGCCCTATCAGTTTATTGCTAAAGTTAGAAGAGTGCGTGGACAGATGCAACCTTATTTACTAACTGGTTTAAAGAAGGGTTCGTGCCATTTATGACTAAATTTTTGAACAGAAACCGTCTTCCTATTAAAGCAATTTTGTTAATGGATAATGCCCCCTTTCACCCTGGAGAAGACTTCACATGAGCGAAATTGTTGTAAAATTTTTTCCTCCAAATGTAACTAGCACAATGCAACTAATGGATCAAGGTGTCCTCGAAAATATTTTTAAAAATTATAGGCGTTTATATCTTGAACATTTGTTAGAACACACAGAAAAAGAGGATATTATCAGTGGGATGACAAAGATTACACTGAAAAATGTTATTTACTGGGTAAGTCAAACTTGGAATTCTGTGCTTGGTGCCACTATTCAAAAATCTTGGTCAAAAGTTATTGATTTTGAGAACTATAATGACAGTGAAGACGATATTGCATTAAATAAATTAGCTTTGAAATTGAGAAACCGTGGAGAAATGTCCTGTTCAAATTTTGACAGCGAGACAAAAAACAAGAGAAAAGTTTATTTGAATTAATGCAAAAATTAAAAGGTTGCGAAAATGCGACAAGACAAGATGTTGTTGAATGAATTACAGCATACAGATTTAGAAGAAGAAATGAATATTGAAGAAATAACGAATGCCTTTCAGGAAATCGAAAAATCAGATGACGATGACGAAACGGTGGATGAACAGCCTCCCACTAAGATCTCTCATCAAGGTTTTATTTCTTTGGAAAAAGCTTTGAAGTATATCAAACAGAGGTAACCCCAGTGAATTTGCTTCTTCTTAATAGATGGAGAAACATTGCAGCAAGAAAAAGAAAATGCAATATGAAATAGGAGCGCATAAATACCTATTTCACTGTTTTATAATGTATTTATTTACATGTTAAAAAGGTTAATAAATCGTATTGGTGTTTATTCTTTTTGTGAATAAAAAATAAATCTGGGTTATTCGAGTTTTCAATTATCTGAGGAGATTGCCCCCCACGTCACATCGAATAACCGAGGTTTTACTGTATATACAGGATGTCCCGGACAAGGATGCACTCTACAAGGATTTCGTAAACCATAAGAGATAGAGAGAAAGTTAAATTAGAGAAAAGTTGCGCCTTTCTATGTTCTGCAAAATCATATTTTCAAATTTGAAAAATTCCGAATGGATCCGAAGTTATTTGAGAAAAACCGATTTTTCGCGATTTCTTTTTTACTGTTTTCTAATTTTATTTCAAAAGATATGTTAAAATAAATTTGACATTCTCATAGTCACTTTTTCTCCTCTACAAAATGGCATTTTTAGATTTTCGATCTGACGTTTTGTTTCTTAGAAACCATAATCAACTTCGTTTTTTAAATAATCAACAAATTTTATTTTACGCTCAATAAATTCTATTTTTTATTCTGAATCCAACGATATATCACACTTATAATTTATTAAACGATTTAGTCTAAAAAATTTCATTCTTCATTTTTCGACATAACGTAACTTTTATTCGACATCATGGGTGGCTTAGACAATCATTTGTTTAGAACTGTCACTTAATAAACAAGAAAATAAACAAAAAAAATGTTTTAAATTATTTTTTATGTTCAAATATTCCACCCTCATTCTCCAAGCATAAATAACAGCGGTTAACAATTTCTTCCATAACACTATTTAAAATCTCTGGAGTAATCTTTCTTATTGCAAGTCGAACTGCAACCTTCAATTCATCAATATTTTGAAAGGTTTTGCAGTAAATTTCATTTTTAAGGAATCTCCAAACGAAAAAATCAATTGGTGTAATATCAGCAGATCGCGGTGGCCAGTTTACCTTTAGTACCAGTAGGCCAGTTACCCTTAGTAGCAATTTAATTATTTTGAAAGCGGCCCCTTAAATATTCAATATTTTGTCTAGAGTTATGTGGAGGAGCCCCATCTTGTTCAAACCACATATTACCAGTTACTGCTAAAGGAAGGTGTCCAGAATATCTTCATTTTGGTTTCTTAAAAATTGTCCATACCTTTCAGAATTTAGAGTCTTCATAAATTATGGGTGCAATTATTCGTGTTTCTAAAATACCACACCACACATTAAATCCAAAGCACTGTTGATATTTGGATGTTTGAGTCCGTTTTTCATTCTTCGTATATAATAATGGTGACTTTTTTATTAAAGATGCCATTGTTTGAAAAATAACTCTTGTCGTTTCATAAAATCTGATAAGGAACTTGATGATCTTCATAACACTGTCTAGTAAACCATTCGCAAAAGGTTCTTCTGTGCTCGAAGTCTCCAGGAAACAAACTTTGAGAGATGTGATACTTATGAGAGTGGTATCTTTGCTTACGAAGAATCCTCTGTGCTACTGTTTTAGGAATAGCGTGGTCACTTTCGATACTTCGAAGACTTACGTTTTTATTTTCTTCTACCACAAGTAAATTAGTAATTTCCTGTTCAGATTTAATTTTTTTTGGCGATGTAATACTGGCTTATTAAATGAACCATATTCATTTAAATTAGTTGAAAATATGATTTTGCAGAACATATAAAGGCGCAATTTTTCTCTAATTTAACCTTCTCTCTATCTCTTATGGTTTACGACATCCCTGTAGAGTACATCCTTATCCGGGACAACTTATATTGCCAATTCCAGTAGCTAGATCATGAATTCCAAAATTATAGGTCCAAAGTTGATGTAAATAGTAAACTTTATTGCAAATCAAAAATGGAGTGAGTAGAGTTTTTTGGAGGTCAAGACATATGGCTCGACGACTTTGGGGGAACTCTTTAAATAAGTTAGTGGTCTGACTCTTCAAAGATTTAACATCGGACACTTTTCTGAAACGACTCTCGTGGTCGCGAAGTAAGAGTTTCTTTTCTTCAGAATCTGGATCAAGAGCATCAGTTTTTATTTTTGAAATATAGCAAGTTGAGCAGATGTCGGTGTAAGGCCGGTGAAAAGTAAGGTTGAACTGAGTATTGAAAATATCATGGTATTTGCTGATTTTCAGAGGTTCCGCTCGTCGTTGTGAACAAAAGTTTTTATACAAAATGTACATTTTTGAAAAATTTCATTCAGGTGATAGATATTTTCGGTTTGGGTTCTCCTTTCTTGTATAATGCCTAGTGAACTTAGGAAAAGAATTTATATGCTCCTTTACTAAATAAATAATGTCCTCACTTAGTTTATTTCCGGGAGAATGAAGATCTCTTTGATCTGTATTAGCGATTCCTGTTTTTCTCTTTTTACTGACAATGTTATAGAACCTCTTCTGAAAAATATCCAACGTACACAAAAAAAAACTGCTTGCAAATGCGATAATTTTTCAACTTTATAGTTGTGCTGACATTCTTTTGAGAAGCTGCATATCGATTCTGACGTTTAGGAATATGCTTGGAAATGCATAAAGTAATGAACGAACTTTGCAAGTCCCAACCATTTTGCTTCTTTCCAAGATTCTAAAAGTTTGAAAATATAGACATTCGCACTTCTTCGATAAAATGTTCATTACATTTGTATCTACAAGTGTGACTGTAAGGTTTCACTGATTTTTCTTCATGAACTTCCCTGGGGATTCCGTCGCACAATGTACCTTTGGCCAGAGTTACGCTTTAGTTTTGCTTCGGATCGCTTCCGCTGTGCTATTTTTCGATTTCGTTTCTTCGATGTACTTGGTTAAGGTTCTCTTTCTATTATGCCAAGTTCTGGATCTGAAATAGACTGTGAACTATTTTCATTTGAAACGTAGTCCATATCAACATAACAACTTTCTATGCTGAAAGCAGCGTAATTCCTACAAAAAAAACCGTAGTAGACGCTCACGTCTACCTCGTGCGTAATACAATATAAACCGAAAGGCGACCGGATTGTGAAAAATAAAACAAATAAACAACACTGGAGCCTCTACCGATACCCATGTCATATCCTCAGGGACAGGCTCAGGTTACAGAAGAAACCCGAGGTTTTTTAGTGGGTAGGCGCAATAGGCTAGTCTCCCACTACCCAGCCGATAGAACAACAGGCTGGATGTCTTTTGAAGATTTTTGCCTCGTGAAAAAAAGTCTATATTGACATCGGAATTATCACCAAACGGATCTAAGATATTTCAAAAATAATGTCAAGCAAAATATACTTTAACAAATTATACAGAGCGGTCCCTTAGTACGTTCCGATATTTAAAGAGGTGATTATCTGGATCAAGATAAGAATAAAAGTCCACATAAACATAGGTCCCAAAGTGCTCCGGTTTTAAAATACAGGGTGTTAAAGTTACAGAAAAAAATCTTGTTTTGATGATATTTTGAAAATTCAGCGAGCTACTTTCGTGGTACCTGGTACGTCTAATAAGTGAGTAAAGTGTTACATTTTGCAACTATTCAAATGTTTTTAAGTCGGTCACGACCGTACATACAGGCAGTCATGTGCAGTATTTTAAGAAATCGATGGTACGCCACTGTTTATTCCTTTATTTTATTTTTTTTTATATCAGCAACTTATTTAGCATAAAAAGGATCTCCCGTTTTTTTTGATACGATGAACGATTTTTGAGAAAAAATAAAAAATAAATTTTATTACACGCCGCTTGATTAGAATTTAAAGAATAATTATTTCATTTTTTGTTTCAGTTTAACCATAACCACAAAACCATAATATTATTTAAAGAATTAAAACAAAGAAAGTTTATATGTTGTCAGAGCCATATGGGAAGCTCGTATCACCAGATATCTGGTATCGGGATAGGTACTGATTGATAATCAGTGCCCGTAGATAAATCAATTCAAGAGTCGTTTAGGAGTCACCATGAGAAATCACAGGTGGATTCCACACGTGGCCCTCAGACAGCCTGGAGATTGTTACATTGACCAGGCATTTGAAGTGAATATTATAAACAGACACTAATTGCGAAAACCTTTTAAGGTTTTAGTTTTCTCAACTGATGACACAAAACAAAATCGTCAGGTGTGAGAATTTGCTTATGAGTCTCTTCATGGGTGCATCCAACCGGGAGGGGGGAGCCGTGAATCTTGGCCGCCTTCAAACAGGGTTCTTGGAGCGTTTTCACTTCACTTTTTTTTTAACACGGATGTGACACATTCATTATCATAAGTATTTTTTTACCAGCTATTTTGTAAGACCGACACACTCTCGAATTTTATCCAGTAGTTATGAAATAAAGAGCTTATTGTTTCAAATTTTCTCGAATCCTTTTATTCAACGAATCGTGCTTCTGAGTATAGACGGGTAGTTGTACTTCGGGGCACTGACCACATTTGGCGACCGAGACAGGACTAGGTTTTGTTCGAGAAGTGTTTCGTGGCGCGGGTGGATATACCAGATGTATCACAGAATTAAGTGACCGTGTTTTTGGACAAAATTTTACTGCGTTTGGTAGTATCGGGAAGCGAATGGTTTTGAACCGAGTTTATCAGTGTTCTAAAAAAAAATGAAACAGCAGAAGAAACATCGTAAAGTGCTTCGCACGGCCTTTACCAGGACGCTCAGAGGGATAGAGGATCTCTTTTCCAGACCAGAATTTGATGGGTGCCTGATAAAAGTATCGCTGATAATTTTGCAACAAAAACATGAAGAAATGAAACTAGTAGACAACAAAATGTATTCTCTTATGCTTGAAGAGGATATCAGTGAAGAAGATCTACTAACCAAGATGGAAGGAAGCGACAGCTACGATATAAAATTCAATAACGTGAACATACGCTGTGAGGAGTGTCTTGAACCAGCATATATGGCCCCAGCGAAGTCAAAGGCAGAGGATGAGGTAAATTCGATTCAAATTAGTGGTAGCAACAGACAAGGTAGATGAAAATTCAAGTTACCCACTCTAGAATTTAAAAAATTTAACGGGAATATTCGTGACTGGTTGCCCTTTTGGTCTCAGTTCAAGAAGGTGCATAATGACCCCGACATAGATCTAAGCGACAGTCGAATACTTAATTTAAGCAACTATACCGGGTAGCAGGGCTAGGCAGCTAGTCGATAGTTTTCCGGCAACCGGTGACAATTACAATAATATGATAGACTCTCTCCGAGAGCGTTTCGGACGCGAAGACCTACAGATTGAAGTATACGTGCGCGAGTTACTTAAATTGATTATAAACAATGCGACATTTGAGGACAAGATGGAACTTTCCCTCTTGTATGACAAAATAGAGACGCAACTCCGGGCACTAGAGACACTTAATATTACATCAGATAAGTATTCGAAGATACAATTTCCGCGTGTCCTTGTGGTTAAAAGATGCTGATGATCGCGAATGTAGTAAAGAACTGTTTTTATTTAATCTTGAAACTATTTAAATAAACTAATTTGACAAAAAGTAACTATTCACAAATACTCTAAAAAATAATAATAATTGGTGGTTTGCCAGACCTACCTATGACAACAACCAGATTATAATATACCTATAAATAAACTAATTATTAACAATTAAAAGGAAACAAGTAAGGAAGTAAATCAGGTACTCATAATCAACACCTGACTTAAATTACATGCACTACACGCTCATAGAATCTTGTTTCCCACCTGATTTATTACGAATTTGGCAACGACCGTCTGCAGTAACCGACAGAACCCAGGATTCTTCCAGAAGCACGTTTATGGAAGTTCGTCTTAAGAACCTTATGTCATTTTTAAAAAATGAAGTTGACAACGAGCAACACGTTTCTTTGGCTGCCGACGCTTTTGGTCTCCGTTCCAACATCAGGGACGCAAATCCGGGCGGCCGGAGAAACATCCAGAGACGGTAACCTAAACTGTCTGATACTGGCATTCCTACGGCATTAGGTCTGACCAATCATTGTGTCAAATGCATTTTTTGTCAGAATTCTCATGATAGCGCAAGCTATTTCAAAGCTCAAAACTGGAGGTTTGATGAGAAAAAGAATATTTTGACGAACAAAGGCGCCTGTTTTCACTGCCTCAAACCCGGACATCAATCTCGTAATTGTCGCGGCCGATTAAAATGCTTAGTGTACATGAAATCTCACGTAACTTTAATGTGTCCTGACCTGTGGGCTAATAAAAGAGAGCATAAGCAAACCGAACCCAGAGGGCGGAATGATACCCCGCTGAGCGTCGACCAGGCCTTTACCAATAACATGGTTGCCCAAGTACTCTTACAAACTTTACGGGTCAAAATAGAGGGTACCGCAGGCAAGATTGACACGTGTATTAATAGACACGGGATCCTAGAAATCTTATGTTTTAAAGTCAACGGTCGAATTCCTGGGGTACGTACCGAAGCGGCAAATAAATATTACCCACGGGTTGTTTGGGGGAAAAGAGTATTTGCAACACCACAATTGCTATGACATCAAATTACGACATGGGAATTATAGCTGTACTTTCGAAGCTCTAGACCAACCTGTTGTACAGATGTCTCCTCCGTATTTGATGGACCCTGGATGAATGAATTAAAGGCTTTAAAGATACAGCTTTCCGACTTAAGCGAGTCCACTCCTATCGAAATTTTAATCGGCTCAGATATCGCCGATATACTTTACACGGGGAGAAGACATGTTTTGTTCTATGGATTAGTGGCAATGGAAACCTTGTTGGGTTGGACCCTAATGGGTAAGATACTCTCGAATAAGACGATCAGCAACATAGCTATGACGTCTATTTCTCTTTTCATGAGAAATGTCACAATTAGTAACCTGTGGGAATTAGACGCTTTAAGGATCACTGACCCCACTGATAAGAAATCGCATGACGAATCGGCATTAGCTGCTAAGGAGCTGTTTCTGCAAACTATTACTGTGGATTCGGAGGGAAGATATGAGGTTAGGCTGCCTTGGCTTGAAGGTCACCCTGCATTATCCAGTAACTATAACCTAGCCAAGAGGAGACTGGAAAATGTTGTGGAAAAAATACGCAAGGAGGGATATTTCCAGTCTTACAATCAAGTTTTCGAAGAATGGCTAGAGAAGCAGGTCATTGAGGACGTTCCTGAGCAGTAACACCAAATTGAGACCCACTATCTGCCTCACCGGCTGGTGATAAAACGAAACAGTTCGACTACTAAGATAAGGCCCGTATTCGACGCTTCCGCTAAAAAAAAGGATCGACCCTCATTGAACCAGTGTCTGGAGAAAATCTTGAATTTGATAGAGTTCATACCTTCCATTCTCCTAAGATTCAGGCAGAACAGGATAGGTGTAATATCCGATATTCGCAAAGCTTTTCTACAAATTAGTATGCACGAAGGTGACAGAGATTTCCTTCGCTTTTTCTGGTTGGACGTCGAAGGTAATCGAAAGATCTATCGGCATCGCCGTGTAGAGTTTGGCGTAAACTACAGCCCCTTCTTGTTAGGAGCGACAATAGACTACCATTTGTCGAAAATGTTGGAAAAATAGGTGGATGGCGCAATATATAGCCGAGAAACTATTGCGAAGTTGTCAAAGGGTTTTTATGTGGACAACTGCGTCACTAGTGTTACCAGCCAAGAAAAGTTGAATGCTTTTATTCGAGAGGCAAGTTCTGTGATGGTTGATGGAAGGTTCGATTTTTGGGGGGGTACACACAGCATGCCCAAGACGATACTTCAGGCACTCACATTCCTGTACTTGGATTAATGTGGGACAAATCTGACGATATGTTAAGCATACATCAAGAAGACATGAATGTTGAGCAGCTTCTGAACACTTCAGTAACCAAGAGATTCATGCTCTCACTAGCCCAACGGATATTTGATCCAGTGGGTTTCTCTTGTCCGGCCAGCTTATTGCCTAAACTATTACTACAGCAGACTTGGGAGAAACGGCTGTCGTGGGATACACTGGTGGACATTTCAATGGAGGACGTCTTTCGTCGCTGGGTATGAGAGCTACCGTATCTGGCAACAATCAAAGTCCCTCGATGGATCAGTGCTGGACCCGGCAAAGCGGAACAGCGGACTTTGCACATATTTTGTGACGCCAGTAAGAATGCCTTTTCGGCTGTTATTTTTTAAAGAGATGTCCAGGATGGTAAAGTCTTTATTCACTTGCTGGTAGCCAAATCAAGGGTGGCACCTTTAAAGAAATTGTCTATTTCCCGATTGGAATTAATGACGGCGGTTATAGCAGTGAGGCTATACGCCACTGTCAAACGGGCTCTGGAACTCGATCTAGAAAGTTTTTTTTAGACAAATTCATCGACTGTTCTCTCTTGGATCCGGAGGAACGAAGAGTGGACCACTTTTGGTTGGAACAGAGTAGCAGAGATTCGCAAGACCTCATCGTGCGAAGAATGGCATCACGTCCCTAGAAGTAGAAATCCAGTTGACCTCCTATCACGTGGTTGCTCTGCGAAACAATTATTTGAGTCTCAATGGTGGGAGGGTCTTGATTGATTATCTCAAAACGTAGATTTCTGGCCTCGAAGCAATCTCACTTTTAATGAAGAAGAAATTACCCAGGAGAAAAGGAAAAAGCCAGTCTTCACCTTAGTAAATGGCGAGAGGGATAAAATGACTTTGGAGGATTGGTATCTTACGTACTTTTCATAATACAGCAAAACCATAAGAATGGTTGTTTGGATATTCCGCTTCGTGAATAATACGAGAGAGACAAAGAACCATATCAAAGGAGAGCTAACTCCTGAGGAAATCGAAAAGGTTGAATTCTTTGTGCTGAAGTTAGTGCAACGTGCATCGTTCACGGATAAAAACGACAAACATTTAAGTGGTGTCGATACATTCAAGGACAAACATAGATTAATTCGTTTAAAGTCACAGGTAAACAATAGAAATGACTCCTCAGCATTTCGCTTGCCAATAGTGTTACCTGCTAAGCAACCCCTGGTTAATAATTTGATATTTCGGGAACACATTCGATCTTGTCATATTGGTGTGCAGGGATTAATGAGCATTTTGCGCGAAACCTACTGGATTCTGGGCGGACGCCGTACTATTAAATCGGTAATCTCGGGATGTCTCATTTGCAAAAGACAAAGGGTGAAATCGTTTGAGGAACCTGCTCCTCCCTTGCCATTGAATCGAGTGCGCGATGCCGTGGCTTTTGAAGTTACAGGAGTGGACTTCGCTGGTCCCCTACATTTAAAGTCGGGACCAAAAACGTGGGTATGTCTCTTTACTTGCGCCGTATACCGGGCCGTGCATTTTGAACTTTGTACGTCATTGTCGGTGGTAAGTTTCATGGAGGCTCTTCGACGTTTTATAGCAAGACGTGGTCGCCCTAAGACAATGTACAGCGATAACGGGACGAATTTTGTTGGCACGGATAATGCATGTCGGAGATTTATTAGTTTTTAAGATGTGTAAAAGTAACATTAGGATAGACAATAAGATGAAGAATAGGCTGACAGGGCCATCTGAAGACAAAGCACTGTCGAACGAGGTCACTATTGCCACGGCGCGCTTAAGTGGCCATGTGTGCTAATTATTTGGGTGACACTAAACTATTGGTTCCTTTGTAATAGGGACTAGCAGGTACTTTTCCCACGGTTCTGAAGGACTCACCAGAATTGGAAAAGTTAAGACAACAGGGACAAAGAACAGGCAGTTAATAGATTGATGGGAAGAAGAGCGGTCGTGGAATAGTGAACTGGTTTGTCTGTCTCTTCTATCTTTCTTTTTCTGTTAATAAAAAAAACAATATACAAAATACAAAAAAAATGGAGAATACTTCCCAAGTTACTCCGACATGCATTTTCTCACCTGGACTTTCAAAAAATTGCCGAATATAGTAGTTCGAAGCGCATTAAGTGGCGATTCAACTCACTTACCGCGCCCTGGTGAGGTGGTTTTTGGGAACGGATTGTGGGGATGCTAAAGCAAATGCTACGAAAAATGCCATGCTTCGCTTGACTATGAGAGTTTGGCGATGGTGATTTGCGACTGCGAATCAATAATTAATTCAAGGTCTCTGACGTACCAGTCATCGGATGCTAATGAACTGACACCCTTGACTCCTGCTATGTTCCTTAGAGACCTAGTTGAATGTGGTGTACCAGGCGTCGATGCTGTCAATCAGACCTCACTATGTAGAAGGCTGCACCACAGACAAAAAATAGTTGAGGACCTTCGTTGCCGATTCCGCAACGAATAGTTGGAGCAATTGAATTTGATGTCGCGGAAACGAGGAAGCAGAACAGTAACAGTTGGAGACGTGGTTCTTGTTGAGAATAACCAAGATAAACGTATAAGTTAGCCTCTAACCCGTGTCATCGAAACGTTGCCCGGAAAAGATGGAAGAGTTCGTTTAGTGAGAGTATTAACTTCCAAGGGACAGTTGCTGAGGCCAATCCAGAGGCTGTACCCTCTCGAGTGCGCAGACGACGGCAACTTGAGAAGAGAGCTATCCGTGGAGACAACGTCTAGCGATGCAGGAGCTGGGTTTGGTGCTCTGAGGGACGAGTATAACAATGTGGAAAGTGTCGCGGATTCGCGAGTTATTCAAAGCAGAGTACCCGATTCGAAAGAGAGAGTTACACGTAGTGGTCGTAGAATTAAGAAACCCACGCGGTTGCAAGATTATCTATTAGAATAACTAGTAGTTGTAGCTATTTTTGTCATGTTCAAGAATTGTCAGAAAATGATTGTATTGTTAGAGAAATATATTGTATAGACCCAATGGAACGACAGTTCGAGACCAAGATATTCAAAAATATTTTATTCACACATGAAGCTACATTCAGCACATCTGGAATATTTAATAGAAAAATAAACATTATTATTCTAGTTTCAATGCCCATGAAATAAAACCAATTAAAAAACAAGGCCATTAAAGTGTAAATGTGTGATGCGGAATTATTCACGACAGGATAATAGGTTCAGTATTCTTCCAACAAAATTTAAATGGTTAGCGGTATTTGAATCTTCTTATTAATCAAATTCAACCTCTTATTGCAAAACTTACCTGATCATTTACGAGAAGGTCTTATTTTCCCACAAGGTAGTACTCTGTATCATATTACAAGTCCGGTGATAAATTGGTTAAACGCAAATTTTAATGTAATTATTGGAAGATACGGAACCATCGAATGGCCTCCTAGAAGTCCAGATTTGACATCGCTAGACTATTACCTTTAGTGACACCTCAAGGACCTGACTTATCAACATCGAATTGATAATGTCGAGGATTTAAAAAAACAAAATACAACAATCCATAATATCTATAAATCAAAGCGATGTGGTATTAAGATCGACAAGGAAACTAGAGGAAATATATACCACCTGCATTACAAATAAAGGTAGCCACGTAGAAAATTTGTTACAATAAGCTTTAACTTTAGTGTAGAATAATTTCTGTATGGTAGAATTCTATAATTGTAGGTTAATTTAATGATAAACATGTAATTAGTACTTTAAATAGAAAAAATGGTGATTAATGTAAGAATTCTTTATTTTAGATATAACATATATATCATTTGAAAGTGAATTGAGAGAAGAATTCGTTTTCAAAAAGAAAAACAGGGTGTCCCATTTGAAAAAATCGAGTTTGAGGCATTCGAAATGTGAAAAGTTTGAAATTTTTTTGTATGCTCTGTATAAAATTTCTTAACAATTAAAAATATATTCCAGTAGAACGACATTTTGTTTTTAACTGGGCAAGTTTTCAAATGATTCGATTAATCCTATGTGAATTTATTGAGAATTTTAAATAGCTTATTTTTTCTTAGTTTTTTACTTTAAATTGAATTAATTCAAAAACTGCTAAAGATTTTTAATATTTTGTAATAACAAAAATTACTTATAGTTACAAGCAGAATTAGTTTCCGCAACAAAATACAGGGTATTCCATTTAAAAAAATGTATTTTTGTCATGCCACGATTTTCTGGACTACCCTGTAACTTCGAAAGTATTAAAAAAATAAATATTCATGAAAAACGGAATAACTTTTATATTATTTTTTTTTTCTAAACCTTACGACTTTTGAGATAAGCTAGTGGACCATGTTACGTGGACCACCCTGTACATCAATGCCTTGTTATAATTTGATAGACTAGAGTACCTACCAAGTATCCAGTACATTTTCTTGTATTTCATATTTCGCTCCTTTCTTTTCTTTTTAGCATAAACCTTCCAGCAGTCAGGCATCTAAAGTAATACCCAGATACTTAGCTGAGTTAATGTATGGGATTTGAGTGTTGTTTATTCTAACTGGTATGTGATTATTGTTTTTATTAGTAAAATTGATATGAACAGATTTTGTTTCATTTAGTTTGATTCTCCATCTTTTTGTCCAGTTGGTTATTAGATTAATCTTCATAAAACCGACTTTAAAAATTTATGTTAAAAACTTACTATTTAGCAAAGACAACATCAAAAGTAAAATGCTAAAAAATCTGACTTCACAGACTCACGAACACATACTAAAATCATTCAACAACTGTATTGCGACCAACACATTCCCAAAGACATGGAAAACGGGAATAATAATCCCAATTCCAAAAAGTGGACTAGACAATACACACACACAAAGTTACAGACCCATCATATTGCTACCAGTACCAAGTAAAGTATTTGAACACATTGTAATGGAACTCGCAAAACAAAACTCGGGAACACTTTAGTAGATTTTTTATTCCGCTCGTTATGATATACACAACTCTTAATCGTTTACAAAACTAAAAATTTCGGAATTAAACTGACATTTCAATAGAGAGAGCCAAGAATTAATGAGGGAAGCGACAAAATTCATTATAATGGTCCTTTTACAAGCTTCGGGGTATCTTAAGTACCAAATCTGGGGGTCAGTACCCATAGGTGCATTCCGGTTTTAGGCAATTAACAAGATAATCCACAGATGGTAACTTTGTAAATCCTTAACCCGTAACGTCAAGATAATGGTAAGAAAAGATGATTTACGGGGGTGTTGCAGCTGTAGTGAGATTTTAGCAAAATGTGGATATTTTAGATTTTTGCCTTGACGAGGAAAAGGAGTGAAAGTTTTTTATGAAGGGTAACCCTTATTGGAAGATAATGGGTTCCCAACATATGGCCATCCCGGGCATATTACTAAAGTAGTGAAAATACATAGGCGTAGCCTAAGGGTACATTACAACATTATAAAAAATAGACTTCAAAAACTGATTGGACAACACATACCGACCTACCAATTTGGATTCAAGCCGGAACATTTGACAATATACCCACATTTTATCATAATTAATAATATTGTATATAAACAGCACATCTCATAGACAGTAAATCAGCGAGTCTGTTCCTGGACATGAGCAGGGCCTTTGACAGTGTCTGGCATAAAGGGCTACTGTACAAACAACATAAACTTAAAACACCAAAATATCTACTCCAAACGACTAGGCATTAGGTTTCCGGACAACAGACAACTGGAAGTACGCATTGACGACATTTTCTCTTTCCCCTTTACCCCCGAACAAGGATTACCGTAGGGATTGCCATTATCTCCATTTCTCTACAATGTATACTGCCGTGACATTTACAACTACAATCTACAAGACAAAATGCACATTGAGAAAACCGCGTACATACTGCAATGCGCAGACGACACTGCACTCATTGTACATGAGAAAACTACAGCTAAAGCCGTTGGAAAACTGCAGATATTAACAAACAATACAGTGGCTTGATTCTACAAATGGAGACTAATACCAAACGCTACAAAAATCCTTGAAAAATTACTAACACACCACCAAATTAACGAAAACTCTCCGGCAATTATAACAGACGGTCATATAACGGTACCAAAACAAGACGTAAAATACTTAGGAATAATGCTAGACCAGAAACTTAAATTTACAAAACATGTACAAAATATAAAAACGGAAATCATTAAAAGGACAAAACACTTCAGAGCACTCACGTATCAAGACAAAGGAATCAGCACCACAACCGCCACTAACATATACAAATTGATCTGTTCACACATTCTGAGGGCAAATGCCTCGATCAAAACAAAAAAACGCATACAAACAACAGAACAAATTGCATTGAGACTAATAACAAAGATCAGACACCCTTAAAACCCCCTACGCAACCAACGAACTCTTGTATGAACAAACACAAATGACTAAAATTACGGAAAGACTACTGCAATTACAAATTAAGTGGAAAAACAACTCTATCAACTGGACTATAATTAACCCCATTTGCCTAAAAAGACAGACGAAACAATCCCGATACCTCTCCCCTTCCATGACCCTGTTGGAGCATTATTCAAACTGAAAAATATTCACTTTTCTTCTATCACTTTTCACCTATTCTTTGAGTTAAGCATATTCAAGAACAACATTGTAAAATATAACTTATTGTAACATAGACAGAAAGACCAATTGGTTGATAGCCTGTTTCTAATGAAATGGAGAATATACTATACCAGTACTGTTTTGACTTTAGAGAAACTTTGCTTTTGGATTGAAGGACTGTATAATAAAACGTTTCTCTTGCACTTCTGGATGATATAATTTGGTACAAGTTTAAACAAAATAAATATGGTGATTAAGGGACACTTGCAGTGAGGTCTCCTCGCAGAGAGAGAGCAAAAAACTGCCCTATTGAATCTTAAATACCACATTCAGGGATCGGCACCCATAGGCGTACTCCAGTAGAAACCTTGTCGACAAAGAGGGTGCTCTTAATAGCCGCCGTTAAAAATGTGGTGCTATTGCAAGACAAGACAAATGGAAAGAAAGTTTGTCCCTTTCGAGGAACCATCATCATTCAAACAAAGGATTCCCCACATCTGGGCATTCTGGAATAGTGTCAATTAGTGACCGTTCATAGGCGTCGCCTCTGGGTGCATGACAAAGTACAATAACTAACGTAAAGATTCTAGGTTGTGATACTAACAGCAGTACTAATTAGCCTTATGTGAATGTGCTTATCTAATAACTAGGTACAATCTTAAGATCAGTCCTGAACAACTACTACACTTTGGGGCGCACATGTACCCCGGTCGGCCTTATAAAGGTTAATAGATAGTTGCAGCTAATGTGCAATTTCTCTATGGTCATTTCTAACAGCTAATATTGCAGTATAGTCCGCAAAAGTAGCTATTTTGTCATGTTCTGGCTGCGATATATCCTTGGTATACAGAGTGTCCTATAATATGTGGGTAATCTCTCGGATCCAAATAGTAGAAGTAAAAATAAGTATAGTAACAACTTTATAATTTTCATTTTTTTTTAACCGTTAACTCTAGCGACTTTAAATAAGAATACATTTTTTACACAAAACTAGACAGAGATTAACATTTACTATTCAAAATGTCAAAATATTCACGAGCAAAAAATAAATGAGTTTGAAGGACCAAAGTGCTCTGTAGACAGCGCCCTATATGAGATATCGTAAAAGCGATAGCATATTATGATTTATCATTGAAAAAACACGTCTGTGCAGAATTTCAATAAAATCAATGAATTAATTTTCGACATGTTAAAAAAAACTAAATTTGAAATGAAAGTTTCACACCCTGTAAATTTTTCAATATCGACTTTATGAAAAAAGTTTACATCAACTAGCATACTTATTTTTACGTCTACTATTTTGATCTGAGAGATTGTCCAAATATTCTGAGACACACTTTATATCAAGTACAAAATAGGCTCGAAGACACTGTCCTGTGGCACTCCTGCTCTAATTTCCTTCAGCTCGGTACATCTTTCATCTTGTTTTACTTTGAAGTATCTTTCGGAAATGTATGACTTCAATATTTAGGCATACTTATGTGGAAACAGCATGTTTAACTTATATTCAAGCTTCTCATGCCAAACTTTGACTAAAAACTGTCTCTAACATGGTTCAGCATAATTGGAGTTATTTGACAACACACATCTACAATTCATTGACGTAGTCGTCTAAATTCTCAGGCTCAATCACAAAAATTTTCGACTTAAAATGTCCCCACAAGAAAAAGTCCAGAAGGGTCAGGTCAGGAGATCAGGCAGGCCACTCCATAGGACCTCTTCTTCCAATCCAACGACCAGAGTATTACAAATTAAGGTATTGACGAACTGGTGCGGCATAGTGAGGAGGAGTTTCGTCTTATAAAAAATACAATTGCTGTTCAAGTAGCAGAGAATCGTTTTCTAATTTTTTTGTTATCAACGGATCAATCGTATTTTCCATCATATCAAAATCAATTTCACCATTTAAATTACCAGGAATAAACAGAGGTCCAATTAGATTGTTTCCCAAAATTCCTACCCAAACAATTAGCTTGTCGGGATATTGAGTATGAGCTTCTCGGAATTCATGAGGATTCGTGACGCTCTAAAATCTACAGTTATATCAGTTAACCTTCCCATGAAGTGAAAAAGTGCATACATGAGAAAAACAAACTTGTACAAAAAGTTCGGGTTATGGTTGATACGATAGGACATACTTTCGCAAAACTCTTGTCTTCGATAGAAATCATCATTATTTAATTATGTTCGAATGGAACTTGTACTTATGTAAAATTCTAAACACATTAGATTGGCCAACGCCGGAATCTGCAGCAATTTACCGTACAGATTGCGGGTTTGGCATAAGGTGGACATGTCCCAATACCGTCAAAGCTGCTCTCATCATTCGCAATTCCAATGAGCGCTCTTTTTTTAATCATTACTGAATCCGTCTTAGCAAATTTTGAAATCAATTCCATTACGTACTTATGGTGAACGTTACGTTCGAGATGATTTTGATTGAATATCCTTGCAGCCGGTCGGGCACAATTTTGACTTTGGTAATAAAGGCTTACCAGCTACACATGTTTTTGCACTGTGTACACCATAATTAATTTTTAAAATTTTATTAACTAAATCAGTAAAGTAGCAACTTGACAGATTCATTGATAATGCATCAAACGATCGAACAAACGTACATGTAAGAAAAATAATTTTTTTTTAGGAAAATAAAAAAACACAAATTTACGAAAGACTTCTTTATTCGACAAAGATTGGGAATAGAAGAATGCCCTCCCATACAAGATGTCGGAGTCATCCCTGTGTATCTGTTTATCTTCAAAAAAATAAACGCTAAATCTTCCACATTCTTCCCACGCTTACATCCCTTAGTCATTCTCTTCACACCCCCATATGATAAACAGACCCTCTTTATCTTTTAAGGCAACGATCTACTTTAACTAGTACAAGTTTAGTCAATCTCCAATGGGACACTTATAGGTGTCTGTGACATACCACATACGCCCAAGGATAAGACATAGCATCATCCTTGTAAGACAACAGGTTTATTGCTCTTGCCTTAAATGAATTAATAACCAACCCCGTATCACTTTCTTTATGAAAGCTCACATACATATCAGGTAAACATCTTGCTTCTAGAAACAAAAAATTAACGCAAACTAAAGAAATGTTTTGATTTATTTTTGTTTTTCTTTTAGTTTGAGATAAACAATTGATTTTTTGTCAAAACGATTTGTCAATTCACGTCCCACTCTCCGTTATAAAGAAGTTTCCAAGACCTTTCAAATGAGGTATCGCTCGATCCCTCTTCCCTATTCAATTTTGAAGGGTTGAAGATCCCTTTCTTGGGAAGTTGCTCGTTCAGCCTCAAATGTACGTCAAAATATGTTCCCCAAACAAAATCATTCGACGTGTTTCGGGAAATTTTTCTAATCACTACAGTATAAAAAATATACAAGGTGGCTCGTTCGAGATGGAATACCCTCTGTATTTTTAAAGTGATAAAACACTTTCAAATTTTAGTTGATTTAATGTTAGTCTTTTTTTAAAAGGACTAGTACTGTAAAGCACCCCGGGTTACGCATATGTATTATTATATTATATACGTATTAACCTCTTACATTATTTCTTATACTATTTTCTCATGGAAACCTAAGGACAATATTAGAACTTAATTAGAATGTATGTTTACGTAGAAACACAATTCCTTTGTCTGATATAAGTAACCCATCAAATTGTAATTAGCTGAGACTCAAAGTCTCAGTACTATTTAAGGTTCAAACTACCCTTATTAACGTACTTTAGCAAAGTCCACGTAGATATCATGTATATAAATAAGGCAGTCAAGCAGTCAAGCTCAAGTCCAGCAGAAACCTTCACCACTCATCTTCACAGACAGTTACATAAAAGGGTTTTACGCCTCGCTTCTCCTCTTGTATTATCGAGAAGTTAATAAAGTGTTATATTTTTGACTCGCGTATAGTTTTTTCCAACCCGGCACATTACAGTACTATGAAATATTTTTTAGTTGTATGAACTCGAAGCGATAGAACGTTTTGTTGCACTTTTTCTACTCACGCCTCATCTGGATAAAGGTTGCTGCAAGACTACCAACTTTTTCTATATTATTCGCCTAAAGGAGATTAAAAAGCATTTTTTTGAAGCCGCATATCTATCTATTGTTTTAAATTTGTGGTATATAGAATAGAAGCAAGGAATGTGATCTCACGTATTATGTTTCTGAACTGTGAGTTAATAGATTTAAATAGGAATACGTAGTTTTGACAACCTAAAAAAAAATTAAGTGGGTATTTAATTATATTAAAAAAAAATAGGAATACTGTTTTTTATCAATATCGAAATATACACTATCAACACAATTTCCATTTTGATAGCTGTCAACCTGCCTTTTTTGGCATTTCATTTCAACTCAACTCAAATATTTGACAGTTACAGCTCCGCGAAGCGTTAAAACATTCACATTTTAAAAGTTCGAAATTTTGATGCCCTAAGCATTTTAGAAAGTAGTGTCACGCTAGCAAATAAAAAAATAAAAATTACCATGGCAAACAGGACATAGTTTAATCTGCCGATTGGTACCGCCTGTAATCCGATGGAATCTTGCGATCTTCGAATAACCAAAGGTATTACATTTTTGATATCATTGCAGCATTCATACCAGTGGCTTAAATACAAGAAATCCCCTACTTTGCCCATCTGAAAATCATTTCCGTTGATATCACAAATATGACTAAAGCCAAATAAATGATACCGCGTCTTCCATCTTTTGTCCAGTGTGGCACATAAACCAAAAGGTTAGAACATACGTAGGGACGTAAGTGAAAAATTTATAGTTGCCCTGAAAATGCAAGTTTTAGTCTGTTATAAGCAAAATATACTTTGCACGCAATTACGTTCATTCCATGATATAACAGAAAAGAGAGCACTACTGACGTCGACAAAGTTATGTGTCCGAAAGTTCGTTTGCATATGTAGTCTAGCTTCTTGCATAAACTGGAAAATGTATGTAAAAAGAAATAGTATTTGCGCAATGGTATTTTAACGTATTTGTTGTTTTTATCAGCGGATTTTAATGAAACACAGTTGAAGAGTAAATAAAAATTATGTAATAAAGGAATGAGTAAAAACAAAGAAAAGGGAAAGAAAATAGAAACGCGGCAACTGAAATCTCAAAAGGCAAGAAGGTGATTAACTTTCTAATTGACGATTATCATCTTATGAAAGCATGAGCTGATTGTTTACATTATGGCTTCTCGGTATACTGCTCGTTGTCTTCATAAATAATTTAAAAAATATTTAAAAAAAAATTAACGGCTATTGAAATAGATTTGGAATATTATTTATGTCAATAATATTGTACAAAGGCATTTTTTATGTATTGTACAATGACATTCTTATGTACTGCGAAAGAATTGGATGTTTAAGCGGGTGCGTTATTAGTTCTCAGGTACGCAATGGAATCTAAAATTGTCGGTAAAAAAATTATAAAGCATTTTTACGGCGAAATATATTCATATAAGTTCAAGAAAAAATAAAAACTCTTTCAGAAAATATCGGATTATTTCGTAAGTGGCTGATATTAACTGGATCCTCATAAACTTTGCAATTGGATAACCTTGTACATTCATAATTTTGATTTTTTGCGTTTTCCGCACGCTTAGGATATAGTATGTATGTATATCTGGTCTGCTCTGCTTAGCCAAAAGGATGAAACTCCAAAAATTTTTTTTTTAAGATTCCAGCGTTTTTAATTTTATCTTAGGACGATCTTTATTATAGCTTTGCATAAATAATTTAGTAACCACATGTTGTAGGGGGAAATAATAAGTAATTCATCCCCCCTGATAGAAAATTAACATTAATCAAATAATGCGCCATTAGTGGTTCTTACGCCATATTGTAGTAATAAAATTACACTATTTACTTAGCAAAAAAAAGTAACTGCCAAAACTTCATTAAACTAATGAGTTAGTGACATTCTAATACTATTAACATGTTACCCTCTTATTTAAATTATCCTTTTATAAAACGCTTATCAAATTGTATTAACTTGGGTTTCTAAGAAGGTGTTTGATAATAATTGAAATTATGTTAGTTTCATATAGATTTTTTTTTATTAACAAATAGGTAATATTTAACGAGATCCATTAGAACTATATAATGATCAATAAACTGAAAATCATTTACAATTAAATTTAATCTGAGACTTCACAATTGCTGACAGACAATTCTTTTTAAAAATTAAGCCGATTTTTTGGGAGGATAACTGATAGAGTTTTCAACAGACCGTCTTTTCGTTCAATAAAAATGCCCCTCATTTTAGTTTTTTTAACGGGCTCTGAAAGTTTTGTTTTAATGTTGCTATATCTTGCTGTCAAAACGTTGAGGTCGTCAAAATTTGAGTCAAAATATTTTTTTAAATTGCGAGGTTCGTTTTCCACGTTCAAATTTTACACGAACCATATCAGCAAGATGCGGCCTCGGATTTAAGGAACTTAATTTGTACTATG
Source organism: Euwallacea similis (assembly GCF_039881205.1). NCBI lineage: Eukaryota > Metazoa > Arthropoda > Insecta > Coleoptera > Curculionidae > Euwallacea > Euwallacea similis. The sequence goes on from NC_089612.1 coordinate 4,306,893, forward strand.
AAGTAAAGTCCTTTAACTCAAATAAATTTTTAATTGTTAATTCAACTGTTTCAGTCTTCAATGCAAAATTTTTAACGCATTTTTTTTAAATCATTAAAATCGTACACTTTTTTTTTAAGTTCAAGATTCACTTGATGGTGCAAAGAATCCGCTCACATAAAAGTATGCCCCGATTCAAAATATTAACGCTCTTAGTGACTACCGAAGATTGTGATATATTATTAATTGTTTCTTTCCATTGGCCTTCGTATTCTTTTATCTTTTTTCTGAGCATTTTTGGGGTCCATGACACATTTTTATGAAAAAAAAAAACAATCATATTTTTGGCATTCTAAGGACATTACCTAACGAAATAAATGTGGATCTTGTTCATCTTTTCATTTTTTCAACACTTACCTATTTTACGGGACCGTGGAGCGATAAGGTATGCTGGGTAGGGCAGCTAAAACTGGATTTTAATGTATTTTTAGGGTAGTTCAGGTTAGTTTTGATGTATTTTGAGAAGTTTCCGAAAGGGTGACATCACTTGTATTAAATATATTTGTATGAAACTTTTATTTATTGTTATTCTTCCATTACACTTACTTTACCTTTCCTTATCTTACCTTATTAGCGTATCCCCTGCGCAACAAAAATATTTAATACAAGTGATGTCACCCTTTGGAAAACTTCTAAAAGTACATCAAAACTAACCTGAATTAACCTGAACTACCATAAAAATAATCAAATCTAAAAATACATCAAAACCCCATTTTAGCTGCCCCACCCAGCACTCCTTTTCGCTCCACGGTTCCGTAAAACAGGTAAGTGTTGAAAAAATTTAAAAAAGAAAAAAATGAAAAGATGAACAAGACCCACATTTATTTCGTTAGACAATGTCCTCATAATGTCAAAAATATTATTTTTCAAAAAAATGAAAAAGTACCTAAAGTGTTATATCACCCGTTTTTGCTTTGTTTCTCTCCAACTACCTGAATCAGTGTATCGTTTCTTTGCTTTTTTTATTTTTAGTGCCCGGTGTATCTTCCAATATTTCCTCTTTTAAAAAATGTAACTCCTCATTATAGTTTTCTATCTCCAAACATCATTTGCGTGTCTTCCAAAATTTTTTTGAACAAGAATCTTCTCGAATGTTAAATGTATATACGTGCGGGAACATATACGCGGTCATTGTTGAATGAGCAGTTATCTTGTACATATTTGTAAATACTCTTCTTAAGAATAAACAGTGTTTCCTGTGGTCTTTATCTATTGCAACCCCCTTATCCGAACACCAAATCGATCATTTTCATTTAAACAATAGCTTAAATGGTAGTCTTCAAAAGAATATTCCTCTGCATCAGATAAAGAACGGATACATCTTTCGGAGGTTAAAACAGTAGTTGATGTTCCTGGAAATTGTATTTCAATATTTTTCCTAACAGTTAATGGAATTCCTACTGCCTTCTTCGTGTAAATTGTTTTTAGAGATGTTATTTCTTATTGAAACTTCATTTACGTGGCTTTTGACTTCAAGAGGTAGTAAAGGTTGTAAATCAAACAATGTTGGTAAATCGAGGGGTAGATTCTTTTTATCTTGGGAGAAATTCTGTCACTCCCCTGGACAATGTTGTAATTAGTGGGTTCTGCTTCCGCGGCTGGTTCTAAACTTTTTGTTACTGAAGGACCACTCTCGTTTTTGTCAGACCGAGAGAAACTGAATTGAACTAAATGGTTGTTTGACTTTTTCGAATGTATATTAACGAAAGTTCTTAACTTAAGTGTGTTTTACAAGTAATTGATGTCTGATGACTTCAAGGGTAATTTTAGAACTTTTACGACTTTCTAATCTCTGATGAGGTCAAAAGTGAACTGGTCAAGAAGTGGGCGGAAGATTCAATAGTGAGTTCCTACTCCCCTTCCCATGTCGCATTGTAACGACTCTTTTCAATTGCTTAACTTGGACGTCCTCCGCTGTACCAGGAACTGATCTTTTGTCTGCCTCTAATCAGGTTTTTTTTTTCTTCTTCTTTGAAATTACCAGATGTTACAACTTTCTCTATAACTATGGCTATTTGCAGCTAATATCACAGATGTACTGCAGTGTGATTCTTGGAAATTTTGGCAGTATATTTTTTATCCATAGGCAATAAACTGCATCAGGGAACACCATTACGGGAAGGTTCCCAGGTTTATGCTACCCTTTCGGCATAGTTTATTGCCGACATTTGACATTCCCCAAAACGTCTGATTGTTTTCAGACACTTTTCTAAGTTCACTTGATTACTGGGTATGGGTTCAAATACATCATTGCAGACAGTAATCTCATATTGTCGTTCGTAATTTGAGTCCAAATCACCACTTGCGGATTAGTATCCGAATTTTTGTTTATTTCCATTTCCAAAATTCGCGAACTTTTAGACATCATTCTAAAAAAAAGGGAATCATAATTTTATAATGCCAAAACCGCAAAGTACACACTGTTAGAACTTGTTTAAACTACTCTGATCAAACAAGATACGAGGTTTTTACATTTTGTGTTCCGGCATTTTTAGATACGAATATTTTGCACTTGCTCACTGCGTTTGGCCACAACATATAGTCGAGTCACGGGGTTTGCCATTCAACGTAGTTTAAAGCACTAAAATTTATTCTACTCGTAACTAGAAAACAATAAAAACTGAGATACGAGGTTTTGACTTTACGGCGATGATATGCTCTTGAACCAAATTTATAAACATGCATTTGTTATGAGCAACTTTGATTCTTCTTCATTCGAAGCTAATTATAATATTACTCTCGTTCCTTCGTTTTAAAACAGATCGTAGAAACTTATCGCTTTTCTCATTGTAGCCCAAAGCTGTCCAAAAGAATTTATGGAAAATAGAAATTCTGTCTCCACTTTCTACGTAAAAACAAATATTGGTTAGTGTTGTTACGCCTGGAGTTTTCATGGCTTTTTCTACTGGAAACAGTTGTAGTGGTGATGTGCGCCAATACAAAGTTTTGTCTTTCAGGCCTATTTAATAACCAAAACTGGGTATTAATGTGTTTTTGATAGTCCTTTTCAATACTTGTGCTGCATATTCTTTTGCAAATGTCCTCTACACAGTTACTTTTTAAGAAATGCTTTTTTCTGCTTTCTAAAACTTTTAATTTTTTTCTCTGTACTAGTGGCGTATCGTATCTTTTTCTCTTTCGAATTGTTTTTGTGTTTGTCAAATTCATGTTCTGTAATTTAATTGCCAGTGATAAAGTGGTAAACTGTCTTCCTCGTCTGAATCTTCATAGCTACTATTACCGTAAGCTTGTATAAACTTAATGATTATAATTCTGTTGTTTCTAAAATAAATACGCTTTTCTAAATGAACTCAGGCATCTAATGAACAATTCAGTAAATATTTTACTTACCGTTACAAATACAATATCATTTTGAACTAAATGATTAATATGTTTACTATGCGACATTGATTGAATCTGACATTGCAAAGCAATTGACATGTTTCCATGACATGCATCAAAGTGGAGAGCTCTAGTACCCCTAAGTAAATAAGGAAGTTCCGTCTTTTTGGTTAAGCAAATTGTATTTAATTGAAGATACGTCAATTTTATTGTGTTTCTTATATGGATACAGAATTCATATTTGTATATGTAACGCCTCATGATAAAAGCCATTAAGATTTAATCGTTTATTCAAAATTGACAAAAGTTGAAGTTACGTCCTTTTCGCTAAGCAGGGCAGTCTTTGTGAATTTTCGTAAATTGAAAACACTCCAAAATGCCTTTGATTATTTGCTTGGCTGGTTATGAGCATTCTTCTACAACAAAATTCTAATCCATTTTAACACATTGAGCGCCGGCATCCTAAGAGACATTTAAAGCCTGAGCGCTGGTAACGCATCACTCACTTAAAGCCCAAACGCTGACCTCATTCACTATTTCTGATCAACGAGTAGCCAAAAAAATATATTTAATTGCTATTCGTCGTAAATAATTTAACGGAAATGAAAAATAGAATCGAAATTTTTAATTTATAGTTATAGAAAAAAATACAGTTTTTTATTTCATGGTGGATTACTATACAAATATAACATAAACAGAAAACAAAAATATTAATATTTAAGGCAAGTATGGTATTTTTGGAAACATTGTCCGAGATGTAAGGGTATTAAGCATTCAGCACACATAAAGCCACTCTCGCTTTTTTTTTTACTAACAGAGCAAATTTTACACGGACGTCGCACATATCTGTTTGTTTTCCCTGATCCAACAATTCTGGTAACTTTGTGTTCCTTCATATCACCTAAAAGTCTCTGAGGGCGATCAAATTTTGGTATTCGAGGTGTAGGAACAAATAAAACTTGAAGTATTTGAATCAAAAGTACTAGAAATATAATTTGATACATCTTAAGTGTTTGCGAATTCCTCGATACAAGAACGTTCAACAGCATGTAAAAGTTTATAATTTATAATGTTGCCATTCAACTCAATATATAATTTAAATGCACTAAACATCGCGCAATTTAAAAGAATCAACGCTATCTTCTTTGTCTACCTCACTGTTTTTCTCATGATGGAATAACATGATAAATATTGGTCAGCCAAATCTACACCCATCATATACATATTTATTTTAGTCTATGATGGAATGCGGTTTTACAATTTCTTGTTTCGTTTTCTAGTATGTGTAAGACATCTATACCAACAAAGAAATCTGCATTATCGCGGTGCCGGTGCTCAATATGTTAAAATGTCCAAATGAAGTACCTGCTGAAAATACATCCATAAATGTGAGAAATTCTGAGCTATGCCTCTCACTTAATTTTTTTGTTTACAAATTGACTGATATCTGAGAATAATTAGCACTGCAATATACCTTTAGGTGACGCGAATCTCAATTGTGCATGCGTAGGTGTCAAGTTAAAATATTTTTCTGAAAGTATGAAAGTACCGGATCTTTTTAGGCGACAATGTTTAGAATTCTTATAATATTTTAATATTTTACTAATATTTCACTTACTAGAGCACATACTGATGATATTCAACGCAAACTATAAATTTTTTCTTTTGAAGGTTTGCATTTTCAGCAATATGCATTTCATTGAAGAGAACCGAGAGGTGTTCACTTTTGTCCTCGATGAACTGACAAACTTGGTACTGTAATGTCGCCACGATAGCGAATGAAGCTATTACTGTCACACTTAATACTTGGTATATCAGTAGCAAGCGTTTATAAATTAAAGAATTTTCAAACCATGGTGGGAACCAAGCTGCCACAATTAATCCACATACTTCGTTTCTACCACTATCCTTAAAAAAAGGAGAAAAGAAGTTCTCATTCATAATGATAGGACTTACTGCCATGCAGGGTTTTTCCTTGATAAGCTCATAAATTGCACTAATAGACACTACCGAAACTATGAAGACCATATACACAATCCCAGTCTTGTCTCCTTGCCGTTTTAGAGAATTGAAGTTTGGGGACGTTCCAAATTTACTGCAATCAGCGGTATCTTTTAGGAGCTTAGACCATAAATCGTGGTTCGTTGAGAAAACTATATTCGTTGCCGATAAAACAAAGGCTCCTATGGCCACTGGTAAAGCGGTTGTAGCTAAAAAGTAATCATGCCCTAAAAAAAGAAATAAATTTAAACAGACGATAAAGAATTATTGATATGATATTGAATTATCGATTATTTTTTGCCCTTAAATACGGATTATACTAGAACTGAGAGTAGAACACACGTTATTCTGCTGTGTTACGTGCTGTGTATGTGTGGACCACAGCTGTTATTGCGCTGAACGGACACGAGAAGATTCTTGGAGCTTGATTGCACTTTAAATTTTATTTAACAACATATAAAAAAACATTCACTGCACGGTTAACTAAAATTCTAAAATAGTGCTGATTACTGTGAAGAAAAAACAAGTGACCGCCGAAAACTCAAATTCTTCCAAAAATTGTACTTTTCGTAAAGTTCGGAAGAAACGTCAGCTGTTAGTGATAAAGAGCGAATAATGATGACCTTACTGGGGTTGTCAACGAAGAAGGCGCCAGTGGAGATCTGTTTTGTGTTTTTAAAAGGAGGCTCGCCTGTTTCGTTTTCTTTCCACTATGTCATCATAAAGGGAGAGTAATAACTAATTTATGTTGTCTAGGCCATAAATTAGTCTCATGGGTTGTCTATAGTGCAAATGATGTTGGGTCTGTTTTCTTTCAACAAGCAGATTTGTATCACTTATAGACGGTGTTGGGTATTTTTCCAACAGGCATAATCAATGCATAATTGTGTTGAATTTTAGACTCTACTATGTATTGGGTGTTGCTTACTGCTCAAGCCGATTATGACTACAATTATGCTATTCGTTGTATATATAGCATTCCATAACAGTGTCCAGAAGAATAAAATGATGTAAAACTGCTTTTTGTTTTGATCCTTTAACGGATAAGACCTCCATAAGCCTAAAATTAAGAGGCTCCCATAGAAAGGTATACCCTTGCGGATGGGATACATTACTGTTTAAATCAGATGATCTTTTTTATTTTAATTTAAACGACTTAAATGTATTTAAGTATTTATATTGATTTAATAAGGTAATTGCATAATCGAAAAAACTTTGAATATTTAATAAGGAAATAATTAAACTTGATTGCAATGAGATTATATCAAATTTTAAAAATGACTTGAAATTTTTATCAATATTGATTGTAGGAAACGACGATTATTTTAAATGATAAGAAATTTTTGCTTGAGTAAAATTTTAAAAATTAAAATTAGTTCAACGGTCTCAAAAACTAGTAACATTAGAAAAATCCAAAAATAAGGCGACATTTCCCGAATTCTTATCGTCATCGGAAACTCGCATGTAGTTTTGTTTAATATACAGAGTTATAAGATAAACGATACTCACCTTAAGGTCGTAAAGAAATAGTAATTGAGGAAAAAGGTTCATATAAAAACGTTGCGATGCCTTGAAGAATACAATCCGACTACCATTCTATATTATTTTCGTAATACTAAACTAAAAATTTCGTATGTTTTTTTTCGAAAAACTAACTTTTTTCTTTTAAGGCACGTTTCTCCCTCTGGGTGAAACAATATGCACAATTAAACTGCGACTTATAAAAGAAACAACTGATTTTATCGAATTTTTGTTGTCAAATACTAAATTTCCAAACTTGAGGAAACCTCCTTCCGGGTCATTTTTATTTGCCGAAGGGTCGCTCGTTATAATATACTCCTAGATTTTTCAGCACAAAGAAATCGACACGTATTTTTGTGATACAACGCCACCAAGTGACGCTTTGCGTTAAGAAAGTTTTGGACGCAAAAACATAACTGTCTTTAGCTGTCAGCGTTGATGACGTCCCGTGTTTCCTCTTGTGTCGCACGCGAAAATTATCAAATTTCAACTCAAAATGTGCAGAAACTTGGAAATAATTTATGCAGATTTGAAGATTAATGAAATAAAAACGTAATGAGTGTGTGTATGGGTTTGTGTTTGGTTGAAAACGGGTAAAAATGGCACTTTTAAAATAGGATTTTAATTGCTAATTCCGGGAATAGCGTCTCCTTTGTCTTTGGGTTTACAAAATTGCACGATCGTCGAGTAGCATACCTGGTAGTGAATGCTGTGTCGAAAACAAATAGTAACTGAAATTTCTATTCAAAATAGCTGAATAATGACAGTTTTTGACAGGATTTCAAAAGGATGATAGTTGAAATTTTTCGTTAGTTAACTTTCCAGATATGGCAAGACCATTTTTAAAAACTAATATTTAATTGATATTGTAATGTGCCGAGTTGGAATAACTATACGCGAGTCAAAAATATAACACTTTATTAACTTCCCCATAATACAAGAGCGGAAGCGAGGCATAAAGACCTTTTTATGTAAGTGTCTGTGAAAATGAGTCATGAACGTTTCTGCTGGACTTGCCGGACTTAAACTTGACTGACTTTTTGTTGTGTAGACCTACTCTATTTATATACTATATGATATCTACATGGACTTTGCTAAAGTACATTAATAGGGGTAGTTTGAACCTTAAACAGTACTATGACTTTGAGTCTCAGTTAATTACAATTTGATGGATTAGTTATATCACACAAAAGAATTGTGTTTCTACATAAACAACATTCTAATTATGTTCTATTATTGTCCTTAGGTTTCCATGAGAAAGTAATATAAGTAATAATGTATAATGTAAGCGGTTAATACATATATAATATATAATAATATATGTCAGAGTACCTTTTGAAGTATTCTCCATTTCTTTGTATTTTGTATATCGTTTTATTAAGAGAGAAAAGAAAGATAGAAGAGACAGACAAACCAGTTCACTATTCCACGACCGCTTTTCTTCCCATCAATCTATTAACTGCCTGTTCTTTGTCCCTGTTGTCTTAACTTTTCTAGTTCTCGTGAGTCCTTCAGAACCGTGGGAAAAGTACCTGCTAGGCCTTCTTACAAAGGGACCAACAGTTTAATGTCACCCAACTAATTAGCACACATGGCCATTTAAGCGCGTCGTGGCAATAGTGATCTCGTTCGACAGTGCTTTGTCTTCAGATGGCCCTGTCAGCCTGCCCTTCATCTTATTGTCTATCCTAATGCTACTTTTACAAAACTTAAAGACTAATAAATCTTCGACATATGCGTAACCTGGTGTACTTTACAATACAGAAGTACCAGGTATACCGGTATGAAGTGAGCATCAGGATATAAATGTCTCGATATAGGGCATTTGTTGTAAACAAACCTTTTTTTTTGTTTGCTTGGTTGGTATACAAACTGATAAACATATTTAGTACAAATCAAATCCTTGAACAAATAACACTATATTATTTCATTGTACCAAAAATGTCGAATTTTGTATCACAAAATGATGATTTGCGGAAAGTATTAATTTTTTGCTTTCATTTGAAGAAAAGTGCACAAAGTCGCATCGAATGCTTGTCGAGGCATATGGTGATTATGCTTTATCAGAAGCAACATGCAAAAGATGGTTTCAACGATTCAGAAATAACAATTTTGATATGCAAAATGTGGAACGTGGCAGACCACCAAAAAAGTTTGAAGACGCCGAACTGCAATCAATATCGGATGAAGATGACATTTTAAGTCAAAAGCAAATGGCAGAAATGTTAAATGTTGCACAACAAACAATTTCTGATCGTTTAAAAGCTATGGGAAAGATCCAAAAATGTGGAAAATGGGTGCAGTATGAATTGAATGAAATACAGATGGAGAACCGAAAAAACACCTGTGAAATTTTGCTTCAAAGGCACGAAAGAAAATCAGTTTTGCATCGAATTGTTACTGGAGATGAAAAATGGATTTATTTTCAAAATCCTAAACGGAAAAAATCACGGGTTGATCCGAGACAACCATCAACATTGACTGCAAAACCTGATCGATTCGGCAAGAAGGCAATGCTGTGTGTTTGGTGGGATCAGAAAGGTGTGGTGTACCACGAGCTTTTAAAACCTGGTGAAAACGTTAATACTATTCGCTGCCGACAACAATTGATTAATTTAAACAATGCGTTGATCGAAATCAGAATGGGCCAGAAGACACTGAAAGGTAATTTTGCTTCATGACAACGCACCTCCACACAAAGCAACACAGGTTCAGGATACCAACAAAACACTTGGCTGGGAGTTGCTACCCCATCCGCCGTATTCACCAGACTTGGCTCCTTCGGACTACCATTTGTTTTCATCGATGGGACACGCATTGACTGAGCAGCACTTCGATTCCTACGAAGAAGTAGAAAATTGGGTGTCTAATTGGTTTGATGCCAAAGAGGCACATTTCTATTGGCGTGGTATCCATAAATTGCCAGAAAGGTGGTCAAAATGTGTAGAAAACAATGGTCAATATTTTGAATAAATTTTATTTTTCTTTCCTTGTTAAAATTGGTGTTTTATTTTCACAAATTAGCGCTCATTTCATACCGGTAGACCTGATATTAAAGATAATTACATCGTATGGTTGATTATTTTTCCAATAATAATCTGAATTTGTTGTGAATTATATTTTCTTTCTTAAGAATTTAGTTTTTTTAAACAACTACTTTATTATTCTAAGAAAAGATACAAAGTGTTCAAACTTACAGCATAACTGCTTAACAGAAAATTATGGAGAAGAATGATCTCCTTGACTAAATAAAAGCCATCCTTAAAAAAGGAATAAAGGCCATCCTTAAATAAGAATGGCCTTTATATTATTGGTTATCGCTGGATCCTTAATGGGTTTGATAGAGAGTCCAATGGTTTATGTTGACAGAGTTATTAGATAGGGCAGCATGGGTTATATGACTCCTCCCTCGCTAATTTCAGAAAATGAGGGCTTGCAGATTTTCTGACTCGTTGCAGGACTGTCTTGATGTTTCTTAATAATGTAGGTTGACATACCTAGAAGAAGCACAATCAAAAGGATAATTAGGAACGAGTTTGTCTATTGGTGTGTTTGTGGACTTTTCTGAAATAGTTTCTTTAATTGAACACCTTCTGCTAGTTGTTTAAGGTATTTTAAGTTGTTTAATTGCATATCCTTGAGGCGTATTGACGGTGATCCGATTGGGATACTTTAGGCTTCAATATCTGGTAGATTAATCACATATTCTTCGTTGGTGGTTGGTTCCTTGTGATAACTCTTCCCATTTATTAGAACCGTACATTGTTCTAAAGTGATGATGGTTGGTTGGGATATTCTTACGAGTTCATTATCTCTACAAGACTAAGAGATTATTTTCGTTAAGTTGTTGGACTATTGTTTTTTTCTAAGGAAATACAATCCCAAAAGCAGCTGGATTTTGCGTAGCGGATGAGGTCAGCTAAGCACTGCTGGTCCTTATTTAGAGACCGTTGATGGCAGAAGAACCATTTTTCGATTTGGTTATATTCTTCGGAGGTTATCCAAAAATCTTCACTGTTGAGCAGTAAATACAGCTGGTTTAGGATAATTATATGATTTTAGATTGGGATAGGATATACATACTTTGAAATAATTATAGTGAAACATAGTGATAGGAATATTAATTCTGAATAATAAGATATGATTACTTATTTCTACTTAAGAACCGAAAAAATTGCAATAACTAAGTTTATTCTTAAATTCAATAATTTTGTTAGCTTCGTAGATTTGATTAAATTTATTCAAAATGTTATTTAAATATTAAAAAGGTAAAATTAATATGTGTAGAATGTTTGCTATAGTGAATGAAATTGCATTTTCTATGTTGTCAAGTAGGTGTTGAATGTTTAGCAGTTGACTGAAAATTGTATCAATCAGGTTGAAAAGAACAGTAGTACATTGCTCAACATCTATTTTGCGAGATATAGTCGTTATTTCAGCAATTAACTATTGTTGGTTATAATGTAACTGTTGGAACTTACTCTCATAGCCAGCGGACATTTGTTTTAGTAATGTTTGTTGTTTGTTAAAGTGAGAGTCTAATATGTTACTGTTTCTTTTGAGATTACTAGAAGTTTTTTTCGAACTAAATTTTTGTCTTCAGAATCCAAAGTGCCAAAAAGCTATTTGGAAATTTTCCTATAATGTTGAATAGACCACGCTTTTCTCTATGGAATTATTTAGAATTATTAAAAATACTGATTTGTTGATTAAGGTAATCCAGTAAAAAGTTACATTAACTAAATTTTTGACTGAGAATTAGCATATTAGTAACTACGAAGCTATTTGCCTGAAGGTGATTAGTAATATGGTTAATTAAAAATCTATTTCGGCTAAAGATATGTACAATGTTTGTAGTGTTAATGTTATATAAAAATATGTGTTGTAATACTGTGATTTTAACTTTATCCTGCGAGAACGGAAAGAACGGGATTTCCTACAGATTTTGTTTTTAAGGTATTCATTAAGGGGAGTGTTAAAATCACAACTACCTGAATAATCTTCATTTTCTTGTTTTCCTGAAATAAACCATGGGGTTTAAAATAGTTCTTATGATATATTTTATTTTTGCTTTTGATCTTGTTGTCTGATAGGTTTATAGTGGTTTCAACCTTTTCGAAACGATTTCTTGTTTTCCTTTCATTGCCATTCCTATTAATCTTCTTATAGATATACAAGGCGTCTGTAAAAGGTCTATACAAAGTCCTACCACATATTCCTGGGGTGAGAACATTATGATTTAATTTAATTTGTCTAATTCACAAGTGGACGGTTATCGAAATACAGGGCATCAAAGTTAAGATTAAAAAATTGAAAAAAATTAATTACTTCCTTTGTAATGCTACTATCTGAACGAAATTTCATATCGGGGGGTTTTTGGGAGCGAGAAAATAGAATCCATTAACATTTTCGATGCACATTGTAGAGGGCGCTGTCAACGCTAGATGAACTCTCTTTAAAAAGACATAACTTTTTTATCTCCCGATATAAAATTTATTTATGACTAAATTTGTGTTTTCGTACATGTATTAGGGAAAAAAAGGTCTCTTGGTAAAGAAAACACCACAACTCTGGAGGTCAAACAAATAAATAAACCATGACGCCCTTCAACCAGCCCTCTAAGAAGTTGACTATCTAGAAGTAAAACCACTTCAAGAACTCTACTAAAATCCAGATTATACAGATCAGGAACTTTGTGGAACAGACTGAATATTCCGACCAAAATACGAGACTTTCAAAAAGTTTTACTTTTGAGTTATATGGGGATTTATTATGGTTACTTCTTAAAATTATTTTCATATTATACAGGGAGTGTCAAAGTCCCTAAAAATATTAAAGTTATGTTTTTTTAATGGAACACCTAGTATATTATTACATTTTTTGATTCTTCGATCAAAATAAATATATGTTTCAAAAAAGTTTATAATGCCTAAAACTTAAGTTTTATCAAAATTTAATCAAAATGTAACCTAATTTTCACGATTTAACTATTAAATGCATGATTTTTTAATTAAAAAATATATATACATCAATTAGCAGATCTAAAATACAGGAATAATAATTTAAAACATATTTTGGTGTTATTTATATTTTTTAAGAACCAAAAAAAAACTGTTGCCAAATGGTTACAACATTCGGTTATATCGAAACGAATGTCAAAATGACGTAGTAATACTAAACATGAACATTTTTGAAGCAGTTCTTATTTTTGTTTCAACATAATTCCAGTCCACACTTCTCACATTTTGTGCGTGTGAAACTTTACATTGTGGATATTTGCATCTCATTTTGAAATTATGATGTATAGGACAATGACCAATTTGATCTGTTCACAGTTCCTTGGGAGAAACAAGTTTCGTCAGTACTTTCTTTCTTTTTTCTGCAATTTCTTGTTCCAATTTGTTTGGTCTTCCACGTTTTCTATGTGTGGATTTAAAATTGCACAAATGGTAGGCGACTTTGGCTCGAAACTCAAATTAATTCAGTAATTTGCCGTTTACATTCTTAGAATGTACGCGTTTGTAAAATAACCATGCGTTTAACAACGATAAGTGAATCAAATGGTAAAACATATTCGTATGTACTATTTTTGGCTTTTAATACGTTTTTTACGTCTTTCCACAAAACTGTCTAATAAATCTACTTCTCCCATGTGTTTATTATATTCCTGTACAATGTAAGGGCACTTTACTTTAATGGTCCTTTTTTCTTTGTGATCAAATCTTAAACAGGATTATTTCCTGCAAACGATGAAATAAGAGTCACACATTTGTTATCTTTCCAAAACACTGAAGATATTTCGATTCCGTCCATTGTTGTAACATATTCATAACCGCACACAGATTTTTTCAGAGAAGCCTTTGTAGGTAATTTGCAATTGGGCAATCTATTTCTGCGTACTATACCAATAGAAATCACTCCTTCTTTTGCCAAGTACATCATAAGAGGCAATGCTGTGTAGTACTTATTGTGATGCAATTTATAATTTTTTCCTCCTGGTATAATTGTAGCCAATCCCAAAACGAGATTAGAAGTTACTCCCAGGTCCGATTCACCATCTTGTAGACCCTCAAAGTTTTTTGACTAGCATAAATTTCGAATTTATAGGCGAATCTTGTTATACCTGATAAGACATTGAATTTTAAATCTCACTTTTGTGGTTTAATTGATATACATATATTGTTTCAAATAACGCCTTATTTTGGTAAACCACATTTGTTCATCGATACTAAGATGTTCCCTAAAGCAACCAAACCAATTTTCTTATTGAAGTTATCAACAATAGATTTTATTTTATAGAGTCTGTCATGTCCTTGTTGATCGCGAGGTATAAAACTTTGATTGTCATTGAAATGTAAAAATAGTCTAATTTTCTCGAATTTATTTGCAGGCATTACATCGACTATGGGTGAAAATCTAAGTTTTTTATTCTAGAATGATTTCGTATTAGGCATGTAAACTAATGACATATATGTTATTATCCGTAAATTACTTTATAGTAGCCATTATGAAAGCCGGTGATCTTTCGGATCTTTGTTGTACTCCGTAAAGGTTAGTTTCATTTACGATTTTAGTGAATAACTCATTGAGAAAGAAAAAACTCATAAGAGTTGTCAAGTGCACAGATACTTCGATCAAGTTTTGTGTCTCCATTAAAACGTGTTTGGTTTTCGTTTAATCGCATTGATTTTTCTTTACAGACCGTGTTCTTTTTAATATCTGTCCCTTTTTTATATCTTTTTGCTGTTGTCGCAGGATACTTAGAAGTACATTGTCCTCTTCATCATCACTTGATTTCACATCAGTTGCGATTTCTGGTTTTCGATCATTCTTGTACGTGAATGAATGAGTTTTCGTTTGACTGAAACACTCCTGATCAACTGTATTCTGTATTTGAATTAATCTTGATGAGCAAGCTACCATAAGGTCACCTTAAAACTCACTAAGGCTTTCATCATCATTTAAGACCTCATCATCACTCTCCAAACCCGTAAAACTTTACCAATATTCAATCAGCTGTTTTTCTGACAAGAACCTCTCATCTTTACTCATGCTGAAAGAGAAAACAAATTCGATAGCACGGCAGACTTCAATGCATGCAGTATCCAATTGGCAATAAAACAAAACAAACAAAAAGCAGCAAAATTGGGAGAAAAGCAGGGTTACAAAATTAGGCTGTAATATATACCTTACGTACTAAGAATTACAATATTAAAAGCCAAAAATAATATTGTGAACAAAATAACAAAATTTTAAACTTTACAATGTGATAATGTGTATGTCAGAAATTTTCTAACTCGTAGAGAAACAAAAACACAAGTTTAGGCGGTACTTCTTTATTTCTCTAGAATCGGGAATCGAATGAATCCCTTTTTTGATGCGTGAGAGTCACCCCGGGTGCATCTGCTTTTCTTCCAAAAGCCTGTCACCCTGCCTTCCACATTCTTCCCACGCTTACATCCCTTAATCATCTTATTCGCATCTCCATTTGTTTTTAGGCGAGATGATAAACAGACCTTTATCTTTACTACAAATGATCTATTTTGACTAGTACAAGTTTAGTCCATTTCTAATTTACAATGGGGCACCAGTAGGTGCCTGTGACATTCCGCACATGTCCAAGGATAAGTTACAATATTATGGGACAACATGTTTTTTGCATTTACATTAAATAAGTTGATAAGTAACCCCATATGGCTTTCTTTATGAAAGCTCACATGTACAATGTAAATTGCTGTGAATAACACAAATGGTTGAAATATCCTAGAGAGTCCCATTTATCCGCGAGTAACGCTACTGGGGTTTTAAATAGTAAGTATCCAATCAGCGGCCGAAGTTTTCAGTTCTTCACATTAGATATGCTTAAATTGTTAGGACTTGCGACGTATTGTTTTATCACGGATTAAAGTTAGTTTAACAAACTGATGTTACGCCCATGGACAACCCCAGCCATTGGGTAATACTGTTGGAATTCCCAGCGCTTAACACCCATCTTCGGCTGAGGGAAATTATTTTATGATTGGGATTTCCAGCACTATTCTTTGTCGGACTAATATTGCGAATTTAAATTAAAGGTACCGCCAAACGAATACAATGGCTGGGCTCCAATAAAAGCCCAGCGATCGTGCCTCTAAGTGCTACGCTTTAACGTAACAAGGTAGCCTAGAAGCCGCTAATGGGGCCCTATCGGGGGTACGTCTATGGGCGTTACACCTCCGTATCAATACTTAAGGAGGGTGCGAAACGGAAGAAGCTCTCTTTTCTCGCCACTTCATCACGGACTCGTACGCGTTAAACTCTCGTCAACATTCTTTAAATAACGCATTTCTCGATATTGTATAGTTGTTAATGTTACCAATAAACCTTTGTTAAGTTAAGGTTTAGTTTCTTTTATACGCGAAGACAGTGTCTCTGAGACTGCGAACTCAGGGTGGTCCTTCATAATCGATCAATCCAGTCCACGATCTATGTAGTTCACGGTTATCGTATCGAAAGGGGTGAATCGACCCAATTACGTACACGCGCCAAAATTTGGACCTAACATTTTTGGTCCTTCGAGCCGGATTTGACTGGATTGGAACAGTGCCTACGAAACATAGTTCATAAGTGGAACGAGAAAGTGCATCACAAGTCAAGAAAAGTAACCGGTGAGTCAGTTCCTTTTAGCAAGATTTTCCTCTTGAGTTTACCCAGCCTCGTAATAATCCCGTCTACCATCTCCTGCTTTAGAATAGTCGTTTGTAGTGTGAGATTGACGCCATTATTGTTTCGATTTTGTCATATCTTAAGAAGGTGAAATAGGTGAAACCTCAAGTTGATAACGTTGAATAGCGTAACTCGTATCTAATTGAATCTCGAATCGATTTTATTGGTTTAATCCCAGTTATTAATATTAGGTAAAAATGTCTCTCAGAGGAAGAAAAGGAAAAACGTCACAAAGTTCAGAAAAAGAGATCCATTTAACGAATATTCCCACCGAAAACGGTGAATTTCGAGAACTTTCCTATGCTCGTAGGGTGTTAGTAGAACGCTTGTCTCGTTTTGAACAGTACCTTCTCGATAATACAGATGCCAGAGAAACCTTTGCTTGTGAAATTCGTCTTAAAAACGTAGAAGATGATTTTAGAGAATTCGATAAGGTTCAAACACGATTGGAGTTTATGGACCCAAATGAAAGACAGAATCGGCTTGAATCCGAATCAAGTTATTACAACGTAATTTCAGAAGCAAAAAGGTTTATAAAATTGGCTCACGCAAGCCAGAATTGTGGCACCGCGTCAGTAGGAAACCCAAAGCCGTTGGGGAGTTTAGGAAAATTACCAGATCTAGGTTTGCCTTCATTCTTTGGTAATTATGAGACGTGGTTCAGCTTCAAAAGTATTTTTGAGTCGTTAGTACATGATAGAACCGATTTAAGCGAGACAGAAAAACTGCTATACTTGAAATTATGTTGTAAGGGCGATGCATTGAAAATAATAGACTCGTTTGAAATAACGCCCGGAAATTATACAGTCGCTTTAAATCTATTAAAAAAACGTTATGAGAATAAAAAGGCAGTCGTAAATTATCACGTGAGAAACATTCTATTTAATTTACCAAGTGCGATTAAAGACTCTGCGACAAATATAAGGAAACTTATAGACACGGTTCAACAACATAAAGCCGCGTTGGAAAAGCTAAAATTGCCCGTAGATAAGTGGGATGCATTATTGAACCCCATAATCTTAAGCAAACTGGATGAACGTACGAATCATGATTGGGAACGGAAACAGTGCCACACTGAGTCACCCACGGTTAATCAATTACTCGATTTTTTAACCGATAAATGCTTCGCATTGGAATCTTCTCGCGGTTTCTCGAGACCTCAGTCACATAAACCCGATAAAGACAGGAACGAGAACAGAGGTCAGGAAAGAGGAAACGGATCGATTTCGTCTAAGAATTATTCGTATTCTTTAACGCAAAGGGTTGGCAGAGAATGTCATATCTGCAACGAAAACCATTTTGTTTATCAATGTCCTCGGTTTACTCAACTGTCAGTGTCTGAAAAGTACAACGAAATTCGGAAGCATAAATTGTGTAGCAATTGTCTACGAGTAGGGCACCGAAATCAAGAATGCAAGTCCAGCGGGTGTAAAAAGTGCGCTAAAAAGCACAATACGGCGCTTCATTACGAAAAACGTGAAGTAGGTGAAGGCGTTCAAAACCCAAAAAACGACGGCAATAGTGCACCTCCATTATTGCCCATAGACAAACAAACCATGAACAAGGGGAAGTACTCGGAATCCGAACAATCTACAAGGTTACCAAACAGCCAGGACCAGGATGACGCACGTCATAGGGTTGATTATTCATTAACCTTAGCATCAGCCAGCCTAGAGAGAGATCAAGTATTGCTGTCAACCGCCAATATCTTAATCGCCGATGAAAAGGGAGAATGGCAGAAGTGCAACGCCTTACTTGATTCGGGGAGTCAATCAAACTTAATGAGCGAAAGGCTTTGTAGAAAGTTAAATTTAAGTTTCAAAAGAATCAACATGCCTCTGTACGGCATCAGTCAGCTCGTCACGGAAATTAATAGACAGACCCAAGCCAAAATAAAGTCTAGATTCAACAGTTTTGAGGCCAATCTGACATTTTTGGTTTTGCCAACGCTTACCGAAAATCTACCCTTATTTAAGTTCTCTAGAGCAGCGCTTAAGATCCCAGGCCAGATCAATTTAGCAGACGAACATTTCAACGAGCCAAAGAATATCGATATTCTGTTAGGGGTAGATATATTTTATGATCTACTGGGCTCGGGAAAAATAAAATTAGGGGAGAAGTTACCCGTGCTTCAGGAAACATCTCTAGGCTGGGTGATATCAGGAAACTTAGCAGGGTTTGGATCGCGGAATCAGAAAACAGTTTGCAACCTATCGACGAACATATCTAACAAAATGTTAAATGATTCGTTAACTAAATTCTGGCACGTTGAAGAATTTGAGCATTCCAAATTCCTGTCTAAGGAGGAATCCTATTGCGAAGAGTACTTTACTCAAACCACGACCCGGGATAAGGATAATAGTTTCATAGTGAAGTACCCCTTTAAAATCGAAAAAAACTTGGAGCTTGGAGAATCGAAACCGATAGCGCTGAGTCGATTAAAAAAGCTAGAGAGCAAACTAGAAAAGAATGAGGAGCTTAAAAGGCAATATGTGGATTTCATGAACGAATATGAAACCTTAGGCCACATGACGCGCCTAGGGCCAATCGAAAATGACGACTCTATGCCAAATAGCAGCTATTTTCTACCTCACAGGGCAGTAGTAAAGGACTCGATTACTACAAAATGTCGCGTCGTGTTTGATGCAAGTTGCAAAACTAGTTCAGGCGTGTCGCTGAACGATACCTTGATGGTAGGTCCGGTAGTCCAAGACGAATTATATGCAATTCTACTACGGCTACGGCTCCGAAAAATAGTGCTGAGCGCAGATATCAAGATGATGTATAGATACATAAAAATTCAGGACAGCGAGCGAGATTATCAAAAAATACTGTGGCGAGCGAATTCTAGGGACCCGGTTAGCGTTTACCGGCTGAACACGGTGACGTATGGTACGTCGAGTGCACCCTTTCAAGCCACTCGCTGTCTAGTAGAATTGGCGAGGCAAAATGAGAATACATACCCTCGGACATCGGAAATAATGAAACGCTCCTTTTACATGGACGATTTACTAGTTAGCTTGAATTCGGAACAGGAGGCCTTGACTGTCTACAAAGAACTAGACAAAATAATGGAACAAGCCAACTTTAAATTAAGAAAATGGGCATCTAATAGTGGAACAGTATTAAGGAACATTTTAGAGTCCAACGACAACGAAAACTCTGACAGTTTCACGCTCCCGCATAATAAGCAATTGAAAATGTTGGGAATTTCTTGGGACCCCGAATTAGACACGTTGAAATATGCAGTCAATGTTAGGTTCGACTCGACTCACGCAACAAAGAGGACGATTCTGGCGACAATTTCTCAGATATTCGATTCTCTAGGATTAATTGGCCCAGCATTGATTAAAGCTAAACTAATCATTCAGGAATTATGGAGATTGCAACTCGATTGGGACCAAGAGGTTCCTCATGACCTCCGACAGCAGTGGGAGGAATTCGCGACACAATTGATCTACCTGAATGAATGCAAAGTAGCCAGACACGTGATCTTGGGCAATGCTATTCGAATTGCACTATATGGATTCAGTGACAGCTCGGAAAAGGCTTACGGGGCCTGTATCTATGTAGGATCGGTAGACGACCTCGGCAATCACGGAGTTCGGCTGTTAACTGCAAAATCAAGAGTGGCCCCTGTTAAGAAGCTAACGTTACCTCGGCTTGAACTGTCAGCGGCTCATTTGTTGGCCAAATTAATGCACGCGATGAAGGAAACCTTGGATTTACCGATCTCGCACGTAAAATATTTCACGGATTCGAGCATTGTTCTTGCATGGATAAAAATTGAGCCGTCTAACCTAAAAACCTTTGTCGCTAATCGGGTGGCAAAGATAGCAGAATTATCGAGAGAAGAGGATTGGGCCCATGTACCTAGCAAGGACAATCCGGCAGATGAGATCTCGAGAGGGCTAAGTCCAAGGGAGCTGCTACAATGCAACCTCTGGTTTCACGGCCCTAATTTCCTGCGCGGAATCGAAGCAGAGGTGAAGGTAGAATCGAATAACGAAATCCCGTTGAACCAGTTACCCGAACTAAAAGCTGCCCCCTCTGTGGAAAACACATGCATTACCCATGTTAGCATTGATAAACCCAGTTTTGATATCTTTAATAGGTTCTCCAGTCTATTCAAACTTCGTCGCGTGATGGGATACATTTGCAGATTCAAAGAGCAAATTTTAAAACGTACAAGGAACGAAAGCATCAGCTTAACAGTTGACGAGCTAAACGAAGCTCAGATCATACTAGTGAAATTGGCGCAAGGCGAAACGTTTCATAAAGAAATTAATGAACTTAGCAAGAACAACAAACTTGTCAGCGACAGTCGGATCTTAAATCTAAACCCGTTCCTAGATTCCGCAGGAATACTTAGAGTCGGCGGACGACTTATGAACTCGGACTTTAGCTATGAGCAACGACATCCCATTATATTGGCATACAAACATAGATTTACCGATTTAGTTATAATGAATGGGCATATGAAGCATCTCCACGCGGGAGTTCAGAACCTACTATCGATAATTCGTTTACAATTTTGGATTGTAAACGGAAAAAACGCGATCAAGCACAACCTCAGTAGGTGCGTACGCTGTTTTAAGGCTAAACCAAAACCGCTGAAATTTCTGATGGGTTCTCTCCCAGCTGCAAGGGTAAAGCCTTCGCGCCCCTTTTCGAATTGCGGAGTCGACTACGCAGGACCCATATTGGTAAAGGAAGGCACGTTACGCAGATCCAAACGAGTCAAGACGTACATCTGCATCTTTGTATGTTTTGCTACCCGCGCTGTACACATAGAGCTAGTTAGGGATCTCTCTACAGCTAGCTTTCTGAACGCTTTAGACCGGTTTTGCTCAAGACGAGGGAAGCCCACGGATATTCACTCGGATAACGACTCCAATTTCGTAGGTGCAAATAATCATTTTCTCGAGCTTTCTGCCTTAATCAACAGCCAATCTCATATCAATGCCGTGACTTCACATTTAGCTAATAATCGGATTAAGTGGCACTTTCTTCCAGCGCGTAGCGCCCATATGGGTGGACTATGGGAGGCTGCGGTTAAGTCAACCAAATTTCACCTTCGTCGGGTTCTTGGCGAATCTTGTCTAGCATACGAAGAAATGCACACCTTGTTGACAAAAATCGAGGCTTGTTTGAATTCACGACCTTTAATGCCAATCTCTAACGACGCAAACGACTATTTACCCTTGACCCCAGCTCATTTCCTAATTGGCGACTCGCTGGTAAATCTGCCCCAACCCGAAGTTGGAGACGTCACTATATCACGGCTATCCCGCTACGAACGGTTACTGCAATTGCAGCAGCAATTTTGGAACCGCTGGAGCCGAGACTATTTGACCAATCTTCAAACTAAAAGCAGGTGGAAGAAGCCGAAAGACAAGTCTATAGCCATTGGATCCTTGGTCTTGCTAGCTGAGGACAACCTACCCCCCCTGCGATGGTCTTTAGCCCGAGTTGTTCAACTTCACGAAGGGAAAGACAAGGTGGTACGTGTAGTGACAGTGCGTTTACCAAACGGGAATACTTCGAAAAGGACTTTATCAAAGGTCTGCCCGTTGCCTATTAACGATGATTAGTGTTTGTTTTTAAAAAGTTAGGACTTTTTAACGGGGCCGGCATGTTAGGACTTGCGACGTATCGTTTTATCACGGATTATTGTTTAGTTATTTATTAGTTTAAATGTTCGAAGTGAGTAAGAAACTGATGTTACGCCTATGGACAACCCCAGCCATTGGGTAATACTGTTGGAATTCCCAGCGCTTAACACCCATCTTCGGTAGAGGGAAGTTATTTTATGATTGGGATTTCCAGCACTATTCTTTGTCGGACTAACATTGCGAATCTAAATTAAAGGTACCGCCAAACGAATACAATGGCTGGGCTCCAATAAAAGCCCAGCGTTCGTGCCTCTAAGTGCTACGCTTTAACGTAACAAAGTAGCCTAGAAGCCGCTAATGGGGCCTTATCGGGGGTACGTCTATGGGTGTTACACCTCCGTACCAATACTTAAGGAGGGTGCGAAACGGAAGAAGCTCTCTTTTCTCGCCACTTCATCACGGACTCGCACGCGTTAAACTCTCGTCAACATTCTTTAAATAACGCATTTCTCGATATTGTATAGTTGTTAATGTTACCAATAAACCTTTGTTAAGTTAAGAAGGTTTAGTTTCTTTTATACGCGAAAACAGTGTCTCTGAGACTGCGAACTCAGGGTGGTCCTTCATAATCGATCAATCCAGTCCACGATCTACGCAATTCACGGTTATCGTATCGAAAGGGGTGAATCGACCCAACCACGTACACGCGCCAAATTTGGACCTAACATTTTTGGTCCTTCGAGCCGGATTATACATTTTTGGTCCTTCGAGACGGATTAAACAGCCTATTTTACCGTTTTAGCACGTTTTCATCAATTTGGTTCAATTTGAAGCCAAAATAGACAGATTTGGCCGAAATTCGTCAAAATCGGACGATTTGAGCCAATTCCGTGATGAAACGATCGTTTCTGACCGATTTTGCTCGTTTCTGCATATTTTATCATTTTGGCACGTTTTCATCAATTTGGTTCAATTTGAAGCCAAAATAGACGGATATGGCCGAAATTCGTCAAAATCGGACGATTTGAGCAAATTCCATGATGAAACGATCGTTTCTGACCGAGTTTGCTCGTTTCTGCATATTTTATCATTTTGGCACGTTTTTGTCAATTTGGTTCAATTTGAAGCAAAAATAGACAGATTTGGCCGAAATTCGTCAAAATCGGACGATTTGAGCAAATTCCATGATGAAACGGTCGTTTCTGACCGATTTTGCTCGTTTCTGCCTATTTTATCGTTTTGGCACGTTTTTGTCAATTTGGTTCAATTTGAAGCCAAAATAGACAGATTTGGCCGAAATTCGTCAAAATCGGACGATTTGAGCAAATTCCATGATGAAACGATCGTTTCTGACCGAGTTTGCTCGTTTCTGCATATTTTATCATTTTGGCACGTTTTTGTCAATTTGGTTCAATTTGAAGCAAAAATAGACAGATTTGGCCGAAATTCGTCAAAATCGGACGATTTGAGCCAATTCCGTGATGAAACGATCGTTTCTGACCGATTTTGCTCGTTTCTGCCTATTTTATCGTTTTGGCACGTTTTTGTCAATTTGGTTCAATTTGAAACCAAAATAGACAGATTTGGCCGAAAGTCGTCAAAATCGGACAATTTGAGCAAATTCCATGATGAAACGATCGTTTCTGACCGAGTTTGCTCGTTTCTGCCTATTTTATCGTGTTGGCACGTTTTCATCAATTTGTTTCAATTTGAAGCCAAAATAGACAGATTTGGACGAAAGTCGTCAAAATCGGCCGATTTGAGCAAATTCCATGATGAAACGATCGTTTCTGACCGAGTTTGCTCGTTTCTGCCTATTTTATCGTTTTGGCACGTTTTCATCAATTTGTTTAAATTTTAATCCTGTTTTACCAGATTTGGCCGAAATTCGTCAAAATCGGACGATTTGAGCCAATTCCGTGAAGAAACGATCGTTTCTGACCGATTTTGCTCGTTTCTGCCTATTTTATCATTTTGGCACGTTTTTGTCAATTTGGTTCAATTTGAAGCCAAAATAGACAGGTTTGGCCGAAAGTCGTCAAAATCGGCCGATTTGAGCAAATTCCATGATGAAACGATCGTTTCTGACCGATTTTGCTCGTTTCTGCATATTTTATCATTTTGGCACGTTTTCATCAATTTGGTTCAATTTGAAGCCAAAATAGACAGATTTGGCCGAAATTCGTCAAAATCGGACAATTTGAGCAAATTCCATGATGAAACGATCGTTTCTGACCGATTTTGCTCGTTTCTGCATATATTTTATCATTTTGGCACGTTTTTGTCAATTTGGTTCAATTTTAATCCAGTTTTACCAGATTTGGCCGAAATTCGTCAAAATCGGACGATTTGAGCCAATTCCGTGATGAAACGATCGTTTCTGACCGATTTTGCTCGTTTCTGCATATTTTATGATTTTGGCACGTTTTTGTCAATTTGGTTCAATTTGAAGCCAAAATAGACAGATTTGGCCGAAATTCGTCAAAATCGGACGATTTGAGCAAATTCCGTGATGAAACGATCGTTTCTGACCGATTTTGCTCGTTTCTGCATATTTTATCATTTTGGCACGTTTTCATCAATTTGGTTCAATTTGAAGCCAAAATAGACAGATTTGGCCGAAATTCGTCAAAATCGGACAATTTGAGCAAATTCCATGATGAAACGATCGTTTCTGACCGATTTTGCTCGTTTCTGCATATTTTACCTTTTTGGCACGTTTTCATCAATTTGGTTCAATTTGAAACCAAAATAGACAGATTTGGCCGAAAGTCGTCAAAATCGGCCGATTTGAGCAAATTCCATGATGAAACGATCGTTTCTGACCGATTTTGCTCGTTTCTGCCTATTTTATCATTTTGGCACGTTTTTGTCTATTTGGTTCAATTTGAAGCCAAAATAGACAGATATGGCCGAAATTCGTCAAAATCGGACGATTTGAGCAAATTCCATGATGAAACGATCGTTTCTGACCGATTTTGCTCGTTTCTGCATATTTTATCATTTTGGCACGTTTTCATCAATTTGATTCAATTTGAAGCCAAAATGGACAGATTTGGCCGAAATTCGTCAAAATCGGACGATTTGAGCAAATTCCATGATGAAACGATCGTTTCTGACCGATTTTGCTCGTTTCTGCCTACTTTATCATTTTGGCACGTTTTCATCAATTTGGTTCAATTTGAATCCAGTTTTACCAGATTTGGCCGAAATTCGTCAAAATCGGACGATTTGAGCCAATTCCGTGAAGAAACGATCGTTTCTGACCGATTTTGCTCGTTTCTGCCTATTTTATCATTTTGGCACGTTTTTGTCTATTTGGTTCAATTTGAAGCCAAAATAGACAGATATGGCCGAAATTCGTCAAAATCGGACGATTTGAGCAAATTCCATGATGAAACGATCGTTTCTGACCGATTTTGCTCGTTTCTGCATATTTTATCATTTTGGCACGTTTTCATCAATTTGATTCAATTTGAAGCCAAAATGGACAGATTTGGCCGAAATTCGTCAAAATCGGACGATTTGAGCAAATTCCATGATGAAACGATCGTTTCTGACCGATTTTGCTCGTTTCTGCCTACTTTATCATTTTGGCACGTTTTCATCAATTTGGTTCAATTTGAATCCAGTTTTACCAGATTTGGCCGAAATTCGTCAAAATCGGACGATTTGAGCCAATTCCGTGAAGAAACGATCGTTTCTGACCGATTTTGCTCGTTTCTGCCTATTTTATCATTTTGGCACGTTTTCATCAATTTGGTTCAATTTGAAGCCAAAATAGACAGATATGGCCGAAATTCGTCAAAATCGGACGATTTGAACAAATTCCATGATGAAACGATCGTTTCTGACCGATTTTGCTCGTTTCTGCCTATTTTATCATTTTGGCACGTTTTTGTCAATTTGGTTCAATTTTAATCCAGTTTTACCAGATTTGGCCGAAATTCGTCAAAATCGGATGATTTGAGCAAATTCCATGATGAAACTATCGTTTCTGACCGATTTTGCTCGTTTCTGCCTATTTTATCGTTTTCGCACGTTTTCATCAATTTGGTTCAATTTTAATCCAGTTTTACCAGATTTGGCCGAAATTCGTCAAAATCGGATGATTTGAGCAAATTCCATGATGAAACTATCGTTTCTGACCGATTTTGCTCGTTTCTGCCTATTTTATCGTTTTCGCACGTTTTCATCAATTTGGTTCAATTTGAAGCCTAAATAGACAGATTTGGCCGAAATTCGCCAAAATCGGACGATTTGAGCAAATTCCTTGATGAAACGATCGTTTCTGACCGATATTGCTCGTTTCTGCCTATTTTATCATTTTGGCACGTTTTCATCAATTTGGTTCAACTTGATGCCAAAATAGACAGATATGGCCGAAATTCGTCAAAATCGGACGATTTGAGCAAATTCCTTGATGAAACGATCGTTTCTGACCGATATTGCTCGTTTCTGCCTATTTGATCGTTTTCGCACGTTTTCATCAATTTGGTTCAATTTGAAGCCAAAATAGACAGATTTGGCCGAAATTCGCCAAAATCGGACGATTTGAGCAAATTCCATGATGAAACGATCGTTTCTGACCGATATTGCTCGTTTCTGCCTATTTTATCATTTTGGCACGTTTTCATCAATTTGGTTCAACTTGATGCCAAAATAGACAGATATGGCCGAAATTCGTCAAAATCGGACGATTTGAGCAAATTCCATGATGAAACGATCGTTTCTGACCGATATTGCTCGTTTCTGCCTATTTGATCGTTTTCGCACGTTTTCATCAATTTGGTTCAATTTGAAGCCAAAATAGACAGATTTGGCCGAAATTCGCCAAAATCGGACGATTTGAGCAAATTCCTTGATGAAACGATCGTTTCTGACCGATATTGCTCGTTTCTGCCTATTTTATCATTTTGGCACGTTTTCATCAATTTGGTTCAACTTGATGCCAAAATAGACAGATATGGCCGAAATTCGTCAAAATCGGACGATTTGAGCAAATTCCTTGATGAAACGATCGTTTCTGACCGATATTGCTCGTTTCTGCCTATTTGATCGTTTTCGCACGTTTTCATCAATTTGGTTCAATTTGAAGCCAAAATAGACAGATTTGGCCGAAATTCGCCAAAATCGGACGATTTGAGCAAA
The DNA here is from genome assembly GCF_039881205.1 of Euwallacea similis. Classification (NCBI taxonomy): domain Eukaryota; kingdom Metazoa; phylum Arthropoda; class Insecta; order Coleoptera; family Curculionidae; genus Euwallacea; species Euwallacea similis. The sequence continues at coordinate 4,334,267 of NC_089612.1, forward strand.
TTCCATGATGAAACGATCGTTTCTGACCGATATTGCTCGTTTCTGCCTATTTTATCATTTTGGCACGTTTTCATCAATTTGGTTCAACTTGATGCCAAAATAGACAGATATGGCCGAAATTCGTCAAAATCGGACGATTTGAGCAAATTCCATGATGAAACGATCGTTTCTGACCGATATTGCTCGTTTCTGCCTATTTGATCGTTTTCGCACGTTTTCATCAATTTGGTTCAATTTGAAGCCAAAATAGACAGATTTGGCCGAAATTCGCCAAAATCGGACGATTTGAGCAAATTCCATGATGAAACGATCGTTTCTGACCGATATTGCTCGTTTCTGCCTATTTTATCATTTTGGCACGTTTTCATCAATTTGGTTCAACTTGATGCCAAAATAGACAGATATGGCCGAAATTCGTCAAAATCGGACGATTTGAGCAAATTCCTTGATGAAACGATCGTTTCTGACCGATATTGCTCGTTTCTGCCTATTTGATCGTTTTCGCACGTTTTCATCAATTTGGTTCAATTTGAAGCCAAAATAGACAGATTTGGCCGAAATTCGCCAAAATCGGACGATTTGAGCAAATTCCATGATGAAACGATCGTTTCTGACCGATTTTGCTCATTTCTGCCTATTTTATCATTTTGGCACGTTTTTGTCAATTTGGTTCAATTTTAATCCAGTTTTACCAGATTTGGCCGAAATTCGTCAAAATCGGACGATTTGAGCAAATTCCATGATGACACGATCGTTTCTGACCGATTTTGCTCGTTTCTGCCTATTTTATCGTTTTGGCACGTTTTCATCAATTTGGTTCAATTTGAAGCCAGTTTTACCAGATTTGGCCGAAATTCGTCAAAATCGGACGATTTGAGCAAATTCCATGATGAAACGATCGTTTCTGACCGATTTTGCTCGTTTCTGCATATTTTATCATTTTGGCACGTTTTTGTCAATTTGGTTCAATTTTAATCCTGTTTTACCAGATTTGGCCGAAATTCGTCAAAATCGGACGATTTGAGCAAATTCCATGATGAAACGATCGTTTCTGACCGATTTTGCTCGTTTCTGCCTATTTTATCATTTTGGCACGTTTTCATCAATTTGGTTCAATTTGAAGCCAAAATAGACAGATATGGCCGAAATTCGTCAAAATCGGACGATTTGAACAAATTCCATGATGAAACGATCGTTTCTGACCGATTTTGCTCGTTTCTGCCTACTTTATCATTTTGGCACGTTTTCATCAATTTGGTTCAATTTGAAGCCAAAATAGACAGATTTGGACGAAAGTCGTCAAAATCGGCCGATTTGAGCAAATTCCATGATGAAACGATCGTTTCTGACCGAGTTTGCTCGTTTCTGCCTATTTTATCGTGTTGGCACGTTTTCATCAATTTGTTTCAATTTA